>NC_140585.1:299611930-300980430 GCF_964204655.1 Triturus cristatus
CTCCAGCCCTCTCATATACACCAATATCTGGGGGCCACAATAAACACCTCCACAGCTCGAGCATATCCCAGTCCAGCCAGCATACAAACCCTCATCACAAAATTTCAAGCCCAACACTCTCTCCCAGCCAGAGTGTTCATGCAACTCATAGGCATGGTGGCATCTTGCATTCTTATTGTACCTTATGCAAGACTTCAAATGCGCCCCTTACAGGAATGTCTAGCACATCAGTGGAATCGCGCTCAAGGACAACTTACAGATCTGGTGTTGGTAGACCGCCACACACATCGCTCTCTGCAGTGGTGGAACACAAAAAACTTGTCCAAATGGCGGCCATTCCTCGAACCTGTTCCACAGATAGTGCTCACCACAGACTCATTACTCACATGATGGGGAGCCCATCTCCTCGGACACACAACCCCAGGCAAGTGGACCACTCAACAAAAAATGCTCCACATCAAACACCTGGAACTACTAGCAATATTTCTAGCTTTAAAATCATTCCAAGTACATGTACAAAACAAAGGTGTCCTGATCTGGACGGACAACATGACATCCATGTACTACATACAAAAACAAGGAGGCACACGAGGCACACATTCTCTGCAGCTGTCCCAGCTCGCACAGAACATTTGGAGATGGGTCATCCCACAAAATATATATCTACTTGTTGAACACCTTCCAGAAGTTCACAATCAGATTGTGGATCTGTTAAGTCAACAGACACAACATATTCATGAATGGGAACTACATCCCCAAGTTCTTCTACCATTTTTCCAGATGTGGGGCCAACCAGACATAGATCTGTTCGCCACACACGAAAACGCAAAATGCTCAACCTTCGCCGCCAGTTTTCCACACCCATTGTCCAAGGGCAATGCGATATGGATGAACTGGTCAGGCAGATTTGCGTATGCTTTTCCGCCACTCCCACTGATTCCACTAGTGGTACGCAACCTCCGACAACAGTCTCTCAAACTAATCTTAGTAGCTCCCACATGAGCACGCCAACCGTGGTTCACAACACTGTTGGAACTCTCACTAGTTCCGCACCAACAACTACGCCTGTCCCCATCCCTGCTAACGCAGAACCATGGAGAGATCAGACGTTCACATCCAGGTCAGTTGAATCTGGCTCCTGAAGTCCTAGAGTTAGGTTACTTTAACCTGCCACCGGACTGTATGAACATCATTAAAGAAGCTAGACGCCCTACTACTAGAGCTTGCTATGTTGCAAAATGGAAAAGATTTGCCATTTACTGCACCAACAACCATATTGAGCCACTGGATGCCTCCATCCAGAATATCATTTGCTACCTACTGCACATGCAAAGATGTAATCTAGCATACTCATCCATACGTTTACATCTAGCAGCACTTGCGGCTTATCTGCAAAACAGACAACACTTGTCCCTTTTTTAGAGTCCCTGCAATTAAAGCCTTCATGGAGGGCCTGAAAGGAATCATTCCTCCTAGGTTACCACCCTCTCCAGTGTGGAATCTAAATATTGTTCTTACCAGGCTCATGGGACCCCCATTTGAACCTTTACATAAATGCGAACTGCAGTTCCTCACATGGAAAGTAGCTTTCCTTATTGCCATCACCTCTCTTAGAAGTGTAAGTGAGATCCAGGCTTTAACCATACAAGAACCATTCTTACAATTGCATCGTAACAAGGTGGTTCTCAGAACAAACCCAAAATTCCTTCCTAAAGTCATCTCTCCTTTTCATCTTAACCAATCAGTGGAGTTACCAGTGTTTTTTCCAAACCCGGACTCAGTAGCGGAGAGAGCTCTACACACTCTAGACGTAAAAAGAGCCCTGCTTTATTACATTGACAGAACCAAATCCTTTCACAAAACAAAACAACTGTTCGTAGCTTTCTCCCCACTGCATAAGGGTAATCCCATCTCCAAAGCTGGGATTGGTAGGTGGATCATTAAATGTATACAAATATGCTACCAGAACGCGAAACGCACATTGACAATTCCCCCTAGGGCGCATTCCACATGCAAACTAGGGGCCTCTATGGTATTCTTTAGGAACATTTCCCTTGAAGACATTTGTAAGGCAGCAACATGGTCTACAACACACACCTTCACTAAACACTATTTTGTTAATGTGCAAGACAAGCAGCAAGCTTCTGTGGGCCAAGCTGTTCTTAAAACTCTTTCAAACTACTGCAACCGATACAGGTGACCACCGCTAGGGGAGATACTGCTGTACAGTCTATGCAAGTGTGTGATCTGCAGCTCATATGCCTCGATAGGAAAATGCTACTTACCAGTATGCATCTGTTTTTGGCACGTAGAGCTGCAGATCCTCACACGCCCACCCACCTCCCCGGGACCTGTATCTATTCCTTTTTTTGTCCTCATCTCACCAAAGACGTTGGCAGATTTGACAAGCCGACTATTTAGGACGAGTGGGCGCCCCTCGGCTAGCTGCTTTGTCTATGCCATGGTGTAATCATTGGACCCACTATTAGCTCCTTTGCCTATCCGGGGATCATTCGAAGACCGCGACCCCAAGATCTTAATGGGGACCAGATGTTATCCGGCCTTATCACGTTGCTGTCTTGGTCCAGCAGGGCCATCCTCAAGGCAGCTTTTACCCAACTATCTCTGGTCGGAGGGGCCGGATCTTTCCACTTAATACAAATCTCCCTCCTGGCCAGGATTATAAGATATAACAACAGACCCTTGTGGGACTGTGTAGGGGACCCATTTAATTGCTCATTTTTTCCAAAGAAGACTAGATGGAGGTCGACCTCAATATTGATTTCAAAGATGGCTGATAATGAATCCCCCACATTTTCCCAAAAACAGCTTCACTCTGGGCAGTCAAAAAATATATGGATATCATCAGCTATGTCGTGTTTACATCTTGGGCACGTTGGGGTGGGTACCGGGGCAAATTTAGCTATTTTGGCCGGGGTGTAGTATAGCCTATTTAACACAAAGAAATGGTTCTTCTTAAGGTGAGCGGGTTTGATATATCTATAAAGTAACTTGAAGGAGGTTTCATATATTCCTTCAATACCTTGGACCAATGGGGTTGAGTTCCATATTGAGGTTTGCGAAGAGACTTCACTATCTTCTGCTTCTGCAAGCCTTGTGTACCACATTGAGATTTCCTTCTTTTTAGGCTGCGAGTCTTGTAGTAGCTGTTCAAGTTCCCATCTCCCTTTTATATCCCCCGCCTCACCCTCGTACCATGATTTTAACTGAAGAAATTTGAACCTTGATAGGGTAGGGCCGATCTTAGTTAGTAGGACCTCCCAAGGGAGGATCCCATCCGAATCCACCAGGTCCGACCATTTCAGGAAACCAGCTCTTTTTATCGGGGCCGCCAGGCTATCACGCATACAGGGGGGGGTCCCCGAGGAGTCCCAGATGGGGGCAAAATCGGAGTAGTAACCTATGCCCCAAATACGTCTTAGTTTATACCAGGTCGACAAAGCAGACTTCAGGACCTTCAGTCGTACACGTTTAAAAAATCTGGGAGCCCCGAATTTATATAGGAACCCAACCCCTCCTCTTCCTCCCTCTGTTAGGGCCATTTCTCCCAGTAACCTACCCCATGCAGTTTCCTCTGGGGTAGTCAACAGCATTCTAATACCCTTAAATTGAAAGGCCATTAGATACCAGGTGATGTCTGGAAGCGCCAAACCCCCTTTTAAGAGTTTTCTTCTCAATTTTTTCCATGACATCCTCGAGCTTTTTTGACCCCATAAAAAACTCCCTATTTTGCCCTGGATTTTACTTATATTTCCCTGAGGGAAAGAAAGGGGAACTGCGTTGAAAAGGTATGTCAACTTAGGGAGAACAGACATCTTTACCAGATTGACTCTCCCATCGATCGTCAAAGGGAGGTTTTTCCATCTGGCAAAGAGATAATCTATTTCCTTTTCGATTTTAGCCAGGTTTATCAAAGGGATTTTGTTCAGATCTTTAACTATTTTAACCCCTAGGTACTTAAATTCTTTACTGGAAGTGCGACCTCCATAGGCCGTATTCCAACACATAACTTCAGTTTTAGCCGTGTTGGCGAGATATCCTGAGATTAAACCAAACTCATTCAAGATGTTTTCGAGCCGCGGAATGGTAGAGTCGGGATCGCTAGTATATACAATAACGTCGTCGGCATAGAGTGCTATTTAGCACTCGTAATTCTGCGATCTGAATGGAATAACGGTACTATCTAATCTTATTGCCTGCGCTAAGGGTTCAATGTATATATTAAATAAAAGAGGAGAAAGAGGACATCCCTGTCTTGTCCCTCTCTGAATAACGAAGCTGGGGGTCAGAGAGCCATTCAGTAAGATCTTAGCCGTGGCCCCTTTATAACAGGTTTTTAAAGTCTGCACAAAAATGGGGCCAATACCCATGACCTCCAAGGTCCCCCAGAGATATCTCCAACAGACACGATCGAAGGCCTTGGCGGCGTCCAAGGGATCCAATCTCGTCTCAGCTAAATCAATATTTCCAATCAAGAGCTGAGTTTGTTCCTGGATAGTTCTCCCCAACATAAAACCCTTCTGGTCAATATTGATCAGGCCTGAAGCCAATTTTGCCAATCTCCCTGCCAGAATGCCCATAAAGATCTTATAGTCTGCATTCAGCAGGGAGATCGGACGATGGGAATCCGCCGTCGATGGATCCTTCCCTGTCTTTAATATTAAGACAATCGTAGCCTCCCTCCAGGAACTGGGGATTACCCCAGTTGATCTATAGACTGAATTAAACAATGTATGAAGTATAGGTAGTAATTCGTTGGACAATAATTTATATACTTCTTTGGGGAGGGCGTCCAGACTGGCGGCTTTTTTATTTTTGGATTTCTTGATTTGGTCCCTAATCTCCTCCTTAGATATAGGAGCATCTAGGGCGTCTTTAGAGGAATCTGTAAGGACAGACAAAGACTTCCAACTTAACCAAGACAATATCTCATCATAGGCGTGGGTTATATTTTCCTTATATAAATTTGAAAAGAGGGTCCGGAAACATTCCTGCATCTCTTCTGGTTTATTGGATTTGGTCCCCTGATGGTCTATAACAAGTTTGTTTGTGTGGTTATTAGCCCGGTCTATCCTTGCTATCCAGGCCAGTAGCGATCCAGCTCTTTCACCATATTCGAAGTTTTCCATGTTTCGAACTTTCCACTGATCCTTACATTTTGAATCCAGGAAGATCCTAAGGTCTTGCCCAGCCTCCTCCAAACTCTTCCCTATCAAGGCCAACTTCTCAATTTCCTCCAGATCTATAAGGCTCCTCTCCGCTTCTAGTTTAGAGAGTCTGTTCTCCAAAACTTGGAGTTCCATAGCCTTAGTTCTATTCTTGAAACTTATTAGGCTATGCAGTGAACCTCTTAAACTAGCTTTGTAGGCATCCCACAAAAATTCTATAGAAGCGGAGCCTAAATTAATGATGAAAAATTCAAGAGAAAAATCTCTAATTTACTGCACTATTTCTAGGTCTAACAACATTGTTCTATTCAGTGTCCATCTTGATTGAGAACTATTTTTATTTATGGAATATAGAAACTGAAGGGGAGCGTGGTCGGACAAATGAGAGGGCAATATCGATACACTTGCAATATTATCCAAGTTCTCTGTTAATCAAAACGTAGTCTATTCTAGAGGAATGTAGATATTTTTTACAATAAAAGGTAAAACCTTGGGCACTCCCCATCTTTGCTCTCCAGAGGTCAGCCAAATTTAGATTTAGGAGAAGGTTTTTCATGACCCTGCGGGAACGCTGGTTTCCTTTAACATGACTTAAATTAGACCTGTCCGCTACGGGGTCGAGTCTTATGTTGAAATCTCCACCGATTACCAAGGGGGGATTCGTCCTAATCCGTTTATCTTGTAGTTTAGCGAGGGAGGTTGGGTCATGAGTGTTGGGGCCGTAGAAAGATGAACAGGTCAATTCTTCTCCCTCAAATATCAATTGTGGAATGACCCATCTGCCCGTTTGATCTGTCTGAACAGATTTAATCGTGCATGGGGCCCCTTTTTTTACCAAGATTGCGACTCCACGGTTATTTAATGATTGTTGGGAATAGCAAAAGCATTGTACCCAAGGTAATTTAGAGAAAATTATTTGTGCCTCTATTTGGTATAGATGTGTTTCTTGCAACAGGCAAACCTGGACTGATGACAGCTCTAAATATTTAAAAATTAATCTGTCTCCTGGAGCATCTCAACCCATTCAAATTCCATGAGATAAACTGAATACTACGCCCCCCTTTCATTTCACCATTCCGAGGATCGGACATCTTCTGCTCGAGTTAAAAGGATATCTCTACCGACTAGGCAAGATGAGAAGTATTTTAAATATTTTCGCCCATTTAAACCCTTGCCCTTACCCCACCCCCTATCCTAACAGGAGCCCCCGTGACCCCCAAATCTACCTACTCCCTGAGGAACCCTCCCTTCCAATAGGCTATGCCTATTCGGGTACAACTCCCCCGCGGGCACAAATACCAATACATTTGACTTATTAAGTAACAAATTCAATACAATTTTAACGGGAGACCAGACTCTTGGGAGACTTATTTGGTCCTCCTTCAATCACTCCCCACCCTGCTTTCTAAGCTGTATCTTCAGAATCAAAGAATCCGCTTCTTCCGTTGAACGGATCATATGCATGTGGTTGTCCCACATCACTCGCAGGGTAGCGGGGAACCTCAGTTGGGCCTTTGCCCCTAAACTGTTTAGCTATGCCAGCCTCTTCCCCAACTCCCACTGTCTTTCTGCGGTTATATGCGAGATGTCCGATATGATTGAGAAGGAGAAGGGAGGTAGGTCGGACACTGGGGAGGGGATGATCCCTTCCTTTAAGGCTGCGGAGAGGATATGCTCTTTAACTGAGTATGATAAAAAATTAACCAGTATTTTCCGGGGTTTTTGCCTTCCCAAGTTTCTTTTAAAGGGGTCTCTCTGCGCCCTCTGAATTTCATGGTTAAGATCGATGTTAGGATGGCTCTTAAGGACTGTGTCTTTCATTAAGGTAATCAGGAACCCCTTTATATCTTCTCCCTCCAAGGCTTCTGGGATGTTTAAAAATGTCAGATTGTTTTTCCTCGAGTGGTTCTCCAGTCTCTCAAGATCATCTCTCAGATCCTTGTTCTGTGTAGTTCGTTTCACAAGCTGTATAGAGGTGGACTCTATCTGTTCTTTCATCTTGGGAATCTCCTCTTCGATTGCCTCAGTCCTTATAGTTACCTCGTCTAGCCTCTGAGCTAGGGCCTCGCATGAAGACCGAATAGCCACCTGGTTCTCCTCTGAGACTAGAAACCTATTCGCCAGGTCTGCTTGATTTGCCTCGGAGGTTTTAAATCTACTCGCCATCTCCTCTTTCATAGCCAGGAGGAGGTCTACAAGAGAATGTGAATCTGACGCTAGAGTGCTCCGGGTTTCGGGCGAGGAAGTACCAGAGGCACTATTACTTCGATCATCAGGGCTATTGGAGAACACCCGCTGCTCTGCACCTTGCTCCTTGACCTTCTCCATTGCGGCTTTCTGTACTGCTCCACCCTCTACCCATCCACTCTCCTCCCCAGAAATCGTTTTTCGGACCTGGTCTTGAGCTTGCTCCGTCTGCTCCAAAACTGCAAATCTGTTAGTGAGACTGATTTCAGGGTGTACCGCGGCTTCCTGGTTTGCAGTTTTACCCATTTCGCGAGAACTCAAAGTTTCAGGAGGTTTAAAAGTATCGCCGACATTAGGGGGCACAAATTCCCCTTGAACTCTTTTGTGATTGCTCATTGGACGCTCCGCTATCGTTGCTTTTGGAGTTTTGGATGGAGGAGAGGGGGCGGGGGGGAGAGCCAAGGCCCGGGTTGACGCGAGATGGGTTGAGCAAGAGGACTTTGGACTTGTTGAGCTAAGAGATATGACCTGATAGTATGTTTTGAGAGAGAGAGTAATTTTTGCCTTGGAGGCAATAGCTTTTTTAACACGGGTTTTCGTTTTACCCTTTTGATCTTTGGGTTCGCCCGAAGGCGCTAATTTTCTTAGATTCCCCCCCTGTTTACCCGAGGCTCTTACTTCAGCGACCGGTGGAGGGGCTCGCAGAAGTACAGCTAAATGAGTGATCGCTGTTTGAGGTCAGATAAGCTGCCCTCGCCCGCAATGAATATCTGCTCAATTTAGGGGGTGATGTTCCCGTCTGAGATATAATACCTCTTTCCATACATTCAGGGTGACCCTTTTCAGGTTTATCTTTTACTGCTTTCAATAGTCCAGTTTTTATATCTCTTATGCCTTTTGTTCCCCCTAAAAACTGAGTCCCACCGTCGGCTGCCTTTGTCCCATCTACCCCCACTCCGACTTTCTCCCAGGAAACCGGTTTAATTTGGACTGGTTATTATCCTGAGTCTCTGCCTGATAGGCCTGCGACAGCGGAACACCTCCTGCCTGGACCGAAGACCAGCCAGGGACTCCAGGGGCACACGTCCTCCCCCTTGCACAACACAGCAATAAGGGAAACAGCTCACCGCGCCTCCAGGCCCTCTCTGCAATTCCCCACCTCCAGCACGACTCCACAGCAGGCACTCCACCTCCCGTCTTTCCACCTGGAGCTCTGGATGCGAGCGCGTCAGGCGTCACTACGTCCCGCCCAGCGCTTCTCACTTCCGCACATCGGGTCTCCCAGACGCCGTGAAGATCAACGAAGCTCCCAGACGGCAAAAACATTGGTACAACATCGGCAGGGTCTCCCGAACCTCTAAATCATGTCCTCTTCAAATTGCCCGGGGAAGTGACCCGCGGCCGTTACGCTGCGGCCGCCATGGTCCTCATCGCTTGACTCGACCTGTATCTATTCCAATTCTATCTTACTTGGATATACACACATGGACATCTTTTTCTTTCTGCTAACTCCCTCATTTCCCATCATGGCGAAAAACAATCTAAGGATGGAGTCGCTGCCCAAGCGCACTATCGTTCAAGGGAGGAGTCCCCTATCTTGTGACTACAAAGACTTCTTCCAAGACAACAACAAGGTGCAAACATCCGAGCCCAACACCAGATGGCGATCTAATGCAAGTGTGAGGATCTGCAGCTCTACATGCAAAGAACAGATGCATACTGGTAAGTAGCATTTTCCTTCCTTTGTCAGTGTACGTCAGTGGATGCCATCCCTGAAAAGCTTGAAACTTCAAATGATGCTGTAGCTGCAACAGATAGATCTGTTTTGAATCTCCACAATGTCTGTCGCTGGTGCTTGGATCCCAAGCACAATTCCAGTTCCTTTGAGAAGTGTGGCTTTATGCCGTCCAGGGCGATCAAGGAGCGAGGTCCAAGCAATTCCTTGCATGCCCAAGACTGTCTGAAATGTTCCCACTTCATACCTCCTTCCATACGTAAGTCTTCAGAGCAGTAGTTATGCAAAGCGAAATCCTCTTGTAAAAGGAAAAGCATAGGAAACACCACAAGTGACAGTCTCCCCTTTCCTCCTCCTCCCCTCAGTGTTGTTCTTGGGAGAGGTCTGAAAGCCACTGAAGAAGAACCTCAAGGTAATCCACCTCAATATCTTCTTCAGAGCTAATTTTAGTGCTTGGAAAGTTACACTTAGAGTTTCCAGGTGGCATCTTCCACAGGTCATGCTTCAGATCTTCCTTTGTGTTCCAGTTCCCTCTGGGCTGCCTTTTGGCCTCATGTAGCTTTTGGTCCCTCTGACTGATCTTACTTCAGCAGCTCCATTCCAGATTCTGGTAGCTCTGGTGTAGGTTCGGTGTTTGCCTCTGGCACGACCACTGGTTTCAAATACACCCATTCTAAAACACTAAAGCCATTTTGACCAAAGCGAAGTAGAAAGTTAAAACCTGCTTTAATGAAGACTCTTTCTTCGAGCCCTTGCCTCATTCAAAAAGGATGGAGGAGCCTTTTGGTTCGGATTTGTTTCCTATTCAGAAACCCTTCATTGTCTTGCATGATGATGATAGCAGTGAATAAGATAATCTCCTTCCTACTTATAGTAGTAATGATGGCTGTTAATTGTCGCTACAGAATGATAATGGTTTGGACACTTCCCCAAATGAAGAGTTGTATAGGCCCTCTGCTCCTGGGGACTTTGATTCCTTCATGGCTGTCATCCATAAAGCAACTGAAGTCTTGGCACGTCCTCTTCCTGTGGAAAAGGCGAAGGCTAATTTGCTAGCGGAAATACTTCTGCCACCACTTTCCTCCTCTGATCCTTTTCTGCTTTTTAATGAGATCTTGTTGTAGCCAGTGTTTTAGCATCTTGCTGTTATTGTCGGGTGGCTACATACCATAGATAGTCGGAAATTTCTTTCCACTCACACTTCACTCAATACTTTAATAGTTCAGGCTGCCTCATCCAAACAGAACTCCTCCACATATGATCATTCTGGTCGGTAGTTCAAGTACATTCCGCAATGGGAAAGGTTTTCTTCTCTGAGAGTGTATCATTGTGCTCCTCTAGCACCACAAACTTCTTGCCACACTACCTCCTTGCAATATAGTCTTATCAGTGGACTTGTTTGCAGCTTTCTGCAAAAACCTAGGCTTAGAAATAAATCCTGAAAAGTCCAAATTTATGGGGATTAACCCCCATAGGTCCTTTAGGGCTTTACAGATGCAACTATTCTAACTATTGAGGAGAACAAATTTATCAAAGGTCTTCTCAATTTGCTCCAAAGCACCCCCATTGGTGCCGTTGCGATTTGACCTAGCCCTCAAACCCATCTACTTGGCATCCTTCCTCAAACCATTGCTATACTGGGTGAGGATATGGTCATCCCCAGAATTAACCATCTATAGAGAGGCACTTAGGAATTTGATGAATTGCGATAAAACCGTCCGTACCCCTTGGTTAAAACACATCAAAAACCAGTTTGAACTGCTTAACTTAGGGAATATATGGACAATCCCTCATGAAGTCACTAAAGGCAACAAGTCGCTACTTAACACTAACTATTGGGAACGGAATCTGACCAAAATCTGGGCCGGGCACAGGGAGGACTCAGTAACTGCAATTTTTGCTTCATAAATGTTCGCCAAGTTTTGATTTCTATATGGATAGGATACATCCTGAAGGGGCAAAATTAGTGTATATCCAGTTTAGACTGGGTACGCTACCCCTAAGATCTCTCACCTCAAGATGGTGTAAAATGGTATGCGATCTAGAGAGTTGCCTCTTCTGCCTGTTGCAAAAGGAAACAGAGGCCCACTTTCTGTTTTTTTGTCCCAATACTCTTTATCTTACAGAAAAAATTGATTATTGCACGGTGTAAACTTAAGGGTGTACGACATTATTGAAGGCCGTGCATTTATTGAAAACCGACACAAATGCGCTCTTAGTAATTGCGGCCTCATGTTTCCTATAGAGGGCTTGGTCAATACGTACCAAAAGCTTAACACCTGTGATCTTGTAATCACTATTGCTGCTATGTCTGTATAAGTTATGCGTCTTATAACCATAGTACTATTAGCTAAACTGTTCCTATGAATTGATCTTAATCTTGTTCTTTCTAATGTGTTCTTTTTAACTGTTTTATTAGTAGATTAGAGTATACTTTACCAATGGACTTTATTAACCTTGACAAGTCATTCTAGACAAGGGAGGCTGGGCTATCTAACCTGGCGGACCACGTTTTGGCATTTTACTAGGCTACCATGGAGGTTTATGTTGATAGTGGTAATTGCTTTCCCTGTGATCCTCTATAAGGTCCATCCTTTTGATTATCTTTCATCAACCTTGCTACGGCTCATTCTTTGGGCCCGGCCTCCCCATCATGCAGTTATGAACACCACTTCAGAAAGTTCAGGATGTTTTGAGGGGCCAGCCAGCAGTCTTTATCCTCATTCTCCACCTCCCTCAAAACCTTTAACTCACCCTCAAGCAAGCGTCTGTCACTTTGCAGCATGCTGGCTGACTATCACACCAGACCGTTAGGACTTGCAGATTGTGGAAGATGGTTATGCGCTTATCATCTTGTAATTGCCTACCCAGATTCCTCTGTTTTTTCTGCCACTTTGATCGACCACCCTCAGATTCTGCACAAGGAGGTGAGGGCTGTCCTGAGCAAAGGGGATTAGGGTTGTTTCCTTGGGGCAAGAGAGGAAGGTGACGGTACTTATGTTACTTTTTGGTCCCCAAGAAAGATGGGGGCCTTCACCCCATTTCCGGCCTCTGAATTCAGAATTTTGTTCTGTGCAAAGTTAAGTGCAAGATACTTTCTGTTGCACCGGTCAAGTCCCATTCACCTTGGAATTCAAGCAGTAGGTGGTGTCACTTGATTTGCAGTACAGATATTTTTATATACCAACCATGCAGTCCTACATGAATTATCTGCACTTTCTGCTGGGCTCTGCTAACTATCAATTTGCAGTACTACCAATCGTCATCACATCCGCCCTGTGGGTCTTTGAGGGTCAGGTCGGTGCTTCCCATTTGTCTTTGTAGGTGGGCGGGTGTATACCTGTTCTTGTACCAAGACAACTGTATGTTGAAGGCAGTCTTTTCACAGCTGGTATTGGGCCACCTGCCGGGCATGATATTTGATAGAGACTACTAGCCGCAGATTCCTTAACGTAGAATTATCCCCAGGCGTGAGACTGGACCCAGAAAACTTTCTTGCCCAGCATCTCTGCTTGCCGGGAATCGGTACCACGCGACTCCGCCCCAACGTCCTCCGCGGGCGTGACGTCAGCGAGGTCTCATAAGCCCCACTCTGGCGCGCTGATGTCAGTTTTCTTCTTTTCCGCGTGCAACACGGACCTGGATCGTGTTCCTGCCCTGTTTTCAGGCCTTCTTTTTACGCTTAGCATTTTCCTGGGTACAGTGTGCGAATGCCTTTGGGCTTCAAGACGTGCTCGTCTTGCACGCACCAGATGTCGGCGACGGATCCTCACCCCATCTGTATGTGGTGCTTGGGGCAGCACTCAACTCCACGGACTGTGAGGCGTGTCAGCAAATTAAGCCGAAGTCCCGGCGGGAGCGCCAGATGTAACTCCTTTCGGGCCGCCTGTCCAGGTCGGTGTCGGCGCCTCGTCTGTCCTCTGCGGAAAGCTTCAAGAACCGCCGCTTCCGTTACCGGCATCGTCTCTCTCCAGGGCCGCAAGGGCGTCGCTCACCTGTTGGTAAGTGTCGCAGTTTGTCCCCGAGGCTCGGTCCCAGTTGGGGGCGTGTGTTCTCCGCAGGTGGTGCGGCCCCGCACATCGTCACCCTATCCGCCCTCCACGCAGGCGACTGCCTCATCGGAGGTCGAGTCGATGCCGTTTTTTGTGCCGTTCCTTAGCCGCCCCGGCTCCGACCCAGCCCTGCGCGTTTTGGCGGCAGTCGTTCCGGTATCCGTCAACGTTGACCTGACGCCGGTGGCGGACTCTACGGCGCCGGTCCGACATCGGGTTGTTGATTCGTCTTCGGACGCCCCCTCTTCTCCAGAGGTTTGGCAGCTGTTTGTTTCATCTTCTCCGGAGACGGGTCGCCGCGTCATGGCTTTTTCCCCGGTGTCTTCTAAGGACGGCTCTTCGCCGTCACCGTGCCCGCAGTCTTCGCCGGAGGCGCCTCAGGTTCCCCATTCATCGGTCCACCCTCCCCCGCTTCGAGCTTGGCCTTTTCTGCCTCCAGTTAGACTGCGGGACGGCCGCCTTAGTTTGCAGCCGTCGCCCACGGAGGAACTGCTTTCCCCGCCGCGGGACCCTACGGAGGCGAGGGCTGCCTTCGCTCGGGCTGTTTCCACGGCTGCGGGCATCTTGCACATGGGCGATCCAGCTGCCCATTTCCCCACGGATCATCTGCTGGAGGTTCTCCACCAGGGCTCTCATGGACGGGAGCTGCTTCTTCCCTTCGATGCTGCGCTCCACACTTCTCTTTGAGGCTGCACTCCACACTTCTCTTTTGGGGGTCTGGGGGCGTCATGCCACAGGGGACCCGGTGCCCCAGCCTCTTCTGCACTGCCACCGTCCTGCTCCGCATGATCCTGTCTGTTTTTCCCTCCACCCTTCTACCAGGGGCCCTCTTTTACAGACTGCCTTTCCCTCCTTGCCATCGGTGTTGTCTCCCCCCGTCGCGTGAGGCCAGCTGGTTGGATTCCTGGGGGCGCAGCATCTTCACCTCCTACAGTGCTGCTTTGCAGGCCCTTGACACTCTTTGTGTGTTAGCCAGAGCCACTTCTTGCTTATGGGACTCGGCGGAGTCCCTTAGGTCTTCCGCTTGGAGTCCCTTAGGTCTTCCGCTTCTCAGGCAGGTGCCTGTGTTGATCTGCGGCACCATGTGTTGGATGGCCGAGAGCTGGCGGCGTTTATACTTCGCTCGGCTCTGGACGTTTCGGAGGTGCTTGGTCGTACCATGGCTACTTCGGTGGCCCTTCGTCGCCATGCCTGGCTAAGGGAAAGTGTTTTCCCTGAGAACGTTCGAGAACGGCTGGTTGACCTCCCCTTTGATGGTGCTCTGTTGTTCCACGTACCTGCGCATTCTGCCATTCAGAGGTTTCTTGCAGGGCATCGTCGTCGTCCTCCTCCTCCTCCTCCTCCCCCCTCCCCCTCCCCCTCAGTGACCCGACTGTCGGTCTGTGTTTTGGGAGGTGTTCTCCCGTTGTTTTCCTGGGGCCTTGTAACAGGTGGCCCAGGTTGTGTGTTCTGTCTGGTTGATGTTCTTTGGGGGCCCTTTTGTGGGGCCCTTGGTGCTTCTGGCTGGTGGTCCGGCCCTTTGTTGTCTTGTGGTTTTGGCTGTTGGTGAGCCCGGTAGGCCCTGAGATTAGGCCTTCGGTCTCTTCGTTATTGGCTGCTTCATAAGCCGTCTGCGGGTATTTTCTGCAGGTCTTTATGTTTTGTCCTCTGCTGCGGAATTGTTTTCCTAAGAGGTGTTCCCATGGTTCTTGGGACGTAACCTACCCTATGTGGGGTATTTGTAGCTATTACATAGCTCTGTCATGTGCTGGGGGGGGTGGGGTCACCCTTTCGGGTTCCTTGCTCTCCGCGGCGTCACGGTATGTCGCAGGTGTGATCTTCTTGCCGATTGTCTTGGAGCGGCTTGCGCTAGGTCTGTCCTTCTCCTTGTCACCATGCCGCTCGGCCGGTCCGGCCTGCTGTCTGCGGCATCGTGTGTGGCGGTTCCGGACTTTTGTCCTGTGTTTTGGCTGGGTCCTCTGCTGGCTGCTCCAGAGGGTTGGCTTTCCTTGGCCTCTGTGTTCGGTTGGCCGGTCAGGGAACCACGCTGGCACCTTTGGCCCACTTCAACTCTTGTTAGAGGACACTGGTACATCTGCGCTTTCCGGAGTCGAGTTTGCGGCAGTCCAGAGTCCTAACAGATCTTTTGGAGTGCCTGCAGGATGCAGGGAAGCAGCTCCACTACTCCGTGGGAGTTCCTGGGTCTTTGTTGAAGGCAGGCAGTGCTCACAGACTTTTGGAGGCACAGCAGCTGCAGGACTAGATGACTTTAGCACAATCTAGTGGGAACAGCAGACAGGCCAGCCGGGTTGGTGCCAAGTCAGTTGCTTCTTCTCAGTCCTTTCTTCTTGCGGCTCTTCGGTGTCCTTCTTCTTCTTAGGTTAGCAGGAATCGATTTCCTGGTGCCAAGGCTCCCGTAAATACTAGATTTAGGGGCATGTAGGGTAGTAGCCAAAGGGGTCACTATCCCGCCTATATGACCACTTCCTGTGGAAAGTGAGCATAACCCTGTGCCAGCGTTCCTTATTCTGCCATCACCAAGATGGCAGACTTGTGCATTTCTTATCTGGTAGCTCATTTTAGGTGTGGAACTAACTAACTAAGTCTCTCTGACTGCTAATTTACCCACCTGTCCTGGTGCCAAATTGGCCCTGGTCAGGGGGGTTGGCATCCCCTCACCTCTGAGGGAAGCTAGATTTGCATACCAAAGGTGGTGGGCTCTTAGATCTCAGCCTTGGGATGCTAATTTACTAGTCTTAACTGGAGGAGGTGTAAAACACTTCTCTCCAGAGCAGGCATTGTTCCTGACCTCCTGAGAGCATGGACTCTCCTCCCTAGGGGGTCAGAAAGTCATCTGTGCTGGCACCCCGGACTGGACCAGTCAGACAGAACACTAGAGGGCTGGTAGGTTTCAGGGGTTACCTCTAATGTACCATCTGGGTGCATGAATTAATAAATGCATCACTGGAATCAGTGTGGGTTTATTAATAAAAGGTGTTTGATACCAAACACTATGTTTCAGTGAAGCCATTATGTAGCTGGGGAACTCGTTTTGACCACTGCCCAGTACATAGCTTAAGATGGCTTCCCTGCTCACTTGCAATATCCAGGATTAGAAGTAGACATCACAGGGGCATATCTTCTCATGCAGATATGTCCTCGCTTAAAATATAATGCACCTTGCCTTTGGGCTCAAAGGCCTGCTGTAGGGGTGACTTCTATATATTAGATGCAGTGACTTTGGCATGGCACACGGGAGTGTGCCATGTCATGTTTTCACCCGTGGTTTGCACCATGTCACGCAGCCTGCAATGGCAGTCTGTGTGGAATTTGTGTGTGGGTCCCTTAGGTTGGCATAAGATATACTGCAGCCCTTTGGGACCTTTTTTAGCACTCATGCCCTAGGTACCTGGGATTGCATTTCCTAGAGTCTTAAGGGGTGGTAAAGTCCTTGGCCAGTTGTAGCACAATTAGCCAACACCTTGTTTTGGAGAAGGAGCACTGGCACAGAGGTCTGATCTGATTAGCAGGCCTCAGCAATGCACTGTGCAGAGTCGAAAGTCAGCATCTGGTAGCTAAAAAGGGGACATGAATTGGGGGGGGGGGGGAATAACTGCAACAAAAACCCAGTTTTCTACAATTTTGAGGACCTCTAGTTGAATCTCTAAACCGAAGTAATTCAGTCGATCTTCACAGCACTTGAAACAGCTTGGAAAAGAACTGTCTCCCTCTTGATAAAATCATTTATAAGGCAACTTTAAAAAACGGTCACAAATCTTTTAGAGAGGCATTAGCAAATTGTTATACTGCTAGAGTTAACGATGCCTCCAATAGCCCTAAGGAGATTTTAAAAAATTGTTAAATCATTCCTAAGCCCACTGGGGTTTAAGTGAACCATCATATGCCGCAATTGCCTCAATTTAACATCTCTGTAGAGTACTCAGACCAAGCTGTACCCAACCAAATCCCAACTGGCCCCGGGAGTGCTGAAGCTGCGATTGCAGGTTGTCAACACAAAGCTGAATATTTTGTTTATTCAATCACTTGTCACAGATAAGGTTCCGGACTGTTGCAAGCATGCTCTAGTAGTACCACTTTTAAAAATAATCTATGGCAGATCCTAAAATCTTATCAAATTTCCATCTGATATCTTTACTAGCAGTGGCTTCGAAGATGCGTGAAAAGATAGTTAATCACTTGCTTTCCAACTATCTGCAACAACACATTTTCTTCACATGTCCAGTCTGGCTTCCGCTCAAATTACAGCACAGAATCAGTACTGCTTGAAGGTGCTGATCTCACCAAAATCAGTCTGGCTCAAGGCCATTCTGCTGCTTTGGTGTTGTGGGCCCTGTTGGTAGCGTTCAACACCTTGTCGCACTCCCAAGTTGATTGAACTACTTGAATGTGTTGCCCTGTGGGTTGGTCCTGAGCTGGATAAAATCTTTCTTGTCCAAGAAGCAGTAGTCCATCACTCTCCCAACTTTTATGAAAACTTCTAAGTAATTAACTACGAAGTGCCCCAGGGCCAATCATTGAGCCCAACTCTGTGTAATGCCAAAATCGCCCCATAGCCGCAGTTATTCAGTCCTATGGCCTCAGTCTAGTTTCATATGCTAATGACATACAGTTGACGCTTTCCATTGGAAAAAATCCAGCTATTCAAGAAGGCTTCAAGCTGGGTTTCAATCAGGTTACTAAATGGATGTAAACCAGCGGCCTGAAATTAAACTAGGATAAAACCGAGATTGTGATCTTTTGTGGCTGACAGTTTAATTTGGTCATCTTATTAGTGGCCCAGGAAATTAGGAGATTCCCTTTCCCCAGCCGAGATGGCTAGAAACCTTGGAATCAAATTTGACTCAGATTTTTCTTTCCTTCCCAAGATATTGGCCATCACTGGTGCCTGTTTCCCATTGCTTCGATCTTTGAAAATGTTTCTGGATATTCTGCCCATATCAGTGCGAAAGATAGTTGTGCATTCTCTTGTGGCAGCTAGATTGGATGATGCCAGTTTACTCTACTTTGGACTCCTTCAGTATATGGTCTGGCAGATTCAAGTGGTGCAAAATGCAGCAGCCAGGCTTAGTCTAAATATTCCACAACACCGCATATAAGCTCTCACCACAGGTCTCTACACTGGCTGCTGCTGCACAGACCAATTCAGTTTAAGCCTTAGTTCTTACTTTTTATGCTTTCCAGAAAATGGGACCCAAGTATTCTGACCTAATGTTTCAATCACTATTGCTCCTTTAGAGATCTGAGATTGTTGAATGTGTGATTACAAAAAATTCCCAGGATTAAGCTGATGAGGAAAAGTGGTCGCTCCGTTGCCTTTTTTGTTGGTTACGTTTTAGAATGACCTTCCTGTCACTTTGGGGTGCTTTAACAACTAGGTTTATTGATGTATACAAAAAAATATATATATATAGGTGTTTTAAAAGATGAAAAGTTATTTTATACTTTGTTTTGGGGCAAAGAGCTTTTCGTATTTGATGGGACTGCACATATATTGTCGCCTTTATGATTATGATATAATTTTGAGAGGCTACATAGTGCTACTATATGAATAGAGTTATGCGCACAGGTTGCAATTTACTTTTATGCATTAGTTGATGTTTGTTATTTACTTATTGAAACATGAGGTATGTTTACTATGTCTATAAATGTGATACTATAAATAATATGAGAATAATGGCGCTTACCAGATTGATAAAGGCTGGTTACTTATGTGTGTGTGTATGTATGTATGTATGTGTATATATATATATATATATATATATATATATATTCACTGAAAAAACCATAGGTTTCACACATGTTATAGTTAGCGGAAATTTTACTGATAAAAAAACCAATGAAATTCCCCCGTTATAGTTAGTGCAGGCAACTATAACTCACGCGACCGCAATCTTCTGCTGATGCTAATACTGTATTTAGACACTTATTTGCCCATGTCTTCTTCCATACATTTTTAGCTATACATATATTACAAATATTTTTTTTTCATAAAGACACATATGTCATCAGCAGAAGATTGCGGTCGCGTGAGTTATAGTTGCCTGCACTAACTATAACGGGGGAATTTCATTGGTTTTTTATCAGTGAAATTTCCGCTAACTATAACATGTGTGAAACCTATGGTTTTTTCAGTGAATTTGTACGGTTTTTTAAATGCTAAGTTACTTTACGCCATTCGTGGCGTGCGCACCCACTTAACGCAGTTCGTTCCGTGCGCGCACGGTGCGCTTCGCGCTCCGCGCGCCCACTTTACGCAGTTAGTGCCGTGCACGCACGGTGGGCACGTTACGCTAGATGGGCCATGTACGCACGATGCGCTTCGCGCACCGTGCGCACATGGAGGACATATGATGCACTTCGTTTTGAAAGGTAATATTTTAATTTTTCGTATATGTTATAAGCCATGCACAAATGGTGCCCTTCGGGCACCATTTGCACACTGGGTGGAGAGAGTGTGGATAATTTTTTTTTTTAATTATTATTTTTAAAAATATTTTAGTTTAACTCATCTTTAATAAGCCATGCACAATTGGTGCACCTCGGGCACCAATTGCACACGGGGTGGGGAGAGTGTGGATAACTTTTTTTTTAAAATAATTTTATACCGTACGCGTACGGTAAGCGTAATCGGCGAAATTAGCGAAAAAATAAAAAGTCTGTTTTTGCCCTTGGGGGATCTTTGGGGACTCCCTCAACATTGCTATGTGTGTGGGAGCTGTCTAAACAGCCCCTTTACATGTTTTTGGGCTTATCCGGAGGGCAAGCGTAGAGGACTATGTTCAGGCGGTCGCCCAACCGCCGAGGAGCACCACCCCATGAAGCAGGGGGCCACGGAGACCTGATATGCAATGGGGTCTCACTAAGTGGAACATGAGCGGGGGATGAGCGCACATCCTCATGTCAAGGCCCATTGAGGGCTTAGATTTTTGCCAGCGTAAATTTTAAACCTGGGGAAAAATGGTGACACTACAACACCCACAATTCTCAGTGTGAAGGAGTAACTGAGAAGTCCAATCAGGACGTGCAATTAGGCATTTGAATATAAGGGAGTGTCACACCACATCCAGGAAACTGCCTATAAGGAAGACCACACTGAAACGTTCACAAAAAACGGCCCCTTGGTATACGAACTCTCTTAGGGACAAGAAACGTCTATGTAGAAGACTGGAAAGACGTTGGCGCTTGGACTATGCGGCGGACAATAAATCCCACTACCGTAAATCCCTCAGTGAATACAAAATGCAAGTAAAAACAGCCCAAGCCACATATTTCTCCAATAGTATAGTGATGGCCAAATCGAAACCAAAGGAGATTTTTCACATTATAAAACAACTAACGAAGCCTCCCCCCGCCGTGCAGGTCGATAAGTCCACCACCCACTGCAACAACGTTGCTGAATTCTTTTACCAAAAAGTAAATACCATCTACTCAGCCTTTCCCCCCCCCTATCAAAAACAGTACCTTTCCGACCTATCCCGATAAAGCCATAGCATCTTACCCCCCCCACTTCCCCAATCCACTTTGACTCACTTCCCCCTACTGGACCTCACAACTCTTGAATCCTTAGCAAAGAGAGTCAAATCCGGGTCCCCGGATGACCCAGCCCCCCCTGATATAATTTTGGCCGCCTCCCAGGTGACCCTACCTATAATTAGGGAGGTACTAAATGCTTCAATCATCTCTGGCATGGTCCCGGCCGTCTGGAAGCAGGCCATGGTCAGAGCTCTACTAAAAAAAAAACACTTTAGACCCTTCTGACCTGGCCAATTATCGTCCCATCTCCCTATTACCCTGGGTGAGTAAAATCTTAGAGACTCATGTAAACCATCAATTAGTAAATTTTTTGGAGAGTTTTCACCTGCTAGACCCCACACAGACGGGCTTCAGACCAAAACATGGGACTGAGACCGCTCTCCTCATGGTCACCGAGGAAGCAAGAACAATCCTGGATCAAGGAGAATCAGTGGCAGTGATCCTCCTTGACCTAAGCGCAGCGTTCGATACGGTCAGCCATGACACTCTGCTGTACCGTATGTCCTGTGCTGGGATTAAGGACAAAGCCTGGTCATGGTTTAAGTCCTTTCTAGAGGACAGATCCTTTAGAGTCTTCGAGGGTGAGTCCATGTCTTCTAGTAGACCACTGAAGTGTGGAGTCCCCCAGGGTTCCTCTCTGAGCCCCGCACTTTTCAATCTATACATGAGGCCACTGGCTGAGGTCGTCCGCCCTTTCGGGATTAAGATCATCTCGTATGCGGACAACACGCAGCTGGTGGTCTCACTGACGCAGGATGATAACCTTCCTGCGTCAGGCGGGCTCAGAGAGTGCCTTGAAGAGGTGAAGACTTGGATGTCCTCCTCATCCCTCAAGTTGAACGGGGACAAGTCGGAGCTGATGCTCCTAGGTCCCCCGGATCTTCGTCTCCCCGATGCCCTATGGCCCCCGTGTCTGGGTCCTCTACCATCTCCCAAAGAAAACATCAAGAGCCTCGGAGTTTGGCTGGACAGCTCCCTATCATTCAATATACAGGCCACGAAGCTGTCAGCTACCTGTTTTGGCATCATGAGGATGTTAAAGAAAATCCTCCCCCTCCTCCCCATGGAAGCCAAACAGGTGGCTATACAAGGGCTTATACAATCCCGTCTTGATTTTAATAATGTGCTCTATCTCGGCGCCCCAGACTACGTTTTGCGCAGGCTGCAGACAGTGCAGAATTGCGCAGCCCGTTTATTGCTGGAGATTCCTCGTAGACACTCTGTAAGGGCCGGACTGGTTAGCCTTCACTGGCTACCAGTTCGCCAAAGAGTTCTTTTTAAGGCAATGTGCATTGCCCATCAAGCCTTCTGGGACACTGGTCCAATTATTACTCGTAACCTAGTCACTCACTACACGCCCAATAGAAGTCTCCGCTCCAGCCAGACCTTTCTAGCTGTGACCCCTAGAATAAAACGATCCAGGTGTGGCGGCAGGACCTTTGCCCACAATGCCTCCAGGACATGGAATGCCCTTCCACTTCACCTCAGAGCTGATTCTAACCTTACCTCATTCCGTAAACAGCTTAAAACCTTCCTTTTTAATTCACCCCTCTAACCTCGTTCCCCCCCCCCCCCCCCCCCCTGTGTTTTCCGGCTGGTTCTGGCTATCATCAGCGCTTGGACGCCTCAGGGCAGCAATTTGCGCTCTACAAATATAAATACAATACAATACAATACAATACAACTCCGCTAGCCTTGTTCAACTGTACTTTTGTGATGTGTTCTCTGAAGGGTTTGACCCATATGTTTCCCCCTTTATTTATAATGCCACAGTGGGAACTTCACTTTATTGGTGCATTCATATATGCACTTCTGTTCATTGAGACTTTTACACTGAAGACTGTATTTAATATGGACGTCACATGTGCTTGCTGTGTCAGTGAGTTGCAGGCTGTCTGTTCATCCTCACTTTACTTCCTTCTCCACAAGCAAGCTGCTCCTTTTAACTAGTGCCTTTTGCCTGTCGTGGCTGGAGAGCTCTTCCAAGAGTTTTCTTGCTACAGTTTGGTTGCGGGAGGGGCTCAACAGTGAAATTTACAGTGTACAATAATCTGTTTTGGATTGGGAGACCCGAGGGTCGCAGTTGGTGACTTTTGTGAAACCATGTGTTTAGTTGCCTGACCACTCCATATGGTTAGTAGTTTTTTTTTGAATGACGTTTTGAAGGACCAGCCTCCCTTCATTCTAGAATTGTGAAATAACCAGAATTATAAAATTAATTTCTATACAGAAAACGGATTATCTCTCTTCCTGAGGCAGATCATCTTTTGCTTACTACAGAAGAATAATAGGGGTCTTCTTGTGGCCAGGTGCTTTTCTGGGATGCACAGGATGGCTGTTCAGATGCAATGACTATAGCGTGTTATTCTTTATTTCCAGTGCCGGAGGAATAGAAATGTTCAGCGGAGATGGAAAAATCAAGGTCTCTAATACACTGGAAAGCAGACTTGACCTCATAGCTCAACAGGTGAGATTTAACAAGACTCTTTTCTCCATAATCCAACTTATTTTTCGTAGCTGCCTGATTTTTTTCATTCTTTTCATTGTCGGCCATGCAGGTTATAGCCCTTACTAGATATTAAGCGTTCCATTCATTCTGGAAATTGTGTGACACATATTTTTCTTTCAACTATGTGCAAAGTCATCAAAAGTCAAGTGTGTTTCAAATGCCACATTAATATTTCCTCCTCAGCTATGACTTTGCATCTACCTAATTTTTTGCTTTTGTTTTTTTTAAATCGGTGTGCTTTTTCCTTTTATGATTACAGTTACAAAAAGAAAAGGATTCCAGGAACACAGTGTACTTTCATGACGTCCGTTAACAATTGCATATTACCTTGCAATAGCAACATGATAAACTACATTATTGCCAATATTTAATGAAAGCTGAAAGGACATTGACACTTCGAGTACCTGTGATGTTAATGGAAGGCAGTCTTACAGGAGACGCATATGCAAATCATAAGAAGTGGTATTGCAACCCATTGCACCTTACATCAAATGAGCATTTACTGTTTGCAGCAAGCAATAATGCACAATGACAGAAATAAACAGTTGAGGGCCTCAATCAAATAACAATAGGAACTGGTGTGGAGAAAGTAACTGTCATGTCATCCATGCCCCCACCCCTCTCCCCACTAACGAACCCCACTCCGTCGAGTTGCTAAGTGAATTACTCATGTCTGTCTCCAGATACCCCATTAGTGAGGCCGTTATCTGGCAAGGGGCACATGTCGTCCACGTCGATCCCGCCAAAGGAAGCAACTACAGGGGGCAGCAACTCGCATGCGTCCTCTCCTGATTCATCTCCACGGGGTACTTGGGCGTGTGGCGATGGGGGAGCATCTGAGATATCCGTGTAGAGATCAGCCATTATACTGCATATCCGCTATCGTCCAATGGATATTTACGGAGCCCCATGGCATCTTCCCTGTGTAATGTGACGCTCTCTGCATTGGCCCAGTTCGTAAGTTACAACATCCAGGCTGCGAGCTGTGGAGGGTCAGGTGACTCGTCTGCATGTGATCAGCCACTTAGCTACGATTAGACCCAGATCTATGAAGCGAGACGTGACTTTGTGCTTTTTACCTCGCTGGTATAGGCCAAGTATGCACACCTCCCATGCATGAGAGAGCTCTTCGTACAGTGCACCAAATGGGCATGGACCCCATGCTGTTCAGTCAAAGAGCCAGGTCTTGAGGTTCTTCCTGAATTGCGGCAGCGGTGGTGATTGCCAGAGGTGCAATGTGTTGGGTTGCCAAATAAAGGGGGTAGTGAACAGGTCAGTGTTTGGGTGGTTGAAGCAAGTGGAAAAAGACCAGATTTATACCAGTTGACTTTTAGGCCGGAAAGCAGAGCAAATTGTCTGAGAATGCAAGTGATCCTTCAGGGATAGAAGGGATGTCTTTCAAATAGATAAGAAGATCATCTGTATAGAGGGAGATCGAGTGCACTCCGTCGCCTAGGGGTACACCCACCACACGCCCTGTCCGCGCAGGTGAGCTGTCAGCAGCTCCACCGCTAGGTAGAAGATCAGTAGGCAGGCAGGAACCCATGCAGCAGCAGAGTGCCCCCTCATTCAGATGCAGTGGCAGGAGCACCAGCAGTTAAGGGGCAGTAGGCCAAATCTGGCTGGCTCAGGTTCATAATCCGCAGCGCTGGGGGGGGAGGTAGCAGGTGAAGTCAGGGCAGAGACGCAGCAGGAAGACTACCACTTTTCACTCTCCCCAACCCCCGTGCCTAGGCTAGGCCTGATCCGGCCTCCGTGCTCATCGCCACTACCGCAGCCAGCAGGGGGGAGTTGAGAAGAAGAGGGCGAGGGCATGCAGGAGATCAGCAGTTCTACAGCTACCAGGCTCACTCTCTCCACAAAGATCCCCCAGGCGGCAGCTCTCTTCTCCGTACTCACCGTGGCCCTCTCATCCACCAGATAGGCTCTTCCACCTTTAGGCTCAAACTACCTACACACTGCTCCAGGCCAGCCAGCCTCGGCGACCAGCCGCACAGCCACCCAATCGCCACCATAGGCCCGCAGTCAGGTCAGCAGGAGGGAAGAAAGTTGCGGCAGCACCAGGAGCACCCGACCGCACAGCACTCACTGTCTCGCCACCATGCAGGTTTAGGCTGCAGCCAAACTCCGCTGCAGACAGACGGTTCACAGAAAGTGATCTGCGTGATGGCGGGATGTGCTGGTAGGGGACCAACCGAGGGACCAGGCAAGACAAGTCGGAGCATTGAATTGCAGCTGTAGGCTAGAGTAATGGCCAGAGAATGGGGAAGAGATGCGGAGCCTCCTCAGAACACATCCATCTTGGCTCAGCTATCTGCATATACCTCATACCAACCTTTGGGATGTAGTTTAAAAGACCAAGTAAATATAATTGTCTAAGAGCCCTACAGTCACATGCTCGATAAAGGCTCTTCAAAGACATTTGGGTCCAGTTGCCCCACTCCAGAGATTTCAGAGCAGGCAATGGGTCTGATTCACAAAAGTAAATTTACACTTTTGTCTAAGTTTACTTTTTTTGGGTTGGTATTTTCAAACTACGGGGTTATACTAAGTTAACGACTGTGGAGACTCCTATCTTTTTATGCACTGAGTTCTCCGCCCCAACTGCGGAGCGTCCACACTCGTAAACTTACAAATAACTTGTAGTTTGTGAAGAAGAAAAAAAAAAGTAAACTTACTCAAAAGTGTACGTTTACCTTTGTGAATCAGGCCTAGCATTTTTTTCACCAGCAAAAAAGTTCAATTAAAAATGTTACAAGAACAAGTGCACTTCTGTATGCATAGACGTTTGCACATTGGAGTGCTCCTGGATATTTCTGACTTGTCGTAGTATAGACTTTTGGTGATTCGGAAAGATCCCCAGGAGTAGCTGTGAACTTTAATGACTTGTGTAGGTATCACCGAATGCTATGGAGTCTTTCTGAATTCCAAACAGATTGGAAATGTACCGCCAACGTACAAGATAACATTTCTGACTTTTGTTCTGGGGCAGTTTTAAAACAAATGTATTCAGACTATTTTGGTGAAATCGCAAGTGCATTTTCCAGACCCAATCCATGAGCTCCCTCTTACTTTTTCTTTTTCTGCCTTCGCCTACAAAGGTCTGTAATAGAAAACAGTTTTTCACTGCCTATGCCCTTTGTTTAAAAAATCTTTGGATTTTTTCAAGCTTACCGTCTATATTGACTGCGACCATTTTTATGTCTTGCTTGAGGAAGCGCATGCACTGTCGCTTGCAAGAGCATGGCCAAAGTACTGCTTGCTTTCTCAGTATCCTTTCACTGCTTGCAATGTAAGAGTAACTTTTTTCCATTTTATTGAAGCATTGAGTGCATGTGTTTGTCAGCTGTTTAATTCATGTGGTTCTTCTCAGCGCTTCTTGTCATCTTTGCCCCATCTGTGGCTTTATCACCATAAACTATGTGGTCATTTGGAGCGTTTCATCCTCCTGATGTGTGTGTGCATTCGATCTAGTGCGTTTATTTGCACTCCGATTTGATGGCGCAACATTACTTTTAATTCGGAGTGTGTATAATTTGCTTGGAAACCACATGCTTAAACAAATGCTTTAAATTGCTGTATTTTCTTTGTAAACACGCACTAACTAAACTTTATATCGTAGTGATAGAAGTGTGTTTTAATGGTGCATTTTGTAAATAGATAAAGACATCACAATTAAAACTAATGTTACACCGACAAATCAAAAATCAAGTGAGAGGATGTGGCATTATGGCCAAAGCTGACGACTTTATAACTGGTGAACCGGGTTCTCGTCTCTGCACCTGCTCAATATCCTGTGATTATGGGAAAATCACTAAATATCCCTGTGTAATTTAACTGGTGTTCGTGCCACTGCGTGCTCTGGACTACGTTTTGGAGATGCTCCCGAGGTAATGGAATGGACACCCTCCAAGAGATGACTCTAGTGCCTCTCTAAGTATCCCGATGCTGAGCTTCACTCTGTCTGCAACTTGTGCCTTTCGCTGGAGTATGACAAGAGTTTCTCTGTCTGTGCTCTGGGTTTCACAGCAAGAAGACTTTATGCCAGCATAAAGTCTGACAGTGGGCACACAGCAGGAAGACCCAGTCATCTGCAGAGATGCTTGACATCTTCGACGAGGCTTACCCCTGGGGAGCCAAAAAGAAAAGGAGAAGGCGTTGGGTGAGTATCCAGAGCTCCTTGCTCACCAGGCCAGCCCCAAGTGCATTGGCTCCAACATCTGAGTCTGGTGAGCAGGCTTTCCTGGAAGAAAAAGAAGAGGCTACCCATGACGCCTCATCCACGTCGGTCAGCTCTGCTCCATAAGAGGCTGCACGTCGGGGGTGAGCACTGTCCCTCAGGGGAGCAGCATCAAGCTCAGTGCCGAAACCACTGCCATCCTTGGATGTGCTATCTCACCTCGAAGTGCTGGTCAACACTGAGCTGAGGCCTAGGAGCTGGCGATTGACTCAGCCAAGGCCCTCAATCCTCTACCTGCCTCGAGCCTGAGAATGCCCTTCGGGGAGGCTTCACCATTGAAGCCGAAGGCACAGAAGCAACAACTAACCTTTGCACCAAAGCCTCCGTCTGCACCGAAGCCCGTCTCCCTCTACATCAAGGGACACCCCATCCTCGAGAGGTCTCAGCAGGAGTTGGACAAGAGACAAAGGAGGATCACGATCTATCCATGCATAGTCAAGATTGTGTTCTCGGGCCACGCCCTGCCCAAGAGACACAAACTTGGGGGCGTGGTCTCGCGGCAAGACAATATGGCCGCTAACTAGAGTCTCTCCGAGGCCCCCTTTCCCCCATGTATATCCGCATCGCAGATCTGATCTTCCTGGTGCCTGAAATCTAAACTGGAGGTGCAGCGGAGCTCGCGGCTGCAATTCCGGTGAAAATCTGCCGACCGGAGAAAAGCGCACCGGCGGCCTGCAACCCTTGGAAGCCGGGGCCTCGCCTAGTGGAGCTGGCCGACTTGGACGTCGAGTAGGTGGGCGGCCCCTCCCCCCTCCAGCCCGGTGAAACGGAGAACATCGGGAGTGGAGCTTGCCTCCACCCTCCACCACTACTACTTCTAAGCGCCTTTTGCCCAGCGCCCTAGTCTGACATTTGATACCTGCGCGCCGACTCGGGGGCGCCGGGGCTGGGCCCCTTCCACTGAGCTGGGGCCTCGGGCGGACCTCGTATGGTGGAGCTGACCGGCGGAGAGGTGAGCGGGGCTTGTGCTTGCTGAGGGGCGCCCCCCGCCTGATCCAAGTAGCGGCTGCGAGGAGACTTACTGTGTGACTGGGGAGGTGAGCGGAGTCCCGAGGTGGCCGAGCCTGCCGCGAGACGATCCCTAGACTGCGGCGGGCTCCACCGGGTTGCGTCAGGGGAAGGGATAGCGCCGACTGGCTGGAGGCGCGCTCTGAGGTCCCTGCGCCATGCTTGCACAGACCTGCAATTCCCTTTGACATACAGTATAGCGGAGTACCGCCCTGAGAAGGGCTGAGGAGTGCCCAGGGGTGAGTTGGAGGGAACCGACTGCCTGTTAGCATGTCGGATACATCTTCACTTCCAGCTGCTGACGCTGTCGATTGTTGGTGCCTTGGAGTGTGTGCCCCCATCCCTTCCCCACCCCACCCCCTTGCCCTGGGGTTTCATTGACTCTCTGCACACCGGATGGGGCATATGATAGACGCTTGAGGGGGCCCCCGCAGCATTCACAGTGCGCAATAATCACTGCATGGCTTGTAGACTATGCTCTAATAACCACCAGCCTGTTGAGCGCTCCCTCTGATTTGGTGATTGCCTGCTGACTCTCGTTGGTGCACGAGTGGGGGGGGGGGGGGGGGGATTGGGTTTCTGGCGCCCCCGATCTGCGCATAGCCCGAGTTACTTTCCTGCAAAACGAGCAGTCTTGTCATGTCCAATGTAGAGGGTACCCGTACGTCCCAGCAAAGCAGACTTGACCGCTATACCTGCCCGAAGGCGGACTTGACTGAACGAAAGGGGGCAAGTGATAAGCCACAAAGCGGTGCTGAGCAGGAGCCTACTGAGCCCACAATGAAGGACTTGATGGCAGCTATCATAGGGGTCCGCACATCTATTGATACCCTCTCCTCGGAAGTAACATTGATCAGGGCTGACCTAACAAAGTATAGAGAAACGGTCAAACAGTTAGAGGCTACCACCGCCAGCCTTGTGGAGGACACTTCGCAACTACAAATGGACATGGGGGAGCTACAGAAATTCTGGAGGCTGACGGAGGACAAGCTGGACGACAATGAAGGGCGCCTGAGACGCAATAACATCCGCGTTCTCGGCGTTCCGGAGAAATCGGAGGGTCCCGCTGTTGATCTATTCATTGAAGGCCTTATCACAACAAAGCTGCAGCCAAAGGGCCTTTCTAAATTGTTTGTAATTGAGAGGACCCACAGGGTACCTGGGGGTCGGCCGAAGCCGGGGGTCCCTTCTCGTCTGATATTGGCCCGGCTGCTTAACTATAGAGATAGGGACACAATCCTACAAGCCGCGAGGGTCGCTCCTCCGATCCACCTAGACAACGCGGAGATCACCTTTTTCCCCTACTTCACCCGAACAGTACAGATAAGGCGACGCTCCTTCCTTGATGTCAAGCGCAGATTGAGTGAAAGGTGTCTCAAATACGCCATGCTCTTCCCAGCGCGTCTGAGAGTTGAAGTTGAGGGGAGGACCCGCTTCTTTGACTTTCCGGAGATGGTGTCGGACTGGCTGGACGGCCTTACAGCTTCGCCGGAAAAGATCTCCACCGACCATTAAGTTGAGCTGTGGACTCTCGTTGATGGGCCCGGGTAGCAATGACTTGGCTGTTTTTTACGGAACACGAGCCGCCAATGTTTGACCCAGGCTGGAGTCGTGATCTATGCCTGCATATTGGATGTTCGCTTTCTTGATGGCCTGTGTATCCATCATATATTGCACCAGTAATTTGTAATTGTGGGAAAGGGGGCTACAGGGCTCTAAGGCCTCCCCCCGCATTTTTCTTCTTTTCAGTAGAATAGTTGGGGGACATGCACTCTGCATTTAATTTTCATGAGCAGATCTGAGCCCGGAGTGCAGGGAAGCAGGGTGGGGGGATGTTGGGTGGGATTGTTGTTTATTTGTTTGTTGTTTTTTTGCTTTATCTCGACAGTGCAATGTGTACACATAAACCCGCTAGCGGGGACCTGTCTATTTACCAATGGGAGTACAATGTAATAAGGAAATTACAATTTTAAGTTAGAATGTTAACGGATTGGGGGACAAGATCAAGAGAAGTGTTGTACTGCAATACATTAAGAGATTGTCACCGAACATTGTGTTGCTCCAGGAAACCCACCTCATTGGCAACACGTGCAAAGCAATGCACAGATGGGGTTACTCGATGGTAGCACACGCGAGCTTTACTTCCAGCTCCAGGGGCGTAGGCATTATGCAAAAAGTCAATTCTTCTCTCACTCACCTCCACCTATGCAGATGATCGGGGCAGATACGTCGGAATTACGGGCTCTTGGGAGGGTTGAACTGTTACCTTTATGTCTGTATATGCACTCCCGGGGTTACAGGGCATAACGTTCACTGATCTCCGCGCTGTTCTGTTAACTTTGCCTGAGGGACAATTGGTGCTTGGAGGCGATTTCAATTCAATAATATCGGGGACACTAGACAGACATCCCCCCGCACAACCTCTCCCGCAGCACATACCTTCTCCGGTTTCCTAGAGGCGATGGAGCTGATAGATAGTTGGAGAGCATGCAACCCAGACAAGATCCAACACCTTTCATTCAGGGGCACACAATAGCTTATCCCGCCTTGACTACATAATAGTTCCGGCTCCACAAATCACTCCCCTCTGTGGGTCCACATAGTACTAGACCACACGCAGGTGGGACGAATTGCCCCAATAAACCCTTGGTACCTCAAGAATCCCAAAATTAGAAAAGACCTCAATAAAGCCATGGACAATTACTTTCTTGAGAACGAACCCACAGGTAAGTCCCCTCAAATATTATGGGAAGCGTTCAAAACGGTAATCCGAGGGCAGGCCCTTTGTCTGATTGCGGGCTCCAAGAAGGATAGGATGAAAGACATCTCCAACATAGAACAGGAGATTTATCGAATAGAGCAGGATATCAGCTCAGACACCACACCAGAAACCCTTCACTTCCTCCGGCTGCGACAGGAGGAGTACCGGCAATTGGCCACTGATCGAGCCAAACAAATGGGACAGGAAAGGCTGGGCCGCATATATGACTGGGGTGACAAGGCTGGCAAATTGCTCGCCTGGCTGGACAAGAAAGAGAAAGCCAGTAAGCTTGTGCCAGAACTTAAAGGTGGTGACGGGTCCCCTGTAACTGACCTCAAGTCATAGCTAACCACTTTGCAGCTCACTTCCAAACAGTGAATAGATCAGTGGCACCTTGCCCTGAGACGGATTTTTCGGATCTTATCAATGATATTTCTCTTCCTACACTGTCTGAATCAGACCAAACATTTATGGATAGTGCCCTCTCTGCGGATGAAATAGCGGCAGCTATAAGAGCATTACATCCGGGAAAGGCCCTAGGCCCAAACGGCATTCCAATCGAACTTTACAAACTCCGTCCGGATAAATTGTCCCCCTACCTAAAATCCATGTTTGAAGATGAATATTGGTGCAATATACATACAATCATGAGTGAAGTGTTGGGTGTAGAAATCAAGCCGGAAGCGCCCAGGTGTCTTCTCAATATCTGGGAACCTACCGACCTAAACACTTATGCAGAGAAATGGGTCACACTTGGTTGCATGATCGCCAAGAGAAATATTGCGCAACTCTGTGGAGCCCTGAAACCGCCCTCGATCACTGATTGGGAGCGGGATCTTGACTGGAGTATGTTAAGAGAAAAAACTGTTTATATGGCCCGTGGCTGCCCCCGCAAATGGTCCAAGATGTGGGCACCCTGGAATGCATACCGGGGCAATATATGTACCCCTCCTCGTGATGTAGATGATATTGATCCCCCATCCCCGTGATTTTCAATGCTTTATGCTGCTTTATTTGTATTTACCTTGATTTCACTGTGGCCCAAGTATTGATTTTGTGCATATGTGCATGTATGTCGAAATTGTTCAATAAAAAGATTTATAAAAAAAAAAAAACACAAACTTGATGTCGGAAGTCAAGCCATCAAACACTTCTGTTCCCCTCTTGTCCCCCAGGAGGCCAAAGGACAAACTTTCTTTTCCTCCTACATCTGCACCCCCACCATCACCTCCTATGCCTTCTCAGAGGTCTCTGGAGTCTTTCTCCAACACTGGCAACCCAAGCCCTTCTTCTCTGTCTGAGGACTTTGGCCTGGTTTATGCTTAAGGAGATCCATAGAAGGACTACTAGGAGGACTCCTGACAGATTGGGATTTAGAACACATCCCTGTAAGAGCCTCCCCTTTGCAGATCGTTACAACAAACAAATGATGGACGGAATGCTGACAATGCATACATTCTCCCCCAGTCAAGAGATCTGGGTTAAATCCATCGTTCTTTTGCCCACTACGCCACCCCAGTTTAGACATGGCCATATGCAAATCAGTCTTGACCCTGTGCCTCATGGGAACAGTCCAGCCCGAACTGCCAAGCCATGTCTTCCCTGGACCGGAATCAAGCATCCTAGGACCGGTTTCTGGCTATCAGCCATCATCAGCCAGGATAGCTTGACTCCAGTGGCGCAGTGAGCACGGGTCCCACGTCTGGGAATACCCATCCCACTTGGGGCGAAAAGCGTTACAACAAACATGAGGCACAGGGTCAAGACTGATTTGCATATGGCCATGTCTGAACTGGGGTGGCGTAGTGGGCAAAAGAACGATGGATTTAACCCAGATCTCTTGACTGGGGGAGAATGTCTGCATTGTCAGCATTCCGTCCATCAATTGTTTGTTGTAACGCTTTTCGCCCTAAGTGGGATGGGTATGCCCAGACGTGGGTCCCATGCTCACTACGCCACTGGAGTCAAGCTATCCTGGCTGATGACGGCTGATAGCCAGAAACCGGTCCTAGGATGCTTGATTCCGGTCCAGGGAAGACATGGCTTGGCAGTTCGGGCTGGACTGTTCCCATGAGGCACAGGGTCAAAACTGATTTGCATATGGCCATGTCTGAACTGGGGTGGCGTAGTGGGCAAAAGAACGATGGATTTAACCCAGATCTCTTGACTGGGGGAGAATGTCTGCATTGTCAGCATTCCGTCCATCAATTGTTTGTTGTAACGTAAAATCCCCTTTGCAGATGACACTACGGTGTACCACAGTGTTACCCAGAGAAGTGCTGCCTACCATAACATAGACATGCCTGCCACCCCTGAAGAAGATGTCTTCCTGGTGGAGATGTTCTCCAAAACTGAACGTTCTATATAGTACCTCCCAATGCTCAAGGGGAGGATTAAATCTGCCCCATAGATATTCAAGAAGCAGGTCAAGTCTCTTGTGGTGACGTCACACATCGAGAAAGTTCCAACCAGCCCCCGCTGACCCGTTCTGCATTAGGGTCATGTCCTACCTTACACATTATTGGTCACCAGTACTAGGAAAAGATCAGCAGCCTGGAACACTTTAGGGATTTCTTCTCCCTTGGAAAGAAATCTCCTCAGACCAGTGATCTTGTCCATCATCGAGCACGGCTACTGCCTAGAACTCTTCGCCACCCCACCAAACATTCCCACTCAGCTACACACACCTTAGGCTGCTACACAAGGAGGCTCAGGTGCTCCTGTCCAAAGGAGCCATAGAGCCAGTGCTCCGCCAACACCAGGACAAAGGAGTCTACTCACTATGCTTCCTCTTTCACAATAAGGACTGGTCACTCAGGCCAATCTTCGACCTCTGTCCTTTTACAGATGCATCCTATCAGAACACTTCTACATGGTCACCCTACAGGATATCATCCCCCTGCTGCAGCACGGTGACTTCATGGCCAACCTTGACCTGAAGGACACCTTCTTTCGCTTCCTGATCCATCCAGCTCATTGGCACTATCTCGGCTTCATAGTAAGTGGTCAACACTACCATTTTAAAGTGCTGCCTTTCAGAGTAACCACTACCCTGAGGTTCCTCACCAAGTGCTTAGTGATGGTAGCTGCTCCCCTCAGAGTTGGGGGAGGGGAGGGTTGTGGAAGTGGGTGAGGTGGAAGGTGGGGAGATATGCTTCTTCCCCTACCTAGATGACTGGCGGATCAAGAGCACAAGCTGACAGGAATGCCTGGCTCACACCCAGCCATGGTTTTTGAGTGGTAGGGGCCGGTTTTGTTACTGGAGGCTGGTTTTGCAGCAGTGCTGCAATATTGGCTCCCTGTAACAAAAGGGGCGGCAGTGGTCCTAAAGTGGCCAGACGCGGTGCTAAAGCAGCAGCACTGCTTCTCACTAGCCCCCCTTGCCCACAAGTCCTGCTTCCATACTTTTGCAGGTGGGGCACCCCAGAAACAGAGCTTTTTCAAAGCGGAAAACGCAAAACTGTTTAAACTTCGCCGCCAGGTTTCCAAGCTGGCAGTTCATCTACAGTGCTCTGTGGATGAACCGGTCCTGTATCTTTACCTACGCTTTTCCTCCTCTCCCGCTCATTCCGTACATGGTCAGGAAGCGGAGGCAAACATCCCATACCATCATCCTTGTGGCTCCAATATGGGCCAGACAACCATGGTTCTCAACCCTGCTCGAGATGTCCATTGCCCCTCAAGAGAAGCTCCCCAGCAGGCTGGACATTCTCACTCAAGATCCCTGCGAGGTAGACACCTAGACCCCAGGCAGCTCAACCTAGCGATTTGGCTCCTGTGGTCCTAAAGTTTGGTTTTGAGAAGCCCGTAGTCCCAATAAATGCACTTGCTATGATGGTCTTTGGAAGGGTTTTATTCACTAGTGTACCCCAAACAACGTAACTCCGCTCACCCCCACAGTGCAGGACATCCCACCAAAGGTGCTCCCTGCCCCATGTCTGGAACCCCAACATTGTCCTCACTAGGCTGATGGGGGTCACCTTTCCAGCCACTGCCTACATGTCATCTGTAGTTCCTTTCAGGTTGCCTTGCTCATAGTAATCGCGTCACTCAAGCGCATCAGTATATTACAGGCCCTCACCCTTCATGAACCTTTTATCTAACCTATCATACGTTTTTGCTCAAGGTGTTAACACCTTAACCAATCTACTGAGTGTAGGAAAGTAGTATCTGCTTCTTATGGTTACCCCCACTTTTTGCTGATGTCGCACTGTTTTTGGAGTAGTCTGACTGGGATCCTGCTATTTAGGACCCCAGTCTATCTGCTTTCTCCCTTAAATTGTCATGCATGTACTTTAATTACTCTCCAGATTGGATACTGGGGTACCCTTATCAGTCCATAGTATATGGTACACCATGTACCCAGGGCATAATTACCCAAGAGGCCTCCCATGGGCTGAAGCATGTATTATGCCACCCATGAGGTCATTCAAAATGACATCACAGGTTTTCTACAGCAACCGGAGTAAGCTGGTGCTTGCAACACTTACTTAGATATAGGTTCACTATATCTATCTAAATCCCTACTCTTAAAAACCTATCAATCCCCTTATGGCAGGCCTTATCAATCCTGAAGGCAGAGTGCTGGGTTTTACGTGAGAGGGTACCCCTGCATGAGTAGGGCCCCTCTGCAGCCTTCGGAGAACCTTCTCCGGGGTTGTCTGTGATGCAGCCAGACATATAGGTCTAAGTGCATTATAACCTCACTGTAAATACTAACTTTAAAATGGCTGCTTAAAAACATGTTGTGTTTGGTGTCAAACACCTTGGAATCATACCTCCACACCAGTAACTGGTTGGAAGGTATGATTCCACCCTTCAAAAAGGGACATGTGTGGGTCACCGGTCGACCCGGTACCCGCTTTCTCGACCCGGGCAGCCACAGACACGATTCTGCTCTCCTGCTGCTGTGCCAAGCTTGAGCCGAAGAAGGCATGACAATAGGCATCCTGTTACACCTCCCAGACTAGGTTTAGTGTATTGGGGCTGGGTGGGTGCCCTCTGAGAGTGCCAGAAAGTCTGCACTGGGGGCACATTTGGTGTCCCTGTGCATAGTTCAGCTCAAACCAGTTCTGGGAGCCATTGGCTCCTGCTCTGGCGTGAAACTGGACAAAGGACATGGGTTTTGCCACCCCACTTTCCTGCCCCTCCTCTAGGAGGGTCCCTAGAATCTTTCCAACCCCTTCCCATGGGTATAAAGTGGGTTACCTGGCTTCAGGACTTTAGATTTTACCTGGACAAGATTCTGCTAAGAAGAAACCAAGTACTTTGACTGCCTGCAAAACGTTGGACGATGAAGAATCGTCCTTGGAGTAAAGAAGTTACTCCCCTGCAAAAGCAGGCACCTTAAGTGCATCTTACCGGTTTGCTTATCCTGAGCTCCTGAGGACTTCGAAGATTTCAGCAACACAGGAGGTGGGTTCCCGAAAGTCCCTGAGGTAGATCTGACATCTGAGTGATTCTGAGACCAGTATCCCTCGTGGGGGCCGTGCAACCCAAACCCCTGTGCACCGCGTACATTTGCAAGTGCATATGCTTGTTGGCAATTCCCGAGCTTGTGAATTGGACTACGTATAGTCCTGACCCAGAGCAGTAATTGCACCAAAGATATCCGGCCTCCACTCACCGAGTGACCTGTGGGCTGGTACTTTACAATCTTGCTTGAGGTCTCCTGGCGATCCCTGGTCCGTTGGCCTGTAGGCCCTGGCCAGGGTCACCTTGTTTGTTCTTCGGCTTCCTTGGTTGCTCCAGATGTGCCCTGACTCCGCATTGCTTGGAAGTCCCCTGGACCTTGCTGGTCCACACCGTAACTTGTTTGCTCTGCCCTGCGTGGGTTGCATTTGCCAAGGCTTGTTGGTGCTCCAGCTGGGCATCGACCCCTCAGCACTCTACATCCTTCGTGGGACAGCTCGCCTCCGGATCCTGGTCATCCTCGATGTCTCCTGGTCCCCGTGGCTGCAGAGTCAAGCAACTCTTCTTTGCAACTGAAGCATCCGACATCGGTGGGCATTCGACAACCGAGCCCCTGGTCACCTGAAGTGAACCAGACTCTGTCCCCTCTGCTTTCAGGTTCTTCTCACCTAGAATCAAGGCTTGGATTGCACCAGACACTCTTCGCCTTCCCGGCAGCACTACTTCTTTGCAACTCTCCATTGAAAATGACAAAGGTTTCCAACACCACTTGACCCCAATGCACCCGGCTCCTCTGGGATAGGTAATATGGGTACCTCGGTACTAACTGGTGTGTTGGCCTTAGAACCTCATATGTTCCAAAGGGTTTGCTCGAAGTCCTCGTAGAAGTGTACTTAAACTGTAAATTTGCAACCACGACTTGCCCATAGAGGTGTACGGAGCACGCGGTCGTGTTTTCTCACTGCACCCGTCCTCCGTGGGCTCCCTGTGTAACTCCTCTGGGTGGTTCCTTGGGGTCCCAGCGATTCTACGTGCTCTAGGCACTGTGTCTGGTCAAGTTGTGATTGTTATACCATTTTTTTAGCATATGGTTCGGTTTCCCCCCTGAAGCCCGCTGTTTTTTTTTTTGTACTTACGAATGTTCTATTGATTTAGTATTGTGTGCTTTGTGCCCTAATTTCGTAGAGAGACTAGTAGAGAGTGTTATATTAATAAATACATATTTTTAAACAACTACTGTATGGTTCTCCTTTCATTTAGTCATTCAGGAGGTGATATTCTGGTAAAACAAGCTGCTTTACATTCCTTCAAGATGAAGCCTGCTCTCCACAGCTACCACTAGGATAGGTTTCTAAAGGTTCTCTTTGACCTCATACATCATAAGGGTCGTGTGGACTGGTACAGAGTGCCCACTTTAATTAGTGGACAACATATACCAGGCCACCTTCTCACACTGAGTCTCTAGTCTTTTTGTCTTCGACCTGTCTCGGTAGCTGAGAGAAAACCCCACATGCTTGACAGTAACAAACTCTTATGTGCTGCACAGACAGGACCAAATTCTTTTGCAAAACTCAACCGCTTTTTAAAAAAAAAAAAAAAAATTTTTAACCTCATAAAGGACACACCATTTCAAAGGCAGGGATTGCCAGGTGGATTGTCAAATGAATCCAGCCCTGCTATGCTGCAGGCTAAAAGAGCCCTACTTTCCTGCCCCAAGCCACATTCCACCTGCAAACAGGCCGTTACTATGTCTTTCCTGGTGAAAATACCCATAGCAGATTTTTGTAGAGTTGGCACGTGTTCCACTCCACACACATTTACAAAACACTACTTTGGAAGTCCTGGCAAGATAGCAGGCCAGAGTTGGTCAAGCTGTCCTCAGGACGATGTTTCAGACCTCTGCACCATCCGCATGCAGACCTCTGCACCATCCAGCACTTGGGAGTACTGATTTAAAGCCTATGCAGAGCGTATGTATATACAGCCCCACATGCTACGAACAGAAGCATCTGTTGGTTGCATGTAGTGCTGTAGATTCACATGCACACACCTTCCTCCCTTGAAGCCAGTGACTGTTACAGATATACTTCAGTTTAAAATGATTCTTTTCTACTTGCACGGTCACTTTCTTTTGTACACATTATACCTACTCTCACCCACTGGGTGAAAAACTATCTAATGATGGAGTCGATAACTATGCACATCTACGACCAGAGGAGGAGTCACAGACCTTATGACTCGAAAGATTTGTTCGAAGAAAAACGGATTGCATCCTCAGAGCGCAACACTAGATGGTAGGAGTATGCACCGCATGTGAATCTACAGCAATGCATGCAATGAACAAATGCTTACATGATAAGTAACCTATTCCAATTTCATTTGGAAGTAATTCATTCTGTTAAAGTAACAGTACATGTGGCTTATCATATTTCACACTCGTAACCATTTTAGGCAAAGAGATGTGGCCTAATGGCCAGAGCTATCAAATTTGAAACTGGTGAACGAGGTTTGCATCCTGGTGTGTTGCCTTGTGATCCCGGACAAATCCATATGTAGTAAGCATTTTTGCTGTCACAAACGGCCCGATTCACAAAATCGGGCTGTTTGCTACAGCAAAAAATGATTTTCCATCTGTACAAACATCCAAACTGCGATTCTCCAGAATCAGTTTTGGGTGTAGAAATCCCTGTTTGGAAGGGGCGTGTTTAGGTTGTCCCTTCCAGATAGCGATTTCCATATTGTGTATCAAACATCCGAAACCTTGATATTTTAACAATAACTCAAAGTTGGTGGTAATTCATTCGCAAATCGAAAAGGGTTCCTATGGGACCCCCTTTCCTTTGTGAATGTTGGAGAATTTTCTTTTTAAGAGCAGGCAATGGTCCACAGGACCACTGCCTGCTCTTAAAAAATGAAAGCAAAGCTTTTTATTTTTTATTGTTGAAACGCATCCCGTTTTCCTTTTTGAGAAAAACGGGTTGCATTTCAACTCCAAAAAACCTTTATTCTAAACCAATCACAAATATCATTGACTGTTGAGCTCAGCAGCCCACCATCCCTGTGATGACAGGCATTCATATTGGGTCGCAAACTGCGACCTGCCTCGTTAATTTTCATGAGGTAGGTCGATTTGCGACCTACTAGGTATCGTAAGTATGAAACAAAAAGTTTCATACACAAGGAATGGTGATTTCCAAATAGCGATTTTCATAAAATCGCTATTTGGAAATCGCTATTCCTACTCTTTGTACATCTGGCCCAAAATCTTCTGTGCTGGCAGGGACATCAAATTTCCGGTAGTGCTGGTCAAAAACCAGTCAGGTGGCAACCCTAGGAATGTCTGAAACGGAGGAACTAGTTGTCCAGGCTTCCAGTCAGCTGCTGAGAATGATGGAGCACAGATCACTGTCCTCCCAAAGCATATTCCAGAATAAAACAATACAATCACAAGGGTGTCCATGGTCTATGCGAACTCCAGTCCATAAAGCAAGCATTTGAAGACCATGGTGTCCTGTAGCATTTTATGTGTATAATTCACAGCAAAATCATAACCATGTCCCCCGCTTCTTTACCCAAACCTTGAACTCTATGCTTAAGCCCTCACTACCTACATTTTTAGTATATTTAAATCCTTTTCATTTACAATCTTCCACAATCAACAGCAAAAAAGGATGATGCTGCCATTTGGCATCCTAATTTAAATCAGCAGGTTCAAAAAAAAAAAAACACAAAAAAAACCAACAAAGAAACCTCTACGTTCAAAATACAATACCACTCTCACCACACCACCAAAGAGTTGCTGTCTGGGGATAAAAGCACTAAATCAATGCCAGACACCTATAAGACTGGCCTAGGAGAGTTCAAGTGCATTAGTGGACTGGAGGCTTTCGAGAGAAAATGGAGAAGCTTCGATTGGGGGAGTTTCCCCTGCCTTATACTTCACTTCCGGGCACAGTTTTTGTTCTCCATTATCCCATCATCCTTTTATCAACTCTCTCTCTAGAATGGAGTTGAATTTGAGACCTAGAATTCACTGCATGTTTCATTTGCAAGTGTTCAAATCATTTAGCCAGCCAGCCTTCAGCCTATCATATGCACATCTTTATAAGATGTTTTATAGTGCTCGACAAGGCCGTTCGGGGTCCTCAGACCACAATTATGTAATATTTATCTACTGATTACTTTTAAAAGGCACCATGTTGACATTTATCGAATGGCTGCTGGGCATCAAGACAAACAACATTCAAGACCTATTGGCTTTGCCAGTGATTTTTCATATTTCTTTTTTTTCTCATATATTGCTCCTACTTTTTCAATGTATTTCTTCTTCTCAACAATGAACGTTTCCCCAATATGAACACTTGTCCATATTCATGCTTTCTTCCCTCTTTATCCCATTAATATCTTTAAACATGGTCATTTTTACATTTTGAAATTCAAAAGGGTAAAGTCAACTCTTCATCTGTCAAAGAAGCAGCTCCAGGATAAGAGTCTGATTTGCTATTGTGCACAATGTGAAAGGGGATTTCCTTATAGTGCCGCATGGTACAAGGGAGTGGTTGGCGCAAACGGTGGAACCATTGGGCTTGTGGACATTGGGGAGGTAAGGTTTGGATCCAGAGCATGGGATTAGAGGATGTATGGTGAACCCAATACCCAAACTTGAGTATGCATACTTCTTAGTGGCACACAGCACTTGTGCTAGATTAGACCGTTTTTTGGCCTCAACTTTGACACAGTTTCTCACTAGGATATTGTTCACATAGTTTATTTGACCACTTCCTGATCTCCCTTATGTGAGCATTGATTGTTGGCTCCATGACTATAAAACACTGGAAAAATACGGATGGACTGTCGTACATCAAAAATAAAGTCCAAGACTGCATAAGCATTGCCAACTGCTTGTTGGGTTGCCCTGAAAGCAGTCATTTGAGGCATCTTTATATTGGCCCATTTTAAGATGAATAGAGCTAGGAAAGAAAACCTAGAAACGCTAGAGCTAGAAATTTGCTTGTCAGAGCTAGATATTGTTCACAAAGGACAAGTTACTAACCTTTTAGTTACTCCTTATCTGGTAGAGACTTGATCTAGCTGCAGATTCATTACCTTTGAACTTTCCAGGCATCAGACTGGATCCAGGGGATTTTTCTTGAACAGTACCCCTGCACGCCAGTAGGTGGCACCGGTTGACTCCGTGTGACATAGATGGTATTGTTCTCCTCGTACTGACGTCCGCGTCCTCTATATTTTTTTGCCACCTCGGCACGCTGATGTCAGTATTTTTCACGCCAGAAGCGCACAGACTCAGTGGGTGGGTCGGTAAGCAATCTGCATCTAGATCATGTCTCTACCATGTAATGTTTTACTGAAGGCAAGTAACTTGTCCATCTTATAGAGACATTTAGCAGCAGATTCCTTGCCTTTGAACAGATGTCCAAGCAATACCATCCCCGGAGGAGTGACTGCAGAAAAGTTTAAACCAGAAAGTCCTGAATTACCGAGCAGCCAAAGAGGCCAACCCTCTGGACTGGAGTGTCCAGGCATTAATGCTTGTCAGGCGTGTACAAGGAGGACCACGTAGCTGCTTGGCAGATGTCAAGTACCGGGACAGGGACATCACGTTGGAGAGCCGTGGTGGCTGTTTTAGCTCTAGTGGAATGAGCTCTAAGGCCTTCAGGATATTTCTTCTTAGCTAGAGCGTAACCGATTGGGGAAAAAAAAATGTAATGCAAAGGATTACCCATCTGGAGATGGTTCTCTTTTGCACAACATGTCCCTTCTTTGCTCCAGTGTAACCCACAAAAAGTTGGTCATCCGTCCGGAACTCTTTAGTGCGCTAAAGGTAGAACGATCACTGTCTTGTTGATTCCAGACAGTGAAGAGGTTCTTCCTCCTTAGAAGGATGCGGAGTAGCATAGAAGGTGGACAAGGTGACAGATTACCCTAGGCGGAAAGGTGTCACAACTTTAGGCAAAAAATAAGCCCTAGTGCGGATTACTACCTTATCGTGGAAGATGGTCGGATAAGGAGGCAGAGAAGAGAGCCTGCAGCTCGCTTACCCTCCTGGACAAAGTTATTTCCACTAAAAAGACTGTCTTGATCGTGAGCAGGTAGAGAGGGAAATTGTGCAGCGGCTCCAATGTGGCACACATCAGATAAGTGAGGACCAAATTAAGGTCCCATTGGGACATGTTGAAAGGAGAAGGGGGAAACAAATGCGTAAGCCTCTTTAGGAATCTATGTACAATATGTGATTTGAAAAGTGACGGTTGATATGGCAACCATAGAAAAGTAGAAAGGCCCAAAAGGTAATCCTTCAGAGTGCCAAGAGGAGAGACCTGCTGGGCAAGAGACCATATGAAAAGGAGAATGTCTGACAGAGAGGCAGACAAAGGGTCGATAGACCGTTCTGTACAATATTTACAACATTTTTGCAATCTGCAGATGTATATTGACTTAGTGGAGGGACGCCTGTCTGCCAGAATAGCCTCACATACTTGAGGAGTAAAGGCAAATGCTGTGATTTGGCGCCGCTCCGTCTCTACGCAAGGATGCAGAGTGTGACCGGTTCAGGTGGAGGACCCTCCCCTGCAGCTGCAACAGAAGTTCCTCCCGAAGGGGCAGCCTGACCAGAGGATCGATGCTCATTTGCTCGGGATACCAAACTCTCCGTGCCCAGTCTGGTGCCAGAAGAATGACTTGTGCCCGGTTGTTCCTGATCTTCTTGAGCACTCTGGACAGGAGTGGTATGGGCGAAAGGCGTATAGGAGGGCGATTTCCACTCAAGATGATAAGCGTTGCCGAGTGAGAGCCACCTTGGACACTCCAAAGTGCAAAACAGCTGACATTGCGCGTTCTCGACGGAGGCAAACAGATCTAACCAAGGGCCTCCCCACTGCTGAAAGAGTCCTTGGCCCACTTCCGGATGGAGACACCACTTGTGATCCGCTAAGCACAGTCGGCTGAGTTTGTCCACCCTGGTGTTCAGGGAACCGGCCAGGTGTTGAACCACCAGAGGATATGCCTTGTTCCAGCCAAGTCCAGAGGCGCAGGGCCTCTTGACAGAGTATCCATAAGACCTGATTTTTTGCATTAGCCCATGGCAGTGATGTTGCCTGTGAACACTTGAACCACCCTTCCCTTGATGGACAGTAGGAAGGCTTTCAGTGTCAGTCGGATCGCACAAAGCTCCAAACAGGTTGATGTGGAGCACGGTTTCCGCCGGAGACCAGAGGCCTGTGATCTCCACCATCCCCAGATGGCCACCCTGACCCAGGAGTGACGCATCTGTCACCACTGTGAGATCCGGGTGGGGAAATGAAGAGGGTTCTGCCTGTAACCCATTCGCGGTTCGTTAGTCACCCATGCAAATCTCACGCAGTTCCCTCCGAGGTGTAGACCAGGTCGGTGAAAATTACCTGAAAGTTCAGGTCCCACTGCAGAGTCTGCATGTGCCATCTTGCATAAATCACAAGCAGGAGGCCATCAACCCAGCAGCCTCAGAGTCCATCTCACTGAAATCCAGGGCAGACGCTGAAACATCAGTATCATAGCCTGAATATCCTGGACTCTCCATTCGGGAGGATATGCCTGAAACTGCACCATGTCCAGAACAGCTCCGATGAAAGGGGGCATCTGGGAAGGAGTCAGATGTGACTTTGGCATGTTGATTGTGAACCCCAACGAATGCAGGAGGGTTGCCATAGACTGGAGGTGGGAGATGACCTTCTGGAGTGGGCCTGCCTTCAACAGCCAGTCATTGAGCTAAGGGAAGACTGGAACCCCTGATCTCCACAGATGAGCTGCGACCACCGCTATCACTTTGGTGAACACCAGAGGGGCACTGGTGAGGCCGAAGGGGAGAATGGCAAACTGAAAATGCTCATGGCCCACCATAAACCACAGGTAGCGACGATGGGCAGACAGGACGGGGATATGGAAGTTCGCGTCCTGCAAGTCCAGCGCTACCATCCAGTCTCCTGGGTCCAGGGCAAACAAAACCTGAGCCAGAGTGAGCATCTTTAACTTCTCTTTTTTGAGGAAGAAGTTGAGGGCTCTGAGGTCGAGGATAGGACGAAGGTCTCTGTCCTTTTTGGGGACCAGAAAGTAGCGGGAATAACAACCACAGCCTACTTCTGCCACTGGATCCCTCTCAGTGGCTGCCTTGGCCAAGGCAGCCACGACTTTCTCTTGAATTAAAGCAAGGTGATCCTCTATCAGCCAACTGTATGTTGGAGGCAGGGAGGGATGGGTAGACTTGAAGGGGAGGGAGTGTAACTTCAGACTATCTGGAAAACCCACCTGTCCGAGGTGATGTCCCGCCAGTGGTTGAGGTGATGGCGTATCCTGCCACCAACTGGGCGCCAATGATCCTGGAAAATCTGACTAGGAGGGTTTGGCGCAAGAGGGGGGAGAGGGGTTTGTGGCCTGACCTTTCTTCTGGCCGCCCAACACACAGTGTCGGGGAGAGCCACGGCCATGCAGAGATGGAACTTGCGTGGTCCTCTGGCTAGGATAGGGCTGGCACAGCTGGAAACCCCTTCCGTATTGACAAAAGGAGTGAAAGGTAGACGCAGGCTGGAATGACATAAAGAGGCCCAAGGACTTGGCCGTAGCCCGCGACTTCTTGAAGATCTCTTAACGCTGTGCCCGCCCTATCTCCGAAGAGATGCGAGACATCAAATGGCATGTCCATCAGGTTAGCATGGACATCCGCAAAGAAGCCAGGCATAACACCTAACGGCCACCATCGAGGCAGTCGCTCTGCCTAGAGTCTGTTGTGTTGAGGCCTCAGCGAATAGTAAACTTTGCTGTGTCTCCTCTGTCAGCAACAGCTTGGGAGAGGGTAGCCCAGGACTCCTCTGGGACTTGTGGCAGCACTTGCGCAACCGTCTCCCATAGGGAATGGGAGTAACTGACCAATAGCCACGCAGTATTTACTGACCACAGTGCTAGGCTGGTGGAAGAAAAATGTTCTTCCAAAAGCTATCCAGCCTCTTGGATTCCCTTGGATTCCCTCTTCGGGGTGTGGAAGGGAATGCGCCACTGGTGTAGAGGCTTGGACCACCAAGCTATCGGGGGGTTGGATGTGATGAGAGGAAGGTTGTGCCACCTGGAGAAGGGGGGTGGCGGTGGGTAATCGTTCTATTCACATGAGCTCTTATCTTGGGTTTGGACCAAGTGCAGAGTAGAACGTTTGTTAAGGCCTCATTGAAAGGCAACAAGGGTTCCGAGGTGGAGACGCCAGGCTGAAAGACCTCTGTCAAGACATTGGTCATGACTGTCACAGTAGAAAGCTGCAAGTCCAAGAGCCTTGCAGCCCTATGCACCACCATGGCAAAGGCAGTTCCCTTCTCCGGTGCCAGTCCGGTTCTGGGAACAGATCGTAGAAGAGCCATGGGTGCTGGTGCCACCAGCGTGGAACCCAATGATTCTCCCTCTACTAAGCCAACGGGGCGGGGTCACTCACCCCCGGAAAGGGAGGGAAACGCAGAGTCAACCCCAGCACTCGCTCCACGGAATGAGGCCTCGCACACCAAGACTCCTCCGTCGGGTCAGGTGCCGCACAGTTTGAATCCCAGGTCCTCTTAGACATAAGGAAACTCTACACACCATGAAAAAAGTTTGACAAAAAGTCAAAATATGACATGGGGTAGCTCTGTTCGGATCTGTGCTGGCTGGCGTGGAAAGAAAAGAACAGAACTGCCATCAGTGCGCCGAGGTGGTGCCTATATAGACGACGCAGCCATTATAATGAGGAACACAATGCCATTGACATTACGCGGAGTCTACTTATGCCACCTACTAGCATGCAGGGTTACTGTTCAAGAAAAATCTTCTGGATCCAGTCTGACGCCTGAGAAGTTCAAAGGTAAGGAATCTGCCGATAGATTTCTCTTATCAGATAAATTTAGTCTGGTCAAATTGTAGTGGAAATTGTATGCTCTAAGGGCACAGGCAAATATGATAGACAGACAAGGATAACTATGATTTACTCAGCATAGGCAGAAATACAGTGGAAGTGAGGGGAAACTGAACTAGGAAGCTACTAGCCTGTAAATTATGAGCTAAATCAGTTAGAGCGCAAAATGAGTTGGAGATCAGTCGGGGACCTCATGGGCGTATGATTCTGATATAACACAAGCTTTTGTGAGTTTATATGGGAATAAAGCGGAACATTTCCCTCGCCCAAAGTCATAGTTGACACCTGCAGACTCTCCTTATTTTTATTTTTTTATTTTTTTTATTATAGCTGAATAGGCTTCAGCCCCAGACTAAATCCTAAGGCCGGGAACAGTCGCAGTCGCGGGCGGGGGCACGGGTGGCGGGGAGGGAGGGAGGGGAGATAGGGGGATAGGGATGGGGGAGGGGCAGTGTTGAAGTGGGGGACGGGGGGGAGGAAAACTCTAAAGCGGAACGCAGACACCCTACTATGTTAGCGCCAAAAGTACTGTTCACAATATAGTTCAGTATTATGGTACCCTGAATGTCGCTGCCCGGCTTCCGGGATGTGGGCTCATGAGCTGTGTACGGCTGTCTAAATGACCACGAGAAATAGGGCGCTGGCAAAAGCGATGCAGGAAAAGTAAGAATGTACGCTGCTGATAATACTGTTCTGCAATAAAAACGGTTTTATAAAAAAACAATAGCTGAATAGGCTTCAGGACTTGATCAACCCAATAAATTTGGTCAGGTTATATCAGATATGCCAGACTTTAGCTTGGTAAGTTGCTAGGTCTAGGTATATTCACCCCTTTGTTCTTTAAAACATTTAGTCACAGCCTTCAACATTCAACGCTCATAATTCCATCTCTGAGACAGAGACCTTGTTGAACTCTGTTGGAGGCACAAATTTTCGTAACCTCTAACATGGGCCAAGACCAGACACTGCGATTCATGTGGACCGATATCCCTTTTAAACGTAGACACAAAGGACCTTAGAATCCCACTTGAAAACCGTTCTCTGGACCTAGATCATGCTGACTTTGTCCCGAGAAGATCGATGGAGACAATACAAAAAGGATATTTCATATACTTGACACTGTTAGAATAACCCATAAGAACGCTCTGCTACTGGCATTGGATGCACAAAAAGCATTTGATCAATTGAATTGCAGATTCCCACTGAGGTCAGTGGAGGAGTTCAGGATTGGGAAGAGGTTTATGACCGGAGTATAGTGTGGATATACACAACCAACTTCTTGAGTCAGAATAAACAGAGTTTTGGCTCTTCCGATTAAGAGTCAGCAGAATCCTGTGTGGTCACAAAGTATGAGGACAAGAGCCTCTGACAGAGGCCGTGACAATGTCTTGACAGAGGAGATGGGAGGCAGAGTTGGGCTATCGCTCTCAGACATAGAATGGGAGGAGATCCAAAACAAAGAACAAATTATCTCTAACTGGAATGGCAACCAGTATTTCTGTTTCTTAATTGCAGTTATGGTATGGTCCCAAGTGAGGTAGTGTGCCAAGAGCATTGCCTTGCAGTGCATCCATGGTGCTGTGTGAAAATGTACTCTAGTTTTGGTCCAAATGTGGGCTTACACATCAGCACAAAGATTTCCAAAATATACTTAGCTGGGGTAGCTAACACACAAACTTCTCTACTTCTCTCCAGGACAGATATTCTAGTGTCATTGGTGCTATGTTTGGCAAAGCAAACAATTATCAGTCTTGTGGGTTAAGCACACCAACCAGACTTAAGGAAGTGCTACACAGGCTCTGCAACAATGGGGATTGAGAACATTTGACACAAAGAGGTGAGGACTTTGAAGAGATATGGGCACCTTTCATGACTTTGCTGTGTGAGAAGTTGGCCTGGTATATACTGTCCACTAATTAAAGTGGGCACCTTGTACCAGTCCAAACAACCCTCATTGATGATTAGGTTAAAGACAACCTTTATTGAAAGCTATCCTAGTGGTAGGTATGGAGAGCGGTCTTCAGGCTAAGTCTCGAAGGAATGTAAAGCAGCTTGGTTTACCAGAGTATAACCTCTTGAATGACCAAATGAAAGGAGAAGCACACAAGGTGGGGGGGGGGGGGGGGGGGGGGGGGGGGGGGGGGGGGGGGGGGGGTGTGTGTGTGTGTGTGTGTGTGTGTGTGTGTGTGTGTGTGTGTGTGTGTGTGTGTGTGTGTGTGTGTGTGTGTGTGTGTGTGTGTGTGTGTGTGTGTGTGTGTGTGTGTGTGTGTGTGTGTGTGTGTGTGTGTGTGTGTGTGTGTGTGTGTGTGTGTGTGTGTGTGTGTGTGTGTGTGTGTGTGTGTGTGTGTGTGTGTGTGTGTGTGTATCTTTATGAGATTAGAGAACAAGATGCACAATATTAAAGCACCAAAACTACAGTAAATAGCACAATACACAGTGGGCCCCAGGAGGAGACCAAACCATATATTAAGGAAGTGGTATAACAACACGACTTGACTAGACACAGTGCCTAGAATCGCTGGGACCCCAAGGAACCACCCAAGGTAGTGACACAGGGGACCCACGGGGGACACATGCAGTGTGAGAAGACAGCCGCGAGCTCAGTACAATCCTATGGGAAAGTCGCGGTTGGAATTTTAAAGCTTAAGGAAACTTAGGAGAGGACTTTGAGCAAACCGTTTCAAACTTAGAGTCTAAGACCAGCACCCATGTGTGCACCAGAGTACTCGTGTTACCTAACCCAGGGAAGCCGGGTGCATAGGTGTCAAATGGTGTTGGGAATTTTCGTCGTTTTTTATGGCGAGATGCTGCAAAGTGCTGCTGCCGTGAAGAGGAAAAGTGTCCGGTGTGATCCAAGCCTGTATCGGAGATGTGAAGAACCTGGAAGCAGAAGAGACAGAGTCTGGGTCACTTGCCAGTGACCAGGGGCTCGGTAGACGAATGCCGACCGATGTCGGGTGCCTCCGGTGCGAAGAGGTGAAGCTTGACTCTGCAGCCACGGGGTCCAGGAGACGTCGACGATGACCAAAGTCTGCAGGCGAGCTGTCCCACGAAGGATGTCGAGTGCTGGGGGGTCGGTGTCTGGATTGGAGACCAACAAGCCTTGGCAACTGCAGCCCACGCAGTAAGAGTAAAGATGCTTCGGTGTGGACCAGCAAGGTCCTGTGAACTCCCCCAAGCAATGGAGAGTCAGGGCACATCTGGAGCAACTAGGTTAAAGTTCCCTTCTCAGGGACCCACAGGTCGACGGACCAGGGATCGCGAAGGGACCTCGAGAGGAAACCCAAAACAGGCCACGGAACACTCGTAGAGTGTAGGCCATTGATCTTCGGTGGAATCACTGCTCGGGGTTGGAACTACACGTAATCCAAAGCACAGCCTCAGGGATTGCCAAAACGCATATGCTTCTGCAAATGTGCACGGTGTCCAGGGGGTTCGGGTTGCACGGTCCCCACGAGGGCTTTGTGTCTCAGGTTTGTTGAGAGCACTGATCGGCCTCTGGAAAGCTTGGGAGCCCACCTCCTGTGTTGCAAAATCTTTGGAGTCCATCGGGAGCTGCGTAGATGCAAACCGGTCAGATGCGTTGAGGTGCCTGCCTTGCAGAGAAGTAACTCCTTTACTCCAAGGGGAAATTCTTCAGTTGTCCAGCAAAGGGTAGATCATCGAAGGATACTTGGTTTCTGTAGCAGAGTTTAGTCCAGGTAATATCTAAAGTGCTGTAGTCAGGGGTTTCTACTTTATACCCAAGGAAGGGGTGGGACAAACTCTGGGGACCCACCTATGGGAGGGTCAGGCCAGAGGGGTGGCTACACCCATGTCCTTTGTCCAGTTTCACGGCAGAGCAGAGGCTAATAGCCCCTGCAACCGGTTTGAGCTGGACTATGCACAGGGACACCAAATGTGCCCCCAGTGCAGACATCAAAGCACTCTGAGTGCACCCACTCAGCCCCAATACACTAAAGCCTGTTTGGGAGGTGGTCACACCTCCCTGTGACAGGAAACCTATTGTCCAGCAGTCCCCTGCCGGAGTTTCGTCCAGCAGCAGGAGGGCAGACTCGTGTCTGTGGCTGGCAGCATCTATTTTGTGATGTCAGGGCTTGTAATGCTGGTACCGGGTGTACCGGTGCTGTCATATTTCTCCCTCTAGTAGGGTGGAATCATACCTCCCACACCAGTTACTGGTGTGGAGGTATGATTCCAAGGTGTTTGACACCAAACACGACATGTTTCCATGCAGCCGTTTTAAAGTTAGCATTTAACGCGAGGTTATAATGCACTTAAGAGTATGTGGTAGGCTGCATCACAAACAACCCCGGAATAGAGGTTCCGAAGGCTGCAGGGGGGCTCTGCTCATGCAGTTGCACCCTCGCACATAACACCCCGGACCCTGCCTTCAGGATTGATAGGGCCTGCCATAGCGGTGACTGATAGGTTTATATGCGCAGTGATATGGATAGATATAGTGAACCTCTATCTAATTAAGGGGTGCATGCACCACCTTACACAGGCTGCTGTAGCAGACCTGTTGTGTAATGTTGAATTGTCTCCCAGGGGTGGCATAATACATGCTGCAGCCCCTGAGAGGCCTCTGGGGTACCTATGCCCTGGGTATATAGTATACCATATACTAGGGACTTACAAGGGTACCCCAGAATCCAATCTGAAGTGTAACTAAAGTACACGAACAACCAATTTAGAGAATTTATAGATTGGGCTCCTGATTAGCAGGATCCCAGTCAAACTAAGTTGAAAACCAGCAAAACACCAGGTAAAAAGCGGGGGTAACCATGCAGTCAGATTCCACCTTCCTACTTCCTGTATGCAAAATATAGGGAACTTACTTGCCCCTGAAATACCTAAAAGTGTTGCAAATACTTCCCAACATTGAACATGGTCATGCTGACGGGAGGCAAGGGTATGAGCTCAAGTATCAATCTGGAATGCTGCCCCAAGAAAGAGATGTGATATTTAAGTGGAGTCTTATCTGAGTAGACATGGCTGGTGTTGTCAGCTTTGTTGTAAGTGGTGTTGGGGAGGGTGGAACTGGGGTGGCCGATGGTTGTAGGCGGGAGTATGTTACATAACAGATTTGATCCACAAAAATCCATCCATTATTGTCTGGTAATCTGAAAAACCAAACAAAGCACACAGCTCCCTCTTTTTTTAATTGTAATGTAGCACTGCATAAAGTTCATATTGCATACATAGCACATATATGCATTTAATGTTTAAAGGTTCGGCTGACTCAAAAAGGTGATGTTAACTAGAGAATTACAAAAGTTATTTCCTTGTGTTTCTCTCAACCATCTTCATTATTCCTGCCAGTATAGTTTTTAAGTCTTTTTTACCAGACAGCGCAGGATGTCTGGATGAGGAAGACCTATTGTGAATTTATAGTGGGCTACCAACCTGCCCATTGATTACTGTTGATTGGCCCTATTGTCACTCATGTGCTTGCTTCTTATTCAATGACTTCTATTCCTCTTCTTGTGTTCAGCCTTTTCCTGGAGCACAGCATCATTACCTTCCTTTTGATTGTCTGACTTTTAGCCGTCCACGGCTCATTTTCAGGGAGTTACTTTTTTTCTGTTAGGATAAGCACTCCATGAAAGCGCTGGTTTCTCGGCTCTCTCCCTTGTGTGCTTCTCCCCCTCCAAATACTTGTACCGCCTAGTGCTCCATATTGCGCCCTCTCTCCCTCCAAACTCCCCTGTGTTCCTCTCTCCCTTGTGAGCTGCTATATCTCGTACTTTTCCCCGCAAACCCCCCCCCCCCACTTTGTGGTGTGTGCTTCTCCTATCCCCCTACCCCCCCCCCCCCCCCACCTGCTCCTCTGTCCCCGCACACCGGGTAGTCCTTTTAAAAAAAAATTAAACTCAAATTTTTTTATTTATTAATCCAAATGGCCTCTGCCATCTTGGAGCTATCAAGAATAGAAGAAAAGAAAACAATGCACATGTAATTGGGTAGGGCATCAAAAACAAAGTGATGGATGGAATACTTGAATTATTTTCAGTCACTGACAACTGCTTGGATCACATCCCAATTCATCTTTTTGTGCCCACCATACGACCTCAGTTTGGACCCAGCCATATGCAAATCAGTCTTGAACCGGCTCCACTGGGAACTACCCAGCCCAGACTGCCAGGCCTGGTCATCCCTGAACCGGAACCCAAGCAACCCACGTCCTGTTTGGCTCTTATTAGGGCTCATCAGCCAGGTATAGCTTACTTCTAGTGACCCAGTGATAACATGACCCACACCTGGGCATCCCCGCCACACTTGGGCATCAAAAACAAAGTAATAGATGGAATGCTTGAATTAATCTCAGCCACTGGGAATAGCTTGGGTTGCATACTAATCTATCACCCGCCCTCCGTGTGACGGAGTGTGGAGCACCTGGCCTGGAAGTTCGAGCTGGACTGTTCTAATCAGAGTAGGGTCAAAGTTGATTTGCATATGGCTGGGGCCAAACTGAGGTGGCATGGATGAAAAATGATGGATTGGGAAGTGTCCTGGGCAATTGCGAGTGGCTGAGATTAATTCAAGCATTCCATCGAGTACTTTGTTTTTGATGCCCCATGTCATTCTTTAGGCATGTACATGGATGGTCACAAGTGCTGCCTACAGAATTATGTGACAGGCAACTGCAGTCATGTCATCGTGCTTTTTTGAAGGTCCAGCGCAGGCTGCAAAATATCTATTGTCTGCTTACTGAGATATTACAGTGGACTTAAAACCCATACATTGCTTACTATTGATTGGCTTTATTGGCACTCTTATTTGCTTGCATCTTATTTAATGGCGTGACTTGTCCATCTTGTTTTTTTCCTCTCTCCGAGCAAATCATCGGTCATTCCACTGCTTACTGTTAGGGAACTACTTTTTAGGTCGAGCCTAGCATTGCAGCGCATGTGCTGCTCGCTTTGCGAGGCATGCAATATTCAGTATAGCGTGGAAGCTCCACCCAATCTCCGCCCATCTTTTTCATTGGCTTAGGTCCTAAATGCTGCCTTCAGATTGATTTTAGGCTTGTTAGTCCCTCCTTATGATGAGCATGTTGTCATTTGTATCCTTCCATGGTTACTGGCCCCTTTACTCCGAACACTATTTACTTCCCTGTCTCCCCACCCCCTCCCGCAGTCCGTGACTTCTCGGACTGGCACCACTCCCCCTCCACCCCCCCCGCACTCCCATTCGTGCCTTTTTGCACGCCCGCAGCCCGTTACCAATGCAATAGGTCTCACGTAAATGTGAGTCCTATTGTATTGCAAATGCTTGTTAATTACTGCAAGCATACAGAGCAGTTTTAGAAACATTCACTTCAGATCGGAACTCTGAGCGCGTTTTTGTCATCGGGCCGGCACAGTCGGATCTGGCGGGCTATGTCTTTCCTCAACGAAAGTTCGCAACATCGTGGAGCAGTAGCTGACATCTGTAACGGGCACATGCTGTACTCTCACACTGGTACCCAATTGCTCTTTGTTGCTTTAAGCCTTCCCAAATGTTATTTAACAGCCATGTTTGGTGAAACGGGGGGTTACGTTGAAGCTTCTCGTTGCAACAAAGGAGCCGAGACAGCTGCATATTCTTGTTACATTTAGGATGATGGGCTTTCGTAGACAAAAATGACGCCATAATCGGTCGCTGAAGGGGGCCAAAAGCAGTTTTTAGCTCCTTAAAACGTAGTCAAGTTTTCATCTTTTTCTTAGCCAAGGCTCTGTGGAACACACTCCTTATTCAGTTTAGTATAACGTAATACGCCTCATGAAGAAACCAATGTATTCTTACAATGTACACCCAGTTCTTAAAAACAAACTGCACGTTTATTTTTCCATGGCCGTTCTACAGCTGTCCCTTTTTTCGGCATGTCCCAAAAACCTGCTTGCATTTAATGATGTATTTTAAAAAGAATCGTGCCTCCTCGACGCCATGTACTTATTGTAGAGACTCTGGGTTGTTGCTACCTATAATCGATTCAGAATAACAAGGGTGTGTTCTAATCACATGTGTCATGGGAAACATTTTTTGCTGCAATCCGTTGACGTTTGTTCTGTAAGCGTTTGTAGCCTAATATGATTTTTTTTTCCGGTCTGTACCAGAGATTGTACCAACAGCTCTTCTTCCTGTCTATAATTGCAGGTCACTGGGTTTTCTTACCCTCACTAAGATGGCGCTTTTATCATAGCAGACCTATAGAATGCCCCTCAAAACATGTCTGCCAAGAAAAACGCGGTGCTCGAGAGACTTGTGATGTTTAACACCCTAAACCCTCAGCAGTGAACGGTTGCTACATTTAATAGCTATAACAAAGCAATCCGCCTTTTCTCTTGAATGGTTTTCATTCTTGCCCGCTCTAGCACGTGTAACATAGGAATAACTTTTAGGGTTAGTTCAAGTAACCGTAGAACGGAGTGAGCGATGTACATTTGAATTGTGCCTAGCAGATGCTATATGCTAATATTGCTGGAAATTGTCCGGTTCGTTGACTTTATTATTCCTGGAACATACGCCACAAGACTGACTTCGTTTAATCATCTCCACGTAGGGTTGCCACCTTTTCCGGAGAATAATATCGACCATTTGTTCATGTTTTTAAAGACATACCTAAATAAAAATGTATGTAAACTCCTCTGTATTTTTTATGTCTTTTCTGTATATTTATTTATTGGGCAGGGTTCATTTAGGCAGCTCTGGAACACTTTAAAGTGATTTCTAATTGGATTTGCTCCTTTAAATGTGCACTGACAAGGGGAACGTTTTGGTGATTTCTTTTGTTTTTTGCCATCCTGAGCATGAAATGCCAGTAATTTCAGTAATAAGCATTTGTAATGCAATAGGTCTCGCATTTACGCAAGTTTGAGCTATTAACATTGCAAATGACATTGCCTTTTATTTTTGATTTGTTTTTAAAACATAAAAACAAGGCATTGTCATTTACAAGGCCAATAGCTTAAACTCTCGTAAATGCGAGACCTGTTGCATTCCAAATACTTGTTTCTTTTATTCTTAAGCACATCATGAGTGCATGTTTTTCAGCTGTTTTGCCTCCTGTGCCTCTCTTCCCCCACTCCATGTTGCTCTCTCACCTTTCTACTTCCCGCCCGCGCAGCTGTCGTTTCTTTTTGATGCAGCACTCCACAAGTGCATATGTTTACAGCAGTCTCAGTGCTCCTTTATTATGTTATATTGATTTCTATAGTGCACTAATCACCAAAGAGGGTACCCATGCGCTTGGGTAAGTTTGTAGGTGTGAGGTTCCCAAGGTGTTTAAATGAAGAGTTAGGTCTTCAGCTTCTTGCAGAACTCAAGAAGTGAGGAGGAGACTGATGTGTTGAGTGAGGTTGTTCCATGTTTTGGGTGCGATTTAGGAGAATGAGGGACCTCCAGTTTCGCTTTTGTGCATACAGGAAATGGGTGCAAGTGAGTGATGTCAGGTGGTTTGGTGAAAGTATATGCGGCTGTTCAGGAATTCTGGTCCTGTGTTGTGTAGGGCTTTGTATGTGTGCGTGAGAAGTATGAATTGGCTACGCTTGTGAATGGGAAGTCAGTGAAGCTTTTTGAGGTGCTGTGTGATGTGGCTGCGGCGTGGGAGGTCGAGTATTAGTCTTGCAGCTATGTTTTGGAGTCTGTGTAGGAGTTGTTTGAAGATTCCGGCGTAGAGTGTGTTGCTGTAGTCCAGTCTACTGATTACGAGTACTTGTGTGACTGTCCGTCTTGTGTTCTGAGGCAATCATTTGAGGATCTTGTGTATCTTGAAGCATGTGTAAGATGTTGATGCAGAAGGTGCACACCATGTTCACTTGAGCTGTCATGTTGAGCTTGTCTTCTAGGATGATCCCTAGATTTCTTGCATGGTCTGTGGGTGTTATCCTAGCCCTGATGGCCACCAAGAGGAGTCTCATGGGAAGGTCTTTTTGCCAAAGACCAGTACTTCTATCTTGTCGGAGTTGAGCTGCAGGCAGTTGGTTAGCATCCAGTCTGCTACCATGGTCATGCAGTTGGTGAAGTTGTTCCTGGTAGTGGTTGTCTTGTCTGTCAGGGAGAGGATGAGTTGGGTGTCATCGACTTAGGAGATGACGGTACTCTCTTGTGATCAGGTGATGTCGGTGAGTGGTGTCATGTATATGTTGTAATGGGTGGGGCTGAGGGATGATCCCTATGGGACTCTGCACATCAATCTCTTAGTCTCTGATGTGAAGGGTGACATCTTGACCCTTTGGGTTTTTCCAGTGAGGCAGGAACAGATCCATTTTAGAGCAGATCCTAGTATGCCAATCTTGTGGAGTCTTCTGATAAAGCTGTTATGGGAGATAGTGTCGAAGGCCGTGGAGAGGTCGAGCAGGATGAGGTCGGGTGTTTTTCCTCGGTCCAGGATGATTCGAATGCGTCGGTGACCGCAAAGAGTGCTGTTTCGGTGCGGTGTCTCTTTCTGAATCCTGATTGAGTGTTGTCTAGAAAATGGTGATGTTCGAGGTGGGCAGAGAGCTGCTTGTTGATGGCCTTCTCAATCACTTCTGCTGGATAGGGGAGCAGGGAAATAGGTCGGAAGTTGCTTTCTTGATTTGGGCTGGCTGTTGGCATCTTGAGGATGGTTATTTCTGCAAGTTTCCATTCATCCGGAAAAGAGGCAGACATGATGGAGGTGTTGATAATGTGGGTCAGTGTGGTGCTGGTTGGTGATGTTTCCAGGTTGTAGATGTAGTGGGGGCATGGGTCCATTTGCGCCCCCGAGTGGATGGTCCGAGACCTGCTGCATTCACTCTGTGGGCTTACAGTCCACCCATTGCCTTTTTATTTGTCACTTCGATTGTCCAACAAAAAGGTTTGCTTGCTAGTGGCTAATGCTTCTTCGTTGTCCCTACGTATCGCCATTTGTGTCCTTCCAAAAAGCAGTGCCTAACTATTGTATCTTTACAAATTTGTCTTCATCTGTTGTTTTTCATGGATCTCTTTTTTTTTATTTCACACATTCCGTTCCGAGCTCCGTTGCGGTCTACAGCTGCGCCGGGCTCTGTTTACTGGTATGGTGGCCAATTAGATTTACAGTGTTTCCCTTAATCAGGTGTCAGCATGCTGGCCCCTTCAGGAGGCCCTCACCTTTCTTTTATAAACACGGTGCCCACTTCACGGCTTCCGCGCAGTGCAATATAGTCTAACAGTGGGTGCAAAATGTGAATGGCAGTTGAATAGAATAACGGATAAAGAGAGCTGCCCCATCTTCCCTCTTGGTATGTAAATATATGCACGTATTTTAATTAGACTAGATTGTTACTGGCATGCCTTTCACGTCTTTCCTGAAGCTTTATTGACAAAGTTCACACTGTGTAAAGCAAGTATGCAGAAAGGTGTCTCCTCTGGTGCACTCGGCGACGGCACAATCTTTTTTCTTGCCCCGCCCCTTTCTGCGCTCAATACCTCACTTTTGTTCAGGGCTCCCTTGTTGGACCTGTAAACTGGTGCTGTCTTTGCCTCCTGGACTGCTGGTGCCTTCGTGACCAGTTAGCAAGATGTCGTCCTCTGTAACTACAACGGAGGAGCAAGTGAAAATCCACCGCAGGAAGCTTGTGTGGGCAGTGAAAGTCATCAGGGATGCAAATTCTAGCCACCTGCATCGGAGCAAGGCCATGCAGGTTAGGCGCTGCAGCCGAGGCTGGGAGAATTCTAGCTGCTGCACCAGTGCACCACTGACGGGCGCGTTATAATCCGAATTCTGTACAGTCTATTGAAGGACGGTGTAGTGTGAGCAATGTCTTACTGAGGCGCCAGTCCACCTGACCGTTTTCCTAACTGCCATGGGGCCTCAAGCCTTGCAGGGCTCATCTCAGTGGCACCCATTGCCTTCAGATTTACAAACGAGAAGAGCCAAGCATTTGCACCAGAACAGGGCATTAATGCAGGAGGGGAAAGACCCATTTGTTGTCAACACTGAGATTGTATCGAGACCTTCACCTCACAGGACATTTCACTCTATTAGCTTTATATTTTATAGGCGCAGCAAGTACACTTCTTTTCACCACATGAGGTATCACCCCTGAATATCTTCATTCAGGTCATTCGGGGGCTGGGGGGGGTGGAGATGAGGGGTTATACCAATCGTCCATCTCATTGAGGGGGGGGGGGGGGGTAGAACCTATCCATTTGAACCACAAATGGAACGTAGGCCATCAGTTTACAGCACATGAGGAAAAAGACATCCATTCACAGGGTTATCCTTAACTGTTTCTCAGGTTCCAAAGGCAAGACCTATTGGCTATGCCAATGTGTGTTTCTTGATATTATCTCATTTTCTGGTGATAGTCTGAGTGCAGCCTTGTATTTAGTTCAGACTGTGGTGTCATGGCTGGCTTTCAATTTTCTTTGTAGCTGTTTACAGTGTCATATGTCTCAGGTTTCTGTGTACCAGGTGGCCTGCTTGTTTCATCTACTATGCTTGTTGGGTTTGATGGGTGCGAGGGAATCCGTGCAGTTCTTGATCTAGTTGTTGATGTCCTTGTCGAGGTTGTCTGTGGGGCTTGGCTGATCCGTGCTAAAGACGCTAAGCCAGTCTGCTTCTGTGATTTTGCCACAGCAGTGGCATGGAATGCTGATCCTGGGCAGGGTGTCGACGTTGAGGTGTGTTGATTTGGAAGTGAATGATGGAGTGGTCGGTCCATATGAGTTGTGCTCTTGAGTTGTATTTGATATAGTCTCTTGTGATGGAGATGGGGTACAGTGTGTGTGTTGGTTCTGGGGCGAGCTGGGTGAGTCTGATGTTGCTTAAGCTTTCGAGGAGTGCTATGGAGCAGTGGTCATTTCGGTCTTCCAGGTGAAAGTTGAAGTCCCAGAGGAGAATGTAGGCTCTGGAGTCAAAGCTGAGTGGAATGAAGACTTTGGTAATGAGGATGGTAAAAGTGGCTCATAGTCCGTGTGGTCTGTAGGCAAGGGTTCTGTTCAGGGTGAAGTTTTAATGGGGAGTTATCTGTGGATGTTGTGCATTTGATGGATTCCTTGTAGATAATAGCGAGTCCTCTTCCTGGATTGTGAAGGCAGTCCTGTCGAGTGATCTTGTAGGTAGCTGGGATTTCTGTGGTGAAGTCGGTAGCCAAGGAGAGGTTGAGTCAGGTCTTCGTGATGAAGAGGGTGTTGAATGCATTGCTACTCAGCAGGTCCCATATTTCGGTTGTGTGCTTATTGAGTGATTGTGTGTTGAGAAGCATGCATTTGAGTGGGCGTTGATGTGCGAGTTTGTTGTGGCATGTGTTGTGGTAAGAGGTGTATGCGTTGTTGGCGCTTGTGTATTAGGAGGGGGTGTTGAGGGCGTTTTTAGTATTTGTGTGGGGCTGTGGATGGGTGGCTGCTGGAGTACTGGCTGTAGGTGCAGGTGAAAGCTCCTACCACGGTGGGAGGCGCAGCACAACAGCAGTTAGGGGAACAATGCCCTGGGTTTAGTGTCCTAAGGAGTGCTGCACAATATCGCTGGGTGGTGAACGGACCAGGGTTCCTGGCGCTGGGCGCAGTCCAGCTGCAGAGTGGCGCAGATGGGCTTGCCTTCGGGTCATCTGTTGCGCATCCATGTTGCAGCTGCCATTGGGGGGGAGGGAGGGAGTGCAAGATGCCGTGATGGCATTTGATGGGTGATGGGAAACTCTCCATTCCCTTATGTTCTTCTTTTTATGTTCTCATTCTCACTCGTGCTTCCCTGGTGGTCTCTCCGGCTTGTGCTTCTCCCCTCACACCCTCCATGTTCTGCTTTTCCTCTTCCTTCCTCTCCCCCATCCTCTCCTCTGTTATTACCCCCTCTCACCTGCAGGATTTTTTTTTAATTGTCACGTTCTCGCTAACAAAACTTAATTTTAACTTACCAATCCAAGTGGCATGTGCCATCTGAGATAGGCAAATATAAAAAAAAACTTCAAGCAAATGCCACCCACGTCATGTGCATGGTTTCTGATACATTCGCATGTCAGTGAAATGACATTGCGCTTTTTTATTACTTTTTATTTTGACAATGCCGCCTAGTATCCAGATGCCGTACAGTCCCACCAAAAGCAATTGGCACAACCAACAGGTCCCAAAAGCAAGACCTATTGGCTTTGTCAATGCTTGCTTGGCATCGGCTGCCCTATTCCATTAGATCAACTGCTGATGGTAAACCACTATGCTGCAGTGAGTACCCTTGGTCGCTGGAGTTTGGCATTATATATCACTGTTGACCTTATAGCATTATTTCGTAGTGGAAAAAACAGTAGAAACGCATTGTTTTATTTCATGATATTTCACAGCTTAAGGGGGTAAAGGTTTATAACCAGCATTAAAACTTGTAAGTGGGCACTGACAAACGCGTGTCAAAACTAAATTACTGCCCTTAACGGAGTGTGTGATGCCCACACCCAGTAAATACCTGATTCGGGTAGTTGCAGATGGTTTTAGTTTTGTTATTCTTTAAAACGCTTCCGGCTTGCTTTGGACCTGCAATCAAGAAATTAAATAGTCACTCTTAGTACGTGGCAGGACCATACCCACAGTGGGTAGGGCATTGGACAATTAACTTTCATATAACCGGAGGCCAAAGTCAAAGTGATTCTCTTCTTCCAACATGTTTCCTATCTTTTCTCTTTTCTTCCACTAAACCAATGTCCTGTTAAATGGAGATAAAAACCATTAAGTACTGCAGCTCTGTAGTTTCTAGCAATTTGGACTGCTACAGTTTGGTATCCTGGGCATATAGCTTTTCTATCAGCCACTGACAACACATGACTGATGACTCCATATGGTAAATTGTAGGTGTTTAAAAGATTCGCATGCTGCCCACTGGTGACTGTTGAACTTATGGCGTTAGGAAGTGTTTTCTACTGGGATCGGTTTGTCCTATTATTAATTATTTCTTCCCAACCAACTTTGTTCTTCTATTCTAAACAGATGATGCCAGACATCAGGAGCGCTTTGTTTGGTACCAATGCTAACAGAAAGTTCTTGGACTAAGGTTCTTGGATAGATGGCAGCTGGCTGGACCTGTACTACGACTGTATGGGACATGAACATCGGAGAGTGAAAGAAGCGATAAAGAGAGTGGTTTGTTAAAGGCCATCAAATGTTTATGTACTGTATCCTGCTGGCTCAAGTATGATTAAATCGGTCAAGATATTTGTACAGTGTCAGGTGACACATCCATGGTGTTCATGTGTGTACTGCATTAGATGGAAATTGCCTAGCACCTCCTGAAGGATCTTCCTTTGTTATCGTCTCCTGGAAACAGTCATCCATGATGTATGACGTGGGAAAGCAACATCCAATTCACAGAATATTGTATTTTATTTAGCTTACTGTGGTCTCTTATGTTAAAGGCTGTATAATTACACGCAGTTGTCACTGCCTTTTCTCTTGTCATTAAACCCTGATATGCATTCCAGGCCAGGTTTTGCTAATATGTATATGTGGAGAGAAACTTGCCAGCTCTTAATTGTCCCAAGAAGAGTTCAGTTATTTATTGAAATAAAAATTGTGTGACCTGTGTGTTTGCTTTTCCTTTCGGAACAACGAGGTTTTAGAATACAAACTTAGCTTTGTTGTAGTCACGTTTCTGGCGCTGAATAGACTGTTAATGCCTGCGGGTCTAGTACATTTTCTTCACAGTAGTTCAGAAGTGCCGAAAAAAAACCTTTTAAAACTATCCTGTCACTTTAAATGATTTGAGGCCCAAACTCAAGTGTTCCCTTCCTGCCTACAGTTTTTTTTCCCCAGTAGCACTTTATTCGTTTTCATCTTTGAGCCAAGTCTACATATTGTATTAATGCACAAATATACTGAAAAATAGAGATCCCATCGAGTCGTCTCTCGCTTTCACCCGAATGTGATAAATGTACATTTAACATATCTTTTCCCTCTATAAGCTTTTTAGGAGGTTTTTCTTTCAACAGAATTATTATTAAACATTAAAACCAAAGCCTGTCAGTGAGCTTGTACACAGTTATCAGCGTTTCACCCAAAAACATGGATATTACCGCCCTTCCTGCTCACTGCCTTGTTCCTATTTTTCTGCCTCTCAACAGAATACAGGTGGGTGCTTCTCACTATATCTTGTCGCTGTGACATAGAGACTCTGTCACCACCTCATTGATATGGCCAAAATGGTATTGGATCGATTTTGTTCCCTTTCAAAGATAAGGCCTAGCAGTTTATGCCAGATGTTCATACCGGAACAGGACCGAGAAGAATTTGCACATGATTGATCCTCTTATGTCATGGCAGATGAACTAAAAAATCTGAGTGGTTTCTAAGCAAGAGTGTAGTAGACTTAGGGGCATATTTACAAAGAAGTGACGGAGCACGGCGTTAAACTTATTGGCTTAACGCCGCGCTCCACCCTTTCTGAAACGCAGGGCTGCACCGTATTTACAACAATACGGTGCAGCCCTGCGTTTCCCCCTGCGCTGGCGCTATTTTCAGCTGCCTAGAGCCAACGCAGGCACCCTTACCCCCTAATGCAAGTGTGTTTGTGTTGGGGGAAACAATTGTTTATGTGCAGGAAGGTGTTACTTCCTGCACATAAACAATCGCAAATGGCGATTTGTAACTCCTATGAACTCCATAGAAGCTGCAACTCATCATTTTTTAAATGCAGGGACAACTTCCTTCATATAAACAATCATTCATGGAGTTTTGCTGTTTCTCTGTGTGCTGCACAATACAGCACACAGAGAAACAGCAAAAACAAGGAGAAATAAAACATTTCTCCTCGTTGCGCCATGTTAACACCAGGTTTTCCCTGGTCTTAATTGTGACACTGCCCCATATTTACGCCACTCTTGTAAATATGGGCAGCATCAAAAATCAATGGGTGTTGCGGTAGAACGCTCACCGTAACAACCATTGCCCACCGCTTTCACTCTAAGTATCAATCAGGTGGTTTATAAAGCCCACTAGTCACCTGTGAGGGTCTCAAGGCGCTGGAGCGGGTGGGGTGGGGTGGGAGGGCAGCTCCGGATCAGTCAAAGAGCCAGGTCTTGGCTGCGAGGTAGGCGAAGTATAGCGTGAAAGGGTGCCTTATTTACCAGTCAGTGTTATGTGGCTTTACGCCGCTTTGTAATAAGGCAAAGTCCCTATCGCCACAGGAACGTCAATAAAAGTGACCTTCCTGTGGCAATAGGGGCTTGTAAATATGCCTTTTTGTTGTGTATCAAAGCTGTGTGTGCCCCCAAAGAGACGCCTGTCTGTTTTGGTCAAATTTAAGGCCTGTCACCTTTGAGGCCCAGATAACTTAGGCTAGTGAGCCGCTTCACTGACTTGGAGCTACACAGGAAATTTCTGCACCACACTAGAATACACTCCTTTCATACTACTTTTAAGTTTGGGGCGATTATAATTTTAGATCCGATATAGTTGCTTAGTTGTTTCCTTTTCCTTGATTGGTCTTTTGACAAAGGCTAAAATGAACTAGAATAAAGCAGCCACTCTGTGCCATTGCTGCATGCATGGCTCCCCCGAATAAAAACAAAATGTTTTTTTCAATTGCTCATGTAGTGGAGCTGAACTTGGAACAATATGTAGAGGGTGGGGAACAACCAGAGTAACAGTGGTCAGTGCTGGTACTGGGTCATTTATGAACATATTGAACAAGACAGTAGGTGGCAAACATACGCCCTTGTTATACCCCTCTTTTGTACCTTCATATATGGAGTTCATTTCTGTGCATTGGATCCAAACAGAGACAAAGTTGTACTACAAGCAGTTATGGCATTATCAGATCCCGAGGCACTTTACAGGTCTCCACCGCTTCCTCTAGGAGCAAATGGTCTATATTTTTTCAAAGTATCTTTAAGATATAAAAATACCATCTGCAGTTGTCCTGTTAATGTGACCATGCTTTGCAATGCTTAACGTTGGGTACAGTCCTTTCCTAATGTCCCACCTTTTCTAACTTCAGTTTGGTAAGGAGTCCTTTCCCCATTCAAGTCCAATTATTCTTCAATCATGTTGCAAAGTGCTTTTACATGTAGTTTTCCTATCTCAACTAGGAGACAGAATAATCTATAGTTGTGAGGATTAGATGGAAATGGCATAGAGCCATTAGAACAGAATATGGGCAGTTGAATCGATGCATTTAAACAGTGACCAACAAAAGATCCCACAGCAGACTAATGTTGAGCACATCAATTTCAAAGTCCCATAAATCAGTAACTCCTGTGCCAGACGTCTCCAAGACCTGCTGCAGATAGATCTCACTGGGAAACCAGAGAGAAAACTTTTTGAAGAAAAGTGGAGGCGGCACCAGGAATGAAGTCACAAATCCGTAAATGTGATCTTATTCAAAACAATCCTTTATTCATCTTCATATAAAAATAGGAACACACAGGACAACAGCCAACGCGTTAAGTTCCTTTTAATGGAACTTCATCAGGGCATAATAATGTAAAAATTTCACCAGAGTTTTACTAATAATATCCCAAGTAGAGATCATCCAATTCTGAACAAAAATATGGGTATGATATCATTTACATATAGTATCCCTACTGTTTTTCCGTTTATTTTATGTGTAACTACGAATTAGGTTATGATAAACCCCAAGTTTCAGAACTTCGAATCGCGTTACGATTGACGCTTTAGTCGTAGAAAACCATGCCCACAATCCGAGAGGCATTCCTCCTGGATTGTGGGCATGGTTTTCTACAACTACACATAAAATAAATGGAAAAACAGTAGGGATAATATATGTAAATGATATCATACCCATATTTTTGTTCAGAATTTGATGATCTCTACTTGGGATATTATTATTAAAACTGTTGAAATTAAAAGGAACAAAACGCGTTGGCTGTTGTCCTGTGTGTTCCTATTTTTATATGAAGATGAATAAAGGATTGTTTTGAATAAGATCACATTTACGGAATTGTGACTTCATTCCTGGTGCCGCCTCCACTTTTCTTCAGATGCATTTAAACAGGTAAGAAGGACTGTTTAAAGACCTAAATCTTGGCACAAAAAAATCAGTGGGCAGAAAATTGGGTCCACAGACCTTACTTCTCTTTTGGTCTCTCAGAGCAATTTGGATTTCTTCAGTAGTAATAGTCATTAGGATACTAATATTTTACGATAGATTCTTGATGTATGTGATGAACAGACTACTGTTATCTAGATTTGATAAACGAGAAACCACCCTTGCTTTGTTATATTGCTCTCAAGTGCCCGGCTTTTACCTTTCAGGCTAAATGCTGTCAAGTACCAGAATTCTGTAAACTCACCTCTCTTGGTTGTTTACCTACGACCATCACATCGCTTTTGAATGAGAACATTCTTTTTTTTTTTAAATTGGGGAATTTGTTTTCTCCACCTTGTCAGTTGCTTTGCCTCCTTCTGCAGACCACTCTTGGTCTGCTAGCACTGCTCCAAGTGTTGGGAGGCCTTCTGTTCTCGTGTCAGTTGCTTTGCCTCCTTCTGCAGACCACTCTTGGTCTGCTAGCATTGCTCCAAGTGATGGGAGGCCCTCAGTTCTCATGTCAGTTGCTTCGCCTCCTTCTGCAGACCACTCTTGGTCTGCTAGCATTGCTCCAAGTGTTGGGAGGCCCTCTGTTCTCATGTCAGTGGCTTTGCCTCCTTCTGCAGACCACTCTTGGTCTGCTTGCACTGCTCCCAAGTGTTGGGAGGCCCTCTGTTCTCATGTCAGTTGCTTCGCCTCCTTCTGCAGACCACTCTTGGTCTGCTAGCACTGCTCCAAGTGATGGGAGGCCCTCTGTTCTCATGTCAGTGGCTTTGCCTCCTTCTGCAGACCACTCTTGGTCTGCTAGCACTCAAGGTCAAGCCTACCTTTACATTTTTAGTTACCTGTGTTTGTATTCGGCCTCGTAAAATATTATGCTACAGTCTTAATTTGATACATTTCAATTTATACTTCTGAGGGTCTTTGCTTGACAGCTGAACAGCTAATTGTGAGATTATTTTACTCACTATTACCGATTTTTTTTGGGGGGGGGGGGGATCTTTTATTGAGATTTTATGCATTACCATTACAGTGGCAGGACACAATAAATCAGAGAGTAATTACAATCCCGTTAGGTGATGAAATTGGATAGTGTTATGATGTAATATGACATAATGATGAGTACACATCTTACAAAGAAATGACGGTGCGCGGAGGTCATTTTAAACTGTGGCTCTGCTTTTGAAGTGCAATGATACAGCCAATGTGTCTTCATGGTACCTTACAATCCTGCCCACGGTACACTATGGTAAAAGCATCAAACTGATTTATAACCTCTGAACCTTCTGTAACGATCAACCACAAGATAATAAAAAGGTGAGAGGAAAAAGAAATAAGGGATGTGCTGGAACTCCAGATAGTTCCAGTTCACCCTGTATTTTCCTCCATTGTCACAAGGAATGACAAACAACTCAGACAGAATACAGTACGCAATATTTAAGATTACAGTGCTGGTCGCAGCTTCAAGTGTTATACAGGTGTGCCTATTCAGATGTAAGCAGTGTGCCAACTGGTGCATGCGTCTCCTCATCAGCTCACAAGGAAGCCTGAAGGTCACTCATGATGGGACTCCAGTTAGAGGAAATGGGGTATTTGTGGAGACCTAGGCATACTTCCTTCAGAGGGCGACGCGCTCTGCCCTAGCCCAAATAATAACGTGACCAAGCCTCCACCAACTGTGGTTCGTGGGCTTTCCAACACCTGGCAATCAGGTGATTGGCCACCAGTAAGCAGCAATCTAGAAAACGTGTGGTGGCTCTATGCTTCATAGCTCTAGGGTAAAGGCACACCAGGCAGACCTCCCATGTAAGTTGTCTACCTGTGCTTGTGAACAGATGGCGCGTCAACTCGCACCAGTAATGTTGCAGTGTGGGAAATGACTACAACATGTGTAGAATGTCTGCATCCAGCTGAGCACAACATGGCAGGCCGCATCCGTTCTGTGAAAATAACGATTTTTTTCAGGTCTGAGGTATGCCCTATCTATGATAAAAGCAAAAGACACACAATTGATGGACGGATGTGGGTCCTAGGCTGACTGTACCACTGGAATCAAGCTTTCCAGGCTGAAGAGGGGTGAAACCCTGAAACCGGTCCTAGGATGCTTTTTTCCGGTCCAGGGAGGATCTGGCTTGGCAGTTCGGGCTGGACTGTTCCCATGAGGCACAGGGTCAAGACTAATTTGCATATGGCCAGTTCTAAACTGGGGTGGCATGGTGAGCAAAAGAATGATGGATTTAACCCGATCTCTTGACTGGGGGTGAATGTTTTGATTTGTTCTGCATTCTGTCCATCAATTGTGTCTTTTGCGATCTATGATATAAAGCTGTATCAATCTAAACTTGGCAATTTGGGGGATGTAGGTAGGGCTAGCTAGGATCGTGTTCCACTCCTTTGTGGTGCATGGTTGAACTCAGTCATTCTCCCAGCGCTGTCGCTATGGTGTCGGTGCTATAGCGGCCTTCACCCGAAGTGAGTCCGCAAACTACTGGGTGAGATGCTGTCCTGTGCTAATAACATAAATATATTGAATTGTAAGGTGTAATTGAGGCTCATGAGAGATGTCTCCCCAATGTTGTCACAATGTATCGACCCCCTGAAGCGTGACTAATAAAATGCCCTGGGGGTAGCCACTCTTCCTGCATTTGTGTCTTGTATGGGAGGAGCGCACCTTCACAGTATTAATCACCAAGTGTGTGGTGGTCCGCCACATGCCAAGACGTCAGTTCGAGGCATGTGGGCTGCTGAATTCATATCTGTGCATAGATCGCCGCCTAGTGTTGGGTCCGGATGTTTGCACGTTGTTGTCCTGGAAGAGTCTTCGAAGTATCACGAGATAGGTGACTCCTCCCCTGGACCACAGTGCGCATGGGCATCCTCTCCATCCTTAGATTGTTTTTTTCCGCCATTGGGTTCGGATGTGCTTATCTTAGCTCAAGTTAGGAAAATTTAGTTTAAGGCTAAAAGGCCTTTAGTTTTCGTCGGTACTGTTCCCGTTCGGTATCGACTGCTTTCTTGCTTAGTTTAGAAACTTCTTCCAGTTTTTCGGATCCGTTTAATCCGAACATCGACCTTACATCGACGATAGAATCGAGGACCCCATTCAAACGGTGTCCTGTATGCAACGCCAAATATCCACACATCAACGTCCACCCGGTGTGCAACAAATGTCTCTCGCCGGATCACGACGAATCGAAATGTATGGCCTGTGCCCGATTCCGATCCAAGAAGACTCTCCGAAATCGACGGGCAGCGAGATTAGAAGCGCAGCAATCGGCACCGGCCCCGGCCAACATCTTCAGCACCGAGGACGAAGATGTTGAAAGCGTGGAAGAAGTACACTCCAGCCCCGCTTCCGAACACGATTCCCGATCGGAAGACGCCGATGAAGCGCTTTTTCACAGGGAAGAAGCCGTCGATGAGGTAGGAGACTACGATGAGGCCTTTGGGGCCGAAGAAGATAGCTCTGGTGAAGAGCCGGGCCTACCCGTCGAAACGGAGGCTATCAAAGTGCGTCATTCTACGGCTCCGGTCAAGGGATCGCCTCCGGGCCTTACCCGAGATCAATCCCAAAGTTCTTCGACCCCGCCCTCGAACATCCAGCACGAGCCATTATTACCGAAAAAGACTGGTTTCCCTTCAACGAAACCGAAACCAATCGTCGCACCGGTTCCACAGAAACCGAAAGTGAAAGTAGCAGTGGTCGGCTCGAAGCCCTCCACTCCTTCGACGCCAGCACAGACCATCGGCTCCGAATGCGCTAAAAGGGATTTCGGCGCCGAACTCGCTGCAGCGGATGTCGGTACCGACCCGAAAAAGAAGGCTGTCGGTCCCACAAAAGCGCCTCGGCCCCCGGCACCGAAGCAGTCGGCCCCGACCACCAAAGTCAAGATGGCCGCTCCATCGGAGTCCACTTCGAAGGCAGCGACACGCGTGAAGTCATCCACGCCGTCGACCGCTAATACCTCTCCTCGGATCGATGACCCTGTGGCTCCGAAGCAGTCGACGCCTACCTCTACAGAACCACTCGGCACCAAAGAACCTTCGGCGTTCTCGGTGCGGCAAGTTGCGGCGTCATTGCAACGCATCAGGGAACGGGCAGCCCTCCGGTCCACGTCAGGCCCCGAGCCGAACAAGGCTCCAAAGGCACCCTCGGCACCAACCAACATCACTTTTGGTTTGCCGCCATCCACGGCGCCGAAGATGTTCGAGATCCGAACGCGTGTCCGACAGACAAGGTCCCCATCTACTGGACACTCTCCTACTGAGCCTTCCCCCGTCACAATTCATCGACGCCGACACCGGCAGACTCATGCTCTGAAAACGGAAGGTCACCCCAGAGCAAGCCTTGGACTCTTACAAAATCCCTCTAAAGCAGAAACTGCCAGCAGAGTCGGAACCGGTTCTATACGAACGCTTGCACACGTCCTATCCGGATCCCCAGTCCTTTTCTCCGACGCCCTCCGACACAGACGCAATGGAGGATTACATAGGGGATGATGCCACCTACCCTGCGGATATAGATCCTGAGGAGCAGCAGGACCCAGATCAAGCTTGGGATGACCCTGCAGACCTGGGTGCCGCAACAGATACCCAGGACATGCAACTTTACGGCGCAAAAACATCTCCCACAGAGGACACTGCTGCCTTCAATGCCCTCATAGAACGTGCTGCAGCCAATCATGGAGTGCAACTCCACTCTGACACAGTTGAGGACGACTTCTTGGTGGACACTTTCGCCTCCTCCGAGAAAAGTGTCAAGACTTTGCCCATGTTGAAAGGTGTTCTCAAGCCAGCAAAGGACATTTTCAAGGAAACAACCAGGGCACGGGTGCTAAACCCCAGGATTGAAAAAAAATACAAACCTGCACCCGGGGACCCTATGTACATTAGAGGTCAGTTACCTCTGGACTCCATGGTGGTTGCTAACGCTCGCAAAAGAGCCCACTCGCAAACAACAGGTGATGCTCCTCCCCCAGACAAGGAGTCCAAAGTGCAGGAAACCTCAGGCAAGAGAATTGCAGCTCAAGCAGCAAACATCTGGCGCATTGCCAATACACAGGCCCTCCTGGCTCGCTATGATCGTTCACACTACGACACGCTAGAGTCACTACTCCAGCATCTGCCAGACGAATACAAAGAGGCGGCGGAGCTCCTCCTCAGAGAGGGACAACTTCTTACCAACGCATCCATTAAGTGCGCACTAGATGCTGCAGACACTGCTGCGAGGGCGATGAACACCAGCGTCATGTTACGACGACACGCTTGGTTAAGAATCTCCGGATTCAAAACAGAGATTCAAAACAACATCCTAAATCAGCCAGTCAACCCCGACTACTTATTCGGACCAGAAGTTGACACCACCTTAGAAAAAATAAAAAAGGACACTGACACTGCAAAGTCAATGGGGGCTCTGCAAACGCAGCCATTTCGTAGTGGCTCCTTTCGACGCCCCGGGAATAGGGGAGCAGCTAGAGGACAGGGGTCACAGCAGCAATACACTAAAGGGGGCACACAGAGTACCTACGATAAAAACAACAGAGGTGGATATCGTGGCTCCAGCAGCAAGGGCAGAGGACGCGGTTACGGCAACACCAGGTCCTCACCCAAGAACAAACAGTGACGCCCTCTCCCTTCCCCCCGACCAAATAACACCTGTCGGGGGGGAGACTCCAGCGGTTCCTGTCCACGTGGAAAACCATCACCACGGACAGGTGGGTCAGGGATATTATCCAGCACGGTTACTGTCTCGAATTAACCTCCACTCCACCCACAATACCGCCAAAGCACCGTCCTATGTCCGCAGAGCACTTAGCATTATTGCAGCAGGAAGTGCTAAGTATGCTGAAAAAAGGTGCAATAGAGGTCGTGCCCGTCAACCAGCAGGGGACAGGGGTGTACTCCCTGTATTTCCTGATCCCAAAAAAGGACGGGTCGCTCAGACCTATACTAGACCTGAGACCCCTCAACCACTACATTCTGTCAGAGCATTTTCATATGCTCACCCTACAGCAGGTTCTCCCGCTGCTCAGCCAGGGAGACTTCCTAGCCACACTAGACCTCAAAGATGCGTACTTCCACATACCCATCCACCCGTCACACAGGAAATATCTCAGGTTCACTATTCAGGGACAGCACTATCAATTCAAAGTCCTCCCCTTCGGCGTGACAACAGCACCCAGGGTTTTTACCAAGTGCCTAGCTACCGTGGCTGCACATCTACGGCGACGACACATTCACGTCTACCCTTACCTGGACGACTGGCTTGTTCAGGCAAAATCAGCCCAGCAATGTGCCAGCCACATATCCCTCACCATTCACCTTCTTCACAGTCTGGGATTCTCACTAAATTACCCGAAATCACATCTACAACCCGCATACGTACAACAGTACCTGGGCGCGACCATAAACACTCTGGCAGCCACAGCTCAGCCAAATTTAGTGAGGATCAACAGCATGCAACTGCTGATCTCAAAGTTCAAACCACAACACTCCCTTCCTGTGAGGGTGTTCATGCAGTTGATAGGCATGATGGCTTCCTGCATTTTCATAGTCCCGCACGCGAGACTACATATGCGCCCGCTTCAGGAGTGCTTGGCACGTCAATGGAATCAGACTCAAGGACAGTTGAAAGACCTAGTGTTGGTGAGCGGTCGGGCATACAACTCTCTGCATTGGTGGAATCCACAAAACCTTTGCAAGGGCCGACCATTCCAAGAGCCTATTCCACAAATAATACTGACAGCGGACGCCTCTCTCCAGGGATGGGGAGCTCATGTACTCAGTTACACAGTGCAGGGACTATGGACGACACAACAAAAGAAGATGCACATCAACGTTCTGGAACTGATGGCAATCTTCCTCGCCATGAAGGCATTCAAAGTACACTTGTGCAACAAAGTCGTGTTGATCCGGACGGACAACATGACTGCCATGTACTACATACAAAAGCAGGGAGGAACACACTCTCCACAGTTGTCTCATCTGGCTCAGAGCATGTGGAAGTGGGCCATTCAGAGGAACATATTCCTCATGGCGGAACACCTCCCCGGCAAGGACAACCAGATGGCGGATCTGCTCAGCAGACACAGCCACCAGATGCACGAGTGGGAGCTACACCCATCAGTACTCCAACCGTACTTCCAACAGTGGGGTCATCCAGAGATAGACCTATTTGCCACAAACGAAAACGCAAAATGCCAAAGCTTTGCCGCCAGGTTCCCACATCCACAGTCGCAGGGCAATGCGATATGGATGAAGTGGTCCGGCAGATTTGCGTACGCTTTTCCCCCAGCGCCATTAATACCGCTGGTGGCACGCAAACTGCGACAGCACTCACTGACACTCATCCTAGTTGCTCCAACGTGGGCGCGCCAGCCATGGTACACCACCTTTCTGGAACTTTCCGTGGTGCCGCATCAAAGGCTGCGGATAAAACCTGCACTCTTAACGCAGAGCCATGGCGAAATTCAGCACCCAGATCCGCAACAGCTGAACCTGGCAATCTGGCTCCTGAAGTCTTAGAGTTTGGCTACCTAAACCTGCCACCTGACTGTATGGAGATCATCAAGGAGGCCAGGAGACCCACTACCAGAGCTTGCTATGCAGCTAAATGGAAGAGGTTTGTCATTTACTGCACCAACAATGACATTAACCCGCTAGACGCATCCATTCAAAACATAATTGGTTACCTCTTACACCTATACCGATGCAATCTGGCATACACCTCAATCCGTATCCATTTAACCGCAATAGCGGCCTATCTCCAAAACAGGCAGCACCTCTCTTTATTCAGAGTGCCTGCCATCAAAGCCTTCTTGGAGGGACTCAAACGAGTGATTCCCCCAAGGCACCCACCAGCACCGGTGTGGAACCTCAACTTGGTCCTCACCAGACTGATGGGTCCACCCTTCGAACCTCTCCACTCATGTGAGATTCAATTCCTCGCCTGGAAAGTAGCTTTCCTAGTAGCAATCACTTCGTTAAGAAGAGTTAGTGAACTCCAGGCACTAACCATTCAAGAGCCATTCATGCAGGTTCACGCAAACAGGGTCGTACTACGTACCAACCCCAAATTCATGCCTAAAGTAATATCGCAGGTCCACATGAATCAAACTATTGAACTGCCTTTTTTCTTTCAAAATCCCCGATATGTCGCAGAGAGAATGCTCCATACACTAGATGTAAAGAGGGCCCTCATGTACTATATAGACAGAACTAAGGACTTTAGGAAGACAAAACAACTTTTCGTTGCCTTTTCTCCACAACACAAGGGCAACGCCATTTCCAAAGCAGGTATAGCCAGATGGATCGTTAAATGTATTCAAATTTGCTATCAAAAAGCTAAACGCACACTAACGATTCCCCCACGAGCCCACTCAACACGAAAGTTAGGGGCGTCCATGGCTTTCCTGGCAAACATTCCTTTACAGGAAATATGTAGAGCAGCCACATGGTCCACTATACATACATTTACCAAACACTACTGTGTAGATGTACACTCAAAACAGCAGGCAGCTTTAGGACAGGCTGTTCTCAAAACTCTTTTTCAGACTGCTGCAGCTGGCACTGGTAGCCGCCGCTAATAGGAGGTACTGCTATGTTTTCTATGCACAGATATGAATTCAGCAGCCCACATGCCTCGAACTGAATATGCTACTTACCAGTATGCATCTGTTCTTGGCATGTAGGGCTGCTGACATTCATATCGCCCACCCTCCTCCCCGACGCCTGTAGCAGCTGCAGCTCTCAGAATTACTGTATAGCATGGTCATCACTTACTGTATCTACTCCATCACTGCCACAATGGCGAAAAACAATCTAAGGATGGAGAGGATGCCCATGCGCACTGTGATCCAGGGGAGGAGTCACCCATCTCGTGATACTTCGAAGACTCTTCCAGGACAACAACGTGCAAACATCCGGACCCAACACTAGGCGGCGATCTATGCACAGATATGAATGTCAGCAGCCCTACATGCCAAGAACAGATGCATACTGGTAAGTAGCATATTCAATTCCGCCATTGGAGTAATCATTTGACCCCTGGACATGCCCAGCAATGGGATTGCAGGGACATAAGGCGTGACCTTTTTAATGAGCTATAGACTGCGGCAAAAGCATCGGTGCACCACTTGTAGCAATATGGGATGAGGCAGAGCCTTCTTGGTGCATGGGTTGAACAGATGGGGGAGGGTTTCCAATCTCCAAGCAGAAGTATCTGTTGCCATGCTGTTAAGGTGTAGGCCTGTAATCCAGCGAGCCACCCATTGAAGTTGGGACGCTAGGTAATAGTGCTCGTAATAAGGCACAACCATCCCTCCCATATCAGTTAGTAAATACCATTTTGAGAGTGCCACTCTACATCAAGACTTATTCCAGATTAAGTCACGAGTCAATCTTTCATTGGAGCAAAAGAAGGATGGAGGAATATGCAGTGGCAAACTAGTAAAAGAGTATAGGAGGCGAGGAAACGCCACCATTTTTAAAAGAGTGACGAGTCTTGCAACCGATAATGCAAGCGTCTTCCAGAAGGAGATGTGGGTTGTTAGAGAAGCCATTGTCAGCATTAGGTTACCATCAAACAGGTCTTGGTCTGCATGATAGATCCAGACGCCTAAATAGCGGAACATGGTTGGTTGCCAGGTCACAGATGCTCCACCGAATAAAGAGGACTGGGTCAGACAGTGTAGAAACAAATAGAAATAAACAGGATTTCCCCCCAGTTCAGATGTAATCCAGACAGGTGTGCAAAATTTTGTCAGGCAGTTCATCCGGGACAGAATAGACATCTCTGTCCTATAATAAGTTACCTGTGTACTGTGATATAAGCCATCACTAATTGGTATACCCCAGCTTCCCGCCAGTGATCGCATAGTTGGGGCCAGGGGCCCTCCTGCCAGGGAGAAAAGTAAGGGGAAGAGGGGACAGCCCTGCCTAGTGCCCCTGTATCGGCTCAGATATAAGGCTCACCATTTTAACCCTCAAGGAGTTTCACCAATCTGAGGTATCGGGGTCCAATACCGTATTGCGGGAGGACCTCTAATAAATAGGCCCATTCAAGAGTGTTGAATGCCTTTTCGAGATCTAATACCAGGCATCCGGAATGTGGCCAGGTTGAGGGGGGCAAAGCGTAAAAGTTGAAAAAAGCAAAGTATATTAAATGAGGTGATGCATCCTGGGACAAACCTGTTTTGGTCTGCATGTATCAGAGAGGGCCCTAAAGGTGCCAGACTCTCCGCCAATATCTTATAATTTGTATTTACCAGCGCAAGCAGTCGATAGGAGCCTAGCAACATGAGATCCCTGACGTGCTTTGGAAGGGCGACAAGTGTATATCTCATAAAGGGAGTCAGGAAGGTGGGAGGACAAGAGCGCATCATCGTATCCATGTTGAAGACAGGTAACCAAAAGATCCACGTAAGCCTTATAACATTCGGCCAGGAGGCTGTCTGGGTCCGGTGATTTTACGGTAGCAAGAGGCCATATCGCGTCCCGAAATTACACTGTGGTAATGGGACCATCTAGGTCTGACTGTTGCTCCACGGTCAATCTAGGGAGGGGTAGCGTAGACAAGAAGTCGCCTGTCTCTGATGCGGACGCAGACAGCATCGACCGGTACAGTGAGGTTTAGTGGTGGGCCATCTCAGTGTGAATTTCAGACTGGGGATAGAGTATAGTGACTCCGGTCGACCGTGATTCAACCCTTGGTTGTATCTGCCGCTCCTGCCGAATCAATCGTGGCGCTGGGTTTTTATTCACCCTTGCCTACTCAAGATCAAGCACACACAATGGTTAAGTAATGGTGCGTGTCTCCAGCATCAGGAGTTCACATTCTATCGGAGATAGTTCGCCCTCTATCTGTCTCTGCATTGCGCAACCCAGTCCCAGATAGCAACATCTCAGTGTTACCATCAGCGCATCCCATTCTAATTAATCTGAAGAGGCGTGCCTGTGTTCAGGTCAACATATTCTTCTATACTGGTACCTAGGGAGGCACCGAAAGGGGATTCTTCTAACATAGCAGGTTGTCGGCGCCAAGTAGGGAACATGGAAAGTTCAGTGCCCCATGTAAGATGTACATATTGTGGGTTATGATAGTAGTCGGTGCGTCATATATAATCTGTATGTGTAATAGAGGGTGATAAATTGAGTGTGCATAGTATCCGATCTATTCTAATATGTAGTTTGTGTGGGTGGGAGTAGAAGGAATACACTCGGGTAGTGGGGCTGCGTGACCTCCAGACACCTGCAAACTTCAAGTGGCGCAGCTAATCTTGTACTGCTGGTGCATTGGCGGAGGCTACCATATGCTGTACGGGAGAGAAGGAGCGGTCCCGACTAGTGTCTAAGACACTGTTGAAGGTGCCTCATATTAGCCATCATAGATCACACCATTTGTAGAGTGTTTGTGAAAGTGACCACAAGTAGGAGCCCTGGTCAATGTTGGGTGCATAAATGTTGCCTAACAGTAGAAAGGCGCCCATTGAGTTTACCCTTAATGAAGATGTAGTGACCCTCGTCATCTATCGCAACCTCCTATGTTTGAAAAGCAGTTCCCGGTCAGACCCAAATCAATACTCCCCGGGCATAGGAGAAGTTTGTGGTGAAAACCCACCCTCTCCATCTACGTTGCAACTTAGTCACTTCAGATAATGTTAAATGGTATTCTTGTAGTAATGCTCTATTGGCAGCGCGACTTTTGAGGTATGAATATACTGCGTATCGGTGACATGGTGTGTGCATACCCCGCACATTCCTCGTAACAATGTTAGGGTGGGTCATAGTGTATCTGAATGTGTTTGTGGTAATTACATCCAGGAAAGCATGCAAATCCATGTGCAGGGGCAGGACTGGGAACCTACCGTGGGAAGGTGGAGCAGAATTAAAACAACAGAAAATGTGAACCAGAAGCCAACATGGCTGTTTGTCAATACCAAAAAATCTGACACCTGCCTGGAGAAGGCTGTCCAAACTCAGACATAACCTATATCAGAGGTTATAAACCTAAAAGGCACAGGAGGGGAGGGATGAAACTTCAAAAAGCAAAAAAATAACACACACCCTATATTAAGGATGATAGTCCCAGGAGTACCAGTTGGCATCCAGCCCTTCCGAAGGCATACCGCAGCAAAGAGAGGAAGTGTGCCCCACCAATACCACCAAACCTAGCCCCACTGGGTTGGACTGTCGCCTGTAACATGGGAGTTCCATACAAGAGTGTGTGCGGGTTCACAATGAGGATATAATGTATATACAATTGAACACCTATTCGCAGCAGCAAAATACATCATTAATGCATAATTAAAGGGAAGGTGATAGGATAGTGTCTGCCGTCTGTGGGGTGAGATCGGGCAGCGTGATCGAGTTAGTGTCAGATAGACACGCTGTAGAGGATTCCTAATCTCCAGAGGACAGCACAGATGCCTCTTGGTCAGTTCCTGTTGCTGTATTACTAATAAGAGCCGCCTCCTGGACTGCCTGTCTCTTCTACAAAATGATCTGCTCCAGGTTGTGGACGGCCTCAGGGCCAGGGGGTGGCGTTTCCTACACCAGCAACATGGTATCATCCAAATCTCCATGGCATGGCGCACCCACTACCTTCCCCTTTGGCTGGGGGCCAGAGATCAAGCCAGAGGCCTCAGGCCAGTCCCAGGCACCCTGTGGTGTGATCTAAGAATCTTGTATTTTCTGCCCTGTGGGAAACAGTAGGGGGTACTTCATATCCAATTCCCAAAGGTGTTGCTTCACATCCATGAAAAAGCTGCGCTCCCGCTGCACCCCAAGGGTGTAGTGTGGGAAAAACATCACTTGTGCTTTCTCCAGCCTAATATCTTGCAGTTTCCGGGTCTCGTGCAGTATTGAGTCCCTATCACGATAGTGTATGAACTTAAATATGAATGGTTTGAGGCCCGCTCCAGGGGCAGGCCTATGGGTGGAATACAGTGTGCTCTCTCCAATGTGAATTAGTGTGAGAGGGAGGATCCCGGTAGTAGTTCCTTGGGCCATCGCTCAATCAATTAAACCCTGTAGAATAGCTTATGGGTCCATTGTCGACATTTGCAAAATTAGCATGAGCTTCGCTGCCATGAGGCTACTTTTGCGCACGACACTGCAAGCATATATTTTGCAAGACTCTGTGCACCTTTCACATGAGAACTGTCAGCTTTTCGCATTCTCTGCTGTGCTCTGAGGTTTAGTCTGCACACGATGTACAAGGTCGATCAACAATGCCCCATGTTATTCTGTTCTGGTCAATCCCTCACACCTAGACATAACATGCTACACACAGCTGCACTACTGGAAATCGTGTGCTTTAAGATGGCAAGCTAAACATGTCTTGACACACTTGGAGAGATACCTTTCCAGAGAGAAGAGCTTTGCTTGTCCTGCGATGTGAACCTTTCATCTAGGCCTTGAGGTATGGGGTCTGCTGACAAAGCCCAGAGGTCTTCTTTTTTATAATAAACTATTTCTTACAACGGGGAGGTTGGCTAGGTCTTTTAGTCCTTTTCCCACTGTCTTTATAAAATGATATCCCCGTTTGTATTCTAAGTAATTGTGACAATGCTGACTATATTGTGTTTATGCATTTTGCTGCTAGTAACGGTACGTGTACTGTACCATAGAGCGGGTTAGTTGAAATAAACATTTTAAACTATACCGCGTCTCTGGTTACTCGCATTGTGGACAAGTATGAGTGAGTGAGCGAAAGAGTTGTCTGGCTCCCGCAATTCCCAAGAGCGGGTGATATGTTCTGGGTTGTCTAATCATTGGTAGCTTCGCTGTAGACGGAGAACGAATGAGACACAATAGCTAGTCGGTTTGGGATTTTGGATACTAATGTGGTAGGTTGGTACACCCCTATTCACTGAGGTCCTGTTTTCCTGTGCATAGTTCTGTATATGTGCAGAATCCCTGCAACAACCCGATCCTGCCCTTCTGCTCTCTTGGGAAGGTTAATGAGGCGCACATTGTTTTGCCATGAGGGGCACTCCATGTCCTCCACCCTCAATTCCAGGGTCTGGATCCTAGTGCCATACTCCCACAAGTGTTTCTCCAGTTGAAGGGTAATTGGGTGGATCTCCAAGAGAGATTACTCTGTAGTTGCGACGTGGTCAACTAGTTTCCGAAGATCGGTGTTTAGCAGTGTGAGGTTTGCCACTACATTGTCAAATTTTGACTCCAGTAAGACACAGGACTTCTCAGTAGCCGCCAATACCGCATCAAATCTGTCTTCAGGAGGGGCGGACGTTCTGGAAGGTCTACTGAGTTGGCACCTGTAGCCAAGGAGGAGAGCAAAGAGGGTCTGGAATTGCCATTTCGTAGGTGACCCATCTCAGCAACCCTTGACCTCAGAGGGGGCTTATGTATCGTGGGCCGTCAATGTCAGGCGAGGGCCCGCTTGCTGATGTGGCAGTCAGCAACTCAACACCTCAGGCGAGGGCCCGCTTGCTGATGTGGCAGTCAGCAACTCAACACCGCAGGACGAGCAGCCCAAGAATCAGGTCCGGATACCAAGTGCACACTGTTCCCCCTTGTTATTCAATAATGAGACAATGCAATGGCTGCATAGCGTTGGTGTGAGTAAAGATGATCCGTCATCCGGATTCTCGGGCCCGCCTGCAGATGCTACATGCAAATCTTGGGCAATGCAGCACGTGCAGTCCAGGGTGCACCGGCCCACAGCGATGAAGGATACTTTAATACTTGGAGGTGGAAAAATCTGTAGCGTTGGGGTCTAACAGTGCGCCACAGTCATGCCCCTAGAAGTAAGAGCCAGGTCTTCGTGCCATTGCATGCATCAGTAGTCCATCTCAAGAAAATGATCCCTGGGGATCCTCCTGTGTCGCAACGAGTATGATCCACCTTTTTCCAGTGAGCCAATCGGATTGGGAGGGCGCGCAGTCACTGTTCTGTCCCCAAGCCACCATGAGAGGTCTCAAAAAGCGATGTCTGCCCGGAAGACACAATTCACAGGGCCTCATCTACTGCAGCCGATGGTAAAGGTGAGAGCCCCAGTGAGGGGGGAGAGCTACAGATAAATGATAGGGGGAGAACAGCGTCTCAAGGGCAGGAGGGGGCAACAAGCAGATCAGTTCCATGTATGCTTCCCTCTTAAAAGAATGCACGTTGTTCAAAGGAGTATAGCCATGCAACAATGTCCCGACCTATTATGTAGCAGTCTTACAATGGAACCGCCAACAGGTCAGCAGTCCTGTGCCTGCATGCCCCTGGTCGGAGGGGAAATGCAAACCAGCCGTGCAGAAGGAGGGAGGCCTCCCGTGGCAGAAGGCGAGGCCTACCCGCACTGTCCCAGCCCACTCGTCAGGCCCCACTTTCGTGTCCTCTGCCTCCCGCAGTCAGCACCCGGGTGTCAGAGACGCTCGTAGCCACAGTTCCCTGTAAACTGCGCGCCCGCGCATCTGTCTCACCACGAGCGCGCAGTGTGGCGTTTGAGGCGCGCACAGCGGCAGATAAATTCAGCAGCAAGTGCCTCCTGCACTTGCTGCATTTCTTTTGTTAAAAGGGCGAGGCTGTGGGGGAGATTGTCTGCCTTTGTAAAAGTATTCATGTTAATCGCAGCCCCCGGGTGTCAGAGACGCTCGTAGCCACAGTTCCCTGTAAACTGCGCGCCCGCGCACCTGTCTCACCTTGAGCGCGCAGTGTGGCGTTTGAAGCACGCACAGCGGCAGATAAATTCAGCAGCAAGTGCCTCCTGCACTTGCTGCATTTCTTTTGTTAAAAGGGCGAGGCTGTGGGGGAGATTGTCTGCTTTTGTAAAAGTATTCATGTTAATCGCAGCGCCCGATAAGGCGTTGTAATTAACATGATTACTTTCATAAAGACGCACAATCTGCCCCCCAGCTGTGCCCTATAAACAGATGAAAGGCAGCAAGTGTACAAGCTTGTAGATTTCCTGCCTTTCTTTTGTTAATAGAGCGGGGTAAATTGTGTGTGAAAAGAATGCCTGGGGCAAGATCTTAGCGCAGCACGGCTGGACAACGCAACAACAGCAACCTCTGGATTGGACGTTTTTTGTACCTCGGCAGCGACACTACTTTCGGGAAACTTTGACATTATAAAACATAAACAGAAGGCTACATTTTCAAACTGTGCTTTGCAGGATAGGTTGTTAGTCAATCCTTCATCAAGCCTCCTGGGGTGGAATTGATATGTGAATGTCAACACATTTCACTTGATTCAGTGTATGAAGAACTGTGTTTTATACATACGCCACTACCTGCTTCCTTCCCTTACAGCTGGTTCCCTCCTGCCACTTCTATCTGAGCTCTACGCTTCTCTGTTTCATAAAAACTAATGTGTATCTCACTGCGTCTCATATAAAGCACTTCACCTGTGGTGACGGGAGGGCTTTAAGCGGGCCTGGTGCGGACGGTTTTTGCCATCAGCCTCAGAATGGAAAAGAATCGTAGTTCTGCAGCAGTGCCACCCTTCACTGCCTTTGATGTAACTAAAAACATACTTGTTATAATTTTTTCAGTCTCATCATGTCAGACCTGAAGCATTTTCAATGTTATAAACAATGAAGCGATAGTTGTTGCCTATTTATCTTATGCAAGTCACAACCATTGACAAAGCCAATATTCCTGGCTTGTTGTAGGTGTAATTTTACTTGTTATATTATATATCTTGATGCAATGACTAAAGCAGCAAAAATACCTGTTGGGTATCACACTATGCTAAGCACAGATTTTAAGCTTACTGTGCCTTTAAGCCACACCCTTAATTACATCGCCACGCCCGTTTGAGAGACCCCCCGGTTTTTTCATCCCTCTTAAAGCCCTGGGTGACGGCGTGTGATACTAGGTTCCTTGAGAAACCCACTGATTGAGCAGCATACTACCAGTGGGGCAGCACACTATGTTAAGTACAGATTTTTAACTTAAGTGTTTTAAGCCACTCCCTTAATTACATTGGCCAAGTCACTATGAGAGCCCCCAGTTTTTTCATCCCACTTAAAGCTCTGACTACAAGCATGAGGTGTTTTGATGTGCCATCCGATGGTGTCAACGGACTTGAAGGAAAGATTTAACAACAAGATAGGTTGGACTATTTACAACCTACCAACTTCTCGTGAGTTCTCTGTGACTTGTGGTGTAATGGTGACACCTAACACACAAGAGAAGAAAAAACAAACTGACAACAACAAGAGGGTATTCTCAAAACGTTAATGTCAAAGCATATTTAGCATCTTGTTATCACCCTATTCCACTAGATATTCATGTCTGTTTTTTTGTCAAAGTTTTTTGTAAACCTTTTGAAACATTTCTAAACTATTCAGGTGTTTTGAACAAGCAGTTATATCGTTGCTTGTTTTCTGCCTGTAATATTCTTTTTTCACTCTTCTGTTTTGTTTTGCTCTCTCCAAACTTGCTTTAGAGCGGGCCTCATTTCCTGAATTTGTTACCAGGGGAGGCGAGGCTGTTCTCTTGTGCATTATAGGTAAGCATGAGATTTTTCATATATGCATGAGCATTGGCACTATGTTAAATGGGAATATAGATCGCATTGACCTCCCATTGAGCGATTGGTATTGTAAATGTACCCTCTTGTTGTCTGTTTTTTCTTCTCTTGTGGTTAGGTATCACCATTACACCACAAGTCACAGAGAACTCACGAGAAGTTGGTAGGTTGTAAATAGTCCAACCTATCTTGTTGTTTAATCTTTCATTCAAGTTTATGCAGTAGCAATACCTGTTATAGGTCCTGAAGAAAGCCAAGATCCCCTTCAATCATAATGGCTGAAACATGTTGACCTTGTTTCAAACTCAGGCAGTTATTTTTTCAAACTGCCCTTTGCACTGATTTTAATCTGGTGATCAATAGTTGATGAATAAAAGGTGTTCTCTATTGTTAACCATTTTAGCTTGCGCTACACTTCCCACACATTAGCACTGCACCCATCACTCTACATACAAGCCTTTTGGTCTTCACATCTGGTGGATCTTAGCTGATCCAAGGGATATTCTGACTGAAAACATCCGCGAGCTCCTCCTTCGTAGAGAGGGAGTTGTAGCCCTTATCTGCACCAGGTTGCAGATAAGAGGAGATCCCAAATGATGAAGCATGTCTCCACGGTGAGGGATAGGATTCCGTCCTTTCAAAAGGACTTTCCACGGCCTACACAAGAGGGTTTCGTTTCTTTTCTTCTCTTTTCTTTTCTTCTTGTTTAGTAGTTAATGCCAGTTGACCTGCGAGCATTACTATATCATGCCCTGGCTAGCCATATATCAGCCCTCCTTATTTTAGCTGCATATTGGAAATAGTAGATTGATTGGACTGTTTCATGTCTGTGAGCTGTAAACTGCAGATTCTCATTGATGCACAGAAGTGTGCTACAGACTAAAAACTGTATACACTGCTGAGGCATAATTGTGGGGCAGAAGGAGGCACTGTCTTTTACATACAGAACATTTTCTATTGAAATGGAAGCAAAATGTCATCATGCAGTTTTACTGATAAATCTATATAGCGCACACATACTAATGTGTGGATATGTGGTTTCAGCAAATACGTATCATTTGAACATCACCAAGTAAAGTGTCTTTATGTTTTGATCCTATTAAAACTCTGTTTCCAGCACACTTCTGATTTACAAACAAGTGATCCACTTATGGTTTCCTAACTGCAGATATGTTTTGAAACATTTGTATAGTTTATTTACAGATATTTAAAAGTTGTGTGTTAGACTCACACTGACAGCTTTCAGCCTTTGTTTTCGCACCCCCAAGAAAATTTGGGAATCATGGTGCATTCTACAACACATTTGTCATTATATATCAATTGTATTAGCTTCTAGAGCAAAGTAAATGATGACCTTACTGTGCACCAGGATACGACAATCTTTGATGGGGCTCTTCATTATTTCCCTCACTATCACCCTCCAACAGTGCCTCTCATCTCTTCCCAACCCCTCTCTCACATGTATTTCATTTGTTTATAGCCCTTCTCATACCAGTATAAGATGTCAGAGCACTTTACAACACATACAGAAACAAAAATCATACGTGTTTAAATCAGTGTATAGAACATGTTACATAAGGCGAAGAGTGCTTGGTCTGAAGAAGCACAAACTCAGGATTCAGAACATGACACCATGGTTAGGGTTAACTTGCATCATAAGAATGTATTCCTACCGTAACAAAGGTTTTTGGCAACATCAGGCTATTGAAAGACTGGGAAGGAAACATAACTTTGTAACCTGTATCATGCAGCTTGCATGCAGCTCTTTGATGGCAGTACATAGCTCACTGTGCTAGATTACGTATCTAACTTATGAACTGCACAGTAACAAAATAACCTCAGTGACAAAAGCAGTAACCCACTGAACTCTGCACGTAAAATACTGTTCTTTGATATGCATGGTACACATTCTTTGCAGCAGGCATGTTAACCCTCTATGTGTAAGGATCTTACCCGTAATAGATTCTGCAGGAGCGCCACGGAGTTCGAGAAGACGTAGCTGGCCCCTGCCTTCCACCAGCACCTAATGCCTCTATCAGAACCTAGAGAGCACAGGTACTAGGGGAAAACAGGGAAACAAAACAAGGTAAGAGGGGAAGAGATCTCCGCAGCTATCGTCCACTGCTCTTTCTGGATGTAACACCACTGTTGATGTCTGGTCTCGGTAGGGCTCCCTGGATACTGTGTCTAGAAGGGAATGCCAGAATTAGGAAAGAAGAAGGGGAGAAAGCAGTGGAATGGTGTTCAACAGTAATACAGAAAGGGAAATAAATGAATACCTAAAATCTGCTGTCAGGGGCAGTATGCTTGCGGTGAGTAGTCTGAGGAGAAGCCTTCTATATGTCTACCTAAACTTAGAACATAAGAGACAATATATGAGTTCCACTATTCTCCCAATGCCTCCCCTATCCCTCCTACATGCTTTTCCCCGTTACCAGATATGCAAGCAGGGCGATGATCTGACGTAACGCTGCTTCCCGATGGTTCAAGTCGTAGACAGCAAGGCTCAGGAAGCAGTGTGAGTAGGTGGTGTTTTCGTAGCTAACTAGCCTGTGGAGATAGCGTCGACAGCAGCAGCGCGGTGTCTGAGGAAATTAGAGACGCTTTTGTGCCGAGCTCAGTGAGAGCGCAGGAATTACCCCTCTCCCCCCCCCTCCCCCTTCCCCCCCAATAGAAACCCATCTGCCTGGGAAAGGCCCCCCACTGGGCCATTGGCGGCATCTGAGACAGCCCAAATCGGCCACCACACTGGCCAAAAGGCAATTTAGGGCTGCATCTCCGATACACGCCCATTGCCCGAGTGCCCGCCTTAACAATCGCTCCTGTTTTGCAAGTGAGCTGTGGGCCAATTTTTTTTTTTTTTTTACAACCGGTGGTGCTTTTTGACCAAAATGGCAATAAAGAAATGTAAACAAAGTATGCGCTTTACAAGGCATGGGAGACGGCATTGTGCAGGCAATGTTTGTTGTAAAATTCGGGGAATCCACAGTAAAACCCGGCCCACTCGCCCACAAACAGTCAGACAAGCATTTGCAATGCAATAGGTTTCGCATTTATACGAGTTTGAGCTATTGGCATTGTAAATGACAATGCTTTTTATTTAAGTTTGGTTTTTTTAAAACATAAATAAAAGGCACTGTCATTTACAATGCCAATAGCTCAAACTCGTATAAATGCGAGACCTATTGCATTGCAAATGCTTGTTGTACATTTCTTCCATCTGACAGAATGTAGTGCCCTAGACCAAGGCAGGAGGGGGGCCCACCACATGCTGTAGCAGCCCAGACCGGCCCATTGTCATTCTGTATGTGGAAATCAGCTGCATACAGAATGAGAATGGGCGGGGTTGCTCTTGTGCTCAGAGGCGAAGTGCGAGGCAGCCCCATTAAGGAGCTGAGCCTTCCTGCAGGGGAACAGGGCTGCTCCCTGCAATGCCCAAAATGAAGGACAAAAGGAGTCCGTAAAAGGAATTGTCACAGACAACGGACGTGAGGTCCAAATTACGGACGGTCTGTGAAATTTACGGATGTTTGGTCACCTTAGGTATCAGGCGACTTCACAGGCCGGTGTTATCTGGCCCCCACATCGCCCAGCCACCACCACCTCTCCCGTTTCGCGCCAGCCATGCATCTGCTCTGGTTGCGCAATGATCCCTCCCGACTGCAGGATCCGGGAGTGGGGCACTGGGGTAGCACAGCAAGACCCCACAGAGGTGTAGATGCTACCCCTGGAGCCCAGTAAGTGTCAGATAAAGGTGATGGGTGGTAGAGCAGCGTAAAGGTGCGCCCTCCATCTTGGTCCTGCAAGCCCCGCCCCCCCTTCTGTTTACTTCATGCCAGTATGTGTAATGGTTGGTGTTGAGGAATCTCTAGTTCAGTATTATTTTTAAAGGCTATAGTTTAAAGGTGGCAGGGACAGGTTCATGATTACTTCAGACCCTATCTAAATTACATACATCTCTAAATAAGCCTCTTTTCCTGTATGTATCTGTTCTTGGTACCTGTAGGAATAGTGTTCTTCAGCAGCCCACTCAATTGAAAGCAACCATTTAAAGCTCTCAGTCAACGTATCGATGGCAGAGTTTATCTGCAACCTTTGAACTTATTTTCTGTAATATAGTGGGTTTATTCCCTCTATTTAATTTGAGGCATAAATATAATCCACTAGAGAGTACGCCTCTCCACATAAGGCACTCAGGTAACTCTTCACAAGCAACATTTCCTCACCTTACTATATGGTGAGTATATTGTGCAGTTTTGGAAGAGCTGGAATAGCACTGCCAGATAGATTAACCAGCCAACATATTATACATTTTAAATGTTTCATCACCTGTGGTTGTTACTCATATTATCTGAATATCTTTATTTCCATTATCTAGAGCGGAAAAAGATACAACTGAAGAATTGTATTTTAAGCCCAACAGTTACTCCTTTTAAATGTCTTCACTCCTGTTTGTTTGGTGTAAAAATCATTTCTATACACCATATTTCCTCTTAACCATATTAAACGCCAAGTGAGGTCGCCCCAAACCCCGTCTCTCATTTTTCTTCCAAAAGCAGCAATATTTTGTCATAAACCTTGGGTTATTACTATTTGAAGGAAGTGGATTTAATATCATATTATTACTTCTGGGACATTGCCCAGTCAGTCAGTTGCATCCAGGCTGGGCTTGCCAATTTCACATTGTGTTCAGTTTTCCATATTTACCGTTTGGGAAGATGGAACATTCGGTCTAATAGGAGGAGGCACACCTGCCCGGGCTAATTGCTGTACTGTACGTAAAAAGAAAAAAATTGATTATGATTTTGTCATACATAATAACAGTACAACGTATCAAACATGTAGTAAGCTTCAGTTGTCTCATAGTGGTCTCTCGTATACATCGTCGTATAGGCAATACATCCAATAATTGCATTTTGTATAGCATACATTCATTCCGTAACAGAGAAATATAGATGGTGCTACCATAACATATTTGGAGTTCCAGAGGCAGATGACTATCGTTATGCAATATTATCGCAGGCAAACCCCCCAAAGGGCACAGTCCATCCCCTTCCAGGCACAACTAATATTTACCGTGCACCTGAGTGAGAGCGATAGGAAACCCAATATAAATTATCACAAAGCAATCACTCAGGATCACGGGGACTGGAGTCTGTCTCCCCCCAAGTTTTGTGAAAGAAGATACCGTTGCAATGGGCCCCATATATCCTTTGGTTTGGATGTTCTCGGGAGTGTCTCAGCATTTGTAGTCGTTTGCTCCTGACAGTACATCAAATCCGTTAACCAAACCTTAAATTTCGGGCCACGACCCCTTCCCCATCTGCAAGCCACCCTTCGTTTGGACAATAGTAATGAAATGGCAAGGAATTTCCGGTATGATTTAGGTACCTGTGCTACATACCCCAGAAGCGCCACCATGGGATCCCTCACCAGTATGCTATCTATCATTGTCTCGAGTGCTCCAAAGACCCACTCCCAAAACTCCTGCACCCCAGGACATTCCCACGCCAGATGCAAGAAACCTGCCCCAGGCCTCCCGCACCTCTCGCACCTATCGTTATCCGCTAGATTAAACCTGTATTTTTTGACAGGCGTGTAATAGAGCCGCTGCAGAAATTTATAATGGATAACCCGCAGCCTACAACTGGCAGAGATTTGTCCGGTTTGGATGCAACAATACCGCCATTGTTCATCTGTTATCGCTTGTCTCAATTCTTCCCCCACTGTGTACGGGCCGAGCTAGTAACTTCCACTTGTTGTGTGCGTATGCAACTGTATAGACCCGACACCAGGTGTTTCCCGTTCGTGGATCCCAGCAATTGGTGTAATGGGGTGAGACTTGGTGGTTCCTTTGGAAAGTCCGGGACCACCGACCTCATCCCCTGTCACAGGCGCACGTATAAGAACACATCCAGAGGCGTAGGCTGTATCCCCTGGAAGACATGATCCATGGAACGGAATAGTCCTTCATGAAAGAGGTCTCCCCATGTGCTAATATGAGTGCGCTTACATAGATTGAGAAATCCTTTTTCTTGCAGTAGTGATATACTGGGGTGATAAGATAGTGGGAGTCTAGAGGAGTACAGGAAGGGCGAAGCGACAAGCTCGTTTATCCGGTGCCACGCATCGACGGTGCCAGTAATCGTGGTGGGTGGTGTCGCCCGGGTACGAGTAGGGCCATGTATCATGCAATTCCATGGTATAGGGTCTGCGAACCAATCTTCTACTGCCACCTGCGGCATATATCTAGGGGGATATATCCAATAATAGGCATAATGCGCCTGTGCGCTCAGAAAATAGACCTCAAAATCTGGGCTTTCAAAGCCACCTTGATCGTATGGCTTCATGAGTGTAGACCATTTGAGTCGTGGCTGTTTGCCTCCCCAGAGCAATCTGAGTAATTCCGCACGTAGAGTTTTAAAAAAATAAGACCCAGGGTGATAAGGTATATTTAGAAATAAATAGTGGAACTGCGGCAGTATGATCATTTTTATGAGGGATGCTCGACCTGCAAGTGACATTACTAGACAGACGCGTATTGAGCCGTATCGTGTCCTGTCTGTCTCTAGCCACCTGTATACCAAGATATTGGATATCCGTGTCACACCACTCCAGTGGAAAGTCAAGCTGAAACGGAGGGACCACTGGCGTGAGAGGGAAACCTGAGATTTGCCCCAATTAATTGTGATGCCAGACAATCTGCCAAACACAATGAATTCCCGTAATTGGGGATTCATGTTCTGCTGGGGGTCCCTAATGTATAATGTCACGTCATCCGCATACAGCGAAATCAGGAGCTGACGCAGACAACAGCGGAAAGCCTTATCTTGGTGGCATTGACGAAGCCTGGAGGCCAGTGGCTCAATCGCTATGGCGAATAGAAGTAGGGATAGCGGGCATCCCTGCCGGGTACCCCTAGAGATGGTAAACGGAGGAGAGGAATGGCCATTTATCAATATCTTGGCAGTGGGTTGATGGTACAAAAATCTGATCCAAGATATATAAAGGAGCGGGATGCCCATACGCTACAGCACTCCAAATAGATAGTCCGACTCCACAGAATCGAATGCCTTGGTGGCGTCCAGGAACACTGCAGCTAGTGGAAACTTGGGTGCCACCGTCTGAATCAACGAGAATACAGTGCGTAGATTATGAGTAGTAGCTCTACCCGGAACAAAACCTGATTGGTAAGGGAGTATGAGTTTGTCCATCAAAAGAGTCAGGCGATTGGCTAGCACTTTAGTCAGGATCTTGGTGTCGCAATTTATCAATGACAGGGGCCGGAAGGAGTCGCACGATCTAGAGGGTTTTCCTGGCTTCAGAAGAGACATGACCATCGCTTCCCTCATCGAGGGGGGAGTATCCCAACTTCAAGAGACTCCTCATACACCTCTCGGAGCACCGCTGCCATGATATCAATATATTGTTTATAAAATTCGGCAGGGAGCCCGTCTGATCCCGGTGCCTTCCCATTCTTCAATTGCATGATTGCTTCCCTGATTTCGTCTAACTCAAAAGGGAGGCTCAGAAATCCCCTCTGCGTGTCGCTGAGCCATCCTAGTGCCACATCCCCCATGAAACCATCAAGATCCACCAACCCCTGCCTCTGCGACGTATAGAGCTGTTTATAGTGGGCAGTAAACGCCTCAAGTATATTAAGTGAATCGCGCTGTATCTCCCCTCCAGGCCCTTAAATCTCTAATATATGTGTTGTGAAGCGTGGACATCTGGTCACTTCAACCAACGCTTTACCCAGTCGCTCCCCCTCGCCATACCTGCGGGCTACCCAGTAACGCCCCTTAAATTTCACCTCCCTCAGTGCAGTGTCTGTATACTCTGATAGCTTTTTGCGGAAAGCTTGCTGCACCTGACCTGTTTCCCCCCGTCCCATCCGTCCCTCCAACTCCTGTTCCAGTTTCCTGATTGTCCTCTGTATATCCCGAAGCACCCCAAAGCTCTATGAGATACAGTACCCCCTTATGGTAACTTTAAACGCTTCCCATATAACCTGAACGCTGTCCACTGACCCCTTATTTCTGGAGAAAAAATCTTTTATTTCATCACCTAATTCAGCTTGGAAAACTGCGTCTAACAGTGCAGTAGGTTGCAACCTCCAGTGAGGTCTAGGTTTGTCATATCCTGGTGGGGTGAGTGAAACTTTGACGGGGCAGTGATCCGAGAACGTCCTAGCTGGATGTGTAACATTACAAATGGAGGATCCCAGCCCCCTTGAAAGCAGACAATAATCAATATGTGCCCATGTTCCAGTATGTGACGTGAAGTGTGTTCCTTCCTGCGCCCCTGGGTGTGTGTATCGCCAACTGTTGATCAGACCCCCCATCTCTAATATTCTCTGCAATACCCCTTGTGAATTGCAATGATGCTTAGCAGCATTAGACCTGTCCTGAGCTGGATTAAGGGCTACGTTAAAATCACCACCCCAGATTATATGGATGAATCCTACATTCAGTATTTTGCCCCATATAGTAGTAAAAAACTCAGGGGTGTCCACATTAGGTCCAAAGCAATTCGCTATTGTGATCGAGTCCCTTCCAAGTCGCCCCCATACAATGACATATCTTCCCTGTTTGTCCTCTATTGTGCCGGCCAGCTGAAATGTGGTCTGCTTTTTGATTAGTATGGCTGTACCTCTCGCATATGTGGAATAAGAGGAAAAAATCCTATAGCTTGCCCATTTACTGGTGAACGTCACTGGGGCCCTTGGGTTAAGGTGCGTCTCTTATAGCAAAGCCACTTGTATCTGTTGTCTGTCAAGGTAGGCCACAAGGTAGGCCAAAATTTGCCTGTGTTTCCTCAGATCACCAAGGCCCCTGATATTCCAAGATAGCACCCTCAGAATGGGTTTATCATCCAGCACCATCACCACAACCTATTAAGCCATAACAAATGTATTGCGAGATCACATGGCACCATATGCATGCAATGTAAGAGTCATTATACTGAAAAGCATACCACATGTTATTCTTGCTGTAACATTCATCTACCCATCTCCCCACCTCCCCCTCCCACTGAAGCATCCCAATTATGCCAGTTGTCCACAACCCTCCCCCTCCCTAGACCCCCAAAACTTAACTGCAACAAACATTGACCCTGCTCCTTCCCAGAGAAGCAATAAATAAAAATAAAAAAGAAACAGATACAATAAAAGAAAAACAGTGGGGTACACCCATTTGGGGGAACTCAGCTGGGTGGCCCACGGGTACCTCTCGCCAGTCCAGGTATCTTGCATCGTTGAACAAGTCCCTGAATAGGTTGCGAGGGCGATCGGCTGCCTGACAATTTAGTGTTCCATTCTTTATCAGCATCATCTTCCGGGTCGTACTTCTCAAAGGCACGGTGGATTGTTCCGTGAACGTCTAGTGCATTGTAGCCAGTACTACATTCATGGTGCATAAGAAAAAACTACAATCAGAAAGTTGCGCTCCAGAACTCCTGTCACCCAACGTCAGATGTTGTTGCTTGAAGTGAATCTTCTACTACAGGCAACGTCTTCCTTTGTTTCTTAAGTTGCTTGAGGAATTCCTCGGCTTGTTGAGGCTTCGTGCAGAACGTTTGAGTCCCCTGATGCGTGATCCAGAGTCGGGCGGGATAAAGTAGAGCATAGTCAATTTGGGCTTGTCTCAACTTTTGTTTGACTGCAAGAAATTTGCGGCGTTCCTCTTGGACCTGTATTGTGAAATCCGGTTACATTATGACGGGCACCCCATTGTAATGCAACTCTTTTTTCTCCCTGGCCTCCCGCAAAGCCACATCCCTATCTCTATAATTCAATAGACACGCAATATTAGGCCTGGGAGCGCTGCCAGGGGGAGGTCGCGGTCCAAGCGAGCGGTGAGCCCTTTCCACGATGAAGTGAAGAGACAGTAATTCAGTGCCCACCACCGCTACCAATAGCTTTTCAATGTACTCCTCCATTTTGCCGGTGTTGGTACTCTCTGGAATATCTAATACGGGACTATTGTTCCTTCTACTTCTCGCCTTTATGTCCTCAATTTTGGCCGCTATGACCTTTAACCCGTTCCCCGCTCATGACGGAACCACTCCGTCATGAGCCACGGGTGCGCTGTGCTCATGACGGAGTGGTTCCGTCATGCTGCGGCCGTTGGCGGCCGCTCCTCTCACGCGGCGCTAATTCCCCGCCTGTGCGGGCGATTAGCGCAGTGGGTGGAGTCATGACGGAACCACGCCGTCATGAGCACAGCTCACCCGTGACTCATGACGGCGTGGTTCCGTCATGAGCACAGCGGCGCCGTCAACCCCCCCAAACCCCCCAGCGCTGCGGCAGAATTCGCGCCGCAGCGAAGGGGTTAAGAGGTTTTCTATTTGTGTTGTTGCACCCTGCACCTGGTTTGTGACATCTTCAACCTCTGAGAATCGGTGTTCAGCATCTTTTATGCGCGTCTCATGACCCTCAATTTTCCGTGCTATGGCATCCATTCGTGATGCCATCGTGTCCATCTTGTCCGCGATGGTCGCGAAGCCCTGCCGCACCTGTGAGTGGATCGACGTCACATCATCTCTTTATGCTACTTGTGATCCCAGTTGTGGCCCTTCAACCTCAGCGTCAGCCTCCACCTGCTGCTGCCACGTGAATTTTTTGGCGTCGAAAGTGAGCTGCGGCTGGCGCACATCCACCTTCCCCATCGCAGCGCCTGCGTCCGCAGTAGCGGATATGTTGCGACCTGGTGTGATGACAGTAGTTGTTTGCCGAACTGGCTGGAGATCCTGGACTGATCCCCTTTTAGTGCGATAAGCAGATCTGGACCTTGTGCCCCTCCAGCTGTATGAAGCATGGTCACAGTAGAACTTGCGGCAAAATGTGGTGCCCTGCTTGCTAGGTTGCGCTCAGTAGTCGCCTCTGTTGTGCTAGGGCAGGCGGCGTAGACTAAACATCTTCTCTGGCCTCACGTTATTATCCAAACGTCCCCCTTTGGCCCCCTCTCCGCCTTCCGCCCTGCGATGTAGTCAGCGCTGTAGCAATTCACCTTATGGCTTCACTGAAGCGTGTTATACAGGAGTCTTGGGCAGGCACTAGCCCCCGAATATATCACTGTGCCATTCACGTTTCACTGAAGTTAATTAGCAGTGGAAGTATAGCAGACCCCCATATACCTCCTAAGAGGGGCCTGCCAGGTAGCGCCTCTCTGCCACTTGCCTGCTTTGCAGAGTTGCCGCAGCCCCAGGCGCCAGTACCCGTCAATTCCGTCCAAGCGTGGTGTTGGCCGGCAGTCACCCGGCCCGACAACACCTCCGCCTCCAGCCAGCGGTTATGTCAGGGCGTCTCTCACCAAGGGGGGCATTCAGCGCTCCTCGTCTGCCGCCATTACGCTGCCTGGGCCTGCGTGCCTCGTGGACGTTGCGTAGTCGCCTCAGCCCAGCAGCAGCTCCAGGGTCACTTCCAGCACAATCCGGCTGCAGCCTCGCAGCAGCGATAGACGCCTCAAATCACAGTTAATTAGCAGTGGAAGCAGAGCAGCCCCCCAGGTACCTCCTAAGAGGAGCCCGCCAGGTAGCACCGCTCCACCACTTGCCTGCCTTGCAGAGTTGCCGCAGCCCGGGGCGCTAGTACCCGCCAACTCTGTCTAAGCGCGGTGTCAGCCGACAGTCACCCGGCCCGACAACACCTCCGCCTCCTGCCAGCGGTTATGTCAGGGTGTCTCTCACCAGTGGGGATATTCAGCGCTCCTCGTCCGCCGCCGTTACCCTGCATGGGCCTGCACACCTCGTTGATGCCATGGTGGTTGCGTACTCGCCTCAGCCCAGCAGCAGCTCCAGGGTCACTTCCAGCACGATCCGGCTGCAGCCTCGCAGCAGCGATAGACGCCTCAAATCGCCTCGGATATTTGCGAGACTTGCACCGAGTGCTCCGTACTTGCTGAGCTGCACAATCCCGTAGTACACGGCAGATCCCTCCTATAGAACCAGGATAATTGTCGGATTTAAGCGCCGAACTGCGGGAGCCTTACACAATGGCGGCCATTCCGCTCGTGCGCCACCTAGAGCCCCAATTACTGTACTTGACTCTACAGTAACAGTCAGTTTTTCTGGCTGAGTTCTCTGTTTATTAGAATTAGGGCACTTGTCTTTTCGTTGGTTTGACCCTAATTGTTTATAGGTTGGATAATAAAATTCAACTTAGAATGGTCACAGATGGCATATTTATCGACTGATTATATTCCACGTTGTGCTGCAATCAGGAGATTAGTTGGATTGGAAGATTCTGATGGATACTTCTAACTGCAGATTCCTCACTTTGTGAACTTTACCTCAGGTGTCCCACTGGTTCCATAAAATTCAAAAACAGTACTCCTGCATGAGGGTAGGTGGTATTGTGCCGCTCTGCACCAACGCCGTTCTGCTGCGAACATGACGAGTGAAGTCGCATATAAATGCCACTCAGGCGTGCTGACATCAGAGCCTTTCTTTCCGCACCTTCAGATGGGGTACCGGAGCTCAACTCCTCGTCTTTGACGAGTCTTTTTTCCAAATGCCATTTTTTTTTTTTGCCATTGTGCATGGGAAATATGTCACCTCCTAAAACAACAAGGTTTAAATGTTGTAGGGACTGGCTCAAACAAATGTCAATGACGTTATCTCAGTAAATTGTGGAATTTTAATGTTTTCATTTGGTTTTGAAACTAGTTTTTACCTTATTTCTACCCCTAACTATAATGTCATATTAAACGTTTTTTAAAGTGAATTTTATAGGGTGTTTTTTACCATAAACTAAAATCTTATCACCATACTTAACTACGTTACTTTGATCTATCCATGAATTTGTGGAGTTTTTTTTTAACCATTTTCACCCAAATCCCCTCCTGAGCACAGCTGGGTCTAGGGGTCAGGCCTGGCTTACAGCCGGGCCTTGTGCCCAACCCCCTTGCAGACAGCCAAAGACCGTTTGTAGCAGGAGGATGGCTGCAAGGCTTGACCAGCGACCAGGCCTGGCACCCTACTCCTAGGACTGTGGCAGTCTTAGTTGATCTATGTACAAAACCTGAGTACAGATTAAAATCCTAAAACTATGTCTCAGCAATGGGACTACCTACAGAAATATAACTATTTTTAATAGTTATTAACATCCAATTTAATGGTCAAGTCAGACTTTTAAGAAGTATTAAGGAAAAGTAACTTTCAGAAAGTTACCTCTTCCATGCCTGAAGTTCCTGGCTGCTAATTCTTATTGACTCTCCAACTTCTCTAACCCACTGCTTAGCATTTAAATAGGTGAGAAATGCCTCGCAGGAGCAAACAGTAGGGGCTGACCTAAATGGGCAGAAATGAATCATCTGAACCTCCCAGATTATGCAGGGTGGGGATGGGAGCATACTTTTTACATTGACGTTTCAAATTCTGCTTGACAGGTCTGCTGGTTTTACATATAACACTTTGGTTACTGAAAGACCTTATTTGTCCCACCAGATTTCTGTCTTTGGGTTTTTACTTATAAAACTCATGGCACATTTGAAAAGAAGGAAACTGGATGCTGGGATAGTTCTTTTGTATCCAATGTCTGGTTGCTTCTAAACCGCAGTGTTGTTCTACCAGACTTCTGTCTCTGGATTTAGCGTGGGAACCGTGGTTGCCCCAAACCTAATTTTACTGTTAGATGTACGAGGAGACTAAGATTACCATGGTATACTCCCTACACACACCCAGAGCCCACGTTTAGTGTGGCTAAAGACATGTCACCTTGAAAATGTCCAAAGTGGGAAGGGTTGGCCCCAGAAACTTTTACCCCATTGGTTAGAGCTTGCCCAGCAGTCATTCCTACTCACTAGCTTGTGCTAAGAATAAATGTGGCACTTCTAGGTACACACTTCAGAACACTTGTGGACCTGGGCTAGAACAGAAAAGACATTGACCTGCTACCTGTGACCTGATAGGACCTCTGAAGGACTGGACCTGCTAACTCTTGTACCCAGGACAAAGAAGTGGACTCAAAGGGTCATAAAACCAAACTCCTGTTCAAGCTACAGGGATACACCACGCTACAAGAGGCCCTCCCTGCAACAGCCCAGCTGACCACTCTGCGATTGGACCTGGACGGTACCCTGCTGTTGGCCTTTGCCTGAGTGTGTCTCTAAGTGCCTCCCCAGAGGGCCTGGGGGCTATAGAAATATACTCCTGTGGTGGATTAGGACTGAAAAGACTAAGGGGGATATTCACAAGGACTTATCTCCGATTTATCTCCATCTTAACACATCAAAAGTGGAGATAGATTTAACACCCCATTCACAAGCTGGTTCAAACTGCAGACAACGCCAGTATTCCCACGATAACTGCCCCAAAATGTATCTCCACAGTGGACACCACCAACTAACCGTAATGAAATTCAGAGTAGGCGTTCCCGTGCAAAAACACACGAAAAAACCTCAACACCACTTTCACAACGAACTGCCAGATCTGCGAAGCGAACCAAAAACAGGAGATAAGCTGCGGTAGCACCAGGGATTTAACACCTGCCTTTTGGTGGTGCTAAGCAGCACGACTATCCACAGCATGAAAGGGAGCCCAGCCAGGAGCCACACCTGAAGACCCACAGATGCCACAGAGACAATGATCATGCAGCTCCGATATCCATGAGGGCCACAACACCCACCGCCATCACCCCGCCCCCCCTGACATACACATACAGTGCACGACACAAGAGCCACAAAAAGCGCATGATGAGGCACATTGCCAAAATAAAACACATGTGTGACCAGAAGAACGAGAACCAGTCACACAGCACTGAAGTAACAACCAAAAACTTTATTGAAATACAACACAAAACACCAATGCGAAAGACTCCTGTCGGGTCTGTCAGGGACAATCTTGACGTCAGAGCCTGGAAAATAAAGCACAAAATCAGGACGTGTGTCATGCGCACATCAAAGAAGCGAGACACAGAGAAACAGAGAAGTCAAGAAAGCTAGAGAGAGAAAGAGAGGGAAGGAAAGGAAGGGAGAGAGAGATAGAGAGAGAGTGAGAGAGAGAGAAGGAAAGGAAGGGAGACAGAGGGACACCGCTGCCCCTGCGCACCCAGGCCCCACTGTCCACCTGCTGCCATCGGTGTGTCCACCAGTGGGCACACCACGTGCCCGTGCAAGCTCCAGGCCCCTGTCCTGCCACCATGGCATGGTCCACATCATGCGGACCTGCCCCCAGCCCAGCAGTTCCCACACATGATGCGGAGTTCGGAGTCATCCATGGCGGAGACCACATCAGTGCACACGTCATCATCGCGGGCTGCACACCCGCTCAGCTATTTCGGTGCCACTAACCCTGTGCAACCCCAGTCAGCGCCACGTGGTGGTAGGCCCGTTACAGCCGCAAGGCTTCGGGTGCCACTGACCCTGTGCGCAACAACTCATGGGTCCTTAATGATTGAGAACCGTGGAGCGTCCGTCATCCAGTCACCACCGGCAGTGGGGAATGTGAAGTTGTCGGCCCCTTATATTTGCGGGGTCACATGGCCTGCGATGCCTGTGCCGAATGGGTGTGGTGTGTGTGCAAACCTGCACTCAGGGAGTGGCCGTGACATGCTGACAACTAGACCAGTGCCCTGCACACCACCAGCGAGTACGCCTACGACAGGTAGCTATGTGGGCCCCCCCTAGGAGCGTAAGCAGAGTGGTCTGGCCTGGCATACTCTGGACCAGCACAGGGCTTGCAACAATGCCTCGGGTTGCTCTGGGCGTGTTTCAGTCCATGTCCGGACAAGGAAGTGACTAATGCGTGTGTCCCTGTTGTAGTGTCCACGGCACCCGGAACACAATAGGCAATGTAGCATACTGTAACTGGAATCTCACTAGATGAGCATCATTGACGTAAGGGGAATCACTGTCCCTACATTCATCCACACATTCATACATGAATGATGAAAGACATGACACAGCAGTGCGTTACTGGATGTTTATTGCACATCTATTGGAGTTTTGCAGCTGGAGCGGTACAGGGACATGCCAAGCACACCACACAATATCGGCCCGTGGAGGGCCAGCCAGAGTCCATCCGGGGATGACAAGTCCTAAAGAAGAGGAAGAGTACAGTCCGTAGTCTGGTCGCCGTGTCATTGGTCATCAAACAGGATATGGCAGCAGTCCATGTCGCGGTCCAAGGTGAGTGCAGCGGAATGTATCGGGGGTCAGTGGAAGGTCATAGGGCCATGTGCGGCACCAAGCAGAAACAGGCCAGGTGGCGGAAATGAATGCTAGTGCCTCCTTCTGAACTCAAACCCATCCACGTCCTCGTATGTGTGCTCTGCCCCACCTGTGGGTGTTACAGTACCGTCTGTGGCACTGTGTGCCACTGACATATCAGGGGCCGTAGGAGGATTGTCGGCCGCACTGTGTGGTAGTGACACATCAGGTGCCGGAGTGGATTCGCCTGCCGCACTATGAGGCACTGACACACCAGGGGGCGGAGATGTCGATGGTGTGGGGGCAGCAGCATTCATCAGCGCCATGCCTTGCGGCAGCAATGTCATGATGAGGATCTGCAGGGTATGGTAGATCCCAACTACATTTTGCTGATGTGCAGTGGTAGCTGCCATCCTTTCTGCCTCCATCCGCACCATGTCCTCCATGAGCCTCCGCATGTGTGCCAGCTCACGGCTGGGATCGCTGCAGCCACTCTGAGCAGACAGGTGTTCTTCTCTCTGCGTCATGACTCCAGCAATGTCAGTCAGGGCTCGTTGGAGACCATGGAGTGGGCCGTGGGTGTTTGTTAGGGACTGGAGCTGGTCCCTGATGGGACCTAGACACCCATGGATGGCGTCCAGTTTGGTAGCCATGATGTCGAACCCCACCCGCACCTACTCAGCCGTCTCCCTCTGGCCCTCCAGCACACAGCGTTGGAAAGTCATGTGTTGTTCCTGGGGGTCTTGGGAGACTGCCAGGGCAGTGAGATCCCACCCACTACCTGGGTGGTTTGGGTAGTGGGTGGGATCTCCTCGATGCAGCTGAGCTGCCCTGATCCTGGAGGTGAGTTGCGGATGATGTTAATGATGTCTTGGAGGGCTTGGGTGTCGATGCTGCGGGTGTCCTCCTCGTCATCAGTGAAGAGTGGCTGGGACTGCTCTGCAGGAGGTGTTGACAGTGCCCCTGCAATGTGAAGGGGAGATGGGAAGAGGTGTGGCGCCGCGACCAGGGTGACTGCCTCTGGAATCTGGGGATCGCGGTTCGATCCCCGGCGCCGGATTAGCCCAGCTCCATGTGACTCTGGACAATAGCTTGCTTAATCTTCCCGACGGCCCCAAGCGCCTAGAGACCCTTACGGGTGATTGTTCGCGCTTTACAAATGTGGATTATTATTATTATAGATGGTGTATTACAATGTGTCCACATGTACGTAGCCGCATGGTACATGTTGACATTCAGACAGCATGGCATTGTACATTGTGACAGTCTGTAGATCAGGGCCATGATTGTGCATGTGTGCCATTGTGGTCATCTCCACCCATCCCCCCAGTAGCTGGTGGTCACTCACCCTGTTGCGGTTGTGTTGTGTCCTGTCGAGCAGTGTCCGGTCCCCCGACTCCGGCCACAGTCTCCACACTGATGACTGTTGACACCAGCTCCTCCATGTCATCCAGCACGAGCTGTGGTGCTGGGCTCTCACCTCCAGTCTGCATTGCTGACTTCTGTTTGGCTGCGAGTTTATCCTTGGTCTTGCGCTTGATGTCAATTCATCGCCTCTTGGCCTCGTCCATTGACCTCTAGTGCTCTCTGACGGCATTCACCTTGTCCACAATGTCCCACCATATTCCATTATTGGTGCTCAATGACACGTTGGAGGTGACGAACAGTTGTTGATGGTGTTCCATCACCTCTGTGACTAGGATCCTGTTTTCCTGCGGACTGAACTTCGTCTTCCTCTTCTTTTTGTCCTTGCCCTTCCCTGTCCTCGAGGTCCCAGGCTGGTTGTCCGGGGTGCTTGTGTGGTTGTGCTAATCCTCTGCGCCTGCTCCAGCTGCCTCCATGGTGCGTTGGTGTTGGTCAGTTTGTGTTTGTGTGTTTTTTTCTACCTTTATAGTGACTTTTCCCACCTGCCATGTGTGTATTGCAGGCCTAGCGCTGCTTATCGCTGATTTCCTCATCACGCTTTGGCCCATCGCATGTTTTTTCACGTTGAGGTTTGTGTTTTTATCAGTTGAGGTGGTTGTATCGCGGACATTGGATGCGGTTTCGGCAGACTATCGCATGGTACCGCCTTGTTGTGAATTCCACGTTGACACGGGGTTATTTTACCGTGATGGGCTGCGATGTGTAAAGTTGCGTTAGCATTTTTTGGTGATGTTTAGCACACGTTCTTGTGAATATCCCCCTAAGTCAGAAGGTAAACTATTTGGCCTGGATGAACCTATTTAGTGTATCTGATCCACACTCCATTGCAGTCAATGTCAACTTGCACCTAGGCCTCATCTGCCATTGTCACTTACGCTATTCCAACTTAAAAGTTTAAAAATTCATATCTTCAGTTTCGCTTATTGGATTTTTGTCATTTGGGTGTCACCTTGTTTATTAGTGTGTTGTTTGGTTTGGGATGTTTTTATTATTTGGTATTTTGACTTTATTACTGTTTTGGTACTGCATAAATCCTTCACACATTGCCCTAAGTTAAGCTTGTCTGTGCCATAGCTACTAAGGGGTCTATTAGGATGGAGGGCGGTGGCACCACTGCAGTGCTGGCGGTGCAGAAAAATGCATTTTTCCACCCGTGAGCCGCGGTCCTCACGCCCGCCATATTAGTATGGCCAAACATAGCCCATTTCCCATCCGCCGCAGTGCGGCACGAACCGCCATCAAACTGCGCCTGCCACCGCGGCGGTGTGAGGCAATGGAGACTCACCACCGCGCGGAATGACGTCCGCCCCGCTCCACAAATTAGGATGCCCCAAACAAGCAGACGCACCGCAGCGGAGAAACCGTCCAACCAGAGACGGCGAAAGCTCGACAGCGGAGCGCAAAACCAGAGTCCTGGTCCCTTCCACCTGGTCCAGACTGCCATGGATCCAGCTCTAAACGTTTTTCCGGTGCTGTACCTGCTACATCACCAGCAACTCATGGACCGCCACAGACGCCGCCGCAGGTACGCAATAACACAAACACAACACACAACACATGGGCTGACACAGGGTCCAAATCCACATCAGACACCCTGGTGGGGACAGGAACACATCCACAAGTACACCCACACATGACCCACCTGCCACCAAGTCACCCCTCCGCATCCTGGACACACACATTCCGCGATCATGCAGCAATGTCCTGGTCACGTCACCGCAGTGGTGAACACAAGGGAATACATGCGCACAATGCAGAAGGCAGGGCCAGCGCCAAGCATGGGCAGGGCACAAAGAGCACAGGGCCACACCTCAAACCTCCACACACTAGCCCACCCCCTGAAGGCACATGCCATGTGCCCCTCCTGTGCACCCCCATGCACAACAAGCCAGGTGAATACACACCCTGCACCACACAACACACAACCAGGGAGACAGCCACTGCAGGAGTGGCTGCTCAGGAACAAACAGCACAGTAGCACAGGGCTAGGAAAACACACACACCACAACAACACCACAACCAGGGCAAGACAAATGAGAACAAGCACCAAATGAACTCACACACATACAAGGAACACACATCCTACTGGACACACAGCCTGCCAAGTCACACAGACATACCCCATACTGACACACATACACACACCACATGCCAACAGCAATGGAGCACTACAAATAGGAAAGCCAAAGTGGGGTGCACACAAATAGAAGGCCATGGACAGGGCGGGACTGGGAACTGAAAGCAGCCCTGGCAAATTTTGGCAGACCAGCCCCCGTCCGGCGTGTAGCAAGCGAGCGCAGCTTGCGAGCCCGACCGCTACTAGGGGGGTTTGGGGGCATTCTCCCCCCTAGAAATTTGTGGAAAAGACAAAAGTGGTGAATTTTGCAGCACATTTTTCATTACATATTCAATTGTATCAACTTTCAAAGCACAGTAAATAGTAGATGATGACCTTAAAGAGCAGCAGGTTACCCACCCAGTCATATGTACCCATAGACATTCTTTCAGAGAGCACCAAAAATAGACACGAGCACACAGGCCACTGAGGCCAGAAACTGTTGAAATGTCACACATAAGCACCTAGGCACTGAGGGCAGAAACTGTGAAAATGTCACACATAAGCATCTGATAACTAGCACCTAGGGCACAGAGGCCAGAAACTATGGAAACGTCACACCCAGGATTGTTCACACCAGGCCAGAAAGCATGGAAACGTCACACATAAGCACCCAGGCCAGTAAGCATGGAAATGTCACACATGATCCTCCAGGTTACTGAGGACAGAAACTATGGAAATAGCACACATAAGCACCCAGGCCAGAAAGCATGGAAATGTCACACCTAAGCACCCAGGCTGCCAGAAGGCATGGAAATGTCTGGGAACTGAAAGCAGCCCTGGCAAATTTTGGCAGACCAGCCCCCGTCCGGCGTGTAGCAAGCGAGCGCAGCTTGCGAGCCCGACCGCTACTAGGGGGGTTTGGGGGCATTCTCCCCCCTAGAAATTTGTGGAAAAGACAAAAGTGGTGAATTTTGCAGCACATTTTTCATTACATATTCAATTGTATCAACTTTCAAAGCACAGTAAATAGTAGATGATGACCTTAAAGAGCAGCAGGTTACCCACCCAGTCATATGTACCCATAGACATTCTTTCAGAGAGCACCAAAAATAGACACGAGCACACAGGCCACTGAGGCCAGAAACTGTTGAAATGTCACACATAAGCACCTAGGCACTGAGGGCAGAAACTGTGAAAATGTCACACATAAGCATCTGATAACTAGCACCTAGGGCACAGAGGCCAGAAACTATGGAAACGTCACACCCAGGATTGTTCACACCAGGCCAGAAAGCATGGAAACGTCACACATAAGCACCCAGGCCAGTAAGCATGGAAATGTCACACATGATCCTCCAGGTTACTGAGGACAGAAACTATGGAAATAGCACACATAAGCACCCAGGCCAGAAAGCATGGAAATGTCACACCTAAGCACCCAGGCTGCCAGAAGGCATGGAAATGTCTCACATGGCACCCTAGCCAGAAAGCATGAAAACTTCACACAAAGGCACCCAGGCCCGTGGCACTGGAACACTTTTCAGAGTGTGGGTGCTGCCATCAATGTTGCCTGTACATCACTGTAGTCATGGGATTGTGAAAAATTCAAGAATTACACAAAGAACAAGGAAAGCAATTCAGCCTTGCCTATTCCGGGACATATAACACTTACAATTATATGCCAAACTATTTAAATACAATGCATGCAGCACTCTGCCTTACGGAAAGGGCTTGCGCTAGTGGTGACATCCTGGTGACATATGTAGTAAAAGGGAACATTTTTAGGCCTGGCAAAAGGAACCTTTTGCCAGGTCAAAATGGCAATTTTACAACTGCGCAGGCAGACTGGAATGACAGGCCCTGGCCTTGACGCATGTTTAAATAGGCTACTTACGCGGGTGGTACAATAAGTGTTGGAGGCCCACTAGCAGCATTTAATTTACAGTCCCTGGGTACATGTAGAACCACATTTCTAGGGACTTACAAGTAAATTAAATTTGCCAATTCAGTGTAAGCCAATTTTACCATGTTTAAAGGAAAGAACGCAAACACTGTAGCACTGGTTAGCGGTGGTAAAGTTCACTGCGCCCTAAGAGCCAACAAAAATGGCCTTTTTTGATGTAATAAAGCAGATCAAACCTGAATTTAATTTCACACACACCAGGCTGCATGGGACTTTGCACATCGATCCATCCATGGTAATTGGTAAATCAGTTGTGAAGTGACTTCACGACTGATTTACCAATTACCATGGATCGATGTGTTATGTACACCCTATATGAGTCGCGCCAATTTGATGCCCTATTTAGCAGGGGCTCTGACTGCTTACATTGTGCACCACTTGCCTGCTCTGAAAATTAGCCGCAATGTCATGGTGTACATTTGAGGCGGGTCCCCCCTCACAGAGGAGCTGCCGCGACAGCCTGGGCTTTCCCACAGTCCGTGCGCTCCACCAGTGATGCCCGACAAAGCCTTCAGCACCGTGACCAATGGACCAGCTCCCGGCGAGCCGGCCATCACCCACAGACCGGGCCGGCCGCACTGTGGCTGGCAGACACTGAGACACCTACCAGCCAGCGGCTAATTCCACGTCAGGGGTCACACCCACGGCAAGTGAGAGGGATCACAAGACCACATGGGGAGGCCATTGTCTGCCCACCAATGTGGCCTACAGAGGAGGGGATAGATGGAAGAGTGGGAGCAAAGATGCAAGTGATGGATGGATGTATTGAGGTATGGATGGATGGGTGGGTGGCTTGATGGATTAGGTAGGTAGTCATGTAGGTAGATAGACAGATGAAGAGACTCTGGCACCACAAATAAAATGTAACTTTAAGTGTGGATAGACACTAGACAGACAGCCTGACTGACTCCGGTAACACCCATAACATTTACATTTAAATGTGGATAGACAGACAGAAAGACAAGCTGACTGACTCCGCAGAATCCATAGCATGGAAATGACCTAATATGCGTACAACAGAATATATCGAAGAAAGAACGTGTGAAGTCAATATTAAGGTAGAAACAAAAAAAGAGGGAGTAAACAAAGTTAAACGGAGTAAAATCAGGTCTCGACAAATCAATGCATAGAAGTGTTACTAGAGAGACACAACACAGATCACACAAACAGGCCAGCTTCTAAGTACACAGAGAGGGAGGCACGAGGACGTCTTTATGGAGGTAACTGAGAAAAGATGCGCTCCTGGTGTTTACCCTGAGCACATCTTCATAGCCGTGAGTGTGACTCAAGCAAGACACATCATGATATTTAATTAAGGTCATTAAACATATACCCTTAAAACTAGTCGTCCTTGTGGCCTGCTTGGCGTGAACGCGCACGCCTTGAGCGCCCACACAACCCCCAGGGTTTTAAAGCGCTATGTTTTGGTAAAGCGAAAATAAATGGTGTTATTGGCATTTTGCTCCGTTTCATCCCTTTTTGTTCTCACTTCTCAGGCCCCATTCAATGTGCGGATAATGGACTCTGCTTCCTTTGCCCTCACAAAACAACTTCAGCTGTATCTGCCTTGCGTGCCGCTCGCCTGCTCCGAGTCCGACCTCATAGCCTAGAGCCAGGACAGGGGCCAGCCCTGGGCCCCCTGTTTGTTAGGTGTTGATGGGACAGTGGGCACTGACTCTGCAGAGCCAACAGCCTTCTCTCTTTTTCTACCTGTTAAATGTTCTTTTTTGTGATTACAAAAAAGAGATGACAGAGTGCACACCGGTTATATCCATTCTTGGGTTGGTAATTTGTTTGTTTGTATTTTGTAGGCGTGCATGCCCGATTTCGTGGACTGCCCAGTACACGTGTGCACAGTAATCTTTGAAAATAAGTGGGGCGACGTTACACCCCACATCGGACGCACAGCCATCATTCATGCATAAAAATGCAACGTTTGTTCCAATTTCAACCAAGGAAGTTTTCATTTTCATTTCTTCATTATTTATTTGTTTGATGAACATCTTTTAAACCAGTCACTCAATGGACACATATGTTTCCACAATCCTTAATGCTGAAGACATGCCTACTGTCTTCAGCATTAAGGATTGTGGAAACATATGTGTCCATTGAGTGACTGGTTTAAAAGATGTTCATCAAACAAATAAATAATGAAGAAATGAAAATGAAAACTTCCTTGGTTGAAATTGGAACAAACGTTGCATTTTTATGCATGAATGATGGCTGTGCGTCCGATGTGGGGTGTAACGTCGCCCCACTTATTTTCAAAAATGTTCTTTTTTAACATGTAGAAGCAAACGCCACTTGAGAAGTAAAGTGTGTGTTTTATGCATAATTAGCTCTGCTCAGGTCTTGCAGGACTCGAGGGTTTGACGTGGTGTCATAGCGACAGTGAGGTCCTAATGGTGGATTCTGATGCCCTTTGACACACCTGGGTTTTCCTTTCCGTCATTGCTGAATCCCTCATCATGTGGCCTCTAGTACAAGTCTTACTTGCTGCTCAGAACGCTTGGTCAGAGCACATCCGACCCCGACTGTCTGCAAGGAAGTCAGTGATGTGCAATTGTAACATTCTCTCTTCTTCCGGTAGCTTATATTTTGTTAGTTCGTGTGTCATCATGTCATGGTTGAGAGTGGGGCAGCACAACTACTAGTAGGCTGAGCTGCAATTGTCTCAGCGCCGGGTTCGACACACCCCCTTCCAGGACATTACTCAACGCCACAGCCCAGCCACCACCTCACTCCGAGCCGCCCTCTGCCCGAAGCCTGGTTACTAGTTAGGCCCCGGCCCGCCCAGTCCCGCGGGAGCAGTGGATTTATTTTGCGAGCACTGCTCAGGAAATCCACTGCGCTGCGGTCGCGGAACAGGGCCGGGCCTTAACCAACCAGGCTTTTTTTACTTTTCATTCTCGCCCGGGAAAGGCGCAACGGCCCCAGTCCCAGACAGTGCCTGCCTGGCCATTATTGATCAGGGATTCAATCAGGGTGGCATGCATTGCAAATGCAAACAAACAAAACGAAACGATCACTCACCTGCGGGTGCCGCCGGCTAGAAATAATTAAATTATGAGGGCTCCAGGCTCTGCTCACAGCCTCTGCGTAGGGGCCTCCCTTCTCTGCCTCGCAGTCACGCGCACTTATTGCACAAGCGCAACCCCCAATGCGCTTGCTCATGATCCACCACCAGACTACAGACCAGCAGGCGCCATGGCGGAGACAGAGAGAGGGATTAGACATCACTGCGTGCGCGTGGCGCATAATGCGCATCAAGTGGACTGTGCCGGTGGACTTTTAATAAATAATAAAAAGGCTAATTAATCAAATTTGGGTGACACTGACATCACAGACAAGCAGCAGCTGCATTTTATGTGCAGATAGAGATAGTTGTTGTGCTTGTTTGCTCGGACGGTCACGCCGCCCTCAGAGCCCAAATTGGCCCCAGCAACAAAACCGACGCCCTGTCACAAAAGCAGCACCCACCCCATCCAGCCTACCAGGGGATTGCCCGGTGCCCGGCATTACCAGTCCGGCCCTGGCCATGGAGACACACAACAAGCATGTGTACATCACATCAAGACAAGGAACATAGATCAACACCCTCAGACCATCAAAGCACACATGGCTGGTACAGTTAGTGAATTTAAACCACAGACAGCTCAATGCAACAACACAGGGAGCTAGCAAGGCAAACCATGTATAGACACAAGGATGAAAGGAAGGCCCTGAAGTCAAACTGTGAACAGCCACACATGTATACAACTACTTCACAGGAGTACACCAGCAGCACAACACACAGGGCCCATTGACACACTCCATGACTGCCAAACACCAGTAGGAATCTACACACATAACCCCCCTCACACCAGCAGCACACAACACCAGTGTCAAACACACTGAAGGCTGGCAATACTTGCCAGTCACACACCCTGGGGGTAGCCACAAACATCACAGACACAGACACAGGGATACCAGAACAAATGTCTGCACAAAAACAACACACAAACACATAACCCAACAGAACCACACACAGAACCACAACAAGAACAGACATGCCCTGTGCAGCTAAACTGTGGAAAGGCAATGGGAGCTCAGACACAACAAGAGTGCACAACCCCATCACTCAGGAACAATGCACAGACAACATACCACAACACAGACAAGAAGTGCACCATTACAGAACAACACATCCACATCAAACAAACAACAGATGCACAGGCAAATAAATCACATAGCAAACACAGCAGGATATCAGGGGATGCACACCAGGCAATGACAAAGCAACATACACACACAGCAATACATGCACAACAAGCAGTGTGTGCACACCAAGCATACCAACCACACACAGACATGAGTGACATAACATCAACACACACAACACCAATCAGCACAGCACAAAGACAACAGCACACCCTGGAAGTGGAGCAATACCACAGCCAATACACATACATCCAACACAACACCAACAGAAGCACAAGTCCGGGACACAAAGGTGGAAACAACTTGACCAGAGGACAGGGCAGCACACACAGTTGAACAGCGTATGAGCAACCATGACTGCCAAACAGTACAAGAACATCACGTACAACACATTGATCCTGGCCAAAGAACTGCACCACAAAGCACAGTGTCACAAATGAAGTGATGGGGAGCCACACACACATGTAAACCAAGGGAAATCTGACATCAAAGTGAAGTGTAGTGCATGTCAGTAGGGGACATGGCAGAAGTGTACCATACACAAATAGAGGGTGTACAGACTCACAATGGGTAGGCATCTGAAGCACAGATAATATGACAACACACACAATATGCCATACTGGAGGAAAAAAGGCACCATGTTACAGCAATGCATGCGAAAACACAACCACAATGGCAGTGTGGAGCAGTAGGTCTGCACAGTACAAACAGTATCAAGACACACTGGGGAGCAACAAAACACAACACTGACTTGCCAGTTGCACACTCTGCATACTCACAAGTGACAAAAACAACAAGTAGGAGTCAGCCAGAACTGCAAGGACACACTAACACACTGCACATTGCACAACATACAACTCACACATGTGCATACAACCACATCCACAGGGCTGAACAATCAAAACAACAGGCATACAACCCCTGGGTGACATGTGTGTAGTTGACAATGCAGGGGCATGCACAGATCAACACTCCGAACAAACTCACCCCCTTCACACTGCACACTTCCTGACCATCCAAGAGCACACATTGAAAGTAAGCCTTGGGGCTAGGATGACTGGCCATCACAAGATGACCACATACATACACCACTGGGCACACATAAAGGAAGAATACACATACATGATGACCCTGGCCAGCCTGCCTGCAATACTGTGGATAGAATACCACTCTGTGCTGGCAGTGTCCCCCAACCTGACATGTGTACAATATAGCCAACGTGAACAAATTAAGAAACTGACAACTGCTTTCCTTTTAAAATTGACACCATTGCCCCCACAAGTATCTGGGTCAGGAAGAACTGAAGTCCCCGTCACCCCTGTAAAAAATAGAGTAAGTGAGCCAAGACGTTGACTATGTTAAACTGGCACACAGACCATGCAGCACAGTAAACCATATACACACAGCAAAAGAACTTTATTCAGTAAGGACACTGACAAAACAGACAACAGGAGCAACTGTCTTTATCCACATATTGCACAGATAGGCACCATGAGAAGAGAAGAGCAAGGCACAAAATACAGAGTATGTCCATGAGAAGCTGCACAGGCAAGGGCAAAACAGCAGTGAACAACAAGGCCAGTGGGCAGGACAAAGTACAGAGTATGTCCATGAGAAGCTGCACAGGCAAGGGCAGAACAGCAGTGAACAACAAGGCCAGTGGGCAGGACAAAGTGCAGAGTATGTCCATGAGAAGCTGCACAGGCAAGGGCACAACAGCAAGGCCAGAGACCAGTTTAGGGTGCAGAGTATGTCCATGAGAAGCTGCACAGGCAAGGGGCACTGAGCAGTGAATGACAAGGCCAGTGGGCAGGGCAAAGTGCAGAGTATGTCCATGAGAAGCTGCACAGGCAAGGGCAAAACAGCAAGGCCAGTGGCCAGTCCGGGGTGCAGAGTATGTCCATGAGACGCTGCACAGGCAAGGGCAAGACAGCAAGTCCAGTGGCCGGTTCAGGGTGCAGAGTATGTCCATGAGAAGCTGCACAGGCAAGGGGCACTGAGCAGTGAACGACAAGGCCAGTGGGCAGGGCAAAGTGCAGAGTATGTCCATGAGAAGCTGCAAGGGCAAAACAGCAAGGCCAGTGGCCAGTTCAGGGTGCAGAGTATGTCCAGGAGAGGCTGCACAGGGAATACTTGAACACAGCAAAGAGCAACAAGGCCAGTGGCAAAAACGAAGTGCAGAGTATGTCCAGGAGAGGCTGCACAGGGAATACTTGAACACAGCAAAGAGAAACAAGGCCAGTGGCAAAAACGAAGTGCAGAGTATGTCCAGGAGAGGCTGCACAGGGAATACTTGAACACAGCAAAGAGAAACAAGGCCAGTGGCAAAAACGAAGTGCAGAGTATATCCAGAAGAAGCTGCACAGGGAATGTGTGCGACTGTACCTTTCCATGGTCAGCAACACAGTCAGGGGGTAACAATGTGCAGTACAGGCCCACCTGTGTGAGAGACAGGTGTGTGAGGGTGACCACCACTCAGACTTGGCTGTCAGGCGGACTGGGAGCTAGCTGTGTCTCGGGGACTGTCGGGGTACTTGACCGGGGAGAGAGCGGCCCAGCTGAGGTAGAGCTATCAGTGGCCTGGCAAACTGGAGGGCTGTTTGGACCAGGTGGTGTAGTGGCACGTGGAGGCGGAGTCATGCAGACGGGAGACACGGTGTGGCAGGGAGATTGTGGAGGGGGGCCTTTCCACTTCTTGGGGATCCTAACTGGCTTGCCTGACTTTGGATCAATGGGAAGTGGTGTGGACACAACAGGCACACTCACCACCAAAGCTGCGTCAGGTGCAGACGCTGGCACTCCCTCTGGTGATGTGCTGGATCCAGCGGAATGCTTTGCCTTTGCCCCTCCTTCCCCTGTTTACTAGGTGTTACCCCCTACAGTGCACTCCTTCCCCTGCTTCACTGGGCTTGGAATGGGAGTCGAGGTGGTGGGTGAATCTGCCTTGGAGCCCTTCCTAGGTGTACCCTTGGCATGCACCACCTTTTCAGTGGGCACAGAAATTGTATGCTTCTCTTTGCGAGATGCCTTAGGGACAGGAGAGTCCTTGGATGGGGATGCCTCTGAGGCATGTGAGCCTGAGGTCTGCGCCTTTGCATTTTGGCCCCTGGTGTTGCCCGACGGGATCTTTTCTCTGCGCTCCGGTGTGGCTTTGGTCTTCTGTGGGGATGGTGTCTGCACCCGGGACCGCTTGGGTTGCTGCTGCTGTGTGCTTCGTGTGCTGTATCGTGACTTTGATGTATGTGGACCATGGTCACTATCGTCAGATGTGGCCAATGCCAGGGGGGTGGAAAAACGGACCGGAGCTGGACTGTGAGTATGTGCCTGTTGAATGGCTGACGTCACTGTGGAGGACAAAGCCTGGACAGTCAGGTGCAGCCCACTCACGTCTGAATGTAAGCCCTCTATGAAAGCAACCACCTGTACCAATTTTTTGTCGTGGTAAATGAAGGCATTGAGGAGAGCTGTATGGCCTACACACAGCTGGCGCAAAAGGTCCACAGACTCAGCACTGATGGCAGCAGGGGGGACAGGGGCAGCGGTGCCAGGGGTGAAGGACACACTTCCCCGGAAACTGAGGCGGACACGGCCAGCACCAGAGGAAGTGGCTGGGAGGGTGGGCACTGGCCACTGTGTGGTGGAAGATGATGCAGAGTCCCCGTTCCCTGTGCCCGCCAACATGGATGCATCCCCGCTGGCATCAGATGATGTGGTACTTTTCGTCTCAGGCTGGGATTCCTCCAGCAGACTCCTGTCCCCCTCTGAGGCGCTAGGTGACATCTGTTTCACTGGGATCCTGTGCAGCTGTCGTGCTTGTTTCAACCGCACTGGTGTCTGTCTCCTGTCCCTCCATGACCACAGGAGATGCTGCATGAGAAAGAGAGATGGAGGGTCAGTTCAGTGCCAGAAACAGAACAAACATATGCAAGCAATGCATAACAAGAGATGACCAAATCTACATATTGCACACCACCCTGTGCAATCACATTGTGCCAACTCACTATATTGACTCAAACAGTGTGTGGAAACTGAAAAATTCAGGCATACGTGAGCCATGTGATGACCACACAGCACAACACCCTGCTATTGGCTCCGTTCAACCAGACACACAACTAGCTCTGAGCACACCTAGGGACATGATGGGGACACACTACTTGCTGCCACTGACAGATCTTGATGGAACAGGAGTGGACAACACAGACACAGACTACAATATGACATTCCACAATGGCCATGAGCCCATGCCACCCACCATGTTGTACTTTGAGGCACAAAAACTGGTGCACATTGTTGTCAGATGTCTCGGCCTCCCAAATCTGAGTGCATGAATGGACACATTGATGAAGGCACACTCAGATCGGACTCACTGCCGTTCCTTCCCATGGGATTCCCCAGACTACCCAAATGCAGACGATACCTGAAGACACGACTCAGAATGCAATGGGAATGCACAGCATCCCAATTACCTTTGTAAGTACAGGTAAGTACAGGTAGGGCAAATGCGTAACACCGGCACCCAGCCCAGCAGCCACTTACATACCACTACATCACACTACCAACATCACATAGGCCAGCGCTGGCACAGGCTCTGTACACCTGCAGCCACTCCCAGCCAAAGTCACCCTCCCCGAATGCTCACCCCTGGCTTGCTGCTGATGCTCCTACAAATGTGCATCCAGCTCAGGCTGTGTCACTGCCAAGATGCGGCCCATCAGTGGTGTTACGCTGCGCCAAACGCCCATTGCGAGGAAGCAGCCCCACGGTCATCTCCGCCACGTTCTTTGCCAGCCGGCTGATGCCGTCACACCTCTTGTGGCAGTGGGTGCGCCATCGGTTTGAGACACCCAGAGCTCGCACCTTGGCCGCAATGGCCCTCCACACGACCCAACGCTGGTGTACCTTGAGCTGCAGGCATGGGAGACAAGAGGGGTAAATGATCAGTGTTATGTACCTACATCTCTCAGTACAGCAGCAAGATACAAACTCAAATTCAAAGATATGTCTAACAGAGACAAGAATACATCTCACATGGTACATCTGCATGGGAAAAGCTGATGTCAATGCATGCAGGTGTGAGGGGGAACACAGTCCCTGCACATCTCACACACATGCAGGATGCCAGCACTGAAACCCCTATGTAGCCTGCCCACATCTCCAGTCCATTTTTAGGTTGAGCAACACATACATCACATATCAACCTGTGCTTGGGGGTAGACTCACTGTGTCCAAGACTGCACAGCCCTCAGTGTCCCTGCCCTGTAAATAGATAACTGTGTCATGGATGTCACATTGAGGGACATGATCTCACAAATCAAAAATCCGCATCACAAGGCCGGTCATGTGCAATCTACAGTGCAGAGATGGCTCATAGCTGGAGAGCAATGAGAAAAGACTGATGTAATACTCTATAAGTGAAGTGATGTGTCCTTGTCTTTGTGGGCGGGGACTGTGCAGGCCAGCTGGGCTCACACTGAGATGGACAACAGGCGCACACACAGCCATTCAGCCAAGCAATCACTGTCCTGACTCCTGCATGAACAACTTTCTGCGTCACTGTATGGCTGACAACACAACACAGGTCACTCATACATACATACATGTGCAGGCAGGGAAACCTGTGGCATTGGGTACACACACCTTCCCCCTGGAGACAGCGTGTTATGCAGTGCATGACACAACCCCACACTCTCAGACACATACTGCTTCAGTCTAACTACATGTTTGCCCCCCCTGCCCTCCCCCCCATTGTTGAAGACTTACCACAACATTTGGGGCACCATATAGCCTTGGGTACTATGTGAGCACCTCGTCCACCAGGATATCCAGCTCCTCACTCGTGAAGGGACTGGCGCGGATCTTCTCTGTCCTTGCCATCACTGTGGACATGAGACAACAGCGGCGGAATTGGGTGGTGAGGGGTCTCTGGCAGCAGTTCCTGGAGGCAGCAGCAGGTGAGGGGTCTCTGGCAGCAGTCCCTGGAGCCAGCAGCAGGTTAGGGGTCTCAGGCAGCAGTCCCTGGAGGCAGCAACAGGTCAGGGGTCTCTGGCAGCAGTCCCTAGGGAGGCAGCTGCAGGTGAGGGGTCTCTGGCAGCAGTCCATGGAGGCAGCAGCAGGTGAGGTGTCTCTGGCAGCAGTTCATGGAGGCAGCAGCAGGTGAGGGGTCTCTGGCAACAGTCCCTGGAGGCAGCAGCAGGTGAGGGGTCTCTGGCAGCAGTCCCTGGAGCCAGCAGCAGGTTAGGGGTTTCAGGTAGCAGTCCCTGGAGGCAGCAGCAGGTTAGGGGTCTCTGGCAGCAGTCCCTAGGGAGGCAGCAGCAGGTGAGGGGTCTCTGGCAGCAGTCCCTGGAGGCAGCAGCAGGTGAGGTGTTTCTGGCAACAGTCCCTGGAGGCAGCAGCAGGTGAGGGGTCTCTGGCAGCAGTCCCTGGAGGAAGCAGCAGGTTGGGGGTCTCTGGCAGCAGTCCCTGGAGGCAGCAGCAGGTGAGGGGTCTCTGGCAGCAGGCTCTGGGAGCAGTGGAAATGTGAGGCTCCCTCCCACACATATATAGCCCCCTGGGGTCATTTCAAAAGTGCCAAGCTGCAGCAATTGGTGGTCCAGGTCTGCCTCTTTCAAATGCATAAAATGACCGCCTCCGCGGTGGCGGAGCACGCCTACTGCGAATTTCAAAATTGCATCTTGCCACCGTAATCAAGGTTCCCATTGGCTGTAAGGAAATGCTTCATGGCGGTGACACACCGCTAGGGCCCGGGGTGCGCTATCGCGATGGTGCATCTTTCAAATGCATCCAATGACCTCCTATGCGGTGGCGGAGCACGCCTACCGCAATTTTCCAAATTGCATCATGCCACCGCAATCAAGGTTCCCATTGGCTGTAAGGGCATCCTCCATGGCGGTGACACACCGCAGGGACCCGGTGTGCGCTACCGCGATTTTGGCGGTGGAGCATGCCAACCGCCATTTGGGCATGTCTCCATGCCTATCACAACCGCACTTGTGTGAATGAGGGGTGCTGGTGACACACCGCTGGGGCCAGGTGGTAGCTACTACGAAATGGGTGCCATACATTGACATGAGGTACCGCGATTTGGGCGGTGGAGCATGCCAACCGCCATTTGGGCAGGTCTCCATGCCTATCCCTGCCGCACTTGTGTGAATGGGGGGTGCTGGTGACACACCGCTGGGGCCAGGCGGTAGCTACCCCGATATGGGTGCCATACATTGACATGAGGTACCGCGATTTTGGCGGCAGAGCATGCCAACCGCCATTTGGGCATGTCTCCATGCCTATCACTACCGCACTTGTGTGAATGGGGGTGCTGGTGACACACCGCTGGGGCCAGGCGGTAGCTACCGCGATATGGGTGCCATACATTGACATGAGGCACTGCGATTTGGGCGGCGGAGCATGCCAACCGCCATTTGGGCATGTCTCCATGCCTATCACTACCGCACTTGTGTGAATGGGGGGTGCTGGTGACACACCGCTGGGGCCAGGTAGTAGCTACCACGATATGGGTGCCATACATTGACATGAGGCACCGCGATTTGGGCGGCGGAGCATGCCAACTGCCATTTGTGCATGTCTCCATGCCAATCACTACCGCACATGTGTGAATGGGGGGTGCTGGTGACACACTGCTGGGGCCAGGTGGTAGCTACCGTGATATGGGGCCATACATTGACATGAGGCACCGCGATTTGGGCAGCGGAGCATGCCAACCGCCATTTGGGCACGTCTCCATGCCTATCACTACCGCACTTGTGTGAATGGGGGTGCTGGTGACACACCGCTGGGGCCAGGTGGTAGCTACCACGATATGGGTGCCATACATTGACATGAGGCACCGCGATTTGGGTGGCAGAGCATGCCAACCGCCATTTGGGCATGTCTCCATGCCTATCACTACCGCACTTGTGTGAATGGGGGGTGCTGGTGACACACCGCTGGGCCCAGTTGGTAGCTACCACGATATGGGTGCCATACATTGACATGAGGCACCGCGATTTGGGCAGCGGAGCATGCCAACCACCATTTGGGCATGTCTCCATGCCTATCACTACCGCACTTGTGTGAATGGGGGTTCTGGTGACACACCGCTGGGGCCAGGTGGTAGCTACCACGATATGGGTGCCATACATTGACATGCGGCACCGCGATTTGGGCGGCAGAGCATGCCAACCGCCATTTGGACATGTCTCCATGCCTATCACTATCGCACTTGTGTGAATGGGGGGCGCTGGTGACACACCGCTGGGGCCAGTTGGTAGCTACCACGATATGGGTGCCATACATTGACATGAGGCACCGCGATTTGGGCAGCGGAGCATTCCAACTGCCATATATGGGCATGTCTCCATGCCTATCACTACCATACTAGTGTGAAGGGGGGTGCTGTTGACACACTGCTGGGGCCAGGTGGTAGCTACCGCGATTTGGGTGCCATACAATGGCAATGGCCATCTGGCAAAAATCAACAGTGCACAGTGCCCACATGGTCAATGGTACATCATTGTGCACACGATGCCAATGTTCCATTTTGCGGTTACCTTTTGCGGTTTCAGAGGTGGGTTGCCAGGGCGGGTTGGTGCACTTGCGGGCTTCTAAGCAGCAACAGGCGCCATCTTAGATCGGGCTGCCTTCCTTCCTAGCCCTGCCCCTCCTCCACCGCTCCGCCCCTACTTAATCGTGCAGCATGTGTCAGCGCAGCGGACGAGCGCAGCGGGCGCGACGTAGGCGCGCCGGAGTTGCACCAGAGTTAAGCCCGTCTGCGCCCGTCCGCGGCCGACCGGGGCTAGGGGCACGAAAGGCTGCCCGCTTACTTACGTACTCACCTGCATTACTACTCTCATATTGGGTCCCTGGAACGGTTGACCCTTCGATCAGTACCCACCTGAGACAGCTTGATTTATGTTCTTCCCCACCTTACCGTCCTCCTAGTATCAGCCCACCTTTATTTCCTTTATCCAATACACCATCCTGCACCATCTTGCCCCCCCCAGCCCCCCCAGCACCAATTTGTAACACTTCAGCAATACTCTTAAACACCAGGTCTGCGGTTAGTCATCAATACGAGCTATTTGACTACATTGATACCCATAATCCAAACCTCATATTCTTAACGGAGACCTGGTTTAAGGCAGACTCCCTACCCAATGTATTAGCCGCATTGCCTCCATCATACTCTGCCATTCGAGCAGATCGGCCTGAGGGCAAGCGGGGTGGCGGAGTAGCCTTAATAGCCCGGACAGACTTCTGCTTCCAGATTCTCCCCTCCTTACCCATTCCTGAGGTAGATTACCTAGTAGCTCGTTCAACTCTCCATCAGGTACCATTCACCTTTGTCTTAATTTATCGTCCTCCCCAGCTAACCCCATCCTTTCTCCCTAGCATTCAGGCTCTCTTAGCCACCTTGGTGGTTAACAATTCATCGGTACTAGTGCTAGGGGACCTAAACTTTTGGCCCAATGAACCTGCTGAGAGCCCTCAATCCAAAGATTTTACAGACTTCATGATTTCCTTGAACTTCTCTCTGCTCACTCATGGCCCCACACATACCCACGGTCATATGTTGGATCAAATCTGGGCGCTAAATATTCCATCCACACCCCCCATAATTTCCCCGTGCTCCTGGTCCGACCATTCTATTATTTCCTTTTCCCTTGCACTGACCATACTGGTCAAACCTCCTCTTCCTAAAAACATTTGGGTCAGGAAATGGGGTAAAACGGACATGCCCTCCTTCTGTTCAACTTTGGCCAAAACCGCTCCCGACCTTACAGATCTCACTGCTACGTCGCAACTGGCCGCCATTGATAATTGGCTGACTTTGGCAGGCGACGAATTCGCCCCCATGAGGCGACTCACTGTCAAGCGGGCCCATGCAGCCAATCGATGGTTCACCTTAGAGCTAAAAGAACAGAAACTAGCAGCTAGAAGAGCCGAGCGAGCCTGGAGGAAAGACTACAGCCCAGAGCTAAAGACTATATATCTGTCTGTTTTAAAAACTTATAAAGCGGGCATTCTAGCGGCTAAAACTGCATTCTATACCAGCAGGATTATGGCAGCTGAGTCTCGCTCAAAGGAAATCTTTACCGCGGTCCATGAATTAGCATTATCCAGTCGAACCAGGACTACCATTCCCCCCTCTCAGTCCTTCTGTAACTCGCTCAATGAGTTCTTTATTGATAAAATACTCAAAATCAAACTTAACATTCCACCACCCTCCCTTGCATTTGTCAATTCTTCCCCTCCCCCCACTGTCCCCAAACTTAACCTTATTCCACCTTTAACTGAGGACACCTTCTTCTCATTACTTCACCGAGTCAAATCCGGTTCTCCCTTAGATTTTGCCCCCGCCCATATCCTCAGGGAAATCTATTTATCTTCCCCCACTCCCCCTTTGACCCTCCTCAATGACTCGCTAAAGAAGGGAAACGTTCCTGATATACATAAATCAGCGGTTGTCATACCTATTATTAAAAAACCTGACGCTGATTCTTCCTCCCCCTCCAACTACCGTCCCATTTCCCTACTGCCTTACCTAGCAAAAATTTTGGAAATTCACGTCACAACCACCTTAAGCACTCATGTTGAAATCAATCACTGTCTTTCCCCCCGTCAAGCCGGCTTTCGCCCATTGCACTCCACCGAGAAAGTGGTGATCTCGGTAATGGACGTGCTACGTGAAGGCATTGACACCAACCTTCCGCAAGCCTTGATTTTATTAGATCTGTCCGCCGCCTTTGACACGGTGGATCATTCCATTCTTCTCAGCCGTGTCAGGGCGGCGGGCATAGAAGGTTCTGCCTTCTCGTGGATTGAGTCCTTCCTCACAGGGAGGGCCCAAGCCGTCCATTTGGCCAATTTCACCGCTGACTTTCGCAAAGTGGAGTGCGGAGTCCCTCAAGGCTCATCACTTTCCCCACTTTTATTTAATTTGTACATCTATCCCCTCATTTTTTCGTTACAGCAGATGGAGGTCACGGTGTTTAACTACGCTGATGATCTCCAGCTAATCTTTAATCTCTCCAACTCCCCCTCATCTGCTTCCAATGTTCAGACCGTAATGACATTCATTCAGGACTGGATGAACTGCAACCACCTCAAACTCAATCCGGACAAGACTGAGTTAGTCCTGACCGGAGGTGGTTGCAGTCCATGGACCTCTGCCCACTGGCCCTTGTCACTTGGTGCTCCCCCTCTTCCTGTCTCTAAGGTCAAAACTCTTGGGATTTTTCTTAACACACAACTCTCTATTCACTCACATGTAGGTTCAGTGGTCTCTGCTTGTTTCTTTTCTTTAAGACTAATTAGGAAAGTATCCCGCTTTTTTTCCCTTCCTGCTTTAAAAATCATTGTGCTGGCCATGGTACTGTCGAGAGTTGACTATGGTAACATCATTTACAATGGAGCTCCAGCATATGCGTTCCATCGTTTGCAGCTCATTCAGAATCAAGCGGCTCGTTTGATCTATGGCTTACCCAAATACCATCGTGCCACTCCCCTGCTTAAAGCTTTGCATTGGCTCCCGGTGAGGGAGCGTGCCCTTTTTAAACTGGGTTGCCTTACCTTTCAGGCTAGATCAGGTACAGCCCCCGAGTTCATTTGCGCCGCCATAAAACCGTACCTCCCAGGTCGTGAACTCCGCTCTGCCCATAGGGCTTTCCTCATCATTCCTCGTTTCAAGAAAAAGAAATCTGGCGGAGCGAAATTTGCTGTTCTCGCCCCACTTTTCTGGAATTCTCTCCCTCCTGCTCTCCGATCTTCTCCGTCATACACACAGTTTCGGAAAGACCTTAAAACCCTGTTATTTGAGCAAGCTTATACTGTCTAGCCCTTCTGCCGACCGCTACTGCATCACTTAAAGCGCCATGAAACCGCATGGTATACGTGCGCTTAACAAATGCTTTTAAATTCAAATTCAAATTCCATTTACTCAACTGGTGACTACACATGCCGTGTTTGTTTATATGATTCTGTTGATTGGCCTGTACTCCCTCACATGTCACTTATGATATTGATGGTCGTGTAGGCAGGACAGTGTTGTTCTGGACTCTACAAAGTGTACACATGTCAATGTGTTGAGGTGCAGTGACAATCACAGCAATGTTCGTCTCAATGAATGATGATATTTTTTGCATGTCCTCTTATGTATGATCATGCACACAATCATCATTTCTGCTCCAACTGTGGTCATTGTGTTGTGGATGTGTGCCAGGTTCAAATGACGAATGAAGGTGTGTCAGGTACAGCAGCTAGGTATGAGACAGTGGGGTTGATTTGTTACACATATGCTGGATGCTATACTCCCAGGCGTGCCCATGGTAAATGTGGTCCTATCCCTATGTGCATTCACATTGACCAAGGTGGTGGTTGAGGTACTTGTTTTGTGTAAGTTGACAGGTGTGCCATTTGTGTAACTGAAGGTGTCCCTACATGTAAGCTGGTCTGTAACTCAATTTTGATGACAGTCATTGTTGGCGTTGTGTCATACAGAACGTGAGATGCTGTGCCCATCTCATGATGTATTGCATTGACATGTGTCCACTTTCATCTCAACTAGGAGACCAAATCTGATTCGTCACTTGACAGTGCTGGATGACATGGAGGCTGTGGCGATCATCCGGAAATGCCGTCTGGATAGAGCCACCCTAAAAACCCTTTGTGATATGTTGGAGCTCCAGCTGCAGCCTCGCAGGACATATCCAACACCTTTCACCCCAACTTATAAGGTGATGGCGGCCCTGCATTTTTTTAACCACAGGATCGTTCCAGCACACGGTGGCCAGCGCAGGTGGGATGTCACAACCGATGATCAGCATGGTGCTGCGTGATGTTCTGTCCGCCATGATGATATACAAGGACAGATATATCCATTTCCCCAGGGGTCCTGAACTGGCAGCTGTGAAGGGAGATTTCTATCCCCTGGGACCAATCCCCCATGTTGTTGGTGCCATTGATTGCACCCATGTCGGGCTTGTGCCACCACAGGCAAGTGAGCACATTTACAGGAATCATAAACATTACCACTCCATAAATGTGCAAGTGGTGTGCCTGGCAGATATGATCATCTCCCATGTGTGTGCCAAATTCCCAGGCTCAGCCCATGACTCCTACATCCTGCGGAACAGCATTGTGCCCCAGCTGATGGCTAATCTGCTTCCCGAGCGTGCATGGATTGTGGATGAGTATGCCTAGTCGTATGGCGTGCTGGGGGTGTGACCTGCTGCCCTCTGCCTCAGCAACATTGCAATGGCTATTTGTGTTTGTCATATCTAGGTGACTCTGCATATCCCAACCATCCCTGGTTGCTGAGCCCACTGTGGAATCCCAGGACCCCGGCTGAACTCCGCTACAATGATGCCCATGGGAGGACATGTCGTGTGGTGGAGCGTACTTTTGGTCTGCTCAAGTTACGTTTCCGCTGCCTGGACAAGATCGGAGGTGCACTGGCATACTCGCCCGGGAAGGTGTGTCAGATTGTAGTGGCATGCTGCATGCTCCACAACCTAGCCATTCGCAAGGAAATTAACCTGCTCCTGGATGATGATGAGGATCCAAGGCCCCCGCCTGCAAACTAACCCGTGTTCAGTGATGAGGACAGTGGAGAGGAGGAAGGTGTTGAACTGCGTCAACAGCTCATCACCCGCTACTTCACTGGTAGGTGGGTGACAATGTACAACATACCCATTGTCTGATGATGTTGCTGCTGTCGTGAAGGGGTATGTGAGAATTGTAACAGCAGCCAGTTGTAGTCTCAGTGGTGGTTGGCAATATTTCTGGGACAGGTCATTTTGGATCATCTACAGGATGTGTATGTTTACACTTGTTACCCGTTGTGACGTGTGCATGTTGGCTTATCTTGATGGTAGGTGTTGTGTGATGTCTGTGATGCCACTCCCAGACCAGTGAATGTTGTCCTGTTGTGTTTCCCTGGGTGTCTTCAACTTTTCCTTGCCTACATACAGTTCATACCCCTGGTACATTGTGATCATGTTGAAGACTGTACATCCTGCAATAAAGACGGAGCAGACACGACAACATGTGTGTAATAATTTTTTATTTACAATGGTGACATGTGAGGGGGGTGTACATTTACATTGAGGTGGTGGTGGAGCAGTGAGTTGACAGATATGGTAAATGAGATAATCGAGTAGTCACCACATTGATGTGGTGACCCAGTCCAACAGACAGATGCCATTCACAAGGCAGTGTGGGGAAGGACGGTCCAAAAAGTCAATGCAGTGGTGAGGAAGGTTGCCATCAGGGCTGGCTCCGTGACTGGCGTTTGGCAGGTGCTTTGCCTCCAGATACTCTCAGGGTTTTCTTAGGACGGCCCCTTCATCGCTTGGAAGGGTGGGGCCTTGCTGCAGGCCAAGTGGGGTCTGAGGACTCAACCCTCTCTGTGGGCGCTGGGGAGGATGGTGAACTGTCATCCTGTGGCCCACCAGAGGGAGGTGGAGGTGTTGTTTGTGGCGCAGGACTGTCCCTCAGTCCCGCCACTTGCTGGCCCAAGAGGTCCACAATTTGACCCATGCGGGTGTCAATGGACCTCATCAGCAGGATGAGCTCGCATAACAGTTCGTCCGACCGGCCCGTTCGTCCCTGGGCCCGTTCATATGCCCCAAGGACTTTGGTGATGTGATCCAGGGATTGGGTCCCAGCCTCTTGGTGTCTGTGGGTGACCCTGCCCCTCCCACCTACCCTGCTGCCATGGACCTGTTGCCTCACCACTGTGGGCACCCGCATCCTCTCCCTGTCCTCCTCAGTCGGTGGTGTGGGGTGGTCATCCTCTGAGACAGGGAGGGTGTTGCAGGCAGCACTGGTGGTGGTGGTGGATGCACAGGCCGTAACAGCAGGGGTCTGCAGTGACGTTGTTATTGCAGCAGATGTGGTAGGGGGACGATGGGGTCCTGGGACCTGTTGCTCCCTGGCACACCAGATGGGCCGGCTTCGAGCTCATCGTCCAGAGAATCCCGGGAGTAAACATCCGAGAGTCCATGTGCCGGGGGGTGGGGAGACTGGCTCAGCAGGTTGCTGGTGTTGTCCTCTCTAGTGAGTTCTTGGTCACCTGTGGGTCAGATGGGAAATGGTCATTGTAGTGCACCCCGCAAGCTTTGTGTTAGCTGCGTGTCATTCACTGTACACTACACAATTGACTGATCATCACATTGTTTCCTCTGGGCACTACTGTGCCTCCTGACATAAGGCAGTGGTACATGCATTACTTGTCCATGGTGTGAGGTGTCAATACATACCATGCGCCACGTGCATAATTTATGATTACAGGGATCTGTTGACATCTAGGGACTGGCACAACATGTTATTTCATTGAGGACTCTTTGTTGATTTGTCTGACCTGACAGACGTCACATCTGGCCATGGACTGGCCATTGTCATCTCCTGCATACCTTTGTCCTGTCATGTGCATATCTTGATTTGTACCACCAAACATGCTTTCTTATTTTTCGAATGGTCCTTGTTGCTCTGGCCCCATGGCACTGCACATGTCAATAGGTGCTGTGCATGATTGTGCCCAGACTTTCTTCTACATGTGCATTGGTGTGTCACACTTTGGTAGCTGTGAGAGTTTCCTTTGCTCACCTGTGTGCACACTGTGCGTGGCAATGGGATTGGTGTGCATACTTGTGCAATGAGAGGGCTGGTGTTGTCATATGGCACTATTTTTTTTTTAGACTAATGGGTGGGTGCACATACTGGCTACTTACCTGCTATGTGCTCACATTTGGCTTTGTTATGTGACACATCTGTGTGTGCGTGGTGGAGGCTTACATCCTGCTCAGTGGGGTCACAAGACAGAATAATATGTCTACCTACCTGTTAGTTTGTTTGAGGTGGGCCATTAGATGCCACATGCATCTGGGTGGTATGGAGAGCTCCATCTTGCTGTACTGAGGGACAAGGGTGCATGGTGGGAGTAGTGGTACAGGCCTCCCATCCCCTGACACCCTCCCAGGGAAGATGGCTACCTACCTGTAAGTTTGTTTGGTATACTGCAATGGCTTCCAACTGCTTCTGGGTGGGGGAGTGCTCCATCCTGCTTAGGTGTGGGCCAGGGGGCATGGTGGCAGTAGTGGTACGGGCCTCCCACCCCCCAAACACCCTCCCAGGGAAGATGGCTACCTACCTGTTAGTTTGATGTGGGTTATGTAATGGCTGACACATGCTTTTGGGTGGGGCGGGGGAGGGCTCCATCTTGCTGAGGTGGGGGACAGGGGGCATGGTGGGAGTAGTGGTACAGGCCTCCCACCCACAAACACCCTCCCAGGGAAGATGGCTACCTACCTGTAAGTTTGTTTGGTGTACTGCAATGGCTTCCAACTGCTTATGGGTGGGGGAGTGCTCCATCCTGCTGAGGTGTGGGCCAGGGGGCATGGTGGGAGTAGTGGTACAGGCCTCCCACCCCCAAACACTCCCCCAGGGAAGATGGCTACCTACCTGTTGGTTTGATTAGGGTAATGTAATGGCTGACACATGCTTCTGGGTGGGGTGGGGGGAGGGCTCCATCTTGCTGATGCTGTGGGACAAAGGGGCCTGGTGGGAGCTGCAGTGCTGGCTGCCTGTGCACATGCCCCCATGGTAATGTTGCTACCTACGTTTGGGGTGAATGGGAGTGAGTGAATGTTGGATCTGTGAAACATGTGTTTGTGGTGCAGATGAATGGAATTTGTCCTAGGTGGTATAGCTTTGTAGTTGTGCAAGACAGTACATGGCAGTGTGGTGGTAGTCATTTGTTTGTACGTACCAGCCTCCACTCCCCCGGGTACTCCTGTGAGACTCTCTGGATGCAGTATGGCAAGCACCTTCTCCTCCCATGGTGTGAATGGTTTTGGTGGAATGAGAGGGCCACCGCCAGTCCTCTGAGCCAGCTCACGGTTCTTGCTTCTCCTCTCTATGACAACCCTCTTCAGATCATGCCACCGCTTCATGATCTCCTTTTTGGATCACGGGGTGGTCCCTACTGCATTGACCCTTTCAACTATCCTTGCCCACATTTGTGTCCTTGTGGCTAATGGTGTCTGTTGGACCAGGCTACCAAACAGTTGTGGTTCCACTCTGACTATCTCATTTACCATGACTTTCAACTCACTCTCTGTGTTTTTGGGCATTTTATGTGTTGCCATGGTGTGTGGTGTGCAAAGTGGTTGTGGGTGATGGGGTGTGCGTGGTGGGTGTGGTTGTGATGTGTATGGTGTGTGATGTGCAGGGGGGTTAGTGGTTCAGGTGTGGTAGTGATGGTGGTGGTGGTGGTGGTGGTGATGTGTGTGTGCTGTATTCTTTTACCTCTCCTCTCTGATCTGGTGAATGTCCTTCTCTTCTGGAGTGTTGCAAAGGATTGTGGTTAGGGAAGGGGCTGGTTTTATACTCAGCTATGTGGGTGTGTCCAAATGGGGTATTGCTGTCAGGTGTGTTGTGTGTACTGTCCTGGGAATTGTATTTTTCTTTTTGCCATGTGGTTGTGTCATTGGGGGTGTTTTGTGTTTTTGGGGGGCATGGCTAGTTTGCTGTGTGCACTTTTTGGCCTTTGTGGGTTTTTTCCTTTGTCCGCCATATTTTTCATGGATCGTCTGCAGCGGTGGCTATGCTGCAGCTCTTCCTCTGGCTCTCCCATTCATCCCTGTGTGCGACTGCGGCAGTCGGAAACAGCGGAACGTACCGTGGGACCATCGGGGAAATCCTAATTTCCTGTGTGGTGTCTCCGCTTTACTTGCGGCAGGTTGGTGTTTTTCCGCTGCGAATCCGAGCACCGCGGACGGATTTTGGCCATCTCCACACACTACGGGTGGTTTTTCTTGGCCCCGTTCCGCTGCGGTCGGTGTTTTTTGGCGGATGATCCTAATTTGGCCGCCGGATTTTCCACAGTACAGGCGGGCGGTGGTTTTCCATTTCCATGGCGGTCGGGGTGGTTTTCCGACCGCCATCCTAATAGGCCCCTAAGTGTTTGAGCTCAGGTTAATTTAGTGACTTTGAAGGTGCACCCTGACAAGGGTTGTTAATATTCCTTGAGGTGGATAGTCAACCACCCCAAATAATAATCCAGTTTCTTACAGTTTATAAAATGTTTCCGACAAACCCATTTGTATTCGTTCTCACTTCATAAATTTTTTTTTAAAGATGTGTTTAAAAATATTTTTTTTTAACTTTTCTAACTTGCAACTCATTCGAGCCAATGCGCAGTTGTCCACTATACCTCTTGACCCTGAAAATGATCTTCCTGGTCCTGATCATGTCAGCTCATTGTGTGAGTGAGCTGCAGGTAGACTCGGTCCAGCTGCTTTACACAACATTTTTCCAGACAAATTGATGCTGACAACTCAAGCTGCATTTCTTCCAAAAACGGTAACCCCTTAGCATGTCAGCCAGGCTACCACCTGTCTGACTTTCTTTGCCTTGCTACATCCCACGAAAAGGGATGAGGCGGGCCGATAGGATCCAAAGAGAGCCATCAGTTTTCAGATTGATCTACCTCAGACCATTAGGTGGACAATCTACTGTTTGTGGGTTTCTCGGGAACAAAGAAGGGCAAGGTAGTGCACAAAAGAACCGTCTCTAGGTGGATAGTCCTCTACATAAAAATCTGTAAGATGCTAGTAAAGAAGAAGCTGCCAGAAGGATTATGAACTATTTCCACTTGAGCCACGGCTGGTACTACTACGTTATCAATCTAGAGAAACTCCTTTATGACCCATATTGCTTTCACAGATCTGAAAATTTAATTCAGCATGGGCTAACCAACTATATCATGACAACAACAGAATTCAAAAGTGTAGCTTTTAAATGTTAACATTATTTATTTAGCTTCTTTGTTATGTATCAAAATCTTTTTACTTTTTTTTAATGTAAAAGCATTATTATAAACATGTACATACAGATAGACAAAGTTGTTACATAAAATTTAAATACAAAACATTCTTAGATTAGAGACCCCTGAATGAGAAAACAAAACAAAAATTCATACACACTAAATCACAAACATTCGACCTCATACACACTCATGCAACATTCACAAATACATATATCTGCAATGTGGGAGACAAAAGATTGCACAATCTCCACAGCCAATTAGAGTGACTGCTAAATCACAAACATTGGACCAATGCTATTTAGATCCTGCTACACGCAGTCATTTGTGGTCTTTCTGGTGGATACTCTGAGAAATGTATGTTTTCAAGCTGAAAGGTCCCAAACTAGATATCTGCAGAATGGTCAAGCCAATTTGTAGTTAGGCTCTGTGCCTGAGGGTGCAGACAGGCCTTTGAAAGCAACCAACATCAGCATACCTGGTGTGGCGCTTATATGCAGCTCTGTTTGTCACTTTTAGAGCTTAATGATGTTGGTACAGAGCCATATGATGCATCCTACCGAGGTGCAGGAGTACTGCTTGAGTTTTATGGATCCAGTCTGACGCCTGGGGGAATATTCACAAGGTGAAGAATCTGTGATTAGATGGAGTATCCACAAGACAGAGCATTACCAAAGATAATTAACTTGTTCTATTGATAACTATGGCATAGGAAAGAGACCTTCTGACATGCCCTGGGAAATGAGGGTTAATTTAATGACATCATGTTTCTAATATCCTATCTACCACTGATTTTTTTTTTTACTTGGATTTCTAAGCCAGAGTATCAACTTGTTTGTTAAACTCTAGAGTGTATCCAAATCTTTATTTTGAAAGCCGGGGACCCCCTGTTATGTCATTCTCTCAGTATAGTTGAGGTATATAGGAACTGCATTATAATTAGAGGACAAGTTATTGTTTTTTCATGATAACGTCTATTCTGTTTTCCAGAAGGCTCCGGTTGTTTCCCATCTAATGGTGAACTCTGTCTCTAAGCATGAAAAGGAAGGTCCTCTGCTAGCATCTTTTGAGATTGCTTTAGCTGGCTCTGTTAAAATAATTCAAAAAGTGAAATTTAGCTCCTCCCTTGGTGTCTGTCCTCCATAGATTTGGTCACAGGCAGGGGCTTTCGTTAACCTCCTTACTCAATGTATCTTTGGAATTAGGCACTATGCCTGCAGCTTGGGAAAAGACGGTTGTACCCCCTATGAAGAAAACCAAAAGCAGACCCATCCATTTTAAGCAACTACATGCCTGTTTCTCTGTATAGGGCCCTATTTCACTTCTTCCCATCTCTGGGAAAACACTGGAAATGCTGATAGAAGGTCAGATTACCAGCTATATCAAAAGAAATACCATCCCCCACCCATCTCAATCCAACTTCCACTCTGGTTTTAGCACAGTCAGCTCTTCTGTAGGTCACTGAGGTTATCAGATGCAATCTTCAAAAAGATAAGTGGTCATTTTGTTAGATCTGTCTGCCAAATTTGATACGGTGTCCCACAAAATACTCCTACAGAGACTTGAAGAGGCTGGGAATGTAGACAAATCCCTGAACTGGTTTAGTTCTTACCTTTCCAAAAGGCACCAAGCGGTTTCCCATCACCCTTCACCTCTCAGTTTGGAGAAATACATTGTGGGGTCCCTCAGGGTTTGGCTTTAAGCCCCACACTGTTCAACATCTATATGGCCCCTCTTGCTCCCATAGCTCAGGGCTGGGAATATAATATTGTCTCATATGCAGACGATACTCAGCTTATAGCACAAGTTACTTACTTGCGTAACGATATATCTGTAAGAGACAGTGATAGATTCCTTACCTTAGAATAACCCCAGGCGTCAGACTGGATCTGGAAAGTTTTCTTCAGCAGTACCCCTGCGCGTCGGTAGGCGTCGACGTGCGGCTCCGTGTGCGTCGTTGGCGTCATAGTCACCGAGAAGACGACGTCAGAGCTACTTAGACATGCCCACGCGCGCTGACGTCAGTTCTGTGCACGACTTTCCGCGCCAGGAACGCAGAGCCATGCCAGAGACCGACTACTGGTGCATTAAAACTAGGGCCCTGAAAGGGATGACCTCAACCCTAGATACCAGTTCGCAGAACAGGGAGGATGGGCGGGCGGTAAGGAATCTATCACTAAGTAATGTCTCTTACAGATATATCGTCACACAAGTAAGTAACTTGTGCATCTGAAAGAGACACGTTAGTGATAGATTCCTTACCTTAGAATACATACCGAGCAATACCAAACCCGGTGGTGGGTCTGTGAAGTGAGATAACACCAGAAAGTCACGGAGAACCGAACAGCAAAAGAAGCCGTCTCTCTGGACTTGAATGTCAAGGCAATAGTGCTTAGGGAAAGTATGCAGCGAGGCCCAAGTGGCTGCCTGAGAGATGTCCTGCAGGAGGACACCGCGTCCCAATGCTGTAGTAGCTGCTGTCGCCCTGGTAGAACGGGCGCGCAGCCCTACCGAAGGTTCCTTTTTAGTCAGAGAGTAACAGGCTTTAATGCACAAGACAACCCATCGGGAGATAGTCTGCTTGTGCACAGCTCGGCCTTTCTTGGCGCCCACGTAGCCAACAAAGAGCTGGTCATCCACCCGGAACTGTTGTGTGCGGTTGAGATAGAATGAAAGTGCACGTTTTGGGTCCAGACGGTGGAGCCTCTCTTCCTCTCTTGAAGGGTACGGAGGCGGAAAGAAAGTGGGCAAAGTTACAGTTTGCCCGAGATGAAAGGCAGTGACTACTTTTGGCAGAAAGGAGGGACGTGGTCGAAGCACAACCTTGTCCGGATGAATCGCCAGGAAAGGACGTTTACATGAAAGAGCCTGGAGCTCACTCACACGCCTAGCGGAGGTGATGGCCACCAGGAAGACAGGTTTCAAAGTTAACCGCAAAGGACAGTTATGAAGAGGCTCAAAGGGAGCGCACATTAAGTATGTGAGAACCAGGTTCAAGCCCCACTGAGGCATCACAAAAGGAATAGGAGGGAAAAGGTGAGTAATGCCTTTGAGAAATCTATTGACAACAGGGGACTTGAAAAGAGAGGGCTGGTCAGGCAGCCTGAGAGAAGCTGAAAGAGCAGAAAGGTAGCCCTTGATAGTGCCCAGAGCAGAGCCCTGCTGGGCCAAAGAGAGAAGGAACAATAGGATCTCAGAAAGAGGGGCAGAAAGGGGATCTACAGCTTTCGCTGTGCACCATGCCACAAACTTGTTCCACTGACAGGCGTATACAGTGTTAGTTGAGGGACGCCTGGCTGCCAGAAACATATTACAGACTTCAGGAGGGAAGTCAAATGGAAGCAACTGTCGCCGCACAATCTCCACGCAAGGAGGTGGAGGCTGGACATGTTCGGGTGGAGGACCGCTCTCTGGTGCTGCGACAGGAGATCCTCCCGAAGAGGCAGTCAGATTGGGGGATCCACGCTCATACTAAGTAGCTCAGGATACCTAACCCTTCGAGCCCAGTCCGGTGCCACAAGAATACCTTGGGACCCATCGCACCCGAACCTCTTCAGCACTCTGGGCAGAAGTGGTATAGGCGGAAAGGCATATAACGGACCACAACTCCACTCGCGACGAAAAGCATCGCCGAGCGAGGGCCGCCTTGGAAACTCCAACGCTCAGAACTGCGGACATTGCATGGTCTCTTCGGCGGCGAATAGATCTAACCAAGGTTCTCCCCACAGGTGAAAGAGACCTTGTGCCACCTCCGAATGAAGACGCCATTCATGATCCATTATGCACCGATGGCTGAGTGCGTCCGCCCTGGCGTTCAAAGGACCTGCCAAGTGGTGAACCACCAAGAAAATGCCCTGATGTTCCAGCCATGTCCAGAGACGCAGAGCCTCTTTACATAGGGTCCACGACCCCACCCCACCTTGCTTGTTGCAGTACCACATGGCGGTGGTGTTGTCTGTGAACACCTGCACTTCTCTTCCCTTGACAGGGGGAAGGAATGCTTTCAGTGCAAGTAGGATTGCCCTGAGCTCCAAAAGATTGATATGGAGCTTGAACTCCGCCTGAGACCAGAGACCCCTGATCTCTGCCTCCCCCATGTGGCTGCCCCATCCCAGGAGGGACGCGTCCGTCACCACTGTGTGCTCCGGTTGGGGAAGGGAGAGGGACCTGCCGCTGACTCAATGCTGGTCAGTGAACCACCATTGCAAGTTTTGTGCAGTGCCCTCCGAGATCTGGACGCAGTCGGACAGGTGTCCCTGATGCTGCATCCACTGGAACTTCAGGTTCCACTGCAGAGCCTGCATATGCCATCTGGCATGATTGATCAGCAGGATGCAGGAGGCCATGAGGCCCAGCAGCCTCAGTGTCTTCCTGACCGAAACCCAGGACAAGGGCTGAAAGATCGGAATCATAGAATGAGTGTCCCGGACACGCTGTTTCGGGAGGACAAACCCGAAAGTGCGCCGAGTCCAGAACCGCTCCGACGAAGAGGAGCTTCTGAGAGGAAATCAGATGCGACTTCGGCACGTTGATGGAGAACCTCAGCAAATGCAGGTCGGCCGGCCGTAGGCTGGAGGTGGGAGACGACTGCCTGGGGCGAGCCCGCTTTCAACAACCAGTCGTCAAGATAGGAGACTGAAACCCGTGAGCTGCGCAGACGAGCTGCGACTACCTCCAGCACTTTTAGGGAACACCCGAGGGGCACTGGTAAGGCCCAAAGGGGAGCCCGGTGAACTGAAAGAGCTTGTGTAGGCATCCTTCAAGTGTAACACTACCATCCAGTCTTGCAGATCTAGGAAATGATTGACGTTCCAAAGGTCTAAAACACGCTCGATGGCCCCCTATGCCAGGGGTGCCGCAACTTCCTGTTTGCAAAGTGTCAAGCGATCCCCCGACATGCGGTGGTACTGATGTGGCAGAGCAGGAGGAGTAGTCTCGAAGGGGAGGAGTAGCCCCTTCGGACTGTTTACAGAACCCACCTGTGTAAAGTGATGGCGCGCCAGTGGGGGAGGTGATGGCGAATCCAGCCACCACCTGGCGTGCAGTGGGCCTGAAACAGTGGACTGAAACAGCAGACTAGGAAGGTCTCGAGGCAGCAGTGGTAGGGGTGGCAGCTGACTGATCTGCCCACTAGCCCAGGGACCCACCCTGCTGTTATACAAATTGCTCTGCCCATGGAGGATGTGGGGTCAGAGCATAATGGATGGTGAATCCCACCGCATCTTTGCCCTCGGTAATTGCTTGAGAGAGCACCTTCCAAGCCTCCGCTAGACACTGTGGCAGCACCTGCGCCACCGTGTCCCACACACAGTTGAAATAGAGGGCCAAAAGGCCCTTGGAGAAGCAGAGCCGTGGACCACTAGACACTCTGGCGGTACGTGCTGTGCAATGAAACTGAGGTTGCTTGGCATGCAAAGGCACCCCTGTGTGACTTATAAAGTGCGTTATTGAAGGGTAGTAGCAGCCCTGTAGAGGAGGCTGCTGCTGAAGCACTGCAGTGAGGAGATTTGCCCTGATAGGCACTGTAGGGAATTTGAGGGTAGGAGCCTCCCCTACGCCATATCACAGAATGAACCCACCACCTCCGTAGCTATGGAGGAGGGGACAGTGTATCAGGGTGTGGAGATAATTCCAGCTTGCTGGGATCCTCCATATTGTCAATCTAGTGTAGATCATCCTCACGCGAAGCTGCGAGAGGGTCCTCAGACCCCTCCTAGTACCATCCTTTGGTCAGGAACAGGAATTGGAGGCAGGACAAGGCAGGCTCGATATAATCCGGCCCTGGAGGCAACGACGCTGAGGCCGGCGCCAATGCCGGATCTGAAGGCGGCGCCAAGGCCAGAGCCGATGCAGGATCCGAAGGCGGCGCAGAGGCCAGAGCCGATGCCAGATCCGAAGGCGGCACCGAGGCCGAAGCCAACGGCTGCACCGCGGCCGGAGCCAACGGCTGGGCCGAGGTCAGAGCCAATGGTGGCGCCGAGTCTGGAGCCAACCGCGGTAGCGACAAGGCCGTAGCCAACAGCGCCACAGGGTATCTTGCTGGCGTAACCGGGGCCAAAGGCGGCGGCACGGGGGCCGAACCACCCAAGGGGTCTGCGGGGCCCAAAGGCACTCCGGAGGGACCCGATGGGACAAAGAAACGGCCCATGGACCGATAGAAGTACCTGTACTTCTTCCGGAGGCACGTACGGTCCCCAACAATGCGGGTAAGCCGCAGGCAACAACAGAGGCCCCAAAGGAGCCGTGGGGGAGTGAACACCCGCCCCCTCCACCGAAGAGCGACGCCGCACCTTTAACCTTTAATGGCTCTTGTGACTTACCTGTCCCCGATTCCGATGAACGATGGTGTCGGCTGCGCCAGCGATCCCTCGACCTCCCACGGGAGTGGGACCTTGAGTGGCGCGGTACCTAGTGCCGGGCCTCCAACAACTACCGGGAACGCTCCCGCAAGTCGTCTGCGCCATGGCCCGACAATCGGGGCACGTCTCAGGGAGATGGCGTGCCCCAAGCAGAAGAGACACACGTTGAGCGGGTCTGTCACCAACATGGTCTGACGGCAGTCCCAACAGGACTTAAACCCGGGCATCCCCTGCTGCACCAAAAGTCGAATTGTCGACAAAAACAAGATACAAGTCTCATAGACAAGTCAATTTTATTGACTAGGAGTACCACTCTCTCTCGGATCTGCGCTTGCTGGCGCGGAAAAAGAAAGAACTGACTTCAGCGCGTGTGGGCACGTCTAAGTAATTCCGGCGACGTCATCTCAGCGACTACGATGCCGACGTACACGAAGCCGCACGACGACGCCTACCGACGTGCAGGGGTACTGCTGACAAAAACTTTCCGGATCCAGTCTGATGCCTGGGGATAGTCTAAGGTAAGGAATCTACCACTAATGTGTCTCTTTCAGATATAGCTTTGATGACACACTGGTAGACAACTTTCTGGGATGTTTCTCTCCTGTTGCCACCTGGATTCACAGCGATTGTTTAAAGTTAAACTTGCAACAATCTAAAATGTTAATCTTTGGTATACCCTCTGCTATAGACCCGACAGGATTATGGCCTATGGCCAGGGAGCTGCCCCTTCCCCAATTCCTATCACTGAGAAACTTGGGGGCGGATTTACAAGAAACTGACGCATCTGTAGAAATGCATCATTTTATCTGCGCCAGCCTGCAATACCATTGCGCCACCATGGATGCGCCGTATTTACAATATGGCGCACCATGGTGCAACGATAGAGTGATGCGTCAGAAATTCTGACGCATCTGTCCGCCCAAAAGTCACGCGTTGTTGTAGTCATGTCGCAAGCACGACACAACTCCAGCAATGCATGGGGAGGCCTATACTCATTGTACCGTGTCACTCCTTCCCCCTGCTTAAAGCAGGCATAAGGTTTTGACTCAGTGGCGTCCTAGAAGTGGCGCTTTCACTGCGTCACTTCTACACGGCTTTCCTGTGTGGGAACGTCCGCCCTGCATACATTATACCTGACGCAGGTATAATGTGACGCAGGGCTTTACAACGTGACGCATCTCGCTAGATGCGTCACATTGTAGATTGGCCACATTGTTATCGCAACGGCGATACAAAAGTGTCGCAAGGGTCTTGTATATCTTCCCCTTTGGGTTTACCTGGAGACGTGCCTTTCATTTACGGCATGTGTGCTGTCCATTTCCACCACCTGTTTTCTCCTTTATTCCCACAGAAAGACCTTGAAATATCTTTCTCCTCTGGCTACATGGAAAGACATTGTGCATGCGCTAATAACATCCCGATTACACTCTGCCAATGTACTTTATCTTGGAGCCCCACAAAATCTGGTAAATCGTCTGCATCGTATTTGCAATGTTCGTCTTGTCTTAAACATTCCCAAAAGACAAATAACTATACCGACTGCCAGTCACTTTGAGAATCAAATTTAAAGCTTTGTTGTTTACCTATAGGGCAGTCGGACCACTCAACATTCAGGGAAAAGTCACCAGATACTTTATCCTGCTCTGCCAATCTGAATTAGCTATGTATGCCTGAAGTGAACAAAAGTAGAGCAGGAGGTTGATCTCTTCTTGCCCCTAGGCTGTGGAACACCTTACCTGACTATCTCTGTTCTATCCACACGGAAAGCCTTTTTAAGGCGCATTAAAAAAAAATTCTCTTCCGTGAGATACAACTAGTTCAAACTTGCTTTCTATTTAGCTTAGCGCCAGGACGCTTCGTCCTGAAGCAGCCGTGGTGCTCTAAAATTCTCATTTCATTAATTAATTATTCCTTTACATTGAGGGATGCTATGTTCTTACCTAAACTCAGTCATGAGACAGAATATCGATGTGAAAATATCAACATGCATAAATATCGAGGTAAGATGATCGTTGGTGTTAAATATCAAGGTGAGCAATATCGATGAAAAAATATTGATTTTCTTGTGTAGTAATATCGAAATTTTAAATATTGATGTAAACAATATCGATGTAAGTAATATCGATGTTATGTTTTTGATGTTATTTTTTTAATGTTCTAATTTTTATTATATGCTACTTTTTGTAAATTTTTAATGTTTAAACAAAAATATTTTGTGTAAATAAATCGCATCTTTTTTCATATTAATTTTAGGAGCGGGATGTTGGGTTTATAGGGGATAAGGGTGGGTAGTAATTAAAAAATGTTGTTTAAAATGTAATATATTTTTATCAATTGTATGTATTTTAGGAGCAGGATGTTGGGTTTATAGGGGATGGGGTGGGTAGTAATTAAAAAATATTGAGGGTATTAAATTATATTTAGTAATATTAAATATATATTTGCTGTTGTGTATAGAGTTTTTATTAGATATGGGTTTTGAGTTATTGAAGAATGTTTGTGTAAACATTTTTAAAATTTTAATTTTGAAATTTCCAAATATTTATTAAAATTAAATAAAAAAGTTACAAAATTCAAAATTAAATTTGATGCGCAATTATTGATTTAAATTAAATAAAATATATGTTTTGTTAATTCTCAACATTTTTCAATATTTTTCCGATATGTATAACATTTATTTTATTTTAAAAATATTGTTTAAAATATTGAATAGTATAACATTTTATTAATACTTTTTTAGAACATTTTGTTTCGGATTATTAACTATATAAAAATAATATTTTAGTTACAAGTTTTAAAATTTTTAAAAATTGAAAATGTATATGTGGTTAAAATATTACTGTAAATTTAGATACATAATATTGTGTATTCATAATTTTATAAAATTTAAATTTGTAAAAAATATTCGAATTTATAATTTATTTTATAACATGTTTTTAAATTGTTGCATACTTTAAAATTCCATTAAATATAGTAAGTTTTGTCAAGCATTAATAATTATAACAAAATATTAATTTTGATAATATTTTTTAAAAAATCAAAAATTAGAAAGATACATTAATATTAATATTTATTGTATTTAAGGATATATATTAATTGTAAAAATGAAAGGGGGGATATGCATCATTTATTGTTTAGAGTTTATTTTTATTTGGATGTGGAATAGTAAATTGTTATGGTTTGCAATCCAGCACATTCCCTGAGTTTAGTTGGATTTGGAGTTAGAATAGTTAATTATGATGGTTTACCATCCAGCACTTTCTCTGAGTTTAGTTGGATTTGGAGTTAGAATAGTAAATTATTATGGTTTACTGTCTAGCACTTTCCGTGAGTTTAATTGGATTTGGAGTTAGAATAGTAAATTATTATGGTTTACCATCCAGCACTTTCCCTGAGTTTTGTTGGATTTGGAGCTACAATAGTAAATTATTGTGGTTTTTCCATCCAGCACTTTCCCTGAGTTTAGTTGGATTTGGAGTTTGAATAGTAAATTATTATGGTTTACCATCCAGCACTTTCCCTGAGTTTAGTTGGATTTGGAGTTTGAATAGTAAATTATTATGGTTTACTATCCAGCACTTTTCCTGTATTTAGTTGGATTTGGAGTTAGAATAGTAAATTATTATGGTTTACCATCCAGCACTTTCCCTGAGTTTAGTTGATTTGGAGTTAAACGTGAGATACATTTTAATTTCTTGGTATCATTTTGTATTTACCACTGAAACTATACTTACTTTTTGTAGTAGATTACTTTAATGTCGTGGATGTTTTTTGTAGATGCAGTCTATAAAAGCTGTGAAGAAAAATGCATTTATTAATTATGTTTTGACACAAGTAAAAAATCTGACTTATTTACTTTCTTTATAGGTTAAGTTGTATGTTAATAGTTTATATTTTTAACTATGTAGAGTTGAATAAGGTAATTAATACAATTTTTGTCTTGTATTTTCTTGCTGCCGGTGTTTGGAACTTGAGTTTAGATTTTTTTAATGAAATTATTATGGTTTACTATCCAGCACTTTCCCTGAGTTTAGTTGGATTTGGAGTTAGAATAGTAAATTATAATGGTTTACTATCCAGCACTTTCCTTGAGTTTAGTTGGATTTAGAGTTAGAATAGTAAATTATTATGGTTTTCCATCCAGCACTTTCCCTGAGTTTAGTTGGATTTGGAGTTACAATAGTAAATTATTATGATTTACCATCCAGCCCTTTCCCTGAGTTTACATGGATTTGGGGCTGGAGTTGTAAATTATTATTGTTTATTATTTTGCATTTATGTAAGTTTATTTGTAAAATGAAACAAGTCAATAGATGTATGTTAGTTTTATTTTCAATATTTTAGGGATGAAAAGATATTTCTATAGTTTTCACAATTGAGGGGCCCATTATGATGGCGGCACCATACCGGGAATCTGGACTGGCAACCAAAGGTGCGGCGTCCTGCCATGGGAATTAGGATGCCACCGCCACTGTGGCGGTGGCATCCTGCATATATTGCATTGTGGTGGGCGGTGCTGTAAGCAGCACCCGCCACAATGCAATATATGCATGTCATGCATTTGCATGCACAACGTGGCAGGCACCGTGCGGTGCCTGCCACCTTGTGCATGCAAATGGAGGGGGGTACCCATGGTACCCCCCAAGTACACCCCCAACCCCCTCAACCCCTGGGGGGCCCCCGAAAGTGAACTCCATCTGGCTTTCCATGGCAGGGTGTCCGCCATGAAAAGCCCTGCACCGCCGCCCATCCTAATATGGATGGCAGACACCGCCACCATATTGGAGCCCTTTTCCGCCCGGTCACCTGTCCGACCGGCAGACGGTCTTTCCGTCTGCTGTGGTCCCCACCGCCATCGTAATTTGGTGGGGGGGAATGGTAGGCGAGAGGTGGAAAATGGCAGGCGGATTGCCACCGCCAGACGGGCGGTGGCGATCCACCGGCCATCCAAATAGACCCCTATATTTTTTTATATTTTCTTTGGTTTCCAATTTTATTATAACATTAAAAAAAACTATACATTTTGAGGTTATTCATAATTTATTAAAGAGTATAATATATTCGTAACATTTATTTATTATTAAAAAATGTTAAATAAATCATTTTTCATTACATATATATTTTTTTGTTACAGTGTTTAACAATTGTAAAAAAAATTGTAGCATAGTTATGTAATGGTAAAGTAAAACATTTCAATCTTTTTATATAATACAAAGTATTGTTTGTATTGTTTATTTGTTTTTGGTTCAAACAATAAAAATGTGTATACACTTTAGTTTATATTTAAACAATAATTTCTATAACAGTTTAATTAGCTTGAAAACATATATATTGTACATTTTATAACATTATATTTTATTATTTAGTATACTGAATATTATTATTTTAGATAATATTTAATATGTTAAATAATTTACAATATTTTTACAGAAATAAAATACATATATTTTTTTTATTACATTTGTATCATATTTGTACATTAACAGTGTATTTAATAAACATATATATTTTAATATACATCTAGGGGCCGATTCGGATCCTGGAAAAATTTCCCCCGTCCGAATTGAATCTGGACTTTTTTCCGTCCGAATCGTACAAGAAGCGTACAAACTGCCAAGTACGATTCGCATGGGAAAAACTCCATACGAATCACATCCGGAAAAGTTCCCCACACGTCCTCGGGTCGGAAATTGTGTCCGACACATCCCCGGACGATTTACCGTACGAGTCGGAAAATTGAAGTCCGACCGCGCAAGTACGATCACTCCCGTCCTTACGATCTCACAACTGTATGGAAAAAACACCGTACGGACCGAACTCCCATAGCAAGCATGGGGACACGTGCCCGCATACGCGCCGATCACCCCACCACAGACCCCGCATGTACGCGCAAAATGCCCCCCGGGCGCGGATGTACGCGCCAAACCCCCACCAGTGTATGTACGGACCGTACCCCCACCCGTGTATGTACGGACCGTACCCCCACCCCACCAGTGTATGTACGGACCGTACCCCCACCCCACCAGTGTATGTACGGACCGTACCCCCACCCGTGTATGTACGGACCGTACCCCCACCCCACCAGTGTATGTACGGACCGTACCCCCACCCGTGTATGTACGGACCGTACCCCCACCCCACCAGTGAATGTACGGACCGTACCCCCACCCCACCAGTGTATGAATGGAGCGTACCCCCACCCCACCAGTGTATGTACGGACTGTACACCCACCCCACCAGTGAATGTACGGACCGTACACCCACCCCACCAGTGAATGTACGGACCGTACCCCCACCCCACCAGTGTATGTACGGACCGTACCCCCACCCCACCAGTGTATGTACGGACCGTACCCTCACCCCACCAGTGTATGTACGGACCGTACCCCCACCCCACCAGTGAATTTACGGACCGTACCCCCACCCGTGTATAAATGGAGCGTACCCCCACCCCACCAGTGTATGTACGGACCGTATCCCCATCCCACCAGTGTATGTACGGACCGTACCCCCACCCCACCAGTGAATGTACGGACCGTACCCCCACCCGTGTATGAATGGAGCGTGCCCCCACCCCACCAGTGTATGTACGGACCGTACCCCCACCCCACCAGTGTATGTACGGACCGTACCCCCACCCCACCAGTGAATGTACGGACCGTACCCCCACCCCACCAGTGTATGTACGGACCGTACCCCCACCCCACCAGTGAATGTACGGACCGTGCCCCCACCCGTGTATGAATGGAGCGTACCCTCACCCCACCAGTGTATGTACGGACCGTACCCCCACCCCACCAGTGAATGTACGGACCATACCCCCACCCGTGTATGAATGGAGCGTACCCCCACCCCACCAGTGTATGTACAGACCATACCCCCACCCCACCAGTGTATGTACGGACCGTACCCCCACCCCACCAGTGAATGTACGGACCGTACCCCCACCCGTGTATGAATGGAGCGTACCCCCACCCCACCAGTGTATGTACGGACCGTACCCCCACCCCACCAGTGTATGTACACACCGTACCCCCACCCCACCAGTGAATGTACGGACTGTACCCCCACCCGTGTATGAATGGAGCGTACCCCCACCCCACCAGTGTATGTACGGACCGTACCCCCACCCCACCAGTGAATGTACGGACCGTACCCCCACCCGTGTATGAATGGAGCGTACCCTCACCCCACCAGTGTATGTACGGACCGTACCCCCACCCCACCAGTGAATGTATGGACCGTACCCCCACCCGTGTATGAATGGAGCGTACCCTCACCCCACCAGTGTATGTACGGACCGTACCCCCACCCCACCAGTGTATGTACGGACCGTACACCCAGCCCCCCTTGTATGTACCGTGCGAAACACCACCACCGATGGACGGTGCGGACCAACACCCTGCCCGTGTGTGTACGCACCCTACCCCAGGCCCACACACCAGCACCCTCACCCAACATCGGGAATGTACGAGTCGTACTAAGCCATAGCAAAGGACAGCACTGTACAACAACATGGCCCATGTACGCATCGTACAGACGTTAAAAACACTCCTACTGAACCAGAACTAACCAAAAAAACACAAGGAGAGTCAATCCGAGGCACACAACACCACAAAACATATCCAACAAGTCCAAATACATCCTATACACTGACCTGCAACTGACAAACAGAGAAACAGAGGCCCAAACCACTACCACTCCTTATAACACACCCACCCAAAGTTCAAACACAGGCACACCCACAAATGGATCAATAAAAAGGCCCAACACACACAAACCATGATCCTTTGCAACAGATCCACTGCTACCAGACCCCAGAGACAACGCACTGCACCATACTTCAACCATCAATACACCTTACACTTGCACTCCTTCACACAACCACCATCACAAACACACCCTCATCACATTCACACACACACACCTGCACACCCACAACCATCCACACCCACACCCATCCACACCCCCACCCCCACAACCATCCACACCCACACCCCACACCATGCCCACCAACAAGAATCCAAAGTTCACAAAGGACGAGCTGGAGTCCCTTGTCGACGAGATCATCAGAGTCGAGCCACAGCTCTTCGGAACATTGGTCAGATGGACCAGCATATCAGAAAAAACTGTCATGTGGGAGAGGATAGTCAATTCCGTGAATGCTGTTGGGGCCACCAGAAGGACCAGGCATGAGTGCCAAGCCAGGTGGTACGATCTGCGGAGGACGGTCCGCCGCAAAATGACGGACGACCACAACCAGGCCAACATCACTGGAGGAGGGCCGCCCCGCAGACCGGTACACTACCATCCCTGGGAGGAGAAGGTGATGGCCACGCGGCCGCCGGTGGGAGTAGACGGAGTAGAAGGAGTCCGAGAGCCTGGTGAGTACACAAACAACTCAACTCACATGGGGGGAACGCCATATACAACCCAAATACCAATCATGCACGCAACCCCCCCAAAGCCAGCACCGGACACAACCACACTCCAAAAACACACACATGCCACTAGCGCCTCCATGCCCCATGCCCCAAGCAAGGCCATGCCAAGTCACAGGCCACACAAAACACCAACACAAGACAGGATGTCTCTGATGCCGGGAGGGTGGGCCCCAAAACCAACATAGAGCAACTCTGAAGCACACAACAATGCCCTCAGCCCATATGGCTAAGGGCACAGCCATACAAATAGTGTGTCCCCACACAGTACTGTATTGCCTACTAATGGTGGCCGCGTTGCAGGACGACATGGGCATGAAGGCACAATTTGCACATAACAGCAGCCAATGAAGACGCAGCACACTGAAAGAGTGTCAGCACACACCGCCACAGCAGCAGCGCAGACTCAGACACTCCGCCCAATGGGTGCCCGCAGAGAAGAAACAAACCCACATGAACAAGCCAATGGCCTTTGCAAGACTTGCAAACTGTGTGTGCCCAGGAAGCTGGGCTGAGGTGACAGAGGGTGACACACAGAGGGAGGGAGAGGGGCAGAGAGAGGGACAGAGACAGAGTTGGACACAGGGAGACGGACACAGGGAGGAGGCTGATAGAGGGAGGGAGAAAGGGAGACAGACAGAGGGAGGAGGCTGATAGAGGGAGGGAGAAAGGGAGATAGAGGGAGACGGACAGAGGGAGGAGGCTGATAGAGGGAGGGAGAAAGGGAGATAGAGGGAGACGGACAGAGGGAGGAGGCTGATAGAGGGAGGGAGAAAGGGAGGTAGAGGGAGACGGACAGAGGGGGGAGGCTGATAGAGGGAGGGAGAAAGGGAGATAGAGGGAGACGGACAGAGGGGGAGGCTGATAGAGGGAGGGAGAAAGGGAGACGGACAGAGGGAGGAGGCTGATAGAGGGAGGGAGAAAGGGAGATAGAGGGAGACCAAATCACCCTTGGGTGGTGTGGCCATGTCCACTCGTCAGCAGGTGGACTGTGTGCATGTAGACAAGGTTTGGCAGTGCCTTAACCCCCCCTTCAACCTTTGATAAACACTAGGCCATGTGTCAATCTGTGCACGAGTACCTCCGTGCTGCAGGTCCAAACAGAACCTTACACCCAGTATACCTGCTGGAGCAGAGTTTTCTATTGAAAATTTATTGAGATTTAAACTCCAGTTTACGTTATATGTCATGATTAAAATTACTGATTTATAATCATTAATTACTAACTTTGTTAGAAGTCTTGACTAATCAACATTACTAATGAGAGAAATTACACGCGGGAATGCATTTATGTTGCTTTATTAATACGTGAACTAAATTGGTGAGCAGATTAATTAAATGGGTGTTGCTAAAGTGCTATTTGTTTCATGTTTGCGCTTTAAAATAACGTGCTCTAACGCTTCTTTGTGTCGCAGAAGGCTAGGTAATTACATACACATAAGGGTGTTAGTGGGAATTAACACTGTCTAATCATTATAATGTAGTAATGTTGTTTTGTGTTCCTTTTGATTAAGATGGTCCGTTCAGGCCTAATCCAAGATGGCCGATATTTACAGCCTGCACTCGAGTGATTGAAATGTGATGAGAGGCCTCGCTGAGAATGGTTGAAAACCACCTGACTTCGGCCTCTGTCTGAATTAAAAGTTTCCGTGAGGACAGCGGCTCCAGGCTTGCTGCCAAGTGCCCTTGGAGAAGAATAAAACCACAATAAACTTTGATAATCTTGCGGTGGCTTCACTGTGATTCCGAGGAAGAGCATTCATGAATGTATCGTTTTAGCTTGAAGCTTCCTTCTTCCGTGTTTTTATTTTTGTGATTTTTCAAGAGCGGAGGTTTTTCTAAATGTTGCAAAACAACATCCTTTCCTGCTCGCTCTGCTCAGCAGCTCAACGGACGTTTAGAGATTGTTTGTTATTTTCAAATTGATATTTTTCCTATAAATATTACTAGACTAGAGAGGGTCTGTTCCGATTTTGGCCATTTCTTCCTGAACCTATGCTCGAGAGAGGTTCGATGCTGATTGAGAGGACGGCGACTCGAGAGACTTTACTGAGAGACCTGTCCTGACCCATTTAGCTAGAATAGGTAACTATGAGAATAATGATTTTGCTATTGATTGACTTTCCTTTGAACTAATTTAGATAAACAATCATTTGTTTGAATTCCAGTGTCGGGTGGTTATTTCTTTGTCATTTATTGAGTTTCTGGATATGTTCTTATCGTTTAAATCATGACTCAAGACATAACAATTAGGTCGCATTGACCTCAGTTTAGATGCAGATTATTTTAGGAGTTCTCTCATATATTCAGTGTGGATAGAGTAATAGTTATGAATGTTACTGTGATGGGCCCTAGCGTATGATGAATGTATGTGCGTGTGACTGTGGAATTACTCTGTCCGTGGAAGAAGGGAGAATTTATATGCGCCGATCTGCAGCAGTTTCCTGGTAGCAGTATGATGGTTTTAGATTATTGTCTTTATCTGATAGATTGCTTGTACATAGGCTTTTGATTCATTGATTTATCGATTGATGTTGGTAAATGTACTAATACTATATGTTGAAGTCGTCGTATTGAGTTTTATGTAGTGTGTACGGCTTCTGGAACGTGGGGAGCTGGTGACAGTTTCGTAGTAGGGCAGAGGGAAGTGTGTGCTGCTCTCGGGAAAGACGGAATTGTTGGAATTACCTGTACGTATGCAGGAAAAACGTGTGACAATTGAAGTTGCGCGTCGCATTGTCTGGTTTCGGAATCAGTGACATCGTCGTGTGTTACTATTAGAGACATATTTTCAGTATAAAAGGAGTGCGTATGGTAGCGAAGGTTATCTGTGAAACTCTGGTCTTAAGTCCCAGGGATCCGTAAGGTTTGCTGTTAAAGCTTTCTGCTGGAGGAGTAATAGGTATTCTCTGAGCTTGTTTGAAGGACTGGGCAAAGGTAAGCGCTGCTTGGTTAACGTGTGTTATAATTCTGTAGTGGGACAGACTGTTTGCTGTTCTCGGGAAAGGCAGGATTCTGTGTGTATGTACTACATTTTTCTGGTATGAAAGTGCGTGAATGTATGAGCATTTAGTTGATTGTGAGACTCTTTGGAGCATTCCAGGAGGTAACAGTTAATGGATGCATGTTAGAAGGGCAGAGTAGAGGGATGTGCTACTGTGTCAGCGAAAGTAATAATTCCGTGGTGGAGCAGAGGTAAGCGCTGTTCTAGAGAGAAGCGGGATTCTTGTGAGAAAGACTTTCTTTACTATTCTGTGGTTAGCGAAGCAGACAATGGAGATGTTTATATGTTGTAACTAATAGATTTTGTAGAATCTGAAACGAAGTCTACTAAAAAGGCTTTGTAAAGGAGGGGTAGACGAGTGACAGGGGACAAGAGTAGAAGCTGCAGTCAACGACTACTGACGTCAGAGAGTCAGAGACAGACCGCGCTGTGATTGGACAGTGGATTAGAACAGTGCTCGCGCTAGGATTGGTGCGTTGGTGTGAGCCGCGCTGTTATTGGACAAAGGATCGTACAGTTGCGGAAGGGACTAGAGAATAGTGGTAAACGCTAAAATGTATTACCAAACGGAGGAAAAGAAGAAGAAATCCTTGTTCGGTAAAATTAAAAGATGGTTCGACAAGGATAAGAACATAATAACTAGAGAAGGCGAATTGCTACCTCCGACAAGAACTCCTGCATCCTTCATGGTTGCGAAATATGGGTATCATACCTGTATATGGTTAGACAACTGGGCTAAGTACACTAAGGAGGATGGTGTTTTAGCGTTCCCGGAACATGGTTCATTTAATTTGGCCGTGTTGGGAAATTTACGGGAAAAAATTATGTGTCTAGAGCCTAGACCAAGGCCGACACAGTTCGAGGCGTTGGTGGAATGGGAAGATGAGGTACATGAGCGAGAAAAGCAGAGGAGTGGAGCTAACTATAGGTATATTTTTGGGAGGAAACATGATCGTGAGACTCATCATGATCGAATGAGGAGATGGCGAGATGCTAGTATGACAGAGGGATTATATCCTATGAGGACAGTTGACGAGAAGGAAGAGAGGAAGGGTACGGAAAAGATACCTGATGCAGAAGTGAGAAGGTATGGGGCTAATGATTATGAGGATGAAGTCTTGGATGACATGATCTATAAGAGACCGCCTCCATATAGACCAGAACCAGAAGAGAGAACGCCAGTTGTTACTCCCATAAGAGATACTTTGCGAATTGTTAAAACAGAAATTGCGACACCTGATCTGAAAAGTGGTAGCTCTTTCACGGAAAGGGAGAGAGAGAGAGAGCGAGAGAGAGAGAATCGGATCAGTGAAGAGAAAACAAGAGAATTAGCCAGAACAACATCTGAGCTGACTGAGAAGATTAGAGAGCGGACGAAAAATCTAGAAGCTGTTACAGTGCCTGTAACAATAGGTCCGGTTGTGCCTATTTTCGATAAACAAAGAATGGGTGAGAATGGTTTTACAGTTCCCTATGTAGGAAATGGTTTGGTTGGTTCTTGTTCTTTGGAGGAATCAGGAATGAGGATGGGAGAAAATAATTTGAGACAGCTGAAACATGACACATGTAGTGGAGGATCAGATGTACAGCCTAATTCAGGATTGAATGCTGGTTGTTTGGGAGGATCAATTTTGGAACCACAGAGGATGACAGAACAAGTGGGTGCAGTGAAAAGGTCTACAGAAATAACAGCTGAGGATTTGAATGATTGGTTAAAGGTTCTTCAAAAGAAGGATACAGATTCACAAGCAATTGATGTGGCCAGGTTGCGCATAGAATTGGAAGAGCTTATTGCAGGAACAATTCCTACAGAAATGTTGAAAAATCATCATGATGGAGAGTTGCTATACATGTGTAAGAGTATTACCTGGAGGGCTAAGAGTACACATGACAGATTAAAGAGTATAGCGAATGAAATGGGAGTTGACATGGATAAGGTGAAAGCTCTGCAGAAGCCTTACAGAGTGGACTTCTCGGATAAAGACATTGAAAATCTAAATGGTGTTGGCAGAACAGGGCAGATTAAGGAAATGATTGCCTTATTGCGAAAATGGGGTGATGTGGAAAAGTGGAAGGATAGGTGGTACAAGAAAAGGGAAGATTCAGTGGACAGGACTTATTCAGCTTTCCCTATGAGAGAAAAAGAAAAAACAGTGGATGCTTATCCTATGAGAGAGATTCCTGGAGGAGGATATGTACATGTCCCATGGACTAGACAGGACATGTTGTCATTTACGAATGATTTCCCTCGATTGAGAGAAAAGCCCGTCGAGTGGTATAGGCAGGTAGACAGGTTTGTGAAATTGTCGAAAGTGCTGTGGATTGACTTGAATAGTCTGTTTGATATAATTGTTCCAGCAGACTTGTGGGCAGAGTGTAAAATAGTTGTAGATTGGCCTGCTAAGGAGTACCCAAGAGATCCGAAAACAGGAGCTCCAGACCCGGAGGTCATGAGGAAATATGATCAGGTTATAGTGTTCCTGAAAAATAAGGTACCCCCGAAAGAGACAGACTGGGTTAAGATAGATCGAACACATCAGGAAGCAAAAGAATCAGTTCATGCTTTTTACGAAAGACTGATACCGGCTTTTAAACAGTTTAGTGGAGATGAACACCTGGGTGATAAGGATTTGAGTCACTTTGTATACAGATTTGTATATGGCTTGAGACCTGAAATCAGTGAAATGATACGTGAGCACACGGTCGACTGGCAGAGTAAAAAGATTGATGAAATCTTGAGACATGCAAAATACTTCAGTGATGAGATTGAGGCAAAACAAAGAAAGCTGAAGGAAAAAGCAATGTGGGCACAGGTGAAAGTTGCAGAAAGACAAGAAGCACAGCTGGTGGAACAAGCAAATAATCCAGGAAATAGGCCCAGATATGGTGCAGGAAAAGGAAAGGGGAATCTAGAGGAGGCCAAGAAGAAGTTCCCTTGTCACAACTGTGGACAATTGGGGCATTGGAGATCCGAGTGTACGAATCCACCATTAGTGAGTAATGAGAATAAATCGCTAAATCAACAGGTGCAGAACGAGGGGTGTAATCATCAGCAGCAACAGCAGCAGAAGGTGGTCAGACAGCAGAGTCAAGAGCCAAAACCGCCCTTGCCGCAGAATAGAGGGTCCCAAAAGTATAACCAGGACTCGGGATTCTACAATGATGAGCAGGTAAACAAACCGAGACGTACTAACCCGGTACAGCAGTACTGGTTAAAGAATGAGGGGAGTGAGTCTGAAGGGGACTATTGACGGTGCCGAAGAGAGGAGGAAGAGTGCATACTTGGTGCAACTCTAGAAATAGACCAGGCAGGACCATTTGTAGATGGGAAAATAAATGGGGAGAGTGTTGCTTTTTTGGTAGACACAGGAGCGACAAGATCAACTGTCAGATCAGCAGATATTAGAAATCTTCCTCTCTCGGACGAAGCAATCCAAGTGGTTGGTGTAGCTAATACACAAATTAAAACTCGTCTTACTGAACCAGTAAGGGTAAGAATAGGGAAATTTTCAGACATGCACAGATTTGTAATCTGTGACACCAGTCCAGTGAACTTGTTAGGTAGGGACTTGTTATGTAAGATGAACTGCACAATTTTCTGTACTCCCGATGGAATAGCATTTGAGACACCAGATGAGGATATTTTGTACAGGATGACTCTAGATAATAGAGAAAGTGAGATTGTTGGTACATATGCTGTGTTTAATCCAGATGATTTGCCTCAGGAGTTGAGACACACAGTAAAAACAGCGGTTTGGGATTTTACTGGAGAAGATGTGGGATTGATGAATAATGTAGATCCGGTGAAGATTTCAGTGAAAGAGGGAATTGTTTATCCTAATATCCCACAGTACAGATTGACACCAGAAATAATTGAGGGAATAACCCCTATAATTGACAAGATGATTCAACAGGGTGTTTTGAGAGAGTTACTGAGTAACCCGTGTAATTCACCGATAATGGGGCTAAAGAAACCTAATGGGAAGTTCAGGATTGTACAGGATTTGAGAAAAGTTAACAAGATTGTGGTGGCATGTTGTCCCATTGTGCCAAATCCATCAGTGATTTTGTATCAGATTCCTCATGATGCTGAGTGGTACACGGTAATTGATTTGTGTCATGCTTTCTTTTCAATTCCATTGCATCATGACAGCCAGCCGATTTTTGCATTTCGGTTTGGACAGCGTATTTTAGCATGGTGTCGTATCCCACAGGGGTATACGGAGAGTCCTTCGATATTCAATCAGTTGCTGAAAAAATCATTGGAGAGTTTGATCATGCCTGAAAGCTCAGTACTAGTGCAGTATATCGATGACCTACTGGTGGCATCGAAGTGATGAGTACAGGCCCCAGCCAGGCCCGCAGGACACAAGGGTTCGCTCTCCTGTAATGGAATCTATAAGGAAGTTGGCACGGAAACTGCAAAGTACAAAGACAGCATTTATTAACCCTTAAGGGAGGTCCTACAATCCACACAACACTCTTCAGTATTGCATAGAGTAGCACAAAGAACTTGCGTACATGGTCCCCTTTTATACACAATAGAGGGGCTCATGAGTGGGTGGATACAGCATGAGGCAAGGAATGTTACCTTTTATGGGCATTTTCGATACAAGATCAATATGTGGGCGGAGCTGACACACTCCTTGAGCCCGCGAAAACATGGTCAAGCAAGGCTAACTGATAACAGATGTGGTCAAGTCTGGCCATGCGCCAGATGGACAAAGGAGCTATTTATAGACTGTTACTAGGCAGATTGCAAGAACAACTAACACAGAGGTTGGACTCTTCTCGTGGGGAACACGTGGAAGCATAACAATACAAAATGGAGTCCGAACTTCGGTCAACATAACGGAGAAAACATGATCTAGAGGAGGGAATTAATGTCTTTAGTAAATGCTTAATCACGTCATTGTTTCAATTTACAACAGACGACCCTTTCAGCATTTACTGAAGACATCCGGTTTGTTAGGATAATCATCATATATGTCAATTGTCATCATTTCTTCAACTTCTTTAGCTAAACGTTTCTGATGAGCAACATCGACAATAGCTTTCTTATCAGGGATACAAAATGACACACATAATGAGCAGAGTAAAGGACCACATTGAACGCAGATACAGCACGAAAACAGAACCGCTACAATAATACAGAGACCAGTTAGAACCTTCCATCCCCAGGCAGTAATTAACGCCCAAAACCATCCAGAAAAGGACCAAGTGCCGTTTTCTGTATGGATCTCAGCTGCAATTTTATGCAGTTTATTGATGGCATTATAAACTGATGGCGTATGATCAGGGATAAACACACAGCAGCTACTTCCAATAATTTTACAAGCTCCACCTCGGTCGGCTAACATGACATCTAATACCATATGATTCTGCAATGCAACAATTCTAGTAATTTGCAATTCTTCCGTAAGATTCCCAAGAGCAGCAGCAGTCTGATTTGTCACAGCCTCTACCACTCTTGTTAATCTTCGAATCTTCCTACTATTCAGGGCAGCTCCAACAAAGAAAAACAGTCCTAAGTTAAAATCAATATACTGTTGCAGACTGGTATCAGTCTGATCTACATCGTCAATTGATAAAGTACGTTTATACCTATTTACAGTCACATTATTCAATAATTTCAGATCCTTATGATAAGATGCGGGAGCTAGAAATACAGGAGGTAATAGAAATGATACATAGCATACCCCAGACCACCCAGCCGGCAGACGGTAATAACCTTTATTTCCACACAAAAAGTACGTATTATGGGAGGCTAAAAAGGTACTATTGTTCAACCCATCGATATTCAGAACAGTAATACAATCACTAACACCAACAGGGATAAAACCCACACTCTGGACACACAGGTCCGCTTGAGCTTGTGCTACTTGAATCACAAATTTGTCCTTTCCCACAGTGTCTCTTGTGTTCGTGAAGATGTAGGGAATGGATTCATTGTCTGGTCGGTACTCTTCCCACTCCCAAATTGTCCCATTCGCTTGTGGATACCCATTTTTATCCTGGTGACATTCTTTATTGAGTCTGAAGAGCAATTGTCCCACTGTCGGTTTCCGAGTAGCAAAAAGCTAAGTATACCATGCTCTACAAGAGCCATTATGAGAGAAAGGAAGTGGTATGAATGGCGTTCCTCCTTTCTTCTGATGAGCTGGCATCATCCCACATATCCAACAGTTCGTAGCATTCGTAGCAACGTGGGTATGGTGCAGCATCTGGATGAAAGTGTTATTCAAGTAAGACTGTCGATGCTTCAACTCTTGATACGGTAATGTATAAAAGTAGTGCTCCTCAGGCACCGGAGTTGTCAACACAAGAATCTTCCGAGCGGGTGTTACATCCTCCACGAACCATGTGGTTATCCCAACAATGGCTACTGTGAACATGAACCCTAATGCACAAAGGATTTTCTTTTTCTCCATGTCAAAGTAAAAATAAAACCCAATATCTTCCTGAAACTAAGAGTCTGTCAGAACTCTTCCCCTTGGGCAGCGGTTGATTTCTTCACCAGCGGGCCAAGACGGGTGTCGCTACACTAATGCAGGGCTGATCCCCCCCCCTTGCCTCATCGGCTCTCCGTTTCACTAACCCAAGGGCCGTTCAGACCTTCCTACAGTGCAGGGAATGGATCCAATTCTTTCTGTTGGAGACTCGCACAGCCGTCCTCGTTGCGAGGAGGACCTGCTCAGGACCCACCCATCTCGGTTCCAAGCTGTTTGTTCTGTCAAATATTTTCACCATCACGTGGTCACCAGGTCGGAGACCATGTCCTTCACCGGTAGACCGATCAGGGAGCGCCTCTCGGACCTGTTGATGAATAGAAACCAAGTTATCCGTTAACTGTGCCAGATAATCGTTCATCATTACACAAGGTACATCATACACAGTCTTAGGTTTTGGTAGACCCCAAATATTCATTGGGCGTCCGAAAACAATTTCGTACGGTGTAAGGCCAGTTCGAGAGTGTGGTACCGATCTAATTGACAATAACGCCAGTGGCAGAGCGTCTGGCCAAGTCAAGGACGTCGAAGCTTGAATCTTAGCGATCTTGAGCTTCAGTGTACCATTATACTTCTCGACTAGTCCTGCAGACTGAGGGTGGAATACCGCGTGAAACTTCTGGGTGATGCCCAGGCCCTTCAAGACGTACTTTATAACATCCGCTACAAAGTGAGGCCCATTATCACTCCACAGGAGTCTACAGACGCCATATCGAGGGAAGAACTCTTTCAGCAGCAACTTCGCAGTAGTCATTGCAGTATTGTCTTTCATAGGGTACGCTTCAACCCATTTGCTGAAAGCGCAGACCACTACTAGAACATACTTCAGATTGTTACAGCGCTCAAGCTGGATGTAATCCATCTGCAAAACCTCGAAGGGTGCAGTAGGTGTCACAAATCCTCCTGCCGGAGTTCGAGTACCCTTTCCTGGGTTATACCTCAGGCAGATCATACAGGTCTGCACCACCCTCTTCGCTGTGCTAGCAATCTCTGGATGCTCCCAGACTTGGGTAAGCAATTTCACAATTGCGGAAGCTCCAACATGTGCTAGCCCATGTGCCATCTGAACCATAGGTTGTACAAAAGCCGTGGGTAATTTCCATCTATCCATCTGCTTATTTCTCCAGCAGCCCTCGTCATCCAGTTCTCCCTCACTAGCCCATTGTTCCCGCTCTTTGTCAGAAGCGGTCCTTTGCATTTCTCGCACTTCCTCCTTCGCATCATGCCATCTTTCCACCTGTGACTTTACTACATACACGGCAGTAGCACCGGGCTGCATCGCAGTCTCCCGTGCTACTCGATCTGCCAACGCATTCCCTTCTCCAACTTTATCAACTACTTTCCTATGGGCGCTACACTTAACAATGGCAATTTTCTTTGGGTATGTCAATGCGGTTAAAAGATTGTGAACTAACTCTCCATGCATTATCTGTACTCCATGTGACGTTAAAAACCCTCTCTCCTTCCAGAGTAGGCCGAAGTCATGCGCTACTCCGAAGGCATAGCGGCTATCTGTATAAACATTCACACATAGTCCTGTACTGAGCTCACATGCTCGTGTTAATGCTATCAGTTCCGCTGCTTGAGCTGATTTCTGTGGTATGCGTGCTGTCTCCACTATCGTTTGCAATGTGGTAATCGCATACGCTGCTGAAGTCGTACCATCTGGTAGCTTCAGGCAGGATCCATCCACCCACAGTTCTCCATCTACATCTGAAAAGGGCGTATCCTGGAGATCAATACGACCCTTTGTTTGTTCCTCAGTCACGAGAATACAATCATGCGCTTTCCGCGCCTCAGGCTGGGTTTCGGGGTATGGCAACAATGTTGCCGGGTTTAACGTTACGCACCTTTTTAACGTAATATGAGGAGCCAAAAGCGTCAACTCATATCCCGTTAAACGGGCGCTGGTCAAATGCTGCGTCTTCGTTTGATTGAGCAGGGCATCGACAGCATGGGGGACTAATACCAACAACTTATGGGATAACACAATTCCCTCACTTTGGCGTATTGACACAGCTGTCGCCGCAACCGAGCGAAAACACCCTGGTAATGCTCGGGCGACAGGATCAAGTACAGCCGAAAAATATGCACAAGGGCGCTGCTTATCGCCGTGCATCTGCACTAAAACTGACAATGCACATCCATCTTTCTCATGCACATACAACGAAAAGGGTTTTGCATAATCAGGGGTCCCTAACACTGGTGCTGAACAAAGGGCCTGTCGTAGTTGCTGAAAAGCAGTATCACACTCATCTGACCAAGGGATTGGGATAGGCGTGTCCTTTGTCAAGAGGGCTAACAATGGCTTAGCTATGTGCGAAAACCCCAATATCCACTGTCTACAAAAAGAAACAAGGCCCAGAAATGCACGCACATCCTTCTGTGTGGACGGTCTCGGTGTGTCCAAAATGACTTGGATACGATCCGGTGTGAGTGCACGTCCCTCCTTAGACAAAAGGTGACCCAAATAAGTCACCTTTGGTCTACAGAATTGCAATTTCTTCCTAGATACCTTATGATTGTGGGATGCTAAAAAGGAAAGTAAGGATAACGTACTTTTTTCACACAACTCCAGGGTGTCAGCCGCCAGCAAGATGTCATCGACATATTGAATGAGGGCGACCCCCTCGAGCAGAGCAAAGGAATCCAATTGTCGTTTCAAAGCCTGACTGTAAATGCTAGGGCTTTCTGTGTAGCCCTGGGGGATCCTACAAAAACGATAAGATCTATTATTTAATGTAAACCCAAAAAGATATCGACTATCAGGGTGAATGGGAATGGAAAAGAAGGCATTCTTCAAATCGATCACGGAGAACATAGTCGCCGTAGGTGGTACCAAAGTAAGCAACGTCGTGATATCGGAAACCACTGGGTACTGAGGTAGCACGATCTTGTTCACTTCCCTCAAATCAATTATAAACCGATAAACTCTGGCATCCGTATCCTTTTTCAGTATGGGAAGAATCGGACTGTTACAAATGTTGTAGGGGACTTCCTCCACTACCCCTACCGCTATCAAATCCTGCACTATCTGTATGAGAGCCTCCTCACCCTCCTGGGAAATACGGTACTGAGGGAGGCGTGGTAACACCGCCCCCTCCTGGACGCTAATGTGGACCGGTGGAATCACCATTTGTCCCACATCAGTATCCGAAGTTGCCCATAAGGCACGAGGGAGGGTAGCTAACAGCGCATCCTCCGACATCGCACACATCCGTTCAGATCGGGGGTAATTGTCATTCAATATTACCCGTACACCAGCAGGGGAGCAGCGGATCGTAGCCCTAAAATGCTTTAACATATCAAGACCCATAATGTTGTCCGGTGTGTACGGGGCAAGCAGAAACGGACAGGGTGCAGAAAAAGAGTCAACTTTAAACATGAGGGGCTGCGAAAGAGGGCTTCGGGAGAGTGTACCGTCAAACCCTACCGATGTGACCATTAAGCCGGATGGGGGAGCCCCCGGAACCAATTGCTTAGACAGTGCACTACGTGTCGCTCCTGTATCCACTAGGAACTGATCAGTAGAGCCCAAAACCTCAGCCGATACATAAGGACCCTTCTGATCGACCGGCACCTCAACTGATTCTAACCCCCATCCAACGCATCCCTATGCATGCTGAGAGTCATGGTACCCCGACCGGTCAATCCCCGACACTTGATACTGATGCTGACGATCGAAAACATTTGATCTGTCTCGGTGCTGCCCAGCAGAGTCAAAACGAGCCTGTTCGTTAGAATTCCCTCGAAAGTTCGAGAAACCCCCTCTACCTCGCGGGCCACCGTGGGTATGCCCCTGACGCGATGCATGCAACACCGGACAGTCCCTAGCCCAATGACCCGATTGCTTACAATACGCACATTGGTTCCTATTTAAATCAGATCGGCCCGAGGGAGGACCATAAGATCCTCCCCTACCTCTATTACTACCCCGTCGGGGCGGGCCATAGACTTGTGCCAACATCACCTTTGTTTTCAAATCTTTCGATTTCTTTTCCTCCTGGCCCTTTGCTTCTTGCTCCTGGCGCTCATAATACTGGGCGATAGTCAGGAGGGCTGTCGGCGTAGCGGAAGACCAAGAACTTTCACTCGCTTTTAAACGGGCTGCAACTGCCGGCAGCAGATTAGCCACATATTTATCCGCAAAAAGGTGGCGGCCCGTATCGTCAGTAAGCGACTGGCCACTAAAATCATGAAACGTCTCCTCAAAGCACGTAAAGAAGTCCGCAACTGACTCGTCAACTTTCTGTTTACATGCAGCCAACATATTCCAGTCAATCTTTTTAGGGGGAATAATTGTCTTCAACTTAGCCACAATAGCAGCAGGGAGATCTAAAATACTCTGGGGCGGTTTCTGCGCGGGCTTCCGCTCCCTATCCTCATCCTCAAGGTCAGACCACCGGGCCTTAAAGGCAACTGTATCATCTACCTTTCGGACAGATCGCCACATATCCGGTGGTAGAATAAGGCCAAAGAACAGGTCTATATCTGCTAAAGTCATAACGCAAGAATTCAAGGCCCCCTCGACTTCTTCGTAGAGGGTCGCTGGATTCTTGCGGGGGTCAGGCAGCGCATTCTTTAATGCCATCACATCAGCTCTATGCCACGGAGTATAAACCCAATTATACACAAAATATCCCTTAGCATCGGCGGAGGTAATGTCCGAGCTAGTCCCCGCTCCTTTAGGAGGAACATACAAAGGCGCCGCCTCGCGCATTGGCTTAGCATGCACTAGATCGCTCTTATCTGATTGAGAGGTGGATGAGTGGCCTTCTGTAGTACACGAATCCGACTGCGTCTCCTCCCCTGCTCATTGGCGCGCTTTTTCTTTATGGGCCAGCACCGCGTCCCGCAAGGCGAATAGCCGCCGAGCCGTATCAGGAGCCTTAGAGGGAGAAAAAACACCATCATGCAATGCTTTAGCATCCGATGTCACTTCTTCAGGCTCAAAGACACTAGAATATTTCCGAAAAGCAGCAATCACTTCCTCAGCGAAATGACTCAAAAAATACAATCTCTCTCTATCCTGCCACGACCCCCAAGTATGGAACAATTCATCCACGGACACCTTACCCTTAAGTGCACGGAAAGAAATTTGCCGAAGCTCAGCCATATGCTCAGCCGATAACATGGACCGCGTATCTACCTTACCCGTACCCGGGACAGAATCTTGTGGCCTCGGAGCAGATGCGCCAACATAAGGGGGCGGAGAGCGATCTAGTAAATAAAAATCATCATCAAGATTATTAAGGACAGGATAAAGTGGCTGCCGAACAGCATATTGACCCGAGACTTGCAGCCTACGCTCTTTCTCTTGTCTCTCCGTTTGTTCTTTGTCCTCCCGACGCCTCGCCTCCTGTGCTCGCACATGATCATTCTTCCGTTGTTCTTTATCAAACAGCGCTTTCTCACGCTTCTCTCGCTCACGCACCTCCTTCACCCACAACCGCACACACTCAAACATATCCTGACGAGCACGCCGCTTACACATACACTGTTCCACATACTCAATCTTACGTATATCAAACGATCCATACAAAGGCCATCGTAACTCAGGATCTTTTTTAGTATATTTCCTCCATACTGTGCTGTACATTATGGAAGAAAGACCATGCTTCACATACATATCCCTATTAGGAGTCCCCTCTGGGGGAGCTGGAGCAGATTCCTCGAGGTTCAACCGGTTTCCAAAACAGCAACACCACTTACGGAGTGCGCTAAAAGCAGGCATGCTCAGGAATAATGCAAAATATGCAATATTATAGAGAAAATGGCACTTAATCGTTGCGCCGTTCAAAGTTACACAGCTCCGGAGAAATCTCTCCACATTACCTGCCTATATGTGTTGCAACGCATATATTTTCACAAAGACAAATACAAAATATGACTAGTCATCACAAATCAAACTCAAATAGCCGGACCAGGCTTCAAAAACTCGGAGCAAGTACCGTACACCGGTTCTTACCAATCAAGAGTCCAGATTCCAACTGCCAAGCTCCACAATCGCCCAAACGGCTTTCACGGCAGGACCGACAGAAGAGGTCTCAGTCGAGGACCGGCGCCACCCAGACGGTCAGCTCGGAAGGGAAGGAAGAAAAACCTCGGGATGCCAGGGCTAAGACGCCGCTGGCAGTGATCACGTCCCCGGCCAAGTTCCTCACCTTCGTCGCGACCAGTCCTTCGAGCATCCGAGTCGCCGATGAGCCCCACGTGACGGGCGCCAATTGATGAGTACAGGCCCCAGCCAGGCCCGCAGGACACAAGGGTTCGCTCTCCTGTAATGGAATCTATAAGGAAGTTGGCACGGAAACTGCAAAGTACAAAGACAGCATTTATTAACCCTTAAGGGTGGTCCTACAATCCACACAACACTCTTCAGTATTGCATAGAGTAGCACAAAGAACTTGCGTACATGGTCCCCTTTTATACACAATAGAGGGGCTCATGAGTGGGTGGATACAGCATGAGGCAAGGAATGTTACCTTTTATGGGCATTTTCGATACAAGATCAATATGTGGGCGGAGCTGACACACTCCTTGAGCCCGCGAAAACATGGTCAAGCAAGGCTAACTGATAACAGATGTGGTCAAGTCTGGCCATGCGCCAGATGGACAAAGGAGCTATTTATAGACTGTTACTAGGCAGATTGCAAGAACAACTAACACAGAGGTTGGACTCTTCTCGTGGGGAACACGTGGAAGCATAACAATACAAAATGGAGTCCGAACTTCGGTCAACATAACGGAGAAAACATGATCTAGAGGAGGGAATTAATGTCTTTAGTAAATGCTTAATCACGTCATTGTTTCAATTTACAACAGAAGACACGTGAAGCTTGTGAAGTAGATACCATAGCTTTACTGAATCATCTGGCAGATGGAGGGTTAAAGGTATCTCCAGCCAAATTGCAGTTTTGCAAGAAAGAGGTGCATTATCTTGGACACAATATTGAGAAGGGTCTGAGAAAAGTGACTGATGACAGGATCAAGATTATCAGAGGAATGAGAGCCCCAATGACCCAGAGAGAAGTGAGGATGTTTCTGGGGATGGTGGGTTATTGTCGTCAGTGGATAAGTAATTTCTCCTTGATAGCAAAGCCACTGATTAAATTGACCAAAAGTGAGGTGAGAGACCCATTGGAATTGAATGCAGAACAAATGGCAGCATTTGAGGAGTTGAAGAGCAGAATGTGTGAAGCACCTGCTTTGGGAATGCCAGATTATGAGAAAGAGTTTGAGTTGTACTGCAGTGAGAGAAATGGTTGTGCACTTTCAGTGTTAATCCAGAAACATGGACAGTTGAGAAGGCCAATTGCGTACTTCTCATCAACACTTGACCCCGTAGCTGTGGGTTTGCCAGGTTGCCTGAAAGCAGTAGCTGCTACATGCAGAAGCTTGGAACAGAGTGAGGGCATAATAATGGGATATCCTGTAAGGGTGTTCGTACCTCGTGATGTGGCATTTCTGAAGCAGAACTCAATATATGTCACATAGTCGGCTGACTAAATATGAGAAAATCATTTTGGGAGCATCAAATGTGACTCTTGAGAGATGTGTAAATGTGAATCCAGCAACACTGTTGCCAGATGCAGAAAATGTGTGTGTGGGAGATGATGTTGATCATGATTGTTTGGATGTGCTTGATTACTGCACAAAACCTAGACCAGACATAAGAGATCTGCCACTACCTGAGAGTGATCATGTGTTATTTGTGGATGGATCATGTTTGAGAACTGATGATGGTGTGCTGAGTGCAGCATATGCGGTGTGTAAAGTTTCAGAAGTTATGGAAGCTTCGTCTTTGAAAGGAGTAAGGTCTGCTCAAGTGGCTGAATTGGTGGCATTGACGAAAGCTTGTAAGATTGGGAAAAATCTGAGAGTGACTGTGATGACTGATAGTCAGTATGGATTTGGAGTGGTTCATGATTTTGGCCAACTTTGGCTTCAGAGAGGTTTCTTGACGTCGAGTGGAACTCCCATAAAGAATGCTGAAGTGATTGGGAAGTTGCTTGAGGCGATACAGCTGCCTAAAGAACTAGCAGTTGTAAAATGTGCTGCTCATGGACAAGGAGATGATTTTGTAACCCTTGGTAATCGTTTTGCAAATGACATAGCACAGTATTGTGCAAAGAACAATCATTCGATTAACAGGGGACGAGAAAGGGAAATGTCTTTTTGTTCTGTGATGTTTACTAATGTCCTGGAAATGTGGGATGAAGTGAAACAGTTGCAGGATGAAGCAGGAGATGAGGAAATGAGAGATTGGATCAAGGCAGGTTGTGCCCCAAGAGAGACAGATCATGTTTGGATCTATAGAGATGGAAGACCAGTCATGCCTAACTCGATGTTATCAACAATGGCAAGGATGTATCATGGCCAGGGACATCTGGGGAGGGATGCTATGATTAGGTCCTTTAAACAAACCTGGTACAATGCAAAGTTCAGGCTGATTGCAGAAAGCATCTGTCAAAGATGTTTGATTTGTCAGCAGTTCAATACTGGGAAGAAAACAGTGGTGAGTCTAGGAACAATAGGCAGAGAAGGAGGTCCTTTTACCAGAATGCAAATAGATTTCATTGAAATGCCCCAAGTGAATAGATTGAGGTATGTTCTAGTGGTAGTCTGTTTGTTCTCAAGATGGGTGGAGGCCTATCCGACTAGGAGAAATGATGGAATAACAGTGACAAAGTTACTGTTAAGAGAGTTTATTCCTAGGTACGGGTTTCCAGTGACAATTGAGTCAGACAGAGGTGGACACTTCTATAATGAGCTCATGGGTTTAATTTGTGAAGCATTGAGCATACAGCAGAAGCTACATTGTGCATACAGACCAGAGGCTTCTGGCGTTGTTTAACAGATGAACGGCACAATCAAAAACAGAATTGGTAAGATGTGCTTAGCTACTGGAATGAAATGGCCTGATGTCTTGCCTCTAGTGCTAATGACTATTAGGTCTACTCCAGATAGAACTACAGGGTTGAGTCCACATGAAATATTGATGGGACGTGCGATGAGACATGCTTTCGTGCCTGTCAACAAGTTGATGACAATAACTGATGACATGATTTTGGATTACTGTAAAGGCCTGGCTGACGCAGTTCATTCTGTGTTTCACCAGGTTGGAGAAGACGCTACTACACTTGAAAAGAAGCAAGCCCATGATCTGAGTCCAGGGGACTGGGTGAGGATAAAAGTGCACAGAAGAAGAAATTGCTTGGTCCCAAGGTGGGGAAGACCAAGACAAGTCATTCTGACTACGACAACTGCAGTAAAGTGTGCTGGTGTGAAAAACTGGGTTCATGCAAGTCATACTCTGAGAGTTCCGAATCCAAAGGATGGGACTGGTAAAGAGTATTTTGAAGAGTCAGATTCTAGTGATGATGCAGAGACTGAACCAGTGAGAAGAAAAAAGAATCCTGAAAGGGGTGAAGGAGAAAGAGAGTCAGGTGATTCTTTTTCCTTCCCGAGAGAGACTTCAAGGGAAACGTTGAGAGTCTCAGAAGAGAGATCAGATTCTGTAAGAGTGCCTGAAGTTCCAACAACAAGTGGTGAAGAAAGAGGAGAAAGGAGCAATTCCACAGAGACTACACCTGAGTTAAATGAAGAGATTGAGAATCCACTTGAGATTAAACCTGAAGAAGTAGGGTCAGAAGAAGATAGAGAGGGACAGATTGCGGAAGACCCCCGAGGAGGTGTAGGGAACATTCCTGATAAGCTAGGTGAAGGGACAAGTAGACAGCAAGAAGATTGCGTGTCGGAGACCCGAGGAGGGACAGAAGTAGAGAAATCTCAATCGGTGGAGAAGAAGTCTGTGGAGCAAAAGAAAGTTGTTCATGGACCAGAGGCAAATGAAACAGAATCGGATGAAAGTGAGAATGAGAAATCAGAGGGTCGAGTTCTGAGAAAGAGAACTTGGATCGGAGAAAGAAATAATAAAGAAGTGAGACCGAAAAGGGTTGTGAGAGGAGATCTTTGGCCCAACAGGATAAAGAGGCTAAGGTACAGACTGACACAAGCAAGTTCAAGTTCATCGAAGGCTGAACAGGTGAACGAGGTGTCGAGTCAGAATCAAGCAAAAGGTGAGAAACAAGAAGTATCAAAAGAACCAGAGGAGATCAAGAGAATCAGAAAACCTAACCAGAAGTATAGGTCACCGGAATGGACGTACGTGGCACTGTCTGAAGGAGAAGAGGCAGAAAGTCAAGGAAATCCAGAGGGGACCGTACGAGAAGTGGTTAAGGAGGAGAAAACTGTCGGAATCCTGAAAGTTATCTTGACTGACATTGGAGAAGAGTCAGATGCTCAGGTTGTTGAAGATCTAATACAGTTTGATGTTGCTGAAGAAGAAGTAAAAAGTGATGAGAATCCAAATTGAGTGAACCGAAAGAGTCACTTGGAAAGAGTGAAAAGTAGAAAATCTAAAATTAGCTGTTTGAAATAATCTAGAGTTCTAGAGATTCGGTAGTGGAGTAATAGAGGCTAAGTCAAAAGACACTGCCAGAGTAATAACATGGCTAACACAGAAATTAATCAAAGTAGGTGTGCTTTCTTGAAAAGATGGTGTAGAATGTGCTGCTGCTGTACAGGATTATTAATGCTACTATGGGGTGTACTTGCTTTACTAGTTACATTTAGAGTTACAATAGACACTTTTGGAATACATGCTGAGAATGTGACCAACATAGTGAAGAGTTCACAGAGAGTAGTTCCAACTAGAATTAGTAATATTTACATACATAAAGATAGGTCGATTAATGATTTTTCTAGCAATGTTTTTTCAAAATTGTTGTTCGAATACGTAAAGACAATGGAAGTAAGGGATTGCTACGTCTGTATGCAATTACCTGCATCTGTTTCAGAGGGTGTTACTTATCACCATCTACCAGCTACGTATGGGATTTCGTGTAGTGTGTTGAGTAGTGTTTTTTATTTGTTAGGGAAAATAGATTATGAGATGTCTAACAAAGATAACATTTTTGGGCAATTGCCTATGAATAAGAAACTGAAGCCTGCTAAAGAAGCTAACATTTTTGGTGAGATTTTTATTGAAACTGAAGAATTAACATTAGATTACATTTTTAGGAACAATTTAACTTGCAGTTTGAAAGAAGAGGAAAAGGCTTTCCTAGATATGGTAGAAAAAAGAAGAGTGAGCATGCATGAAGAGGCAGGGAAATATAAAATGAGTGAGACAATATGGGATATTGAGATGGGAAAGGAGTTGAGGAATGGGGCCAGTCCAACTTTGGCTTTAGATGCACCACAGAAGGGTAAACTATGCATTACCAGAAAGAAGTCTCAATATGATAGCTATTTTGTTGGGACTAGTGAGTGCCATGATACATACTTTATTGCAACCGGATGGGGATTTAAGGGAGGAGAAGATCCAGTTTTTCCGGGAGTGTATTATATTTGTGGGAATAAGGCTTATTACAGGTTGCCTGACCATTGGTATGGCACGTGTTATGTTGGCCTGGTCTTTCCAAAGATTTTTCATATAGATAAGATAGAAGATGTAGAACACATTAATCTATTAATACGTTTTAAGAGAGAATCTTGGTCGGAAATTGTAGGAGATATTTTTGGAGCTTTAATTCCAGCAGTGGGAATTTCATTAAATGCATATGGAATTCGGAAACTGTCAACAGTGGTGGATCGCTTATCGACAAGTACCGCTGGAGGGTTTCTTTTGGTGAATACGGAGATGGTTGCCGTACACGCCATGTCTATGCAAAATCGACTTGCCCTTGATATTCTATTGGCCAAAGAGAGTGGAGTCTGTGGAATGCTGAAAGTTCAACATTGTTGCACTTACATTCCTGATGAAAGCAAAGATCTAAAGGTCTTTATCAAAAATATTACTGATTTGCATGAAGAATTAGTACCACTGAAAGCTGAAAGTATCTGGACTAAAATAGCTAATAAGATAGTTGCTGTTAAGAGTTTTATTGCTAAGATAGGTAGTACCATTATTGGTAAGATATTATTTCCTTTGACATGTGTGATTGTTGCTTTATTGATACTTAGATTAGGGTGTTTGTGTTGTAAAAACAGGGGAGGGAAAAAGAAAATGATAAGACAGAATACTGAAAAGAAACAAAAGAGGTCAAAAAGAGACCCACAAGAAATAGAATTAGAAGAATTGAGGGAGAGTGTTTACTTGGAGTCAAAGAGGGATGATGAAAGAGTGTCTGGTGTGTAGTGACGTGAAAAGACATTTCAATTTCTCCTAAGAAATGGGACTAATTTTTTTTTGGGGGGGTTGGTTTTTGTGGTGATAATATATCACCAAAGGGGGGATTGCTGGAGCAGAGTTTTCTATTGAAAATATATTGAGATTTAAACTCCAGTTTACGTTATATGTCATGATTAAAATTACTGATTTATAATCATTAATTACTAACTTTGTTAGAAGTCTTGACTAATCAACATTACTAATGAGAGAAATTACACGCGGGAATGCATTTATGTTGCTTTATTAATACGTGAACTAAATTGGTGAGCAGATTAATTAAATGGGTGTTGCTAAAGTGCTATTTGTTTCGTGTTTGCGCTTTAAAATAACGTGCTCTAACGCTTCTTTGTGTCGCAGAAGGCTAGGTAATTACATACACATAAGGGTGTTAGTGGGAATTAACACTGTCTAATCATTATAATGTAGTAATGTTGTTTTGTGTTCCTTTTGATTAAGATGGTCCGTTCAGGCCTAATCCAAGATGGCCGATATTTACAGCCTGCACTCGAGTGATTGAAATGTGATGAGAGGCCTCACTGAGCATGGTTGAAAACCACCTGACTTCGGCCTCTGTCTGAATTAAAAGTTTCCGTGAGGACAGCGGCTCCAGGCTTGCTGCCAAGTGCCCTTGGAGAAGAATAAAGCCACAATAAACTTTGATAATCTTGCGGTGGCTTCACTGTGATTCCGAGGAAGAGCATTCATGAATGTATCATTTTAGCTTGAAGCTTCCTTCTTCCGTGTTTTTATTTTTGTGATTTTTCAAGAGCGGAGGTTTTTCTAAATGTTGCAAAACAACATCCTTTCCTGCTCGCTCTGCTCAGCAGCTCAACGGACGTTTAGAGATTGTTTGTTATTTTCAAATTGATATTTTTCCTATAAATATTACTAGACTAGAGAGGGTCTGTTCCGATTTTGGCCATTTCTCCCTGAATCTATGCTCGAGAGCGGTTCGATGCTGATTGAGAGGACGGCGACTCGAGAGACTTTACTGAGAGACCTGTCCTGACCCATTTAGCTAGAATAGGTAACTATGAGAATAATGATTTTGCTATTGATTGACTTTCCTTTGAACTAATTTAGATAAACAATCATTTGTTTGAATTCCAGTGTCGGGTGGTTATTTCTTTGTCATTTATTGAGTTTCTGGATATGTTCTTATCGTTTAAATCATGACTCAAGACATAACAATTAGGTCGCATTGACCTCAGTTTAGATGCAGATTGGTTTAGGAGTTCTCTCATATATTCAGTGTGGATAGAGTAATAGTTATGAATGTTACTGTGATGGGCCCTAGCGTATGATGAATGTATGTGCGTGTGACTGTGGAATTACTCTTTCCGTGGAAGAAGGGAGAATTTATATGCGCCGATCTGCAGCATACCTACCCACTGTGTTCGTCAGATCCCTGTCACAAATTGTAAAGTTACCTACCTGCATTCTCATATAGCATGGAATAAACACCATTTGGCCACGTTCAGTGCAACACGTAAGGCGGCTCTGCATGGCTTGCTACGCCCGCTCACTACACTGATGACTGCGTTCACAAAAGATGCATCAACTAAGACTGTGTCACACATAGGTAAAGTGTCGAAAGCTGTGGCCAAGGGACATACCCATGCACAAGTGCACTGTGTGAGGAATGCTAGCCAAATCAAACCACCCAGAGGAACTGTGCCAAATCAAAAATGAATGAAACATGGATGTCGCATGTAACACAATTAACACTGTCTCTCTCACACACAGGTCAACGTCGTCGATCTCCCCCCAACACTGGGGGGGAAGACTCACAGGACCAGGCTCTGCGTGAAGAGGACCCCACCAGCAGCGACGACTCTCACCACTCCGTGGATGACCCAGACCAACCTGGCCCCTCTGGTGTCCAACCACCTGCAGCACCTGCGTCAGGTACAACTGTGCCCACCACCACCCCCATTCCTGCCACATCCCAGGAGACACCCAGGAGCCCTGCCCGCACACAACAACGCAGCCAGTCTGTCCAGGAGGGACACAGTTCTCCGGGCACCCAGGAGGAGGCAGGCGACACCGCAAATGCCATCCCTCAGGGGTCCCGGAGACCCAATGTGCCCACAACGGCAGGCCAGGTGCAAGTGGGCAGGGGTGGTGGGAGTGGAGGACGGCGGAGGCGCGAACCTGAACAGTTGGCTCAGGACCCGGCTATGGCACACGTCAGAACCATCCTGGACGCATACCGGCGTGACTCCAGAGGCATCACCCAGGTAGTGGAGACCCTCAATGAGATGAAGGCCCTGCAGGTTGAGCATCATGCCAGGATGGAAGCAAGACTTGCAGAGCTCTTGGCGGTGCACAGGGACGTGAGCCAATCCCTCCATCAGATCGCCCAAAGCCTGGCAAACCCTCCCTGCGCCACCAGGCGTAGAGCAGCACCAGACCCAGGGAGGGAGGAGGAGGAGGATACATCTGATGGAGCGTCCCTTGCATCGTCAAGGCAGGCATTGTGGTACTTTAAAATTTGGGACCGCGTAGGAGGCAGGGCCCTACCCTGCCTATTCCGGTATCAGCGAACCGCGAATGGCCAATGCAGTATGTACAAGTGTTTCGCATAACGTTTCATCGATAAATGCACTGTGTATACGATGTTACACATTGACTTCGTGGGTTCCATCTTGGAACAATGGCCATCTTATGGTTGCCCTCACATAGGCTACACATCGAGGACAATCACAGACCTTCAGAACACATGTGCCTTCTATTGACTTCTCTGTGACCTATGCGATTTGGCTCCACCGCCCCAGGTCAATCCGGTCTCACGAGCTCCCCGTCCTGCGGCCACCTGTGATTAGCATCAGGGTTTGACACACCATAAAACCTTTTCATCCCACACAAGCCTCCGGCTAATCTCTTTCACACCTGACTCTTCCTACTGTACCTGGATCTGCACCCGCTTTTCTTCCCTCTGTCTTACCCCCCGTTTTCGCCTCAACCTCTCCTTCTGCACGACAACGATTAGCTAATGTGGTTACTAGTTTAATGTCGCCTCTCTTTGGGTCATCTAGTATGACCCCTGGTTTACAACGTAAGCAGTTGCGTAGTCAGCTGCCTGATTCTGAGGAGAAGGAGGTATTAGACCATATGGCACGTAGGTGGATCGTTTTTTCTTCACTCTATGATGTGGAATCAGTTGTTAATGTTTTTCACCAATGGGATGCCCCGAAACAAAGGTATGTGTATGAGAAAATGTGTGAAATCCTCTGTGAAGAGTTGGAAGAGCATGGTTCAAACTCAAACCCGCAGGGGTTGTGTCGAGTGCGATTTGATTTTGTAACAGGTACAGTTGTGGGTCCCGCCGTAGATAAAGCAGTTGCGACTTTACTGTCCTTCAGGAATGATGATTGTCAACAATCATTGTTCGAACAGGAATTCCCTGTGGGGAAAAAGGTAAAAGCGCGCCAATATCCAATGCGTGAGGTTTCTCCAGTTTGGAGACCTGGTGATGCGAATGCTAATCCAGCTGTTCTGCCACATTTTCAGCGTGTTTGGGTGCATGTCCCTTGGAAACGATCTGAAGTAATAGCACTTAAACAGACATTGCCTGATCCCCGTAAAAACCCTGCAGGATATTATAAGGAGTTGTCACAGACGGCAGGATCATGTATCATGAATCTAGCTGACATAGATATGTTGTTTGGAAATGTTGTTCCACAGCCTTTGTGGGGATCAATTCGTAATGTAGATCACGATGCAGAACTAGGAGACACATGGGCTAATATAATTGCTGCAGATGCTAGACAAGTTGGTGGTGCGAAACCTGAGCCCCTGGTAGCAGAACTCCCTGGTAGAATTATTACCTACATGAAAACTTTAATGCCCGCGATGCGTGTGAATTGGGATAAACTATCGGCATGCAAACAGAAGAAAGATGAAACGGTGTCTGATTTCTTCACTAGGTTTGAAGAAACCTTTATCGACCACAGTGGTCAAGACATGAGTACCGAAGGTGGCCAACGGTTATTTGTTGATAAATTTGTGCATAATTTGCTTCCTGAGTTGTGTAAGAAGTTAAAAGACTCAGAGAGTTCTTGGGGTGTTTCCTCTTCAGCGCAAATACTGGCTACTGCACAGTATTACGAAAATAGGGATAAAGATGAGAAGGATAGAGCAGACAAGAAAACGAAAGAATTGAAGACAAAGGTTCTGTTACAACAGGCCTACCCACTGCGTGGTGGCCAGAGTAATTATCAGCAACCGCCACAGTTTCAGAGAAACGTGCAAAGGTACGAGTATTCACAACCACGCATTCCTATAGGGCCTAATCAATGTTCGTATTGTAAAGAGGAAGGTAATTTTAAGTATAGTTGTCCTAAATTAATGCAGCGTACTAATAATGCGTATGGCGCAAGAGGTAGAGGTGGTCAGCAAGCTCCTAGAGGCAGAGGGCGTGGAAATGTTCCCCAGAACGCGCGTCCTCTCCCGCCTCAAAATACGATAAATAGCTTTGATCAGCGAGCCCATGCTACTGGTAATACAGCTCAGTACTATAATAATGATTTTTATGCAGAAGACGACAATGTGGAAGGTAATGACTACTAGGACAGCCATAGACAGAGAGAGGGAGTTGTTTCAGTGCCAGTGGATCAGGGTGGACCGTATGTTAAGGTGACTACAGCGGGTGTAACAGAGCCCTTTCTGCTGGATACTGGTGCTGCAAAGAGTTCAATTATGCATTCAAAACTCCCTGGCGCGCCTTTGTCTGGCGAAATGAATGTTTCAGTAGGTTTTTCTGGCGCCCCAGTTAGAAACCCGATTTCTAGTCCTATGCCCCTTTCTGTTGGACCTTGTGAGCTAAAAGCACCCCTCATCCTAACGACAGGTTGTGGTGAAAATCTGTTAGGGTTAGATTTGTTAAAAAGATTGCATGCAACACTATATTGTTCTCCCTCAGGAATACAACTTACATTGGGTAAGGAAGTGATTTCCCCGATGTACTTGTCTAAGAATACATTGCCACCTGAATTGTCATCCCTTCCGGATGTCCTTTGGGCTACTGGTCCCAATGATGTGGGTCTTTTGGAAATACCGCCATATGTGGTCACTTTGAAAACCAATGTCACATTGCCACGCATTCCCCAGTACAAGAACTCCACTGAAGGTCAGAAAGCGTTGTTAGCAATTATCAGTGATTTGATTAAAAAGGCCACCTGTTTACAGATTTGTGATTGACCTTAGAGAGGTAAATAAGATTGTTTTGCCACAGTTTCCAGTTGTTCCTGATATCACTGCCTTGTTAACTATGATTCCAGCCTCCGCTGCATGGTTCTCAGTGATCGATTTAAAGAATGCTTTCTTTAGCATCCCAATTGCAGAAGAGAGCAGGGACATTTTTGGCTTCAGTTTAGGAGGTCGAAGCTTCCGTTTTAAACGCGCTCCACAGGGCTACTGCGAAAGTCCATCAATATACAGTCAGGCTTTAAAAGCGCAGCTTGACGCACTTGTTTTACCTAGTGGCGCTACCCTCATTCAGTACGTTGACGATTTACTAATCGCCGCGGATACTGAAAAGATTTGCAAAGAAGCTACATTGTCATTGCTGCGTCATTTGTCTGCCTCTCATCATAAAGTGTCTCTCTCAAAACTGCAATATTGTCGACAATAAGTGACCTACTTAGGTCATCTCTTATCGAAGGAGGGAAGGAAACTGACCCCAGAAAGAATTCAAGCCATTGCACGATTAAGCGTGCCAAGAACACAGAGAGAAGTGCGTGCTTTCTTGGGCATTACTTCATACTGTAGGCACTGGATCCCGAGTTTTTCTTTGTTGGCAAAACCTTTGTTAGCATTAACCTGTAAAAATACACCGAATCCTGTCCCATGGTCTGAAGAATGTCAGAAAAGTTTTTGGGAATTGCGTAATGCATTATGTTCAGCTCCTGTGTTGGGTACCCCTGACTACAGCAAATCTTTTACATTATATGTTCATGAAAAGGACGGTTGCGCATTATCAGTGTTAACACAGCCTTTTGGTGACAGACCGCGTCCATGCGCATATTTTTCATCAACTTTGGACCCGGTAGCAAGGGCATTGCCAAGTTGTTTGAGAGCTACAGCCGCAGCAGCTGTGTCTATTCGACAGTCCGCTGGACTAGTGATGGATAACACATTGATTGTAATGGTTCCACATGCTGTGGACACATTGTTAAACCGGACCAAGACACAGCACTTAACTAGTGCTCGATTGTCAGGGTATGAATTGACACTGTTGGCAAACCATATACACATAAAGAGATGCAACACGTTGAATCCAGCCACATTATTGCCGATCCCAGCAGACATAGATGAGATTGAGCAGCATGATTGTCTGTTCAGAACAGATGAAGAGACGAAAGGGAGAGTGGATCTTAAAGATACTCCCCTAACTGAGTGTGATGGTACCTTATGGGTGGATGGTTCGTGCTTCAAGCTTCCGAATGGTGATACGACTGCTGCATATGCTATCACGACTTTGCACACGATTGTCGAGACCACATAATTCGGCTCAAGCAGCAGAATTAATTGCCCTTACAAGAGCATGCGTGTTGTCTGAAGGAATGAAAGTGAACATATTTACTGACAGCCAGTATGCCTTTGGCGGGGCTCACAGTTTTGGCCGATTGTGGAAAGAACGTGGGTTCCTGACTTCGCATGGAGCTAAAATTCAGAATGGTCAGTTGGTGAATGATCTCCTTGAGTCACTGACCTTACCGTTACAAGTTACGATTGTGAAATGCAGTGCCCATAAGAAGGTCACTGATGATGTTGGTCGTGGTAATGCATTTGCTGACGAAATCGCGAAAGAAACAGCAAAAGATGTGACGACTCGAATGTATGTTGCAGGCCCTGCAAGATGGATTGGTGATGTTGGAATGTTGGAATGTGTAAAGTCACGATAGAGAGTGTGAAGTCCCTTCAAGCTGAAGCCACAGAGAAAGAGTTGAGCAAGTGGAGAGAAAGTACGGGTAAAATTGGATGAGAATGGTTGTTGGGTTGATTTATCAGAACATCGGCGATGGTTGTTACCTGATGCATATGTGCTTCCAGTGGTTACTATGGCACATGGAATGGCACATATCAGTGTGAAAGGAATCTAAGTTGTTGGCCCCAGTTTGGCAGAACACTGGAATTCCCAAGTGTGCGGAGAATGTGGTCAAGAATTGTATGGTATGTTTGAAATACAACCCTGGTAGGGGAACCCCAACTCCGGCTGGTCATTTTGCGCCTCCATCATATCCCTTTGAGGTCTTGCAGCTAGATTTTATCCACATGGAAAGGTGCAACAACTTGAAATATGTACTGGTTGTTGTTTGCGCTTTTTCAAAATGGATAGAAGCATATCCCCTAAAAGACAACACTGCTTTATCCACAGCCAAAGCCCTTGTGAAAGAATTTTTCCCTAGGTTTGGAATGCCAAGGATGGTGTGGAGTGATAATGGGAGTGAATTTGTGGGTCGAGTGATGAAAAATGTGTGTGAGGGACTGGGCATAAAGCAGAAGTTCCACGCTGCAAATCACCCCCAAACAGCTGGATTAGTAGAGTGCTACAATGGCACTCTGAAACTCAAACTGGCCAAAATCCAGGCGAGCTCCGGTCTTAAATGGCCTGACGCTCTGCCTTTAGCACTCCTATCAACAAGAATGACTGTGCATTCACGAGTGGGACTTAGCCCATATGAAATCATATTTGGCCGCCCAGCCAATGTATGGGGTGTGCCAAGACCGACAAAATTCAGTGAAATCGAACATCCAGTCCTGCTTGACTATCTGTATGAATTGACGGCTAAATTGCGTGTTTTACACCAACAGGTGCACGATACTCTGCCCCAGGCCTCTGAAGCTCCAGGACACCCTATCGACCCTGGCTCATGGGTGCTTGTGAAAAACTTTCAGAGAAAGAGCAACGATGAGCCCTGTTGGATTGGCCCTCACCTCGTACTTCTATCAACAAGATCAGCGGTTCGAGTGAAAGGGAAGAAGAATTGGATACACGGCGCCCCCTGCAAACGGATCCCTTTGCCTCTACCATATGACCGGTGGGTCCAGGAGGGTATCGCTGATTCTGAAACTGACACTGTCCCCCGTTTTGTGCCATTTAGTGATGCACGTGTAAAGGGAACGACTTCAGAACGAGAAAGCGATGATATTTTGCAGGAAGCTGTGCCACCGTCAACTCGAATAGACACCACAGAGCCTGAGCTCTTGTTTCAAGACCAGACAGTACCTGGCAAGAACCGGTATAACTTGAGGCCAAGGCCTATGGACAAATAAAAATTCCCTTCCTTTACAATTTTTTTTGATATTATAGCTCTCCCATCTGAAGGACTTGTTTTGATTTTTTGTTTTTCGAACCACCATCCGGGTTCAGCCGCAGGGTCGCGGTGCCAAGACTTCGGGGTACAGGCCGAAGACGTTAGGTCAACGGTTCTGGTTGGTCTGGGGCGTTCCCTGGACTGACAGGCGTACTCCTTAGCAGAAGATACTCACCTGCCGCGAGCGGCACGATTAGAGGATGGAGTTTTTCAAGATGGAGAGACCCGCTGAGGAAATGAACTTTAAGACGAAAATATGTAGAATAATGAAGAGCAAACGTTTTGTATTATTGTGTCTGTTTATATTATTTAGTATGATGGTGTTTACTGTAGGCTATGTATTCTTCTACTCTCAAGAGCCATTTGCACCCACTGTACAGCCTATACCTCCTCCTACTGTCTCCTTGCACTCTTTCCACCCTCTGCCTGAACACGAACAAGCTAGACGATCTGAGTTCGTAAACAACTCGTTTATTCAACTCCTGCACCAGCACCAACTAGTTATGAATACAACCAATTGCTGGGTGTGTGGTTTAATGCCACATACCATTAATAAGGGTATCCCATATCTAGTGCTGCCGTTTAGCTATAATGGATCGTCATGGGCATTCCAGACTATGTTTCTTTTTGCATTGGATGCCTACTCCCCGCGACAACCGCGTTCCATCAGACCTAGTACAAACAATAAGGCCTTAATGAAAGGAGTCGCTGATATGAGCAGAGATATCGACGCATACTCATCTATTCCCAAGGAGGAATTGCGACCTTATGTAGGTTGGAACACGACGGGGTATAGCATTAGTCTGGGTGAAAGGCAGCGAAAAATCTCATCCCCAATTTGGGTCGTACCCCACATAGGTCGGTTCTGTTTACAAGGTAATGGTCAGAATCCAAGAGCTCAACTGGGGAAAAGTGACTGTACTGAAACGTACACTTTTTCATCACAGTTTTCCCCTGCGTTTTTGGCTGCCAAGGGTACATATTTTGTTTGCAATGACCGAGCTTATACATGGTTGCCCCCTGATTTCTCGGGCACATGTTATATTGCAAACTTGCTACCGCCAACATTTACTGCTGCCTCTGATTATCACAAGACCAGAGTTGTGAGAGGCGTGATTAGTCAGGAGGATACTGCCGGTCAGGAAGCAGGAGACTTCTTTTTGGGTTTCCTGCCGTTTTGGGGACCGATGGTCAATAGTAGGAACCTGAGACAACTGACTCGTGTGGTTGAATCTACTGTTAATGTAACGGCTGGTGCCCTTGGTAATTTGACAGCTGAGCTCCAAGCGGATCGCCTCATGACTTTGCAGAACCGTATGGTTCTAGACGTCATACTTGCAGACCGTGGTGGGGTATGTAAGGTCATCCAATCTAGCTGTTGCATTTTCATACCAGATAACGCTCCAACGGTTTATCAAGCCATCTCCAAACTGCATAAAATATCTGAATCTATTCACTTGGATAAAGGAGATTGGTCACTGGTGGAGTGGTTCTGGGAACTGATATCTGCCTGGGGTTGGAAGATTCTGATGGTCATTGGAATGATCTTAGCCATTCTTTTCCTGTTCTGTCTGTGTGTACAGTGTGCTCCCGCGATATGTGGCCTCTGTGCTACATTATGTGTAAGGAAACCTGTATCGAGGGACGAGCTTAGCAATAGGATGATGCTACAGCAACATCTCCATGACCTTATGAATATAGACCTGGACTCGGACTAATACGAGTATAGTTATTGCCTATGTAAGGGCAAAAGGAGGGTCTGTGGTACTTTAAAATTTGGGACCGCGTAGGAGGCAGGGCCCTACCCTGCCTATTCCGGTATCAGCGAACCGCGAATGGCCAATGCAGTATGTACAAGTGTTTCGCATAACGTTTCATCGATAAATGCACTTTGTATACGATGTTACACATTGACTTTGTGGGTTCCATCTTGGAACAATGGCCATCTTATGGTTGCCCTCACATAGGCTACACATCGAGGACAAGCACAGACCTTCAGAACACATGTGCCTTCTATTGACTTCTCTGTGACCTATGCGATTTGGCTCCACCGCCCCAGGTCAATCCGGTCTCACGAGCTCCCCGTCCTGCGGCCACCTGTGATTAGCATCAGGGTTTGACACACCATAAAACCTTTTCATCCCACACAAGCCTCCGGCTAATCTCTTTCATACCTGACTCTTCCTACTTTATGGCTTGTTTTACCAACAGGAGGTGACCGTGTTTATTGGGGTCTGCTGATATCTGACGAAGGATCTGAGCCTCCCTGGGTAAATAATTGTGGGCTGGCTGAACTGGAATGTGGGATGGTCATCATGACTCTGCCTTTTCGTTTGTAATGAATACATATGAATGACCATATCGTAAAACGTGGAATGTGTGCCTGAAGCATGATATTTTGTATATAAGGAGAAGGCCGTTTTTGTAAGAGAAGCAGTCTCCTGAGAACATACATTGTGTTGTACTTCTCGGACACCTGTAATTAGTCTGCAGCCAATAAAATCGATCTTTGACTTCGCCAAGAAGACTCTGTGTTTCTGTGGGTCTGGAACAGGAAGAACCCGAAGTCTTAGGGTGTGTTCCCCTGCACCGCTGGGTTTTAAAAACCCAGTACTTCAGCGTCTGAGGGTCCCCACAGGAAGGTGGGTCGTCCACGAAAAAGACCGTGAGAGTCAGCGGAACATCACCATCTCCCAGGTCACCTGGCCTGGCACCTGACCCTCTGGCCCAACAGCGGCACAGCAGCAAAGGACATTCTCTGCCACATGGCCTTGCTGGTCACTGTCTGACCAATGTTGACAAAGACTGTGGCACAGACTCTGATGACTGTCAATGGCAAGGACACCAACTCCCCCTGTGAACTTTGGATTCTACACTCCCGCCAAGCACCTCTTGTCACCCCCCCAAACACGTACCCCAGCACTAAGAAAATTCATCACAATCACAAGATGATGCCGTCATTTTGCATTATTCCACTACATGTCTGTGTTGTAAAGTCAAACCATGCCTGATTACTGAATTAACTCCAAACATCCATACCCTGGGGTCTGAGTCTGGCACAGGACACACATGGGTCACAACGTACCATCCAAGACAGACATGGAGCACCATACTCACCCGTGATGGGCCCAACCAGCTGAGGGGGTGCCCGCACAACTGTGCCCACAGACCTATTTAGAAGAGCAACAGTCATGCGCAGAGGTCAGGGATCATGTGGAGTGTCCTGGGGTGGGAGTCCCAGGTATGTGTAAACACGTGGCAGGACCATGTCCTGCATGCTTGAGTCAGGTGGATGTGGAGAATGGTGGGCCAGCCAAGGTTGGATGCATGGAGATGGCACAATTGGGTGTTGGGTCACAGTGCCACAAGGTTGTGTTGTGGGTGTGGGCTGCATCCTGAGTGTGTGCGTGGATTGAGAAGGTCATCCTGCAGCTGGCAGTGATCCACTCCCCCCATCTCAGTTGGACGTTGATGTGGCCTGGTCGCCGGATGTAGTAGCAGAGCTGTGCAGATGCACCCTGGATGTGGACAAGTATCATGGGATTTCTAACGCACATGTCCGTAGAGTGCAGGGTAGGAGTAGACACGGATGTCATAGTTGACCTGGGGGATGGTCTCCCTCTTGCCTTGAGGTGGATGGAACTGGGGATCATGTGCATAATGCAGAGTGTGCTGCCGCATGAGGCACAGATGCTGCTGATCAGCATAGCACATGTCAGCAAGCAATCCATGATGAACACCAGCTCGTTTGCGTGGACACTGGGTGCCCTTGCAGCAGGGCCTGCAGCAGCATGCGCCATGTCAAGGAAACAATGCCACAAGTAGCACACAAAGACAAGGATCTCAGGAAGGAACCATGCAAAAGGTGTATGACAAGGAAGGAATGTCTGGTTCAACATGGCACACACACACACAATGGATTCACATGCGGCACAGTGGCCGTCGTGGAGACTGACATGCCACAAAACCTACACAGCCATGGACATCATGCACAATACAGAATCTAATCCCTGACAAACAGCTTGCATCTTGCTACTCTACACATAGCACCATCTCTGAGAACAATGCCAGACATGCCGCATGCACAGTGGCAACAGACCACCATTGACAGAGATGAGGCACCTTGGAGGCAGAGGGGCACCTTTATTACTCATGTGTGTCGGAATGCTAATGCAACTCTGTCAACACATACACAGGTCATGTGGATGAACAGGTGGGACCAACACTGGCACCCCCCCTTACCACCACAGATGCAGGAAATCCATGGCACTGGCACACAAGTGACGGATTACAGCTAAACACCCCCTGCTGCTCACGGAGAGCCTGCTATACACCATTGAGCCCCTAATGGGGAATTCACACACCATGTCAACCCGGTGCAACCCGTATGTTTCCGAGGCCAGTGTTACACACATTGATGGCTCCATCACAATCCCATTACAGATGACTGTCACCAAGTCTGACCATCAATTCAGGTGAATTCTGCTCCAGGTCATGTGCCCCATGGTGAATCTACATGTATGTGAAGTATCCAAACATGAACAGGAGCAGTGCACACACATTCAAAACAAATACCACTCCCAAAAAGCCGTGCTGCATCCCTTACCCGAAGGAGATTTTCGAACTTGTCCGTGCATGTCACGCTGATTCAGCACATGTTGCTGTGTTCATGAGGAATAGCAGGAGCACAACAATGTCACCAGCAGACAGCATGCGCAACTACCTGTGGATGGGAGACACACCAGAAGTCAGCCAAAAGAAGCACATCCGCATGCATGTGCATGTACTCGACACGTATTAGGTTGTCAACATGCGAGGTGACTGTGATGACTCTGGAAAAACATTTTTCTATTGCACCATCACTCGAGTGACACATCCAAACACACCTCAGACTCACTTGGAAGACATGCAGATGACACACACATTGCAACACATGCCACACACAGCCAAATGCCTGCACACTCAGACACTGGAACTCACCACTAAGCAAAGAAGTCGCGTATGAGCCGACTCCGCATGTCCTCTACCGCCTCCTCCTCCTCCACATCACTTGCCTCGTGCCCAAGCCCTTCATCCTCCACGGGTGGATGGTCCTGCTCATCTGGATCCAGGATGAGCGGCACAGCTTTCTCCACTGCCATGTTGTGCAGCATGCAGCACACAAGGAATATCTTGCAGACCTTCACCGGTGCATATGGGAGTGCGCCACCGGTCTTGTGGAGGCAACGGAATCGGCTCTTCAGGAGGCCAAACGTCCTCTCTATCACTCGCCTGGTCCGCCCATGGGCGTTGTTGTAGCGGTGATCGGCAGCTGTGCGGGGGTTGCGGAGAGGCGTGATCAGCCATGGCATGTTGGGATAGCCAGCGTCCCCTACATGGAAACATCATGGACAAGAGTGGGTCAGGAGAAGCAGTAAGACAGGAAGATGACGTTAAATATAGGACTGGCAGAGTATACCCACCAACAATACATGCCCGTTCGTTGCGCAGCTGCAGCATCATTTCAGGCACCCTGCTACACCTCATGATGTACGCATCGTGTGCTGATCCTGGGAAACGAGCACAAACATGTGAAATCACCATGTTGGCAAGACACACCGCAAGGGCATTAATGGAGTGGTAATGCTTGCGGTTACGGAAGGCTACCTCCTGTGCCTGTGGTGGTACCAAAGCCACATGTGAAATGCACCGTACATGCGCTCTGAGGGCGTGTGTACATTGCCCATCAATATGGGAGTGCTGCCGTAGGCCTACCCATAGTGATACGGAGCGTACACGCGTGTGTATGGGGCGTATCACTATGGGAACGCATTCGCGAGCAAACCCATGGTGAAACGGCTCGTGTACGGGCCGTTTCACTATGGGTGTGCTCGCGTATGCGTACCCATAGTGATACGCCCCGTACACGCGTGTGTACGGGCCGTTTCACTATGGGTGTGCTCGCGTATGCGTACCCATAGTGATACGCCCCGTACACGCGCGTGTACGGGCCGTTTCACTATGGGTGTGCTCGCGTATGCATACCCATTGTGATACGCCCCGTACACGCGCGTGTACGGGCCGTTTCTATGCATTTGGGGTTCCCTAGGGCCCAGGAACTCACCGTACCTGTGTATGAATGTCCAAATTACATAGGGGACACATGAGGGACAAGTCTAAAGCCCTACATGCATGCTGGTTTTCATGGAGACCGAGTTTAAAGTTTGAATTTTTTTCATCAGTTGCCCAGCTAAAGTCGGTTTGAAAGAATCTACTTTGTTGCAAAGTGGTTGTTGAGTTGACATCATGCTCAATAAAAAAAAAAATGCAAAGGCACTGACTGTGGTAGGTTTAAAGGGATTGGAGGAAATATAGGATGCAAATGTGAGTGACCAATCACTCTGTACTCCTGTGAATGAAACAGGGCAGCAAGGCAGATATAAGGCAGCCAGGTCCCATGAGAGAGCACTTGCCTGCACAACCTTTGATTCCACACCACTGCTGCTGCTCGTGATTCCTCTGGCACCATGTCCAGGTCTGTGGAGAGGGCCCAGCCTTTCACCCACGAGGAGAACCAAGCCCTGCTGGATGTGATCCTTTCACAGTACCCCATGCTGTATGGTCGACCAGGGGTTCAGGTGAGTGCTGAGTCCACTAGCAAAGACTGTGCCCCTTTTTTGTGACTGTGACCTCTGCCATTATGTCCAGGTGTAACACACATGCAATGTACTGTAGGGTGGGTCCCGGGTGGGGGAATGCCTAATGTCTCCCAGCCAGAGAATGCTGTGGTGCATGTCTGCTCTCCTCACTTGCATTGTGTGTACTGTGACAATCACTGCATGTGGCATTACACATTCTGCCTGTCTAATCCTCCTGGGAATGTTGTTACCACAGTCCTAATGTGAATCTGTGGTCCCCCCAGTGTGACAGGTGGCAGTACCCACAGATGTGTGTTTGTTTAGTGTACCTGTGCTGAGAGTGTACAAATGATGTGTTTGTCCCCTGGACATTGGTGGGTGTGTGTAAGTCCCCTGTCATGTGGGTGAGTGCATATGTGGAGTGTAGCACCCCAGCTGCATGAGGGATGGATATACCCTGCCCATCTGATGTGAGCAGGGAGCAGTGCTGTGTGTCTGCGGTGATGGGCCAGCCCCACACCTGTGACACCCCCCAGTCTAGTGGCACATGTGCAGAGTGAGGTGTGTAGCTGCAGTCGGCAATGGCAGGTGATTGTCCTGTGGCTGTGTGTGTCTGTGTACTCTGCTGAGGGCGCCTCAGTGGCCTGTGGCATGTGACTGCTTTGAGGTGCTGCACATAATCCTGGCGTCGCTTGTGATGCACAGTGTGAGCCTGGATGATTGATTGTGTTGGACTCCTCATGCCACCTGTGTACTCTACAATGCCACCTAGTGCATTTTGCCTTCCACAGAGGAAAATGTCCCTATGACACAGGTGTGATGAGTTTGATGCATTCTATGCCCTGTTAAAACCAGCCAAATTGTCCTAATGTGTGTCTCTGTGACATGTCGCAGGTGTATTGATGTTGTCTCACTTTTTCATCCTCACAGGTAAGCGCCTGTGCCAAGGAGCAGATCTGGAAGGACGCCGTCAGTGCCGTGAGGCAGACGGATGGTCGGAAGCGGCGCCTAGCCCAGGTGAGGAAACGCTGGCAGGATATCCGGTGCTGGACGCGGAGGATCGCACGGGTCCTGCTGGGGGACTCACCTGTGAGCCAAAAGAACCATGGGCGCCGCCGTCTGACCCACTTCCACAAGCGTGTGCTGGCGGTCGTCTTCCCTGCATGGACAGGCGCTTACGGGAAAAGCAGCAGCAGGAAGGGGGTAGGTACATGTGTGTTTGTTGTGTGTCACCAGCATTTGTAAGTGCACAGTTGCATGGATACACTGCCAGGGTTTACATGTGCAGTGCAGTTCCTGGTCCCCAAAGTGTAGCGGTGCTGTCCTTCCTCCCTTCCCCTCCTTGCCATGTGTACCCTGGTCTGTGTGTAGTCACACTTGCACAAGGTTATCTAGGCTGCCAGTTTATCGATGTGCCCAATGCTTGCAGCTTCATGTGTGGGGGTGGTGTGTAACAGGTTTTGGGACCTTGCCTGTGCCCTGTCCAGTTCAGTACTTGTGGGGTCCATGTCAGTTGTCACTGATGCGGAGTCCAGACATAGGAGTGTGTCTCAAAAGTGTATTGCTTTACAGCATGCATGTCTTATTTTGTGGCCTGTGACATGATGTGCATGAGTGTGAGATATGCAGAGTGCAGGGATGGTGGCTTGTGTTGCAGTCAGTACCATTCAGGACCATGGAGTAGTGTGGCCACTACTGTCCCCTGGGGCATCTTTTCCTAGGTATCATGTGTGTAATCCAAAAATGTCGACAATCTCCGTGTCTACAGCATAGGTTGTGCTCTGTGCCATTGTACCCTGGCACCATTTGTATTTACGTAAACTCTGCTACATGTGTCCACTGTACAGGCTGACCAAACCTCCCTTGTTCATACTTACGGGGGCCAGTGCCTGTGTGTCTTGCTACAATGATCTGATGATGGCCATTTGTAGATGATGTATTTGTACCGGCGCACCAGGGTTTTTTTGTGTCCAATCAGGATTTCTTGCAGGCCATGTGTTTTTATTCCAGACTAAGAGATGTAAGTGCTTCCTGTGTCTCAAAAAATTGTCTCATGTAGGGGGTGGTTGCTGCGGGCAAGGCCTACATGTCTAAACCTGGAGTCTCCTTGCTAGGTCTGGGCAGTGTGTGATGTTTGTCTGGACATACACTCAAGGTGCAGTGACCCATTAATGTTGGGCATGTATTACCTTTGCAGCATGTGCCTACAGTTAATAGACATGGTTCCTTCTCATCCCTTTTTACGCCAACGCTGTGTGCTGCAGATGCTGTGCTGGATTGTCCCCAGTGCCTGGCTCCTCTGTCCTAATCCATATCATGTTATTTTCTTTTGTGTCATGCTCTCCATAGTTGGTCAGTGTCATGGTGGGTCAACCACCTGTGTGTTGCAGGGCCTACATATGTACCTTGTATTGTAGATGTTACTCATGTTGCTTTTCAGGCAATGCACTGTGACCTATGTGGATTTGACTCATGTGACATATGTATACAGGTGTCTGATTATTTCCTGTCTCTTCACCTTGCCCACAGCATCGTCGGGGGACACCGAGGGAGACACTGGCACGGACCGTGTGGAGGGAGCGAGCACCAGTGCCAGCAGTGCAGAGTTGTCTGGCACATCGAGTGGCACGGAAGCCGACGGGAGTGCAGCGGAGGACCTGTCCAGTCACACTCCAAGCGACTATGACGCAGACGGGTCCGAGGCTGAGCACTCCGAGGGGGCGGTGGCTGGTCCCACAGCTGACACCAGCATTCCATCACTACCCGCCCCCTCCATTCTGATCACCGGCCTCCCACTTGCTCGTGTCCCTTCCCGCCGTGCTCGGTCACCACGTGTCTCCTTCTTGCCAGGCACCGCACCCCCTGCCCCTGTCTCCACTGCTGCCACCAATGCCGAGACTGTGGACATCCTGCGGCAGTTGCGGGTTGGTCAGACTGCGACGCTTAATATCCTCCATGGCCACAGCCGAGTGCTGAACCAGATGGAGGCATACTTGGAGGGCATTTCAGCCGCGCAGTCTGACCAACACAACTTGCTGAGGTCCATAGACTCGACACTGACTGCAGCAGTGGGTCTCCTGCAGCGCTACGTCCCACCCCCTACCCCTGCCCCATCCACACTTCCCACTCCCATGCCTGTCCCACGTACACCCAGACGTCAGCATGCACGCGCCCCACCAGACACAGGCACCACACCAGCAGGGCAGGGCAAGCGCACACCTCCTGGCACACACACACAGGGTGAGGTAGGCACACCCACTGGGTCGGGGGGCAAACGTAAGTCACGCAGCCAGAGTGGGAGTCTGCATTCCGCAAAATCCACTCCCTCCAAATCCACTCCCCTCAGCTCTCCTGGCCACGAATCCAGCAAGGATTCCTTCATGGCCGCTCTGTCCCTGAGCCCAACAGTGACACCACCCCGCAAGCGGGCAAAGGAGTCCCCGGTCAGGGTAGTTGAGTGCCCCCCCCTGTCCACACCCTCCCCCAGTGGCGCTGCGACCCATTCCTCCGCCCCCCCCCCTCCTTGGGGCCTGTGGTTCCTTCGGGTGCAGGGGAGACGCTGGGGGACCTTGCTGACGTGTGCAGCGCCATCCTCACCACCTCCTTTGGCGCTGCCGGTGGAGTCCTCCGTCCCTGCACCCACAACGCCTGCCCTTGCCCCTCCTGTCCCTGCGGTGCCTGGTCCTTCCCCCCCATATGATGCCCCCCCCCTGTGGAAGACAGGGTGGTCTGAACTGTGCAGGAAAGCTAGGGGACACGCGTCCCACTGTGTCCCCCATCCAGCTGTGACTCATGGACTGCCCTATGGGCTTTGTAAATATTGAACTTTCTCCAAACAAACATTTTTTGATCATGCTGATTAAAGCCATTTTTTGTTTCCTTAGAACACTACTGCTTTTCTGATATTGCTGTTGGTGGGGCTGCTACATGATTTTGGGTGGTGATCATGTGTTGGGTGTGTGGGAAATGTAGTAGTGTGCTGGTCATAGGGGGGACCCTGGTATCTGTGTGCCATCACAAGGTGTTAGCTAAGTTTCTTTGTTCATGTAAGCAGTTACTGCATGGTGAAATTGTCCCAAGGTGTGTTCCTTCCTCTGTGTTCCCTGACATCTTCCCTGCAGGGTGTTTCCAATATGTTGTGCTGAGCTGTGTCTACATTAGCTGGGTGTGTGACGGACCCCTTCAACTTTGGCCATGCATGCAGAGCGACGTCTCCACCTGCATCATTCGTGGCATCCTTAGTGATCACTGTACTTGTGTATGTAGTCTGTTGACATGACTTCATGTGGACATGTTCCCTTTTAGGCAGTATGCATGTGTGTACTCCCAGCCTCGCACACATGTGTTACATGTACTGCAGGGTCTTTGTGCACCGGACTGACAATTGTGGCCATTGGATCTGTGGGTACTCCACCCTTTTTCTTTCCATGGGCACTGCTGGGGGCCTCTGCACCCACCCCTCCTGTGTCTGGGCACTGCTGGGAGTGATAGGCACACACCCCTCCTGTGTCTGTGCACTGCTGGGAGGACTCTGCACACACCCCTCCTGTGTCTGGGCACTGCTGGGAGGACTCTGCACACACCCCTCCTGTGTCTGGGCACTGCTGGGAGTGATAGGCACCCACCCCTCCTGTGTCTGGGCACTGCTGGGAGGACTCTGCACACACCCCTCCTGCGTCTGGGCACTGCTGGGAGGACTCTGCACACACCCCTCCTGTGTCTGGGCACTGCTGGGAGGACTCTGCACACACCCCTCCTGTGTCTGGGCACTGCTGGGAGTGATAGGCACCCACCCTTCTATGTCCGGGCACTGCTGGGGGGACTCTGCACCCACCCCTCCTGTGTCTGGGCACTGCTGGGGGGACTCTGCACCCACCCCTCCTATGTCTGGGCACTGCTGGGAGGACTCTGCACCCACCCCTCCTGTGTCTGGGCACTGCTGGGAGTGATAGGCACCCACCCCTCCTATGTCTGGGCACTGCAGGGGTCCCGCATCGCCTGTGGGGGCATACCACGAACTGTGCTTTTGCTGTCCCTGGAGGGGCCGTGTCTGGTGTTGCTGTGCCGCCGCTGAGGACGTGAGGGGTTGCTGGACGGGACTCCAGTTCCGAGGAGCCCGTGCCTGTCTGCAGCTGAGTCGTGGCCCGCCCACCCGCCCACAATCATTTAAATAACCTCGCGGAACCCGCTGGCGCGGGTCCCGCATCGCCTGTGGGGGCATACCACGAACTGTGCTTTTGCTGTCCCTGGAGGGGCTGTGTCTGGTGTTGCTGTGCCGCCGCTGAGGACGTGAGGGGTTGCTGGACGGGACTCCAGTTCCCAGGAGCCCGTGCCTGTCTGCAGCTGAGTCGCGGCCCGCCCCACCCGCCTATTGGTTCCTGCACCCTTTATCTATCATTTGCTACCACTGCGCGGGACGCGCCGCAGGACGCCCAGGACGAAGCCCAGACAAAGGGCGGACAGTCTGTGACAGTCCGGGACAGGAGGGGGCAGGCGGGGGACACAGATTGCTGAAGCTACCATGATGTTTGCCCAGTAGGTCAGATTGTTCACTATCTTTGCTATTAGGCCTGTTTTTTTGTGTTGAGGACTAATACGTACGTTCAGGCTAAAAGTCACTAATTGTGAAAGGTAACAGGTGTGTTGTATATTGTGGGGGTCTATTTGTTATATTTGCATTGGTGAGTCGGGCAACGGGGTTAAGTCCGGCTCACAATGTCCAAAGCTAAAATTGCTATGGCGACCACCACAATGGATAATTACTTGGTCAAGATGGTTGATAAAATCAACCACGAACGGAGGAAGTCTTTGGGGCGGTCGGAGTCACAAGCCGTGTCTCCCCCCTTACTCAATCGATCCACCCCTTTGTCGATTACTATTCAGGATGCTGGTAGCAACCCTGACTGTGTGGATGGTTTTACTTTGGCTGCCCCATCGGACAAAGTAAGTCCGGTTAACACAACCTTAGGTGTCCCTGATGATTTGGAAGTCAGCCAAGCAATCTCTTTAGACCCATCAATTCCTATTAGGACGGCCCCAAGGTCACAGAGATTAGTACGCTCATGTAGGAATAATAGTAAGACTGCCCAGTCAAATCGAGGGGGGAACCGGGCCACCAAGAGAGTTGACTCCTTACCGCACAGTGCTATTCGTGACCAAACAATCGTTTCGGATGGTACTATAGTTACCTTGGACAGTGAGCAACTTGATTTTTTGATTAATGTTATTGATGCTAAGTTTGACTTACTTGTTAAACCCCTATTGACTAAACTCGACACAATTACAGATGAAGTAGTCAGATTGGGAGGTTTATTGGAATCACATATGAATGCCTGTACAGGAACTAAGATTAAGGATAATGAACAGGGTTCTGTTAAGGCCCCCTTTATAATTTCTAATAAGGCAATACCAACGGCCTGTACCGGGGATATTAGTGAGGAGGTAACTGCCGTACATGACTTATCCCAGTTGCCGGGTCGAATCAAACCCCTCCCAAGTTCAGTACCCATGTGTCAGGCAGGACCTAATGTAAAAAGTCCTAACAGCCCACAGCTCGATTTACCACCGGCCTGTGCCCCTTTCGTGGCAGTCCTAACTAACGTCCCGCCACTTAGAGAGACTGGCACTAACAATAACTATAGAGAACCCCATGCCTCATTGAAGAATAAGACCGTGGATTGGCTCCACCGTCAGTGTGGCTTCCCTGTAGGTCTATCAGATGATATTCTAAGCACTAGAAGAGTTAACTGGATAGGTAACTCTCGCAAGAATTGCGGTGGAGATTGTATAGTTATTAACTTTCGAAATCCCCATCTTACCTCCACAGTTTTGCTAAAAGCCGCCTCACTCCCTACTCGAGATCAGGGGATCTCTCTACGCCCCCTAGGGTATTTTTATAGGAATCATTATATCCATCCTAATGTTGAGCATACCAGGGGGGGGGGGGACAGTGAGCAGAATTTGCGTGCTGGCTTTAATGTCACTACGTCTAATAGATTCCAGCCTCTGACTGGACTTGATTGTAATGACTGACTGGTACCCACTCTGGTAGACACAGGGATTGCAGGTACTTCCCTAGGTGAAGGAGGTAGTGGTGCAACCCCTGGGGTACTAGATATAGTGGGGCACAAAGGCATATGTGGCTCTATGGTTAATCCTAACAATGTTCCCGGTGGTTGCAAAGCAGGGAGTACGGTTCTTGATGGTAGGGTAGGGGACCATCCTATTAAGATTATGCCCCCGGCTAACAAAGGATTTACACCCTCGAACAATACTCCCCACAAAGGTTTATGTTCAATTGCCTGCTGGAATGTTGCAGGTCTTTTACAACAGGACACCTGCCTGGGTTGGCTCGAATTTATTAATAATTTTAAGATAATATGTTTTCAGGAAACCTGGTGTTTGGACCCCATTAACTATAACGGTTTTGTTTCTTACCAATTACCGGCTGTTGCCTCCCCTTCGGGTAGAGCAAAGGGTGGGCTCCTGGTTTTGATATCAGTGGAAATACCTATCACTGTAAAAAAACATGTTCTGGTTGGGGTCCACTCCCAGATTTTATGGCTTAGTCAGGAGCAAGGTAGAAATACCCTTTTAATAAATTTTTATAATAACATTTTTGATAATACTAGGCACCAAGTAGTGCTTGCTCTGGAGACTGCTTTGGTTGATATAATTACAAAGCATGATATTGATTTTGATCTCATTTGGTTAGGGGATTTCAATATTGTTGCATGTCCCTTTTCAGCCCATAGAGTCTGTGGTCTTGTAAACAGTAGTGGGGAGGGTGTTCCCCACTTCTCCCATAACCTCTATGGCGATTCATTGAATAAAATCTTGATGACCTATGATATGGAGATGATGGTAAATATGAAAAATTATTCTGGAGAAATTATTCCTACATTTACGGGCAGGAATGCAAATACTGTGATTGATTTTATTTGCATATCTTCCAGTTTAGGCCCCTGGTGTATGGCCCCGATGGTAGTCGATAATTTACTTAGTGATCATATTGTATAACTATTGAGGCAGCACTCTGGAAGGAGAAGCAGGGTCCAAAAATCTGTTCAATCGTTAACATCGAACCATTTCGCCCAAACGGAACCAGAATCAGGTGGAAAGGTGACAAAGCAGATATTTTGTCTGATTCCATTATTAAAAATTGTTTAGCCGATATTGTTGTTATTTTAGAGAGCGAGGAATCAACAGATGAAACTGTCCTTAAGTTTATTGATATTAATTTTAAAATTGATAACAAATTTACCAAATTTTTTAAGGGCAAGACATGTCAACAAAGGGGGTGGTTCGACCATGCTAGCACTATCGCGCTTAAGAGGCTTAAAGTAGCATTGGCAGCAAAACAAAGGGATAGAATAGTGATTAGGGAGCTTAGAGCCATCTATCAGGCTGCAATCAAATATAGGAAGACCGAATTAAGACAAGAGGCTTGGGATAAGTTAGATCAGGCAGCCGAAACATCGGATTCTTATTTTGGGCAACAGTCAATAGCCCCTTTTTAAAGGATGACAAAATGCCAGAATTGACGGCTAATGTTAGCTCAGAAAGCTGGGTTTCCCACTTTTCTACTATTTTTTAGTCGGACACACCAAGGGATGTGGGTGGGGACAGCTGGCCTGTTGTTCCCTTGGATATATCCGTTGATGAAGTACTGAGAAAGAACTACTCCTCGGAACTGAAGGAAAATTATAAACGTGAATTAAAAGCCTATCAGAGACTGATTAGAATGGAAAAAAGTCTCTTTTACCAAAACAGAATTGAACAGTCCACCAATCCCTCCAAAGAACTGTTCCAGATTTATAAACAACTAACAGACACAGCGAGCCTGGATACGCAAGACACATACTCCGATGAGTTATGTGAAGAAATTGCTGATTTCTTTGTCAACAAAGTAGATAAAATCCACGCTACTTTTTCCGCGCCCCCTACTCTGGGTACGATTTCTCCCTGCCCTCATAAATCCACCCTTACTCATTTCTTCACTCCGGACAAAACTAAACTGTCTAGCATAATCAACAGTATTCATTCAGGCTCCCCAAACGATGTGTGTCCTTTAGATAAATGCAAAGACATCATGGACAGTACCCTCATGGATCAAATCTGTCATCTCGTCACCCTTTCCTTCAAAGAATGTCTCGTTCCGCAGGCTTGGAAAAACGCCCAAGTCATCCCCCTGAAAAAAAAACCGAACATTCCCATCACTCACTTTCAAAACCTTAGACCAATATCTCTATTGCCTTTCTGCGCCAAAATAATAGAGAAAATAGTGAACTCTCAACTTATGGCATATTTAGAGCAAGAAAACATCCTCCATCCCACCCAATCCGGTTTTAGACCCAAATACTCCACGGAAACCGCTGTCTTGTATTCCACGGAATTTATCCGCAAGATGGTGGACGAGGGTGAAACTGCAGCGCTGGTCATGTTGGACTTAAGCGCCGCTTTTGATACGGTGCTTCATGCCACGCTCCTGTCCCGACTCTCTGACATTGGAGTGAAAGACGGTGCACTGGAGTGGATTAAATCCTTTCTCTCCAACAGAACTTTCCAGCTTCACTGCCCGCCTTTTAAATCATCTCCGCGGTCCGTGAGTTATGGGGTTCCACAGGGCTCCAGCTTGAGCCCTACCTTGTTTAACATCTATATGGAACCCCTGGCTCAAATTATAGAGAACTTCGGCTTGGGCACTGTCAGCTACGCCGACGATACGCAGCTCATGTTCAAGCTCACCCCGGACACTGACAAGTATGCCGCTAACTTCTCGGAGTGTATGACGGCGGTTGCTAGGTGGATGGACAGTAATTGTCTCCGGCTAAATGGTGACAAAACTGAGGTGCTTGTGATTGGGAACAACACCTCCCCTTGGTCTCAAGCATGGTGGCCCACATCGCTTGGCGACTGTCCTCAACCGGTTGAGAAAGTCAAGAACCTCGGGATTATGATCGACTCGGATCTTTCAGGTAAATCCCAAGTCCACAAGACCATCGGCAAATGCATCGGACAACTAAGAATTCTCAGAAAAATCATTGACCTTATACCCATCACAGCCAGGAAATCCATTGTACACGCCCTTGTCACACCGCACCTGGATTATGGGAATGCCCTTCTTCTGGGCATTAACCAAAAACTCCTTCACCAGCTGCAATGTGTTCAAAATGCAGCCGCCCGGGTGGTACTAGGCCTTCCCAAAAGAACCTCGGCCAAGACCGCACTGTCCAAATTGCACTGGCTCCCCGTTAAGGAAAGAATTAAATTTAAGAGTCTCTGCTATATTCACAGGATAGCCCACAATAAGGGCCCCTCATACCTTAGAAGCCTCATGACTATTCACCGCCCCACTCGTCATCTGAGGTCTTCAGGAATGTCCCTTCTGAAACTACCCCGCGTTCATAAAGCCAAAATCGGGGGCCGCTCCTTCAGTTTTTTAGGAGTGAAACTCTGGAACGCCCTGCCGACTCATTTAAGAATGGAACCCTCTGAAACCCTTTTCAGAGCGAACTTGAAAACTCACCTCTTCCCTCAATAACTCTGGCCCTTTTCCGCTCGGTAGTCGCGGATGAGATATTTCAGCAATCAGCGCGGGGATACACATCTGTGCAGCCATGCGCTCTAAAAATGTTTTATTATTATTATTATTATTATTATTATCGCTAGTAAGGGTGGTAAGGCCCAGGGGCCTGATGGGGTCCCTGTTGACTTATATAAAAAAGAACCGAAGCTGTGGGGCCTGTTGCTAGCTAATGTGTTTAATGCTGCTGTTTGTAAAGGTGTCCCACCTACTTGGGAGGAGTCGATTATTATTCCTATCTTTAAGAAGGGAGACAGGGGGGATGCTAAGAACTACCGCCCTATCTCCCTTCTTGATTCCTCAGTGAAAATTATGAGTAGGGTGCTTCTGGTCAGATTAGAGGAATGGGCCGAATCTAACAATATACTGGCTAATTCTCAATTTGGATTTAGGAAGGGACGCGGGACCATCGAACAGTGCCTTAACCTAGAACTATTAATAGGGAAGTATACGAAGGCCAAGAAAGGTTCTCTCTTTCTCTGCTTTGCAGATTTGAGCAGTGCCTTCGATATGGTGAACCATAATATTTTATGGGCAAAATTACTTGAAATGGGGGCACCCGAGGGCATTGTTTATTTCTTGGCCCGGTTATATGCCAACTTGAGCTCTAGTGTCCGCTATGGCCCAGGAGGGGAGCGCACCCCAAAGATTAATATTAGACGTGGTATTAGACAAGGGTGCGTGCTTGCCCCTTTACTTTTTACTCTCTTTATTAATGATGTAGATTCTGTTTTAAAGTCTGTAGCGGCAGATGCACCTAAAATTAATGATTTTAACGTCCCAGTTTTACTCTATGCGGACGATGCCGTGATTTTGTCCAGGACCCCTATTGGCCTACAACGCTTAATGGATAGGTTTTCCCGGTTCATTAAGGAAAGAAAGCTGTTGATCAATAAAACGAAAACTTATGTTATGGAATGTGGATTAGGACGTAAAAAACCCCATCCATATTTTATTGATGGGCATAAAGTGCAAACGGTGGATTCTTTCAACTACCATGGTATTTACATTCTCTAAGACAGGTAGTTGGACAGGCGAGATCGCCCTCATTAGGGCCAGAATGGCGAAATGTGCCCACGGGATATTCAAGTTTGCATCTAAAATAGGGGACAAACGGATTAAGGATATGTTGAAAATCTACCAAATGAGATGTCTCTCAATTGCCCTCCACGGTGCTGGTGTTTGGGGACATGTTACGGCTGGGAGCCTACAAGTGGAGGAAAACCTCTCCCTTAAGAGACTCCTGTGTTTACCTACCTCGGCTTCCAACGATTTGGTGCACAGGGAGTTTGGAATACACCACCTTTCAGATTTAATTGCCCTTAGACCACTAATGTTGTGGCGTGCCATCTGGATTAAGGTAGAGACCTCCTTAAATAGAGCCATTATTAAAGATTGTCTCTCTATTGATAACCACCAAAAGATCCCATGGATCAAATTTGTTATTAGTTGTTTTTCGGTGATTTATGGTTCTAATTTAAGAGAAGATTGTTGTGTTGCCTCAAGCCTGTCGAAAAAAGAGATGAAGACCATCTTTATGAGCCATAAGTCTGAGAGGCGAGGGAGGGCTAGTGGTAACTTATCTACTTGTTTGCTCTACGGAAGATTTTGTGAGACGACAGGTTATCAACCGTATTTGAGCATCGTTACCAGACCATCCCATCGGTTTGTCTTAACAAGACTACGGTTTGCGACTGTGCATCATTTGGTGGCTTTCTCATGCGCCAAAAAACATCCGATTGGCCCATGTCCCTGTGACAATATTACCGTACAAAGCACCATGCACTTTTTATTATTGTGTAAACTTTATGGTAATTTCCGCTCAGCCTTTTTAAAACCTATTTTTAAGAAGTATGGAGTCAGAACTGTTAATGATTCGATGAAACTGTTTTTTAACCCGCCATCTGATGTATTTGTATTTGTATTTGTATTTTGTATTTATAACGCGCGGCTATCACCCAACGGGTATCTTGGCGCTAGGACTGAGATGGAACAAAACCTTTAAACCAATTGAATGTGCATCAGCAGAAACGTAAAGAAGGGAGAGATAGAGATAAGAGAACAGAGACCAGACAGGACTTGGGAATTAAGAGGCCATATGCCCCTCCCTAGGAAAGAGCCAGGTTTTCAGATTACGCCTAAAATCCATCAAGGAGTTAGCCTGTCTTATGTTCAGAGGGAGTTCATTCCAGTATCGCGGGGCCACAGTACTGAAGGCCCTACCTCCCATCCTGGCTTTCTTGATCCTGCCAGTGTTTAGCAAGAAGATGTTCGAAGAGCGGAGAGTCCTTTGAGGTTTGTAGCAAGAAATGTTCTCCTGCAGGGAAGATGGGCCAAAGCTATGTGCCGCTTTATAGACAATGCACAGAGATTTAAATTTGACCCTTTCCCTCACAGGAAGCCAGTGAAGCTCTTGAAGCGCCAGCGTGGTGGACGAACCACGTTTCCTATTCAGCACCAGTTTGGCTGCCATAGACTGGACCCTCTGCAATCTCTGAAAGATGTAAAGAGGAGCCCCTAAATACAGAGAATTGCAGTAGTCCAGCCTACTCAGGATGATACTGCGAACTACCAAAGGTCTTTTCTCCACCGGCAGGAGAGGTAGAATCTGCCGTAGAGCTTTCATGAGGGCAAAGCACACCCCCACGTTTTTTTTAGCTTGAGAAGCCATTTGAAGATCGTTATCGAACATGACCCCCAAATTCCGCACCGTTGTCACAGGGACAATGGGTTCCATTTCTGGGGCCAGTCTGAGGTCAAAAGGCATATCCCTTACTCTCGTCGGGGAGCAGTAGATCACCTCAGTCTTGCCTCCATTAAATTGCAGGGAGTTGGCCCTGAGCCATTCTGAAGTCTGACTCATACATTTCTGGAATTTGTCCGAAGTCAGGGCATCCTTTCCCTCCAGTGAGAACACTAATTGGGTATCGTCCGCATAGTTGATAAGATCAACCCCATGCGCCTTGATGATAGGAATTAATGGCTGCAAATAGATATTGAAAAGGATGGGGCTGATGGCCGATCCCTGGGGGACCCCATGTTCCACCAAGGTCCTACTGGAGGTGAAAGGGGGCAAGGAAACCATCTGTTGTCTCCCTGTGAGGTATGATTGTATCCATCTCAAGGCACATCCCTTAACTCCCAAATGCTCCAGCCTGTTCAACAAGATTCGGTGGTTTACCGTATCGAATGCAGCTGACATGTGTAAGAGGACCATTACCGATGAAAGGCCTCTGTCAGCCCGCATCCGAAGGTTGTCCAACACCGTGACCAGAGCTGTCTCCGTACCATGACCTGCCTAAAGCCAAATTGGCAATTATCCAGTAGATGGAAATCCTCCAGATACCCAGAAAGAGATCTACTCACTACCTTTTCAATGATTTTTATAGGAAAAGGCAGCAAGGAAATGGGTCTAAAACTAGTAGGATCTCCTGGGTCCAGGGATCATTTTTTTAGTAATGGAGTAACCACAGCCAGCTTCCACGCTTCGGGCACCACCCCTTCCTCCAAGGATTGGCAGCATATCTGCCATAGCCGAGGGAGTAGTGCCGAAGCATGCTCTTTCCAGATCTTATTAGGTATGGGGTCTAGTGGAGACCCTAACCTCACATTCTGTGCATAATTATTAAACAGCTCATTAGTGAGTGGTATGAAGTGCTCCAGTGAGGTTACAACCCCTAGTTCTTCCAAGGGCGATTGTCCATTAACATTTAGAGGAGAGGGGTCGCACATAGTTAGTCCCCCTACAATATTAGCGATTTTCTCCTCAAAATGGGAGGCGATTTTATCGCATAGCATCTGTGACGCGACCACCTTATTTCCCACACTAGTGGGATTAGAGAGGTCTCTAATGATCTTAAAGAGAGCTCTGGCGCTATTTGGTGCTGACAAAATAGAATTGAGAAAAAAGTCCACCTTGGCCTTAGCCAACAGTTCTTTATACTGAGCTTGTACCTTTTTAAAGGCCACTTTATCATGCTCAGCATAGTGCCTGCGCCATTTCCTCTCTGCCTGCCGAGAGGCTCTACGTATGATACTCAGCTCTTCAGTGTACCAAGGTGCGGAATGTTTTATTCTGGCCTTCAGACGTTTCAAAGGTATAAGCTGATCTAATACCTCACCAATGTAATTCTGGTACAGACGATAGTTCAGGTCCACTGATCCATGAGGATCAAAAGGGGGCAAATTTCGAAAAAGTGGCTCACCCCTGCTCCTCATGAGTTTAGCCCAGTCTCTCCCCATACGATATGTAGCAGGAGGCAGTCTACTTATTTTTCCGCCAGGTATACAAATCCGAAACTGGATCAGCGAGTGATCGGTCCAGGTCTGAGGTAGAATGTTAATCACCTCAGTTTCTTTATGGTCAGCAAACAGAAGATCCAGGATGTGCCCACCTTGATGGGTAGGTTGCTGGACCAACTGATGCAGGCTAAGACTCTCACAAATTTCCGTAAGGTCTCTTAAATGGCCATCTTGAGTACCATTCTCCCACATATTGAAATCTCCCAACAGCAGCATTCTCGAGTGGGTCAGTGACTGGGTCGCAATGACATCCATGAGCGCCTGATACTGAGTGTTGGAACTTGGGGGTCTATAACTGACCATCCCTGTAAGGAGCCTCCCTTTTTGTTCTTGTAGGGAGAATCCTAATAACTCAATGCCCACCACCTCATCAACCTTAAATGGGGCGAAGTCCCAGGTATCCTTAAACATCACCCCGACCCCTCCACCCCGTCCAGTTGCTCTGGGCTTGTGGAAGATCTTATAGCCCTCTGGGCAGGCAAACCCTAATTCCACCAGAGAGTCATCACTGCACCATGTCTCCGTGAGGAATAGCACATCTAAGTGCAGGTCTTCCACCAAATTAGAGACTTCCTGGTAGTGTTTTGTCAAGGACCGGCAGTTAATCAGGCCACACTCAAGGACCAGGCTAGGTTTAGGCATCACAGTATCTTTCTCCCCCCCACTCCTCTTATTCCTTATAGCTAGTAGCTGTTCCCTAGTGTATTTCACTAATTTTACACTAGTTCTAGCAGCGTGGCCGGTGCTGGGTGCGGCCGGGGCGCGGACGGGCGCAGACGGGCTTGCCTCTGACGCGCCAAAGGCGCGCCCGCTGCGCGCGTGCGCTGCGCGCGTGCGCTGCGTGCTTGCATGGGTTCTCCTAAATAGAGGCTCAGCTGTGTTGGTTGAACCACTAGACCGTCAACCACAATGGCGGCACTACAGTGGCAACCGGAAGTGAGGAGAGAGACTATCCCTCGCAAGCGCGAGAGTGGAACAAAGATTTTAGGTGCGGGTAAGTGCAATTTTAAAAAGAATGATTTTAAAATATCTGTTGCAGTTCACCAGACTAGCACGCTTCCAAATACAGTACAGTTCTAGAAATCTCCCAGCCCTGATAAGAGCCCCACACGCAGAGCAAATATCATAAAACGCGCTCTCTCATATCACCCACAACAGTCCGTGAAATAGCACAACACAAGATTTAGTTAAAAGCAGTCTGTTTTTTTACATGTCACTTACCCCCCATTCCTCACTCAAATCACCATCCACCTCTTTCCCTTCCTTGGCACCCCGCACTATTTGATCTAAGTCTACTGTATTTATTAGTAAATGTGTACCTTCCCAAAGTGTGATTAAATAACACTTTGGTAAGTTTTCTTTGCATTCTTCTTGCATTTTTTTGCGATTGATCTTGTGTTAGTTCTTTTTTATAACAAATAGTTTGTATATCCTGGGACCCTCTCCCTTATACTGCTCTATTACCCAGGTCCCAGTGATTTGTGGGTTTACCCTTTGTAATAACGTACTCATGGGCAGGTGCATACCTGCGAGGTATTTTATGTGACTCTTCCCCTTTCTTAAAATGGTGGAGAGTGAGACCCTTTCCTATACCGAGGAGTACATCAACCAGCTGCTACAAGATCCGAGGAATCTATTCCTTTCTTCAGACACTCCCAACATTGACTTTACACTTAATGATAAAATTGCGAAACTTGAACGTTTAGAAAAGAAGTTAATTCGTACTAAACTTCACGGTCACTTACTTACAAAATACCTACAGGCTAACATAATACCTGTTGGTTTGCAGATTAAAATTGAACCTGCAATCTTTGTTGATATCCCCAAATTTAAAGAAGGTTTTAGCTTTATAGCCAATAATGCCTCACGACATTGGATGGTACTAGGGGTGGAAACAGCGGCAGAACAGGTTCAAGTGTTGTCCAGAGAGATCGCTGCCCTAAAACAGGAAATAGCGGGTGATGCCACTTTGATCAATGCAAAAAGTGCCCTGGAAAATCTTGACAAATCCTTAAAAGACTTTGAGACTACAACTCAGAACAAAAAGTTGGATAAACTTTCCAAGGATATCAGATTTTACGACAAAAAGATCACTTATCCTTACCTCAACGAGGATTATTATAAACAAGATAATTCAGGTCGCTTCATTGGGCGAGGTAGAGGAGCCTTCAGGGGAAGAAGGAACTACACCACTTTCTCTAACTCATCTGTGAGCTCGGATAGCGAACAGGAAGCTTCGGGCCAAGGCTACGACTACACCTACAAGGATAACTGGTATCCCCCTCAAGGATATCTTCCTTTTTTAGGGGAAGGCCAATGGAGACCACCACGGGGCCGAGGCAATTGGCCAAGAGGACCATCGAGAGGCCAACAGAACCCAGGGAGCACGAACTGGGACAGAGGCAGGGGGGCGATCCCCAAACAGGTCCGGTTCCAACCAGAGAACCACGGGGAGATCTCCACGAGACGCAAAGTATATTGGTGGTGAATTCTAATATCAATCCAGTAGTCAACATTTCCACATACTCTTTGAATACAGAGGAGCAATCCGTTCTTTCCAAAGGGCTGACATTTGTTCCTACAGCCCACCCCAATGCTTTCAACCTGAAAACCGAACTCCATGGTTTCTTTCGAAAGATCCGTCTGAGATATTTCTTTAAGAACTCCGATGATACTCCCTCTAAATCTATCACTGGACTACGTTCTCCATCTAAGTTCGTACCGCCCACTCATACAATGAGTAACAGAATTCTGGCTTTTGAGAGCATGGTTCTAAGTGATGTCAACAACCTACTGTCAACCTATAAGCATACGATACCCAATACTAGCAAAGTTGAGAAAGCGGCCCTTCTGAGTCTCAAGAACAATAAGGACATTGTCATTAAGTCTGCCGACAAGGGTGGGGCAATAGTTGTTCAGGACACTACGACATACAAGTCTGAAATCATGAGACAACTTCACGATGGTGTCAGCTATTCTTTACTTAAGTCTAACCCCACCAAGGATTTGGCGGAGGAAATACACCGCATCACTAGTGAGGCATTAGATTCTGGCTTTCTAAGCAATTTGGAATTTGACTATCTCAATCAGAGGAATCCACGCCTACCCACTATATACACCCTACCTAAGATACATAAGGACCTCTTTCACCCACCCGGCCGTCCCATTGTGTCCGGTTGTGGTTCACTACTAGAACCTCTCTGTAAATATATTGATTTCTTTCTGAAACCACTGGCTGAACAAACAACAACCTACCTACGTGATACCATGCAAGTAATTACTATCATTGACCAAAAATCTTTCAACCCCTCGGAACAATTACTTGTCACCTGTGACATCGTATCACTTTATACTAGTATCCCTCAGGAACCAGCTTTAAATGTGATGAGAGAAGTTTTGAATTCCAGACCAGCACCAATGAGGGTACCCACGGATTTCATCATTGCACTTCTTGCTATTGCAATGAAAAAGAATTTTTTCTACTTTCAAGGAAACTATTACATCCAAAAGAAAGGAGTAGCGATGGGAGCTGCATTTGCCCCAGATCTGGCGATATTGTATATGGACAATTTTGAACAGCGTCATATCTTCGATAACAACAACCCCTTCTCTCGAAAAATAGAACTATGGAAGAGATATATCGACGATATATTGCTAATCTGGAATGGCGATAAAACTCAACTTAATGCATTTCATGAATGGCTGAACCAGTGTGATCGGGACATTCAGTTCACTATTCAGTCGGACCCCCTGGTGATACCATTCCTGGATCTAAAAATTTTCAGTGAAGATGATAAGCTCTGTACGACCTTGTACCGAAAACCCACTGAACGGAACTCACTTCTAAGATACAGTAGTCACCACCCCCGAGGTTTAAGAGATAACTTGCCGGTGGGCCAATTCCTACGAATCCGTAGAAATTGCACCAAGAGGTCTGATTACCTAATGGAATCTGAAGATCTTAGCATCAGACTTATCTCAAGGGGATACCCAAAGCGCCTGGTGAAAAAGGCCCAGAAGAGGGCGTGGTTCAATCCACGGGAAACCTTACTAACGGCGAAAGAACCTGCCGCCTCAGCCCATCAAAAAATGATTTGCGTCACTACCTTCTCTACTAGAAGCAACGCAGTGAAGAGGATAATAAACAAACACTGGAGCCTTGTGTCCACTGAAATTGATCAACCATCGTTACCCATGCATTCTTTCAAAAAAGGAATGAGTATTAAAGATCATGTTGTTCATTCTTTTCTTGAAGACCCAGTGGAACCAACGATACAGTCACTGTGGAACCTGCCACCTATTACAGGCCATTTTAAATGTGGATCCTGCAAGGCCTGTCCAACAACGATTCAAGCTAAAACTTTTGCATACAAACATCATGTTGTCACACTTGATTCCCACACCAACTGTAACTCTACTGACGTTATTTATGGGATCCTTTGTCCGTGTGGCCAACTGTATATTGGCCAGACACAACAGAAGGTTAAAGTGAGAATATTACAGCACCAAAGCAGAATTAGATGCCAGGTCATTGGGGCACCTCTAGTCGAACACTACAAACAGGTGGGACACCGCCCAGAACAAATGCAGTGGATTGTATTAGAAAAAACTAGACTGGGGCCAAGGGGAGGTGATATATCCTCTGTACTTACGGTCAGGGAGTGCAAATGGATGATTCGTTTTGGTACAATTAACTCGGGTCTGAATGAGCAGGACCTTAGCAATGCTCAGCTGGCTATTCTTAACACCTAGGTACCCCGGGTTCCTGGGCCTCTTAGTCCTCTGCAAATCACCCTGATGCTGGGTTAGACCTCTTAGAGGGTTCCCCTTTAGGTCTTTGTACTCGCTCACTGTACATCCCTGTGTATTTTGCTCATGATTGATTTTTGTATATATCTTTTGGTTTTCGACAACTACCTCATTTACTAACAAATGTCTATTATGGTGAACCATGGCTTTCTTTTTTACTATTTGTGACGTTGTTCGAGGGCCATAAATACACTATGTGTCTCTATATACACTTAGTCTAACGGTGTTTACTTTTCTGACTATGTTAGACTTTATGTTTATCTTTGTACCCTTCCCTGCAAGGTTCAGTTACTGCTGTTTAATTTACTGACATAACAATTGATTGTGTATTTGTTGTTTACCAATGCATGTTTTGATACGATGTTTTCTTTAATCAGACCCAGATTTGTTAGTCTGTATATGTCCCAATGTTTCGCTTTGACACTGTTCACCTCAGGGGTTAATTGTATTTAATTATTGATAAGCACATGAACATCAAATCAGCAATTATGTGTCCTTCTCCCCCCTGGTTTACTATAATTTTGACTTTAGCTGAAATTGTCGTGAGAAAGCAACTCCCGTTGTCTTTCTTCTAATACATCTTAGACTGCAGGCATCTAGCGTCTGCGCCGCGTCTAGCGTCACGCGGAGCGTCTGCCTATTTACATGCACAAACGGTGCAGTTCTCTGTGACTTCCGAAGAATTACGAGGCGAGTCGGTGTTGCCGCTTCCTACGGTAAGGGTTAAACAAAAAACCCCCGCCCCCACTCCCCTGCTACTGTATGCTCAGTTGCCGAGACTGTTTCCATCTGTCCGGCTGCTCGCTATTTCGGGCTATTTTTAAATCAATTAATTTCCCGTTTTACTCTGTTTATTGCTTTAATCCCTTCTGGCCTCCGCTGGCTCTGTGTAACATCCCACAGTGGGGTTTGTGATTTAGCCTACCCGACTTTACCCATTCAACTTGCTGGCCACATACCTTATGTTAACTTTTTCCATTTCTGCTGAACCCCTTTTCGTTAGGGGCCGATCAACAGCATACTCTGTAAAGCAATGTCGTTTGATGACATGGCGTGGTTTCTTTGCTCTTTTAGCTGTACTCCCCTTAGGCTGGGGTTTTTTAAGACTTTAGTTCTATTACTCCTCTATTTTTACCTTTAGAGACTGGATTTTCCTGCGATTAATTCCACTGTCGCCTTTGAGTATGTACCATGGCGTCTGATTCGGGAGATATTGCATTCCCCGATTTTTTCAAGACTGGCAATTAAGTAAGTTCTCTTCCTTGAATTAATTTTTGAATCCTATATGTGCTCTCTGGATCTCCACTCAGACACCTTACAATTTCCTTTTAGGTGTCACTCACTCTACCCCCTCTCCGGAGCTTTCCAGCCCTTGCGTCATTTGACGCCAAGAAGTTACCGATCACTTGTTCATCCTTGTCTTGGGTAAATATGGTTACTTGTCCCATTTGGAGTCCCCTTGATTCAATCCAGTTTGGGATTTCGAATTTTTTCATTAATTTATATATATATGTTTTTTAGGTGCCACTCCCCTTGTCACATTGTCTCTGTCCTGAAGAAGACCCCGTTAGTAAGGAGCTGACTTACCTACCTATGTCCAGGGGTCGAAACGTCGACAATACTTCATTGCCAGTACTGCCAACAGTGTAATGTACACTGTGCTTTTGCTTGTACATGGTTTTTGTAAATAATTTTGCTATTCATTCCAATGAATTTGATCTGGATGTTTTGGCTTGAAATTGTTTTGCCTTGCAATTAAATTGTGACGTGTTTATAATTTATATGTCACTTACCCCCCATTCCTCACTCAAATCACCATCCACCTCTTTCCCTTCCTTGGCACCCCGCACTATTTGATCTAAGTCTACTGTATTTATTAGTAAATGTGTACCTTCCCAAAGTGTGATTAAATAACACTTTGGTAAGTTTTCTTTGCATTCTTCTTGCATTTTTTTGCGATTGATCTTGTGTTAGTTCTTTTTTATAACAAATAGTTTGTATATCCTGGGACCCTCTCCCTTATACTGCTCTATTACCCAGGTCCCAGTGATTTGTGGGTTTACCCTTTGTAATAACGTACCTTCCTTCTTCAAGCAATCAAAGTAAGGCCTAGTATGATTTTTTAATTGTTTTTCTTCCCGGATCGCTGTATTTGTATTGTAATGTTTTGCATCAGGGATTGCTATTCTGTTTTTTATTGTATTTATATGACTGTTGTATCTGTATTGTAAATGTATGTGCTTTTATGGACTTTGTATTTAAGCTCCGAATAAAGCCTTATGAAATGAATGAATGACTCTGCACACACCCCTCCTGTGTCTGGGCACTGCTGGGAGTGATAGGCACCCACCCCTCCTGTGTCTGGGCACTGCTGAGAGTGATAGGCACACACCCCTCCTGTGTCTGGGCACTGCTGGGAGGACTCTGCACACACCCCTCCTGTGTCTGGGCACTGCTGGGAGGACTCTGCACACACCCCTCCTGTGTCTGGGCACTGCTGGGAGTGATAGGCACCCACCCCTCATGTGTCTGGGCACTGCTGGGAGGACTCTGCACACACCCCTCCTGCGTCTGGGCACTGCTGGGAGGACTCTGCACACACACCTCCTGTGTCTGGGCACTGCTGGGAGTGATAGGCACCCACCCCTCCTGTGTCTGGGCACTACTGGGAGGACTCTGCACACACCCCTCCTGCGTCTGGGCACTGCTAGGAGGACTCTGCACACACCCCTCCTGTGTCTGGGCACTGCTGGGAGGACTCTGCACACACCCCTCCTGCGTCTGGGCACTGCTGGGAGTGATAGGCACCCACCCCTCCTGTGTCTGGGCACTGCTGGGAGGACTCTGCACACACCCCTCCTGTGTCTGGGCACTGCTGGGAGTGATAGGCACCCACCCCTCCTGTGTCTGGGCACTGCTGGGAGTGATAGGCACACACCCCTCCTGTGTCTGGGCACTGCTGGGAGGACTCTGCACACACCCCTCCTGTGTCTGGGCACTGCTGGGAGTGATAGGCACCCACCCCTCCTGTGTCTGGCCGTGTACGCTCCATACATACACGGGTGTGGGTACGGTCCGTACATACACTGTTGGGGTGGGGGTACGCTCCATACATACACTGTTGGGGTGGGGGTACGCTCCATACATACGCGGGTGTGGGTACGGTCCGTACATACACTGTTGGGGTGGTGGTACGCTCCATAAATGCACTGTTGGGGTGGGGGTACACTCCATACGTACGCGGGTGTGGGTACGGTCCGTACATACACTGGTGGGGTGAGGGTACGGTCCGTACATACACTGGTGGGGTGGGGGTACGGTCTGTACATACACTGGTGGGGTGAGGGTACGGTCTGTACATACACTGGTGGGGTGAGGGTACGGTCCGTACATACACTGGTGGGGTGGGGGCACGGTCCGTACATACACTGGTGGGGTGTGGGTACGGTCCGTACATACACTGTTGGGGTGGGGGTACGCTCCATACGTACGCGGGTGTGGGTACGGTCCGTACATACACTGTTGGGGTGGGGGTACGCTCCATTCATACACGGGTGGGGGTACGGTCCGTACAGTCACTGGTGGGGTGGGGGTACGGTCCGTACATACACTGGTGGGGTGAGGGTACGGCCCGTACATACACTGGTGGAGTGGGGGTACGGTCCGTACATACGCGGGTGGGGGTACGCTCCGAACATACGCGGGTCTGGGTACGCTCCATGCATACACGGGTGGGGGTACGGTCCGTACATACACTGTTGGGGTGGGGGTACGCTCCATACATACACTGTTGGGGTGGGGGTACGCTCCGTATGTACGTGGGTGTGGGTATGGTCCGTACATCCTCGGGTGGGGTGTTGGTACGCGCCGTACATACACGGGTGGGGGTATGGCGCGTACCCAGGCCTTTGGAACGTGGGTACGGGCCGTACCGCCATTATTGGGGTGACATAGGGGTGGGCGTGGTACGACTCGTACCCACGCTCTTAAGGCGTGGGTACGGTACGTACCGGACTTGTTGTGTTGCCAGTTCGCGTCTACATCCACTTCCGTTGCTGGACACGCCCTCACCCCCTCGAAGTGACCAGGCCCTGAAGGTCAGGTATGTCCAGGGCATGTATGATTTGTGACTTGAGTGGGGGTTTTGTGTCCTGCCCCTGCCCCCCCCTTTGCCCCTGGGTGTTGTTCTGACCTTCTGCGGCGTCTGCGTCGGTTCCTGTAGAGCAGGTGGACTGCTATGAGTGCTGGGATGACACGTAGGTTCGGGTCCATGGCTGTCCGTTGCGTACAGGTGCTCCTTGTGCGCGTCGTCCTGATTTCCCGGCAGTTTTTGGCAGGCGGAGAATTTTATCCGTGCGGGGTGACGTCGGTGCGGATCGTACTTCCTGGTTCGTGAACCGCAGCCTGCATGCGTCCCGACGTCACGTCGGCGCTTTCTCGGATCACGTTTGTATGTATATTTTCGTCGGTCGGTGTTTTGTACGGATCGCACGGAAATGCAGTTTCCGTGCGAATCGTACTTGCATGTTTGTAATGTTTTTTAACCGGGTACGAGTCGGACGGAGAAAATGCTCCGTCTGACGGTTCGTACCCGGTTTCTCCAGGATCCGAATCGGCACCTGAATATTATATTATATATTTTTGAGATAATATAATAATGTATATTTTAAATTTGTTATGTTATTTTAAACATTGGGGGGGGAAATTATACATATAATTTGAAACATTTGAAACATTTTTAAACATTTTTCAAAGTATTTTCCATTGATGTCTATGGGGAGTTAGTTCTATTTTTATTTTAATTATGCAGCCATTTTCTTTCCTTTTAGTCACTTTTTTACCTATTGCTTTCGTTTTCAGGTCATTTAGCAAGACGGAACCTCATGGTTGAGAGCTGCTTTTCGTCCGTCCGGGTAAGTTCAGTTTTATTTACTTTTAAGTTAGTCTTAAGGTAGGGGTAAGTCAATGGAAGTTTAAATATATTTGTTAGGACTTTATTTTATCGTTTTCGGAATAGTGACGTGTTGTTTTGGTAGTTCAGCGTTTCAGGTGTTTGACTAAGGGGCCGATTCCGATCCTGTAAAAAGGCCCTACAAATCGTCGTACGGAGCGTTTTCTCCGTACGACTCGCACCCGGTAAACTTTCCCTACAACCTAGGAAGTACGATTCGTACAGAAAGCCTATTTACAAAAGACCGTACGTGGAAAAAATACCTACGATTCTGATCCGGAACAGCTTGTACGCGACGTCCGGACGTATTCAGGCAGCGGTTTCCGGCCCAGCAAGTACGATTCGTCCCTACGTCACTCCGAAGGTGAGAACAACACCCAGGGACCAGGGTGGGGGTGAGGGGCACGATACATACCCCGTACTCAAACCCAAACCTATAATATGGAGGCCATACATTACCACCAGGGTCTGGTCACTTTGGAGGGCATGTCCAGCAACCCCTGCGTACCGCAACAACGGAAGTGGACGTGTACGGTGCGTACCACACGTACCCCTACGGCACCATTACAACAGTGGCACGGACCGTACCCATGCATGAATGCGTGGGTACGGTGCGTACTACACGCACCCCTACGGCACCATGACAACTCAGGTACAGACCGTACCCTGGGTACGGTGCGTACCACACGTACCCCTACGGCACCATGACAACTCAGGTACGGACCGTACCCACGCATGAATGCGTGGGTACGGTGCGTACCACACGTACCCCTACGGCACCATTAAAACTCAGGTACGGACCGTACCCACGCATGAATGAGTGGGTATGGTGCGTACCACACGTACCCCAACGGCACCATGCCAACTGAGGTACGGACCGTACCCACGCATTAATGCATGGGCATGGTGCGTACAACACGTACCCCAACGGCACCATGCCAACTCAGGTACGGACCGTACCCACGCATGAATGCGTGGGTACGGTGCGTACCACACGTACCCCTACGGCACCATGCCAACTCAGGTACAGACCGTACCCACGCATGAATGCATGGGTACGGTGCATACCACACGTACCCCGTTACGGCAGCAGTACATTTGGGATAGGATGCGTACAAACGCCAGGAATGTGGGCCTAGAGGACTGGCCCAGCATGTTACCTTCATATTGGTGTGTGTGTAGGTCCAGGCCAGCAGTGTACAGCCCCATGGGGGTGCGTGGGTGGGTGCATATGACTCGCAGCAGCGTCCAGACATATGAGGGGTGGGTGCATATCACTACCAGCAGTGTCCAGACATATGAGGGGTGGGTGCATATCACTACCGGCAGTGGACAGACATATGAGGGGTGGGTGCATATCACTACCAGCAGTGTCCAGACATATGAGGGGTGGGTGCATATCACTACCAGCAGTGTCCAGACATGAGGGGTGGGTGCAGAGGACTCCCACCAGTGGACAGACATATGAGGGGTGGGTGCAGAGGACTCCAAGCAGTGGACAGACATATGAGGGGTGGGTACATAGCACTACCAGCAGTGTCCAGACATATGAGGGGTGGGTGCAGAAGACTCCCAGCAGTGGACAGACATATGAGGGGTGGGTGCATATCACTACCAGCAATGGACAGACATATGAGGGGTGGGTGCAGAGGACTCCCAGCAGCGTCCAGACATATGAGGGGTGGGTGCAGAGGACTCTCAGCAGTGGACAGACATATGCGGGGTGGGTGCAGAGGACTCCCAGCAGCGTCCAGACATATGAGGGGTGGGTGCATATCACTACCAGTAGTGTCCAGACATATGAGGGGTGGGTGCATATCACTACCAGCAGTGGACAGACATATGAGGGGTGGGTGCATATCACTACCAGCAGTGTCCAGACATATGAGGGGTGGGTGCAGAGGACTCCCAGCAGTGGACAGACATATGCGGGGTGGGTGCAGAGGACTCCCAGCAGCGTCCAGACATATGAGGGGTGGGTGCATATCACTACCAGCAGTGTCCAGACATATGAGGGGTGGGTGCATATCACTACCAGCAGTGGACAGACATATGAGGGGTAGGTGCATATCACTACCAGCAGTGTCCAGACATATGAGGGGTGGGTGCATATCACTACCAGCAGTGGACAGATATATGAGGGGTGGGTGCAGAGGACTCCCAGCAGTGGACAGACATATGAGGGGTGTGTACAGAGGACTCCCAGCAGTGTCCCACTCCCAGGAGGATGGATGACTTTCACACACTGCATGACACACCACATGTGGGTGTGAGGACATATAACACATGCATACCCACCCATGGCGGATGTAGCACAATACACACCCTGATTTCATGCCAACAGACTGTATAGTCATGTAACTGCATACAAAACTAAGATAGCCAAAGGGTACACACACTGTCACGCACATCCCAGGACTGATAGGAATGTCCAGGTGCTGGTCCAGCCACCAAGATGTTGTCTCTCATGGAAGGAATAGGGTTCAATTCCACCAGATACAATGCCCACAATCGTGAGTCAGGTGCCCAAATACCCTGCATAACAAGTACCATTTGTGTGGTAGGACGTGATTACACACATGCATTATGCTGAAAAGGGCCAATTTGTCCCTGAAGGCATTCCTACATACCCAAAACACAAGTACAGTGACTAGCAAGGATGGCACAGACGATTCAGCAGGAGACATCGGTGAGCAGGCATGGCCATTGTTGAAGGGATCCGTCACCAACAAAGGAAATGTTGACACAGGTCAGCACAACAATTGTGCAACTGTTTGCAGGGAAGGTGTCAGGTGCCACAGTGGAAGGAACACTCCTTGGGACAATGTCTCCAAAGAAAAGGAACACACCCTACCAATGATTCTTTGCAGAGACATTGTGATGGCACACAGATACCATGGCCCACCTCATGACCATCATACAAAAACATTTCTCAGAACCCTAACACATTACCAGAACAACAACTCCAGGAGCCTCATCACCAACATCAAGTACCTGAAATGCAATAGTGTTGAAAGTAAAAGAAAAGGCTTTATTCAGCACACAAAAATAATAAATTAAGAAGACACTATTTACAAAGGCCAATGGCCAGTCCTTTTTTATAGTCCAAGGGTGGACATAGGGGACCGTGTCCACCCCTACCTTGCCTGCACAAAGTAACCTTAAGGTTTGTTGACCGGGGGGGGCATCATCTGTGGCAGGACCAGGCACCGCAGGGACAGGAGGGGGTTGGGTAGGTGTGGTGGGTGCAGGGCTGGACGTCTCCACCACAGGGGGTGTGGCAGCGCCAAAGGTGGAGGTGAGCTTGGCGCTGCACACTGCTGCCAGGGCGTCCAGAGTAACCCCTGCACCTGAAGCTACCCCAGGGCCAACGGAGGGGGGGTGGCCGAGGGATGGGGTGCAGCACTCTTGGGGGAGGGGGTGGACATGGGGGTGGACTCAACTCCCCTGCCCGGGGACTTCCTCGCCCGCTTGCGGGGTGGTGTCACAGTGGGGGTGAGGGCCAGCTCACCCATGTAGAGCTCTTTGGGTGACACTTTGGCAGGGGAGCTAAGGGGAGTGGTTTTGGAGGAACTGGGTTGTGAGGACTGCGGACTCTGACTGTGGCTGCTTGTCTGTCGTTTGCCCCCAGACCCTGTGGGTGTGCCTACATCCCCCTGAGTGTGCGCGCCAGGAGGTGTGCACTGTGCCTTACTTGTGGGTGTGCTGGATGTGTCTGTTGGGGTGCATGCCCGTGACTGTCTGTGTGTGTGTTGGGCAGGCATGGGAGAGGGCAGTGTGGATGGGTCCGTGGGTGGGGGGGGACAGAGCGCCGCAGGATAGAAACTGCTTCCGTCAGTGAAGAGTCCATGGACCGCAGAATCCTGCGTTGCTCAGACATCATTGATGACATGCCCTCCACGAACGACACCAACTGTGTGAGCAGTTTAGTGTGTCCATGGAGGACATGCAGCACTGATGCCTTACCAACCTGCAACTGCCACCGTGTGTCCACAGACTCTTCACTGAGGGCAGCAGGGGTGACAGGGGCAGGGGGTGCGGTGCCTGGTCCGAAGGAGACACGGTGGGACCCTGCACGTACAGAAGGGACGGGAGCAGCTGGGAGGGCGGAGATGTCAATGGAGGAGGCGGGTACAGATGGTGGGATGCTGCCAGTTGTTGTTGCATCCTCCGCCTCCTCAGGGAGTTCAGCCTCGGACCCGTCGGCGTCGTAGATGCTCTCACCTCCAAATAGGTTCTCCGACTGACTCCCCTCGCCCTCCGTGCCACTTGCTCCTTCTGCCTCCACAGCACTGGTGGCACTGTCGCTGTGTCCCTCCTCAAGGTCCATGCAGGTGTCTCCCTCGCTTGCGGATGATGATGCTGTGGGCAAGGAGAAGAAACCAAAATGCATCAGTCACCTGTATACATCTGACACATGAGCACAAGAACAATTGGTCACAGTGCATATCAGGCAATGCATCATGAGTAACAGCTAGATTATTCCGCACATATGTAAGCCCTGTACTGCCCAGTTGGTAGACCCACCATGCCACTTTGACACCAGGAAATTACATACACAAAAGGCCACAACTTGAATGAGAAATACACGGAGAAGCTAGTGTCTGTGAACCGGTGAGCACAGCAATACAATGAAATCAGGACACCTCTTGTTTAGCCTGAAAGAAACAGTAGTGATGCACTCAAGGTAAACTAACACACCTCAATACTCAAGGTGTCACCACACTCAGAGACCTGTAAGTCCTTTGGAACACAAAACGAACAAATGTTGGTACCTTGAGACTCACAATACTTTACCCAATCTACATGTTTTGAATGTGCCAATTGGCCATTTCGTGAAAAGAACACTCATGTGCCTGCATGCAATATGTCGCTCAAGGCAGTGCACACAAAAGTACATGTACACTGTCATTGAAGAAGCTGGCACCTTTTCTGAGAAGCCACTGTTAGACATAAATGGTGTTGCAGAAAGTACATATACATGGACCCACGGAGGTCTTGATGTCTTGAGACTCGTTAGTTTGTATCACCAACAACAAAAGAGTCTCACAAAATCAAGACCACTGTGGGAACATGTATATGGCGGTTCTGCAACACCATTTAATTTGAACAGTGGCTTCTTTGAAAAGGTGCCAGTGTGTTCCATGAAAGTTGAAATGTCGTTTGGTGTGCGCTTCCTTGGTAGACTTTTTTCATGCAGGCACATCAGTGTACTTAACACAAATCATCCAAAAACCACATTTAAAACATGAACAACTGTTGACAAGTGCTGTGAGTGCCAAGATACAATTTTGTAAGAGTAACAACTTTAATTATGTCAGTTGTCACCAGGCCATCCGTCACCTGATTACACCGTTGGCTACATATATGACCTACTGCCTGTCATCTGGAGTGGCACACATGTCCACACCCAGGACAATGCATAAGCTAATGGCCTGCAATTGGGTGGTAAAAAAGCCCAGCTGTACTGTGGGGACACCCTCATGGCAAGCCAGAATGTACACACAGATGTCAGCATACTAACTCCAAAATGCGTTGCATCAAAACCACACACAGGTACAAAAAATGTATGAGCAGGATTCATGTTGGTAAAAAAAATGACACAGGCTGCAAAGCACGAACATTAAGCACTGGCCAGCATCACAGGGGCACTGCACAGTGTATTTTTGTACAGGCAATTCTCACACAGAAGTCAGACCTGGCAATGAAAAATCAGGGTTGCCCATGTATGCCTCTCCCGCACCCCCCCCCAATACCTGAGTCAATGTGATTGATACAGATCAAGAACTGACACCTCTTATTCTGGGTTACAACAACTGTGCTTGAAAAATAGCTTCATTTACACAACATCACCTCGTGGGGCTGCAAACACATATTTGTGACAAACAACCATCAACAGATTGTTGTGAATAGCCACACAGGCACTGCCCAGTGTGAGTATGCACAAGCAAAATGGTGTATCCCTGTCCAGTGGACACAGGTAGCACACATTAGCAAAATACAAACTAGGCCAGGGAACAATGCCACAGAGCAAGACCTATGCAGAACACACAGAGAAAGTGCACAGTGTTGGATGACACACATGATTAGGAGGCCAGGGAGTCTCAGGGGACTGTAGTGGGCACACTGCTCGGTGGTCCTGGAATGAGCTGACTGTACCATGTTCAACCGTCATGGCACTATGCATATCTCACACTCATGCGCATCATGTCTGAGGCCACAACATTGGTCATGCATGCTGCAAGGGTGTCCAGTTGAAAGCTCACACTCCTATGTGGAGAATCGGCATCAGTGACAACAACTATGGACCCCCAACATAGTGAACAGGTCATGGCACAGGCAAGGTACCAACACAAGTCACAGACCACCCTCCCACATGATGCAGAAAGCAATGTGCACTTAGATTTACAGGCACCCTAGATGACCATGTGCAAATGTGATTACACACAGACCAGGGGTCACATGTCAAGGAGGGGAAGGGATGAAAAAGAGCAACATGTGACATTGGGGAACAGAAAATGCACTGCACATATCAACTCTGGGAGTGTATCCAGGCTACAGAGCACTTACAAAATCTTGCGACACATGACACGACAAACAGCCATGTACCTACCCCCTCCTTGCTGCAGTCTCTCCTGTAACCGCCTATCGAGGTCTGGGAAGACCACCGCCAGGACACGTCTCATTTGGGGGGTCAGCCGTCGGCGTCCGCCGTGGGGGCGAGGACTGTCGAGCCCCAGCTGGACCCAGGCGATCTGCCGGGTCCAGCACCGGATGTCCTGCCACCTCTTGCGGACCTGTGGCAGCTGGCGACTACGCTCCACCTCAGATCTCACGGCCCTGACGATGTGGTTCCAGATCACCCCCTTCTCGTAGACAGTTACCTGTCAGGATGACAAATTGACACAACATCAATACACCTGCCCCATGTCCCCGAGACACACATTTGAACCTCTTAGAAATGTTGAACAGGGCATAGGATGCAGACAGGAATTACATCATACACAATAAGAAATTGGCCTGTGTGCAAGCCCCAATGCACTACATGGCATTGAAAGTCAACCGGTTGGCATGAGGGTTGCGACACACTCACTGATCATGCCACACACTGTGCAGCACATGCAACAGCAGGCTGATGGCCAGCTCGTGCCAAGCAGTCACATGTCCCACTCCACTGACGCACCCTCAGCATACTAGACAGACACACCCAAGCACAGATCACTCGCCTGTCATTGACAACAGCAGATACAACCCTCACTCTGCACATGTGCCACTTGCCAGTGGGGTGTCACAGGTGTCATGCTAGCTATGCAAGTCAGACACACAGCAGGGCTCACTTGTCACATCAGATGGGTAGATATGGTGCCACCTCCATGCAGGTGTGTCGCAACACTTCACAGACACTCACCCACATGTAAAGGAAGATTCACACACATCAATGTCCATGAGGTCGTACACATCATTTGGACACTCTCACCACAGGTCCACTCAACTCATACACATCTGTGGGTACAGTCACCTGTCACACCGGGGGGAGAACTGAATCACCTCAGGACAATAGGAAAAAAAGCCACCAAGGATTTCACAGGCTGAATGTGTCATGCACTATGCAGTGAAAGTCACAGTAAGCACAATGCAAGTGAGGAGTGCACACAGGAACTACATCAGGCTCTGCATGAGAGACATCAACATGTCCCCCACCCTGGGACCCACTATAAACAACATAGCATGTCTGTCCCACCTGGACACAATATTGACAGTCACACAACAGGTGCCTAGTCAAAGGTAGTGGACTCAGCACTCACCTGCTCACCTGGTCTCCCAGACAGCTTGGTGTACTGTGGGAGGAGGGCGTCCAGCAAGGCCTGATTCTCCTCCTGGGTGAATGGCTGGGCCCTCTCCACAGTACGCGACATGGTCCAGAGGAAGCAGAGACAGCAGCAATGTTGTCGACTGGAAAGTTGTGTAGGCAAGTGCCCTCTCATGGGTTCTGGCTGCCTTATATCTGTCTTGCTGAGGGGCATTCATTTAGAGGAGTACATAGTGATTGGTCAGACTCATTAGCATCCTACGTTTACTCCAATCCCTTTAAACATACACCAATGACACCATTCGCATCGTTCAAATTTTGAGCATCATGTCAAGTCAACAACCACTTTGCAACATTGTATTTTGTGGGCAACTGACTGTTCTAGGACACCTGATCGACACTTTCCAACTGAAAACTCTGTCTCCATGACAACCAGCATGCATTTAGGGCCTAATACTTGTCCCTTATGTGTACCCTATGTAATTTTTAAATCCACACACAGGTACGGTGCGTTTCACACGTACCCCTACGGCACCAGTTGTACAGTGCGTTTGACAGGTACGTGTACTACTAGTACGTACCCGTACGTGTACTAAGGTAGTACACGTACGGGTACGCACTGTACTACTAGTGCATGTACTGTACGTGTACTACTAGTGCGTACCCGTACGTGTACTACATTAGTACACGTACGTGTACGCACTAGTAGTACACGTACCCGTACGTGTACTACTAGTGCGTACCCGTACGTGTACTAAGGTAGTACACATACGTGTACGCACTATACTACTAGTGCATGCACTGTACGTGTACTACTAGTGCGTACCCGTACATGTACTACCTCAGTACACGTACGTGTACTACTAGTGCGTACCCATACGTGTACTACCTTAGTACACGTACGTGTATGCACTAGTAGTACACGTACGGGTACGTGTACTAGTAGTACACGTACGGGTACGTGTACTACTAGTGCGTACACGTACGTGTACTAAGGTAGTACACGTACGGGTACGCACTAGTAGTACACGTACGGTACTAGTAGTATAGTGTGTACCCGAAAAATCTGAATGAGGTGAAAGACGACCTGGTTAAGTACAAGATTGGTAAACTTAAGAAAGATCTGGATAGATTTACCTTAGAGAAGGTGTACCCCTACATCGCAGACGGCTATCAGACGAGTTTTAATAAAAAGATCAATAAGAAGGGCACACGTGGTTGGCGGAGGGATACTGACGAGTGCACCTCGAACTCGGATGAGTGGAGTGATTCAAACGACTAAGACACTGAACAAACTCCCCTCCGCATACCCAGGAGAGGTAGGGGAAGAGGTAGAGGCTTCCCTTTCCCACCTAATCAACAAGCACCCTGGTGGCCCCCACAACCATGGGCTTTTCCACCACCTCTGTACAATCCATGTCCACCCTATGGGGGCCCTTCGTATCAACCTTTTTTGGGCCAGGACAGAGGACGAAGAGGACGACGGAGAGGCAACAGAGGCCAGTCTGTGGAGACCCCAAGAGTCAATTGGGATCCAATATTAGAACAGAGAGTCACGAGGAGCATGTCAGCACTAACGAGCGAGCTAACAACTTGATTGTTAACTTGAGTAGCAAGATACTTACACCACTTGAGGAATGTGTACTGTCAAAAGGACTAGGTTTTGTACCCACTAAACTTGGGGATGATTTCATGACACATAAAGAGCTGGCGGAATTTTTTCGTAAAGTTCGCCTCTGCTTCTTTTTTAGTGATCATGAGAATGAGTCACCTATTCAAGGTGTTAATACAGAACTTAGAAATAAATCTACTTTTGTATCAACATCACAACAGGTTCCACCTGAGGTTTTAACTTTTGAGAAAGCCGTCCTGAAACAGTATGAGGCAAGTCTCAGTCATACAAAGAAAGTGTTATGCAATCTATCTAATGCAGAGAGACATTGTGTCACTACTTTGGGCAATGACCCCTTGATTACTATCAAACCAGCTGATAAAGGGGGAGCCACTGTAATATTGGATATGGTAGTATATAGAGCAGAATGTCTAAGACAATTGAATAACGAGACCTTCTATACACGCATCTTACAAAATCCGACTAAACGATTGCAAGTACGGATTAAGGCACTGGTGGAAGAGGGTAGAGAGGCAGGTTGGATAACCAAGAATGAGGCCGAGTTCTTGGTACAGAAACATCCAAAGATACCGGCCTTCTATATCCTCCCTAAAATACATAAGCATCAATGACCTCCACCAGGGAGACCTATCGTTTCGGGCATTGGTTCTGTTTTAGAGCCTCTGTCCAAATTTGTGGACTATTTTCTCCGACCCATCGTATCCCAGATGCCATCCTATCTCCAGGACACTAAACATGTACTCTCGTGTTTGGAAACTATTAGTTTTGATCCTCTTTGTCAACTAATGGCTTCATATGATGTTGAGGCACTATATACAAACATACCTCAAGATGACACCCTTGAGACGATATGGGATCTTTTGAATAACACTTCACGTAATGATCAGACTCCCAATGACTTTGTGATGCGTTGTGCCACTCTAGCACTCAAAGAAAATTTGTTTAGTTATGAAGGGGACCTTTTTTGGCAAACTACCGGTACTTCCATGGGCAGTACCTGTGCTCCTAGCATGGCAATCTTTACATGCATGGTTTTGAGACTAAGCACATCTACCCATTGGACAATCCCTTCCATAACAAACTCAAACTATGGAAGCGGTACATAGATTATATCCTGGTCATCTGGGAAGGTGACCAGGAGTCTCTTGGAACATTCTCAGAATGGATGAATACCCGTGATGGTAACTTGAGGTTTACTGGTGAATCTAATAACTATTCCCTGGCCTTTCTAGACCTTAGACTATACCCATATGATGGCAAGATATATACCGAATTATACCAAAAGCCCATGGCTCTGAATTCTTTGCTGAGTTATCATAGTGATCTAGCCAACTATAAAAAGCATGCCACCAAATTGAGTGAAGAATTGGCTGTACGACATTACCCAGTACCATTGATTAAAAGAGCCTCCAAAAGAGCCCGTAATAATGACAGAGGGGCCCTCTTGGAAACCTACACTAAACCACAAATGGAGAGAATGGTATGTGTTACGACGTTTAGTAATTTGACAGCAAATATCAAAAAAGCCATAAATTCAAATTGGCACATTCTTAACACTGGTAATCTGACACTAGATCGCTCCATTTTCGCATTAAAACGCAGTATCAACCTGCAGGACTTGATGGTCCATACCAGATCAAGAACTAAGACTTGTCAAAATAGACAAATGACCTTGAGGAATGCGGAGCCTGTGATTGGACATTTCCCATGTGGGTCTTGTTCAGTGTGTCCTTTTACCAGACATGTGACAGAGGCTGATATTCTATCGGATAAACCGTGGAAATTGAATAAACACACCAACTGGAGTGATCTATATGATCAAGTGCCCTTGCTCTTTGATTTACATTGGTATGACCTCACGGAAAGTGCGTCAGAGGATTACAGAACATCGTAGCACTTTCCGATGCAAAAAAGCCAATACACGCATGACCAAACATTACTTAGAGAAGGGACACACTGAGAATGATTTACAATGGGTGATTATTGACAAACCCCAGTACGACATCAACATGGGCCCTCTAGAAACCGTACTATTTCGCCGTGAACAACGGTGGGTGTTTCGTACAAAAAGTCATATCAGAGGCCTGAACGAGGACATTCCGTGGGGGTCGTTGTAATTTTGGCCTGTGGGCAGCTTTATCTTGATATTGTGGACATATATACCTAGGGTGTGCTTTAACATACCGTACATCACTATAGACCTTAGGACTTTGTTTGCAATGCCCAGTTTTCATTCATACCAACACGTTACTGTGTTCCTTCCGATACACACAACATTTAACATCATGGATCGACGATTGGATGTAAGGAGAGGGTGGTACTAACCATGGTACTGACAATATATACTGGCTCTACCCTCTGTGTGTATATATACACATATATGATCACCTTTTATTTTTGACAATCCGAAATAGCCACGAGTGATCTTGTTTCGTGTGAACATTGTAGGAGATAATATCATTTCTGTAACTCAGTACTATTCTTTGTAACACCTCTATATATTTATTTTGGGTTACGTGAATAGAGCGCTTCTTCTGTCTATAATTTTTATTGTTAATAGATCTCTCCCGTCACTGAGTAGTTCTATGGCATTTTCCGAACTACATCCCCCGCGGTTCCCGTGACCCGGAAGTGATTGTATGCACTTCCGGGGCGTTCCAATATCACGGAGAACCTAGCAGTGTGATATAAGGATTCCGGAATCAACCGGACTTCCCTTTGGACTATTGCCATGTCAAGACACGATACAGTTTATCTTGAGGTAACGGGGAGATGGTGGGTGGGTTCTTGAGGCCCTCATTACCATTGACAATGTCCCGCTACCCATTTAACAATTGACTTTGATACGGTATAAAGGTTAGCTTGACTATCGAGTTATCCGGTAACTGTGCAGTGTCGCCCTGACTATGATAGATACTAACTTCAATATGTTAGACATTGTAGATTCTATGACTAGCACCTATAGACTTCGAAGGTGCCTTACGCTCTCAGTCTTTGTGTCCTGGGCCTCTGTATGATAGATCCGTCTTCATGAGGTAGACTGTGTGAGTCGAACTATTTGGCTTGTTGCCAGCTTGAGATGACATAACATATGTTTTCCATTGAGAACAGTATGTATATAATGATCTACACAATCCCTTTAATTTGTAATTGTTATGTGTAGTTTATGGAGACAATTTGACCTGGTTTTTCTTATGTTTTTTTGTGCTGGTTTCACCCTCAGAAAACTGTGATCTGAGGCAATACTCCCCTTAAGGAGGAGGTAAATTAATATTACCCCCGAGGTGAGTGATGTGACTTAAGTGTATACTTTTTATGAAATCACGTGTGAAATTCTGTGTTCACGTGTGTGGTGTTTGTGCAGGGAGTACACGATGGTTGAAATTTATAATAACTATGTTGCCTATATATGTTTTTTGTAGACACTGGACCGGACTGAAGCTGGTGCCACTGTCCTAGAACTACCATATCAAATTAAGTATGGTTTTGTCTGTATATTTTACCGATTTCTAAGCAGAGTGACAACGTTGGAGGTCCTGATGAATGCCGTGAATTTATGATCAATTGGCAGAAACATGTCGACCATTGACAAATAGGACATTATTTCAGTCCTTTATCACTTGCTTTTAATCCTAGCCCATGGGGATAACCATTAAACTTTTTATGTCACCCAGGAGCTATTTTTAACGCACATTTTTGTTTTGTTTTGTATTGTGCACTCTGCCCCTCACTCCCATTGCCTAAATTGGTAACCTTGTAAAACACCTCACGCTCCTCTCATTCCTTGTGGAGAGTTGTAGCCCACACTGTACACCTTGCGGTGGCAGTGTGCAAGAGGGGACCCAATGATGAAGCATGTCACCTTTGGGTGAGTGAGGGTTCTCGTCTTTATAAATAAAGACTTCTACTTTCTCTTTTTTTATTGTTTCCTGCAGAAAGACACAGTAGTGACCTATTCTGGTTACAAGCATCCCATTACTTTTTGTGAGATACACTCAGACTGGCCCCAGCTCATTTCAGGGCATGTCATGTAGACTTGACAATCAACAGGTGTATCTGGCTTTTTGTAGGAGTGCCAGCAAGCTTGCATATGTGTCCTGGATGTATTGCACACACCCGACTCCATAGTTACCTGATGTGTATTAGCAGTGTAGCATGTGCTATGTTCATTGACATTGATGTTGGCCGACTCTCAATCTTCATTCATCCAAACAATGTCTTGCAGGGCACCACCTGTCCCAAGACTAATGCCAGACTTGGGTGCCATGAGGGAACGTGCCTGCATCTGACGTTACAGATTCACTCAACAGTTGATTGAGGACTTGACCGACAGGCTGGCACCACACCTCCAACCACGACACAGGTATCCTACTGCACTGACCCCAAAGATGAAGGTGATGGCAGCCCTACATTTTTTTGCCACAGGTACGTTTCAATTCACCATAGCTGATGTTGGTGGCATGTCACAGACAATGTTCAGCCGTGTCCTGCGTGATGTTTTAGCAGCCATGTTGGAACACCTTGATGAATTCATCACATTTCCTACTCCTGAGGAGTTGACAGATGTCAAGGGTGATTTCTATGCCCTGGGAGGGATTCCCCATGTTATTGGGTCCATTGATGGTACACATGTGGCTTTGGTACCACCACAGGCACAAGCCTATCGCAATAGAAAACATTACCACTCGATAAATGCCCTTGTGGTGTGTCTTTCTAACATGCTGATTTTCCATGTCTGTGCACGTTTTCCAGGATCAGCACACGATGCCTACATCATGAGGCGTAGCAGGGTGCCACAAATGATGCTGCGGCTGCACAACAAACGAGCATGTCTTGTTGGTGGGCATACTCTGTTTGTCCTGTGTGTTGCGGTATCTTTGGCTCTTACGGCATCTCCTGACCCTGTTTTTTACATGATGTTTCCATGTAGGGGACTCTGGATATCCCAACATGCCATGGCTAATGACACCTCTCCGCAGCCCAAGAACAGCTGCAGATCACAGGTACAACGATACACACGGGCAGACCAGGCGAGTGATTGAGAGGACGTTTGGCCTCCTGAAGAGCCGATTCCGGTGCCTGGACAAGACAGGCGGGTCCCTCCCTTATGCCCCGGAGAAGGTCTGCCGAATCTTCCTCATGTGCTGCATGCTGCACAACATGGCAGTTGAGAAGGCAGTGCCACTCATCCTGGATCCAGATGAGCAGGAACATTCACCCATGGAGGATCAAGGGCTTGCTCACGAGGCTAGGGAGGAGGATATCTGGAGTCAGCTCATACACAACTTCTTCTCATAATGGTGAGTCACTGGGTATGAGTGTGCAAGCTTGTAGTATTGAGTGGCATGTGTTGCAATGTGTGTGTCCAGCTGACTGAATGCAAAGTGACTTGGATGTGTGTTCTGATGTGTCACTAGAGTGATGATGTCATGCCACACAGTTTTGCGGAGAGACTTTCTTTGAAATGTGTATGTGTCAAACATTGTTCATGTTTGGTAAATGTCCATGTGTGCGGTGAGAATTGTTTTAGGTGACTTCTTGTGTGTCTGTCATTCCCAGGTATTTAGCGCCTGTTGTCTGCTCGTGTCATCGTTGTCCTCCTGCTATTCCTCATGAGGATTGCAACGTGTGCTGAATCAGCGTTCCATGCACGAACATGTGGAAAGGTCAGTCTTGGTAAGGTTTGCAGCAAGGATTTTTGTGGTGGTACGGGTTTGGAATGTGTGGGGACTGCTTCTGTGCATGTTGTGGTACCATGCATACATGTCTTCTCACATGGAGCATATAACATGTAGCATCACTCCCATGACATGATAGTCACCCTTCTTGACAGTCATCTGTAGTGGAGTGTGGCGTCTGATGAAGGCATCAATGTGTGTAAACCTTGCCTCTGAAACATTGCAGATGCTACGGGTGGACATAGTGGGGAACATCACAACAACAGGCTCCATGGGGAATTGCAGCCTCTCCATGTGCAGCAGGATGTGTTTGGCTCATCCCCTTAACTTGTGTGCCAGTTCATTGGGATTGACATCATCCGTGTTGTGAAGGGGGTGTCCAGCGTCTGTCCCACATGTTCTGTCAACTGACCTGTGAGTCTGTTAATATGGATGCATATCCCTTTGTGTGTGTATGTGGAATAAAGGTGTTCAGCACAATCCAAAGTGCCTCATCTCTGTCACTGCAGCTCTCTTTACAGTTTGCATGCGTCATCTATGGCATAATTGTCAAAGATTGAGCATCTGTGTGTATGTGTACCTTGGCAACATGCATGCAGTGCTTTTTGGCTAATGATCTCTATTGTGCATGAAGTACCTTGTTGGGTATATATTTGTGCAGCTTGCTCCCCACAACGGGGCGTGAACGACTGCTGATGGTGTGTCTCCTTTGCGCATCTCCGCATTTTGTTGCCTGATCCAGTGGCTGTAATTTATGGTGATTGTTCATACATTTTCTCGTAGTGACCCATGAGTGACCTGACACTCCTTCCTTTACATACACCTGTTGCACTGTGCCTTTCAGACCTTGTCTTTGTGTGCTACTTTTTGCCTAATTTCTAACCCCTTCCGCCTGCTGCTGCCTCACCTGCAGCACCGCCCCACCGAGTGCCCTGATTCTGCAACTCCCACACCTCCAAAATTTTCTGCCCTTCCCCCTACACCCATTCAAAATGCAGGCAGCAGCTTTTCTGTGCCGCTGTAGCCCCAGCGCCGTGCCAAAGGCAAGTACATCTGCGCCTGCAACATGCACAGTGCACGACCCACTAGTCTTTGCATGACCCACGTCACACAACAGGCTCATGCTGCAGCCACTCTCCAAGCAATGTCATTGTGACAATCATCCTCCTGCTATCAGGCAACCCCTAAGCACACACACGACACCTTTGCATGCTGAGTGTGCTACTCCAACTGCCTACACAGCGCTGCGCAGCCTACAAGACCCTGTCAAAACAACCAGGTAATGTGCCTCCTACTCCACACTCGCTCCGTCCACCAGCACGCCATTGGACTCTGTTACCTCCTCAACACAACAGCCCCACACATCACCTTCATGACAGTAACCTGGACAAAAGCATCCTCAGCACATGACGTCTTCATTGCCATCTCAGACGGATACAAGACCACCCGCAGGGACGGCAACACCAATCCCGGGGGATGAATTGCTATTTATTCACAAGTACACCCTCAGAGTCACTAATCCGGATTTGCAGCAACTCCATGGCAACCCTCAGTGTAACACTCCTCTACAGATCTGCAGGACTACATCCACTATTCCGCTAAACCATCAACACGTACATCTGCACGCACGCCCTCACTCACCTCCACGGGCTACATGTGGCTGTGTGCCAGTAACTTCTTGCTGGAGGGGAACAACACCACCATCCATCATTGGTCCATCAACATTTGACTCCACGTCTCCGACTAGCAACACACTGCCCCACACCCCGCTACCAATCCCCCAAAGATGCTTGATGTAAGTCACCACAGACAAGCTGTGTGGGACACTCAAAACAACACCCCCGCCACACCCTGCAACCTCACGCACTGGATCAGCAACTGATCCAACAATCTTGCCATATTGACGGACTTTCCTGTGAAGCACAACAACAGTTCAGGCACCTGGGACAAGGCAGACCTACTGGACTCCTACAGACTTAGACTCTTGTGCAAACCTTGCAACACAAAGAGCCATCATTTGCCTTACAGCCCTGGAAAACACCACACACAGCCATCACCATATCATCAGCAAGGACAAGTGGTGATCCTTCAGATAGTGCCGAGACACCAAAACACACGACATCCAGTAGCTCATCAGCATTGTGAGTGAACTGACAGCAGATCTCCATCCAAGACACCCCAGCCTTGCAAGGCAGATCACATCCCTTGCAATTTTGTACCACTGCAAGCTCATGGGCATACACGACAGCCTTGGCACACAGACGCAGACAGCACTATTATCCGCAGGACAAACCCCCATCAGGTTATGGACTCCCATCAGCAGCAATGACACAACCTGGCTCATTGCAACATACACTCTGGCTCTCCATCAGGCCCCTTCCCACACAACATCTAAACCACATCATTCCACATCCTTGAAGCCCACGTCCAGCGCGTCCTGAATGTCTCCTTTGAGTTTGCCACATTCCATGGGTGCAGGAGGCATGCAGAGACCCAGGCCCTTCTTAAAAAACGTACGGCAGTACCGCAGGATCTCCTGGTACATCACCCTGCTTCCCTACCCAACAAATGTCATCAGGAAGACACTCAACAAGCAAATGACAATTTTCCTCCATGCAACCTTCTCCAGGCAACCAGCACCAGACCATCTTCCACAGTAATCACACCACTGCAACCGTCAGCATTGCCACCACCAATGACAACTTTGCCATGCTCAACAATGGTGAGGCCACCACCCTTGACCTCTCAATGGCATTCTACACCATGTGCTACCACACTGTCAGCTCACACATCTCCAACACTGGTATCCAGAGGAGGGCCCAGGGTTAAATCAGAAAGTCGCTCACCAGCAAGGCCCAGGGAGTCTGCCTCCACCCTGCAACATGTAGTACACTGGGGTCATCTGGCCCATGCCACAGGGCTCTTCTCTCAGCGTGATGATCTTCAATGTCTCCATGACCCCCTTCTCCACCATCACATGCGCACACGACCTCATCATCATCTCGTATGCCATTGACACCCAGATGCTCCTCCAACTCACCAAAGACCCAGCCATTGCCAGATCAAAACTTCAAGAAGGCATGAGATCCGTTGAGGAATGGCTGAACATCAGCCACCTGAGGCTGGACTTGGACAGGACAGAGGTCATCAAATAAGGATTGTCCCCTTACAGCTGGCTCAACTCCTTGTGTCCCACTGGTCTGTGCACCGCACCAGCACCCAGTGGCCACGCACGCAAGCTGGTGTTCATCATGGACCCATCGCTGACAATTACCATGCAACTCACCACCATCTGTACCTCATGCTGCAACACCCCCCACATGCTGCAAATGACCCACAGATGGATCCACTCCAAGGCAAGACAGACCGTCCCCCTGGTCCACGACACCAGCAGGCTCAACTACAGCACCGGCCTCTACGGAGAACAGCAAAACTGCAGGAGAAGTTGTCCACATCCTGGGTGCATCCGCACACCTCATCTGCAACATCCCCCACCCCAGCCACATCACCGTCCACCTGAGATAGGTACAATGGCTCACTGTGTGCTGCAGGATCACCTTCAGACTCCTCAACCACACTCAGGAGGCAGTCCACAACCCCAGACCCAACACCGACCTTGGATGTCTGTCATCCAACACCCCGTTGGCCCAACTCCATGCAGCCCACCTTGCCCTGGCCACCATTCATCACATTCACATAAAAACTGCATGCAGGAGATAGTTCTCCCACCTCGCAAAACAGACCTGGGACTCCCTCCCCGGGCACATCAACATGACCCATGACCTCTACACCTTCATGATACTCTTTCAAATTGGTCTGTCTGAGCAGTATTGCAAGCCCCCCCTCAGCATCTTGAGGCCATCACGTGTGAGTATTGGGCTCCATGTCTGTATTTTGTGATACATTGTGACCCATGTGTGTCCTCGACCGGACTCAGATCCAAGTGTATGGATGGCTGGAGTTTGTTCCACACTCAGGCATACTTTTTTTTCTTTTCTTTTTAACTCTTTATTTAAAATTTCTTCATCAGAGACCAACAATGCAACACACTTGTCCATATACGGAGACATTCAAAGAACATCATTCTGCTTGGTATCGTATACTTGAGACAATTACATGTTTCATAGCGACATTTCCCCTCGATGGGCCCTCCAGGTCTCCGAACAGTCCAGTAGGAGACCCGATCCCCCCAACCAGACCCACTCCACGACTCCATTCAGTATGTAGCATGCCTCCGGACACATCCAGCCGTACAACCCTGTAAAGGCCAGTAGTGGTCATGCGCACCTCGCTGTGGTAGTGCAGGGGAGTGGTGTGAAAGGGAAGCGCCGCAGGCAACCAGCAGTTACACCCCAGGGTAGACTCTGTCCCGGCAGCGTCACTATAGGAAGGACAGGTAGCATGTGATTCAATCCCCGAAAGGCATTCACGAGGCACATCCCTCCCAATGAAAGCAGACAGTAGGGGAGTCATCCCTCAGTAGTAGCAGAGGGCGATCGCCGGTCACCGTGTGCAGCGAGGTACCGTGTCAGGGGTCCCCAGATGTCAGGGGGGCGGGACGCGGGCAGAAGCAACTCAGAGTACAATAGGACATTTTCCTGACAGGTGAGCAAATCCCGCAGCCATTCCTTAAACTTGGGGCTTCTTCCCCGTCCCCATCGACACGCTATACGTCGCTTGGCGAGCAGTAATGCACTAGTAACAAAACGGCGATCTGGCTTAGGTATGTCTCGGGTGTACCCCAGTAAGGCTTGTAAAGGAGAGGGCTGCAACGGGGACCCCAGCATTTCCCCCAGGGCCGCATATACCTGGTTCCAATATTCATCTATGCTCGGTCAGGTCCAGGCCAAGTGTAGGAAATCTGATCCAGGAGAATGGCATCTGTCAAAACGGTCATTATCGCGAAGATTAAACCTGTACATCTGAGCTGGAGTGCAGTAGAGGCGATGCAGGAACTTGTAATGGATAACGCGAAACCTACTACTAGAGGAGATCATTTCAGTTTGCAAACAGCAGAACTCCCACTGGTCGTCCGTAAAAGCGATGCCGATCTCAGCCTCCCAGCATGCACGGGAGCTCAACACCTCCCCCCCAACACGGTTATATATGCGCCGATAAAGCGAGGAGACCATGTGCGAAGGGCAAGAGGAGTCAAGCAGATGATGGAACGGTTCCAGAACAGGGGGCTCAGCCGGATATGTCGGCAATATTTTCTGTAGCCCGCTACGGAGCCGAATAAAGGCGAAAACCTCCAGGGGGGTGGGGACAGTGTTCCCATAGAGGAGCGGGAACTCACGAAACCTACCCTCATGGAATAGGTCGCCCCAGCACGTAATCCCCATTTTCAGTTTTATTCTCTGGATCATCCCTTCTCCTAAGAGTGGGAGGGCCGGGTGGTACACCAGAGGCATCAGTGGGGAATAAAGGAGCGACACGCCTAGATGACCAGCAATAACACTCCAAGCATGTGCCGTAGCATGCTCAGGGTTGCGGTCCGCGCGAGACGAAGGCACTTCAGCAAGGGCCGCCCCCTCAAGCGGGACCGGGTCCGCCAACCAGTGCTCCACCGCGGTCTGTGGCATGAAGGGGGAGGGCCGGCACCAATAGTACGCATAGTGCGCCTGGGCGCTGTTGTAGTAACGTTCGAAATCTGGTATATCGAACCCACCTTGTATGTACGGGTGCCCGAGCACAGACCACTTGAGCCGCGGCCTTTTCCCTCCCCACACCAAACGGATAAGTTCTGATCGTAATGCCCTAAAGAAATATCCGCCCGGATGAAACGGTATATTGAGGAAGAGGTAGAGCAGCTTGGGGAGTATAACCATCTTTATAAGGGAGATCCGACCAGCCATGGTCAACGGTAGGGTCAGCCACCTGACCACGTGCGAGCGTATAGCGTCGAGAGCCCTACCATAATTCATGCGCATCACCTCTTGCCGATCCCTGGAGACCTACACTCCCAAGTACTTCACGCCTGTATCGCACCACTCCAGTGGAAAGTCAAGCGGGACTCTGTCAATACCTTCCGTAAGAGGGAAAACAGCGGATTTACCCCAATTGATGTGGATCCCCGAGTATAGCGAAAATCGAACGAATTCTCTGAGTATAGGGTTTAAATTATCCCGGGGATGTTTGATATATAGTGTGAGATCATCCGCATAGAGTGACAATAAAATTTGCCACCGTTGGCATCTCAGGGATGCCGCAAGGTAGTTCTGCCGAAGGTGGGACGCCAGCGGTTCGATCGCTGAAGCGAAAAGGAGTGGCGACAGTGGGCACCCCTGCCTAGTACCCCTGGTGACGAGGAAGGGATCAGAGACGCGACCATTAATAAGGACTCTTGCCATGGGGCGGCGGTACAGGATTTGAATCCATCTGGAAAATGCCAATGGTCTGCCCATGTTTCTTAGGATCAAATGAAGGTAGTCCCACTCGACCGAGTCGAACGCCTTGGTGGCATCCAGGAACACCGCCACAAGGGCGAGAGAGGAATCAGCAGTGTTCAAGACCGAGAAAAGCGTCCGTAAGTTGTGGGAGGTAGATCTGCCAGGGATAAACCCCGCCTGATCCGGCAGAATCAATCCTCCGATCAAGAGATTAACGCGGTTCGCTAGTACTTTGGCCAGGATCTTCACATCGCTATTAATGAGAGAAAGAGGCCTGTAGGAATCGCAGCAGTCAGGGGGCTTTCCTGGTTTGAGAAGAGAGACCATTAGAGTCTCCGACATGCTGGGTGGTAAGGACCCAGTCTCATGTGCCTCCTCAAACACCTCCCGCAGAACTGCCGCTAATGGGTCAATGAAGGTTTTGTAGTACTCGATAGGGAAGCCATCCAGACCCGGTGACTTGCCCGATGTCGTTTGCATTATGGCTTCTTTAATTTCGGCTAGCCCTATGGGAGCCGCCAGGAGCTCCCGCTGGATGTCGGATATCCATCCGAGGGTAAGCTCCAACAGGTACTCGGACATCTCCAATGGCGACTCACGCTTGGATGTGTACAAGGCGGAATAATGAGATACAAAGGTGGATAGTATAGAAAGCGTATCGCGCTGCACGGTACCTTCAGGGGCCCTGACCTCCAGTATGTGATTGGCGCATCGCGGGGGCGGACAGCTCCCGCCAGAAACTTGCCGGGTCGTTCCCCCTCCCCATACGCTCGCGCAGTGAAATGTTTACCACGAAAATGGACTTCTCTCTCAGCAGTGACCTTGAACTCGGTGAGTTTGGTGCGGTAGTCGAGTTGTGCCATGGGGTCATCCAGAAAATTAGGGGCAGTTTCTAGTACGTGAAAAGCACGCTCCAGGGTGGTCAGCGTGGTGCGGAGCGAACGCAGAACTCCCGAGCCCTTAGAAATACACACACCCCGCATGGTGACCTTGAAGGCCTCCCACACCGTCACCACGCAATCCACCGACCCCCTATTCCGATCTATAAATTCTGTGATCTCCTGGGACATCTCAGTCTTAAATAGTTCATCCAGGAGAATATTAGGCTGCATGCGCCATGGAAGCGGCTCGCCGACCAGTCCAGTTCTGGCCAGGGCGATCAACACAGGCGCATGATCCGAATAGGTACGAGGCAAGTGTCGCGCTCCCAACAGTGAGGACCCCAGACTCCTGGATAGTAGCATGTAATCTAACCTAGCCCAGGTGGAGTGAGGTGTCGACCAGTGCATGCCCTCCTGCGTATCCGGATGAATGCGGCGCCAGGCGTCAAGCAGCGAATGATGAGCCATTAAGTCAGAAATGTAGGCCCGTGAGCGAGGGTGATGTGCAGTGTCTGCATTAGATCGATCCAGAGCAGGATCTAGGGTGACATTGAAATCCCCTCCCCAGATCAGGTGCGTGGATCCGATATCCAATATGACTTCCCACATGGAGATAAAGTGTGTGGGCCCGTCAATGTTGGGCCCATAGGAGGATGCAATGGTGACGGTAGCGTTTCCCTCCGTCCCCACACGACGCAGAATCGTCCCTCAACGTCAGTTTTTTCCCCCAGAGGTACAAATGGGGTGTGTTTCCTGACTAGTATGGCTGTTCCCCTGGAGTATGTTGAATATGAAGAAAAAAGGTCATAAGCCGCCCACCTAGATGCAAATGTAGGTGATCGACGGGGATCCATGTGGGTTTCTTGCAGCAATGCGATGTGTATCTGATGGCGATCTAGATAACCCAGGACCTGCCGACGCTTACGCGGGTCTCCCAACCCCCGTATGTTCCACATCAAGACATTGATCCTACTATGCGGGTCTTGCTGTGCAAATCTCTCCCCCTGTGCCATTACACGAAGGGACACCAGATGCTAGAGCTAAGCATGTCTCGCAGCTGAGCCTCAAAACCCTGCTGCCCATCCCCCCCCCCATGCTAGTAAGGTGTCGTACCACCGCCCTCAGGCCCCTATACGGGGATTGCAAGACGTCAAGCCCAAGTGTATAGGAGTGTGTGGTCCGATGTTCAAGTGTGTTTTTTACATTTCCCCCCCCTCCCATTCCAGCCGACTTCCCCAACTCGTCGGAGGAGACCCTCCCTATAAACTGTTCCCCTGTCAACGACTCCATCTCCCGTCCCTCCCCCTCCCACCGCGACAGCCCAAACCTGCCGGGATCCAGACCCCCCCATCCCCTATAACAAACATAACCATTGTTGTGGGGTATTCCCTCTCTGGGAGACACCAGTGAGCTGGACCTACCCTCCCGACCCCAATATTGCACCCACCGCACCGTCACCACATTGGGCGAGGAGCCTAAGTGGGGTATGGGGGGAGTGCCAAGGTGAATAGTAGCGTCAGTTTCTTTGCCAGTACATCGTAAGTAGTGGGTAACGGTACGAGTGGGACCTTTGATTTCGATGCCCTCCTGTCCCCTGCAAGTTTAAAGAAAGGCCTAAGGACTAGAATAGCCCCCACCACGGTCAGAGCAATAGCCCCATGAGTCCAGCCAGTCCATATCTGCAGCTGGAAGAAGGCATGAGCAAAGGGGAGAGATGAGAGCAAGGAAGCGTGGGCAATGGGGAGAGAGAAAGAAAGGTTGAGGTAAGGAAAAAGAAGAAACCATGACATCAGTACTCATCAGTCCGGAGCAGACGTCGGAGATCGGGATCCAGATCTTGTCCCAGGGCTGCGCCGTTGAGAGGCAGAAGATTGCTGTTCTTTTAGGAAGTCCTCCACCTGCTGCGGACTACCAAAGAAGAGAGCTTTGCCATGGTGAGTGATCTTTAGCTTGGCGGGATACAGCATAGAATATGGAATGTCTCGCTGTAGCAGTTTCTTCTTCACTCCCGCAAACTTGCGGCGGGCCTCCTGCACCATCTGGGTAAAATCCGGATAGAACGAGATAGTGGTATTTTCATGCAGGATCGGTTGTTGCTCCTGGGCCAGACGCAGCAGGGTGTCGCGATCCCTGTAATTGAGGAACTTGATGATGACGGGGCGCGGCAGAGCTCCAGGGATCGGCCGGGGCCCCAAGGAACGGTGGGCACGCTCCACTACCAGCTGCGGCGAGAAAGAGTCCCGTCCGAATTTGTCAATCAACAGACGGTCTATGAACTCCTCCATACGGCCTCCACCACTGGACTCTGCAAGGCCAATCAGGCGGACATTGTTCCGTCGAGAACGCGCCTCCAAATCCTCGTTCTTCTCTGCGATGACCTTAAGCAACCGGTCCATCTGAGAAAGTTTAGTTGCGCCGGTCACGGCACCATCCTCCAGTTCCGATATCCGTCCCTCCGCTTCCTTCAGACGCTCCCCGTGTTGATCCAGCCGGTGCACCACCGCATCCAGACGAGTGGTCATATTATCGATCTTGGCGTCAATGGAGGTTAGGCTCTTCTGCATGCCCACGAGGAGGGCCTTCCAATCTACCTCCTCCTCTTCACTGGGGACTGCGCGCGTGTTTTCTTTTTAGGGGGATTGAAATGCAGTGTCGATTGTTTCGCGTCCGATTTGCCCATGTTATCTGCGGGCGCTAGCACGGATCACCGAAATCCAGTCCGCGTAGGGATCGTGATCCCCGGGCGACGCACGGACCGCACACCCATCCGCGCCACTCTGCACCTCCAACCTCCGACCCCGGCGGAGCAATCCAGGCGACCGGTCTCCGAAAGCCTCCAAAGGTATTCTGCACAGATGATCGTCCAGGAGCCCAACTCTACCCAGCGGCCAGCAGGAGCTGCAGCGCCCTCCGCACCCTCCAATCCACAGCGACGATCAAGCCACAAACTCACAGTTCTGAGGGCATCAGGGGCCCAGGCCGAGTGGAGGGCCGAAGAGTCGTCCGTCGGCTCCAGCGTCTCCCGCCGGCTTCACACGGACGGCGTCTGGGCTCAAAAAACGCACTTCATCCCCAGGGTGAGCAGACCAGGTAGGCAGACACGGCGCAGGGCATACCGCCAGCACCTCCGGCACAGCAAGGCCCGTGCCCAGGCTCCCAGCGCGATCGCCACCTTCAGCAGCAGCAGCAGGCAGGACACCCGAGGGGGGGGGACCGTCTCTCAGCAAATGGCCAGGGGCGATAGCGGCATCGGTCCCAGGCCGGCGTTTCAACCGCGGCCCACCAGGCCTCGCAAATCCCCGGTGTTAATTGGCAAGGGCCGCCGCTCCGCCGTTCCGCACCACGCACTGCGCAGCGCCCGGTGTCCTCGAAAGCCAATATCTTCGCCGCTGGGCCGCCAATATTCGGCAAAGTCGCACCGAGTAGTCCCAAGGTATTATGCTACTCTCCGGTAGCGCTGGGCAGTCTGTATCTGGCCATTAGGATGGTACTGCAGGGTTTAGTTTCGCCTGGCCGGCGGGAGCCTCACTGAAGTGCGGCCATGTCAGTCCAGCGCCACCTAGCCCCCCCCACACTCAGGCATACTTCAACATATCCCCACACGTATGTTGTGGAATCATGCTAAATGACTGCAACATAAAATTTCAAGTCTTAATTTTTTATTTATAGCTCTGGGGCGTGATTTGTGCACAGAAAAATGTGCTATGCAGGGACCATAGAATCCAAAGTTCACAGGGGGAGATGGGATCCTTGGCATTTGAAGTCATCAGAGTCCAGACCACAGTGTTTGGCATCATTGGTCAGACTGTGACCAGCAAGTCCATGTGGCAGATGATGTCAGTCAATGAGGTGATGCTGTCACACATGAAGGCTAGGTGACCTGGGAGATGTGGATGGGCCGCTGCCTCTCATGGTCTTTTCCGTGGACGACCCACCTTCCTCGCGGGACCCTCAGATGCAGGCGTTGACGATGCTTGGGACGCTCCGTCGGATGAATCCTCCTCCTCCTCCCTCCCTGTGGCTGGTGGTGGTCTTCGCCTGGTGGCACAGGGAGGGTTGCCCATGTTGTCGGCGATCCGATGGAGTGAATGGCTTATGTCCCTTTGCACCGCCAGGAGCTCAGCCAGTCTTGCCTCCATCCGTCCTTGGTGTTCTTGTTGACTGGCGTGTTGCTCGGCCTGCTGGTTCTTGATCTCTGTGAGGGTCACCACTACCTGGCTGAACTCCCTGGTGTCACGCCGGTATGCCCCCATGATGTTGTGGATGTGTGACATACCGGTCCCATCAGCTGGCTGGTCAGGTTCTCGCCTCTGCCGTCCTCCACTCCCACCACCCCTGCCCACACGAGCCTGGCCTGCCGTTGTGGGCACATCGGGTCTACGGGACCCCTGAGGGAAGGCAGTGGCGGTGTTGTCTGCCTCCTCCTGGGTGCCCGCCGCACCTTGTCCCTCCTGGTCAGACTGGCTCAGTTGTTCACTGCGGGCAGGGCTCCTCGGTGTCTCCTGGGATGTGGCAGGAATGGGGGTGGTGGTTGGCACAGATGTTCCTGAACCAGGTTCTGCAGGGGCTTGGACACCAGAGGGTCCAGGTCGGTCGGGGTCGGTCGGGGTCATCCGCGGAGTGTTGAGAGGCGTCACTGCCGGTGGGATCAGGTTCCTCCCGAGCCTGTGACAGTGATTCTTCCCCCCCATTGTTGGGGGGATATTTATCACGTTGCCCTGTGTGTGAGAGACAGACATTGTTAATGCTGTTTCATGCAACAAGCATGTTTCATACACATTCAAGTTGGCACTGTTCCTCCAAGTAGTTGTATGTGCCTAGCATTCTCCTCAATGTTCACTTGTGGATGGGTATGTTGCGGGGGACAGATTGATATGTTCTCCTGAGTCTTTGACATGTCGATTTGTGGCTTGGATGCTTCTTCTGCAATGTATTGGTCTTGTTGTGTTGCATGTCCATTGTGACAGTGGGTAAATCCATTGCCTGTCCTGGTGGTGTCTGCTTGTGTAAGGGGTGTGTGTGACAGGGCCTGCTGGTGGGTGTAGTGTGATTTGGCCCTGGGGCTCCCAGGTGATGTAGCTGTCCCCCCATGTAGCATGCTGCCATGACAGTGGTTGTGATTTGCTGTCCTAGATATCTGCCCTTGTTGTCTTGGTGTTTGTGTTTGCACTGGTCACAGGAGGGCCTTGTGCTGCCTACACCAGGGCCAAGTGTCACCGATCTTGTGAGTACTTTCCCAATCCCTGTGCATTGCGTATGGTGCATGGGTATGTAGCTGGGCCATATGGGATGAGGGCCCTTGTGTCTGATTTATGATTTAAACATGCGTTTTGTGCTACCCACCCTCCCAGCATACCAGACATCCATTCTTGGGTTGATGCTTCATGTAGCATGGGACGTAGCATGGCCTTGCTTTCTCAATGGGGCATACACGTTATTGGCATTAGCGTAGTTTTTGACTGTGGTTCTGGCCGGTGATGGCTTGGGGGTAGTTGCGTGCATTTGGTGTAGTTGGGGTGTGGATGGCATTACCCCCATGTTACGTAAGTTGTTTGTGTACTCACCAGGCTCTGCAACTCCTTGGAGTTCATGTACTCCCACCGGCGGAAGCATGGCTATCACCTTCTCCTCCCAGGGATGGTAATGTACTGGTCTGCGGGGCGCACCACCTCCAGTGATGTTGCTCTGGGTGTAGTCCTCATTCATTTTGCGCCTGACCACCCTCCGCAGATCGTACCACCTGGCTTGGCATTCATTCCTGGTCCTTCTGATGGGTGCAACAGCATTCACCCTATCGACAATCCTCTGCCACAGACGTGATTTTTCAGCTATGCTGGTCTGTCTGACCAACGTTCCAAACAGCTGTGGCTCGACACTGATGACTTCATTGACAATGATCTCCAGCTCCTCCCTTGTGAACTTTGGATTCTTGTTTGTGGGCATGATGTGGGGTGAGGGTGTGGATGGTTGTGGGTGTGTGGGTCTGAATGTGACGGTGTGGGTGTGAATGTGAATGTGGGGTATGTGTGAAGGAGGTTGTGTGAAGGTGTATATGGTAAGGTGGATGGGTGCAGTTGTTTGTGTGTGCTCTGTAGCTGCAGTGAGTGTTGCAAAGGCTCATGGTTTGTGTGTGTGGGCCCTTTTTATTGGTCCATTTGTGGGTGTGGCTCAGTTTGAATTTTTGGTGGGTGTGTCATAAGGGGTGGTTGTGAGTTTGCCCCTCTGTTTGCCTGTTTGGATGTGTCCAGGTCAGTCCTTTCCATTTTTTGTGCAGTGTAGACATGTTTTGTGGTGTTGTGCGAGTCGAATAGACCCTCCTTGTGCTGTTTTCCAGTGTCTGTGGTTCAGTACGGTACAGGGGTACGAGTCGTACAGACACACGGCACCATGCGTTGTGTATGTACGGGGCGTACACCGCCATTGCTATGTACGCTGCGTACACCGCCATTGCTATGTACGGTGCATACACCGCCATCGCTTATGTACGGTGCGAACACCCCCATCGCTATATACGGTGCATACACCCCCATTGCTATGTACGGTGCGTACACCACCATCGCTTATGTATGGTGCGTACACCGCCATCGCTTATGTACGATGCGAACACCCCCATCGCTATGTACGGTGCGTACACCCCCATCGCTATGTACGGTGCGTACACCCCCAATGCTATGTACGGTGCGTACACCGCCATCGCTTATGTACGGTGCGTACACCGCCATTGCTATGTACGGTGCGTACACCCCCCCTCGATATGTACGGTGCGTACCCCGCCATTGCTATGTACGGTGCGTACACCACCATCGCTTATGTACGGTGCGTACACCGCCATCACTTATGTACGGTGCGTACACCGACATCGCTTATGTACGGTGCGTACACCGCCATCGCTTATGTACGGTGCGTACACCGCCATCGCTTATGTACGGTGCGTACACCACCATCGCTTATGTACGGTGCGTACACCGCCATCGCTTATGTATTGTACGTACACCGCCATCGCTATGTACGATGAGTACTCAGACATTGCATTTGTACAAGTCATTCCCCATGTACGGGACGGACGTTTTCCGTACAAATCGTAAATCAGTAAGCCGGTCCGGATCGTACTAGTACGCTCGGACTGCATTTTTATGAATCGTACGGAAAAGTGTCCGGGTACGTCTCGTACAACTTTTCCCGATCTGATTCGTACGGATAGGGCTGATCCGTATGTACTTTTTCCCATACGAATCGTACTTCACGGGTCGGACGTGACTTGTACGATTCGTACGGAAAAAAATACGGATACGAGTCGTACGGGAGAAAAAAATACAGGATCAGAATCGGCCCCCAAGTGTTGGATATAATTACAATGTTATGTAATTTTACTTCTGTGTTTATTACATGTGTTTTTGTCTGTTTTATCTAGTTATCGGTTCTTGTGGGTTTGTATTTTTGTTGTGGTTGGGTGTTGTTTATTTTTATTTACAGGTGCTGGCTTTGGTGAACCAATGGAGTAGTTCCCGCGTTTTTTTTTTAAAAAAAAAAAATAAAGGTCAATGTTGTTTCTTGTTTGATAACAAGTTGCTATACATTTCCTTTTTTCATCAGGTTGTAGCTTTTTATGAACTATTTTCGGGTTTTAGAGGGTTTCGTTATTGAGAGGATTGTGGCATTGGACCCTTTTATCTACAGTTGTATTTTTACATTTTTGGGGGAATTTCCTTATTCAATGGATTCATTTTTGCTTGGCTTGTTGTGGATTTTATGGTTTGAGGATATTCTACAGCTACATAATTACTTTTTTATTATTGAGGGTGGGAAATGTATATTTTTTCATCCTCTTTTTTATTATTTATGTCATAATTTTGAGTTATATTCAGAACTTTATGACAATTGTATCAATTAAAAAAAGAGAAATACTTTGTTGTTATCTTTTCTATGTTTATAATGTTTGATATTTGACTTACTTTAAAGAATTGACTTTGCAATCATGTCTAGATATTCTAGGCCTTGGGTATTAGGATACATCCTAGTTGTATGCTGGAAGTATTCATACATACTTCTCGTTTGTTTGCCTAGTTTAGGTCCTATTTTGCTTAGAGATTGTTCTACTCTGAGTTCTTGGTAGCTCTGTTCCTTTTTAATAGCTTGAATAAGTTTGTGAAATATGGGTTGTCCTCTACCTATTGTGGCTTGGAAGGCATTATGCCAATCTTCTACTGTGTTGTCTTGGCTTTTTGAGCCACAGTATTGGCATAGACATTCCTCCAGTGGATTTGAAATTTAGGTTGTCAATGATGCCCTGACCGATGTAATCTTCCCACCCAGGTGTCTTCAAAGTAGTCCAGCAAGGGACTTAATTTAGTTTCATTAGCATGATAGAAGGGACTTTCTATTAGTAAGTTGTAGTGATTAGCCACTTCAGTAGTTGGTACGTAGACCAGGGCTAATAATGTTTTTATTTGGTAGGCAAAGTTGCTGTTAGTTTAATACTCTATGCCTAAAGTAGATGTTTGTAGGTGCCTCCATATGCTTTGGTTAAAATGGTAGTAGCAACCTTGTATTGCAGTGTGTGGGTACAGTTTGAGTATTGCTTGAATCATTACCTGTTCAAAATCTAATATTATTCTTTGGGGATAGTAATTTTCTGTGAATTGTTTTATTGTAGTTAGTACTTCAATATAGGTGGTGTTATGTTTATTAGGTAGCAATGTGTAAATGAATGGAATATGTGTCTCTTCAAATTCACCATGAATTGTATAAAGATGATAAAAGGGTTTGGGACAAATTTTAAAAGTTCCGTCCAACATCCATGTTTCGCAGCTTTTAAGTTTTTGCAAATTACTATTAGTTGCAAAAATAATAATTCTTTTGTCATGACTTTTGTTGTCATAGAGCATGAGTTTTTCTTCTTTGTGGGCGATGGTGTATTCTGGGAGTATTTGGATTTCTTCAAAAGTTTGGGGGGTAGGTGGAGTTTGATCAGAAGCTCTCTTAGTTTTTGCTATTAATCTTTATAGGTTGGGTATAGAAATCAGTTGTCCTGTGACATGTTCTGGTACTCTGGTTAACACATTTTTAAGAAGTTGAGTACTTGTTTCTAGGGAATCTGTGCTTGCTTCTCTTATTGTGTCTAAGGCGTCTCTTACTTCCAATTCAGTCACATTGGGGGGATGGTTGTGCTCTCTAACATTCACAACATTCATATCTATTGTTATAGCTCTTCCATAACAGGCATTTGAATAATATTTGTTACATTTCAAATGAGTTTTAATTTGTATGACTTTTTCTTGGGTGTAAGTGTAACCGATGTAGCAAAGTATTAGTTTTCCCATTTGAGATGTAATATATTTTGCTTCTTCTGCCATTTTTGGGGTATATCTGTGAAGATATATACAGATATGTTTAGTAAATATGCTATTGTGAATAATACATATGCAGGTATTATTAAAAATATAGAAAACATACTTACTTTAGGGTTGTGTTTTGTTGATGGATTTATTTGCTGCTTTTGTTTTATCAATGTTCGATTTTCTGTAGGTGTGGAAGAAAAATGATTATGTTAATTAAATGTGAGATATGTTTTAATTTCTTTGTATAATTTTTTATTTACCACTGAAACTATACTTACTTTTTGTAGTAGATGAATTTAATGTCGTGGATGTTTTTTGTAGATGCAGTCTGTAAAAGCTGTGAAGAAAAATGCATTTATTAGTTATGTTTTCTACTTTAGACACGCGTAAAAAAATCAGACTTATTTACTTTCTTTATAGGTTAAGTTGTATGTTTAATAGGTTATAATTTTAACTGTGTAGAGTTGAATAAGGTAATTAATAACATTTTTGTCTTGTATTTTCCTGGTGTCGTTGTTTGTAACTTCAGTTTCGATTTAAAAAAGGGGAACATTTTATTAGTTTAGTTAGTTAAGTTAAGGAGGTAGAGGTATTTATATTTTGAAAAAAAGTGTTTTAGTATAATCTGATATAGTTGTTTATGTAGATTTTCTTTCTTCTCTGGTCTCTCCCTCCCAAAGTAGTGCTCTCCCTCCGGGTTTGGCCGATAAACGGTAAATTTGTGTTAATTTATTGTTTGGTTTTACAATGTTTAGTTAATTAGTTAACAATTTTTATTGGTTTGTGCTGTTTTAGATTAAAATCATAGGTTGAGATACGTTGTTTACATTTTTTTTTGCAGTTACCTTTTAATTAGGTAAATATATGTAATGTTTATAATATATTTGTTGTATTTATTTAAATATATTTGTTAATATTTTTAATTTATAACATTTATAGTTGTATATTATATATATGTAATTTTATTGTTATCTTGTGAATTTTAACATTTATTTGGGTTAGTAGAATTATATCATATTTTTTAAATTATTTAATATTTTTATACGTTATGATTTATTATAATTATTTGACATATGTAAAATAATTAAATAATTGTCAATAGTGTTTATTCAATGTTAAATGGCATTTTCAATATTTTTATATGTATTTCATAGATGTTTGTAAGTCGATATTAGTGTTATCGATATTTGTGTTACGATTCATTATAATTTACTATTCTCTATATTTTTGTAATCTATATTTTTGCAGTCGATATTTTTGAAAACGATATTTAGTTGGGCGATATTTGTTTATCGATAATTGTGTAAATTCTTGTTTTAGTATAGGGCGTCGATATTTTTTCCGCGATATTTTTGTAGGTCAGTTTTTTGTTATCGATATTTAATCAATGATCCCCCAGTCATATGTTTATAGTCCCTCTTCTGGTTTGTCGACACCTATGATTTGATCCTCGTAAGCTATTTTATTGCCTGTTACCCATGAAACTTTACTTGCGTAACCTGTATGCACAGAGCTGTCTACTTTCCTTCTGCAACAAAAGCTTTACAATTTTGGGTGCGGTAAAGGAGAATGGTATTTTTCCACCTCCTGTGGCTCTTAATAATTAAAAAAATTCAACCACTTTATCCTGTAAGGCAAAAATATCTTTGTGCATGCCATGATAATTAGGAAGTAAACTGGGTTGCCTATAGTGGCTCGTATTCCCTTTCCTCGCTACCAACTTCCGTGCCTCATTATATTCACTCCCACTACTATTTATTTCTATGTGAGCTTTATTCAGAACCGAAAATCTTTTTTGCACCTTTCAAGATTATCAGGTTTACTCACAATCTCTTTCATGGTTGGCTGTAGTATGTTTTCACAGGACATGTAAACCTGATCCAGTACTTTGTCCTTTAAGCAAGTACAGGTTTGGACAAACTTGAGTGGAACAAGGAGATAAGTTATGGCCAACAGCTCCCTCACCTTAGCAGGCGAGCAAGGCATTAGATTAGGTGCAGATGAGCAAGTCATTGGTGCAACAGGAGCCGGGAATTACTGAGTACGATGGAGATGTCAGAGACATTGGATGCACATGAGACAGAAGCAAAGGTGCATCACAGGAAGCAGGTGTGATGGTAGAGGCAAAGTCCCACAGAAGGAATGTGAATGAATGAGCTCCAGCCAATCTGCAGGAAGCGTGGCTGATGTATGTAAATGGTATTCTTCTGATGGATACATTTAACCACATATTCTTCTCCTTTGGGATACCCCGAAGTGCCAGACTGGGGCCCCGATTTACTAAGGGCTTACGTCACCATTGCGTCACACAAGGCAACACAACCCCTTGAGTCAGACTTACTACGCCAGGCAGAGCCTCCTTGCTTGGCATAGTAAATCTGTAGTAGTACAAGTCTGCGCTGAAAGGGCATTCCATGGGTGGAATGTGGGTGTTCCCATGCCTACATCCATGGTTTTTAAGTGAATTCCCAGATTTACTACCAATAGTAAATCTGGGAAAGTGTCAAACTGCTACGCCTTCTCAGGTTCAATGTAAAGAGGAGGGAGAAATAAGTTACTTACCTGTAACTGCAGTTATCCAGTATTGGTATCTTTCATAGATTCACATGCCTGAATCATTCCCCGTGGTCGAAGTGGGCGTCCCACGGTACATATAACAAAGTAGTAAATAGTAAAATCCATAGGCTATCATGGAGGTAACCATGCATTCCATAGCCTATTAGCCTCCTTTTACAAAAAGAACCAAATTCAAAACACAAGCAATCAGAAGCCGGGACCGTCTAGAACCTTCCCAAGAGAGGCTGAATCCCTCAGATTTTCCAGCACAAGTGTGAATAGTACTGGAATACAGAGGAGCCTCTCTGGGGAGGAGGGTGGGTTGCATGTGAATCTATGAAAGATACCAATACTGGATAACTGCAGTTACAGGTAAGTAACTTATTTCTTATCCAGTATTGGGGTATCTTTCATAGATTCACATGCCTGAATCAGAATAGTAAGCAGTCTCGTCCATGTATACATATATATACACATATAGGTAGTTGCGTATATATGACAACATATACAACTTTCTATCACTTAAGAGGACGGTAGGTAGTGCCAAAATAATAATAATAATCTTCAAAGTAATGCTAATATCAACAGCAAACGCTTGAATACTAGACAGTGCATAAATTACTGGTATTAGTTAAGAAAAACCATAAATAGATACATATATTTATACATATATAACTAATCTGTAACATCCTTCTTTAATAAGTCCTTCGTTTAAGGAGGCTTACTTTTATTGAAATAGGTTTCGTAACACTGCCTGTCCCACCGATGCGTCGGCAGGCTGTGAAGACTCCAGGCAGTAATGCTGCGTAAACGTGTGTGTTGTTCTCCACGTTGCAGCTCTATAGATCTTTTCACACTCCGGCAAATAGCGCAGCTGATGTGGAAACTGCCCTGGTGGAGTGAGCCTTTACGGTTCTTGATAAAGGCTTACCAGCCTTGTTGTGGCAAAATTGAATTGCGCTCGTTATCCATTTGGCGATAATAGCTTAAGAAACTGCAACACCCTGGCGTCCTTGTACAAAAGCTAAGAATAATTGATCTGACTTGTGTAAAGCTTTAGTCCTTTGCAAGTAGAACATAAGGCATCTCTTTACTTCCAGAATGTGGAGCACTCTTTCTGCAGGCGTTGAAAGATTAGGAAAGAAAGTTCTCAACATGACAGGTTCATTCAAATGGAACTGAGCGGGAACCTTAGGGATGAACTTAGGGTTTGTTCTAAGAGTGACCATTTCCTCAGTAAAGCGCAGGAAAGGATGGGATATAGTGAAAGCCTGTATCTCGCTAACCTTTCTTGCCGATGTGAGTGCCAAGAGAAGGGCTACTTTCCATGTTAAGTACTTAATGTCTGTCTTTTGGATGGGCTCAAAGGGTTGCTTTAGCAGTTGAGATAATACCACATTTAAATGCCATTCTGGGGGTGGAGCTTTGATGGGTGGGAAAGTTCGAAACAGTCCTTTCATAAATTGCTGCACAATGCTAGAGGACCATAAGGGAGGAGATTTAGGTGATTGTCTGTAACAGATATAGCAGCGAGATGAACTTTGACTGAAGAGTGTGCCAATCCAGATTTCGCTAGGGAAAGCAAATAAGGCAAAACCTCTTCTGGAGCAGAGAGGAAAGGATGTATGTTATTACGTTCGCACCAAAGTCAAAAACGCTTCCATTTTAATCTGTAAGTCTTATTGGTGCTGTCAGCACGGGATCTAGCAATTATATCTTTGCACTCCTGTGCAATGTTTAGATCTTTGAATTCAAAGAATTCAGGAGCCACACATGTAGTTGCAGAGTAGCTGGTTCTGGGTGACATATTTGGCCTTGACTCCTGGTCAACAGTGTTGGTGTTGGCAAGAGGGGGAAGGATTGAGCTTCCGACAACAGGAGAAGTTCTGTGTACCAATGCAGTCTAGGCTACCTGGGGGCTATCAGTAGAATGCGACAGCGCTCCCATTTCATTTTCGTGAGGACCCTGGGTATCAGAGGAATGGGGGGGAAAGCGTATGCATAGATCCCTGACCAGCACATTAAAAGAGCATTCCCCCAAGAATTTGGGAGAGGGAATCTGCTTGCAAAGAATCAGTATTTTGAATTGATCTGGGTTGCAAACAGGTCCAGTGCTGGTTTTCCCCAGATTGCAAATATTCTGTCCAGTTGGCTCTGTTCCAGTTCCCACTCGTGGCAACTGCTGTTTGTCCTGCTCAAAGCCTCCGTCAAGGTATCCCAGAGACCTGAATAAAACCAAAAAAAACAGCCGACACATGTTTCGTCTAGGAGGATACTCCCACGACTTATTCAGTGCTGACTTCCTGGTGAATGGACAATATCGTTGAGATGCCGGTGATAATTCCAACCCGGCAGGTCTGAACTGCAAGGTAGGTAAAAACGCAACCAAGTGTGTTTAAATTCTTATCAAGTGGAATTGGATGCACCGCATTAATTGAAATTGCAAACTGTCGGACACACACCCGTGTCCTTCCCTCGGCAACTACTTATCGAACGCATCCGGAGTGAACACGGACCTTGAGATTCCGTTGTGCTATACTCAAATTAATCGTGTACCACAGGACACACACCCGTGTCCCCACCCGTGGCTCTCTTTGATCGTAATTCCACTTGACAAGAATTCAAACACACTTGGTTGCATTTTTATCTACCTTGCGGTTCAGACCTGTCGGGTTGGAATTATCACCGGCATCTCGATGATATTGCTCCATTCACCAGGATCTCAGCCCGGAAGAAGTCGTGGGAGTATCCTCCTAGACGAAACATGTGTCTGCTGGTTTTTGTGGTTTTTTTTTTGCTGGTTGCTTTTCTACACAACATGAATAAAGGAAACAAAGAACAACTCTTCTGCGAACTTTAAGGAGATTGACTCTCTAATGGACTTACGCCATTGTAACCTCATATGTACACAGTTATGCACGTGTGCCCATGAAGCTGTTGTACTACTTTGTTGTAGGATTTCTCCTACACGAATATAGGGGTTATAGGGGTCTCCCCTACCTGGTTAGCACCGTACTCACTTGAATGTTCTCTTATTACTTACACAAATATAGCTGAGCGCCACTACTTCCTACTTTTAAAACCTTCCCTTTGGATTGCACTTCCGGAGACCTGGAACATGCTCAGCTGGGAAATTTGGTGTAGCGTCAACCAGTTCCATAACTGTTGGGAGTCCTGCGAGAAAGATAGGGATTTGGTACCTCCCTGCTTGTTGATATAGAACGTGCTTGTGGTGTTGTCCGTGCGGATCAACCCCTGTAGTAAGGACTCCCTTAATACGTACATACATTGTTAAGTTAGCATAACCACGTTAGAGGTTAGAAAGCCATCTTGCTGCCTTTGCGCACGACACTGCGTTCACATGTTATTGCTTAAACAAACTGCTGACTCGAGTTTTGCCTCACACGAAAGCAATCTGTTGTTACCATCCCGAGCTCTGCGCAGCGACCTTGGTCTGTACATGATGTGACAAACAGTCTGGGTTGTTAGACAATGCATGTTTTCCACTCTAGGTTGATCGACCCACTATTTAGCCATAACACACGAGCAGCTGCAAATACCTGAAAGTTGGTGCTTTTAATATCACAGACATCATGTTTATTATTCAGACCGAAGACGAGCCTTCCTGCGAGAAGACTCCTGATGCTCCTGTGATGTGATTTCACTAAGCTGATCTTTGAGGTATGGGGTCCCCTATTCAAGCCTAAGAGACCTTCTACTAGCCTAATAATAATATTAGCTTCTTGGTAAAGGGAAGGTGGTAGTATCCACTGTCATTATAACATGATCACCCCTTTTATATTCTATGGTATTGTAACGATGCTGATGGTTTTGATTTTAATCATTTGTCTGCTTGTATTAGCCAAAGTACTGCATCTTAGGACACGTGGTCTATAAAAATAAACTCTTTTTATTTACACCATGTCTCTTGTTGATTATTGTTGTGGACTGATGTGAGAATAATATACGAACAGGTATTTCCGATTCCCACCATTTCTGAGAGTATACTGAGTCGCTTGTTCTGGGTTGTCTTTTCATTGGGACCGCCGAGCTAAATCTCGGATAACGAATGGGACACTTATGCTAGCCGGATACTGGGTTCTGGGTTCTGAGGTGAGTTTCTGGTACACCACAATTCACTGAGGTCCTGGGGTTCTACGCATAGTTCTGTGTATAAGCAGAATCCCTGCAACACCCTGATGATCCCTGGATTCGAGGCAGGAAAGCCTGAAGGGAGAGAAAACTGGCTTTCAATTCCAGCTGTTTATGTGCATTTGACGTTGAGCAGCGGACCACTTCCCTTGAACTTGCAAGTCTTGTAAGTGTCCTCCCCAGCCTTCCACGGAAGCATCTTTTGTTACTATGTGGTCTGGAGTAACCAGGAGAAAGGATAGGCCTTGGGATAGATGTGTTTCTTGCGCCCACCATTGGAAAGCCTCCTTCATACGTGGTGTGACATTTACCTCGTTGTCGAAAGATCCAGTTGTTTGAATCCATTGGCATTGTAATTCCTATTGGAGTGGCCTCATTTGCAAACGAGCCAGTGGCACTAAATTGATTGCCGAAGAGAGCATTCCCAGCAGAGACTTGAACACTCACAGAAACGCACTTTCTTCTGAAAGTGCCAATGCTTGAAGTCGTTGTTGTCTTTCCTGAGAGAGGAAGGCTTTGTTTTGAATGGTGTTCAAGCTGGCTCCCAGAAATGTCATTAACCGACTTGGGTGGACAGATGATTTTTGATAATTTATTGAGAGCCCTAGTTTCTGGAACAGGGTTAGAGAATCGTCTGTTGCAGCTTTTACTAGACGAGCTGATGGGGCCTTCAGCAGCCAATCGTCTAGGTATGGGAATACCTGATAGTTCCGAAGAGCTGCTGCCACTGGAGACAGAAAGTTTGTGGGGCCGATTTGAGACCAAATGGAAGGAATCGGAATGGATAGTGGGTACCAGCCACTGTGAACCGTAGGAATTTTCTGTGCTTTGGATGTATCGGGACATTAAAATACACATCTTCTAGATCAAATGAAGTCATGAAATTGCCGCTGTTGAGGAGGCGTAGGATGTCTGACAGCGTGACCATCCTAAATGTTTGACTTTATATGAATTTGTTTAATTTCCTGGGGTCTAAGATAGGCCTCTACTCCCCCGATTTTTTGCTAATAAGAAAAAAGCTGGAGTAGAAACCCTTCCTCCTCTGAGGAAAAGGGAGCTTTTCTATTGCCCCTTTCTGGAGCATGATCTTTGCTTCTTTTTTTTGTAAGTGAAGATGAGGGGGGTGCGATCTTCGGGGGGGGGGGGGGTTTATTGGGATATATTTGGGTAAACTCCAAAGTGTTGCCATAAGAGATTAGATCTAGGACCCACTTGTCGGACGTGATGTTGCGCCACTGTTGAACATGCTTTGGAATTTTCGCACCGGTTAGGGAGAAGGGAGATGCAACTGGTACCCTGTTGAAATCACGGCGTGTGATTGGAGTCACGGGCCTGTGCCCCTGTCTTTCGTCTGGAGCCGTGTCTAGAGAAACCAGCCGTTGTAGGTTGGCAGTAAGACTGCTGCTGATATCCTTGCCGATATTGGGGCTGGTAGGACTGATAAGTCTGGACACGTTAGTAGTTTTCCCTGTATCCTGAAAAAACACTGCCTCGAGCTCCCCGAAAGGGCACCTTACGGTATTGAAGTGTACCTAGCGCTTTGGCCGTATCCAAATCCTTTTTAATTGCGGTAAGAGCCTCATCAATGTGAGCACCAAAGAGGCTATAGCCATAGTAGGCCATGTCCAAAATTTTTGACTGTACTTCTGGTCGGAAGCTTGTTGCCCTTAGCCATCCCTGGCGCCTTAGGACGGCCGCATCCGCTATCTGCCGGAAGCGGCAATGTCCATTGCAATGTCTATTATTTCTGACGCTGTTCTTTCGCCCTCCGCCAGTATCTTATTGAATTGGTTTTTGTTTTCATCCGGAAGATAGTCTTTCATTCTCCCTATATCGGACCACATTTGTCTATCATATTGTCCCAATATGGCTAGAGCGTTAGAAGCTCTTACAGAGATTGCTGCCATGGAGGAAAAATGTTTTCCGATGGAGTCGAGACGTCGACCATCCTTATCCGATGGAGATGTGATGGGAGTAGAAGGATTATTTGAACGCCTCTGGGCTGCCTGCGAAATCACAGAGTCAGGCTTTGGATGACCCGTGAGACACGCAGGAGAGTCTTCTGGGGCCCTATATGTTTTATCCAGTCTTGGAAGCACAGGAACGACAGAAGATGGCGTTTTCATCACTTTGACTACCTCTTGCCAAATGTGATTAATTATTGGTATTGACCTGACTGTCTTCCTGGATTCCTGTTTAAAATCGTACAGAAAACAGTCTGATTGCTGTACAATTGTGGGCAAGTAGAATCTGGAAGTGACTCTGTTCATAATATTGTGGAAACCTCTAATATCCTCTGGAGGTGAGTCTGAAGGACGATGAGGTGGGGGGGACCGTGTTGGTGCTATATAATCGTCCCATTCGTCAGTGGACGGAGGAGGATCATGGATCTCTCCCTCCTCAGGCTCTTCCTCAGAGGTGGTAGGATCGTCTTTGGGAGGCATAGTAATCGCAGGTCGTGGTGTTAACCTGGGTGTGGCAGGAGGCGGTGGTAGCGGTGTTGAAGGAGCTACAGGCGGAGGCGGGGGCACTGTGACATTGTCCTCTTGAGGAGGAAACCTCCTTTTATAATCTGCCAACATATTTTGCAGGTCCACTACGAGTGTCGGAGGAAACTGAGCAGGCTGTTGTCTGTGGTGTTCAAAGTATCTGTATTGGTGATATGTACAGGAGTGACTGGGTAGTGCTGATAATATTGACCCTCATCATCATAGTCATCGTCCTCTTCTTGATATTTGACATTGAGCTCAGAAGGGCGATGTGCAGTCCCAAACTGGCCCTCATCCTCCTCAGAATCCTCTACATTCAAAAGATAACTGGCAGGTAATGGTGAAATCTTTGGTGTCCTAAATTCCAGCTGCCTAGATTGCAGGTATGGAGTTGAACGACCTTCAGACAAAATTGAAATGTTCATCAACTAAGCTGTCGTCGACGGTAGAATTATTGTCGTTGACAGAGATGTCGTCGACGGCAGTATAGCCGTAGACTGTGGAATTGTCGACGACGATGCAGCTGTCGACGACGATGGAGTGGACCGTAGACAATGGAGGGTTTGTTGACGAAGTCGTCGTTGGTGTCTTTGCCGACGACGAGATTTTCACTGACGACGAGCGCTTCGACGTCGACGATATCGGTAAAGTTGACGGAATGGAACCCTGGACATTCGCCGTAGATGTAGTTAACGCCGTTGACGGTCTCGACGACGATAGAGTCACTGGCGCTGAGGAAGTAATAGGTGTCGTTGGTGAATTTGACACCAAAGATGATTTGTGGGTGATTTTTCCATTAAAATGACCAGAAGAGTACCGTTTTCCTTCTGATGTCCCTGAAGAATGAGGGGACCTAATCTCTGAAGCTGTTTCTCCTGCTTTTGAGATTCTCTAGTCAGGTGAGAGCCTTTGGAATGTTTCTTTTTCTCCTCAGGTTGACTCTCAGGCGACCTGGGCCTCTTATGAGATTTGGAGGACATGTCGCTTTCAACATACGAAGAAGCACTCTGCCTCTTTTTTAGCCACAATAGAAGTCTTCCTTCTCTCTCTCTTAAGGTTTTTGTAGAGAAAGTGCGGCATATTTTACATTGCCTTGTCTCATGGTTGGGATAGAGACAATAAATGCAATCTTTGTGGGTATCATCCACATGCACTCTATTCTTTCCACAGGATTTGCAAGCTCTTAACAATCCTTTTTTGTCAGACATTCTTCTCAAAGGTTTAAGGAATAAACTTATCTGGAAAAGTTGAAGATACTGAGCAGAGCTCAGGGAGACTCCCTTACACATGATGTGCGGTGAAAATCTGAGGGATTCAGTCTCTCTTGGGAAGGTTCTAGAGGGTGCAGGCTTCTGATTGGTTGTGTTTTGAGTTTGGTCTTTTTTGTAAAAGGAGGCTAATAGGCTATGGAATGCATGGTTACCTCCATGATAGCCTATAGATTTTACTATTTACTACTTTGTTATATGTACCGTGGGACTCCCACTTCGACGACGGGGAATGATTCAGGCATGTGAATCAATGAAAGATACCCCAATACTGGATAATATGGTAATTCCTTCTCGGTTTTTCCTCGTTCTATATGTGTTGCATTGTGCTGCACACATAAAAAGAGGAAAGTGCCTCAGAGGTTTTTCTGTGCAAAAAACAATCCCGCCTGCAACACAGGTTCCCTTGCACCACAAGTGTGCCAGCGTAGAAAGAGAGCAGGAATGCGCCAAATGTAAGGCACACATGTGGCGCATTCCTGCCCTCTCCATTTAACACAGCAAGTTGCCTTGCTGCGTTGTGTCAAATGTTAGTAAATCTGCACCTACATGCAGATATTTTCCTTAGCAGAACCCTTCCCCCACCAGTGGATTGCGACATGCGGCTGTCCTGCCTGTTAGTGATGTTGGGCTACATATAACCGCCACTTCTTGATGTCACTTCCTTTCTTATCATGCCTCTCAATGTGGATCTGAAGCTCGCTCCTCGTTTCTGTCACCCAATAGAACGTTTCTTAAACATTTTTACTATGTGCAAAGGACATGCCTCTACAAAACCACAGAACTTAAACCCTGTACGGATTGATACTAATGAAGTTGGTTCAGACCCCCACAAGGTCAGTCTCTGGTATCTGGGCTCCTTGCATGAATTGAACTACTGCACTCAGATTAACCCGAAAGCCACTGTAGACCACGAGGCTGAACTCTTGTCACAGAACACCATGGGAAATGTCTTTAAAGTCAAGAAGTTGTTCTTGCTCCCAAGACGGTTCTTGCAGAAGGTTGTCGTCCCACTCCAAATCCACAGGTAATTCGAAGTTCACAAAAGAAACATATGAAGTCCAAGCGGGACTCACCCTTTACCCCAACAGTCTTGTCAAGAGAAGTTACGCAGACGACAAGTTACCCCAAAACCTCGGTCCCGATCTTCCACTATGGACCCGATTCGCCATCTCATCCCAATTCCTCCCGAATTTCCGGGGCTGAGGGGAAACAAATGAAAGTCTTCAAAGAGTCAATGTAATGTATTTTTGATACCCCTTTGGATTATGTATTTTTCGTATCCCTTTGGTTCCCTCTGGGCACCACAGATCTTAGAAGGCCTCCAGTTGGATTACCACAGCGGTTCGGTCCCAGACAGTGCCTCTCAACTACATTCCAGGGCCTACCCTCACTCTAGGTCTGACGCCTGCTTCAACTCAACACCGATGCCAAGACCTGTGTCAACTCCCCATGTGTCAACACTTGCACAGATGCCAGAGGAAGAAGATAAAGTCCCGTCTGACTAGGAAATTAACCCACTGCGACCTCAGCCGAAGTTGGGTTATAAAGTGCATGCAGGAAATTTACAAAGCTTAGGGAGGGCTTGGAACAACAAGATGGGAGAGGACTATTAGTTGCTTACCACATTGTCGTCCAAACCCTGAACCATACAAGGAGAACAATGGATATGTTCAGAACCAGAAACCCACACGAGGATGATAATGGAGAATATTCTCTGCCAGTCTCCCCCTCAGATCCTTGAACTCAAGTTGCCTCCTGGGGTGTTACTCATATGCCTGTGGGACACACTGAGCGATATCTTGTCCACAGTCCCTGATGACCTCCGAGCCACATGCAAGATGGCCAAAATACAGTGAAGTAGGTCATAGGTCAGGCCTGGACACTACCGACTGTTTGGGTAGGGCAGTTGGTACCAAAGTGGTGCTGCGGCACCACGTATGAATCGGATCCATGTGTTTCTCCAGTGATGTCGAAGCATCACTTATGGACAGCCATTCAATGGTGCCCATCTCTTCAGACAGAAGGCGGACTAGGCCCTGGAGCACTTAAAAGGGAGTAAGGTGTCAGACTAACCTTGTGCCAAGAATCTCTACAGGAACGGAAGATAAGCCCCTAATGCCTCTCTGCAGTTTTGTGTACCAAAACTGTCTATACGACTCGTATGCTAAGCACCTGCTGGGCCAAAAGGGGATGGGGAGAAAAAGAGACTGCCTCAGAAGATGGAGGTGCTACCCTCAGAATCTTCTCATCCTTCACCTCAATGTTTCACTCTCTCTCTGCGTATGTATTCTTGTGGTGAGGTAATGATGTGGTGCATCTGCAACAAATATGTATGAACAATTACTTAGCAGACATTAAACGTATGCAATACACTTGTAAATGAAGCCTTTACGATGTCTGTTATTTCTCTACCTATTTTCTTCTGAGGGCTAGCTTCGCTCTGGTTATTGTAGAATTAATAAGAAAAAAAGTCTTCTAAAACCATGGAGAAGCCTCCAAATATATACAAGTCGTTGGAGTTCTAAAAGTCTTTCACAAATCCAAATTTTCTCTTAAGGGTTTCTAATAATGCGCACAAAAATTAGGAATTCCACTGGGTGGGAACTATCTTTAAGATAAAAATATTCTCCAGCAAGCGCGAAGTCAAGATACTGCTTGATCACTCATGGTGATGGCTGAAGTGCGCAGCAAGGACTTTGCACTTGCACTGAAGTAAAAGAGAACTAGAATGCTGATTACAGTTTCTAGGAATGCCGGCCGCTAAGTTGGACTCCTCAACAGCCAATAAAAAATTATTCAGACCTGGATGGTAATGTATCCATTGTGTATCTTTTATATTTACACACACTCGCTTTCTGAATGCAGTTTAACCCCCAAATTTGGATCATGGCAATTTCATTCCTCACATAAGGCTACAGCGATTCCTCTCTGTGTTTAGTGCATGTGCAACATTTCCCCCAACATTTTTGCCATTTCAAATGCTTTGGAAGAGGCATCCATGAAGGCATTGCTGAAACCTGACTCGGCAACAGACCTCCAAACCCTTTCATTATAGAGGTTGGCGATCCAGCAGACAGTGTACAGAACCTTAAGGGGATCACACTCGCTACCCAAACCCCAGTCTACTGCAAAACCCCTTTAGTTTGCCTTCGGCTGCACACAACCACTTAGATGTAATGTATGCAGGATAAGTTATATAGTACACAGATTGCAGAGCATCACATTAGACAGGTTGGTGCTTCAAATCGTCCAGGATGGTTATGCTGTACTCTTCTGTACCCGCCCCTCCAAGCATCCCACCTACACCACAACAGCTTTCAGAGGACCACTTGTCCATTCTACTGAAAGAACTTCAGGCTCTCTCGCACAAGGGAGCGATCGAAAAGGTGCTGGAAAAGGACAGAGGACTTCATCCTATATTAGATATGCAGCCTCTGAACTTCTTCCTCAAAAAGGAAATGTTCAAGATGCTCACTTTGGCACAAGTTCTGTCTGCCCTTGATCCAAGTAGTGGTTCATAGGGTGCAGCCACAAAACTGAATGGGCTTGTCACTAGTGTTTTCAGAGACTGTTTACATGGACAAGGTTGGCATGAATAGAATTTTTTTAAGGTTTGCTGTTAGCGAGACAGGCTTCACCAAGGTTTTGGGGTTAAGTGCTTTTAGATGAGGATGGCAGTTTTGATACGCCGGGGTCAGGCTGGACTCAGCTCAAGGATGGATGCAGATGGGGGTGTGGTTTAACTGAGATGCTCCGTTATGGAAGTTCTTAGGAAGGCTACATCAATTAAGGGGCAGGGCTGTAGTAACGGGAGAAAATTGTAGGACAATTAGAAGGAAAGCAGTTAGCTAAGAGGACTAATAGCAATCTATAGGGCGGTTTATTTGTGGGGGAGTTTTAAAAGGGGGTGGGTTGTCAATGGTTTCAATTGGATTAGTGAGGATTTCGATAAACAATTTTTATTTTTAGCACAATGCTGTCTCAGAGTGGCCTAACCCGCTTTTATGACGTTGACAGTCGTGACTGTGCCATCAATCCCAAGTTAGATTTTCAACATGAGGATCCTTGTGAAAGGCAATGGTGGGATGATTAACCCCAGTCAGAAGGTTCTCCTCAGGAACTGCCATTGCTGATGAAGGAAATCCATGTACAGGGTGGGAAAGATCATGCCTGTCAGCAGCCCGCCAAGGGTTTCTAGGCTGGTCTCTGGCAACCAATACACCAAATATCTGTGGCACCAAAGCAAACCGATCAGTGTCAAATCTCGACAAATGCATAAAATGATGAAGTAAATTATATATAAGCAACTCCTGGTGTGAATTTAGTGTGTTATTTTTCCTAGATTAGATTATGCGTTGTTTGTTACCTATGGTAAGGTGGCAGGTTTCTCCATAGGGAGTTTGGGTATGAATTGTTTATTGATTGACAATCTTTCGATACAGAGGGTTAGGCCTTTGTATAGGTATGGGGCACTAGGGTGCCTCGTGCTGGATGAGTGAGACAGGGCGCCAGCATAGCTCCCTGAAGACCACAAGAGAGAGCCCCGGTAACCGCCTATAGGGTCTTCCGGTTGAATGTCACCATTACAGAAGGAACAACTGCAAGCATCAGCATTTGTGGGCGGAAGTTCAGCAAGTACAGTTTTTGGAACTAAGTAAATGGAAACATTTTAGTACGAAAGTTGTAAGCTGCAATAATAAACAGAGCAGGAAAAAAGCAGGTAATTACACAGCAGGCAGAGATGAGGCTTCATGAAATGAGCGCGGCAACAGGCACATGCTATTTCGAAGAGAATGTTAAGAAATGCAACTTAATAAGAGGTAAAATCAGGAGGAAATTAAGGATACTCATCCAGAAGCAGCCATGCTTCCTTTTGGCAGTAGCGGACTCTTTCCCGTCAGCACAAGGTCAAGTACATACTTAAACAGGATTGCCATTGGAAACATAAGCACACAGAGTAGCTAGCCTTGGTTAAATTGCTTTAATATTTACAGTAAAATGTCTAATGACAGACACGAGTATTACAATAACCATTTTTTCTTTACAAACATTCTTATACAGTGAGTGTTGACGGAATGGTGACAGGTATAAGGTTTCTAGTGCACAAAGGATGCTCTGTTGTATTCAGTCTCACTGTTCTACACTACACCCATTATTACAATACTGAACGGCTTCTGTTATAACAGCTACACCAGTGATAGAAAACATTTTACAGATAAACTGTGCAAGCAGTTATTAGCTTCTTTAACATTGGTCCTTGTGTCTTCTTCCTCTGGAAGCTGATTGGTTACAGTGATCTATGGCACTGCCCAGTCATTGGATCTGAAAACTCCTCCCTTAGTTAAATGAGGCGACCCACCTGTGAGTTCAAGACCCCCTGCTAGTACACGTGTAAACAAACATGTTGTGCTTTTGAAAGAGCTCAGACCTTCAGTCACAGTCATCTGCAGCAAACGCTTCCCCTGGTCACTTGAAAATATCAAATGTAGGAAATCTAGCAGAATCATACTTTTGATTTGTTACATCACACTCATACGTAGTGTTACTTATTATTCTCCAGACTTTCGGCCAGAGGTTCCCACAACACTCGGGCAAAGCAAAGGGGAGTCTGCAATGAATAAGGAGGTTAAAACATATATAAATGACCCCCCCCCCCCAAACGAGTAACTATTCCTTAGCAATGTTGTCAAATTAACAGCAATCCATTTTTACAAAATGTTTGTGAAAATAAACCTTTCAGTTACCTAAAACATGCGCCTTCCTCAAATCCGATAATCTACCCTAAGCCTTAAAATAAGCCAAAAAATGTATGAAATCAGGAGAGTTGATGTTCAAGGTGGAAGTGGGGCTTTCTGCTGTCTCACCTGCTGTAGACCAGACAGCTAATGTAAACAGTCTCGTATTGGCAGAGGGGGGACATTTGTTAAACATGAATCAAAATAAAGAGGGGCTTCAGCTTTCCATCTCTAGAGGTTGTGCGGAGTCTTTGTAGATGTAATACCACTCAGAATATCCCAAAGAAGAAACATGTTCGCCCGATAACACATCACTAATACATGCATAGGGAACGACCCAGAACTTGAGTCTGGATCTAAAGGTGAATAACTATGTGAAAGACAAAACAGGAAAGGAAAAGAGCAAAACGGGGAGGAAGTGATGCAACATATGAAAGAGAGCATGGCGCAAGTGACAGTGAGGCTAATAAAACAAACCTTTTTTTTTCCAATGGTAGTAATGATCTGAACCCAGGTGCTACATTTCTCTTTCCTAATTCATTTTATGTCCAGTGATACCTTGTATCACCTAAGGCCACTACTACAGTTCACAAAGTGAACTTTAGAAAGTGTTTAAAAACACAGCAGATAAGAGAGGCTGAATGGGAAAGGTGACTAGTGGTGTCTCGAAAAACATATTTCGGGCTATTCCGGTATCTTTTAAGGGGGAGCTTCACATCATGTAATTCATACATAGGAGTCCTCCACCCCCAGAAATGAACTATGTGTCCGAATCCTTTGGCCGTCTCCAAATTCATAATTCCAAACCTTGTCTGGAGGCTGTCTTGAAAATAACCAGCTGCTTCATCTAAGGAATAACTTAGGTATCAAATCACAAAAACGGCCTGGAAAATGATGGCTTGTGAAACTGGTATGCATGGGGCTCCTAACACTGCATACTCCAAGGTAGCTTGCCGCTAGATGGATCACCCTCTACATATTAAATGTGTTCCTTCACTGAGGCAGAGTGATGTCAGATGTCAAAGATTTATTTGTTCAGAAGGGTCTAAGGCGCTAAAACCTCACAGCATTATCCAATATCCCGATTTAGGGAATAACCAGCGGCTAAATACTGAGGGCCAGATGTACGAAGCTTTTTCAGCTCACAAACGGCCCGATTCTGCAAATTGGGGCGTTTGTGACCTGAAAAAGGCATTTTAAATGTACATAGCCCTATTTGCAACTCAGTAAGCTATTACCGAATAGCAAATTGGGTTTGCGAGTTGCTATTAGGAAGGGGCATGCCAAGGGCGTCCATTCCTAATAGCCAGTTGCACTGGTATGTAGGAATGTTTTACAACTGGGAATGTGGTCTTCAAGATGTTGGTAAAACATTTGCAAACTGGTAGGGGTTCCCAAGAGACCCCATTGGGAATGTGGGCACCAAACATTTTTTAAGAGCAATCAGTGATCCCATGGACCACTGCCTGCTCTTAAAAAATTTAAAGATAACTTTTCATTTTTCAAATGCATCCCATTATCCTTTAAGAATAACGAACTACATACAAAATAAAAAAAATACTGCTTCATTTAAAAAGCAGTCACAGACAAGGTGGTCTGCTGACCCCGCAGGCCATCATCCCTGTGAGTGCAGTAACAGAATACAGAAAGAGAGACATAAACTGAGCCATGTATGTGGAAGGAGTCTGGAGGACCACCAGTGCAATAGCCGATAGTGTACATAATAAGTAACTTACAGGTTGGCCCAGTCTTTCTTGCTCTAGACTCACTGGGAAATGATAATGCTGCAGTATTAAAAGGTGAACAGCGACCTTGAGAGAAGTAGTGGTAACCTCTCCTTCGGCCGCTCATGTCTGGGCATTTGTTCAGGAACTACCATTAATAGTACACTGTGTGCAGAACATGTGTGGAGTAACACACATTGTCCTGCACATGCTGTCCAAGAGCATATTACTTTAAAAAGCAAGAGATGTGGCGATGCCCCCGGGTGTAATACTGATGCCCTCTTCATTGAAAAGGCAAGCAACTTTGTAACATTCTAGAATTTAAGGCACCAAGGAATGGGCAAGAAAACCCATTGAGGCCAGCCTTCCATAAGAGGAGACCGTATAAATGACGAAAAGTCTATGTGCAGAACAGATATCTAGAATCCTATGCAAGTAGAAATTAGGAAACCTCCTAAAATCAAAACAATGCAGAGTCCTTCCTGTGCTAGAAGGATTTCAGACAAGAGTGAGGCACAGTTTCCTGCCCGTTACGTAAATACAACAAAACTTGGAAGCCAAGATTTAAATCTTATGATACCGTAGTCAAAGAACCAGAGGTCACAAATTAGAAGCGACATCTGCATTATAGTAAAATATAGTAGAGTGAAAGAAAATCCTTTAACCTTAATTTCTGCAGATCCGTTTCATAAGGGGGCGGAGAAAGCAGGATTTCAGGCTTAACCAGGTGCAAAACCAAAGAAAGTTCATTGCCTACAGTGCAGGAGCAGGAGCAAGAAGTGATGTTAGCCAAAGCTAAGCAGAATCCCATCCACTTGCCCTTGCAGTGATGCTTGATAGATCTCCTTCTGCCTGCTTGCAGCTCTTTCACACAGGACAGCCCTAAATGACCAGTGTCAAAGCTCACTGGTACAGGTGCCTACCCTCAGTAATCAAGAGCTTGGGTACAAGTCAATGACGTTGAACCGCAGATCAAACCCTGTTTGTAAGAGAGCAATGGAGATAAGATTCTATCTGAAACGGAATGAGCCTTAACAACTAGAAACTGTGGCTATAAAGGAGCATCAGTATAACAGAGAATCCGGAGCTAACTGAATTGTCAGAGCAATAGAGGGAAAAGCATACTGGAAAAGACCCACTAGCACAATAGAATCAAACAAGCATTTGCAATGCAATAGGTCTCGCATTAGCGACAGTTTAAGCTATTGGCACTGTAAATGAAAATGCCTTTAATTGATGTTTTTAAAAACAAAACATAATTAAAAAGGCATTGTCATTTATAATGAAATAGCTCAAACTCTTGTAACAGCGAGACCTATTGCATTGCAGATGTACCACAGAACAGCCAAACACACACTCATGCGCAACCACTGCTGTACCAAAGAACAGCCAAAACACCCACTCATGCACAAGCACTACTGTACCAAAGAACAGCCAAACACCCACTCATGCGCAACCACTGCTGTACCAAAGAACAGCCAAACACCCACTCATGCGCAACCACTGCTGCACCACAGAACAGCCAAACACCCACTGATACGCAACTACTGATGGATCAAAGGACAGCAAAACAACTTACCGAGAAGACAACACAACTGCACAACCCACCACAGCTCAGCTATCATGATATATATCCTTTGTTACTCACACAGCAGAGCAACTCTCGACGGTTACGGCACATTTGCACAACCATTGCTGTATGACAGCATCGCGACACACTCTGTTGTGCTCCATCACAACTACGTATGCACTGATGCGTTGCAGATGAAGGCGAGCAATTCCCAACATTACAACACCAAGGCCCAACCATGAATGTTCTTCAACACAACTGCACACCCACTGCACTATCGCACAACACCTGCTGCGATCCAACACTCATGTATAACCGCTGTTGTGCTGCAGCACAAAGAACAACTACAATTTTACTGCACACATGCACTTCTGCTGTATTTCAGCTTAGCTCACTGCACAATCGCATAACAACACAACCAAACCTACATTAAAATGCAACTAATTGACTATAACAGCACAGTAGCATCACAAGTCAACAATATTTGAGAGAAACCCTGACGTGCATTTGCACCAATGCAAGGTCACTTCCGTGTGCATGATGCTCACCGGTCTGGATTTGAGGACATGGCTTGGCAGAAACGTAAAGGGAGTTCACCCTAGTTTTCCAGGGACACTCCAGTAAGCATTGGGATTCCCGGAAAACTGAAAAGCTGCACTTGGAAGCGTGAAGCAGGGATTGTAGATTTGGGGCGGGTTCTTGTCTGAGGGCATGCAGCCAACGGGATGAGAAGTGTCACATGAACTGTGGCTTCTAATGCAGAGGATCACACGCAAGGACAGTGTGTACTTTGTGTGAGAAATGCATTTTCCGGATGGGGCGTGGCTATCTCGTGTCCTCCAGAAAGAGGATGTTTGTGGGTCCCAGAGAGGCTTGGCAGGCCTGCACAGTCTCCCTGATGTTAACCGATCTGTGAGGCTTGCCAAGCATCTTAGAATGACAATTTAGTGTTTCAAGTAAATACTGAGCAGATGTGGCTTAAGAGACGGACCTGCCGGTTTTAGAACTGGGGAACCAGGTTCGCGTACCGGTTTCGGCTCAACATCCTGTGATCCTGGACAAATCACTTCATCTACCCATGACATAGCTTTGTGTAATGTAACTGGTGCTCGGCTAAAGCGCTTGAATGCTCTCGGGCCAATATACCACGTCTCTGCTATTTCTCAGTGCTGTAAATAAAAGGGGCTGGTACAGCCCATTGCGATGGCACTCAGTTTACAAACTTCGGAAAAGTGAGTTGTGATTCAAACTTCTGACTGCAGTTCACAACGACCCTCAGTAGCGAGCGTTTAACTCCCATAGACATCCCGCAGCAAATTGCAGATATTTAAAAAAATGACCCATCCCGCAGCAAATATTTAAAAAAATGACCCGAATTTGCACTGAAATGTACTAAAGCAGCCAACGTGTCACTGAAATGTAGGAAAACTGAAGGAATGGCTTCAATAAGTAGTGTCGAGGAAGCATAAAATGCAGATAACAAACGCCAAAAATGCTTCCTGAAAAGCGCAAGCAAGGTGGGCGGGCCCTAATGAACAGGACACCAACAAACGCCCGAGCAAGGCTTGCAAAATATGCAGTCAAGGTGGGCGGGCCTAATGGCGACAGGGCGGACACCAACCCCGCTTCCAGAGAAGCCGGACACAAAAGCAACGACAATAGTTCTCGCCAAGGCGAAGCAGCGCATGCGCTGCAACGCAGGCGAGACCTAAAAAGGACTCCTAATATAAACTGCCTGCATTTGTAGTTTTGCATGGAAACAAGAATATCCATTCTGAGGACTCTTAATTAAATGGAATAGTGTCTACTCATTACAGCCACTTAGTGCATCTGAGTGTTGCAAGATCCCACCTCTAGGTTTATTGCAGACAGCTTGAGCTTGGATCCATCACAAAAGACAAGAGGTGATAGACTAGATGACACTTTCAGGACTAGTTTGCGATGTCAATCGTCTCGCTCACCAATAGGGAGGCACATTTTCTCTGCCAGACATGCCTGCAGGGGCTCACTGGAGTTCTTTGACAGTCTTGAGGGAACAGGCCCAATCCCTCCTATTGAGGGAAAGGAAGAGTGCTGGTATTGCAGACCAACATGCAAAACCACCGAGGAAGAACAGTGCCTTGGAAATAGTCTCCCCTTTCCTTAAGTCGGTGTCAGGGCGTCTGAGATCCACTGGGAAGGAATCTGGAGAGATGGAGATGGAAAATGAGATTAAAGAAGTAGTGGGAAGAAAGTCCTGAATGCACTGTAGTGAAGCCAAGGGCAACAATATGTGAGGCTTTATGCCTATTTTAGCAGTGTCAATAGAGTTGGGAATTTATCTGTGGTACCAGTTGCTCCTCAAGAGGCCTGAGCGGTGTGGTGTAGCCGGGGCCTCAAAATGTATTAGAATTTTAAAAAGAATGGGTACTGGCCACCAAGGCAAACAATCATCTGTGAGGATCCTCAGGCAGATTCAGAGCTGAACACAATCTCAAAGTGGAGAAAGTCAGCGGCCTAACCTCAGAAAAATCATGCACAGGGCTGCTGACTGGAGTTCAACCCTTTGGGAGAAGCCGAGCCCAACTCTTCCTAGCTTAAGGCCTGGTTGACTTTGCCAAGAGTCCCAAGTTACTTTCAGGCTCTTATTGGACCCTTGAGATAAGATGCCGGGACACAGAAACCAGTACTTGATAAGGTCTCTGAGGGATACACCTACAAACTGTGGCCCTGACTATAGTGAAATGGCCAACTACGCCCATAAAGTCGGCTGGTGACAAAATACATCTAATCGCTGTTTTGCAGTCTTTGAATTGGATGACTCAATCAACAGTCTGCTACTTACTAAATAAATGAAAATCAGCTAACAACCTAGCTCGGACTTTAATCTGGTTGTCTTCTGATCACTATAAGCCTGGACAAGGCTTCAGTACGGTTGCCGAGGGATTCCAGCCTCACAGGCACCTCAAAAAATTCTCGGTTGACAAGCGTGAAATGCAGAGTTTCTTTTCTTCTCCTCTGAGAACTCGTAATAGCCCTGCTAGTGGCATGGGTTGCCCTTTTGAAACTACTGGGAAAACCTGTATGGAAAAAATAAATATTCTAGTTGGGAGGTCTGTGAAAATAGAGAACAACTTCCCTGAATCCACTGTGGCCACCTCTGCTTCTCTGCCTTAAACTCCTGGTGATTCTGGATGACCAGAAAACCAAATAGGGTGCATCACTGAAGAATGAGCTGTTTAACGAAAAAGTGTAGCTGAGCAAGAGGTCATACAAAGAATGCTTGGGCCCAAGACACTGCAGGCACAAATAATGCAGTACAGCCTCAGAGAATAGGGAAGGACATCAAAAGCATATCTCAAAACCACTTATCCTAAACAACAGCGGAGGCATTTAACAAGGAAGCTACCTTATTCTTTTCAAATTAAGGGAAAAAGTAAATGGTATGATGTGGGAGGACCACATGCACTAGACACATAGGTCCAATCAAACAAAGCAGAAGAAGAGAAATGGTGAGTTTTGCACATGGAAGTTATATGCTGTCAAGCCTCCAGGGATAGTCACACTTTGCTCTGCAAAAGATGCTCCGGTATCTGGCTTCTGTAGACTGGACATTCTACAAATCTGGTAGTAGCGAAATAGGATGTACCAGCAAAAGAGAGAAATTGAATTGATTCTCAAAATGGAAACAACAATAAAATATTTATAAAATATATTAAAAAGTCATTTAAAATGTTTTTCACCTTAAAAAAGTGCCAGTCATTGTTAATGCCAGGTTACCAATTGGAGCATTTTTCAAGTTATATTTGTAGTCTTTTCGATTAGATCGAATTGTAGTGATTTTCAGACTTGTGCTGTTCTACTAGCGCAGGTGGTTACACAGTATTCATTTAGCCCTAACCTTAGATGGCACTGTAGATGCTTCAGAGTACCAGGGCCAGATCAATCTTCACAGAGTAAACAAGCAGTATATCTTCATTCATATCTTCTATCACATCCAAGCACACACAGACTGGGGAGGAGAAAACATCAGGTGGTTTTGTCCCTCGAAAACCCAATCACCCCACCCCTTAAAATCCTCAGGCACTTTGATAAGATTTGGACCATGTTTCTATTTTGAATTCGGTATGTCCTCTTTATATCTTTAGATTCCAGCTTGCTGTGTACCGACCCTAGTTCTTCCAGTATGGTGTTTTATTTTACTGTCAGTTTCATTCACTTAACAGACAAAGTTTGACTTCCCAGAAAGCAAAACATAATTTCTGAAATTAGACTAGACTGCATTGAGGGGCATCTCTAGGCTCTCATTCTGCTGGATGCCATTACGTAGTAATCTACAATGTTGTCTTGTATATCAGCAACTTAAGGGGTCTGTGCTCTTTATATTCCATTGCTTTGATTTGGGAATTAAATTCAGCATCTAAAGATTGATTCTCTCTGATATCCTGAAGAAATCTGATAGATGTTCCGATTTTCATCCTCCTTTGCTTTGGAATTACTGTGACTAGACTTGTAATAGGGAAGCACCTTCTGAGAAGTTTATAGTGGGGCAAGCCATTTGATAGCAGCACTAGAAGATAGAAAAGGACTGGTCCAGACAATGACATGCTTCTGCTTTCAACTGCAAGCTAGCTTTGTGCGTGTGAGAAGACAGCAGACACAGGGGTACAAAATCAGCAGCAAGCGAAGGGCAAACAGGAACAAGAAGAGATGACTTTCTCCTCCAGGAAGCAATCCGATTTGTACAGAGCTGAGAAAACTCAGCAAGTAAACTCCCCTCGCTTTGAGCAGCCTTCAATGGAAGAATCCTAGGATGTACTCTCCGATTCCAATAAAGTACACTCCTTGCGCTATGCCAAAGAGGGGTGCAATGACAAGGGCACGGCAGACAGCACCTTTCATGAAGGCGGAAGGGCCCTCATTCCTCCAAATCTTTCTGCAACACACAAAAAAAGAAACATAAATAAACAGGTGGTTTGAAATTACAAATGTTTAGGTCTGATTGCCTCAGCAGGAAGAACAATTTATTTACCTGTGGTAACACTCTTTCCGGTGGATACTCTAATCTAAATGCAAATTCCTCACATCAGAATGCTCCACACGCATCAGACTGAATCTAGAAAACTTTCCATCAGCAGTGCTCTTTCAGGCCGCTAGATGGCCTCGTGCAGCACAATGTTGGCTCTGTACAGCCCCGAACAGGACGATGCTGAGCCGCATATTAGTGCCACCCCTGCATGCTGACATCTGTTTTCTGCTTTTCCTTTTCTGTGCCATCAGAACCGGCTGATACAACACATGTTGGTAACAGTGTGCTGAACACTAACTTAGGCCCTTTCTAGATGTTTAAAATAGGCCACTTCCCAGAACGAGGAGATGGGAGGGCAGTGAGGAATCTGTGGATAGATAGAGTATCCACCAGAAAGAGCATTATTAAAGGTAAGTGACGTATTCTTCATAACAATATTTCCTGTATCTTAGATATCAGTAAAGCTGAGCAGCAAATAAACTGAACACATTAGTCAGTATTAACTCCAACTGTGGCCGATACTGACAAGGATTTTAAACAAACCTCTGGTGCTTGCACTGAAAGGTTTTTTTTGTTTTCAAAATCGGGGCCCAAGCCGAATCGCTTCTGCTTTAGACTCCACCCACCCATCAGTGACATCAGCTCCACTTGGCAGGCTCACGTCACAAAACCCTTCAAGGCAGTGAGGAAGGGGCAGATAAGTTGCTCCCACTTCTTTGACATATCTCATACAAGCACACACAGCTACTGATTTGTGAGCATACTTCTGCTTTCTACATTGGACATAGTATTTCAGAAGGAAGGTTTTAGACAGGTAACAGAGATGGCATCTCAGTGAGTGCTTAAAGTAATGGGTGACAGCTCTGAGGCAGGACATGATACAGAGACAGCATCAGAAGGAGAGAGGATAATGGAGCAGAATCTTGAAGCGATTTTCGGTAGTTTCATCTGAGGATGATTCGTCTTTCAGTGATTCTGAGGAACATGGTAATTGCAATCCTGCTGTCCCCTCGCAATCACAGTCTGTGCAGCGGAGAGAAGTAGAAAGGGTAGCCCAATCCAAATAGAAGGCAGGTACAAGACCAAGCACAGAGTGCTCTCTGAGCAGCCCCCAATTTGGTTCAGCCCCCAATTCTCCCATTCACTCCACATGCTGGGTGTAAAGTCAATGTTTTGCCTATTGACTACATCCATCTCCTTCTGGATGTTGACTTCCTTGATGAAATTGTGCACCATACAAATTTAAGCGCCGAACTGTTTGTGATGGAGCATGGAGGCGCTCTTGGGTCTCATTCTAGGGCACACCGGTGGACTCCCACTTCTCTTGGAGAGTTGAAACTAATTCTGGGCCTTATGCTCAACATTAGAATAGTGAACAAACAAGCATACAGTCCTACTAGTCTACTCGCATGGGCTGGGCAACACCCAGCTTCGCACAGGTTATGGGCAGAGAAAGGTTTTTGATTTTGCAGCATTTGTTGCTTTTCAATAATAATTCTCCAGCAGTGTCCTAGGACTATCCAACCATGACAGGTTGTTCAAAATTCAGTTTGTTATGGAACATTTGTCTGTCAGATTTCCAGAGATGTATACTACTGAAAAGAATATAGTGGCTGATGAGTCCTTGTTTAAATAAATGACAACTGTAGTTCAGGCAGTAAATATCAAGCAAAAGAGCTCGCTATGGTATCAAGCTGTGCATGCTATGCCAAAGCTCTATTGGTTATGTATACAGCCTGAGAGTATATACAGGGAAGGACCCTGCTATAAATCCAGCAGGTTGCTCTTCACACTAGGAATTATTTGCAAGGATTGTACGGGATCTTGTCCAGTCACTCATTCATAACGTTTACAACATCTATGTGGATAACTTCTATACAGGAGGCAAGCTATTAGTGAGCTGTACAAAGCTGGCACTGTGGCATGTGGTACAGTTCGATGTGGCCATTACGTTAAGGGTTCCAACAGGAGCTTGTCTCTTTTAAATTGTTCCCTATAGATGGGAAACTTTTTACAACGGGTATTGCTTACTGCATTGCTTGCCACCTTCAATCTCTGTCAGAAAGTGGCTGAGGGCTGTTTAAAGTATGACAAGTGCATTACTGTCAGTGCACTGCACTGCACATAATGATGGACAGAATATACAGCACGTTTTCAAGGAATACCCTGAACTCCAAAACTTAAACCCCTTAGTACTTTTGAAAGTGCTCTTTAGGCAACTTAGGGTGGACTTCCCCAGCATGTTTAGCTTACACAGGCTCACACAGTCCAAAGAATGTAGGCGCTCACACAGTCCAAAGAATGTAGGCCAAGTCCTAAAGGCATTGTTGAACCACCCATCAACCTAAATTCCCAAACTGGAAAGAGTTGGATTTAGCACAGTGGGTGTGCTGAAGGTGCATAAAAGACATCTTCCTGATAGTATATGTTCATTTGGCACATATACGGTATTAGTCAGGACTTCAGAGAAGACACAGACATGAACAGGTATGGAAAGCTTAGTCTAGGTTTCTTTTCATTTTGGATGTCATATAAGTAGAAGGTAGATGGTCATGGTATGAGAGAGACACATAACATTGTACCCAGCACTACACAAATGGGTCATATTTGTGGCCTTCTTACCATCTTGATCCTCTGCTAGAACGTGATAGGTGTTCTATTTGCCATCACTAGAGCATTCTAACAGAAGGACATTTTCCACCTAAAGAAAGCTCAATCTTTGACAATGAGAAACACCACAAGCATCTATTGTTTCTGGCAAGATAATTGTTCTTTCTTGGTTAGAAAGGTTTCACAGTCATAGTGGCCCAAATCAGAGACAATTGTTTTAAGCTAATAAGTGGCAGGACCCAAATGTCCCTCGCTACCCATATCGCAGTATCCATTCTAATGGTATCATGCTTGTTAGTTTTATGACTAACATTAGTATTACTATTTTATATTATAGCAGCCGTACATCTGATTAAGCTTATTCGTTTTATGACTAACATTAGCTCTATACAGCCCTGTATCTTTGATGAGATACTCCAATTTGGGGGTGCAATGGACAGTAGACTCTTCTAATGCTTAAACTAAATGCAACTGGAATCTTTGATGAAAGCTGGCCTCAGATATACACAGCTACTATCTAAGGGTCGCAGAACTGGGCTTTACCATAGGAATATAATGCAAGCTTCTGCAAGTGCGGCTTCATTCAGTGGCACCAGCCAACTATGACCCTTGCTTTTGATAAATGCTCAGCCTTTGAGTGCCTGGAAGTCTGTTGGTTCAGGTGCACTATTCCTAGCATCCCACACTCCTACGTAGGAGTCAACAGAAACATTTACATTTTCCATATCTGAATCTTAATGAAATGTTCAGAAAAGCTAGGATTTCTTACCTAGCACAATCAACAATTCCATTGTAAGTATCTTCTCCAGTGCCTTTCTTCAGGGTCTGAATGCGGGTTTTCAAAACTAAAATATGTAAAAGAAAAGCCATAAATCAAGTCAAAAACCTGCAGTCAACTTCACATGAACATTTAGGATTGTTTAATTGGGATCAATCTGACCAATGTTTACTCTGCTAAACCAGAATTGCATACATAAAGTACAAGTTACAAGCTTCCTGATAGAAAAGTGGCAGATCTTTTTTATAAAACTTACAACTAACATTAAAAGTGGTCTGCTGCCCTACAAATATGCCTATCAGATTTTAACACTTGCATCTATCTTTTCCCCTATGTTGCTTTAGAGCAAGCCTCTCCCCGAACGGTGTGCTTCCTCCTTCCACACACCGGGGCTACTGATGCTATAAAACAAAACCTTGCAATAGTCTTAAAGACCTACACAATCCTTAACCATGCTCATATCCTATCTAGCTGCACACAATCCTGAAGAAAAACTAAACATATCTCTTCTGTAGTGTTCTGCTTATCTTTATTTAGGTTAAAGTAGTTTATTTTAAGATTTTCAGAATACCGCAACTTCTGCCATGAAAAAGGAATCCAATTTCACCTAGTCTTTTCTATTTGCCAGCTTCTTTAGTTTACAGAAACACTCGCCTGTGTCAAAACACCTGATTGTATACAAGATTGAATATGCTACTTACCAGTATGCATCTGTTCTTGGCATGTAGGGCTGCTGACATTCATATCTGTGCATAGATCGCCGCCTAGTGTTGGGTCCGGACGATTGCACATTGTTGTCCTGGAAGAGTCTTCGAAGTATCACGAGATAGGTGGCTCCTCCCCTGGACTACAGTGCGCATGGGCATCCTCTCCATCCTTAGATTGTTTTTCGCCATTGTGGCAGTGATGGAGTAGATACAGTGAGTGATGACCATGCTATACAGAAATTCTGAGTGCTGCAGCCGCTACAGGCGCCGGGGAGGAGGGTGGGCGATATGAATGTCACATGCCAAGAACAGATGCATACTGGTAAGTAGCATATTCAGTTCGAGGCATGTGGGCTGCTGAATTCATATCTGTGCATAGATTATATAGCAGTACCTCCATTAGCGGCGGCTGCCCGTGCCAGCTGCAGCATCTGAAAAAGAGTTTTGAGAACAGCCTGTCCTACAGCTGCCTGCTGTTTTGAGTGTACATCTACACAGTAGTGTTTGGTAAATGTATGTATAGTGGACCATGTGGCTGCTCTACATATTTCCTGCAAAGGAATGTTTCCTAGGAAAGCCATGGACGCCCCTAACTTTCGTGGTGAGTGGGCTCGTGGGGGAATCGTTAATGTGCGTTTAGCTTTTTGATAGCAAATTTGAATACATTTAATGATCCATCTGGCTATCCCTGCTTTGGAAATGGCGTTGCCCTTGTGTTGTGGAGAAAAGGCAACGAAAAGTTGTTTTGTTTTCCTAAAATCCTTTGTTCTGTCTATATAGTACATGAGGGCCCTCTTTACATCTAGTGTATGGAGCATTCTCTCTGCGACATTTTGTGGATTTGGAAAGAAAACAGGCAGTTCAATAGTCTGATTCATGTGGAACTGCGATATCACTTTAGGCATGAATTTGGGGTTGGTACGTAGTACAACTCTGTTTGCGTGAACCTGTATGAATGGCTCTTGAACGGTTAGTGCCTGGAGTTCACTAACCCTTCTTAACAAAGTGATTGCCACTAGGAAAGCTACCTTCCAGGTGAGGAATTGAATCTCACATGAATGGAGAGGTTCAAAAGGTGGACCCATTAATCTGGTGAGGACCACATTGAGGTTCCACACTGGTGCCGGTGTGTGTCTTGGGGGAATCACTCGTTTGAGTCCCTCTAAGAAGGCTTTGATGGCAGGCACTCTGAATAAAGAGAGGTGCTGTCTGTTTTGAAGATAGGCTGCTATCGCGGTTAAATGTAAACGTATGGAGCTGTATGCCAGATTGCATCGGTATAAGTGTAAGAGGTAACAGATGATGTTTTGAATGGATGCGTCCAGCGGGTTAATGTCATTGTTGTTGCAGTAAATGACAAACCTTTTCCATTTAGCCGCATAGCAAGCTCTGGTTGTGGGTCTCCTGGCCTCCTTGATGATATCCATACATTCAGGTGGCAGGTTTAGATCTGGGTGCTGAATTTCGCCATGGTTCTGCGTTAAAAGTGCGGGTGTGATCCGCAGCCTTTGATGCGGCACCACGGAAAGTTCTAGAAAGGTGGTGTACCATGGTTGGCGTGCCCATGTGGGAGCAACTAGGATGAGTGTCAGTGAGTGTTGTCGCAGTTTGCGTGCCACTAGCGGTATTAATGGCGCTGGGGGAAAAGCGTACGCAAATCTGCCGGACCAGTTCATCCATATCACATTGCCCTGTGACTGCGGATGTGGGAACCTAGCGGCAAAGCTTTGGCATTTTGCGTTTTCGTTTGTGGCGAATAGGTCTATCTCTGGATGACCCCACTGTTGGAAGTACGGCTGGAGTACTGACGGATGTAGCTCCCACTCGTGCATCTGGTGGCTGTGTCTGCTGAGCAGATCCGCCATCTGGTTGTCCTTGCCCGGGAGGTGTTCCGCCATGAGGAATATGTTCCTCTGAATGGCCCACTTCCACATGCTCTGAGCCAGATGAGACAACTGTGGAGAGTGTGTTCCTCCCTGCTTCTGTATGTAGTACATGGCAGTCATGTTGTCAGTCCGGATCAACACGACTTTGTTGCATAAGTGTACTTTGAATGCCTTCATGGCTAGGAAGATTGCCATCAGTTCCAGAATGTTGATGTGCATTTTCTTTTGCTGTGTCGTCCATAGTCCCTGCACTGTGTAATTGAGTACATGAGCTCCCCATCCCTGGAGAGAGGCGTCCGCTGTCAGTATTATTTGCGGAACAGGCTCTTGGAACGGTCGGCCCTTGCAAAGGTTTTGTGGATTCCACCAATGCAGAGAGTTGTATGCCCGACCGCTCACCAACACTAGGTCTGTTAATTGTCCGTGAGCCTGATTCCATTGACGTGCTAAGCACTCCTGAAGCGGGCGCATATGTAGTCTCGCGTGCGGGACTATGAAAATGCAGGAGGCCATCATGCCTATCAACTGCATGAACACTCGTGCTGGAAGGGAGTGTTGATGTTTGAACTTTGTGATCAGCAGTTGCATGCTGTTGATCCTCACTAAATTTGGCTGAGCTGTGGCTGTCAGAGTGTTTATGGTCGCGCCCAGGTACTGTCGTACGTGTGCGGGTCGAAGATGTGATTTTGGGTAATTTAGTGAGAATCCTAGACTGTGAAGAAGGTGAATGGTGAGGGACATGTGGCTGGCACGTGGCTGGCACATTGCTGGGCTGACTTTGCCTGAACAAGCCAGTCGTCCAGGTAAGGGAAGACGTGAATGTGCTGTCTCCGTAGATGTGCAGCCACTGTCGCTAGGCACTTGGTAAAGACCCTGGGTGCCGTCGTTACGCCGAAGGGGAGAACTTTGAACTGATAGTGATGCTCCTGAATAGTGAACCTGAGATATTTTCTGTGCGATGGGTGTATGGGTATGTGGAAATACGCATCTTTCAAATCCAGTGTGGCTAGGAAGTCTCCCTGACTGAATAGCAGTAGAACCTGCTGTAGGGTGAGCATATGGAAATGCTCTGATAGAATGTAGTGGTTGAGGGGTCTCAGGTCTAGTATAGGTCTGAGAGAACCGTCCTTTTTTGGGATTAAGAAGTACAGAGAGTACACCCCTGTCCCCTGTTGGTTGACGGGCACAACTTCTATTGCACCTTTTGCAGCATACTTAGTACCTCCTGCTACAATAATGCCAAGTGCTCTACGGACATAGGACGGTGCTTTGGAGGTATGTTGGGTGGAGTGGAGGTTAATTCTAGACAGTAACCGTACTGGATAATGTCCCTGACCCACCTGTCTGTGGTGATGGTTTTCCAGACTGACAGGAACTGCTGGAGTCTCCCCCCGACAGGTGTTATGTGGTCGGGGGGCAGGGAGAAGGCGTCACTGTTTGTTTTTGGGGGAGGACCTGGTGTTGCCGTACCCACGTCCTCTGCCTTTGGTGCTGGATCCACGATATCCACCTCTAGTGGTTTTATCATAGGTACTTTGCGTGCCCCCTTTATTGTACTGCTGCTGGGACCCCTGACCTCTAGCTGCTCCTCTATTCCCGGGGCGACGAAAGGAGCCACTACGAAACTGCTGCGACTGCAGAGCCCCCATTGATTTTGCAGTTTCAGTGTCTTTCTTAATTTTTTCGAGGGTAGTGTCAACCTCAGGGCCAAATAAATAGTCTGGGTTGACCGGTTGATTTAAGATATTGTTCTGAATCTCAGGCTTGAAGCCTGAGATTCTCAACCATGCGTGCCTCCTCAACATGACGCTTGTGTTGATCGCCCTTGCTGCAGTGTCGGCTGCATCCAGTGCGCATTTGATGGACGCATTTGTAAGGAGTTGTCCCTCTCTGATAAGAAGCTCCGCTGCCTCTTTGTATTCATCTGGCAAATGTTGTAGCAGTGATTCTAGTGTGTTGTAGTGGGACCTATCATAACGGGCCAGGAGTGCCTGTGTGTTGGCAATGCGCCAGATGTTTGCCGCTTGCGCTGCTATCCTTCTGCCTGATGTCTCCAGCACTTTGGACTCCTTGTCGGGGGGAGGAGCATCACCCGTTGTTTGTGAATGGGCTCGTTTGCGAGCATTAGCAACAACCATGGAGTCTAAAGGTAACTGACCCCTAATGTACATAGGGTCTCCGGTGCAGGCTTGTATTTCTTTACGATTCTGGGGTTTGGCACCCGTGCCCTGGTTGTTTCTTTAAAAATGTCTTTTGCAGGTTTTAGAACTCCCTTCAACATTGACAGAGTTTTGACGGTTTTCTCAGAGGAGGCGAAGGTGTCCACTAAGAAATCTTCTTCTACAGTGTCAGAATGGAGTTCCACTCCATGATTGGCAGCAGCCCGTTCTATGAGGGCATTAAAGGCAGCAGTGTCCTCTGTGGGAGATGGCTTTATATTGTAAAGCTGCGTGTCAGGAGTATCTGGTGCGTTACCCTGGTCGGTGGGGTCATCCCATGCCTGATCTGGGTCTTGCAAGTGATCATCAGGATCGATATCCCCAGGGTAGGTGGTATCATCCCCTATATAGTCCTCTCCTGCGTCTGCCTCTGAATGCGTAGGAGAAAAGGACGGCGGATCCTGAAGGAAGAGTTGAAAGTGTTCATGAAGCACTGGTGCGGAACCTGCCGGCAATTTGTGTTTCAGAGGAATTTTGTATGAGTCCAAGCCCTTCTCTGGCGTGATTTTCCGCTTGCGGAGCATCAACCTACCAGTGTCGGCGTCGATAAAGTGTGCCTGTGAAGGCTCGATATCGGTTTGTCCAGTGGATAGTGACTGTGTTTGGCGGACACGTGTCCGAATTTCGAACATTTTCGGTGCCTTGGGCGGCGGCAATCAAAATGTGATGTGCGCCGGCGCGGAGTGTGATTTTGCGGCCTTGTGCGTTTCGGGACCCGACGTAGGTTGGAGGTTTGCCCGGTCTCTGATGCGTTGCAACGATGCTGAGACCTGTTGCAAGGTGAACGCAGATGGTGCCTTGGAACCGATAGGCACCTTGGAGGCAGGCGTCGAAGCGGCATCCGACTTATTTCCAGTCTTTGGGTCGTCGATCCGAAGGGAGGTATCGACGCTCGTCGGAGTCGATGATTTGGCAGGCGCCGCCGTCTTCGATGTGGACGCAGACGGGTCGACCACCTTGACCTTGGTGGGTTGGGCCGTAATCTTCGGTGCCATAGGCCGAGGCGCCATGTGGGGACCGAGGGCCTTCTTCTTTGGCTCGGTGCCGGGACCCGTCGCGGTGAGGTCGGCACCGAAATCTCGTTTGGTGCGTTCGGTGCCGATGACCTGTGCCGGCGTCGAAGGAGTGGAGGGCTTCGAGGCCTTCGATCCGATCGCAACCTGTTTCACTTTCGGTTTCGATGTAACCAGTGCAACGGACGGTTTCGGTTTCACTGAAGGAAATCCAGTCGTCTTCGATATTAATGGCTCCTGTGAAATGTTCGAGGCCGGGCCATGAGGCGGGGCCGAAGAACCGTGTGACTGATCCGACCGAGCTCCCACCGATCGATGGCACTCTAACTTTTCCTCGGCTCTGTGAAACTAAAACCATTTCCTGGAGTGAAAAATCGCTCACAAGAAGGACCACTTGGCCCTCTGAATCATAGAATACCAGAATAGGCAACATTCTGAAGTCCACTGGTTGTCCTGCTACAGGCCTCACTTGGTATACGCCTATCCAAATAAAATCGGATGAAGCATAATCCATGCTCAAAGAGGAAGTGATTACTCCTTTATAATACCATAATAAACTACGAGAGTCTTTTTGTACTGTTCCTCTGTCCTGAAGATGGTCTGACTGACTGACGCCTCAACAGACCGAAACGTCGACTATATCGTCCATTTCCACAGTATAGCTGCACAGTTGATTGCTCTCTCAACACGAGATATATCTCTGTTATAGTTATTGGATTGGATTTTTTGTAATGTCATGATTTGTGGATAATATTGAACTTTTTTTCCCTTCATGTTACATTATACATTTATTTGTCATTTGTACTCCTTTTTATGAATTGTTTCTAGATAAAAATCAGTGATTCTTTCACTTAAAAAATACCCCGTGTGTTGTTTACATTATTTTTTATCATTTGTTGTATCCTACTGAATTACGTTTGGATTAATTTCCCTCTAGTACTTATGTAATAGTTACTTAGTACATCACAATTGTATTGAATTTTGTTGAAACAAAATCCCTTGTTGGCCTTTTACTATTATATATATGATCTTGGGTAAGGCCCGCAGGCGATCCCTCGACCTGAGCCTTATGACGACTTTGTCTCTCGGCCTCCGTATCGACGGGTTGGCCTAGCTCTTCGCTGGAGCTATCTTCCTCGGCCCCAAGGGCCTCATTGTAGTCTCCTACCTCTTCGGCGACGTCTTCGCCCTCAAAGATCACCTCATCGTCGTCTTCCGATCGGGAGTCATGTTCGGAAGCGTGGCTGGAGTCTACGTCTTCTACGCTCTCGGCGTCTTCGTCCTCGGTGCTAAAGATGTTGGCCGGGGCAGGCGCCGATTGCTGTGCCTCCAATCTCGCTGCCCGTCGATTCCGGAGAGTCTTCTTCGAGCGGAACCGGGCGCAGGCCATACATTTCGACTCATCGTGATCCGGTGAGAGACATTTGTTGCATACCGGATGGACGTCGATGTGTGGGTATTTCGCGTGGCATAAAGGACATCTCTTGAAGGGAGTCCTCAATTCCATCGTCGATCGAAGTTCGATGTTCGGACCAAAGCGGATCCGAAAAGCGTGAAGAAGGTGCTAAAACACAAAATAAACTGGTCGATACCGAACGGGAACAGTACCGACGAGATCTAAAGGCCTTTTGGCCTTAAACTAAAGTTTCCGAACTTGAGCTAAGATAAGCACATCCGAACTCAATGGCGGAAAAAAACAATCTAAGGATGGAGAGGATGCCCATGCGCACTGTAGTATAGGGGAGGAGCCACCTATCTCGTGATACTTCGAAGACTCTTCCAGGACAACAATGTGCAATCATCCGGACCCAACACTAGGCGGCGATCTATGCACAGATATGAATTCAGCAGCCCACATGCCTCGAACGTTTACATTTCTTCTTGAGGTCTCTTCCTGGAATGTTGAGCTATACAGCACGAATATCAGACGGCACAACATGGGTCTTTACTCCACATGCCTTTACTACGGGGGCATTAGGGTGCATTGACCGTTACTACATGTTGTAATACCATGCAGGGTTTTACAATGATTTCCTACACACACATACATATTTCATCCAAAGAATTTAGGCACTCCGGGACTAGGGAACACATTTCTTTAATTATCCAAAAGGTGGTAGCAAAACATTATGCCAATGCATTTCAACCTTACTGTCTTGGTCACAGCAAAGAAGTCCTTTTTCAATGTCACCTTATATACTTTCCCCACTGTTGCTTGTTATAGTGCATTGTGGAATTTGCAGTACACATATTAACAACAGTATATTTGCGTATAATCACCCATTAAAATGAAAAACAATAAACAGCGTATCAAACCAATTATCATTCACAACAACAATTGCTCCCTCATTGTTCAGCAAGTCTCTAATTAATCATGTGAGACATTTGGGTATGTGTCCTTCTATGCACTGATCATGATCTATTTGTGTCTCACTATGGGACCTTGGTAGTCAGTTCACTAATACTTTCTAATCACTTCAGTCATGAGACAGTGTTCTAAATATTATAGCCTGAGTGGCTTGTCGTCGGTATGAACAATATAATCATTATCAGTCATATTCCCTTATTATTGTAGTTAATATTGTTACCAAGTTAACATTGAGGCCTAAGTGGCTCATTATTGGAGTTACAACCCAAAATGTATCTTCTATGTTGCATTATGATGTTAGTTGCAAATTGATCACTCATTGTTTGTTAGTTTTAGTAATGTCTACATAATATAATATCTTCCTCAAATTGCGATATCTATTTCCAATTTTTTAATCAAAATAAAGCGAGTTCATCTTTGTTCTTTTGTTACAAATTACAATCTTATCAACTTCACAATTGTTACTCAGATAGAAGGAAATGGTTACTTACCTGTAGGAATAGTTTTACAGCTTGATGGATTTTCTGGATTCACATGCTGTACATTATTCTGCCATCCAGTGATTAGGTCCAGAACTTTCCCCCCTGTATAGTACTCCTTTCTAGCGTCCCCTTTTTGTTTGTTGTTGTTGGGCGTCGACGGTCCCCACCATTTGGTACTTGTCCCAGCCTCCTCTGATGTCAGTCCCCCTATTGATCACCATCTCATCTTCAGATTCTTTTATTTTTTGCGATGTTTGTATGTTTTAATGTTCCAATGGCTGTACTCTTTTAAATGTCTCCTGTTTACATGTCTCGCCTAATTTCCTGTGGAGGAGGGTGGGTCGAATGTGAATCCAGAAAATTCTTCAAGTTGCAAAACTACTCCAACAGGTAACCATTTAGTTTTGCAGCATGAATTATTTCTGGATTCACAAGCTGTGCATTGATTTTGCCAACATTTTTTCATTGTGGTGGTTGGGTTGGAGAGGAGGTTGAGCTTGTAATGAGATGTTTCAGTGCTCTCTGTCACACGGGTGCTTCTTTGTTTACCTTTACATCAATGCAGAAGGGTTTTGTGTAAGGGTTTACTGACCACGTGGCTGCCATACATATGTTGTTTTTTGGAACGTTAGCCAGCAAGGCTATAGTTGCTCCTTTCTTTCTTGTCAAATATACTCTTGTTTTTGTCTCTAGCTGCATGCCAGCTCTCTTGTGACACATTTAAACTGTCTGAGTTATCCATATTGTGATGGTGTTCTTTATAACTGGTTCTACTTTGTTATTGTCTGCGAATGATACGAAGAGTTGCTTTCCTTTCCTGATTGCTTTTATTTTGTCTAAGAAAGACATTATAGCCCTACAGGCGCCCAGTGTATGTAATGCTCTTTCTGCTCGAGTCTTTGGCTCTTGAGGGAAAAAACTGTATCTTAATTGCTTTGTTTATGTGGAAGTGAGATGACCTTCAGAAGGAAGTGTGGGTCAATCTTCATGGCTACCCTGTCCTTGTGCATTTGCATGTACAGTTTCTGTATGGTGAGTGCTTGTAGCTCACTTACTCTGCGGGGCCAAGTCATGGCAGTTAGAATCATGGAATTCAGCGTGATGAATTTCAAGGTGGCCTTATGGATTGGTTCTAATGGTTCTCTCATCAACTGTGTTAGTTCCACATTAAGGTTCCATGAGGGTGTGGGCGCACTCCTTCCCGGCCCTATTTTATAGCTCCCTCCAGAAACCTTTTGATTACTGGGGGGATGAAAAAATGTCTCCCTATGTACTTTTAATGAGGCATAAGTTAGGCCTTCTCCTAACAGGTGTTTAGATATCTGATAAATGTAGTTTCACATGTCCTCTCTTGAAGGAAACCAGATCTCTGGCACCCTTGTGTTTATCTTTCTCATTTGACTGTGTAAAATGTCTTAGCTGTTGGTCTCCCTGAAGACTACCATTGCTTTTTCTGGCAGTCCAGGATGACCCTAATTCTATTTATTCAGGAGCCACGCCATTGGGCTCAGAATGTTTGATTCTGGATAAATAACTTTTCCTCTTTGAATGAAGTGCACGTCTTATGAGACTGGCAGTTTCTCCATGTTGTATGCCATCTCTATTAGATCCAAGTACCAAGTTTGTCTTACCCACTGAGGGTCTAGGAGTATGAGTGTCATCTGCGACCGCCTGCAATTGTTTATCACCCTTGATAGTAATAGGATTGGAGGAAAAGCGTAAGCAAATTTCCCTGACCAGTCTATGCACAGCGCATTCCCCACGGAGTGAGGATATTGGTACCTAAATGCGAAATATTGGTGATTTGCATTTTTTGCTATTGCGAACAGGTCTAATGTGGAGTGCCCCACATTTTGAACACTTTCTCCATCACCGTCTGATTCAGCTCCCACTCATGTGAGATGGATGCTTGTCTGCTCATTTTGTCTGCTTACACATTGTCTACTTCTGGTAGATGCATCACAGTTATTGTTATTTGTCTCTGAATGGCCTATCTGCATATCTTTTGGGCTAGTTTTGAGAGGGGAAAGGATTTTGTTTCCCCTTGTTTGTTGAGGTAGAATATCATTGTTGTATTGTCCATTTGTATTTGTTCCATAATTGTTTCTGATAGGTTTTTAAGGCTATCAACACTGTCTTCAATGCCAGTAGATTGTTGTTTTGTACTGATTGTTGTGGTTTCCATACCTCTCTGATGTTGAGTTACTCAATATGAGCTCCTTATCCCATATGAGAGGAGTCCGTGGTGATGATCCCCGTTGTCATGAAGGGTCTTCCTCCAGTACATTTGCTTTGTCCACCATCTCATGTCCTCCTGTACTCTCTACGTAAAAACCACTAGATCTTACCAGCTCCCCATCACCTGTGATCATTGGTTTTGGACCCACTCTAGGATTGTTCTTATGTGTAGCTTGACATGTGGTATTATTAGTATGCAGGAAGCCTTGAGGTTTTTCCACTGTTCTTTTATGCCTTTCAACTCTCTGACATCTTGGTAAAGACCTTGTTTTTCTGTGTCCTCTTCCAGCTCCTGTTTCAAAGTGGGTTCCAGTTCTCCCAAATCATTATCCTGCTGTGTGCTTTCCGTTGAAGGTTTCAATGGTATTCGAAATCTCTGGAGTGAGGCATCAAATTCCTTCTTCTTTTGAAGGACTGCAGCCATTTCAGCTTCAAGCCATTTTTTCTTGTGCTCGATTTTGAGTGCAGGATGTTCGGCGTCAAGTGTAGGCGCTGCTCTCTTTTTTACAGTGGAAGTTTCGGCTGCTGTGACAGAGCTGCCGTTTGTCTTTCTCTCGACCTCGATCATCCTTTGACGCCTAAATGTTCTCCGAGGATTTCCAACCTGCAGTATCCTGACGGGCTGTTTTTGCCTCAACTTGCCTTAGGTCAGCAAGCTTTTCGGTGCCGAAACAGTCTTAGTGGTATGGATCCGAAGCTTTCGGCTCAACTGATCCCATCTTTTTTTGTTGTTACCAGTACGTGTTTCCCCTTTGGTCTCTTCTGTTCTTTTTCAACGTCAATGATAACTCTTTCGACGTCAGAGCCCTCTCCTTCCGCTTCTTCAGCAGCATTATCCTCTTCTTCACTCGATATCCCAAGATCTCTGAGTAAAGCTGCTTTCTTCTGCCCCTTCATTTCGTAGTGTGCCTGTCTTGAGTCTTTAGCATTTTCAGCATGAACTTTGCACACGCCTCAGAGGATTCAAACTTGTGGTCTATTGGCAGGAAGAGATTGCACACCTGGTGGGTGTCCCTTTGGGTGAACTATGCTACGGCAATGATCTTCTCTATTTCCTTGACGAAAATCCCGTTTTGTTTTTTCCTCCTCTTGTTATTTGGAGACCTTCAAGATGCTTCCAGGCGCAACAGTGGGAAAAAAAAGAATCTGAAGATGGCGACCAAGAGTGGAAACTTTTGGGGAGAGTGCCTGAACATCAGAGGAGTCTGAAACAAGCACCAAACGGTGCTGGCTGTAGACGCCCAAACAAAAACAAAAATTAACTAGGCAAGCAAGAAAGAACTACTATACAAGGAGAAAATCCCACCCAACCACTAGATGGTGGAATGGTGCACAGCATGTGAATCCAGAAAAGACACACCCTGCAAAACTATACTTACCTTAAGGCAATGTAACCTGTGTTTCATAAGTGGACATCGAGTTCATTATCACTGTTCAGGCCATAAGGCTTTCGAGTTCTTAACTGTGTAATGTATTTGGATTCCAGTTGTTGAAGGAGTGTACGATTTCTTTCTCTCTCATTTTTCACGACCACGTCCATTGCATAATAACTCTTTGTCTCAGTCTTCAGTTATGGTTATTTTTATATAATTTCGCAATTTCATAAGTTAAATCCTATGTTGGACAGACCTTATGTATTTCAAAAATGTGTTTTCTTAAAGGACAGCTGGTACTCCCTACATATTTAAGTTCAAAAGGGCATTCTAAAATGTAGACTACATACTGTGATTCACATGTAATAGTTTTATTGATCTTTAATACTTCGCCATCTTTATCTTTAATTTCCTTCATTTTCTTTCAGTGGTATGTGCTTGGCACATTCTACAATTTGTGAATCCTCCAGCCAGTTTTGCTCTTTGGCACTGGTAAAATGTCTTCTAATTAATTTGTCCTTAAGATAGGGATCTCTCCTGAATGTGAAATTAGGCCTAGTGCCCACTAATGGACCAACATCAAGATCTTTTTCAATTATGTTCTAATATTTCTGAGATATTTGTTTAACCCCTTCGCTGCCAGGCCTTCCCCCCCTAACCTCCACCCCCCCCCCCCGTGCTAAGCCTTTTTTTTGGGCTATTTGGGGAAGTTCAGGCTTAGGCCCCTGTAACGTTTTGACCACATAAGGTATCCACTCCAAATTTGCATCCTTTTTTTCCAACATCATGGGGATTCTAAAGGTACCCAGGGTTTGTGGTTCCCCTGGAGGGGACCCAGAAAGTAGCCAAAATACTGCAAACATTTTTGTGGAAAAATGGGAAAAAAGAGCTCCAGATGAAAGCGTCTGTTTTTTTCCCTGCACATGGTATCAAAAAAGGGGTTGTGGTGCTGAAATCACCATCTTCCCAGCTTTCAGGGACAAGCAAACCTTTGTAAGAAAACCAAACTTTTTTACACAGTTTTGGCATTTTTCTGGGATATAGCCTATTTTTGCTATTTTTTGTGCTTTCAACCTCCTTCCAGTTAATGGTAGAAATGGGTATGAAAGCAATAATGGATCCTGGAGAGCTATACATTTTAGAAAAGTAGACAAAATTCTGAATTCAGCATGGGATCATATGCGTAGATCCTTCAAGGTTTATTCATAGAAACTAACAGTTAAATATAGGAAAAAATGAAAATTAAATGAAAAAACAGCCCTTTTTGTCAACATTTTCACCTGTAACTTCTTCTAATTAAGACACCTGTATGAAAGCAATGTAACATCACATTTGCTGGACCTTTCTGGTTGTAGGGATATATAGGACATGAAGGTTCACCAAGAACCCGACGAACCCAGAGCCAATAACTGAGCAGCATCTTGCAATCTTTTTTTATTATGTACCGGGTATATAGCAATCACATGAGTGAGGCACCATTTTTATCAGGAGACCTGGGGAAACGCTGGGTGGTAGGAAATTTGTGTCAACCCGGTGATGCCACAACTTTCCCACACAGAAATGTGTGAAAAAAGTGATTGTTTCAGCTAAATTTGAGGTTTGCAGGGGATTCTGGGTAAGAAAATGTTGGGGGATCCACGCAAGCCATACATCCCTGGAATCCCCCGGGTGTCTAGTTTTCAGAAATGTGTGGGTTTGGTAGGTTTCCCTAGCTGGCCGCCGAGCACGGGGCCAAAAACCCAGGTGACCCCCTTGCAAAACCCAGTCGCTTTGTGATGGGCAATTTTGATGTCGCCTCAATACGTTTTGGGCCCTTGCCTGTCGCTGATACTTGGGCCTCCCACACGAGCGAAGCACTATTTTTATAGGGAGACCTGGGGGAACGCTGGGTGGTAGGAAATTTGTGTCAACCCTGTGATGCCACAACTTGCCCACACAAAAATGTGTGAAAAAAGTGATTGTTTCAGCTAAATTTGAGGTTTGAAGGGGATTCTGGGTAAGAAAATGTTGGGGGATCTACGCAAGCCATACTTGTGAGAAAGTGCCATCTTTCTTGCATGGTATGCCCCCACTTTTTGCTGAATTGCTGAATGTACTTTGACTGAGTGTGCACTGGGCTCCTGCCAATCAGGTAACCAGGGCCTATGTTCCTTCCCTAAAAACTGTGCTGAAACCTAAACCCAAATTGGCAAACCCTGGCCACAAGTCAGCCCCTGGTAAATGATACCCTAGGTACCCAGGGCCTGTACTCAGCAACTGGCCCCTACCGGTTCTACATCCCCACTCTGGCGGGAAGACTGGCCGGAAACCCCAAGGAAGGACAGGGGGTGTGCCAGCCTCTGCCAACCCCACCCCTCAGGTGGGGGAGGTGAGGTGAAGCACATCTCTGGGCTCTCGCCATCTTGAAGAAGGGGAGCCCTGCCCAATCAGGACTAGGCCACTGCCCCCCTCCCACAGGAGAGTGGCAGGATAGGGGGTGTACCCACCCCAGGGCAGGGACTCAGTGGTTCCTGCCCTTTACCTACCTGTAACGCCCCTAAATTGAGTATTTAGGGGCACCCTGAACCTTCCTTCCTTAGATCCAGATTCCGAAACAGCAAAGAAGATCAAGAAGCAAGAAGACCTGCCATGCAGCCCCCTACCAAGAGGAGGACACTAACTGCTTTGGCCCCAGCCCTACCGGTCTGTCGACCCTCGAACCTGCTCCTGCTAAATCCCGGCATCTCCCGTGGCCAGTAACCTCACAAACCCCGGAGGACCTGGCTACCTTGTGACTCTAAGCATCTGGGACTCCCACGAGCAGTGGTACTGCTCAAAGCAAGTAACTGACCCCTGGCATCAGCCAGGAACCGCGAACCCTGCACACTCGGCACCCGCCAAGCCTGGCCTGTGCTGGAGTGGACAAAGACCACGAGAACGTCTCCCCAGCGACTGTGACCCCAAATCCAGCACCCAAGGACACACCTCGACGCTCCTGACGACGCCTACAGCCTCAGAACCAGGGACCCCCCCAACCTCGATCAACAGAGGGTAAGATTTCCCAACACCAAAAGGCACCCCTGCACCCGGCGCCCTGCGCCCCCCTGTGCCCAACTCCTGGGTAACAACCTATCCTCCAATTACCCAACTTACCTCTCGAAGTGGTGGTCGCACCTGAAGAATCTTCGTCCCCGAGCTTGCAGCCTTTGTTCGTTTTTGAGCTTCTCCATTGCAATCCATTGAGCGCCCGACGGCTCAAAAGCACCCTGCACCCAGCCGCCCGAGTGCCCCTGGCAGTGCAACCTCTACTCCAATCTACTTCCCCATTTGCCCTGAGCAAGTGACCAGGAGCCCAGCTCCCACAGCCGCATGTGGCCTGCTAGCCAGCAGCCACCAACCAAGGGCCCCCTGCCTTCCATAGGATAACATTGGGCCTAACTCACTCTGCACCCAGCTGCCCCTGTGCCGCTGAGGGTATAACAACTGTACTTACCTGACCCTGGGAGATCCCAGAGTCTATGCCCAGAACCTTAACTCTGCCAGTCGAGTACTTACCTAAAAGCCGATAACTCACTTTTCTTCCATACGGTAACATTGACTGGTTTCACTTGAAAAATGTTCTAAGTGTGGAGTTTCTAAACTTTAAAATATTCACCTAAAATCAGCCGAGTAACGAAAACGAAAGTACTCACCTGCTATCAGGAGAGATCCCAGTGCTGGATCTTGGTGCCCAGCCCTGACCCTGCAAAGTAATTACAACCATACTTACCGCTAACTCAATTTTCTCCCATAGGAAACCATTGACTGTTTATCTGTGAAATTCTTCTAAGTGTCGATTTTTGCAAACTACAAATATACTTAATTGCGCCAACTGTGAAAACGTAATTACTTACCTGTTTTAGATAAGATGTCCCAGTGCTGAACCTAGGAGCCCAGCACTGGATTACAAAAGTAACGAGAACATACTTTACCTGTAACTTGAAATTTCTTCCACAGGAAACCATTGACTGTTTATCTGTGAAATTTCTTCTAAGTGTCGATTTTGCAAACTTACAAATATTCGTTAAAAATCGCCTGTATAACCTAAACGCATTCTCTCAACTGCTTACAGGTGGTACGCTAGTACTGGATCCATGATCCAACACTGAACTAGAAAAAGTAACAATAACCCCACTTACCTGCTAAGTGAATTTTCTCCCATATGATAACATTGGTGGTTCTATTGGAAAAAGTTTCTAAGTGTCAACTTTTAAAATACCAAAATATTGCTTAAAAATCACAACAGTAACTAAATCGTATTTACTCACTTGTTTCGAGGAACTGTCCCAGGACTGAATCTAGGATCCAGTCCTGGAGTTAGAAAATTAATTCTTAAAGCAACTAATTGCATTTAACTTGAAATTCCCATTGAGCTCAATGTGTTATTGTGTTTGAAATTGTGTTGCCTATTGCAACCACTGTAACTATTATATTCAAAAGTCTATTGCCTATTGAAAAGTATTTATCTAAAGCGTCTCAATCTGAGAACGTTTATTTTGATACCTATTGTTAGTCCTAAAATAAAACTACTACCTATTTTTATACAAAAACCATTGGCCTAGAGTTCAGTTATTGAGTGTGTGAGACCATTTGCTGACTGAGTGTGTGCAACAAATGCTTTACACTGTCCTCTGATACTGCCTTACTGCTCGACCAAGCTACCTCTTTAGAGAGTAAGGTTATATCTAACTTTAGCCTCTGCCAAACCTCCGGGGGATTGTGGACTCTGTACACACTGTACCTATTTGAGAACAGTATATACAGAGCCACTTTCCTACAATACCTCCCTGGAATCCCCCGGGTGTCTAGTTTTGCGAAATGTGTGGGTTTGGTAGGTTTCCCAAGCTGGCCGCCGAACACTGGGCCAAAAACCCAGGTGACTCCCTTTGCAAAACCAGGTTGTTTTGTGATGGGCAATTTTGATGTCGCCTCAATATGTTTTGGGCCCTTGCCTGTCGCGGATACTTGGGCCTCCCACACGAGTGAGGCACTATTTTTATCGGGAGACCTGGGGGAACGCGGCGTGGTAGGAAATTTGCATCAGCCTAGTGATGCCACAACTTTCCCACACAAAAATGTGTGGAAAAAGTGATTTTGACAGCTAAATGTAAGGTTTGCAGGGGATTCCGGGTAAGAAAAGGTTGGGGGATCCACGCAAGCCATACCTCCCTATAATCCCCCAGGTGTCTAGTTTTTAGAAATGTATGGGTTTGGTAGGTTTTCACAGCTGGCCGCCAAGCACGGTGCCAAAAACCCAGGTGACCCCCCTTGCAAAACCAGGCTGTTTTGTGATCGGCAATTTTGATGTCACCTCAATACGTTTTGGGCCCTTGCCCGTCGCTGGTACTTGGGCCTCCCACACGAGTGAGCACCATTTTCATCGGGAGACCTGGGGGAATGCTGGGTGATAGGAAATTTGTGCCAGGCCGGTGATGCCACAACTTTCCCACACAAAAATGTGTGGAAAAAGTGTTGTTTTCAGCTAAATTTGAGGTTTGCAGGGGATTCTGGGTAAGAAAACATTGGGGGATCCACGCAAGCCATACCTCCCTGGAATCCGCCGGTTGTCTAGTTTTCAGAAATGTGTGGGTTTGGTAGGTTTCCCTAGCTGGCCGCCGAGCACGGGACCAAAAACCCAGGTGGGGGGGGGGGGGGGGGCAGATTGAGGCTACAGCTCCCATGTGCCTCCCGGGGGGGCAGAAAGACTGTCTTTTATGTTGGGGGGGGACATTGGCATGCCCGTTTTGGGCAGCCCCCACCCTAATTCAGATTGCCCAAAGAAAAATCCCTGGCATCTAGTGGGCTTTTTGCCCCCCGGGGGGTGGAGGAAAGGCTGTAATTTCGGCGGGGGGGGGGGGGGGGTGAGATCATTGGCATGCCCGTTTTGGGCAGCCCCCACCCTAAAAAAAATTGAGCAAAAAAATCCCTGCCGTTTAGTGGCCTTTCTGCCCACCCCCCGGTTCTCCCTCCCTGGTGTCTAGTGGGGGGATCCCACTTCCAATGATACCCCTCCCGTCTTTCTACTTGCTCAGGGGGCTGAGATAGCCTCCGAGCACGTAGAAAGTGAAACTGAAATGAGTCGGTTTCTGTGAAATGACGTCAGCGCGACATGATCGGCAGTTCACATAAATGGCGGGGGGCCTCGGGAGCTGGGGAAGCATCGCTACCTAAGAATGAACAAAGACTCTGCTCTCGACTACACAATTGTATGCAGGTAGTCAGCGGCTGGATGGCCCAGAACTGCTTGAAGCTAAAGTCTGTTAAAACAGAGTTAAGTTTGGAAACCATAACGCCTTCTGGTCCCCTTCTTGCTGGCCTAAGGAACATAGGGCCATATGTATCAAGCCTTTTTCCCATTTGCAAATGGGCAGATTCTCAGAATCTGCCTGTTTGCGATTGGGAAAAAGCCTTTTGGGATGTATCATCCCAAAAGGCCATCGCAAAATAGGGAATCGCAAAATTTGTGATTCTCTATTTTGCAAATGCAATTAAGGAATTGCAAATTGTGATTCCTTAAATGCAATTCTGGAAGCACCAGAAATTTGCTATATGGCCTTAAGGAATTGCAAATCACCACCAACTTCAAGTTGGTGGTAAATTGCAATTTTCTTTAAAAAAAACAACACTTTTATGAAGTGCCATATGTCGCATATACATGTTCTTAGGGCATGTATGTGTGCAAAATGTGCACACATGCATATTTCAGAGGTGCAACAGGGTGTCCTTGTGGCACCCTTGCAACCTTGAAATTGCATTCTTAATTTGCGATTCTCTAATTGGTAATCGCAAATTGAGAATGTCTTCCCATTCATTCCTATGGGCCTCCTAGCCCATAGGAATGAATGGGAAGGTATTCCTTATTACGAATCTTAATTAGCTATTTGCAAATAAGGAATATATAGGATTTGGAAAATTTTTAGCAAATCCTACATACATTGCATTTTGCGATTCTCTAATTGCGATTCGCTAAAAATCGCAATTTGAGAAACGCAATACTCTTTTTTGATACATATGGCCCTGAGTTTCCTTCCAGTACCAGTCAGGAAAGTTTGTAACCTGGGAGTACTGGTCAACGTTAAACTGACCATTGGGGTTCAAGCAAACGTGATCACATCTGCTTCTTTCTACAACCTTAAGACCTTGAAGAAAATTCTTCTGTACATACCTGCTGATCTTCAGAAGACAGTAGTCACTTCCTTGATCCTGTCAAAAATTGACTACTGTAACGACCGACACAAATATGCAACAGCAACATCTGAACAGGCCGCAAACCCTGCAAAATGCAGCGGCACATTTGTTGCTTGGTATACCACCTTTTCAATCAGCTTCTAACGCACAAAAAATTTCACTTGCTGCCGGTCAGACCAGGAATTATTTTAAGGCACTGTGTATCACTTTCTAGGTTCTTCATGAAATTAGGCCGGATTACCTGAAATGAAAATTTGACTAGTATAGACCTTGTAGGACTTTACGTTCCCCCACATCCAGAATTGTCTCAGTTTCAAGACTGAGGCACTCCTCTTGGGGAGGAAGAAGCTTTGTGACACCAGCTTCCAAAACATGCAACTCTTCACCTATTCAGATCAAATCAATTGCTACTTAGCTCCCGTTCAGGAAAACTATAAAAACATTCCTTTTCAGGTCCTAATGAGCACGTCATTTCAGGCCTCAGTAGAGATAGCGCCAAGACACCTTCGGGCATACGTGTGCTTTCGAAATAAATATAACATACCTTTGTTTAACCCCTGGTAATCCAAGCATGCTCTTAAATTTAGTTTTTTTTCCTGTACAATAAATATTCATGCTTCAGCTAGATAAATGGAAAGGATGACCATCCATTTAGTAAATTTTCCTCTAAGTAATGATTTAGAGCATTCTTCTTGGTTTCACATAACGACTGAGACTAAAGTGCTGTAACATGTCTCTCTTGCCTTGTTTTCTTCTTGGCTTGAGTCCTGCGCTCATTTTCTTGCTGACTCATACTGCTTTTCTGAATGCAGAGTAGTGGTGAAAGAACCTTTATCTTTTTCTTGTGAATCCTTCTTAATGATGGGTTAGAACATATAAGTATTCTGATATTGTAAAATGATCATACCACCTTTACAGAGTGACGAAGCACCACTGATATATTCACTCGATTCTTCACAGCCTTCACCTTAGTGCAAGAACTAGTAAAAAGGAAGTATCAGCAGCTGGCCCTCAGGTCGTACATTGCCTGAAAATGTGCATGCCCCTACATACTCAAATCCTTTGGCTGTAATGTTCTCTGCCTGTCATCTAGGCTAGCGGAACAAGATGTTCATAAAATAGACTTCCAACTCATAGGACTGCCTGTGATTGCGCAGTAGTGGTAAATTTGGTCAATTGGGAGAACTAGGTTTGAGGTCTCTTGCTCTGTGGATTCAGGCATGCCAGGGCACCCAAAGAGAAATGACAAGTCATCACTCCAAGGGTTGACAACTTCACAAAGAGAAGGTTTATAGGAGTAAATAAACATATTAAATGACTTTCAGTTTGCTTCCAGATCCTGCTGGCAATGGCAAATGCCCTTACATTGTCATTCCCTGCCTCTTACCTTTGGTGCGAAAACATAACACGTCTGGCATACCAGTCAGAATATGACAAATGTGATGAATATGGTGAGATGTGATGGACTGTTCTTTGAGTGTCACATTTAATATGACAAAAGGACAAGTTACTTATCTTTGGTGACGCCTTATCTGGTAGACTATCTAGCTGCATACTCCTTACCTTTAAATTATCCCTAGGCGTCAGACAGGACCCGGGCAATTTTTCGTGAGCAGTACCCCTGTGTTCCCATGAGTGGCGTTGATCGGCTCCACGTGGAGTCATTTGCGCCAGAAGTGACGGCCATGGTGCCTATATAGGTGCCCCCCCAGCATGTTGACATTGGTTACTTTTTGCGACTTCCCACGCCAGGAGCATGGAGCTACGAAGAACACAGACCACTGGTGTGGAAAACTAGGGACCTGAAAGGGGAAAAGCCCAGTCCCTAGAAATCCGTTTGCAGAGCAGCGAGGATGGGTGGGTCCATAAGGAATATGCGGATAGAGTGTCTGCCAGATAAGGAGTTACCGAAGGTAAGGAACTTGTACATCTGATAGAGACTTCTAGCTGCAGATTCCTTACCTAAGAATAGGAACGCAACCCAGGTGGGTCAGCATAAACAATTTCAGACCAAAAGGTCCTGCAGGACCGAACAGGCAAAGTGCTCATCCCAACAGACCCAACTGTGTCCAGGCAGTAGTGTTGTATGACTGTGTGTGAAAGGAAGGCCACCTTGCTGCCTGGCAGATGTCCAGGACAGGGACTCTGAGTGCTAATGCAGTGGTACCAGCCTTGGCTCTGTTGGAAGAGCATGCCAACCTCCACAGGGTTGCTTCTATGCCAATGCGTAGTAGATTGAAATGCAAAGCATGATCCATCAGGAGATGGTACGTTTCTGCACAGCCTTTGCCTTCTTTGCTCTGACATACCTCATGAAGAGTTGGGTTTCCACCCAGAACTTTTTTATGCAGTCAAGGTAGGACGACAATGCTCTTTTTGGGTCCAGTCGGTGAAGTCGCTCCTCTTCCTTAGAGGGATGTGGCGAAACGTAAAAAGTAGGCAGAGTGATGGACTGGCCTTCATGAAAGTGAGTGATGACTTTCGGCAGAAAGGAAGCTCTAGTTTGGGGACGCAGCTCGTCTGGGTAGATGCTCAGGTATGGCGGCTTGGATGACAAAGTCCGAAGCTCACTGACGCTCTGGGCAGATGTTATTGCCACTAGAAAGACCGTCTTGATGGTAAGGAGCCTGAGAGCACAGTTGTGCAACGGCTCAAAGGGAGCGCATATCAGGAACGTCAGGAAGAGATTAAGGTCCCACTGAGACATGATAAAGGGAGAAGGGGGAAACATATGTAGGAAACCTTTCAAGAGCCTATGGACAATAGGAGATTTGAAGAGGGATGGCTGGTCAGACAACCACAGAAAGGTTAAGATAGCAGAAAAAATTATTTAAGGGACTCAGAGAAGGCCCAACTAAGCGAGGGAAAGAATAAAGAGAAGAACCTGAGAAAGGGGAGCAGAAAGGGGGTCAACCTGTTTTTCCGCATACCATGCAACAAACTTACTCCAACGGCAGGCGCATACCGTTTTGGTGGAGGGAAGCCTGGCTGCCAGAATAACATCTCAGACTTCGGTGGAAGGTCGTAGGCTGTCAATTGTTGCCGCTCAATCTCTATGCGGGAAGGCAGAGTGCTGACAGGTTTGCGTGGAGAACCCTCCCTGGCTACTGCGACAGAAGATCCTCCCGAAGGGGCAGCCTGATTGGAGGACCGAGGGCCATGCTCAACAGCTCGGGATATCAAACTCTCTAAGCCCAGTCTGGAGCCACAAGGATGACATGGCCCAGTTGTTCCTGATCTTCTTGAGAACTCAGGCCAGGAGTGGTATGGGTGTTGATGCGTACAGGAGGCATGAGCTCCACTCGAGATGAAAAGCGTCTCCGAGCGAGAGCCGCCTTGGAACCTCCAGCACACAGAACTGCTGACATTGTGCGTTCTCAGCAGTAGCAAACAGATCTAACCAAGGCTCTCCCCACTGCTGAAAGAGACCTTGCACCACCTCTGGATGGAGACGCCATTTATGATCGACCAGGCATCTGCAGCTGAGTTTTTCCACCCTGGCATACAGGGAGCCCGCCAGGAGTTGAACCACCTGGCAAATGCCCTGACTTTCAAGCCATGTGCAGAGTCGCAGGACATCTTGACAAAGGTCCACAACTCTACCCCGCTCTGTTTGTTGCAGTACCACATGGTGGTTGTCCGTTAACACCTGCACTAGCCTTACCTTGATAAAGGGTAGGAAGGCTTTTAATACAAGCAGAATCGCCTGGAACTCCAGAAGTTTGATGTGGAGTCCGGATTCCACCAGAGACCAAGAATTCTGATCTCCACCTCTTCCAGATGGCCACCATATCCCAGGAGTGAGGCATCTATCACTACTGTCAAACCTTGTTGGGGAAGGGAGAAGGGTCTGCCACTGACCTAATCACAGTTTGTTAACCACCACTGCAGATCTTGTGCAGTTCTCTCAGAGACCTGGACCATGTCAGAGAGATTTCCCTGATGCTGCGTCCACTGGAACTTCCGGTCCCACTGAAGAGCCATATATGCCAGCAGGCATGTGTCACCAGCAGGATGCAGGAGGCCATGAGTCCCAGCAGCCTCAGAGTCAAACATCTGTGTCATAGCCTGAATATTCTGGACTCGCCGTTCAGGAGGATAGGCCCAAAACTGCACTGGATCCAGAACAGCTCAGATGAAAGGGAGGGTCTAAGAAGGAGTCAAGTGTGACTTCAGCATGTTGATAGTGAACCCCAGCGAATGTAGGAGGTCCGCCGTAGTCTGAAGGTGGGAGACGACAACCGTGGGCAAGCGCGCCTTCAACAGCCAGTAGAGATGAGGGAACACTGGCACCCCGATCGCTGCAGATGAGCTGCAATCACCGCCATCACCTTGGTGAACACCCGAGAGGCGCTGGTGAGGCCAAAAGGGAACACAGTGAACAGAAAGTGCTTGTGGCCCACTGTGAACCACAGGTAACGCTCGTGGGAAGACAGGATGGGTATGTGTAAATATGTGTCCTGCAAGTCTAATGCTACCCTCCAGTCTCTTCGGGTCCAGGGCAGACAAGAATTGTGCAAGTGTGAGAATTTTGAACTTCTACTTGAGGAAGAAATTGAGATGGCGCAGGTCTAGGGTAGGACTAAGGCCTCCATCTTTCTTGGGCACCGAAAAGTAGCGGGAATAGGAACCACTACCTACTTCTGCCGTCAGCACCCTCTATATGGCCCCCTTGGCCAATAGAGCAGTCACTTCCTGGTGGAGCAGATGAAGATGGTTCTCCGTCAGTCTATCGCAAGCAGGTGGCATGGGTGGAGGAGTAGTCTTGAAGGAGAAGGAGTAGCCCCTCTGGGCAATGTGCAGAACCCATTGGTCCGATGGGATAGTGTAGTGAAGAAGTCGTAACACTTAGGAGGATTCAGCTGAGATTTATTGAAGTACAGCTACACAGCAGACCAGACAGCAAGGCAGATCACAACCGTCTCCAACTGCTTCCCCAAACACTTTTCAAAATACAATAAACCCAGTGACCAGGCAACTAGGCAACCCCTGAGCATTCTACCTGATGACACCAGAAATAGAACAGAGTAAAGAACTCCAGCATAAGGCTGGAACACTAACTAAGGTAGATAAAAGGATATAACAGATAGACTGCCAGTGGTGAAGGTGATGGCAGATCCTGCAACACATTGGGTGCTCATGATGATGATAAGGGGGCAGACTATAAGAGCTTGGAGGCGGCGGCTTCTGGGGGTGGATTGGCCCCATCGCTGGCTGCCCGACCCACAAAGGCCGGGGGTACCATGAACTCAGCCACGCAGCTGCTGTGAAGCTTGCGCGCTGCAGTGGCTGTGCAGGAACAGACACGTCTGGAAGCCCCTTCAGTGGCCACGAAAGGAGCTTAAGGCGGATTGGGGTGACGAGAAGCCATGGAAAGGTCCAAGGACCACTCCGTAACCCTTTGGTCCTTAAAGCGCTCCAGAGCTTAATCTGCCTCGTCTCCAAAGAGATGGCATCCATCAAAAGCCATGTCCATAAGTGACGCTTGGGCATCCCCAGACAAGGCAGTCATCCTCAACAAAGCGTGACGCCATAAGGCAAGTGTCGATGACACTGCTCTGCCCAGTAAATCGGTGTTGTCCAGTCCACATCGGATAGTGTACTTAGCTGCTTTTCTCTCATCTGTAACCGCCTGGAAGAGTACGGCTCCAGCCTCCTCAGTGACTGTTGGTAGCACTCGTGCAACCGTATTCTACTGAGAGTGGGAGCAGCAGCCCAAGAGGAAAGTAGTGTTCATGGGCCGCAGTGCCAGGCTGGTGGAAGAAAACATGTTCTTGCTTAAGTTGTCCAGCCTCTTGGCTTCCCAATCCAGTGGTGCAGTGGGGGGGGGGGGGGGGGAGGGGGGCAGGCGGTCAGCAGGCAATAGTCCTGTTCACAGAAGCCCCTATGTTGGGCTTGGATCAAGTCCCAAGCAGGACGTCAGTTAGAGCTTCATTAAACAGAAGAAGCGGTTAAGAAGGGGTCAGTCCCGGAAGAAGCACTTCTGTCAAGACATCCTTCTTGACTGCCACTGAAGGCAAGCTTAGGTCCAAGACCTCTGCCGCTTTCCACCATTGCGAATGACACTTCCACCTTCGTAGCCACAGAAGGGGGAGAAAACATTCCAGTATCTGGAGAGATATCCAATCCACTGGTATTCGCAAAATCCTCACATCAGTCCATGAAAGGGTCATAATGCTAGTATTCTATAGGGTCCAGTGTCCTCTTCCCCCCAGTCCTAGACCATTAGACTAGGCCTCAGGCTTGGAAGACATGGCTCCAGTTGGCACTGGAGATGGTGTTAGGGGATGCGCCGGGATCGACATCGGGGGAAGGCCGAAGTAACATGACCGGCACCGGTCTGGGTCAATCTGTGGATCCAAGGGGCCCGACTGGCGTGGAAGACACCAGTCATTCAACAGGAACCCCAAACTCTCGGGCCCAAAGGCGCCCCAGAAGGAACTGGCTGCCCAAATATGAGGTGCATTGCCTCTTAAAATTCTCCTAATTGGGCGGGGGTCTCTTCGGAGACTCATTGAGAATCAGAGATGTCCCAGGCGCTGGCTCAACAGCGGGTATAGGCCTCGAATGTCGAAGCACCCTTCATTCATTGGCTGATGGACGAGAAGAAATCTTAGACCACTTTGACGACGACTTCTTCTTGCAGGACTTACATGATGGCTTCAAGTGTGACAAGGATCTCGGATTCCACGACCACTCCCAGGACCTTCCTCTTGACTGGGATCTGGATTGACGCAGCGTCGCACATAGAGCTGCCAGGAGCTTGAGGGATCGCTCCGTCAATGTCTTGAGGTTCATGGCGCAGCAATTGGAGCAGGCCTTCGGATCGTGGTCCAAGATGCAGGTCCTTCACCGACATCGAGTGGTGACAGGTGCCGCAGGGCTTGAAGCGGGCCTTTCGAGAAGACATCCTTTCTACACCAGGAGGAAAACCTCAACAAAAAGCTGAAGAAGTTATTCAAAAATAGATTAAGGGGGAGCTCTCTCCCGATCTAAGCTGGCTGGCGCAGAAAAAAAGAATAGAGACCGTTGAGGTGGAGCCTATGTAGGCACAATGCACGTCACTTCTGGCACGGACGACACCACACGGAGCCAATTGATGCCACCTGCTGGTGCACAGGGGTACCGGATTGATAATCTACAGAGAAATATCCCAGCTGAATCTCTCAATACTTTGGCCAAGTATTATCAAAATAGTCATACTGTGTTAATGTGGGCTATTCAGAAAATTCGAACCAACATGGAATTAAGTTTCACGAAATTTGCTAACATTCACCACTGCATCATGATCAGTAGTTAGCCAGGATACATGGGAAATTTGACACAATTGCCATGCAAAAGTCAGAGGTAAAAGTTAAGACAGAAAAATAATCTTGCATGCACAAAAATGCGTTTCTAGCCCAAACTGAAGGGAGCTGGGGACACGGACACACATACACACACGGACACACACACGGACACACACACACACACACTCACACAACTTTACGATTCCAACCACTAAGTAGTGGGATATAAGTATGGTATGAAGATTCCAACCACTAGGCAGCAGGATATATTGATAATATGGTGTAGGGAAGTGCCCTTTTTGGCATGGTTGCCCCCCACATTTTCCCTGATGTTGATACTCTAGGACTAAGTGTGCCCTGGGTTCCTGCTAACTATGTACCTAGGGGCTATGGTCTTTACCTAAAACTGTACCTTTGCAACCCCAATTGACACCTCTCTGGTCACATGTAAGTCCTTTGTAAAAGGTACCATGGGTACCAAGGGCACTGTGATCAGGGAAGGCCTCAAAGGACTGCAGCACCTATTGTGCCATCCTTAGAGACCCTGTACCTTATCACACACACACTGCCCTTGCAGGCTGCGTGTTTTGGTGCAGAGAAAAGTGAAGAGTCGACATGGCACACATGCCTGTGTGCCATGACTATAATCCACTGCCTATGGTATAGGGAAGACACCCCACTAGCTGGGTGCACTATACCACTGGTGAGGGTACAGGTGCATGAGCCCTGTACCCCTACAGTGTCTAAGTCCATTCTTAGACATTGTAAGTGCAGTAAAGCCATAATCAGTATATGGTCTGGAAGTTTGTCATTACAAACTCCACAGCACCATAATGGCTTTACTGAATTTTGAGAAGTTTGGTGTCAAATTTCTCAGCACATTAAACCCACACTGATACCAGTGTGGGATTTAACGCCAAAGGCACTCAGAGGGCATCTTAGAGATGCCCCCTTAAAAAAGGCCTAACTCTAGTGTCCTGGCTGACTGGCTGCTCACTAACTGCCACCCCCAGACATGTTTCTGGACCCTGGGACGAGAGCCTCCTGCTCTAGGGGTCCTAAAACAAAGCACATCCTGGGTAGAGGTGCCAAGCCTCCTCCCCCAGGGTGGGCAGGGTGCACAAAGTGGAATATTCAAAGGCTTGCCACCTTTGTGAGCTGACCCAGTCATTTGCTTCTCCCAGGACTGGCCCCCACCGGTTCTAACCCCCCACTTTGGGAGGAAGAATTGGCAGTTAAACAAAGAAAGAAGGAGAGGTGTGCCCACCTGTGCCAACCCCACCCCTCAGGTGGGGGAGGCGAGACAAAGCGCGATTCACAGTCTCCGCCATCTTGCAGATGGGGGGACTCAGCCAACCAGAGTGAGGCTTATGCCCCCCTCCCACTGGAGGATGGCATAATAGGGGGTGTACACACCCCAAGGGAGGGACCCATTGGTCCCAACCTGTACCTACCTGAAACACCCCTAAATTTAGTATTTAGGGGCAACCCCAAACCTTGCCTCCTCAGACAAGAAAGAAGAAGAAGGACCGTAGAGCCGTGCTGAAGTAAGAAGAGGAGGACACCAACGGCCTTGGCCCCAGCCTACCAGCCAGTCCAGACTTCGACCTGCTCGAGCGAAATCATGCCGTGCCCTGCAGCCAGCAGCCCCCCAGAACCCGGAGAACCTGCCCTACCTTCCATACAAATACTTTGTCTCCCGTGTGCTCCAGATTTGCCCACAAACCAGACTCTATGCTCCGGCCGAATCCGCGAGTCTGCGCCACTCTGCACCCCACGCCCACCGCCTGAGTTCGAGTGGCCCAACACAGCGAGGAAGTCCAGGCAGCGATCCTGACCTGGGGACCCCTGACCTACCTCAAGCCTCCCGACGACGCCTGCAGCCTCTATCTGGAGGCCCCCCCCCCCCCCGACCGTGCCAGGAGCTGGTAAGGAAACCAGACGCCTAAAGATACCCCTGCACCAGACACCCTACGGCCCCATTTGCCTAACCGACTGTGTCCAGGCAATCCCCAGCATCCCAACTTACCTCTTCAAAGGGTAGTCACCTCCAAGAAGCCTCCTTGCGCGAACCTGCAGTGATTGTTCCGACCAGAGATCTCCCACTGACACCAACAGAGCATCTTATGCCAATACAGCACCCTGCACCTGGCCACGCCTGTGCCGCTGTGGGTGCACCTTGTGCACTAACTTGGATCCCCCTTTGCCCTGAGCTTAACCCTAGGAGCTTTGCTCCCTCAACCTTGTTTTAGGTTTCAGAGTGAAGTTCAAAGGTTCTCTTCCTGGACATAATTGCCTTAGATCCACTGTTGGGGAGGCTATTCTCGAGGTATTGAACCTTTTATATCTCAATTTCTAAGCATTACAAAGGTATGAAACTACCTCCTTGTCCATTTTGCAATGTTCCTTCATTCACAGATATCCTTCTCAGAGCCACATAGTAGTTTCCAATGTATTCCTTTATTTATGTATTTTCATAGATCCATTTTTCTTTGTAAAGTGAAGTACAATAAAAGATCTTGAACAACTGACACATGTTTCGCCCTACAGTGTCAATCGGACCAGGGCTTTTTAAAGGCTTATTTGATAGTAACATCAGGATATTCAGATCAATCTTGTAGCACAAAGAAAGTTCTGCATTTATAATGTTACGGAGGTCTGTAAATCATAGATATAAGCAAGTCAGTCCACGAGCAGTGTATTCCCTCAACTTTGTGGCTTGCCCGAGAGCAGCCATCAACCGACGGCCCCGTAGCCCCATAGACTATTATTGGGCCTCAGCACTCTGCACCCGGCCGCTCTAGTGCCACTGTGGGTGCTTTTCAGTGCATCCTTGCTTGTTCTAACCCCAGGAGCTCAACCCTCAAGACCATTTAATTACCTACAACCCGATAACCTCATTTTCCTCTATAGGATTGCACGGACTGTTTTTCTTCGAAAAAAACTTACAAGTGTAGAAGGTGTTTGTATGGAAACATAAGAAACTGTGTTTTATTGCAAAAGTGTTTTACCTAACTTTTATCTAGGATTTGTCCCAGTATGATATCTAGGCATATCACACTGAGTAGAAAAAGTAATCCAAAATGTATTCTAAAAGTAATTTGAAAAGTAATCTGTTACATCCTGCTTTTCCTCTTTCTCGGTCCTTCTTTAGTGTTTGTTCTAAGTTGCTCAGCCTGTATCTATGATGTCACTTGGAGTTCCTTTGTGTATGTTGGACTGGACTGTCAGTTATATCTGAGGCTGAGCGACAGGAGAACTGCTCCTGGTGGGGACTTCATTTCCATCTACTTATTTCTTATAATTAACTTAACCTGGAACTAAGCTTCAATAAATCAAACTTATTTTTATACAACTGGACTCAAGGACTTTCAATTGTTACATAATCACAAAGATATTACTAATGATTACTGTTTTGAAATATTTTACAAACCTGTAGCAAAAGTCATTTTCATCCAGCCTGCTTGTTTTGATCAATCTGTCTTGAAAAGTACAAATCTATTTACCTGTACCAAGTCCTGCTTGGTTCTGAAAATAGAATATAGCTATTTTTAATACAAACCATTGCTCTGAGTTCAGTCTTTGAGTGTGCGGCATCATTTCTTGCCTGAGTGTGTACAATAAATGTTTAACACTACCCTCTGATAAAGCATTACTGCTCGCCCACACTTCCTCAAATAGAAAGTAGGGTATTAGCTACTTTTACCTCTGTAAGCCTTAGGGGATCCACTGGACTCTGAGCACACTATACCTTACTTTGGTATAGTATATACAGAGCCAGCTTCCTACATATGGGAATCTAGAAGATGTGTATGGTTCAAAACCTGACTTCTGAACACATGCACCAAGTTTGAAAGGAACTGATTCATTTTAGGAAATTGCTTTGCATCACTAGGACAGAGGATGGGCATAAGAAAGTATACTTGACTGCAAAGAAATGTGAGAGTAAAATAAATCTGACACTGCTGCCATTCACCTATAGTCTTAAGATCATACAGGAGTGATAGTAATACACTGCTCTGCGTTCACCCTCTGGCAAAAACGAACCTGCAAAACTTTGAGAAAACTGAAGCTTTAAGCCTATGATTGAAGTTGGAATGGTGCAAAACTATCCTTGAACACCAATAATGCATAAATGAAAAAAGGTGCCTGAAAACCTCCAGAGCCGGATGTACCAAGAGCCTGGTCGCAGCGTAATGTTTTACATTGCTTTTTGCTGCAAGGGATTCTCCAACTCCTGACAACACAAATGGCCTTTTTACAAAAAGTCCCAAAACGCCCATCTCCTTAATATGAATGAGGCTGGGATCAGTTTGCGATTCATTGTGAAATGTAGCTAAAACTAAGATGGAGGCCAGTGTAGGACAGAATATCTTCATTCAAGTATTCTTGAATGAAGGAGGAGGAGGCGAATGTGTCCACTAAGAAATCTTCCTCTACAGTGTCACAATGGAGTTCCACTCCATGATTGGCAGCAGCCCGTTCTATGAGAGCATTAAAGGTAGCAGTGTCCTCCGTGGGAGATGTCTTTATATTATAAAGCTGCGTGTCAGGAGTATCTGGTGCGTTACCCTGGTCGGTGGGTCATCCCATGCCTGATTTGGGTCTTGCATGTGATCATCAGGATCGATATCCACCGGGTAGGTGGTATCATCCCCTATATAGTCCTCTCCGGCGTCTGCCTCTGAATGCGTAGGAGAAAAAGACGGTGGGTCCTGAAGGAAGGGTTGAAAGGTTTCATGAAGCACTGGTGCGGAACCTGCCGGCAGCTTTTGTTTCAAAGGAATCTTGTATGAGTCCAAACCCTTCTCTGGTGTGATTTTCCGCTTGCGGAGCATCAGCCTACCAGTGTCGGCGTCGATAAAGTGTGCCTGTGAAGGCTCGATATCGATTTGTCCAGTGGATAGTGTCTGTGTTTGGTGGACACGTGTCCGAATTTCGAACATTTTGGGTGCCTTGGGCGGCGGCAATCCAAATGTGATGTGCGCCGGCGCCGAGTGTGCTTTTGCGGCCTTGTGCGTTTCGGGACCCGACGTAGGTTGGAGGGTTGCCCGGTCCCTGATGCGTTGCAACGACGCTGAGACCTGTTGCAAGGTGAACGCAGATGGCGCTTTGGAACCGATAGGCACCTTGGAGGCAGGCGTCGAAGCGGTATCCGATTTATTCCCAGTCTTTGGGTCGTCAATCCGAAGGTGGGTATCGACGCTCCTCGGAGCCGATGATTTGGCAGGCGCCGCACCCTTTTAAGTCGACGCAGACGGATCGACCACCTTGACCTTGGTGGGTTGGGCCGTAATCTTCGGTGCCATAGGCCGAGGCGCCTTGTGGGGACCAAGGGCCTTCTTCTTTGGCTCGGCGCCGGAACCCGTCGTGGTGAGCTCGGCACCGAAATCTCTTTTGGTGTGTTCGGTGCCGATGACCTGTGCCGGCATCGAAGGAGTGGAGGGCTTCGAGGCCTTCGATCCGATCGCAACCAGTTTCACTTTCGGTTTCGATGGAACCGGTGCGACGGACGGTTTCGGTTTCACTGAAGGAAATCCAGTCGTCTTCGATATTAATGGCTTCTGTGAAATGTTCGAGGCCGGGCCGAAGAACTGTGTGATTGATCTTGGGTAAGGCCCGCAGGCGATCCCTCGACCTGAGCCTTATGACGACTTTGTCTCTCGGCCTCCGTATCGACGGGTTGGCCTAGCTCTTCGCTGAAGCTATCTTCCTCGGCCCCAAGGGCCTCATTGTAGTCTCCTACCTCGTCGACGACATCTTCGTCCTCGAAGATCACCTCATCATCGTCTTCCGATCGGGATTCATGTTCGGAAGCGTGGCTGGAGTCTATGTCTTCTACGCTCTCGGCTTCCTCATCCTCGGTGCTGAAGATGTTGACCGGGGCAGGCGCCGATTGCTGTGCCTCCAATCTCGCTGCCCGTCGATTCCGCAGAGTCTTCTTCGAGCGGAACCGGGCGCAGGCCATACATTTCGACTCATCATGATCCGGGGAGAGACATTTGTTGCACACCGGATGGACATCGACGTGTGGGTATTTCGCATGGCATAAAGGACATCTCTTGAAAGGAGTCCTCGATTCCATCGTCGAGCGGTGATCGATGTTCGGACCGAAGCGGATCCGAAAAGCGTGAAGAAGGTACTAAAACACAAAATAAACTGGTCGATACCGAACGCGAACAATACCGACGAGATCTAAAGGCCTTTTGGCCTTAAACTAAAGTTTCCGAACTTGAGCTAAGATAAGCACATCCGAACCCAATGGCGGAAAAAAACAATCTAAGGATGGAGAGGATGCCCATGCGCACTGTAGTCCAGGGGAGGAGCCACCTATCTCGTGATACTTCGAAGACTCTTCCAGGACAACAATGTGCAATCATCCGGACCCAACACTAGGCGGCGATCTATGCACAGATATGAATTCAGCAGCCCACATGCCTCGAACATTACTGTCTGCTCTAAACCCTGGGTCCCGAGGATACACTTTAGCTCATTTACTCCCTGAAGAGTAAACTGTTTTCTATGCTTTTGTCCGGTGAAAGGATATGCTGGCATACCAGTACTGCATAGAAAACCTATCCCTGGCCCCAGCAATTCTAATGCTTCAGCTCTCCTGCTATATATTCTTTTTTTTGCAGCGTGAACATCTTCTAGATTAATGTGTTGTGCATTATTCCACTATCTATTGGATGGCTAAGATGAACTCGGAATTTCCATTGCACCAATGTTTTGGGAGGAATAGACCAGTAATCCTATTTGAATAACTGCGTCAAAGCAATTTTATCCATCATTTTCAACAAACCCTGAAACAATTCTGCACCACCACTGTACGCTGCAATGAAATCTGCACTATTGGCCCACGTGTCTGCTATCACCGTCCAACAACTTGAATAGCGAGTGATTTAGCTACATAAAATAGCAGAAGTTGTTTTTATGAGCACTGCTCACTTTTCTGAGAGCATTTTTAATACTAAGCTAATACAGCAATGACCACCCTACAGCCAGCAGCACCCACTGCTCAGAAGGTCTATCATCAAACCTACATACAACTGAACTCAGGGGGTATCTTGCATACCACAATACAAAATAAAACACCCAGTATCCAACCACAAAATCATACATCAATTATAATGAAAAAGGGCGTTTGCCATATGTAGGTATTAACCATAACAATATCCTCTGCAACATGCACATTGCTTTACCTATCCACATCACTGCCTCAGCAACCCCGCACCAGGCAACACTCAATGGCTAAGACAGAGGAATCATCCACTCACACAGCAGTAGCACGGCCACCTAATGTCTATCTAAACTCACCAGTCGAGAGGGATCCTTTCTACAAACTGTGGCAACATACTCATATCACCAAGGGATACGCCAGATACCAACCACCCCTCATTTAAGAGATTGGTCTGAAACTGACAATGGAGGTTACTTTAGTGACAGCAAGAGTCTACTGCATGTAGGCAAGAACATGGTCAGGGAAATATTGAATTTTTAACTACAGCACTGCATAGCACTAATCTTCAGTTGGTAGGACTGACAGTTCCCTTCAAATAACCACACCAATCATATAGCTAACCACTCCCAACCAGCGACAATCACGGAACAATCCAAAGTGTCATTAGAGTAACTACGAAGCATACATTACCATGCTAGATAGCAGCCGACACATACTACCATTGCATCCTATCTACATATTGCTATGCAAATCTGCCTGCTCTACACCAGGCACAATCCACTATCCTGAGTGGAATGGGTGGCGTTATCACAATATGGGGATGTAATCTTAGAACCAAGCATAACTCACAAGAAAGAGATAACTGTTGTACCCTATGACAGGTAGCCAGGTAGAGTTTTGTAGTTTCCTTTATTAGTTGCATCTTACAGGTACATCAGTCTTTATTTCAGTTGACAGCCTTCACAAAAGCCTTCACTCAAGCCCCACCAGGAGCAGCCTCCCTGCTGCCCAGCCCATCTCCAACTGTCACCACTCATCCGCACAGGCACCCAGGCATTCCATTCATCACAGTCACACCAACATTCTGACACCATTTCTCACTATGGCTGAGCAGCTAGGAGAAAGCTAGGTGGGGTACCATGCATAAACATTACGAGGATATAACAAACTCCTCACCATAATACCACAGACAAACATCACTCCACATACACAAAGAACTGTTGTGGGCATTGTGGAGGGGCACCATTACAAAATGACAACATGAGCTTTTCACACTACAAATAGCACTTACCATCCAGGGGGGTGACCGCCACAGCAGCTATTGACCCCGCCAGGCACCCTGACACAAATGAGTGCACAAAGGGTGCCTTTTCACCAGGACTCTTCTGCCCCAGCTTATTGAGGTTGGCAAACAGTGGAAAATAGATGACTGAGAAGGGCACATCTCTAAGGAGAGCAGAAAGGAAGAGAGAGGGGTTCAATATTAGCATGTCAAGTCAACCAGGGGAGGTGGGTTTGGCAAAAGCTTGATCTTTCCCACAAACAAAAGGGCTGCGTTTACACTTTAATTCTGAATGAGAATGGATAAACTATATCAGACACACACACACAATGTATTCACATCTTATGGGGCTAGAAAGTTCAGCATCCCTTATTATGAATTGCCTGTTAAAGTTTGAGGCATAAGTGCCTCAGAGGTAAGGTGCAGTAGTTAATAACTGCTTATGCACTCGAAGCTTTCAGCATGGCCAACAGACAGCACTAATCGCAGAGTACCAGAGGGCCAACTTTACAGCCACTTAATTTTTAGTCACCCTATTTCAGTCAGGTCTTTGAGACAAAGAAAAGGTCCCTTTACCCGAGACTCAGCAGTAATGGGGGAAGAGGAGGAGATGATGTTTGGACAACTGAAGATTTAATCCAGCACAAAGAGACTACCTCAAGAAGACTTTTTCAGATACAACTGGATCTGTTGAGGTACTAAGGTTATTACCTAAGCAGTGTTGCGCCGAGTCCCTTGTACACCCCTGCAATGCCTTGTGTACGCATTAGTTCCCGGGTAATGAGAAGTGCTGAGGGGCGTTTAGGCACAGACGTCGGCCCAACAGTAAATGCTCTGCTCTGAGGGGGACGCACGGAGGAAGCTGCAGGACCTTCAGCTGGCACACCCTTCTGCTGGACAGCTGCAAACACAGAAAGAAAAAGGATTCTCATTATCCCAACACACAATCCATAATATTTAGGTGCAAACTTGTATTCTAAAAACTTGTTTAACATTTCCTTGTTGTGGGTGTTGTAAATTGTTAGACGATATTTCTAAAAAGAATGAGTGTAACTAGCCGTGGTAAGCCTAGAACTGACATCTCAGATCACCACTGGGAAGCGACCTAGAAGAGGGAGACATCTTAATTGCTGTCTATACATCTACATACCACCTCACTCCTAGCTTATGAGGCCAACTACAATGATAAGGCTGAGCACACTGCAGTAGGTACCTGTTTGTAATCAAACAGAATGCTGACAAGAACTCTTGGAGAACTAATGGAAGAAGGGTAACTGGAGGATGGTGCAGTCACACTACGAGCTGAGCATCCCGCTATAGGCAATAATTACCAGCTGCAGAACGCCAGACACGTGGGAAAGTCCTTACGATAAGTTCAACTAGAGGATTGTGTTGGAAGAAAGATGGGTGAGATTGGTCCTTCATCGTTCCACTAGTTACATGCTTAATTACTTACTATAATGTGTTGATATATTTATGTATTTGCTAATTGCTGGAGACCAGCACAGTATTTGTGGTCTTTTTCAAAACATGCAAATATGAATAAATAAGAGGTCCCTAAAATGTTGAGTGAGTTTCCACATCACTTGTCAGAGTACTGTTGATTTGTGGTCGTCCAGGCACCCATCCTCTTTCTTTCCAGTTTTCAACCAAAGCCCCTGATCCTTACAGGGCAAGCCCGTCTATGATTGTGGACAAAAGGAAGATGCTATCAGTGTGAAATTTTATTAAATGGACTGAAAATACTGCAGAGTCCGAAGTCAGAGTTAGATGCATGAAAATGACTGTGCCATCGTGCTGGATATATAATTCTAAATAAATGTGATTTGAAACATTTAAAACAACTAGTCTCGTCTCCTTTCTCAGATGTACGCCTGGAAGATAATTCGCAAATGCAGACTGAGCTGTTGTCAACTCGGGTATATGAAATATTTGGCAAAGTCATTCTCCTGTGAAACAATGAACAGTCATCATATGTAGATATACATTTGTATATCCTTTTGAAGTGAAACTGTTGTAGCATATGGATAACGTTTTCACGATGTCTTTGTGTGTTTAGGTGCCAGCAGAACCTCCCACTGCTATGCTATTAATAGTGACTAAACCAGTTTTAACAGTAGCATTCTCCCATAGTAAAAGTTAAACGTCTAATTTTGAAAAGAGATTAGAATACTAAAAGCTCAAACAGTTGAGTTGTTAGGTATTTCGATGTCAAACAGATTGGAAATATTGGTTGGTGTTGTCCTACTCCTGAATTACTGCAACCTAAAATGAGAATCATTAAACAACAATTTGCTCTACTAAGAGCTAGTCAAGGCCAACCCCTATTCTTCTCTCACCCAATCCCCTTTCCAGGCCTTACCTAACCGTCCAGCATCCTGGAGCTGGATTTTCAGCATCTCCATGGGCGAAGTAACCACCACCTGACAGGTCCCTGCTCCACAACCGGCCAACATCTCCTTTAACAACGTCAGTTCTTTCCTGTGACAGTAGGTCAATAAAACAAACATCACGTTTTTAAATATTTATTTGCTGATAGATACATCTTTTACATAAATACCTCTTTTCATATAGGGTCTGCTAGAGAATTAGCTTCAGCTTCTAGGCACTGTGGTAACTGATTTGCAATACAACTAAAGAGATGGAGCTGTAAAAAGATGTAGCACCTGTCCTTCTACTGGACCTGATTCGGAGCCTGTGGGATCCAATTTGCTCCAAAGGGAAACTCTGCTGGAGTGGAATCTCTTTTGAGAGACACATCATGCGTTATTGACCACTTTACATAGTCTTATGGATTCATGAGTAATGTGGGTGGAAGCCTTACTTAATCCACCAACAATTAACTTTATATGTTAAGGGCAATTTACTTTAGATCTGCATCCGCTATTGAGATTTTTAAACGTTGTGTGGACGTTGTAGGGACACCTGATTTCGTTGCATAGATGCCTTATCTACTACCTGAGAGCATCACTAAGGTTGTAGTGGCCCAACAGGCATCTCGCGCACAAGTCACATGACCTTGAACTTCCTTCCTGCCTATCCACTACATGGGGGCTGATTATTGTCCATCGCACCTTTACCCTCTCTGCCAACTGTGTTCAAGTAAAAGCTGGAGCGCTTAAATATGTTTTCCTAATGCATCTTCCCTGTTGGAGCCTGGAAAAGGCCATGATCCAGAACTGCTGAACCCTCATGGCTCCCATTCATTGCCCTGTCGCCCCTCTAAAGAAAATTATATTCTCCAGGCGGATCTATGTACTGCCAAGCTGCTCTACCCTACAATTGCTTGTTTTCAAATCATTAACCTTTGAAGCCCCTGCCTCCCACTTTAGAGCCTCTAGGAACTACACCGTAACTTTACGGGCAGTTTAACTTCAAAATACATGCTCACCCCTGTCCTGAAGATGAACCCCAATAATTGGGTTCGAAACGCCATCGACCACCCCACAACATGAATTCCTTATAACTTGTAAAGATCAATTATGGAATTCAACTACTATATCGTTGTCAATGCGATGTCTTTTTAAAACTAATATCACTATTTCACACCAGGCTTTCTTATTATGTGAGCACTCTAAAATGTACTTTGTTTAAATAAATACCTGTCATCTTTTGACCTACAAGACCCTTTACGTACTTTGTCTCCTGCTCCCTACGGAATTGATTTCACTTCTCTTAAAAAACAAGTGACCCTGCTTGGGTCACCTTTTCTATTGGACCCTTTTGGGCCATACTTGAACCATTGTTGTTAACTATTCAATTTCTATAAATGTAGCGCACATACCAGCAAAACTGTGATGTGCCCAGACCACGTGTCAGAACCTCAGCATCACGTCCAACCTTTGCCACCGCGGTCCTACTACTACCACACACTTCTCCAACCAAATGTACAGGGCCCTCTATAATTGCTCTGCACAGCTAGAGCACTACGATAACACACAAATGGTAGTAGAGCAATAAATAAAGGCCAGATAACAGAACATTAATCATGCTCAATTTATCGATCTTTCAACAGATAAGGGTTGAAACCTGTGATCTGCAATTTCACATGCAGTTTAGCAGTGGCAAGTCATGCACCACGAGACGAGTTACTAGTGGAGCAATGCTAAAATCCTCTATGCAGCATGTGTAATGACGATAACACTGAAAGCTGGCGATAAGCTTTTGTGAAAGCTGCATTCTCCAGAAATAGTCCATTAAGATTGGAGATGAGAGGTTCATATCTTTCCAATTCAAGCAATAATGTTGGATCAGGGAATATTAAGATTGTGCCCAATGCTAAATAACAACATTATTTGCAAAGGGATTCAATACAGCTTACTATCTACACTCAAACGTTTTGTACTTAGAAAGTGGGAATGCTAAACAGAATACTTAAAGAAGATGTTATGGACTTTGTTCGAGAATATGGGGAACTGTGCATTCGAGAACCCTGGGTCTTCGGAAACAGGTATAGTGGTTTCCATCAGCATGCAAATAAAGTGCAAACAAAGATAGAGGTTCAGGTTTGGCAATCTTTACCGAGCAGTTCAGTATACTTCACTCTTTTTTTATTGGCTATCAAATTGCAGGACAAGGTCCTTTTCTTTAGCTAATAAATATATTCATTGATCATATTCCGAAAAGTAAAAGACAATATACATCAATATGTTAGACATTTTATAACAACAGTTATTACATCACACAAATACAGCATTTATAACAAGAAGGGGCTCCAACTATAACCTAATATGTACAGATCTTGACGAGTCATGATATCAACTGTAAAATCTTTCTTAAAATGTACTGCCATGTGCCAAACATAATAAACTAAAGGACCACAAAGATGAAGAGCTCTTTAGTACCCTTCATTGTCTGTGGTTAAGAGTTCTAAAAATGGAGTTTACCAGGAGACTGTTCAATTAGATATATTCTTGTTTAGGTAAGTCTAGAACAGGTTTAGACTAAATATGTATTTCTTTGATATATTCTCTTAATGTTTTTTTGTTTTTAATCAGACAGAGTGGAAAATGCCATCTCCCTCAGGTACTCTGCCTTTTCTAACCAAATGTAGGACACATTACTATAAACCAAATTGGGCTATCAGATGATATACATCAGATAATGTGATTGAGAAGGTCACTAATAGCAATCAAATGGATGGCTGAAAAAACTTCGTAAGCTGCTCAATAAAGATTAGACGCACTTCCCAGTCCACTCAATGTAGAAGGTGAATTTATAGCATATATTTGGGAGGATGTCCAGTAACACTCCTGGTTTCATTTTTAAATGATAACAGGTGTCCAAAGGAGGGCAGGTATATTTTTTAGGAATCGAGGAAATAAGACTGATTCATATAAAGGGTTGTAATAAATCGGAAAAGGCAATTTAGCAAGCAAATCAGATAAGCTCATAAGAAATAAGACAATAATGCGAACACAAATAGGATCAAGCGTCTGAGGAAAATGTATAAGCATGCAATCTGGCTTCCCAAAAAATGTGTATGACCAACCACAATGGCTGACAATACATGAATTCTGTATATCTAAAAAGCCCAAGAGATGCTGGGATTTCGTCAAAGGACATCTTTCCAACAACAAAAAAGCAACTCAATGTGCAATAATTCTGTCATATTGTCTTCTTTATGTGAACTTTACCGCATCACCTTTCGCAGAGATCCCCATGGGATTGTCTTTGACTAAGCTAACATCATTAGTTAAAGCTCAATATTTAGGATAATAAAAGCATCCAAATTAGCTGGTGAGCCTGCTCCAACAGCCTTCCACTGGATGTATTTAAACAGGGTACCAACTTCAAGAGTGAATACTTGTTTCCACTCTTTAAAAGTTGCCTTCAAAATGACACCATTCCAGAGTCATACAGGGGCTCAGGGCTTCATCCTCTTCTCAGGAAAGGGCCTTTAGCAGATCCTAGCGTCCTATAGCCTTGCTTGATGTTAATGCAAACTATTATGCCAAAATGCTTTTGGACGAATGGAAAACCTGGGCCCTTGGAATAAAACGTACTTCCTTTTTTTCAGACAGGTTTTAGAGCAAACAGCAGAACTGTGGATAACATAAAAGCCCTCTCAATAATACTTTCTCCTCGTATTTACAGTCAGAGGTTTAAAGCATGGGTGCGTCTAACCATCCTCGCTATTCAACCTCTATGTGATAGATCTGCGGGATTTTATTACCTCTTCTAGCTCATGTCCTCTGAACTGAGGGAAGAAATAACCCTATTTTGCAATATGCAGATATATTGGTCCTGCCGGACAGGACCGGTATTGGTTTGCAACTACAGTTATCTGCTCTTTACTCGTTCTGTGAATTAAACAGAATGATAAACAACTTTGATTAAAAATCAAAAATCGTAAGTTTTGGGATCAAAGTCAAAAACCTATAAAACTCATCTTTCTATGGTCACCACATTACAAGAAGTACCTAGAAATAACTGGGACCCATTTTCACAAGATGGGTGGTCATCATCAACAATTAACTAGCTTCAAACTAAAGGCAGGTTCCATCAGGTGGGCAGACTCTTGAGAAAATTTTCTGGACCATCTTTCATTCCTCTCTTGAAGGTTATTAATTCTGAGTTCTTACTAACATTAACATATGGCCACACAAACTTCCCCAGCAAAATATTGAACTGGTCCGATTTCGAGCAGTGTAACCTTTTTAGAACTTTGTTTAAGCTACAGAATTCAACTTCTCAGGAGCAACCAAAGGTAGAATTTTGCTTAAATCATTAGTCCTTAACTTTAAGCACCAGTGCTGTTTGCATCTAGCATTACTTCAGAAATACGGAGCAAAAGTCTCTTAAGGGCTTGCTGTGGCGAACGTTCACAAGTGAGACAAAGTGCCTCCATTTACAATGGTCTCTCTACCTAGGTGACACCCTGGATATACCAGCAATAGGACACATGGGAATGAACTTGAATCATAGATGTTTCCAAAAAATAATAGCAAAACAGTTGGTGTTCATATGACATCATATGTCATGATACAATTGTTAAGGAAAAAGCACTCTTGTCTTGTATCTGATTTGTCTACAGGAAAAATACACATGCCTATTTTTCTTGTGCAATATTATCTACGCGCACATTGAATAACATGCATATAATACTTGGTTTATTTTCTTTGGGGTGTTAAATGTATCCTGGAAATATCCACAACGTGTAGATAGCTGCAGAATTGTCCATACTAACAAAGAAACGCTAATCTATGTCAAACGCAAGAAAACTGTCTTAAAGCCCAAATTTATTGGGCTGTTCAGAAGCAGTTATGCGGCTATACTTATGCTCCTAAGCTTTAGGCTTATTCTTAAAAGACACAGTGCCCTGTAGCTAACAATTTATCATATTTTGTTTAATGTCGGGGGCTGTTATCTAAAAGATTTAATATTACTGTGCAATTATCACTGGCAGCAGCCGCTGCTAATTTATTCTTATTTAATTCTAACATGAACTACACTGTAGTCATTATTTTGAGGATATTACTTACCTACTCAATAAATGCTAGAATTTGGCACTCTATGCACCATTTTGCGATGGCATTGCCGATGCTGATTTAGTGTCTACGGCAAGTATCTGGGTAATGAACGAGTGATCCATTAACTCCACGAGCATCGTCTCTTTCAAATAGTCAATGGGCCACATCATGTATGCGAATATAACCAGCCTGTATATATTTATTTCACTTCCAAAAGGAATGTGCTTGGTCAACTTAGGATACAACTTATAATAATAAATTAATAGCAACGCATCCAAGCAGGACTGCCGAAGAAAAAAATACAGAAGCTGAATACTAATGAGATGGATGTGAGGGAGTAAAAGCAGTAGAAAAGGAAAAGCCAACTGGAAACCGAGTGGGGTGGTTTCATCGGTAGGCTCTAAAGTGGGCAGACTAGCTGTCTCTTTGCTTGTGTTACGTTATTGTAGTCAAATAGCACTGCTATGGTGCTCGCTTTTTACTCTGCTGCACGGATGTTTAACCTCTCATAATCGTACTGAATGATAACATCTGAAATGGCAAAGCAATATTTGCTTTTTGTTTGCCTTCTTACAATTTTGAAAGTAAAGAAAATACTACTTTAAGGTCCAGAGTGAGTGTGGGGAGTGTTGCATGTTGGCAGCCCAATTAGTGCCAATTGATCAGGCTGATGGAACAGTTCTCACGCAAATAGCAGCGCGGTGTCCTGCAGAGGTTATGGCCACATCCAATGACTATGTCAGTTTGCCTATGGGGACGCTGAAGCCCGCAACTTTTGTTCCAGCCAGACCCAACCAATGTTCCATCAAGCTTTGTCTATGCTTAATATGCCCCCAGTGGGGCAGAAGTTCTTTCTGACCCGAGAGAAGAGGTATCTAGACTCAAACAAAAAGTAGGTTAGTCTGTGGCATCTATTTCCACTGACGACAGAAGATCAGCTCAAGCCCAAGTTTTTCAATGGCAGAAAAGTTAAAAACTCCTGGGCAGAGACAGGTACACAAGCACACCACAGAGCCACCGAGATACAAGGAGAGCAACCGATAGGGTGATAAGATACAGTAGTTCACGTAAGCTTCCGAGCAAAACAAAAAGCTATGGAGAGGCAGGTAAGAGACTGTGCTCAAAATAGAAAATACAGAGAAAGGAATAAGAAATGGTTCTTTTTTGGATTGCTCCCTTGCTCACAAACAGCAATTGGAGAGGGTGGGTGAGATTGGGTTCAGTTCCTTATAAATCAAGTCTTTATTAAGACTGGATCCCTCCATCTCCAACCAAATCTCAATCAAGTGCTGAGTTCCTCAAGGATCGACTCGGGCTCTTATACTGTTCAAGTTATATGTGGAGCTGCTGCGAATGATGATGAAGGAGGTTTGCATTGCAGTAGTACATCAATATGGTGATGACACACATCTGCATGGGGAGATCACCACCATCAAAGATGTTGACTCTCTGAAGGTACACCTTCTAAAACTACAAGTTTATCAGCTAATACTTTCAGACTAAATCCAAAACATATGAATTCTGTTTTACTGGCATCACAAATGTAATTTCAACAGGACTAGTTATTGTACCAAACATTGATGGCGTCATCCAACACTGCAGTAAAATGAGGTCTATTGGATTATGGATAAATTCACTCTCAATGACATTATAGATCAACCACACTGTAAAAGCAAATAAGAGGAAGGAACCAGCAGACAATGTTAGGTGATAAGCACTGCACTGGAACTGTGGAATGTTATGAACGGCAGATCATGGAAAGAAACAGATTATCTAGAGATAAGAAACAGACGGAAGTAGGTGAAAGGTAGCGCTCAGGAGCCACAGAGGTGGGGAGGCTTGAAAGACAGAGGCAGTACCATAGAGCTCTAGAAGGAAACAGACAGGTGAGAGTTAGTATCATGTCAGATGCAGATTGAGACACAAGCAAACAGGCAAGTGAGCAGCAGCAGACTGGACCTGTTGATGGTTAGAGACAAGCAGAGCGGCAGGTGAGAGGCAGTGTTAGAGCCAAGATGAACAAGTGAGGAGTGAAAAACGCCGACATTGAGAAGTGGTAGAAAAGCGGCATCCAACACCCACAGAGACAAGAGGCAGGCAAGAATGTGACCCTTTAAAGCAGCAGAGACAGGCAGAGAGGCAAGTGAGTGGTAATGCCTTGGTGCTGCAGAGAAAGAAAGGGGAAACAGAGTTAATGCCCTAGCGCATCAGAGCCAGCTGCAGAGGATACCCTGGAAATGAAAAGAGACAGAGCAACACCCTTCAGATGAAGAGAAAGAGACACAGACAGGTTACAGATGGCACCCTGGCTATGCATGCAGATGCACCACATGATTGATACCTATAAGCTGCAAAGATAGCCAGGGGAAGAGCGAGGTGACACTATGGACCTGTAGGGACAGATCCTAAAACAGTATACGAGGAGACACTGCAGAAGCAAAGACGGGCACTAAAGCAGTATGAGAGATGACACCCTTGAGAAGTAGAAACAAAAAGGCAATTGAGAGGTGCCCTGCAGATATAGACAGTCAGGTGCACATGTGAAGTGTGTCAGATATAGATTCAGGTGAACGGTGACACCGTGGAGCTGCAGACAATAGGCCAAGAGATAGGAGACAGCATGGAGCTGAGCTCCCATATAGATGCAGGAAAATACACAAGGGTAGGAGACCGGTGACACCCTGGAGCTACAGACACAAACAGATGCACACAGGAAGTGAGCAAGGTAGAGACAGAGACACATGGCTAGTGACACGGTATAGCTACAGAGGTGGTCACAAACACTGGTGAGAAGTGACACCAAGGAGCTACACAAGAAGAGACAGATGAGAGGTGACGCCATGGAGCTTTATACAGAGAGAGAAGATGAGAAGTGACTGTCTCGAGCTCCAGATACACTCCGAGGCCAGTAAGATTTAGTGTAACCTTAACTGTTCTTTGTGGTCCATACCCATCTCTGGAGAGCAACTGTCGGAAGAAGTCATTGGCTGCCAGCTTGATGGCCTTCTCTGGGGTGACCAGCGTCAGGTTCACTGCAGCTCCTGTGGTACAAAATGTCAGAACAAATCACTGCTTGTATCACAGCAGGCAATGCTCTGAAAACACAATCTGCACAGCCACAAAATATTCCTTCACTGATAAAACCCAACCCTGAACATCGCATAATATGATTTTATCCTGTGCAGAATCTTGTAAGAAGAGTTTAGCACTACAGAACCTACAGACTAAATTACTCATCATCTTGTATCATCAGAACAAATCAGGTTTTGTTGGAAAATAAATATTTCATTTCAATCAGTGTAAAAAGGCAAATTATTTCCATTGTATTTTCAGAACATACAAATCATATTTTTTAAAACGAATTTAATTGTTTGTTGAAAGGTTATCTGTCCCTTCTTTGTGGGCCACTAAAATAATCTTAAAGATGGAAAAGCTGTATCGTGTAGTTTTAGGTGTGATCTTAAGCTTACACAGCGAGTGGGTGGGTACACCAATATAAGATTTCTGTGCACGGAGTTTAAATCATGAGAACAATGGGATGTACTAATCTTTTAGGACTTTCATAAAGGAAACTAAAAGAGACAAAAAGCAGAACTGTATGCAGTTCTTCCCAGAGCCGGGCACCAGAACCAGAAGGAAAATGCCAGTTTTGGTGAATTTGTACACCTTTTTCCATCACAAAGCATGGAAATAAGATGCTATCCGAGTAGAGAGCTAAAAGTGAGTCTTCTTCCTTCTCTGACGTTGTCACATCTTTATATCCCGATGAACAGAATTGTGACATTTTGCACCACTTGACACTCAATACTTCCTAGTAAAAGGAAACAGCCATAAGGTATAGTCGGAGTACTTGTTACAAGAAAATAACTGCACCAACAGCAAAAGCTCACATTTCATAATGGAAAGAAAGATTATTGGGTTTAGGAAGTGGAAGAATGAAAACCTTACTTACCTGTAACAACCCTTCTGCAGTTTGTCCCTATCATAAGTTCACACATGGTGCATAGTTTTGCCATTTAGCAGATGGGTCCTGGACGGTATCTTGTAATTCTTGAGAGCAAACGGGCCTATAACAAACTGCATTTTGTAGTATGTTTACTAGTACTGCAACTGTATTGCTAACGTACTACAAAGTGCTATTCACAAACCTATGTGAGGAATTCCACGCCACCGTTTCTCCTATCATTTCTGTGCAGTGTTCTCTGCACACAAGTATACGTTTTAGTAGGAAATGAGGGACAGAGGGGAGTGGCAGGAAGACGGGAAATGCTGAACTTTAAAGGTGAAGGACTAAGGAGGAGATTAGGGAGGATTATGTAGGGGTTTACGGAGGACATATAACCCATCCAATACCATCCCAGAGCAAATACAAGAGGTAAGGTCAAAAACCATAATTCCAAAGAAACTATTGCTAAAAAAATGACATTATATAAACATATAAATACATTTTAATGTTAAAAAGTCTATAAATAAACAATTATCAATTTAGTTTTAAATATTTTAACATTTTTAAAATAAAATAGAATGCAACATTAATATATAAAAATAATGTAATTACTCCTAATTAATGCTTTATACCACTTTAAATTATTTGAAATACATATTAAAAAATATTTCTTTACCTTAGACAGGATTTTTTGACAATAAACCTCAGAATAATAATTTTATTTTAATTTAAGATAATACAAATAATGACATTATGGTTTAAATATTTTTATTGAAACAAGTGCCATATAGTGGAAGGCTGCGGAATAGCAGTGCGACAAAGCGGGCCACGCAGGGCTCCAGCGCAAACGAATGGCATATAAATGTATCAACAAAATCAGACAATAAGAAGGATACCAAAGAGATTACCCCCATACCCAGAGAAGTGCGCTCCCCTTCCCCCTCCCCCCTCCCGTGTCTCCCCATCCTACCCACCCAGAGATAGGCGACAACAAGTCGGCAGGGCTCGCCCCCGACGCAGGGGCGTCTAGTGGTGTCAAGCGGAGAAGACATAGGTATCTCGGGCATGTCAACTCTCTAAAGTCTTTTACGAGGAGGGCCAGGAAGGGCTGCCATAAGTCGTCGAATCCCAAGCCCTTGCCAGCCGCAGTAAGCGAGAACTTCCCCCAATATGTGCCAGAGGCGGTGAAGCCACCCTGTGAGCGTTGGAGTACGTGTAGATTTCCACTCTATGAGAATGCTTTGTGTGGCAGAGCCCAATGCAAGTGCCATTTGTTTCCCCCTCATGGATTTCAGCGGATAGGTAAGCAGGTTGGGGACTCCCAGGAGCAGGCACTCTGAAAGTCGGGGGATCTCTGTATCTAAATATTTGTCGTTGTCGTCAAGAACTTGAGTCCAATAGAGTGTCAGGTGTTCGCATTCCCATACAAGATGGACGAGCGTACCCATTTTCCTGTACCCTCTCCAGCAGTCCGGACTATGTGCGCTGTGCGTTTGGGAGTGTAATACCAATAGTATGCAAGTTTCGTATAGGTTTCGGTCAGACTTATGTGCGTCGCAGTGTGTCGCGCCATATAGCAGATCCCCTCCCATTCCTAGCTAGTGAGAACACGACCCAAGTCTCTCTCCCATCAGGCCCGACCTGCATGGAAGGTGTGAGTGTAGTGGGAGAGGAGCATTCTATACAGGTCTGAAATTAGCTTCTTGTCTGAGGTTCGTGTGATCAGCCACCTCTCGTACTGGGTGAGGTGTCTATGGCCTGTGATCTATTGTCGGGATGCAAACCCCAGTGCTGTAGCTGCAAATAGTGTAAACGTTCAGATTCAGGGAGACCGTAATCCACACGGAGCTGTGCGAAGGGCACGACTCCTTCGGCATCGTAGAGGGGGCCTAGCACGCGGCAACCGTTTTTTTCTCCAAAGAAGGAAGGAGGTCTCACCCATCCCTGGTCCGAAGTCTGAATTGCCAAAAAGAGGAGTGAGCGGGGAAGGGAAGGTCGTCAGCCCGTGTCGCATGTTTGTCTGGTCCCAGACTAACAGTGTTGTACGGGGTATATGAGAAGCGTAGAGGTTTGGAGGGCGCTGGGCCTTCCGGAGGTAAGGGATCTTCATCAGGAATGTGCCCGCTATCGCCCGTTCCTGAAAGATCCAATGTTTTTCTGACTCGGCCCGGCCCAACTCCACCAGGTGTCGGAGCTGCGCGGCTCTATAATACAACACAAGATCGGGCACCCCTATGCCACCCTTGTCCGGAAGAAGGAAGCTGACCAGCCGCTTCGTCCTCGGTTTGCGGCCCTGCTATATAAAATGAGAAAGTTCCGTCTGTACCCGCTGGAGCCTGCCGGAAGGAGGCTGCAGGGGGAGCATTTGAAACAAATAAAGAAGCTTGGGAAGAATCGTCAACCGCGGCGACATGGCCCAGCCAAGAGATAGGGTAATCTTTCCAACGCCGCAGATCCACACGAATGTGAGACAGCAAAGTGGTATAGTTGACCTCCCTCATCGCCTGTAAAGTAGGGGCTAGCTGGATCCCCGATGCGGGACTGTATCGGCCGACCATTGTATAGGATGGCGCGCCTGTAAGTCCGCCAGCATCCAGGGCGGCATGGAAAGGTTGAGGGCCGTGGATTTGGTGACATTAATTTTGAACCCGGACGCCCCCCGAAGGAGTCCAGCTCCTCCAAGAAGGTGCTCAGGGCCGTCGCAAATTCGTTCAGGGTGACCAAAACGTCGTCCGCATAAAAACTAATGGTGTGGGTGTCACTGCTAAAACATATTCCCGGAATCCCAGGGTGCTCACGGACTCGTTGCCCCAGGGGCTCCATATAAAGGGCAAAGATCAGGGGCGACAAGGGGCACCCCTGTCTAGTGCCCCTGTGGATGTGGAAGGGGGTGGATGCATGCCCATTTACTCGCACCACGGCCGCTGGGCCACGGTAAAAGTTGAGGATCCGGGTTCTCATCTTCTCTCCCAGGCCAAAACGGATCAGCACCTGCTCCAAGTAGGGCCAGTGCACGTGATCGAAAGCCTTCTCAGCATCAATGGCTAGGAGCATGTAGTCACCTGGTATTCGGGAGGCTTTTTCGATGAGATGGAGCACCCGTTTCGTATTGTCGCTGGTCTGTCTGTGGGGTATAAACCCCGCCTGGTCGGGGTCAATTAACCCAGGCAAGTAGGGAGCTAGGCGAGTCGCGAGGATACTTGTGTTGAGCTTCAGGTCGATATTCAAAAGAGAGATAGGCCAGTATGCCGCACAAAGCCACACTATCCGCCTAAAGCATAGAAGAAAGGACCGCGCCCGAAGAAGCGAAGGAGTTAAAGAGACGCGTGAGAAGAGGAGTTAGCGTGGGGCAGAATTGTTTATAAAAAGCCGCCGTGTAGCCATCTGGGCCTGGTGATTTAGCCACTTTGAGGCACGAGATGGCGGAGATCACTTCTTCCGGGCGAATCTCCCGCTCTACATGGTCAGCCTGCGCTTGGGACAGGCTAGGAAGAGTAACTTGATTCAGGTAGGTTTCTATGTCCGTCAACTCTAAATGCTGAGCGTCGTACAATTGTGCGTAAAAGTCACGGAACGTTTCGGCATTGTCAGCGTCTTCGGTTTATGTATGGCCTGCCTGATAGGTGATCTCCTAAACCCCATCGTGCAGCCGGGACTCCAGTAGTTTGTGTGCTAACAGTCGGCCGCATTTGTCGCTGCCAACATAAAAGGAGTGGCGCAGGTGAAGGGCCGCGTATTCTGCTCTGTCACGATCTATGGAAGCTAACTGCATTCTAGTCGCCTTTAGCTGGCGTCAGATGCGCGGCGCCCCAGTCCGTTGATGGAGCTGTTCCAACTCGCGCACCTTCCGTGTGAGGTCTTCCCGCTTGCGTTTACGTTCTGCATTGTCTGCCGATGAGACAGCGATGATTGCTCCCCGAACCACCACCTTCAGGGCTTTCCAGCTAGTGGAGACAGGTGTGTCAGCGTTGTCGTTGTGCGATAGATAGTCATTGAGTGCATGCTGAATCTGGGCAACCGTGTCCGTGCAGTGCAAGAGGGTGTACCGGAAGCGCCACCGCCGGGCAGGAGGCCGGACGGGGGGCTGAGTCAAAGTGATTACTACCGGGGCATGATTCGTCAAGGCGGCCACAAGGATTTCAGAGGAGAGTGTGATGTCCCGAGCCAGCTTGTTGCCTATGGAGTAGTCTAACCTAGCGTAGGTCTTGTGAGCACTAGAGTAGTAAGAGTATTCCCTAGAGTTTGGATGGCGGTCCCTCCAAAGGTCTGTCAAGCCCAGGTCATCCAACCTATCAAGTCCAGTGCGAGAAAGGGCACCCACCTGGCCGAAGAGTAGCACCGACCTGTCTAGCTCGTTGTTAAGGACATGATTGAGATCCCCTCCCAAGAGCCGCCTGCGCTCCAGCGTGGCGGTAGCCCTAGTGAGCGCTTCATGAAGAAACCGCTCTTGTCCCTCGTTAGGGTCGTAGATGGACCTCAAGATCAGTGTATGACCCCAAATTGTGAGTTGGTAGGAAGAGTCTACCCTTGATTTCGGCCTCTTTCTGCACCACTGTCCCCTTGAAGGCCCTAGATATCAGTATCGCCACCCCAGCAGATTTCGAAGGTCCCGAGGAGAAAAACTGAGTCGGAAAAGCCAGAGACCGAAGTCTGTAACAATCTTTGGCCAGCAAATGCGTTTCTTGTAACAGACAGACGTCAGCCCCGGTACTCTCCAGATAAACCAGAATCGCTCGGCGCTTGATGGGATTGTTAAGCCCCTCACATTAAGCTCAAGGACTTTCAGACTATGGGGAGGCATCTACAGCGGGAAGAGAGTGTGCGGTGAAGGTGTGTGTAGCGTAGGGCAAGACGGAGTGCATGACCGCCTCAGGGTAGGGAGGACACGGGGCACGTGTCGCAAGCGCGATGAGCCGATACCAGCTACATTGGGAGAGCGAAAGGAGGTGCAAGGGGAAAGAGAAGAAAAAGATCAAGAGGCAGGAAAGAAAAAAGAAAAAACCCCAAACAAAAGTAAGATCCATCATGTTCTGAATAGAAACAATGTTCAATCGGTCCAGAGGGGAAGCCAAGGTAGGAACGCTCCCAGTGGGGGAAGGGAGGATCGCGGACAGCCAACATCTGGAACTCAAAAGTCCGTCATCCCAAGATGAACAGTAAAAGTCTATTTTGGGGTCCATAGGGTGGCCAAGAGAACCCACCTCCCTGCCTCCCACCTCAGTAGAACAAAGAGCATACAGACCTGCTTAAAGTCATGAGGGTTGAGTCCCCGCTAGTTCCTCAGGGAAGGGATTCCAAGGCAGCCTTCTGGTTCAATGCTATTTCTGTGGGGTTCGGCCGCTTGGAGCTCCTCCGGCGAGGCTGTCTCTTCCAACCTGAGGACGAGGCCTCCGTATCAGGGCTCGAGCCACGGCTCCCCACCTCGTCGTCTGGGAGAGTAACTCCAAGGACTCTGCTAGCCTCCGCCAGGGGGCGGAGTTGGTATTGCTTCCCTTCTATGCGAAAGATCAGTCGAATCAGTGTCCCCAGGAGTATGGAATGTCTTGTAGGCAGAGGTGGGCCGTGATAGGGCGGAAGAGCCTGCGTTTCTGCAATGTACTCGCCGCAAGGTCTTGATACAGAGTGGGGCGGTGGTCCTGGTAGGCGATCGGGTGCATAGACCTGGCCTTGTGAAGGATCTCCTTTGTGCGGAAATCTTGGATGCAGGCCAGGATGTCAGCCAGGGCAGCCCTGTCGGCCCTGGGGGGCCCCACCCGGTGGGTCCTGTCAATCTAGATGTCAAAGTCCGGTGCGTTCCTCAACACATGGTTGAACAGACCTCTCTGCGGATGTCCTTGATCTCAGAGGTGAAATCGTGTTTCACGGTTTGCAAGTCCTCCCGGAGGGTCGTTAACAGGGACTCGAGGAAGGCCCGTGCCACCGGCTCCTCCCGGGCACCACTCTGTGCGAGAGAGGACCCCGTCTCCTGACATGAGTGAGCCACCGTAATGGGGCCCCGCTGAGTGCGGGAGAAGAGATCTTTCACGGTGAGGTCGGGGTTAGCGTCTTTCTGTGTTTTGTCCCTACTCGCACGGGTGGAGGTCATGTCCCAACACAGCGCCCCCGGGAGCGAGCGGAGCAAGCCCGTCGCCGCGCCCCGCCGGGACAAGGCTACGCAAATTGGGTGGGCACCGAGGGGCTCGGCCCAACGGCACCTTGAGGTACAGGTCCGAGGCTATGGGGGTCGAGGGCCAAGGAAGGAAGCACCTGAGATAGCGGGTGTCCTGAACTTCTTACCCCCGGAGTCGGCCTATCCCAGGCCCAAGGCGATGCCTCACAGGTCTCGTGTGGCGGGGGTCAAAGGCGAGGGCCCACCCCGTCTCCCACGGGTCCAGGACTGCCAGTCATAGCAGGTATTGGCGCAGGTCAAGCTGGCACATCCGGCCTTGACCGGTCTGTTGGGGCTGCCGCACCCCCAGGTGCCAAGACGAAGGGACGTGCAGGAGCCTCCTCACAATGGCCATCGTCGACGTGTTGGTGCCAGGCCTCCCCCTCGCCTTCCGTCACTGAAGATGCGATCCAACACTGCACCCTCTGCGCGTCCCCCTCATTTCCACGGGTAGCACAGGTGATATCGCAGGTCACACCGCTAGAGTTCCGGGTGCTGCAGGCGTGGATGGGCCCCAGCAACAGTGGTGGGCGGCGGCAGGTGTGCTCGCAGTCTTCCGGGCCGCAGGCCGCACAACACAGAGCCAGTCACAGGGCAGACCAGGACCATCCAGCCAGGCACACAATGGCGCCACGGGTCCCGCCTCCAAACGACGCCAGGGTCTCGGCCCTCAAGAGCGGAGCAGACAGACACGCCAGGGCGCCGGCTCACTCCGACTGCAGGCCACGCAGCAAGCTTTCCTGGGCCGGCAGTGGAGAGCAGAGCCAGCCGGTACCAGAATGGGCTCCCTCCAAGCAGATCAAAGCGGCCGGGACAGGGGAAGGCCGATGAATCCGCGCAGAGCGGCCGTCGCTGGATTGGGCTGCACCGCCGCCAACAGTGTGCGTCTCCCGGCCCCAGGCCCGCCGGTCCAGGTGTTAAAGATGGGGGCCGGGCGGCAGGCAGAGCAACAGGGGCCCCCCCCAGAGCCGGCACCCACCGGCAAGGACAGAACAGCTGAGCCGGGGGAAACAAATGGTCCAATGCGGTGTAACCACCGGCGGGGAGCAGGCTGTCCAGCTGCCGTCCACGCAGGTACCTCGGCCTCTGGGTCCGCCGGGGAGAAGGGCCGGTCCGTAGGCAATCTACAGCCTCGCCAAGTCCAAGTCAATCGTGCCAGGCGGCCCCCGGGAGTTCACGGGAGCGAAGAGGTCGGCGCCAAGGCAGCGCAGCATCCACCGGCCGCAGTCGTAGTGCAGACGACAATGCTCCCCAGCAGCGGTGTGTGGGCCGCAAAACGTCACCCTGCAGCAGACCATGGTGCTACGGCACAGGGGAATACCGTCACCTCCACCAGCACGTCTCCGGAAGGCAGCGGGTCGGTGCTTTAGATCGGCAGTCGGCGGTGCGGCGGCAAAGCACGTCTTACTTCGCTGCAATCCTGGCCACGCCAAAATATTGACATTTAAATATAAATTTGCTAATAATGTTGTAACAATTTATTATACTAATCTACATTCAAAATATATATAATTATTTAACATTAATATTTAACATAAAAAACTTTATATTTTAAAAAAAAGTTTAATAAACTTTTTATCTTTTCCATATGGATTGTTTTCTTTCTTCGATCTAAGTTCTAAAGTCTGCATCTAAATGTCCTTGAAGAGGTTTTCCCACCATTTCTTTTCTAAACAAGATAATCAGTGTTTGATTTTTTTTTAATCTGAGCCAACTTGGTACCTTCCAGACTTTAAGATGGTGGGTTTATATACACATTAAAAAGGGGCAGGTGGCAGGGAGGACTGTGTGGGACCTGATGCTTGGCAAACCAATGTGGTATCAAGATCGGAGGCATTAATCCATTTTTCAACCCTTTTGTTAATGAAATAAAATGGCACACTACCCAATGACACAAAGAATAAGTGAATGTAAAATGCCAGCTATTGCGTGAACTATAAATCCAACTGCCAAAAGGCAAGCCTTCACCGCTATTGTTTCTGCAATTTTCTACCTGGAGAGTGTAGATAACGCCTGTATGAGAAGTCACTTACACTGCTCATTCCCAGACTCTCCTCCGATCCACTCACACAGCTCATTCCCAGCTCCTCTTCTGCTGAGTCTTTCAGATAGCTCCATCAGAGCTGATCGTACTGCTCATCTAAACAACACTCATCTGATTGACTTCTGCATGGACCAAAAAATAACCGCTGGCAACAACCCATATTCACATACTTCCTGGTTGCCCCATTTTAGAGCCCCTCAAAAATGCCTCCATGGCACCACCTTGCACTTGCCATTCCAAGACTTCCCACTTAAACCCTACGTCACTGTTGCCATTCATCAGCCATCTCACTGTGCAACATCTCTGGCGGGTCAGGTAAAGGCCTGAATGACAATGCACTGAAATAGTGAAGTCAGAATAGCCTTAACTAAGCATGTATGTTATAAAGCCTTCATTTGAAGGCACTTCATAGGAGGTACAGGCCAGAGGTATCTCCAAGTAAAGATTGGACTAAAAGGGTTACAAAGCTCAAAAAAGAAAAGAACTTGCATTACATTTTTTAGGGAGTCAAAGAATACTATTAACAGCGATAGCACGTGGAACAATTTTGGTCAATACATTATTGTATTTTACATTGAATGAGAGAGTCTCAAGAGAAACTAGAGGATGAGTACACTGCCTGCCACGCTCTAAGGTCTAGAATTAGAGTTGCCTACTACACTGCAATGAATAAAATCGCATTGAGGTTTCTTGAATGAAGCATGTTCCATGATCTTATTAGGCATATATTTTCTGCTTCAAAGTCCCATCCACTGTTTGATTCAGCCATGTATTTACAAATCGTCCAAGTAGCACGTGATGCAGCTGGAATATCTCTATTGTAGTCATACCTTACTTGTTTTAAGGTATAAGATTATTCTCTTAACATATGTAGGGATTTTGTCCAACATTGAAAAATAGACAGCATCACTACATTTACATAGCCGTTCTTCCTTTCACGGTAATTGATTATCTAACGTTCTGTAAACTTTTTTACTGGAAATAGTTACTCCTAATCACACTGGCTCTGAGAAATTGGCCAAGCCTCTGCATCAACTTAATCAGAACTCTTCCCTTTTCTACCATTTTCAAAATGGTGCAAGTGGGTATGATTAGGTTTGTCCCTTCTCTCCTTCAGATGTTGCTATGTAGCAATGCATCAAGATTTTCCAAGAACTGTATCATCTCTATATGGAAAGAAATTAATATTCACCTCTATACATGCCAAAGAAGCCTTCCGACCGGACAGTCTTAACCAGGCAATCCCACCTGCAAACATAAAAGGAGAAAAGCTTAATTTTTTATAAAGATTCAAACAAAATCACTGGTGTTAAGAGAGAGTATACAATCCCCTAACTATTGACATGTCATGCAGCTCACCAGTAGCCATTTATCAATAGATTTCATCCCAAATTCACGGTAAAACAGGAGCTATTAGTAATGCAAATATGCAGGTAGAAATGTTAAAAGCAAACAAAAGGTCTGAAGCTGATAAAAATGAAATGTTTTGTAAATACTGCACTCATTATGGTCTGTTACCTCTCAACTGTTTGGGTTCCCCTGGCTCCCCCTTTATAGTGGTTGGCCCCTCGGGAGTTCCTTTAGAATGTTCATTAGAGAAATGGTGGTTGTACTCTGGAGCGAAGCATGAGGACGAAATAAATACAGTTCTTCTAGCAATTTGCTGTTTATGTGAGTTCCTTATAATAATGGCAACGAGGACACTGAAAAAAGGAGTGCTGTGTTCACAAGCTGATGCTGTGCAATGCTGGTGTAAATTTGTAGTGGTTGGAATGCATGTGTTTGTGTATCTGACTAAAAGCAAACCATTCTGTTAACAATATTAGTATTACTATTGTGTGGTGTTGCACATGGTAGTGTTTTCTGACTACATGATTAGGAGGTGAGTCCTAAACATGAAATATGGAGATGGTTATGAATGCACTCTCAGAATTCTGAAGGGACTGTCAGGGCAGCCATTTTGTTTGAGAGTTAGAAGATCAGAGCAGAGGAGAGCAGTGGTTAGAAGATGGCTAGAGATGAACACTGAAGAGTGAATATGGTCAATTGCTCTCTGCATGGAGTTGAAGCCTTGAGCATCTCTGTCCAACGTAAGGGGGCTCCAGGCACCTAACTTCCTTTAGAGCGTTGCAGAATTTTTTAAGACCGATATTAAACAAGCTAACAGGGTTAGGGATTAGTTGAGCTCTTGTTAACAATTTTAAGTTTCACTGACTGAGCCAGTGGTTCCCAAACTGTGCGCCGTCATGAGTAGCGATGGGCGCCGCGCACGATTTGGGAAAGATAGCGTCCGGCCAGGCCTGAATGCTGCATGAAGTTTATACCAGCCGCAGAGCAACATACGGAGCAACATATGGGGGAGTTAAAAATGCCACCTGCAGAATCCGGGAACATGGTTTGGCCCAAGAGCGCACTGCCGCATTACGTGCGTACGTATGTACTTTCATAGACGTGGCATACGCAGCTCTGACCGTTATTGCTGCCCGCCGTGTTCTGCTGTGCCTCGTGGGACCTTCTTCAGAAGTTACCAAAATAGCCGGTAAGTAAGACTAGGGCTGGGAGTGTTGGTTTGTTGAACTGGCATGGGAGGGATTCCTGTGTGGTTGAGCAGTGAGTAGACCGTCTGGTTGCGTTTGTCCAACAAACAATGATGTGTCCTTGGAGCTGCTCCCTACAGCTCGGGTCACGGCGCATGAGGCTGTTGGGACCTATTTGGTGTGACCCTGACCACTGACCCTGATCGACGCGAGAACCCTATAATCATGAATAGAAAAGACTAACAGGCAGGGTGTTATCGATCAGAAAAGGGGTTTAGAGCCGTCCTTAGCAGCGGCATGGTAACTATCACACGGCGCAGAGAGATTTTAATTGGTTGCGATTCTTGAGGATAGAAACTGCGGCATAAGGATGACTCGTGCATGCTTATTCCAGTCAGTGCGTTTTCCCGCCGTTTCGCCTTCCAGCATAAATACCCTATCTAGAATGTTAAAGCCCCGGCATAAAACCAAAGGCCTTAATTATGATTTATTTTTTAACGAGCTCCGTGGAGCCCGCCTTTTTAGTGTACTGATGTAATGTAAATGCTGGTGATACTATTATTATTAATGGATGCCATGCCGATCTTCTGCCCAACCTCAGTTTTTTTACTACCTAGAATAGAAGTAGATTGTACACGATCTTGTCAGTATTTATGTATCCAGGACTAGTGCTCTCTCTGTCATACCTTTTTCTCTGAGCTTTCTAACCCAGCGCACCGATCGCTATTAGTAAAATTAAACTACTGGACTCACGGCACTAACTTCAAATACACCACAGAAAATGACTGAGTTGGAAGGCTGAGAAACCCTTTACTCCTCTTTGCTTTGTGGTTCAATATGCTGCCTTAATCCCAATTGAAAGCAAAGTCACTAACAGTCACAACCGCAGAACAAGAGGAAGGACTCCGCATTGAAGAAACTGTTCTTCAGCCAACAAACAAATAATAAAGAAAACGTACCCATCGACTGCCGACCTGAAATTTGTTCTTTAGCCAGGCATATGCAACCAAACACTATATTTAGGCCTACACAAAAAATAGAGGAACACTTTTATGAAGTAGTATTATGCAATATTTATATTAGGTGTGCTGGTGTGGATACAATTTATAAAATGTCCTTACTTACATATATGTAATGACAACACTGTGACTTGTACATTCACATAACGCCAGAAACTTCTGGAGCTAAGTCATGGAAACATATTTTGCTATTAATCTTGTGTATCGTTTCTCACTTAAAGAGTTTTTATTGAACAACTGTTATATTTTTATTTTGTTACAAATATGATTATAATACCTTCATTCCATCCCAATTAATTTAAGGAAGACAACAGGAAGTACTCCCGAGGTCGGGCTTACATCCCCCTCACCCGCCTACTGGTAAAAAGATGGTGGGGAGCCACGGCCAACTGCCAATTAGGTCAAGGGAGCCACAGGTCAAAAAAGTTTGAGAACCACTGGACTAAGTCAATACTATACTGGGATAACAGGGCTGACTGCAGCCGGATAGGAATATACAGTAAATGAGATCCAATTGGTGCTAGGAAGAAAGAGTCTTGTCTGAGAGAAGGCATAAGAAAGCACTTGTTTTATTTTAAAACCAACAACAATAGGGTGTAAACTCATTTCTATTGGAAATAACCCTTCTATTGAATATGGTGTAAGTATGACTTAAAAGGAGGGCAGAATAAAAATTCCACTACCTTAAGCACAAGTGCAATCCCTTTTATGTAAAGTGCCCAAGTATTCCAGAAGCATGTAATAGAGAAGATTTAAACAGAAATAAAGTAGTTGCTCAGTGTACATTTCCAAATGATAAAGCAAGATATAATGGGTGTTCAATCCATCAGAAATTAAAAAAACATTTGCAGTGCCACATGAAGAAGTATTACGATTATAGCTATAGTAACGTATGCTTCTGTAAACCAATTCTCACAGAACTACTTCAGTCAGTCAAAACTATAATAGAAAATAGAAAAATAGTTGTATTAAATATATGTTCTCTATAAACCTGTTTTTATGCTCCATATTCTGTACGAAATGCAGTGGTTGCTTGTGTTTTACCAAACTACATGTTTCGTCCATCATTTCAAAGGTCTAACTTTAAGTAACACTATTGCTCCATCCCAGCTCCAGACGTCACGTATAGTGTGACTGGCAGGTCCAGTCATAAAATAACCATGATGGTGCCAAGTTAAATAGCATGATCAGGAAAGCAGCCATAGAAGGCCCCAACACAAGCAAGCATAAAAAATAGTTTTAGGGGAGAGGGAAAAGAGAGTTTATGTGAATTTATCTGTATGTATGCAAACGCATTTCAAAAATTCAGACTTGAGAGAGTGTTTTATGTGCTTTTATCTGTATGCATGCAATTGTGTTGGCGTATGTGTGTTGGCATGCATGAGGTTGATCATATGCCCTTGCATAATGGTGATAACTCTTAGTATATAGTGGCTACTCTGACATGATGGTGTCCATCCCTGAAATGTTGGTGGCCAAGGCACGATGGTAGCAATATTTGACTAACTAAAGGTACACATGGCATGATGCCGCCCACACCTGATACAATGGTGGCTCTGGCATAATGGTGAGAATTACTGCCATCACCTGGACATCCTTAACATGATGGAACACCGCAATGGTATAATGCTGGTCATGGCACACTGCTGGCAAATCTTGAAATATTCTTACCATATATTTGCTGGGCCTGGCATACTGTGGTAATGTGTGACTTACTCTGGGCTTTGCTTTGGAGGATTTTCAAAATTAAAAGCCTGTACATGGAAGCAAAATATGTGTGTGGATTTCCATAAACTGAAATGCTGATGTTTAGGGAATAAAATAGTGGCACGTATGGCCGTAAAACCACAAAAGGCCATCAAGTCTGAGTTTGATGTCATGGTAATTCCTCATTCTCCATCTTCGTTCAGACAGGTCTGCGGTGTTTCCATGGACCTTGTAATTCACAATTAAGTACACAAAGCTATAAATATACAGCAGCATTTTCCTGTGAATTAAGCATGACTCTCATTGCTATCTCATTCGGACATAACAAAGCAGCCTACAGACATTGCACAACTCGAAATCAACTGCATCTGAGGTGAGGTGAAGCACGCATTTCAGGCCCCTCCATCTTGAAGATGGGGAGACCCCTCCAATCAGGGCTAGGACTATGCCTCCTCCCACAGGGGTGTGGCATCATTGAGGGTGTAGTCACCCAAGATCGGGTGCCCATTGGCCCTACCTGCTATTCCCTCCTTCCTGAAAAGCTTGAAAAGGACTACTGACTTGGCCCCAGCCCTACAGGCCTGTCTAAAGCTTCAAAGACCCTTTGAGAAGATGACGCCTGTCCGGCAGGCAGCAACTTCAAGAAACCTGAGGAAACCTGCCTGAACTTTGAGAAAGATTAGAACGCGGTTCTGTCACCAAGAAACCAACACAAAGGACTCCAGTGTCCTCCAGGTCAGCGAGTTCTGCCCACTCGCACCCAACGCCTCCAGCCCATATCCACCCGACGCCTCCAGCCCATGTCCAGGTGGACAACTGACCCAGCTGAATGTCGGCTTTGTGCTAAATAACTAACTGAAACTTAAAGATCAGGTGAACAGAATTACAGCTTGTAGGAAAGTGGCTCTGTATATACTGTTCCCAAATAGGTACAGTGTGTACAGAGTCCACAGGCCCCAGAGGTTTGGCAGAGGCTAAAGTTACATATAACCTTACTCTCTAAAGTGGTAGCTTGGTCGAGCAGTAAGGCAGTATCAGAGGACAGTGTAAAGCATTTGTTGTACACACTCAGTCAGCAAATGGTCTCACACACTCAAGAACTTAACTCTAGGCCAATGGTTTGTATATAAAAATATATGGTTGTTTTATTTTAGAACCAACAATAGGTATCAAAATATACTTTCTCAGAATGAGATGCTTTAGTTAAATACTTTGCAAATGGTAATTGACTTGGAATGCAATAGTTACAGTTTGTTGCAATAGGCAACACAATTTCAAACAATAAATTGAGCTCAATGGGAATTTTAAGTTATATGCAATTGATTACTTTCAGGATTACTTTTCTAACTCCAGGACTGGATCCTAGATTCACATCCTGGGACAGTTCTTGGAAACAAGTGAGTAAATACGTTTTAGTTACTGTTGTGATTTTTAAGCAATATATTTCTATTTTAAAAGTTGACAACTAGAAACTTTTTCTAATCAAATTACCAATGTTATCCTATGGGAGGAAATTCACTTAGCAGATAAGTAGGGTTATGGTTACGTTTTCTAGGTCAGTGTTGGATCCTGGATCCAGCACGAGTGTACCACCTGTAAGCAGTTGAGAGACTGCGTTTAAGTTATACAGGCGATTTTTAACGAATATTTATAAGTTTGCAAAATCGACACTTAGAAGAAATTTCACAGAAAAACAGTCAATGGTTTCCTATGGAAGAAAATTCAAGTTACGGGTAAAGTATGTTCCCGTTACTTTTGTAATCCAGTACTGGGCTCCCTGGGCCTTGGTGAGCTCAATCGACAGTGCTCCTACGACCCCCTACATCTCCACTTATCCCTGCTGTTGTTGGTCTCCCGCCTGCAGGCTCCGGTTTGACGCCTACAGCCTGTTTGTTGAAAGCAAAGTCTCCATTGACAATCACAGGGCACCCAACGCTTAAATTGCATCCTACCGCCCCTTATGCCGCTGGTGTTGTATGTTTGGTGCTGCTTTGTGTCCCCCCCCCACCCCGGTTACCCCCCTGCAACTGATTTACCTACCTGCAAGCAGTATGGCTTCTAGCACCCCCAGTCTCTATTGAAATGCATTGGGCTGAACTCCGATTTTGACCTCTGCACCTGGCCGCCATTGTGCCACTGGTGGTGCAGTTTTGGTACTCACCTGACCCTTGCTGACCTTTGGACCCGAAGACTGGGACTGTAACTTGCGTACTTACCTGTATAATCGCATTATTGTTTCCTCCACAGGATAACTGAACAGTTCAAAAATTGCACTAAGTGTCGACTTTTGAAAGTGAAAAGTATTTTTATTTAAACGCGTCCTTCCTTACCTTATTGCGAAGATCTTGGTCTTAAAATAAAACACAAACCAAGACCGAAACTGCACTTTGTAGAATTTAACTGACAGTATATACAATGTGTTACCTTTTGCTGCCAATCTGGCATATTTTTCCCATCTCCAACTTCTCAAGAACCACTCTATGGATTTACACAAATCCAAGAAAAGCACATTTCTAAGTAAAGTTCTCCTTTCATGCCAATTAAGCATTGATCTGTTCGATCGTTTTTGATAAAGCAGTGAACAAAACTTCCAGTAAGACAAAAAAAAAAACAACACACACACACAGACATCGTTTTGACCCCCACACCTTAACATTTTTCCCCTGCATACAACTAAAAGAAAACTGACATGCTAGGCCTTAGACGCATAATCTAAGTAAGTGCCCTATTTTGTGTAGATCCGTCCATGGGGATCAGTTATCGGCAAATCAAAAAACGCATTTTCAATGAACGGTTGTCTTGAACCATAACTGCACATTAGCGACCACTTTTGTGTAATATGTCTATACGGTTTTATATCACTTAACTGTGCAGATGTTTCTATGCCAGTGTTTTTTGCAGATGTTTCTATGCCAGTGTTTTTTTTGTAGAGTCTGCTGATCAGGAACTTTTCACAGATGTCTTCTGCAAAGATGTAAACTGAGCAAAGCAGAATGTGCGAGCTATGGTGTACGTTGTGCATCTTACACCGCGGGAAATGTAATTGTTTTTTCAGCGAATATATATCAAAGAGACACACACAGCACAAAAAAAGAACACACATAGTACAGTGCACAAACCTTTATACACTTCACAAGGCGCACAGTGCACACACGTGTACATTCAAATGCAGCATGGTAAAAAACTACACAACTTGACAAGCACTGCAAAATCAAACACTGCAACTATGATTGATTATTCACTGTACAATTCAGGAAAATGACACACTTGTTCTCAAGAGTACAGTACACAAACCTATGAAATAAGCAAGTGTGCTGCAATGTGCAGGCAAAAGATTTAAGTCTGAACAGGCATAATCTTGAGGGGGAAAAAACAGTTCATTTTCAGTGCAAGTCTTCTATCAAAACAAGTCAATGCCATGCCAACTATGCTCGAAATGTTTTCCAGGATGATTCATCCAAAGTGGCTGAGGAGAGACGGAAAACCACAAGGGTGCGGCATGAGAAGCGAAAACAGGAGACCAGAGGGGGGGAAGGAAGGCAGACCTGCTGCGAAGCTGAAACAAGCAAGATCACCACAGGGGCACACAAGAACATAGGGCACCAAGAGAATTACAGAAGATGTTTAGTAATCCTCCGGTCTCTACCGCTTTGACAATCTTCATTGTTTCCCCCAGATTCTGCCACTCAAAGTCACTCTCTGCGGAAGTAAATGTCTCCTTGTTTAGACCCATCACCTCTATTAGGCTTCCCTTATCTTCCTGCTCCGTACCATCTGAACACCCTTCTTCCAACCCATTGTTTCGCGGCCGCGGCAGAGGAGTTACCTCCTCTACTCTCGCTCTCACTATGCTATTGCTTAGCTCAGACGTTCCGTGTTACACACCTAGAATCTTCTCTTTACCTTTTTTCACACTCACTTTCCTCACCATTCTTTCTCGCCTTGTAAGCCTATGAGTTGTATTTTGTCTCTCACATACTCACATACATGCAGCACTCCACCCATCCGTGCAATTTCTCTAGCGATATGCTACCAAGTTCTTCAACTCTCAGTTCACCTCACTACCCTCCTATTCATTTCATTGTATGCTCAGCCACCTGGCGCACTCACCTCTCGACTCCTAAGATATCTTTCGCACAACTGAACGCTCTCCCCAACTATTTACCTGCTTCAATCTTGTGCATATTTTTTCCACACATCTGTTTCTGTATATATACACACACATATATATATATCTATACACACACACACACATATATATATATCAAATCCTAGAAATTCACGGAAAACCCCACAGTTAAAGTGACATTATAGTTAGGGCTTGAAATAACACAAAATGAACATTTAAATAAAAATTAAAAAAACACAAAACCTGAAATTCACATCTTCCACTTTACTGACCTAGCAACCTCGCCATGCACAGCTTTTCACCTCACATGTTACGTCACTCATGACATTAAATTACATAATGGATGACATCACTGGATGGCATTCCAATTGGCATCATTGATATTTCAACATCAGTATAAAGTCACTTTAATCCTTGTTTTTTCCCGTGAATTTCTCTGGGTTTTTTATGTAACGTATCTTACTTACCCACCTAAAAAGTCACTTTAACGTTAGTTTTTTCTGTGAATTTCTCGGGATTTTCTATCATATTCAGTCAACCCCCCCAGCTGAGCATGGCTTTCACGTGTATGCAAGGGGTGGTTGGTTTGCTGGGCAGGCCCTGCACCCCACCTTCCACAAATTCCCATTTCCCCACATACCCCCAACCCACATTTAATGTATTATTATTATGTTTTTTTAATTTGTGGGTACCACAGTACTTCCGTGGTACCAACACTCAAGCTTCACCAGCACAGTGCCATGCAAGCTTTCCCAGGAGTGGTATCATGGGGGTGGGAGAGCATCAACAACGGTTCCTTAAGGTATAGCCATGCGGGTTCGGCATTATAAAACAAGGGCTAGGAGGTCAGAGTGTGTCTACCCTGCTCCATTATACTACTTTTTAAAAGTAAATTCAAAACAGAGAGACCAAGTTCATGAGCCATGTAATAGTGGCCACAACATTTTTTTTATCGGGGTTGCAGTCAGCACATCAATTCTCTTGGTGCCGCTGGCAAGATCCCTCAGCCAATCAGAGGGCCTTATTTTTTATTTATTTATGGTACAGTTGGACTCCTGTGGCACCTCAGTAGGACCAATCGTCCATATATACCTAACCTTTTAACTACTTCTTGACCACCCTGAGCAACTCTTCGATGTGTGGTTGACACTAAATAAGGACAAACACTCTGAAATTTTTTGTCGTTTAGTTCAGCCGTTTTTCTGTATCGGAGACCAAAGTTTCCTATGGGAATTAACATGGGAAATCAACATTTTGGTACCCCTTTTTTCTTGGCCCTCACTTGATAGATCACCTTAAAACTTTCCAGGAAGGAGCTGATGTGCATATATATATTTTTTTTTTAAATAAAGTTTTGTGCAGGTTCACTGAATGGCTACAACTTAATTAGCAAGACAAAAAATTCTCGATCCTATGGAAACTCTGACATAACTGCCTCTGTGTTATGTATATATTTAGTCTATGGTCTTGTCCTCAGCTCCTCAATGCCCACCGTAGGAAACCAGATCCTCCTCTCGGTATCCTCTGTTTTTCTCAGTCTTATGTCTGCTTCTCCTTTTACATGTTGATAAAATAAGACTCATATGTAGTCACATACAACAAAACCCACGAGCTGCCTTTGTTCGAGGCTTCTCGCCTGTCCTTCGGGCTAGCAGCAACTTGCAGGCAAAACTAACACAGCTGTCAACGAGGCTATTGTGAGTAAGCTTTCTGATTATTATTGTATTTCGTAATATTGCTCACAATGATTCACTCCAGGTAGTCCACGTTATGCTGGAACAATAGAAAAGGTGAATGCACAGGTGTGACATATAAGAGCCATTCTTTGAGACTCAACGTTTAACTATAACAATATAATCCACCTTTTGTGTCTATAAAATGGTATTCAATGTGTTGCTATGGACTTTCTGCCTGGTGATGTGTTGTGGACAAGGTGTTCATTTATACAGTCTACTGATAAACCTAGCACTTCCCTGGCAGGAGTCCAGAGAGCACTGGTTCATTTACTAATAGACACCATCAAGCGTTTTCTTGCGAACTCTTGAAGTAAGTTAGCACCTTTATCCTGCCCGCAGAGTTGGCAGTGGGAAGGAAGTTCATGCCGATCGTATGCTCCTCAAACTAGGTTCTTTTTTCTATTGTCACAAGCATGTGGCTTTAGCATCTTCTCTTTATATTTTTTATTTTATTTCTGAAGGAAGCCTTTTGACCAGAAACACTGCACACTGAATTGTACACAGTACATTTCGATATTGTATTCTATTGTACTGTAATTGCATTTATTTAAATTTTACTACCCCGGACGAGGCATAGAAGCGCTTTTTCTGTGAGAAGCACGCTACTCCGAAACCCGTAAAGGATTAGTGGTGAATTAGTATAGTGAAATCTGAAAGTAATTTGAATGGTCGACATGTCAGTCTGTTATTTGAAGGAGAGTGTAGGGATAGAAGAGGGAAGGATTTAGACTGTATTTATTTATTTATTATTATTTTTGTTCGAGCTCACAGCAATAGGAGGAGGCTTAGGATGAGTAAAAAGGAGATGTAGGGGGAAGAGTCAGAGGGAAGGGTTTAAAAAAAAACAGCTTGTTTGGGAGATCTGAATAGTAAAAGAGGTATGACATGATGCAAGGAGGGGTAGAGTAGGGAAGAGTCTAGAGAGGGTTATTTGGGGGATCACAGTAGGGGTATGGGCTTTGGGATGAGTGAAAGAAAGGAGGTAGAGGATATATTGATAGAGGTATTGGGTGAGAAATAGGGTCGTGCATTTGGAAAGAGTAGCAGAATGAGGTTTGAGATGAGTCAGAATTGAGGTAGAGGATATATTGAGAGTGGTATAGGGTGAGAAATAGGGTAGTTCATTGGATATGCTGAATTAGAAGAAAAGTAATAAATATATAGATTTTTTTGTAATTCAATAGTGGAGCAATAGTAGATAAATAGTTATGATAAAAGATTTACTTATTTATGAAGTCACTTATAAACAAAGAATAATGTAAATATCAGTAATATGTGCATTTGTTAAGCGGAACTAACGAATATCTATATTTTTTAAAACAATTATTACACATGTTTATACAAAGCAATACACATGCTGGTTTGGGTGTGCGAGACCCTTCAAGAACCTATGTACAGTAGGAGATTTTAAAAGTGAGTACTCTCGACAGGAGTGGTATGGGTGGAAAGGCATACAGGAGGTCTGTGCTCCACTTGAGACTAAAAGCGTTGCTGAGCATTAGCCCCCTTGGAAACTCCAGCGAGCAAAACTGCTGACATCGTGGATTCTCTTCCGAGGCGAATAAATCTAACCAAGGCTCTCCCACTGCTCAAAGAGGCCTGGCACCACCTCTGGATGGAGACACTATTCGTGATCCGCTATGCAACGACAGCTGAGTTAGTCTGCCCTGGTGTTCAGAGAAACGGCCAGGTGTTGAGCCACCAGGGATATGTCCTGCTTTTCCAGCCAAGTCTAGAGGCGTAGGGCCTGCTGACAAAGGGTCCACGACATTATTCCACCTTGTTTGTTGCAGTACTACATGGCGGTAGTGTTGTCCGTGAACACCTGAACTAGCCTTCCCTTGAGAGATGGAAAGAAGGCTTTCAGTACCAAACTAATCACTCGGAGCTCCAGCAAGTTGATGTTGAACCCAACTTCCGCCGGAGACAAGAGTCCTCTGATCTCTACCTCTCCCAGGTGGCCGCCCCATCCCAGAAGTGACGCATCTGTCACCACTGCAAGATCTGGTTGGGGAAGGGAGAGGGGTCCTATCAAAGGCTGTTTACTATGTACAAAACTAGAGCTAGGTTTCATATGTGTGTGCAAAATAAGTGGTACTATTTCAGTTTTTTGATCGTTACTGGGGAGCTTGGAGGGACAATCTTAAAATGATGTGCTACATATAATCACATATAACAATTTAACAGAACATGCATCATTTATTATGGTTGACCAAGGTCAGTCACTGGAAGGTACAGAGGAAAGATGGGTTAGTGATCACAGATAGATGTTTGCCCTGGGCCTAGACTGAAGCCGTGAGACTTCATGTATTAGTAGGAAGTGAGAAAGAATAATTTTACAAACAATATTGAATTTTACACTCAGTAGGTTATATATTCCAGTGGAGAAGTGTAAAAAGCTCAACACATCTGGATAAGGATGGGGAACAAAGAGAATTAGAAGCAGTAAGGACAGCGGGTCAGCAGAGAACATTGTTCAATTGGGGACATAGCAGGAAAGATTCTGAGAGAGCTAGGGAAGTTAGGTACCATGTATGGCTTTAAAGGAAGGAAGAGGATCATGTAGCATGACCAGCTGGCTACGAGGTGGTAATAGGAAGTGGACGTGTGTCTAGGGAATTGAAGAAGGTTTGGGTGAAAAGTTGATCACTTTGTCGTGGAGGAGTAGTCCTACAGCAGGAGAAGAAGAGTAAATAAGTGTGAATGTTCATTAAGTTAACCTGCTTGCAGAACAAATGGATATGATGGGGGAATGCCTGACTCCTATTAGAGTTCACTGTTACCCCAAACTTGCTGACAGATGGAGAGGAAAAACGGTTTGGGGGAGATGGAAAAAGAGAGTGATGGGTGAAGTAATAGGGGCAAATAAGTACATGACGTTGATCCTCTTGGTCCGCAAACAGTTGAGCAAAAGGGAGTGAAGATAGATGACCTAGTCTTGGTGGACACCCATCAACATTGGTGTTGGTGAGGGGCTACCAAAACAACAGAAAATACAGCTTAAGAGGTACAAGGAGAACAAGTTGAGGGCTGCACTAGTGAAGTGCAATGTATCTCTTGTGGATAGCATGATGGGTGACCATGGTAAATGCTGTTGAGAGGTCAAGTAGGACATGGATGGAAGAGGAAAGATGGCTGTGACCAGAGGTTGGGAGTGTGGTTGACAAGATCCTTATTGAAGGAGATTTAATGGGTTGTGGGGTGGTAGAGAGATTGTGAGCTAATTAAACACAACATGTCCAAGTATTTTTGGGGAAAGAGATCGGGATTACTATGGTTGTTGTAAATCAACTAGGACAAATGCCAGGGATGGGAGAGTCCTTGAAAAGCTCAAAGAACTCATTAAAACTAACTGTAGAAAACTGTGTGTCCTTATTCTCTGTATGTCTGGCCTGGTGTCTGGAATGCTGAGAGTGAATAATGATGTAGTGCATGACTCGCCCTCGTCTCATCCTTGAACCTTCCTTAAGATTAATCTAATTGCCACCAAGAAACCTGTATAGTGGTGATATAGATAAGCTTTAAAGGAGCCAGTGAGCTGTCCCTGTGAGAGGAAAACACTTGCTTTGAAATGAAGGATGGTCCAAAGAAAGGAATATGTAGTTTGTGGCCCAAGATCCTGAAATCCAATGGCACATGGCATCAGCATGCCCTGCTGGGCAGGTGGAACCCAGTGAAGAGGATGTGCAGAGAATTGGAAGACTTCCAGTGCCTTACTACTCGGCCATAGTGAGGCTTACTTCTCTGCACCACATGAGCTCCAAGGAGCAGTGGCCGTTGGTGGGCACAGGACAGATGTTAGCTGAACATTTAAAGCAGTTACTGTGATTATGTGTGATTAGTGAGTAGACAGAGACTGAGAAAGAGGAGCAGGAAAACGTTGAGTGGTGTATGGGGGACTGCAGTTCCCGAAGAAGAGGAAGGATGCAGCATAAGGAGTTGCTGGAAGTAAAAAGAGATTTTGTTTTAGGGATTTTGGGGCCCAGAACAGCGATGACTGAAAAACTGGAGTTCAAAGTACTGTGGTCTCTTGAGGAAATACCAAGACTTGGTGAGCTCCCTAGTCATCTGCAAGCTCTCCGCAATGGAGATACTAGGATTTATTTTAATTTGGTCCGCATTGCCCAGACGTGGGTTCCTGGCTCACTGTGCCACTGGATTCAAGCTATCCTGGCTGATGAGGGGTGAAACCCCGAAACCGGTCCTGGGATGCTTGTTTCCGGTCCAGGGAGGACCTGGCTTGGCAGTTCGGGTTGGACTGTTCCCATGAGGCACAGGGTCAAGACTGATTTGCGTATGGCCAGGTCTAAACTGGGTGGCATGGTGAGCAAAAGAATGATGGATTTAACCCAGATCTCTTGACTGGAGTGAATATTTTGATTTGTTCTGCATTCCGTCCATCAATTGTGAGTCTTCTACATTTTTTAATATGGCCAATGGACTTTCAAAAAGATAGGAGACTAAGCAGCAAAAGCAGCCGTTGTTTGTCTTTCGCTAGTTTTGAAGGGCCAAGTGCAAAATATGGTAAGAACTAGATACTCAGGTGCACAGCAGATGCATAGAGTATTAGGTAGAGCATGTGGCCATGTGCAGGAGGACACAAGTGTTCACTGTTAAAGTTCATGGTGTGTGTCATAACCCTTAATACAAGTCCACTGATGGCAACTGCCATATTTCCTGCAATTAGTCGTGATCGGTATTTACTGGATGCTGCATTTTCGTTGATAATGCTTCGGCGTTGCCACAAGATCACCCTGACTGTGACCGTCTTTTTAAGATTCGGCCTGTTCTTGATCACTTTGTAGAGCGATTTTCAGCGATCTATAAACCAGGGGAAAAAATAGCTGTTGATGAGTCTTTGGTCCCACGTTGCATTGTGGGCCGTCGCGGGCACTAGCCTACCCACACAAGTGAGGTACCATTTGTATCGGAAGACTTTGGGAAATGCAGGGTGGGTGGAATTTTGTGGATCCACACAGATTCCAGAACTTTCCGTCACAGAAATCGGAGGAAAATGTGTTTTTTGTACAAAGTTTGAGATTTGTAAGGGATTCTGGGTAACAGAACCTGGTGAGAGCCACACAAGTCACCCCCTCCTGGATTACCCTGGGTGTCTAGTTTTAAAACATGTATTGGTTTGCCTAGGTGCCGGCAGAGCTAGGGTTCAAAATCCACAGCTAGGCACTTTGCAAAAAAAAGGGTCCGTTTTCACTGTAAAAATGTGGTGTGTCCACGTTGCGTTTTGGGCAGTTTCCTGTAGCGGGCACTAGGCCTACCCACACATGTGAGGTACCATTTTTATTGGAAGACTTTGGGGAATGCGGGGTGGTTGGCAGTTTGTGGATCCACGCAGATTCCAGAACTTTCCATCACAGAAATGTGATGAAAATGTGTTTTTTTGACAAAGTTTGTGGTTTGCAAGGGATTCTGGGTAACAGAACCTGGTGAGAGCCACACAAGTCACCCTTCTCCTGGATCCCCCTGAATTTCTAGTTTTCAAAAATGTATAGGTTTGCTAGGTTTCCCTAGGTGCCGGCAGAGCTGGGGTTCAAAATCCACAGCTAGGCACTTTGCAAAAAAATGGTCAGTTTTCACTGTAAAAATGTGGTGTATCCACGTTGCGTTTTGGGCCGTTTCCTGTTGCCGGCACTAGGCCTACCCACACAAGTGAGGTACCATTTTCATCGGGAGACTTAGGGGAACACAGAATCATAGAACAACTGTTATTACCTATTGACCTATGCATTTTTGCCTTCCAAATGTGAGACAATGTGTAAATAAGAAGTCACATTGAAAAATATCCTAAAATTCAGATGCTAGAATGGGTACCCACAATGTGCAACTAGATACTGTTTCTCAACTCTATATTTTATTCCCATTTTGGAAATACATAGGTGTCTTTGATACCAATTTTTCACTCTTTAGATTTTACCAAATGAATTGCTATTTACCCAGTACATAGTGAAAAACCATTGCAAGACGATACTCAGTTTATGGCTCTGGGTTCCTCGGGTACTTGGTGAACCTACAAGTCTTGTATATCCCCACAACCATAAGGGTCATGCGGATGTAACAGATATTGCTTCAAAAAATCTGTCATACTTGGCAGAAGTTACAGGTGAAAACGTTGGCACAGATAGCTGTTTTTTTCAACTTATTTTCAATTTCTTTTATTGTCAACTGTTAGTTTCTATAAAAAAAAACCTTGAAGGATCTACAAAAATAACCCCTTGCTGAATTCAGAATTTTGTCTACTTTTCAGAAACGTATAGCATTCCCAGATCCATTATTACTTTCATACCCACTTCTACCTCTAACTGGAAGGAGGTTGAAAGCACAAAAAGTAGCAAAAACAGGCTAAGTCCCAGTAAAATGCCAAAACTGTATTAAAATGTTTGCTTTTCTGAAAAAAGTAAGCTTGTCCATGAAAGCTGGGAAGATGATGATTTCAGCACCACAAACCCTTTGTTGACACCATTTGCAGGGAAAAAAACAGCCGCTTTCTTCTGCAGCACATTTTCCCCAATTTAAAAAAAAAAAAATAGAAAATGTTGCTCTATTTTGGCTAATTTCTGTGTCACCTCCATGGGAATCCACAAACCCTGGGTACTTTTAAAATCCCCATGATGTTGAAAGTAAAGGATGCAAATTTGGCGTGGATTCCTTATGTGGTCAAATTGTTACAGTGTCCTAAGCGCGAACTACCCCAAATAGCCAAAAGAAGGCTTAGCATGGTGGAGGGGGGGCCTAGCAGTGAAAGGGTTAAGGGAGATTTTAGAACAGTGGAATGTTTACACTTTTAGACCCAGTATCACTCTCCCATTTAATTCTCTACCAGCCACCTCACCAATCCATCTGCCTATATCCGACATCATAACATGCCCTAGTTTAAGGCTAAAAACACATCACAACGTTCATATACTGCGTGAGATATTTGATGTGGTTATTCTGCTCATTTGAGTTTATTCTGCCTTAAATTATAAAATAGCAGCCTAAACAAATGAATACAAAAAATATGTATATCGATACAGCTCTAGCATGGATGTTTTAACCAGGATCACACATCAAGGAATATCCCTGCTGTGAGCTAGTCCAAGGACATTACACACAAGAGGTGGGACGGAAGCGGGGAAGGGACAGAAGCAAAGGTGGGGCGCAGATGGCTTACAGAGGTAGAGCATTACACATTTTGCAGCAGGGGTCATTCTATGAATGGGACACCATTAAGTAAATGACATGGATAGAATGACACTAAAATGATCATTTAGGTGCGATGAAAATGTAGTTCAACTGTTGAGTAAGGTATAATTTTCTGTTCCTGGCTAAATATAAATCTTCCTCCGAATACTTACATTCCGGTGTAGATCACTCGGCCCTGTTGGTTCTGGAGACGCGTTTTGGCCAGATCAATGGGAAACACGCATGTCACGCCCACCAGCCCAGCTATGCCACCATTGATCAACTTCGCTGTCAAACTACAACGAAATAATGAGGGGAGTAGGGTTAGTGGCGTAATTAGAATGAGATAGATGTTAACAACAAGTCTGCGGATTTCCTGTGTCAAACACTTTTTTAAATTAAACATAATTCCTCCATTTTCCTAAACTCCATTTTTCTCACCTCCTAAATAACATGGATGATGTTGACACAGTGTTTGGTCACTAATACAGTGAAAAAAAATACATATTGCATTTGAACAATATTTGAAATTTGTAGATTGTGGAAAACAGAAAAAACGGGTTGTAGTCCCAAGTGAATCCAATTTCTGCATAAGGCAAAATGCTGCACACATCAACTCAGTGTGATGTGCCCATAATGCATTTCTGGTTTAAAGGGGACATCCAGTCAAAAGTAAAACAATTCTCTTTTAACCCAATCTTACATCATCAGCAAGCTCCAACAATAAGGGAAGTGGAATATCCTATTGTCGGATGACGTCTAGTTGGCTTCTAAAACATATATCATTCACGAGGACCAGGTAGCCCCATTGAATTCTTGGGTCGTATGTTATTGTGGTACTTTTGTATACTCCCCTGGAGAGGTGTGGCTCACTGGTTAGAGGCGGCAGATCCGCAAGCAGAGAATCGGCCAGGGACCAGGGTTCAATTCCCGACGCGGCAGGGTTGTGGGCCAGGGTCAAAACGGACTCGATAATTCTCGCCTCGGTACCTACTCTAACCAGGAACACACTCGGCTACTCTGGGCATTAGCTTGCCTCATCTCCACAACGGCCCCCCACATTCGCCGGGGATGCCTGGTTTCACCTTGGAGATACCCAGGAGGGACCATCTCACAGGGATAGCCAGGACGGGTTCCCCAGCGGTCTACAGCGCCACGACGCCTCAGGGCAGCAGTGCGCTTTACAAGACACATACGAACAATTGTTACTTACCTGTAAACAGGTGGTTCTCCAGTATTGGTGTCTTTCATAGATTCACATGCTTGAATATTCCCCGTCGTCGGAGTGGGAGTCCCACGGTAAATAAAATAGCAATATATACATATATATATAGTAAAATATATACATAAGTAATCATATAATTAGTGCATATAGGTGTAAAACACACATAGTGTACCTATAAGAGAAAAACTCCATAGGAATACAATGGAGAGAGACAAAAGACCTTTGTAGTCTATCTCTGTCATTATGTAAGTCCGAACTCCAGCCAATCAGGCGTCAGCCCCTCTCTAGAACCTTCTCCTCAGAGCTTCTCACCTCAGATTTTCGTAGCACAAGAGTGACTGTAAAGTGCATGAGGAGAAGAGAGCCTCTGAAGGGAGGAGGGAGGGTCGCATGTGAATCTATGAAAGACACCAATACTGGAGAACCACCTGTTTACAGGTAAGTAACAATTGTTCTTCTCCAGTATTAGGGTGTCTTTCATAGATTCACATGCTTGAATATAGAATAGCTAGCAGTAACAATCACCATTGTTTCCATGCCAAATAGATTCAACATATATAGATAATCAATCTTCTTATGCATAAAAACAGTATTGAACAACTGTAACATTGTAAATGCATAATATATATGGAAACAATATGGAGGCGGGAGGAAGAGGCTCACCTTACTTAAAAAGATTGCGCAGCACTGCCTGTCCCACCGCAGCATCCTCCTCGCTTAAAGTTGCTAAGCAGTAGTGCTTAGTAAACGTGTGTCTGGTCGACCACGTAGCTGCTCTGCAGATGTGTTGCAAAGATACTCCAGCAAATAAGGCAGTAGATGATGACACTGCCCTAGTGGAGTGTGCCCTCACTGGAGACTGCAGAGGTTTATTTGCCCTTTGGTGGCAGAAGACAATAGCTGCCGAGATCCAGCGTGCAATCGTTGGTTTAGTAACCTGACGTCCTTTATGACAGCGTCCATAAGCTATAAAAAGTTGATCGGATTTCCTGAAAGAAGCTGTCTTACTGATGTAGAACTTAAGACACCGCTTGACGTCCAAAGAATGTAATCTTTGTTCTGCAGGTGTCTGAGGATTGGCAAAAAAGGTCTTTAATATTACTGGCTCATTAATGTGAAAGTCAGTAGGCACCTTGGGTAGAAATGATGGATTGGTGCGTAACACTGCAGCATCCGGTTTGAACTGCAGGAACGGAGGTTTGATGGTAAAAGCATGGATGTCACTGACACGACGAGAAGACGTTAGTGCCAGAAGTAGAGCTACTTTCCAAGTGAGATATTTTAGGTCGGCCTTGTGAATGGGCTCAAACGGAGGTCTCATCAATTGTGCCAACACAACGTTGAGGTGCCACAACGGAGGAGGACGCCGAACTGGCGGAAATTTCCGGAATAGGCCCTTAAAGAATTGGCGGATTATTCTTGAGGAACAAAGGGAACTTGATCCATCTTGCCGGAAACGGGAAATGGCTGCTAGAAAAACCCTTAGGGTTGCATGCGACAGTCCAGAACTGGCTAGGTGCAAGAAGAATGGTAGCAATTGCTCTGCCGTGGAATGTATCGGATGAACTCCGTTAGCAGCACACCAATGGCAGAATCGTTTCCATTTAAACTTGTACGTCCTGATTGTAGAAGGTGCTCTTGCCTGGGCCAAAATATCCCTACAATCCTGGGGGATGTCTAGGTGGGCGAACTCATGGTGTTCAGGTTCCATGCTGATAAGCTCAGTGAGGAGGGATTTGGATGACAAATTCTCCCTTCGCTCATGGTAAGCAGATCCGTCCGATGTTGCAGGAGGATTGGCTGGCATTGGGACAGGAGGAGCAGTTCTGAGAACCACGCTTGCCGTGGCCAGCGCGGGGCTATTAGGATCAGGTGGCAAGGCTGTCTCCTCATCTTCCAAAGAACCCGAGGTATGAGGGGTATTGGAGGAAAGGCGTACGCAAATAGATTGCACCAGTTTATCAAAAGGGCATTCCCTTGTGATTGCTTGTGGGGATGCCAGCTTGCGTAATTTCGGCATTTCCGGTTCTCCGGCGTGGCAAAGAGATCGAGTTGCGGACGGCCCCATAGTTGGAATATCCTCTCTAGAGTGGGTTGGTGTAACTCCCACTCGTGGGTCGACGAGGAGGACCTGCTCAGGGAATCCGCTAGGACATTGGATACTCCTGGCAGGTGGACTGCCGTAAGCAAGATCTGATGACTGAGAGACCAGTCCCAAATTCTTTGAGCTAGCCTGGAGAGACTTGGGGATCTTGTTCCGCCCTGTTTGTTGACATAGTGCATACAGGTTGTGTTGTCTGTCTGTATTAGCACTGACTCTCCTTGGAGCAAAGGCAGAAACGATTTTAGAGCCAGAAAAATCGCCATGAGCTCCAACCTGTTGATGTGCCAAGATCTTTGATGTGTGGACCATCTTCCCTTCACAGAGAGATCCTCCAAATGAGCGCCCCATCCTTCCAATGAGGCGTCTGTTGTGAGTGTTCTGTCCGGTGGCAGCGACAGAAAGGACATGCCTTCCGTCAAGTTGGCTGGAATTGCCCACCATGCGAGTGCTGACTTTATCTGATCTGTGACACATATCATGTCGTGGAAAGATCCCGTTACCTGACGCCACTGAGCATCCAGAGCTTCCTGGATAGGACGTGTCCTCAGCCGGCAATGAGGGATCAAGGCAATGGATGATGACGCCATCCCCAGAAATGATTTTAATAGTCTCACAGAAACTGACTCTCTTGATCTGATCAGAGCCACCAGTCGCAGCATCTTTTTGAGACGCTCCTGGGAGAGGAATGCCTTCGCTGACACAGTCTCCAGAGTTGCGCCCAGGAAATCTCTTTGTTGGTACGGATGAAGTTGGGATTTTTCCACATTTACGGACAGGCCTAAAGAGCGAAACACGTTCTGGCACAGAAGAGTGTGTTGTCGCAGGTGAGTGCTTGACTGAGATTTCAGGAGAAAATCGTCCAGGTATGGAAATATTTGCACTCCCTGGAGGCGCAAATACGCTATTACTGGAGCCAGTACCTTCGTGAACACTCGAGGGGCTGAGCGCAGGCCAAATGGTAACACTTTGAATTGGTAATCGTGTTGACCCACTCGAAAACGCAGGAACTTTCGATGCCGCTGTAAAATAGGGATATGAAAATAGGCATCCTGGAGATCTATAGTCGCCAGAAAATCTTCCTGCAAGAGTAAGCGCAAGATGTCTACCAGCGTCATCATACGGAAGGATTGGCTCTTTATATATTTGTTTAGTGCTCTTAGATCGAGGATGGGCCTCCACTCTCCGTTTTTCTTTGTGATCAAAAAGAACCGGGAATAAAAACCTTTTCCCTTCTGAGACACTGGTACCAGTTCTATAGCTCCTTTTTGCCTTAAAAGTCGGACTTGATGCAACAGTTCTTTCATGTGAGCTGGTGGCGGTCCGGAGGGTGGAGTGGGAGGAGGGAATTTGGTGAATTCTTATGGCGTGTCCCTTCTTCACAATGTCCAAAACCCAACGGTCCTTTGAGATGGAGGACCATTGGGAAAAGAACAGAGAGATTCGACCTCCAACCTTGTCTGTCCGGTAAGAGTCACTGTCTCTTTGATGCGGATCCTCTGTATGAGGATTTTCCTCTATATGACTTGGAGGTTTGCTGCCGTGATGTTTGCTGTTGCTGTCCATAAGAGTAACGGTTGGACCCTTGATTGTAAGGTTTGTATTGTTTATTGTCTTTTCGAAAACTTGAGGAGGTGCCGCGTCCGCGTGCACCACGAAAATTACTCCGCTGAAATTGAAGGTTTCCTAGTGATCTAGCTGTTTCAGTGTCTTTCTTTATGGACTGTAGAGCTTCATCGACGTGGCTCCCAAATAAAGACTCGCCGTCATATGCCATGTTTAAGATCATAGACTGAACCTCCTGACGAAAGGATGTAGATTTTAACCATCCTTGCCTACGCAGAACAGCCGCTCCGGCAAGCTGACGGAAACCCATGCAGGCGATGTCCACTGCACAATCGATTATTTCCGCCGATGCCGCTTCTCCCTCTTGGAGCAACTTCATTGCCTCCAGTTTAGATGGCTCTGGTAACTCCTGAACCACATCCGAGATATCAGCCCAAACTTGTCTGTCATATCGTCCCAGGATGGCCAAGGCATTAGCTGCTCTAACCACCGTAGAGGCCATAGAAGAGAATTTACGCCCTATGGCATCCATCCGACGTCCGTCACGATCCGGAGGCGAGGTGATAGAAGATGCCGGATTTTTCGCCTTACGTTGCGCTGCCTGCGTAACGACCGACTCAGGTTTAGCCTGACCCGTGAGGCATGCTGGGGTTCCTATCGGTGCCTTATATTTCTTTTCCAATCGAGGCACCTGAGCTGGCAAGGTATTCGGTGTCTGCATTAATTTCTTGCCTTCTTCCCAAATAAACTCAACTATGGGAATAGCATGAGTCTGTTTGTAGGGTTGATTCTTGAAATCATAAAGGAAGCAATCTTCCTCCCTGCGCTCCGTTGTTAACTTAAAACGGTGTGATGCCCTTTCCATCAGTTGGTGAAAATTGGCTATGTCCACTGGAGGTGAATCCCCTGTTACTATTTGTGAGGGGGATGGTGTTTGTGCCTGGTAATTGTCCCACTCCGCCATATCATCATCATTGTCATCTACATCCCCATCATCATCTGGGATTTCACCCTCTTCTGGGTCCTGAGGGCCTTCCTCTACAGGCTCATAATGAGGCAACACCCTTTCCGGAACCTGTCGTGGAGGTACAGGCGGCATCTGTGGAGCAGGATTTACAATAGGTACCGGTGGAATAATTGCTGGAATCACCGGGGTTGACGGAACCTCTGAACGTTGAGGGGATAGAGGGAACCGTTGGTTGTAGTCGTCCAACATGCGTTGGAGATTAGTAATGAGCGACAGAGGAAGAGTCGCCGTTTTATGCTTCGGAGGGGCCTGGTGTATAAATACCGGATCCTCATCCTCACTACTGACATCCTGGCACTTAATAACCAAGTCGGATGGACTTTGTGCCGTTCCGAAAGACTCCCGTAACCCCTCGGATTCCTGATCCGAATCTGTAGCAAATAATGGTGAGGGAGGCTGTGCAACTCCCAAAGGAATATTATGTTCCTGGCTCTCCAAGCCCACAGTAGGAGGTAATGGTGTCCAAGAAACTCCTTCCCTTCTTGTTTTCTGGGTAGTCGCCACACCGCGTATTCGTACCCTTACGAATGTCTGTGGGGATGTACTCGTCGACGGAGCCGTCGTCGAAGGAATGATGGTCGACGGAATTATCGTCGACGACGTCTGTGGCAACAAGATTGCCGTCGTCGGATTCGCCGTCGACGGGGTCGCCGTCGACGAGGTCGCCGTCGACGGAGCCACCGTCGACGGAGCCACCGTCGACGGAGCCGCTGCCGACGGAGCCGTCGTCGAGGTCTTCGTAGACAAGGCTTTCGTCGACGGAACCACCGTCGACAGTGTCGTCGTCGGGATCTTCTTTTTCTTCGCCGACGGAATGGGCGTCGACGAGCTCGACGACGTCTTCGTCGACGACACAGTCTTCGTCGACGGAACCTTTACCTTCTTCGTCGACGTCGAAGTAATGGGCACAACAGAAGTCACTGCCCTTGAAGAAGTGATGGTAATCGTCGACGAGGATAACGTCGACATAACGCTCGTCGACGACGAAGCAGCTGACGTCGTCGTCGGGGTCACTGTCGACGAGGTAGAAACAGCAGATCTCGTCGTCGGGAGCATCGTCGACGAGGCTGACAAAGTTTTCCCCGAGGAATAGGAAGTAGACGCCTCAGCAGCCTGAGAACAGTGTCCCATAGGCGACAAAGCAGTAGGTGAAACCACAAAGGTGGCAGTTGTCAGAGGCAAAGCCAGCTTCTTTTTCTTCAGGAAAGGAGATGGTAACTCCTGCACACTACTGCGCTTAGAGGCTGGTTGAGAACGACCAGAAAAGAGACTTTCCACATCAGAGGGAGAGTTATCCTTGTCCTTCAGTCTCTGTAGCCATAAAAGCAGGCGGCCTTCTCTGTCCTTTAGAGTTTTTGTAGAAAAAGTTCTACAAAACTTACATTTTGCCACCTCATGGTCAGGATATAAACAGTAAATACACTTACTGTGTGGGTCCTCAGAGAACAAACGCAGTTTTCCACATGAAGAGCATGGTCTAAACAAAGATTTCTTACTAGAAGACATCCTCACTGACAAAACTGAGCAGAGCTCAGGGAGACTCCCTGTCACACGACGTGCGGTAGAAAATCTGAGGTGAGAAGCTCTGAGGAGAAGGTTCTAGAGAGGGGCTGACGCCTGATTGGCTGGAGTTCGGACTTACATAATGACAGAGATAGACTACAAAGGTCTTTTGTCTCTCTCCATTGTATTCCTATGGAGTTTTTCTCTTATAGGTACACTATGTGTGTTTTACACCTATATGCACTAATTATATGATTACTTATGTATATATTTTACTATATATATATGTATATATTGCTATTTTATTTACCGTGGGACTCCCACTCCGACGACGGGGAATATTCAAGCATGTGAATCTATGAAAGACACCCTAATACTGGAGAAATTTACATCCCCTGTGCTATTTTCTGGGGAATGCTTTCTCAAAAACTAGAAAACAACCACTGAACTGAATAGCAGATATATTGTATCGATTCTAAATTTTAGAATAATTTTAAAACAAAATACAGTTTTTAAGGATAGAGAGAACTGTCTGTAAATGGCTGTTTTAAAAGGTTAAACACTACCTCTGTAAGCGGAAGCAGTATAGTGACGTACATGCAAAACAAAACAATCATATCTGTATTCATTTACCTCGTATTTGCATATTAGTTATGCGTACCTTGTTGATTTGTTCTGTTTGGGACCTTACCAGGCCCGTTCAATGTTGGTTATGTTATATGTTCCGGCTGGGGGATAGGGCATCTGTGATTGAACTTGTTACCTGTATTTACTTTGATCCCTGGTATTCCCAACCAGAGACTGATAACTAGTTCATAGGCATGTTTAAAGCAACTTGGTCCTTTTTAAATATTTTTTACATTTATTTTTATTTACTTGAGCACGTGTTTTTGTATATACATAGCACTTGCACGACACTTAACGCCATCTAAGTTGTATGACGCAGCTGCTTTTACACTCGCTCAACTCCCCTGCTAGTCCTGTCTTGATGACAAAACATCTTTAGCGCAGCCTATTAATTATGGCGGTTATTTGCTTCTTTCAATGTTTTACCTCCACTGGTACATCCGAGTTTCCCGTATTAATGGGTTATGTACGTTCATATCTTTGTGCGCTTCTCAATCTGTTTCGTGATTATATCAGATAGTTGCAACTAGCGTGTGGATTGTTGTCTGGGAGACAGTAATTATGTAGTTATTGCATGGAACAAATCTGTCCCACAAAACGGAAATCTTCTATAGCAATGCACTGTGCAGGTATATACTCCTATAGTTAGCTGTAGTTGTTCCGTTGAGTTTCCACGAGTATAATCGCTACCTCATCTCCCATGCAGCTAGTCTATCATGTCTATCTACTTACCTGTGTGTCATCGTACATGTGACTGCCCGGGGCCTGCTCGTAATTCACACTGTTGTGTAAAAATATAAAAAAGCAAAACAATGTAAAATAATTGCAAAAAAAGTAAAGAAAATTACCTGGCTATGTATGAGGCTACTTGCACGTAGCGCGCTATGTGATCAAGGCCGCAGGTCGGCGGCCAAAACGCGTCATTTGGACCATGTAATTTTGCAATAAATCAACATCAATTGGAGTCTGTGCCCATGTGATCTATCGTCTTTGGTAACATTTGAGATATTCTGGTGATATATATATATGATTATTTTCCGCTGGGATAGATAGATAGATAGATAGATAGATAGATTGAATACAAAAATAAAGGCTGCAAATTTGCAGTCAAATATCTCTGCGGTGTAAGCTTATAAAAATGAGCTTTCAGAATGTAACTAATTTTTAGTGAGCCAAATATGCTTAATTCCGTCCAAAAACTCTTTCCATAAATTTTTTGCGAGCAATTGCTTCAAATCTTGATGCAGAAAAGGCATGATCAGATCACTCTGTCATGATATTTAATTTCTCCAGAAGAGATATATTTAATTCTCTGCTGATCATTGGAGAATTAACTAACTACTCTATCCCATAGCCAAGATACTAGCCGTTTACCTGCAGAACACTAGTCCCGTAAAATAATAGAGTCTCCCAGCATGTACATTGATGGTTGCCTCCCACCCTGTTAAGCTCCTACACCTTTTGGTGCAGCCCAGTTATAATTGCTCCCAACCCATCTCTTCCTTGTACCGTTGCCTTGCGCTGCTATGCTGCTTTCCTCAGTCAACGCTTTGTGTTTTTGTCAGACCCACCACAGCTACAGCTATCTGCCCTACATTGCTGTGGATGAAGCCTTTTTTCCTAGGCTTTTAGCAATACAAAATCATGAAGTCAATATATCCTTAAAGAATTTCCTTTTGTACAGCTGTTTCCGATTCTCAGACACCCAGTCTTAAGCCAAAATGCAAAGTTCTTGGGAAGTTCTACAACTCCTAATGGGTCTTCCCACTCATAACAATGTATTCCTCTACCCATGTTGTTAGGCACTGCATATACTGAGCAAACTAATAGGCCATGATCTACCAATCATTTACAGATGGCCACTGCAACCTTGTTCTGTCCTTGCTTAACAGGTGCAGCTCACAGTTTGTGGTAGTATACAAAATCAACTATGCCCTCAGGCTATTTCGAAATCTAGTCACTACACTAGCAGCCAGCCTAAGGCAATGGTTTTAAATTACACTCAGGATACCCTGACTCCATCAAGGGATGAACAGTGCCATAAAATAGAGCATCATGTGTCATACATGTTGGTAAGGCAACATATTTAGCAATTAAAATAACTCCACTTAGCAAAATGCTCAGAAGGACTCTTTTAGTTTAGCCACTCAACACCTCTAGAAATCGCTTCTGCACACCAAAGGCACTACAATCCTGTGACCAAAGAGCTAAAAGGAAAATGCTACGTACCCAGTATGCATCTGTTCTTGGCATATAGAGCTGTAGAGCCATATGCTTTATCATAGATCACCATCTAGTGTTGGGTCCGGATGTTTGAACTTTGTTTTTGTTCTAAGAAGTCTTGGCAGTCACGAGGTAGGTGACTCCTCCTTTTGGTGATAGTGTGCATGGCATCGACTCCATCCCCAGATTGTTTTACCTTAAGGGTGATGATGGAGTTAGTAAAAGTAGTAAAGGGATGTCCATGTATAGTGTATCTAAGTAAGATAATACTGCAACAGATAAAGGTGCCCGGGGAGGCGGGTTGGCGCACATGGCTCTACAGCTAAATATGCCAAGAACAGAGTCATACCTGGTAAGTAGCATTTTCCGTTCGAGGCATATTATTATTATTAAGTTTGTATAGCGCCTGAATCACCCCCGAAGGGTTATCTCCACACTTGTGGACATACATAAGAGTGCTGGCACTATGAAAGGAATCTAGAACAGAAAAGTTTTCAGGGACTTTCTAAACTGAAGATGGTCCGGGCATTGCCTCAATGTAATAGGGAGCAGATTCCAGTACCGGGGAGCAAGATACAGGAAAGCTTTCCCGCCTGTCCTTGATTTGTTAATCCGGGAAACCTTGAGGAGGGATTTGGAACCAGAGCGCAGATCCCTAAGGGGAAAGTATTGGTTAAATTTCTCCACAAGGTAGGCTGGACCATTATCAAACACCGCCAAATGAACGATGCAGCAAACCTTGAATTTTATTTGTTTGCGCACAAGAAGCCAATGAAGCTGTTAAAGAAGCGGAATAGAAGTTGATCTATAAGGGGCATTTAATACCAGCTGCGCCGCTGTATTTTAGACTACCTGTAAGCGTTACAATAGTCAAGTCGACTCAAGACTAGCGTCTGAATGAAACTCTTCCGTGTGGAGTCTGGGAGAAAAGGAAATACTCGTCCAAAAGACTAAACACATGAAAACAGGAGCTAACCGTGTGGGTCACATGCTCCTTCATGTTCAAGGTCTGCTTATTACGAACCCCTATGTTTTTTACTGATGCTTTTGGGACGGGAGAGACACCCAACTTCCCTGGCCACCAATCTGGTGTCCACAGCAATGAGGCCTCCCCGAAGAGCATAATCTCAGTCTTCCCGGCATTTAGTTGTAGGAAGTTGTTACGCACCCACTGGGATATTGCTAACATGCCGGAAGAAAAGAGGGTCTGAGCAGTCAAGGATTTGTTAAAAGAGAAGGTAAGCTGGGTATCATCCGCATATGATATCGGCATGAACCCATACGTCCTCAGAAGGTCTGCCAAGGGAGCAACATAGACATTAAATAGGGTGGGACTTAAACAATAACCCTGAGGCACTCCCTTGGTCAGCTTCTTGGTCTTAGATCGTATAGGTCCCAGGTTAACTGTCTGGAAACGATTAGAGAGGAAACTTAACTGTAGATCATATGCTTTAGTATAGACTATACAGCAGTTATCTCCCAAGCAGTGGTTAACATGTATCGGTTGCAATAGTGTTCTTAAAACTGCCTGGCCCACACTAGCTTGATGTTTTGCTAACACATCTACACAATAGTGTTTTGTGAATGTGGGTGGTGAAAACCATGTTGCAGCCTTGCAGATGTCATCAAAGGGTATGTTCCCTAAGACTGTCATGGAATCCCCTAGTTTGCGTGTAGAGTGCGCCCTAGGGGGAATTGTTAATGTGCGCTTAGCTTTCATGTAGCATATTTGGATGCACTTAACTATCCACCGTGCAATACCTGATTTTGATGTGGGATTGCCTTTATGCGGGGGTGGAAAAGCAACAAAGAGTTGTTTAGTTTTTCTAAAAGATTTAGTTATTTCAATGTAATTTAGTACAGCTCTTTTTACATCCAATGTGTGAAGAGCGCGTTCTGCTAATGAGTCTGGTTGAGGGAAAAAAACAGGTAACTCAACAGACTGTCGATGAATAATAAACGTCAAGAGATTTCTCGGATAAGTATCACTTATTTGGTTTTATTTGTATTTCTGTAGATAAAGTGCAGTTATAAATTTTGGAAAGAAAAGCCTTTTCTTTCCAAAATTTATATCTGCACTTTATCTACAGAAATACAAATAAAACCAAATAAGTGATACTTATCCGAAAAATCTTTACGTTTATTATTCATCGACATTGATCAATCAAGAAGGCACTACCCTCTATCTTTCCTCAAACCTTAACTCTATAATGGCTCTTGGGTGTAGCCATTTAAGAGGATTGTGCCACAATTAAATTGGGCCCCGACAACTGTAGCGCCGAAAGTCCAGAAGTTTCCACCCAAACAGTAACTCAAACTCAACAGACTGGTTGAGATGAAATACAGAAATAACTTTAGGTACAAATTTGGGGTTAGTCATCGGAACCATTTTATTTTGGTAAATTTGTAAAAATGGTTCTTGTATAGTTAGTGCCTGGAGCTCAACTACTCCTCTAAGAAATGTGATGGCTATAAGGAAGGCTACCTTCCAGGTGAGAAATTGTAGTTCACATTTGTGCAATGGCTCAAACGGTAGACCCATGAGTCTTGTAAGGACTATATTAAGATTCCACACTGGAGAGGGTGGAAGTCTAGGAGGAATTATTCTTTTGAGTCCTTCCATGAAGGCTTTGATAGCAGGCACTCGAAACAAAGACAAGTGTTGTCTGTTTTGTAGGTACGCAGCTATTGCAGCAAGGTGTAAGTGTATAGATGTATATGCTAAGTTATAACGCTGCAGGTGTAACAAATAGCAAATTATGTTTTGTATGGAAGCATCTAGTGGATTGATTTTATTGTTTGTACAGTAATTTACAAATCGTTTCCACTTTGCTGTATAGCATGCTCTAGTGGTAGGGCGTCTAGCCTCTTTAATGACGTTCATGCAGTCTGGCAGAAGATTAGGTTGCCTAACTCTATGATCTCAAGAGCCAGATCGCAGGGTTGAGTTGACTGGGATCTGGATATCTTACCTCTCCATGGTTCTGAGTGAGAAGCGTGGGGGAAGAGGAGTCGTTTTTGGTGAGGAACTATTGATAGTTCCAACAGGGTTGTGAACCATGGTTATCGAGCCCATGTGGGAGCAACTAGGATCATTGTCAAGGAATATTGTTTGAGCTTCCAAACCAGTGATGGAATTAGAGAGGTGGAAAAGCGTAAGCAAATTTTCCTGACCAATTCATCCATAGCGCATTGCCTCTGGACAATGGGTGAGGATACCTGGACGTGAAGCTTGAGCATTTTGCGTTGAGGTGTGTGGCGAAGAGATCTATTTCTAGGTGGCTCCACATCTGGAAGAATGGGAAGAGAACTTGAGGATGTAGTTCCCATTCGTGGATCTGTTGTCTTTGATGACTGAGCAGATCTGCAATCTGGTTGTTTACTCCTGAAAGGTGTTCTGCAAGGGGATATATTTTTTGAGGTATGGCCCATCTCCATATGCTTTGAGCTAGTTGTGAAAGCTGTAGAGAGCGTGTCCCCCTGTTTTTGTGTGTAGTACATTGCTGTCATGTTGTCTGTACAAACAAGGACAGCTTTGTCTACTAGATGCAGTTGAAAAGCTTTCAATGCTAAGAAAATTGCTAGTAGTTCCAGATGGTTTATGTGGAGTTGTTTTTGTTGTAGGGTCCAAAACCCCTGAATGGTATATTTTTGAAGGTGAGCTTCCCAATCAGTGAGCGATGCGTCTGCATTTAGCACTATCTGTGGAAATGGGTCCACGAATTACCACTTTGGAAAGGTTTTGTCTATTCCACCACTGCAGAGAGCGATGGGTGCGGCCGTCCACCAACACTAGATCTGTTAACTGACCTTAAGCCCGGTTCCACTGACGTGCTAAGCATTCCTGTAGGGGACGCATTTGATGTCTTGCGTAAGGAACTACTAGAATGCAAGAAGCTATCATGCCGATTAATTGCATGAACACTCTGGCTGGTAATGAGCGTTGAGGCTGAAATTGTGATATCAGATTTTGCATGTTGCATATCCTGACTGGGTAGGGGTATGATAGAGCTTTGCAAGTGTCTATTGTGGCTCCTAGGTATGCTTGTGTGTTGGATGGGTGGAGACGAGACTTGGTGAGGTTTACAGCGAATCCCAAGTCGTGAAGCAGCTGAACTGTCTCGTGAGTGTAGTGTATGCAGCTATGTTGTGATCTGGCTTTTATTAGTCAGTCGTCCACGTAAGTAAAGACGTGAATGTGTGGTCTTCTTAAATGAGCTGCGACTACTGCCAGACACTTGTTGAAAACTCTGGGTGCTGTAGTTACCCCGAAAGGGAGAACTTTGAATTGGTAATGTTGTCCGTCCACCATGAACCAGAGATATTTTCTGTGAGCCGGGTGAATGGGAATATGGAAGTAGGCGTCCTTTAAATCTAGGGTGGATAGAAGGTCGCCTTGCTAAAGCAATGGGAGCACCTGTTGGAGGGTGACCATGTGGAAGTGGTCTGACTGAATGTAGAGCTTTAGCTGTCAGAGGTCTAATATAGGCCTGAAAGAGCCATCCTTTTTTGGAATAAGAAATAGAGGGAGTACACTCCGGTCCCTTGATGATGTAATGGGACTGGTTCTATCACGTGTTTTTGCAACAGAGAGAGAACATCTTGTTTTAAGAGGGTGAAGTGTTCTGGTGACATTGCACATTCTCTTTGAAGAATAGTTGGGGGAGTGCAGGTACGTTCCAGGCAATAACCATACTGGATAATTTGTATTACGGATTCGGATTCGTATTACGGATTCGGATTGACTCGCAAAAATACCGGTAGAACACGGGGGTCAAAGGGAAAATTTAAAGACCTGCACGGAAAGAATCCCCTAGTATCTATATCTAAACACAACAAGAAATCCGTGGGTCTGAGAAGGCTATACTAATTGTTCAAAGCTACAGAACCGAATGCTATAAGAAAACATAAGTCCTCATAAAGAGGATGAAGTCCCATCACCCACCGAAGTGGCATGCTTCATCATCTGGGGCCTCCTCTTAACCACAACCTGGTGTGGTTAAGGAGCTACAACTCCTGGAAGGATAAGGAAGGAGGAGCTCGCGGATGTTTTCTTGACCTTAACACCCTAATAAGGCCTAATTAAGCAGAGATTAAAGCTGCCTAACGTGTGGTGAAGTAACATGGAAAGTGCAGTGTAAGTGAATACTCGGTTAAAATTGACTATCTAACGAAAAATATGTTTATTCAATATCCTTAGATGTCAAAAAATAAAAAAGTGGTCGACATGTTTCAGCCATTAACGATCATATCTTGTGATCATGGCTTTCTTCAGGACCAGATGTTACTACTGCAACATTTGCAACAACAGGTGTAAAAAATCTAAACCGGAATAAAATCAGAACGATACCTCCGGCAGATATACCCACTCAACTGATGGTAAGTAGAACTGCAGGGGTTCTTATGAAGTACCTGTGCAAGACACAAGGGAAAAACACAAGAACAGCATATTAATATAGCAAGGGGATAGTGGGTAGAACAATTAGTAACTTTAGACAGTCAGTGCCAGTAGGTATACCGCTGGCCAGCTTACCCGTCTTGAGTCGGGGATAGTCGCCTACACTCCTGGTAACAACTCAGGGCGTGAGGCAGCGCTCTATTAAAACAAATAAAAACAAAAACAAACTGGTATAGGAAAAGATCTCATGGGTGGTATAGTGATCTTCAAACCAATACAATTCGAATTAGGCTGCAGCGCGTGTGTATCAGGCAACTCTTACACAATAATAATACAGCTGGAGTAAATGTGCCCCCCCAATCGCACTCACAAGAAACTACAAATCTATCTGGCTCAGAGGGAATGATAAAACCAAGTGGGGCACAGAAATTGTAATCTCCTGTATGGTGCAATCTCAAGACTACGCCTTATGTTCACCAATAGACAGTGAGCTAAACAGTGAGCGTGGAGACGCGCAACGTTTGGCCAAAACTTCAAAAATACTAAGAAGATGGCAGAGCTCGCTACGGGCGGACTCGTGGCTGTCTATGTACATGGACTATAACCTATATAGCCATCGGAGAATATACAATATGAGTGAAGCACAGAGAACGACAATGCGGGGCATGCTGAAGACTGCGCATTGTGGTATCTAATAGGAAGTGAGCTATGCGCTAAGCGTCTTATGCTTGAATAAAAACGCATAACATTCTGTAAATCACTAGGCTGCGGAATTACCAAATGTGGGGTTGAATGTTCCATTTTGGCACCTGCCTCATTTTCTTCCTCGCCTTGTGTCCTCCAGTGAGTCCCTAATTGGATGGGCAAATGTTGCCTTCTTTATGTTCGGTTTCAAGTCTAGTGTCTTTTGGCGCTTTGATTGATTTCCTTGCTAATGATGTGGCATTAATGTCAACTCGCGATCTTGTGAGGGTCGCGTTTCGGACATTATACTATTACTCTCGCGTCCAGAGACATGCTCCAGTTGAGACGCGTTAGTTCCTGTATATTTTTGTTAAGAACGCTTTTTGACTACAAGGTCGCTCAATAGCACTCCTTACACAGGTGTTATTTTTTGCCATGAATCAGTAGCTGCGTTACGTATTTTGCTTTCATTTTACTAACGTATGCACCTTTTGACTACATTTCCCAGAAGGCCAGAATTTTGAATAAGTCTCGTAATTTGGCCATGTGACACTTTCCCTTTCATGGCCCCGCCTTCCAGGATAGCTTCCGGGTGTTTACTGGCTATATGTAGAAGTGACAGACACGACTCCAGTACCGCTCGGTACAACCAGGAAGACCGTCTGGAGTAGCGACGGCCAGGTAGGCTTTTGTCCAAGTATGCTGCTTGTCATGAGTTCGCTCACAGCGAGCTATTGTATTGCTATGTCTTTGTTTAGGCTAACTTTGGCGCGTTGGCATTTCAGCAAGCGATGCATATGATTTAGCTCGTTCTTTCCTTGTTAGAGTCTGTAATGCTTAGTCCCCAGCTTGCACTTTGCGGACGTTCGCACCTTTTGCGCCTCACTTTTATCGAACATTGCCTGTTGGCTGGCCATTCCGCAGCCTAGTGATTTACAGAATGTTATGCGTTTTTATTCAAGCATAAGACGCTTAGCGCATAGCTCACTTCCTATTAGATACCACAATGCGCAGTCTTCAGCATGCCCCGCATTGTTGTTCTCTGTGCTTCACTCATATTGTATATTCTCCGATGGCTATATAGGTTATAGTCCATGTACATAGACAGCCACGAGTCCGCCCGTAGCGAGCTCTGCCATCTTCTTTGTATTTTTGAAGTTTTGGCCAAACGTTGCGTGTCTCCACGCTCACTGTTTAGCTCACTGTCTATTGGTGAACATAAGGCGTAGTCTAGAGATTGCACCATACAGGAGATTACAATTTCTGTGCCCCACTTGGTTTTATCATTCCCTCTGAGCCAGATAGATTTCTAGTTTCTTGTGAGTTAGATTGCGGGGCACATTTACTCCAGCTGTATTATTATTGTGTAAGAGTTGCCTGATACACACGCGCTGCAGCCTAATTCGAATTGTATTGGTTTGAAGATCACTATACCACCCATGAGATCTTGTCCTATACCAGTTTGTTTTTGTTTTTATTTGTTTTAATAGAGCGCTGCCTCACGCCCTGAGTTGTTACCAGGAGTGTAGGCGACTATTCCCGACTCAAGACGGGTAAGCTGGCCAGCGGTATACCTACTGGCACTGACTGTCTAAAGTTACTAATTGTTCTACCCACTATCCCCTTGCTATATTAATATGTTGTTCTTGTGTTTTTCCCTTGTGTCTTGCACAGGTACTTCATAAGAACCCCTGCAGTTCCACTTACCATCAGTTGAGTGGGTATATCTGCCGGAGGTATCGTTCTGATTTTATTCAGGTTTAGATTTTTTACACCTGTTGTTGCAAATGTTGCAGTAGTAACATCTGGTCCTGAAGAAAGCCATGATCACAAGATATGATCGTTAATGGCTGAAACATGTCGACCTCTTTTTTATTTTTTGACATCTAAGGATATTGAATAAACAAATTTTTCGTTAGATAGTCAATTTTAACCGAGTATTCACTTACACTGCACTTTCCATGTTACTTCACCACACGTTAGGCAGCTTTAGCCTCTGCTTAATTAGGCCTTATTAGGGTGTTACGGTCAAGAAAACATCTGCGAGCTCCTCCTTCCTTATCCTTCCAGGAGTTGTAGCTCCTTAACCACACCAGGTTGTGGTTAAGAGGAGGCCCCAGATGATGAAGCATGCCACTTCAGTGGGTGATGGGACTTCATCCTCTTTATGAGGACTTATGTTTTCTTATAGCATTCGGTTCTGTGGCTTTGAACAATTAGTATAGCCTTCTCAGACCCACGGATTTCTTGTTGTGAGTTGATTGACTTCCAGACAGGTAGGAACTGTGAGAGACGTCGGCTGACAGGAGTGGAATGACCGGGGGGTAGTGGAGGGAAGTCACTGTTTGTTGGCAGGGGAAGTGGAGTGGAGTTACCTCTGCCTCTTCCCTTATTATTATTTCCTCTGTAGCCTCCTCAAAAATAACCTCTGGAGGATGGAGATTGGTTGTTATCCTTATAATCTACCCCTGTAAAAGGAGCGGCAAAAGGAACCCCTGCTAGAAGTTAATTCTAAGGCCCCCATGGACTTTGCAGTTTCTGTGTCTTTGCTCATCTTTTCTAGGGAAGTATCGACAGCTGGCCCGAAAAGATGCTCCTTATCAAAGGGCTGATTAAGTATGGAGGACTGTACCTCCTGCTTGAATCCAGAGATTCTAAGCCAAGCGTGTCTGCGCAATAGTAGGCTAGTGTTGATGACACGAGATGCTGTGTCTGAAGCATCTAGTGCGCATTTGATGGAAGTGTTGGTAATTAGCTTCCCTTCTTGAATGAGGTCGTTAGCTTTGGTTTTATACTCATCTGGCAGATGTTGCATGAGTTTTTCCAACTCATCGTAGTGAGCCCTATCGTAGCATGCAAAGAGAGCTTGAGCATTGGCAATATGCCAATGGTTAGCCGCCTGCGAAGCTTTCCTAACTTTTCATGTTGGTGACACACTTTTTATACATTCATCATTTTGAGAAACGGTAATGTGAGCAAGCGCAGTGAGCGAGCCCGAACCACCTATTGAAAAAATAGTGGGCAAATGGTGCATTTTCAAGCAAATTTGAGAAAGCAGGAAGGTTAATAAAGCAATTGTGAATATGGTCTAACAAAGACAGTGACTGGAAAAACTGGGTGTAAGCAAGGTTAGGTTTGTGCCTGAAACAAGAATATAATCCAAGGACCATTCTCTTGTGGGAAACCTGTAACAATGTCCAGTAAGTGACAGAGTATCACGACTAAACAGCATTATGTACAGTTGAATACCACATTCTTCATAAGTCATAGCGCTTCTTTCCAATAAAAATTCTTATTCTGTGATGTAATTTTCTCTTTTATGCATTGTAATGTAATCCAGGCACATTGCATCTTTTAATTTAGGAACAAGAGGGATGTAAAGAGGTCTCTTGCAGCCTCAATTCAAAGAAACGTCTGGAAATTTGTATTAAGCATAGCTGACTGTTCCACTGCAGGTACTGATCTGCAGAAAACACAACACATGAACCGCAGAAAATGTTTTTCAGCTCTAGCTCTTTCTCACAGGCAGGCCTTGGCTATATGTTTCCACCATCACTGATTTTCTGGTAAGAGCATCAATCACAAGCAAAGAGTTGAAGCAGCCACTCTTTTCACATTTCACCCTCCAACCACTTCAGGTTCTCTCGAGTTTAGTTTCCCACTTATGGTTTAAGTCAGACATAGCCACTGTCAGTGTACATTAGGATCACTATGTCCCCATTTCTATAGTTATACGGCGAGAGAATGTGGCCTAACAGCTAAAGCGGTCGAACTCGGAGCTGGGGAACAGGGTTCGAGTCTCGGCAGGGACGCTCAACATTCTGTGATTCTGAGCAAATCACGTAATCTTCCCGTGCCTATCAAAAATGAATGTGTCCATCTGTAACGTAACTGGTGCTCATGTAAAGTGCTCTGATACCTTGGGGTCTAGTTCAAATGCTTGAATATTCCCGTCCTCAAAGTGGGAGTCCCACGGTACATAACATAGTAATGTAGCAATAACACAACCATAGATAGGCAAGAAAAAAACAGAGTAGCATTGAATCATAAAGCTTTAGATAGAAAAAAACTTGGCACTTTTATAACATATTACAGTCATTGTGAATAGTCCAAACTCCAGCCAATCAGGCGTTAGCACCCTCCAGAATGTTCTCCTCAGACGCTCAGGCCCTCAGATTTTTGTTGCACAAGAGTAACAGAGTCAATGAGAAGAGGAGAGCCTCTGAGGGGAGGAGGGTGGGTCGCATGTGAATCTATGAAAGACACCAATACTGGAGGACCACAGTTTACAGGTAAGTAACGTTTGTTCTTCTCCAGTATTGGGGTGTCTTTCATAGATTCACATGCTTGAATAAGAATAGTAAGCAGTGATGCCAAAATAATGCAAGGTACATATAAAAACATCATAATACACAGTACAGCGAGATACTGAAGCATAAAGACAAAAAATGGTACCTTGTATACAGAAGGAGGGAAGCAACAGAGGCTCACCTTACTTAACCCCTTCGGTGCTCATGACGGAATGGTTCCGTCATGACCCACGGTTGAGCTGTGCTCATGACGGAACCATTCCGTCATGACCACGCCCGCGCAAGATTCCGCCAGCACAGCGGCGGAATCTGCGCAGCATCGAAGGGGTTAAAGAGATTTTGTAGGACCGCTTGTCCCACGGCTGAATCAGCGTCGTCAGTAGCTTCCAGACAGTAATGTTTGGTAAAGGTGTGCCTGCTGGACCATTTTGCAGCCCTGCAGATGTGTTGAAGAGGCACACAAGCAAATAGCGCAGTAGAAGAGGAAACTTGTCTGGTAGAATGCACTCGAACATTTGCAGTAAGTGGCTTCCCAGCTTGCTGATGGCAAAAAGTAATAGTAGTAGATATCCAGCATGCAATAGTCTGTTTGGTGACTGGATGTCCCTTTCGCATCCGTCCGGAGGCCACAAAAAGCTGATCAGACTTACGGATACTAGCTGTCGTTTGCAGATAAAATTTTAGACATCTGTTGATATCTAAAGAATGGAGAGACCTCTGCAGACGTTTGAGGATTAGGAAAAAAACTTTTTTAAATGACTGGCTCATTAAGATGGAAATCCGATGGCACTTTGGGGCTAATGGCCGAATTAGTGCAAAGCAATACAGAGTCCTTGGTGAATTGAAGAAAAGGCGGTTTAGTAGTAAACGTCTGTATGTCACTGACTCGACGTGAAGAAGTGAGAGCTAACAGCAGCGCAGTCTTCCACGTAATGAATTTTAGATCGACTTTATGGATGGGCTCAAACGGTGGCTTCATAAGTTGAGCCAATACAATGTTCAAATGCCAAGGAGGAGGCGGTCGACGAACTTGAGGAAACATCCTAAAAAGACCCTTGAAGAACTGCTGAATGACTATGGAAGAGTAAAGAGAGGTGGAACCATCCTGTCGAAATCTGGAGATTGCAGCCAGAAAAACTTTAAGAGTAGAATGCGAGAGACCAGATTTTGCTAGATGTAAAAAGAAAGGCAAAAGTTGATCTGGTGTGGAATGGACATGATGCACCTGAGCAGCGTCGCACCACAGACAGAAACGTTTCCATTTGAGCTTGTATGTTTTCACAGTGGAGGCTGCTCTAGCCTTAGCAAGAACTTCCCTGCAGTCGGAAGGAATGTTTAAATTGGCAAACTCATAGTGCTCAGGTTCCATGCCACTAAGCGAAGAGAAGCTGGGTCGGGATGACAAACCTGTCCCTGATCCATGGTCAGAAAGTCTGGAAGTGGACGGAGCAGAATCGGGTCGCACTGCGATAGGAGCAGGAGTTCCGTAAACCAGACTTGTCGAGGCCACCTGGGAGCTATAAGAAGAATGCGGCAAGGTTCTTTCTTCATTTTTCGAAGAACCCTGGGGACCAGAGGAATCGGTGGAAAAACGTAGGCATATATTTTTGACCAGTTCATCAAAAAGGCATTCCCGCACGACTCTGGATGGGGAAGCCAACTTGCGTAAAATGGGCATTTTCGGTTGCGAACCGATCCAGATTCGGGGGGCCCCATAACCGAAAGATGTGATCCAGAGTGGGTTGATGCAACTCCCACTCGTGATTGGACGAGGTTGACCTGCTTAGAGAGTCCACCAGAATGTTGGACGCTCCCGGAACATGCACTGCCATCAGAGTGACTTGATGCTGGATTGCCCAATCCCAGATTTGTTGAGCTTGAAGAGATAGCAAGATGGACCGGGTGCCCCCCTGTTTGTTTATATAGTGCATGCATCTTGTGTTGTCCGTCCGGATCAACACCAAAGCTCCCTGGATGATAGCGCAAAAAGCCTTTAGCGCCAGAAAAATGGCAAGTAACTCTAGAAGGTTGATGTGCCAGGTCTTTTGGTGGGTATCCCACCGTCCTTTTACTGTGAGGTCCTCAAGGTGTGCTCCCCACCCTTTGAGAGAAGCGTCCATTGTGCGAGTTAAACTTGGAGTGTCCACCAGAAATGGACGTCCGGAAGAGACGTTGGTTTTCGAGAGTCCACCAGAGCCGAGCCTTTTGCATCCGAGATGTGACCTTTATCATATCGTTGAAGGACCCTGAGACTTGAGCCCATTGCTTGTCGAGTTCCTCCTGGATGGGTCTCATTTTCAAGCGGCAGTGAGGGACTAGTGGAATGCAAGAGGACAACATCCCTAGGAAGGACTTCAACTGCCGAACAGAAACTGACTTTTTTAGCCGGAGGGAGACCGCTAGGTTGCAAAGTCGTTGACGCCTTTCGTGTGACACAAAGGCCTTTGCCAGGTTGGTGTCCAGGATGGCCCCCAAAAACGTCTAGAGTTGAGCGGGAGCAAATTGAGACTTGTCCATGTTGAACGTAAGACCCAGAGACAGGAAGAGGGAGCGGCAAAGTAGAGTGTGTCGGGATGCCAGTTCGAACAACCGTGCCTTTAGAAGGCAGTTGTCGAGATAAGGAAAAATGTGTACGCCTTGTAGATGAAGGTAAGCTGCCACTAGTGCGAGGAGTTTGGTAAACACTCGGTGTGCAGAACGAAGGCCGAATGGAAGGACTTTGAATTGGAAATCTTTCCCGGCCACTCTGAATCTGAGGAATTTTCTGTGCCTGGGCAGAATAGGAACATGAAAATAAGCATCTTGAAGGTCCAGTGTGGTCATGTACTCTCCTTGGGACAGTAAAGGAAGGACCTCCTGAAGCGACAACACGCGGAATGTTTGCTTCTTGATGTATTTGTTTAGGGTGCGTAGATCCAGAATAGGGCGCCATTCTCCCGACTTTTTCTGAATTAGGAAGAACCTCGAATAGAATCCTCTGCCCCTTTGTAAGTTCGGAACCACTTCGATTGCGCCTTTTCTCAATAAGATGTTTAGTTGACCTAAAAGTTCCTTCAGATGGGCAGGAGGAGGACCTCTGGGTGGAGAACTGGGAGGGATCTTGACAAACTCTAGAACGTGCCCCCTGCGCACAATATCCAGAACCCATTGATCGGTAGTAATCAGAGACCATTTGGAGTAGAAGAGGAAGATTCGACCTCCAACCTTTGCGAGGGTGGGAGGCCTCAAGGATGGTAGATGGAAAAAGTCATTGTTTCTTGGAGGAATCCCTTCCTCTATAAGAGGATTTACCTCTGTACTGTCGGTGAGAAGCGGCTGGCGGTTGTCTGTACGACTGTTGATTCTAGGAGGAGTAACGTTGTTGGCCTTGAGATGAATGGTATTGTCGGTATTGATTGGAACCTCCCCGAAAGGAAGAGGAGAAGCCACGACCCCTCGCACCCCGAAAGGGCTGTTTTTTAAATTGAAGTGTACCAAGAGCACGAGCAGTGTCGGTGTCCTTTTTGATCGTCTCAAGAACATCATCAATGTGTTGGCCAAACAACGATTCACCGTCATAGGGCATGTCCAATATTTTCATCTGCACCTCTTGACAGAAAGAAGTGGCTTTCAACCAGCCCTGCCGCCTGAGAACAGCAGCACCCGCCAGTTACCGGAAACCAGTAGAAGACACGTCAACAGCACAATCAATAATCTCCGAGGAAATCCTTTCCCCTTCTTGAAGAATCTTCAGCGCCTCTGCTTTAGAAGGTTCTGGTAGTAAATCTAGGAGGGGAGCAATATCTGACCACATTTGTCGGTCATAGCGGGCGAGAATAGCTAGAGAATTGGCCGCTCTGACCGTAGTTGCCGCCAAAGTGGAGAATTTTTTACCAAAGGCATCTCCCCTCACGATCCGGAGGAGCCGATACTGGAGACGAGGGATTCCTGGCACGACGTTGTGCTGCCTGAGTAATAATGGAATCAGGTTTCGGCTGTGCAATAGACAAGCAGGCAAATTTTCCGGGGCCTTGTATTTTTTATCTAGCCATGGCAGGACAGCAGGAATGGAATTAGGATGTAGCATGAGCTTGAGACCCGCTTGCCAAATAAAAATCGATGATGGGGATAGCACGCACTTGTTTCTGTGGCTGATCCTTGAAGTCATACAAGAAACAATCCTCCTCTCTAGTGACCATCGGGAGGTGAAATCTATTTGCCGCCCTTTCCATGAGGACATGAAAACCACCTATGTCCACAGGTGGATAATCAAGAGGAGCTGGAGTGGTGGGGAAAGGCGTTTGAATCTGATAATTGTCCCATTCCGTGAACAGGGATCTATCATCTAGCTCACCCTCCTCTCTGTCATCAACATCTGCATCATCATCATCCTCCTCAATGACATGAGAAGCGTCATGGTGTGGCAACCTGGACGGCGAAGTAGAAGGCATAGAAAACGGTTCTGTAGGAAGCGGAGGTGGTAGAGGCGCTTGTGGTGCTGGAGAAGCCTGGACCGAGTTTGGAAAACGTCTGTAATAGTCATCCAGCATTAATTGAAGGTTGGAAATAAGGGACATAGGCATCTGCGCCATAGGAAGATCCAGTGCAAGCTGGTTGGCACGGTCTGAAAAGTCCTCATACTCATGGTCGTCATCAAAATCCTGACATTTAATCAGAAGCTCAGAGGGACTGCTCAGAGCAGCCCTAAATGCGTTATCCTCCTCCGATTCGTCGTCACGAGCGTCAGAAGCGAACAGCTCTGCTGGAGGATGCGAAGCAGTTTGGATTGGTGTCAAAGTATCCAAAGAAGACCATCGCCGTTGAAGCAGAGAACCTGAAGACTTCAAAGGAACCAGATCCATGGATGCAGCAGTCGACGCGGTCGACGAGAGAAGTTGCCGTCATTGTTGAGCCACTGTCGACTAAGCCACCGTCGACGACGAAGCCACCGTCGATGATGAAGCCATCGTCGATGAAGCTGAACCTTTCGTCGACGAGGAAGTGCGCGTCGACGAATGCTTCTTCTGCTTGTGAATCGCCGTCGACGAAGTCAAAGGCACCGTAGACGACAGAGGCCTCACCTTCACTGACACCAACGTCGACGGAGATGTCGCCGACGACAGGATCATAGCCGGCATCATAGATGAAGAAGTCGAAGTCGTAGAAGCGACGACAGCAGTCCTCGTCGAAGGAGGAAGCAACGACGAGCTCGTCGACGAGAGAACCAGTTTTTTTAGACAAAGTACAGTCTTGGACGCCTGAGAGTCAGATCTCGGGGGCGTAGAGAGTGTAGACAGACTCTGAGGGGCAGGAGACACCCCTTTTGAAGGGGAAGGCCGGTCAGTGGACTTGACAACATGATGTTTTTTCGCCACCTTAGTTTTAGGAGAAACCTTCTCAGACTCACTGGCTCTCTTCAAAGATGAAGTAGTCCGAACTGTGGAAACACTCCCCACATCTGACAAAGGTTGTCCATAGTCTTCAACTTCTATACCCACAGAAGGAGATGCCCCTCCCTGTCCTTAAGGGTCTTCGGAGAGAAAGTCCTGCAGATTTTACAATCCTTTACCTGGTGTTCAGGGTAGAGGCAATAAATGCACTTCTGATGTGGGTCCTCAGAATGAAGTCGCTGTTTTCCACATGTCCCACAAGGTCTGAAGAGGAACTTCTTGGTTGTAGACATGACAAAAAGCTTTTCTTTGAGAAGAAAAAAGAGAAAAACTGAGCAGAGCTCAGGGAGACTCCCTTCACGCGACGTGCAGTAGAAAATCTGAGGGCCTGAGCCTCAGAGGAGAACATTCTGGAGGGTGCTAACGCCTGATTGGCTGGAGTTTGGACTATTCACAATGACTGTAATATGTTATAAAAGTGACACGTTTTTTTCTATCAAAAGGTCTATGATTCACTGCTACTCTATGGTTTTTTCTTGCTTATCTATGGTTGTGTTATTGCTACATTGCTATGTTATGTACCGTGGGACTCCCACTTCGACGACGGGGAATATTCAAGCATGTGAATCTATGAAAGACACCCCAATACTGGAGAAACCACAGTTTTGTGAGCTTTATTTAAAAGGATGTTATGTGATTGTTTATAAGTACTTAGTTTGAATTGCAGCTTACGTGAATCACATGGCTATAATACTAATGGAAAAATCTTCTTCACTGTTCAAATTTCTCATAACTAAACAGTACTGGCCCTACCCCCTGTAGCTCCCCCTTTTCATTCTCCTCTTCCCCTCCTGCCCATTCCTCTTTGGCTATGAACGCCCATCTTTTTGCTATCTCCTTTTCACTTCTTGCGAGGGGGTGCACCATGATTAACCCCTTATCACCCACCCCTGCTCTGTTCAATACCCCACAACATATCCTTCCCAACCCACCTCTTTCGTACCCTAACCCCCTTTCTGGTTACTTTTCTATATTAATGTTTTGGATTTCCTGGAATCTATTTTTCTTTCTCACTTTTCATTGATGCTAATTGTGCTTTAAAACACTTGGCTTTCGCTACTCTCTTTGTTTCCGTGCATCTCGCATTGATTTTTCCCAAAGTCGACATGCCATGGTCCACCTCTCCGCCGTCGCTCAGCCCACACCCCCTCATGGAGGTCTGGTCTTGTCAAAGATTAGCAGACGCTATTTGGGGTCAGCTAAGACCATAGCCAGCTGCCAAATTTGTGTTACGCCCAAGCCCAGGCTCCAAGGCGCTATTCCAAAGATGTTCAAGGGTTGTGTTAAAGTTGCTAGGGGAGATAGGCAGCGTGGAAGCCCTGCCAGGCAGGTGGCTGTTTCACCATGGGGCGCCGGCGAGTGACTGGTGAAGAAGGCCTTCCCTGCATTGTTGCGGCGCCGCTGTGCCCGAATGGGCTGTCCCACCCTATGCACTCACCCCAAGTGTCTGATGGTTGCCTTGCAGATTCAGCACCACTCCCATGATTGCACCCGCAAAGACCATGCCAGTGCAAACCCCTTCAGCAGCAACCATGCAGTTCCTTCCAGCATGCAGGACCCCCACACAATACCAGCAAATAGGGCCTACAGGTCAATCTAAGCACCTTCTCCGTTGAAAATTCTGTCACTGCAGAGCCTCCGGGAGATGTTTGGGTCGGCCTTACCTTAGTTATTGATACATCTGTGCCTCGGTCGGCCTCCCACTCACACCGCATCCCCTCAGATGCTGCCTCCTCCAGTTTTTGCAGGCGGCTGCCGGGAATGGTCACTACAGACAGGCTCGCTACTCCGGTCCTGATCCAGGCTCTGGCCTCACTGCTTCTCTGGCTCCAGCGGGGCTGCAGCTCGGCCTTGCAGCCCCCAGCAGCACAAGTGTAATGCCGCTCAGACGGTGCAGAGGTGGACCAGACCGCAACGTGGTCCCATCACCATTGCTACCTCACGAAAACCAAACTCCGCATGTGCCGCGCGCACACGCTCACCTAACGGTCTCCTCCTTTCTCCACGTACGTCTGGTGTACGAACTGCGCAATACTGGTGTCATCCCGCGACACACCCACCATTTGCAGGCGACACAGTACCGTGTCGCGACACAGAGTTTGGAAAGCTCTGGCCTGCGGCATCAATGAGTTTAGACTACTTATCAGGAGGAGGGGCGTCGCCTGTGGTTTGAGAGTTAGCTCTTTTGCCGACATTAGATACCACAAGAGTCTAAGGGCAACTGACCTTTTATATATGCAGGGTCTGTAGGAGCGGGCTTTTATTTTTTATCTACTCTAGGTGTGAGTATTCTGGATCTGACGGGGTCTTTGAATAACTCATCTGTGTGTTTTAACATGCTCTTGAGCATAGGTAAAGTTTTAGTAGACCTTTGTGAGTGTGTCAAGTGTCTCAACAAGGAAAGCCTCCTCTAGAGGGTCTGTATGAAGCTCCACCCCATGATATTGAGCAGCCCTGTTGATAAGCTGAACATTGCCAATGTTGTCGTCAGGTGGTAAGGGTCTGGAGTAATACAGGTCGGGGTCATTGTCTTGATCTGGTTCCTTATTATGATTCTCCCAGGGATCAGTTTCCTGTGGTATGTCCTGATCTTGTGGCATATCCTGCTCTTCATCCCCATACCCATAATCTTCATCCTGTGGGTCAGGTGATAGTGGAGGTGGTGGTGAATTTGATGGTGTAATGATTACATTTGGGTTAGGAGGAGGAGAGGGAGGTATGTAAGGAGGACAAGAGTTAGTACTCATGTCCTTTTTCTTCAGAGAGATCCAGCTTCCGGTTTTTAGGAAGAGTGGCCAGGAGGTGTCCAGTTTTAGGGTCAATACTTAGTCTCTTTTGTTTTGGAACCAAAGGTGGGTCCTTGGACCGAGACTCTTTGGATGGAGTATCTTTTTTCTTTAGGAGTTCATTTCGGCGTCGAAGCTTTGGGCTGAGAGTCTTTGGGCGTCGAATGTTTTGAATCCGAGTGCTTGGTTTTAGCCGGTTTGGGCTCTGAAGCTTTCAGAATGGAAGTTGTTGGCTCCAAACTTTTCGGCGCGGAGGATCTCGGCTCCGAGCCTTCAGATGTCGAGGATTTCGGCTCCGAAGCTTTCGGTTTAGAAAATGTAGGCTCCAAAGCTTTAATTTTGAAGGATTTCGGCTCCGAAGCTTTAGATTTGGAGGATTCCGGCTCCAAGGCCTTCGGTGTCAAAGGTGTCTTCGGTGCCGGTTGTGTGAAGACTAGCAAATGCTTTGTCTTATGTTTCGGTGGCGAGGGTGTTGGTTCGGCACCGGAATGGGGCTGGCTCGAGCCCGAGCCGGAAGGCTTGTCTTTATGTTTCATAGCCGGGCTTGTGGGGCGGGGCATCGGAAACTTTTTCTTGGTGACGACCTGAGCCAGAGGGCGAAGGTGATACTGGAGCCTTAAATTTTGGTTGAGTGGGCACATGGGAATCTGCACTCACGGTACGTTGACCCTGAGTGATGTTCAGTTCATCTTCCATGTCGGAGTCGGGTTCGGACACGGAGACCATTTCTTCGTCCTCGACTTCTGCAGATGGACGATGGAAATCTGAATCTTTACCGAAGAGGTCCGGTATGTAGCCGCTGCCGTGTTGCATCTCGTGGCATCGTGCCGGACGATCAAGCATGGTCTTCTTTGATCGGAACGATCAACACGCTTCACAGTCCTTTTCGTTGTGTTCCGGGGATAAGCAGAGGTTGCAAACCTCGTGCAAGCTGGTTCGTGGAAATTCAGCACGACACCCGGGACATAGCTTAAATGGAGTCCTTTCTATCGACTGCTGGCGTGGTCGGCACTGATAGGCAGTTTAAACGATACGCGTCGAATGGGAAACCGCGTTCGAAAGACAATACCGTCGAGGGTAGAGGATTGCATGTTGAAGGGGTTAGAGAGCGATACCTAACCGGAGCGCAGCAATACACATCCGAACCCGGTGGCGGAAAAAAACAATCTGGGGATGGAGTCAATGCCCATGCGCACTATCACCAAAAGGAGGAGTCACCTACTTTGTGACTGCAAAGACTTCTTCGAACAAAAACAAAGTGCAAACATCCGGACCAAACACTAAATGGCGATCTATGCTAAAGCATATGATCTACAGCTCATATGCCTCGAACACATGCTTTTTAACAATGCCCTTTAAACTTTGGCAGAGAAATGAAGTTGCTGCAACATTTTTGGGCCGGTCAAATCTTCTCTTAAACTTACATGTGCCACACACTGGTTATCGAGAAACAAAAAACACAATATCTTTTTTCAGGTTTCTCACAATGCACAAATATTACTTTTTTACCAATAGAGCTAAATAATTGTAAGGTAATATCATTTTTGGGTCTTCGCTGCATGAGCTCATGTGCACTAGTACTTGCGCTCTCACTTGCGAGAGACATTGACTTGAACAAGGAGCTTGGAGCCCGCCCACTGTTTACTATTCGTGGGCTTCATTGTCACGCTCATTTGCTGCCTTCCAATTAGGCAGCGCAAACCATCTTCACTTCCTCTTCTTTCTGCAGGGGCCCTGACAGTGCACTGACTGCTTCTGAATTTATTAAGGTCCTTACGCTGCTGGCGCTTTGATTGAAGTACTACTTGTTTTAAGATTCTTTCTTCTGCCTCTCTCACCTTCCGCCTCTGTGTTGCTTCTTCCTTCCCTTTCCACCCGCCCATGTTGCTTTTTTCACCATACATGTTGCTTCTTATTCTGACCCCCTGCCCTCCATCCTTCCACTCCCAGCTGCTTCTTATCCCTCAAACACCCCGTCCCGGTTGCTTCTTATCCAGTCCTCCTTCCCCCCCTTTCTATTTCTCCTTCTCCTCCCACCTGCCCGTCCCAGTTTCTTCTTCCCTAACTCCTGCCCATCCCCGTTTATTCTCTACCTACCACCCACGCAGCCTGTTTCATGTCCCCCCCTTCCCAACAGTCAGGAGCATAAAAAGTGCCATGACAAGGCGAGTGCTGGCCACTTCATATTGCTTTTGTTCCGGCCCTGTTTTCCACCAACACCTACCGTCTTGTTCTCCAACCCACCAGATTGCCAAAGCCAATAGCTTGCCCATAGGCAAGACTTATTGGCTCTCCCAATGCTTGTTTTCGCAGTATTGTACAGTGGAGGGCTGCTTGCACTACCCACTTGTCAGCTGCAAACGGAGCAATATGTATATGCAACTCACTGGCTCCCAGTAAAATAATGTCTTCTGTGTACTTCGGGCATCAAACAGCTTTTTGCTACACCCACTGGGAAGAAACCGAAAGCAATGGAAAATACATTTAGAGTGGAGGAGCCTTGGCAGTCCAGATGTTCCAATTACTTGGCACAGGAGTGAGAGAGCAGTAAGGTAGCAGGGCTTGGAAGTAGATGGGAAGGAGAGCCAGTCCTCAGCTGCAGCACAGTGGTCCAAGTGCATAGGACGGCTTTACAAAGGATTACACTCCTCTTGGGCAAACAATAAGCATCAAATTAATCAATGAATGAATCCTAGTGATAGACGAGTGTAACAGCGATATGGGCCTTAGCAGAAATAACAGTCAATAAAAACAAAAAAACAGTGAGATGGCCAAAGTAACATTTAAATAGGAGGCTTTTGAGTTTCTTAAAAGAGGCAAGACATGAAGTATTGTGAAGGGTGGAAGAAGAGATATCCACTTCTTGGGAAGGCCAGTAGGCCAAGTGGATATAGTAGAGCCAAGGAATGCTATCGCCCTGCAACAGTGAGGCGACCCAGACACCAGAAAGGGAAAGGATCTACAGTGATAGAAAAATTAAAGTAGGCACTCTTACGTTTCTGTGATTTACATGTTAAGACATATCTGACGTTCATCTACTCCTCACAAAGTCCTAACAATGGACAAATCTAAAGTGTTGTGACCCACCCAAATTTATTTTTCTTATCATTTATTAAAGAACAAAATCAGCCAACTTTCTGCCACTATCAAGACACTCAGGAGTGCTAGGGAGAGGGGGCAAAAACAGAAGTTATTTGCAGACATGGTATTATATATAAGCAAAGTACATGATAAAGAAGTCTGTAATATGCTGTATTGTTGTGATGGTGATGCTAAAGCCTTAGTATAGGAGAGAAGATAAAGGATGAAGATCCTTCAACGTGTGTCACGCACAATGGGTTAAGAACCATTGTGGGTATTCAAAGGAAGGTAACGACAAATGGAAACTATGCTGAAGGTGACAGGAACGAAGAGTTGACACATTCCTTAGTAAAAGAGGAACGGAAGAGGTGGGTGTCAAGTTATACTGAAACTAAAATAAATCAGACACAGACTTTGAAGTAACTTCTATAATGAAGAGTCTTGGAGAAGGTGACAGCTTCTGCCATATAGCTTCCGATACTGTTGATCACGGTATCGTGATACATAGACTGCGGGAGATCAGGATTCAGGATAAGGCCATCCGATGGCTGTCCTCCTTTCTAAGTGAAAGAACCCTCCAATACATGGAATGAGGTTTCTATTCGGACACATTCAATGCCCCATACGGAGTCCCTCAGGGATCGGGACTTATTCCCACCCTGTTTACCATTTAAATGAGGCCTCTGGCACAAATAGTAGAGGAGTTTGGACTGTCAATTGTGTCTTATGCAGATGACACAGAACTGGTAATCTCAGTGTCTGATGGTATTAACTCTAATCACCTGCAGCTAGTCCCTTGCATGGAAGAAGAAAAAAAGAAAAAAAATCACTAAATGGATGGCCAACTGCAGTCTATAACTCAATGAGGAGAAAACCAAGCTAATGTTCCTGCACTGACCCTTGGAAAAGGATCAGCTGGCCAGACAACTGAGGTCTCCCCCCAACACCAAAGCCGTGCATTGAGAACTTGGAGATGTGGCTTGACCATAATCTCTCTATGGATACCCAAGCTAAAAAACGCTCAGCCACCTGCTTCGGTATTCTTCGCCTAATTCGGAAGATCATAGACCTTATTCCAGATCAGGCACGGAGAACGGTGATTCAGTCGCTGGTGGTCTCTAGATTGCACTACGGTAACTCATTGTACCCAAGGGCCCCCAAATACACTGTCAACAGGCTGCAGGTTGTTCAAAACAGGGAGGCCAGAATGATACTAAAAATCCCCAAGCAGGAGTCAGTGAAAGATTCATTGAGAAAATTACACTGGCTCCCTATTCTAGCTAGGATCAAGATTAAGGCACTTTGCCTAGCCCATAAGGCTATGCATGGCAGGCGTCCAGCCCTGTTACGGTCTCTCATCTCCCCTTATACACCCAACAGGTCCCTCACGTTCTTGCGCAATTTCCTAATGAGCTCAACAAGGATAAAAAGAGCCAGATGGGGCGGTAGATCCTTCACTCATCTGGTCTCAAAACTTTGGAACTCAATGACCATTGAATTGAGACTCTTGAAGGATTTGAATAGCTTCAGGAAGAACCGTAAAACATGGCTCTTGCCTTGATTGTCCCTCCACACCGTTGCGACACCCTCTCTAGCTCTGGGAAGCCCTTGGGCAGTCATGCGCTCTACAAATCACATAAACATACTGCCCTATCTATTGGGTGGATTGCTAGGAGCGTCAAAGCAATTAGCCCCAAGAGCATTAATAGTTGGCAATTGGTAGACCTTCACTTGGTAGCCAAGAGTGAAGCCATATAATGAATTGTAAACCAAACACATGATAGTGAATGGAGCGCTCACTTTAATAAGGAGTCAGCGTAAATTTACAGCACAATCGAGGTATGATCAAATTGAAATGATCAAATCACATGATTTTGAATTCTTTGAAGTTTTGAAATGTCTGTTTTTTTTCACAGACCTTTGTATAGTGTGTTGTAATAGTCTAGCAGAGGGGAAAAAAATTACTGCAGACACTAATGATGTCTTGTGCCAGAGGTACATCAGGTGGGAGGACAATCATGTCCATTTGGCAAATCTCTTTCTGCACGATGAAAAGAGCTAAATGCACTTTGTTCACAATACACCTGTCAATGCACAGTAACCACAACGTTGGACTAAAGAGACAGAATAAATATGCACCAAAAAAAGAGAGCAAGCGGAAGACAGAATTAAACTTTTAGTACAGACTTGTAGCGCATGCTTCAGTGTTTTGTGAACCACGGTGAATGCAAGCCAGAATAGCCAATACTGGTAGACATTTTAAGGAGAGTAGCTGAGAGAGGCTATTGACAAGATTGCATGGGGCAGGGGAGTAAGGCATGGCCCCGCAATGCAGGGGCCCCAAGGCTTCAGCATCCAGGGGTCGGGGCGGGAGGGCGCTAAGCCTCCTTTTTAAGTCCGATGTTGGCACAGAACACATTTCGTGAAAGCCTGTCTACACATTTAATTTGTGCAGGTGTGAACCGGCAGCACTTATTTCGATGCCACAGAACTTCTAATGCAATCCCTAGCTGTGCGTGAAGACTGGGTACAAGGAGCCAGTGGAGCAGTAGGAGTGCCAGCTGCTGGAGGATAGTCACACAAAATACCACAGCTGAAGAGCAGTCTTGATCTTACCGGTCCTAAGCCCCCCCAAAAAAGCAAGAGTGCGTCAGCCAGAGGTTTTGTACAGGTCGCCATATAGCCACAGTTACTAACCTGATCTTCTTGTCCCCCATGATTGCAGCAAGCTTCTATGAAGAGATGTTCACCGTGTCCTCTTTGATCGAAGCACAAATGTGTCCTGCAAGCAGTGGTATCTTCTCCAACTACAACAGTTAACTAAGGGACAGAAGAACAGATCAATAAGCAATTTCCTTGTAAACAAAAGAACTTTCTGTGGTTGTGACTTTACATATCCATACAAGGTGCAAATTTAAGTAATGATATGGTTACATTTATAAACAAATGAAAGGGGGCAGTGGATTGCAGCCTTAACTTAGCACCACTATCTTCACAAAAAACAAAACAAAGCGCAAAGAAGCACAATGTACCATAATCTACAGGCAAAGGAAACTTCCTTCAAAGTAAAAGTACAGCGAGCTACTAAACATCCTATGTATGTGAGTGATCAAATGAACAGTATCTGTCTAGTGTGTGTAAATGATTAAACATGCCTGTAATACAGATATCAGATGCGAAGGGGGACCCTTCTGTTAATGCATAGAGCCATAATTACAGGCAGAGGCTAAATAAAGAGTGAGCGGCCCATCAAACCTGCGGCTGACTGATCACGAGGGACACTGCATAACAAAAGGCGGCACCCAGCACTGAAGCCCCGCTCTGGTGAGATTCAAGCTGCTTTTAAACTCAGTGTCATTGTCTGTCAAAGTACCAGTCTGGACGACAACATATGCCCCATCCCTACTCTCTCTGAGGCTGCTGATGATGGCGCCTTCGGTATACAAACAGACAGACACAGACCCTAATGCCATACTTTACTGACCATAAAGCAAGAGAACTACTTTTAAACAAATTCAAACTAGTCAAACAGAGATGTTTTTACATCTAATACCTCCATCTACTGTGTTAAAGGATTGTCACATCTTCTGTGACTGGGGTCTATCAGGAGATACTTGAGTTGACACTGTTCACAGCACCAACCACTTACTGTTTTGAGCAAGATCTGTAGACTGGCACTGAAACTTTAAGATTCCTAAAAGAAAACTCCCACCACACTGTAAGCCTAAAGAAGGGGCCGCCAACAGTTTAAACAAGAGACCGAACCTCTATGTATTACACTGCTCTAGCACCAGGTGCGTTTTTAGGTCTCGCCTAAGCCAGCGCACATGCGCTGTCTGTGAGGCTTCTAGTAAGGACTTCCAACTCGGACCACATGCTTGTGCGTATTCTTTTTTTTTGCTCACACGCTATTGGTCTTTGCGTGCGTTTTTCTGCATGTCCTGCCTTCTCTCTCCCCTGGCCTAGGGAGCTCGGGCGCGAGCAGCGGCCCCGCAATGTGCCTGCTGTATTCCTTAAATTCTTTGCAGTGCGCGCTGGCGCACCACTCCCGGGCTGGTTAATTAGCGTGCCCGCGCTTGTTAAAAGTTGACAGGTAAGTTGTGAAGGATAGTGTCGCACACACAACCCTTGTTTTATTTTAGCTATCTTTTTGCAGCTCGCGTCTGCGCGTGTCTTCCCATGGAACCATTCAGAGTGCCGCATTAGTAGTTCTCTAGTTTTAGCGCATGCTAAGTCCACTTTCTGTGCTTACTGTAAACACACTGGATTGCTTGTCTCTTTTCTTCCTTTTCTCGTGAGAGGTCCTCGGAGCTATGCAAATTTTCGGGGCGGAAGTTGTTTCTCTTTCCGGCGGCAGATCTCAGACGAGCTGCGAGGAGGAAGGTGAGCAGCAGACCCTGGCAGGTAAGACGCACACGGAATCAGGAAATGTGGTGCTCAGAGGGTTGTGTTGGTCTTGAGGGTGGTATCCGAGGGCCTCTGGGCACTTACAGCGCAGTCCAAGGCACAGGCTGCAGACCGATCCCATGGCAGGAGCAGACAGTTCAACAGGAGGCCTCAGCATGGGACAGTAGAGCTAGGGGGCTGCAGATCGTGCGCTTAATGCAGCAAGGTTCATTGGTATCCTGCAATGTGCACACTTATCTGTAGGCAAGGCTTGTCGTAGACCCGATCTGCCACGGTGACAGCAGCGTTTCATCCAGCGTTTTAAGTAGACGTCCGGCTTTTAGAACAGGTGCTTGTCCAGCGTGTGACTTGGTAATGTAGTATTTACAGAGCTGCTTTGTTGGATCGGTGACGAATGGCAACGTTAGGGTGAGTACCATATTATAGCATATAATGGTATAGTGACAGCATCTTCGTTTTCCCTTGAGCTGTAAATTCAATGTTCCCTTCCTTGGTGTTCTGTCAAAGTATTAATCTTTTTAACATCCACATGCAAGTCGCCAGGCAAGCGTTTCTCTCTTCTGCAAAAGTTCTTTGGGGTGTTATATACGCACGCTGGTGGTCTCAGCTAGACATGTGGACAAACACACACCAGGGCGCTTTTGTTTGCCACAACTTAAATATTGTGAACAATGGACGGCTTGTGTCTGTCATCTTGGCTGCAATGTGGGCAAGTGGCAGTTGAATGCCAAAGGGTTTTTAAGCTTCAGACCAGTACGCCGCCTTCATTTATTGCGATCCTTGTCAAAACGCAAGCTTTCTGCCTAGTGAGACATCTATTTTTCTGTGACAGTTGTGACTGCAAGGTTTCGCGTTGGATTGTGCTGAAGCTGAATGGGATGGATTGGCGTAGACTGCGAGTAAGTGAGCAAATTCAGTGAGTCTTTATTAATAATATGTCTTTTGTGTACATTAGCTCAACATCTCCTTCCTGGCCACTGGCTACCAGAAGCTCTTCGAAGTTGACGATGACCGCAAACTCCGAACTTTCTATGAGAAGCGCATGGCCACCGAAGTTCCTGCTGATCCCTTGGGTGATGAGTGGAAGGTGAGGCAAAACTGTGTTTATGCACTTTGTAGAGTGTTGCAAATGAACATCAGAATGCATGGAAAAATAACTTGGTGGCGGGGGGTTGCAGTTGAATATGTGTAACTTAATCGTTTTGGGAATGCAAGTGTTAAGCATTTTCATTTTAGTATCGCTTCCATTTCCTATACAGCATAAAAAGAAGTGAAGTAAAAACTTTGTATTAAGGTTCTCATCACTGCCTCATGTGTTTTTAAAATTTGCTTGTGTGTGCCTATTACACGTTACACATTTTGTTGCCTTCTTATTCAACTCCGTTGGTTTTGTATTTAACAAGTCTGCATTGTAATGCGCTTAACTTGCTATTGTCAGCTGATATTTTTGGAACCACTCGCATAACTCACGTAGGCTACAAGCTAATTGCTGTTGCTTTTAAAATACATGTACTTTGGGGTTAGTCATTATTTTACTACTGTCAAGGGTTAAATAAAGCAGTAGATTACAGTAAATTTTGAAGCGTGCTGTTATATTGGAAAACTGTTGGGCCCTTCGCAGCTCTGATGGTTTTCAGAACGGTATGGAAATGCTAATGTTGTTATGTTAATGTGTTACTAACACACGCCTAAGCCCTATATTGTTATATTTTACTTGTCTAGGAGTCAGCAGTGCAATATTTCTCTCCATGTGTTCCCATACCTGGCGTGTCACACAGTTTAATGGTTACTTTCCCTACATGTTCAAGAACAGTAGATGTTTCAGCACCCAGGCTAATGTGCTGCATAGCTAAATACATATAAGGTCCCAAAGGCGAGACCGATTGCATTGCAAATGCTTGTTTAACTGGTGATCAAACAAAATGTGAACTGAACTCTCAGGCGACACATGTCTGTTTGTTCATCGTGACCACCGAAGCCAGCCAATAAGTTAGATGAAAGCTGCTCTCCATTTCTGACCTCATCTGACCCTGCACCACCAGCTCTACCTGTTGCAACTTGTTTTCTTGCCCAAGGGCTGCTTGTTTGCTGATAATTTTCAATGAACTGCTCGTCATTCTGTCCGCCATGCTGACCCTCTAGCACCTTTCGGACATAACTTATGCAACTGACATCAGCAAGCTCACCTGACCGGTTCAGTGGCACAACGCACTGTACCCAGGGACTCTATGTCCTCCTGAAAGTTGGCATTGACTTCTACCTACTTCTTTATCTGATGTCAGCTGCCTCTATTCAGAAGCACTCTATCTTAACTGTGGTGCCTTGAGTGATATATATACTCAGTGCCGCATCTAATAGGCACTAGATAAAATGAATTAAAAAAGTACAATTAATTTAAGTATTTCTACATTGTGGATCTAACCACAAGGGCAGCAGTGTGCTTCAGGGATAATTAAAACAGAGGTGCAGAGATACACTACATAGATAAGGTGAAATAAAACACAAAACAAAAAAAGCTAAGTACATTCTGAATATGTGAGTTTGTATTTCATTTCAGAAGGGTAGGAGATCCACATTCACTCGGACTTCATTAGGACAGGAGGTCTATAATCTGGGAGTTAGCAAGAGTAGGCTTGTTTCGACTCTTGTAGCTTCAGGGTTTTCTAGATTTACACAGCGTCTGTTTCTGGTGTTCCCCAGACCGCCTTGAGTTGTAGTTTAACATTCACATAGGATGGCTGGCGGTGTGGATTACTTTATGAGGTATAGCAGCTATCTTGAAAACAATTCTCACTTCCAGATGGAAACAATGAAGATATATTATGAGGGGAGAGAAATTGGCCGATTTTGTGCCTTATATAACCAACACAGGACTGCTTGTAGGATGGGAACTGAAGTGGTGCTAACATCGATTAAGGGAGGCCCAATAGTGCATTTCCTCCATCAAGAGGGGTTAGAACAAGGCCCTTCATTGATAAACTCATGTCTAAGTAGGAAATCTGGATGGAGTTCATAGGAGGAAAAACGTGTCCGTTTGGAGATATGAAGCTATTAGATTAAGACTTTGTTCTAGCTGTACATGAGGGATCTGGCATGTACAGACAAAGATGGGAACATACCAGACGGTGTAGAGTGTGAAGCCATGGTTGGACTGGGCGCGGGGACTCACTTGAGAAGAGGAGCATAAATATCATTCTGGTAAGGTTCATTTTCAGAAAGACAGAGGACTTTCAGTGGGTTCGTTTTTGAAGGAAGGGTTTTAGATTAGCTACGATGGCTTGATTTGAGATCTTAAAGTAGAGGTGAGATTAATTAACATACCGATGTAATGAAATATTGCATTATTGTGACTAGAGGTTCCATATTGAAATACATATTACAAGAAATGTTACACAAGGAGCTATCTTCTCACTATATTTATATATATATATATATATATATATATATATATATATATATATATATATATATATATATTATCTACTGGCGGTCGCCAGTAGATAGTTATAGTTACAACCTAGTTTCCATAGGAAATCTCAAAATTCTATTTTGAATAACTTTGGCGCCGGTTGACGAATCCTCGTGAAATTTTCAAAACTAATGGGGCGCTCCGTTCAGCTCCTACCCTGAAAGTCTCGGGGTGATTCGTCAAGTGGGGGCCGAGAAAAAGGGGGGGTCCCAAAACGCGTTTTCCCCATGCATTTTTCCATAGGACCTTTAGTCGCAGCTACAGCCCGAACGGCTGAACAGAATTACGTGAAATTTGGCAGAGAGGTAGCCATAAGGTCAAGGAAGTGCCTTTTGCAGGTCTGGTGTAAATCTGTTCAGTATTTCCTGAGAAAATAGCATTTAAAAGCATATCAATGTCTATACGCGCGCACCGTGCGCGCACAGTGCGCGCAACCTGCCGTGCGCGAGCGCAATTCTGATTGGTTGTTAGATGTCGGTAAACATTCGAATCGGTCGAAACCAGGAAGTGTCGGCCGCCATTTTGTCTCTCGCAGTCTGAGGGGGTGAAAGAAAAAGGTGGAGAACGTGAAAAGGGGGCAGAGTGGACAGTTCCTGACCCCCTAGCCTTGGTCAGGGGGTCACAGAAGGACCCCCAAGGGCGAAAAAAACAATTTAAAAAAAAAAACATCGCGAGGTGCGCGCACGGTGCGCCCACGGTGAAAAACCTGAAAAAAAAAATAATAATAAATACATAACTTAGCATTTAAAAAACCGTACAAATTCACTGAAAAAACCATAGGTTTCACACACGTTATAGTTACGAATTAGCATTTAAAAAACCTTGCAAATTCACTGAAAAAACCATAGGTTTCACACATGTTATAGTTAGCTGGACATTTCACTCGTAAAAAACCAATGAAATTCCCCCGTTATAGTTAGTGCAGGCAACTATAAATCACGCGACCGCAACCCTCTGCTGATGACGTCAGATATTACATCACTGATGACATATGTGTCTTTATGAAAAATAAATATTTGTAATATATGTATAGCTAAAGATTAATGGAAGAAGACATGGGTAAATAAGTGTCTAAATACAGTGATGTAATATCTGACGTCATCAGCAGAGGATTGCGCCGCGTGAGTTATAGTTGCCTGCACTAACTATAACGGGGGAATTTCATTGGTTGAGTGAAATGTCCAGCTAACTATAACATGTGTGAAACCTATGGTTTTTTAAGTGAATATATATATATATATATATATATATATATATATATATATATATATATATATATATATATATATATATATATATATATATATATATATATATATATATATATATATATATATATATATATATATAGAGAGAGAGAGAGAGAGAGAGAGAGAGAGAGAGACAGACAGAGACAGACAGGCAGGCAGAGAGAGAGAATATATGGTGAGGGAATAGCTCTTCAAAGAGAAAGCAGGTGCAACATAACCGATGTCTGATTATCTACATTATTCTCAATTTCCTCCAGTCTGGACTTGCTTCAAATACAGCACAGAGACTGTAACTCAGGTATTAGATAATGTTCTGACAATCCTGTAGGAAGGAGGTGCATGCCTCTTGGCTACGCTGTACGTACCAGCAGATTCTGACACCGTAGACAAGTGGTTCCCACACTTTTGACTTCTGGGGACCCCCACTTAATCATTACTGGATCCCGGGGACCCCAAATGAATCATTATTACAATCCGGGGACCCCCCCACGAGTCATTACTGGAAGCCGGGGACCCCGGCCTAAGCAATGTCGATGATTTGCCGTAAAATAATACCGAAAAATACAGAAAATAATCAAACAAATACACAAATGACACATTTTATTTAATTAGCAGACACAAATAAATAAGAAAGAAATGAAAATGTAATTTTAATAGAGAGGTTGGATCGTTTCTAAATTCAATTGAGGCCACTCATCATCCATAATATATTCAGTATGATGCATCTGCACTGCTCCCACAAATCAATCTGAGGATACTAATTGAATTTTTAGCCTCCAACTTCAACTTTCTTCGCATTTACAGTACGTTTTAAAATGTTCAATTGTACATTTAGCTTCTATATTTATAAACACTTTATTAATCTGTTCATATTATTTGATTTTCAAAGTAGTCGCGGACCCCCTGAGGAGGCTTTGGGGACCTCTAGGGGTCAGCGGACCCCAGATAGGGAACCACTGCCCTAGACTATCAATCATGTCTAAACATTGTCTATTGAACTATTTAATTCCTATTTCTTAATTCCTACTCCTATTTCCTTTCCTAAAGATCTCACTTTGGAAACTGAGATTCCTTCAAATCAACTATTCTCCTAATTAAATGTAATGTTCTACAAGAAGTTGTACTCTCACTGTAAAAAAAAGTAGGATCTGCTTTCATGGTCACCCCCTACTTTATGAGGGTGTTATTCTATTTTCTAACTAGTTTGACTGGGATCCTGCTAATCAGGACCCCTGCTAATCAGGACCCCAGTCACTGTGCTCTCTCTCTAAATTGGACTATGGAAAGTACTTTGGTACCTTGCTAATTGGCTACTGGTGTACCCTTCAATACAGTACTGAGGTACCCAGCGCATAGGTACACCAGGGTTCTCTCAGGGGCTGCAGCATGTATAATGCCACCCACGAGAGACTACTCAAACTGTGACTACAGGCCTGCCATTGCAGCCTGTGTGAGCTGGTGCTAGCAACACTCGCAACGGATATAGGTTTTAATAAATCGGAGGTCACTACACGAAACCTATAACTCACCCCTAAGGTAGGCCTTTCAATCCTGAAGGCAGGGTGCTTGGTTAGAAGTGTGAGGGTGCCCCGCATGAGCAGGACACCTCCTACAAACCCAGGAGTTGATTCTCCAGGCTTTGTAAGTGTGGTCAGCCATTTTATACATATAGTGGACATCAAGTAAATTACAAGATGTCTAACTATATATTTTGCCTGGACCAAAACCAGTCATGTTTGGTATCAAACATGTTGGAATCCTACCCCAACACCGATTTCAGTGTTGGATGTAGGTTACCATGAACTGGGGGGGCTCTCCCAGGGAGCCCCTTGCATTCCCGGCCTTACAGGGTCTAACAGCAAGCTAGTGCTGCTGCCAACCACACACACGATTCTGCCCTCCTGCTGCTGAGCCAGGTTCTAGCATGTGAAGGTAGGACAATAGGTTTCCTGTCACAGGGCGGTGTGACCACCTCCCAGACAGGACTTAGTGTATTGGGCTGGGGTGTGAGCGCTAGCCAGCGCCACCAGACTGCTTTGAATGGCACATTTGGTGCCCTATTTGCATTCTCCAGTTGGAACCAGTTCAGGAAGCCGTTGGCTCCTGCTCTGGTGCGAAACTGGACAAAGGACATGGGTGTATCCTCCCCTCTGTCCAGCCCCTCCTCTGGGAGGGCCCCCTGAATCATCCTAACAGTTTCCTTTGGGTACTTAAGGGCTTACTTGTGGGTGGCTCTTCAGATTCGTTGTGGGGCAAGATTCAGATCCGAAACCACTTCATCTTCAACCGTCTGGGCACTTTGGACTTCATTGGACTTCACTTTGGGAACCAAGACTGCATCTGGAAGACTCCTGCTGCTCCATCCAGGTTCTTCTCCAAGCCTGTGGGCATCAATGACATCCGAAGGAATCCCCTTTGGAGTGAAGGAGATACTCCCCTGCATCTGCAGGCACCGCAATGAAGCTGACCGGTCTGCTGCTCCTGAGCTCCCACAGACTCCGAAAGGTTCAGCAACACAGATGGTGATTCTGCAACTTCCTCCAGGCCTGCACTGTCCTCACAGCAAGTTTGAAGCCAGGATCCCTCGTCGGATCCGCTGGAACAGAATCCCTGTGCACCGCATCAACATGCTGTTGCCAAGGCTTTTTGACACTCTTCTTCAGAGATCTTTGGGCTCCAAGAAGATCCAACCTCTAGCATCTCTTGCTGCCAAAATCTTTTTACTCACCACATCCCTATGCACTGTAGGCTTGCATCATTGGTGAGCTGCTCGAGGTCCTCTTGTGACTCCTGTGCCTACGGACTGTGGGTCCTCTTGTGGGTCGTCTTTGGCTCCAGTGGCCTCCCCTGCTTGCTCGGGGCCTGCTCCGACTCTCCTGTACTTGGTGAGTCCCTTGGACCTAGCTGGTCCCGACACTGCACCTCCTTCGTTTTACTCATCTGTTGCTGCTGCCAATCTGCTTTACACTCCTTCAGGACTAAGGGCCATATGTATCAATGTCAGGTTTTGCGATTCTCAAATAGCGAATTTTTGAGAATCGCTATTTGAGAATCGCAAAATGCGATGTATGTAGGATTTCCAATATATTTTGCGAATCCTACATATTCCTTAATTGCGAATCGCAAATTGCGATTCGCAATTAAGGAATACCTCCCTATTCATTCCTGTGGGCTTAGAGGACTATAGGAATGAATGGGAAGACATTCTCAATTTGTGATTCCCAATTCGAGAATCGCAAATTGAGAATGCAATTTCAAGTGTGCCAGGGTGTCAAAAGGACACCCTGTTGCACCCCTGAAATGAGCATGGCTGCACATGTGGCCCACATACATGCCCTAAGGGCATGTGTGCGCTCCAAATGCCACTTTGAAAAATGCAAAATGTGCATTTTTGAAAGAAATCGCAAATTACCACCAACCTGTAGTTGGTGGTAATTTGCGATTCCTTATGCCATTTTCGCACAACTTGGGTGCTTCATACATTGCATTTAAGGAATCGCAATTTGCGATTCCTTAAATGCATTCGCAAAATAAGGAATCGCAAATTTTGTGATTCCTTAAATTGCGAGAGAGTTGTGTTTTCATAAATAGCATTTCACCTTGATACATATGGCCCTAAGCCTGAAGACTGCTCTACACAGCTACCACTTGGAGAGCTTTTTAAGGTTGTCTAAGACCACTAAAATCACCATTAGGTTTGTCTGGATTAGTGCAGGGTGCATCATTTAAATAAGTGGGACCATATACTAAGCCAGCCTCCCACACTAACCATCTGATATATATATCCGGTCCGCGGAATTTATAGCCCGAGACCCTGCCGCGACGGGAATCAAACCCTGGTCCCGGACCAGTGCTCTGCATCGAGGTCTGCCGCTCTAACCATTGAGCCATATACATATATCTATCTATCTATCTCTATCTCTATCTCTATATCTATATCTATATATATGGCTCAATGGTTAGAGCGGCAGATCTCGATGCAGAGCACTGGTCCGGGACCAGGGTTTGATTCCCGTCGCGGCAGGGTCTCGGGCTATAAATTCCGCGGACCGGATATTCTCGCCTCAGTGCCTATTCTAATCATGGGTCCCACGCTGCAACTCTGGGCAATAGCTTGCTTAATCTCCACAACGGCCCCAACAGCGCTGGGATGCCTGGCCTAACCATGGGGGTGCCCAGGAGTGGACACCTCACATGGAAATCCAGGAAGGGTTCCTTCAGCGGTATGAGTACAGCGCTGAGATACCCGTAGTGGTGATCGGCGCTATATAAATACCTATACATTTACACACACACATATATATATATATATATATATATATATATATATAAATAATCTACTGGCGGTCGCCAGTAGATAGTTATAGTTACAACCTAGTTTCCATAGGAAATCTCAAAATTCTATTTTGAATAACTTTGGCGCCGGTTGACGAATCCTTGCGAAATTTTCAAAACTAATGGGGCGCTCCGTTCAGCTCCTACCCTGAAAGTCTCGGGTGATTCGTCAAGCGGGGGCCGAGAAAAAGGGGGGGGTCCCAAAACGCGTTTTCCCCATGCATTTTTCCATAGGACCTTTAGTCGCAGCTACAGCCCGAACGGCTGAACAGAATTACGTGAAATTTGGCAGAGATGTAGCCATAAGGTCAAGGTGCCTTTTGCAGGTCTGGTGTATATCTGTTCAGTATTTCCTGAGAAAATAGCATTTAAAAGCATATCAATATCTATACGCGCGCACCGTGCGCGCACCCTGCCGTGCGCGAGCGCAATTCTGATTGGCTGTTAGATGTCGGTAAACATTCGAATCGGTCGAAACCAGGAAGAGTCGGCCGCCATTTTGTCTCTCGCAGTCTGAGGGGGTGAAAAAAAAAGGTGGAGAACGTGAAAAGGGGGCAGAGTGGACAGTTCCTGACCCCCTAGCCTTGGTCAGGGGGTCACAGAAGGACCCCCAAGGGCGAAAAAAAACATTTTTTTTTTTTTTAAATCGCGAGGTGCGCGCACGGTGAAAACCCTGAAAAAAAATATATATAAATACATAACTTAGCATTTAAAAAAACTTACAAATTCACTGAAAAAACCATAGGTTTCACACACGTTATAGTTACGAATTAGCATTTAAAAAACCTTGCAAATTCACTGAAAAAACCATAGGTTTCACACACGTTATAGTTACGAATTAGCATTTAAAAAACCTTGCAAATTCACTTAAAAAACCATAGGTTTCACACATGTTATAGTTAGCTGGACATTTCACTCGTAAAAAACCAATGAAATTCCCCCGTTATAGTTAGTGCAGGCAACTATAACTCACGCGACCGCAATCCTCTGCTGATGACGTCAGATATTACATCACTGATGACATATGTGTCTTTATGAAAAATAAATATTTGTAATATATGTATAGCTAAAGATTAATGGAAGAAGACATGGGTAAATAAGTGTCTAAATACAGTGATGTAATATCTGACGTCATCAGCAGAGGATTGCGGTCGCGTGAGTTATAGTTGCCTGCACTAACTATAACGAGGGAATTTCATTGGTTTTTTACGAGTGAAATGTCCAGCTAACTATAACATGTGTGAAACCTATGGTTTTTTAAGTGAATTTGCAAGGGTTTTTAAATGCTAATTCGTAACTATAACGTGTGTGAAACCTATGGTTTTTTAAGTGAATATATATATATATATATATATATATATATATATATATATATATCTCTATCTTCACTGAAATAATTGTGGTTAAAGTGACATAATTAAGTAATTAAGTAGTAGGTGCTGAAAGGAGACACAAGCTAAAGTAATAAATAAAATAAAAAACTGAAATACACCAGTTATCATTTAGATATAGTTTAATGGGCTAACTATAACTGGGGTGGCAGAGTGGGCTAAAGAACGGTGATGGATTAAACCCAGATCAGTTGACTGGGGGCGAGTGCTTGCTATGTTCAACACTCCGTCCATCATTTCCTTTGGTTTTGCTAACTATAACTTGCACAGCCTCTTTCACATGTTATGATCTCACATATTACATCATTGTAAGGAATTGGGTTATTGGTTGAGGGGGGACAATCCTTGTCAGGGTGAACCACAAAAGTCACTATGACAGGCGTAGATCCCGTGCTCACTGTGGCACTGGAATCAAGCTATATCTGGCTGATGAGCCCTTATCAGGGCAAAACAAGTCCAGGCTGCTTGTATTCCAGGTCAGGAAGATTAATTCAAGCATTCCATCAATCACCTTGTTGTTGTTGCAGTGGACACATTTGTCACAAACACAGAACATTAGCACTTTAGTTGTTCATTAGAACGGTAAGGATAAGTTACTTACCTGTAACCCTAGTTCTCTTCCAGGGGTATCCTCATCAAAGTCATAAACACATGAATATTCCCGCCCGTGCGAGGGGACCCCGGAAACAATATATACACATATATGTGAAAACATATATGAAGAGATATTACCTACTGGCGGTCGCCAGTAGGTAGTTATAGTTAGGACCCCTTTTCCATAGGAAAACCTCAACATTCTATTTTGAATAACTTTGGCGCCGGTCGATGAATCCTCGCAAATTTCTCAAAATAGGTGGGGCGCTACGCTCCGCTCCTACCCTGAAAGTCTCGGGGGGATTCGTCAAGCGGGGGCTGAGATAAAAGGGGGGTCCCAAAACGCGTTTTTCCCATGCATTTTTCCATAGGACCTTTAGAACGAGCTACAGCCCGAACGGCTGAACAGAATTACTAGAAATTTGGCAGAGAGGTAGTCCCTAGGTCAAGGAAGTGCCTTTTGTAGGTTTGGTGTAAATCTGTTCAGTAGATTCTGAGAAAATAGCCTTTAAATCAATATATATATCTGAGCCCGCTTACGGTACGCTTACCGTACGCTTACCGTAAGCGTACGGTGGCGTGCGCGAGCGCGATTCTGATTGGCTCTTAGATCTTAGTAAACATTCGAATCGGCGAAACCAGGAAGCGGCGTCCGCCATTTTGTCTCTCGCACTGAGTGTTGTTTATCAAACATGATGGCCAAAAACATGTTACTGGGCTGTTATGACAACTCCCTCCCATATAGTCATGTTGAGGGAGTCCCCAAACATCCCCCAAGAGCAAAAACGGTTTTATTTTTTTTTCGGCAATTTCGCCGAGTACGCTTACCGTACGCTTACCGTAAGCGTACGGTAAAAAAATAAAAATAAAAAAAATACTATCCACACTTACCCCACCCCCTGTGCTTTTGTTGGCCGTAGGCCACCAAATGTACAGGGCTTATTAATAGGTAAAAAAAACTAAATTTTGGCAACATGAAATTATAAAATCGAAATAAAAAAAACACTATCCACATTGACCCCACCCCCTGTGCTTTTGGTGGCCGAAGGCCACCAAATGTACAGGGCTTATTAAAGTTGATAAAAACCGTGCACGGAACGAACTGCGTTAAGTGGGCGCGCACGCCTCGAATGGCGTAAAGTAACTTAGCATTTAAAAAACCGTACAAATTCACTGAAAAAACCATAGGTTTCACACACGTTATAGTTAGGAATTAGCATTTAAAAAACCTTGCAAATTCACTGAAAAAACCATAGGTTTCACACATGTTATAGTTAGCGGAAATTTTACTGATAAAAAACCAGTGAAATTGCCCCGTTATAGTTAGTGCTGGCAACTATAACTCACGCGACCGCAATCTTCTGCTGATGACATATGTGTCTTTATGAAAAAAAAATATTTGTAATATATGTATAGCTAAAAATGTATGGAAGAAGACATGGGCAAATAAGTGTCTAAATACAGTATTAGCATCAGCAGAGGATTGCGGTCGCGTGAGTTATAGTTGCCAGCACTAACTATAACGGGGCAATTTCACTGGTTTTTTATCAGTAAAATTTCCGCTAACTATAACATGTGTGAAACCTATGGTTTTTTCAGTGAATATATATATATATATATATAACAACAAAATGCAGCCCTCCATATATTAAGAGCTGGGTAATGCTATAAGAATTCTCTTTGCACATATACACATTAAAAAAGCAGGGGGGAAAAACAAAGTGCATTTGAACTGCTTTAATGTACAGTCAAAACCATAATACTGCAAAGAGGAATGAAAGCATTGCCAGCTCACAGTCTGCATTGGAGAAAACTTAGTGTAGAAAGCTGAAAAGCTAACTCACAGAAAAAACTAGCACCATGATCCCTAATTTCCCATCATGGCTCAGGGGTGACAGTTAGGTCAGTTGTTCTTTGCGGAGACCCGAAGGCCAGGGAACAAAGAGATGACATTTACCTTGATCATTTGCCCGCGTAGAAGGGTGGGTTGCATATGACTTTGATGAGGATACCCCTGGAAAAGAACTAGGATTACAGGTAAGTAACTTATCCTTCACTTTCAGGGGATCCTCATCAATAGTCATAAGCACATGAATAGACTAGCAAGCCCATCCCCTCAACCTGCAGGCAAACGATAAGCAAAACATCAAACAGACATTGAAAAAATATCATGACTCCAATGAAGTTAGCATTGGAACAAATTTCTCTAGGAGGCTTGGCCTACTTGGGTATCTGCTCTGGAGTTAGAATCAAGACAGTAGTGTCTAGTAAACGTGTGTACCGACTTCCAAGTTGCTGACTTGCAAATCTCGGCCATCGGTATATTATGCAAGAAAGCTATTGTAGCTGCTTTAGAACCAACAGAGGCTTGTTCTCCAATTAATAAGCCAGTTTAATGCAGGACACTATCCACCTCGAGATGGATCGTTTGGAGGCTGGAAAACCTGTCCTGACGACACCATAGTTTAAAAACAATTGGTCAGACTTCCTAATGGATTTTGTTTCCTCCAAATAGAATTTGAGAACCCTCTTGAGGTCTAGGGAGTGAAGAGACCTTTCTGCTGGTGTAGCAAGATTGGGAAAAAAAGAGGGAAGAGAAATTGTCTGGTTAACATGGAAGTCAGACACCACTTTTGGTAGGAAAGAAGGGGGAGTCCTCAGAACCACCCTATTGTGATGGAAAACCATGTACGGTTCCTTAGAGCAGAGTGCCTGGATTTCACTTACTCTGCGTGCTGACATAATAGCTACTAGAAAAGCAACTTTCCACGTTAGGTGCTGCAAAGTGGCCTTATGAATGGGTTCGAAAGGAGGACCCATTAATTTGGACAGAACAAGATTCAACTCCCAAGGAGGAGAAGGAGGTCGGACAGGAGGAAAAGCTTTCTTCAACCCCTGAAGGAAATCCTTGACCACCTGGAGATGAGAGGAAGGTTGGTTAGGTGACTTTCTGTAGGCTATAATGGCCACCAAGTGAACTTTTATAGAAGTGTACCTCAAACCTGACTTGGATAAATAAAGAAGAAAAGGTAAGATTATCTCCTCCTGCCCACTAGTAGGACTAAAACCATTACGCATACACCACAAGAAAAACTTCTTCCATTAAAAAGAATAAGAGCTCCTTGTGGATGGTCTCCTTGACTCCCTCAAAATGTTCATGCAGTCCTGAGGGAAATTCAGGTGTCCGTATTGCAGGACCTCAGGAGCCAGGCTGCCAAGCTCAGCGAGGGAAGGCTGGGGTGCAGAATCTTCCCGCCCATTTTGGTCAGAAGCTCCGGTCTGCATGGAAGCCTCCTGTGTGGACAGTTTGAGAGTTGCAATAGGTCCGGATACCACCATTGGCGAGGTCAGTCTGCTGCTATCAGGATCATCGTCATCCTGTATCGGATGAGCTTGGTCATCACTTTCGGGATGAGAGGAAGGGGCGGAAAGGCGTACGCAAATGTTCCGGACCAGTCTATCAAAAGAGCATTCCCTCTCGTTCCTGACCGGTAAAATCTGGATGCGAAGGCGTAGCATTTTTTGTTTAGATCGTCTGTAAAGAGGTCGATGGATGGATGACCCCATTGATGGAAGATGCCTGCCACCACCTCGTCGTTGAGCACCCAGTCTTCTTGTTCTTTGAATTGCCGACTGAGAGCATCTGCCTGCACGTTCTGTTTACTGGCAGATGCATCGCTGTGATCAAGAAACTCCTGGCCAGGACCAAGTGCCAGATCGCTTGGGATTCCAGTGACAGCGGGTGAGAATGTGTTCCACCTTGTTTGTTCAAGTAATACATCGTGGTTGTATTGTCCGTTTGAATCAGTATCGACTCTGACTGAATCGAAGGATAGAATCCTGGACGGCTACAAGATCTCTCACAGGGACCGCACCAACGGAATAGGAGGGGGAAATCGCCATCATCCACAAGAACACCCTCAGGGTCTCGACCAGCACCGACGACACCCTCAGCACTGCCGAACACCTGCACTTTCAGATCCACACCGATCCCAACACCACCCTCAGAGGAACCCTCGTCTACAGACCCCCCGGACCCCGGCCCCAGTTCAGCGACTCCATCGCCGACTTCGTCAGCACGCATGCCCTTGCCTCCACAGACTACATCCACCTCGGAGACCTGAACTTCCACCTCAAGAACGACGACACCAACTCCACCACCATGATTGACAACCTCGCCAACCTGGGACTCAGACAGCTCGTCACAACGCCCACCCTATCCGCCGGCCACACACTTGATCCCATCTCCTCCGCAAGCCCCAACGTCACCTTCAGCCACACCACCGAACTCCACTGGACCGACCATCGCTGCATCCACTTCACCTTCCGGAAACCCACCACGCACCACCGCACTCAACAGATCCCCAGCCGCAGCTGGAGCAATATCACCGAAGACCAGCTAAACACCACCCTCGCCCAAAGCCCACCTGCCGACACCACCGCTGCCGACACCGCCGCCCACAACCTCTGGAGTTGGATCGACAACTGCGCCGACACTCTGGCCCCGATCAAGAAACCCTCCAACAGGCACACTCACACTAACAAAAAAAGCCAGCTGGTTCACCGCCGACCTCCAGGCCTCCAAGCAAACCTGCCACACACTAGAGAAGAAATGGCACTGCGAACAGACACCAGACAGCTACGCAGCCCACAAGAACGCCATCCGTAGACACCATCACCTCATCAGATCCACCAAAAAGGCCTCCTTCAAGGACCGACTCGACAACAAGGCGCACAACAGCAAAGAGCTCTTCAACATCGTGAAGGAACTCTCCAACCCCAGCGACATCCCACCATTGCAAGACCTGTGTGACTCCCTTGCCACCTTCTTCCATCGCAAAATCATAGACCTCCACGACAGCTTCAACGACCTGACTGCCCCGACAACCACCGACACTGCAGACCCCGCGGCCACCACCCACATCGATCCCCTGCTCACCTGGACCAACATAAACTACGACGACAGCATCAAAATCATGAACACAATCCACTCCGGCTCTCCGTCAGACCCATGCCCACACCACATCTACAACAAAGCTAGCGCCACCATCGCACCCCATCTCTGCAAAGCCATCAACATCTCCTTCGAGACTGCGACCTTCCCGGAGAACTGGAAGCACGCAGAGATCAACGCCTTACTCAAGAAACCCTAGGCGGATTCGAAGGACCTCAAGAACTTCCAGCCTATCTCCCTGCTCCCGTTCCCCACGAAGGTGATCGAGAAGACGGCCAAAAGACAGCTGACCCGCTACCTCAAGGAGAACAACATCCTAGACCCGTCCCAGTCTGGGTTCCGCAGCAACCACAGCACCGAGACTGCCCTCATCGCCGCCACCAATGACATCAGGGCCCTACTGGACAACGGCGAAACCGCGGCCCTCATCCTCATGCCCGGCTAAACACAAGGTAACATTCAAGTTCCTGGACTTGGGCCGCATACTCGCTAAGCGGCAGACTACCCGGAACTGGAAAACAGCATTGGGCCCTTTTGATGTTGGGTGACCCAGGGAATTAGTTCGATGGGAGGTGGGGGGGGGGGGGGATATGAAAGCGTTGCTCCCTTTAGGGAGGCCAAGAGGGGGCAAGGTTCCATGGAATTTGTTAGAGCCTGGGATGATTTTCTAGAAGCGTTTCGAACAGGGGGTGGTACTTCAGATGGGGACACCGTGCCAAGTGGGGGTGAAGATACAGCTGCACCACTATCCCGAATGATGCAATAGTCTCACAGAGAGGATGTCCTGCTTTTTAGGATCTTAGCACACGCAAAGTGATGGTTGTTAGCCACCTGTATGGGGTGCTATGACCCCAGATGAGGGGCCAATAGAGTAATCAAACGGTACATGCGCTCACACAGATCTAGATATGCGCTCTTACTTATGCTTTTGCTTAGGCAATCGTTCCTCCAGCTGGCTTGCGTTGGGGGATGGGTGGGGGAAGTTTTGGGGGAGGGAGGGGGTGCTTATGGCAAGATACCCAGATTGTTAGCCGCCTTTAGGAAGGGGACAGTTACAGGGGGTGTTGTACATTTCCTATGTATGCCAGTGTTGTATTCCCTGCTGGGTGTTTGGAATGTCACCAATACCACTGTTACTATGCAAAAGTGTTATGAAAATGCCAATAACATTTCTTTACGAAAAAAGTAGGTCTGTTCGTCCATATTACATAGTTTTAAAGTTCAACAATAACGTTCTAAAAAGTCTAAACTCAATGTTAAATCTTCTCTTAGTACAAAACTGGTTTAAGATACATTACAATTTAATATGAAAAGGTGAACCTAAATTATTCCATCAGAAAAACGGTATACACAATTTCTTGACAGAAACTGTCTAATGAGGGCCGCAGGCTAGGTACTTTAGTCAGATAAAGAGAGTAAGTAGCCCACATCATTTTTAATGCACAACAGATTAATCATTTATCATGCCTGGGTATCAATATTTGTGGTGACAAATACCACTGCTATGGACAATTAAAGATCCAAGATAGCCGGGAAAACTGTCGCTGGGGAAACAAATGTAGCAGCATCTATTGGAACCCAAAGGCACAGGGTGGCTTACATGTAGAGGTCAATCTGGCATTTCCTCATTCCAGGGTACATAAAATGTGGCAGCCAATCATAAGGAAATAGATTACTAAGTGGTTGCCAAGTGCTCTACAATCATGTTACAGATGGAATGCCCTGTGTCGGAACAATGCAAAGGTTTCAACATTTGTGATGCTGTCTTAAACTGTCATAAGAAGTTATGTCAGAAGCACAGCCTGGTCAGCACGGTGCAAATCTCAAATCCGAGAATGGGTCAGCGAGACAATTTCTATCATTCGAAAAACTACTTCGTACGCTAAAGGAGCATGAGATGGAACACACTTAAGGTTGCCAAAAGTGCAATGCTTGCGCTATTGTGGAGTGACAAGCAAGAGTTTCTCCACAGACTATCTTGCAGATTGGGATTAAAAAGGCTTCAACACCGTGAAAAGGTACAGCTCAAGAGATAGAGAGGAAAGGTTGGGTAGGCAAACATCTCTACAAACATACAGAGCAGCTTTATTTCCTTCAACCCAGTTTACTTTAAATGAAGAGATTGCCTGGAACAGGTTTGCTGCTATAAACAAGTAAAATATAATACAATATGTAGAATGATATGCAAATTATTCAGAGATATATCAATATGACCAGTCCATTCATAAAATGGAAGAAGGCTTGAACACTCAGGTGACAGAAGTATAGGATTCTTTGGATAAGGGTCTGGAGTGTCCGAATCCTCCCTCTATATTGTTTAATGTCATGATAGCAGATCAGTCAGGAGACGAATTAGGAAAGCTAGAGGACCTTTTGTACCCACGGTCGTAAGTTTAGGCTAATGACAGTTTTTCCATGCTTACTTATCAGTAGTGCATCCAGTCCACGTTATCTCAAAGATGGGTATTCCACTTGAAATAGGGGGGGGGGGGCAAAGTAAAACAGGGGGGTTAAAACATGCTCCCTAAAGATGGCAGCTGTATACTTGTAGAGATGCTTCCTAACACGCAAGTGTACTTAGATCAGGTGCAGAAACCCTTTTCAGTTATAATGTACACAAAAGGAAAATCTGTTTCTTATTGGTGGAAAGAAAATATACTATTTGTTTGAATTACTGTAACCTGAAAACATACTTTGAACACAGAAGGATGAATAAGAATAAAAGGGAAAAAAGAAACATACAAAACCATTGACAAAGTATTACCCAACCAGCCCTAGCTTGAAGTGCATTTCAAAGGATGACTGCTATCTATACAACTGTGTCGCACAAAGAAGACAGGTGAAGCAGAAAAAAGAGAATGCACTAAAAAAAGCATTTTGACACTAAGAATGCAATCACCGAGGTGGAAGCAAAGCTGGTGGTGGGGTGACAAACATGGAGCAGACAATGAGTCCATTATCTTACTGGCACTGCAAGACCTTCAACATGTGACACTGAGCATCGAAAGAAAGGTGGCCTCAAGAGAGATCATTTTGACGACAATGGAGAGGAGATTGGTGAAGACAGAGGGGGAGATACAAGGTCCATGTCTCCAAGGTAAAGTCTTCCGTTAGCGATGTGAAAAATGCCAACAAGGTCCAGAATGATTTTGAAAAATCATACGGTCCATGTACTTATATATATGGAGGCACAGCTGGAATATTTAGTAGCCACTCTATGTGCTGCACATATTGGATTGCGGGAGTTTTTAGTATTTTGAAGATGAGGCAGTCTTTGTCTCAGAAGATCTGAATGGCGGAATCCCCTTCGGGGGTGATGGTCCACAAAGCCTATCGTTTTCCAACCTGTGCTTCGGAGGGGCCTGTGGAGCCTACGATTGCTGAACTGAGCAGCTCAAGCTGAGCAGCTGCGTGAGGCCGACCAAAGGAAGATACCAGTGAAGGTGAAAGTGTATCATGAAGAATCCAGTCCTGCTTTATGCAAGTTGAAGCCATCGTAGGCTTCCTGGAGACAAGACAGGCAAGGGTCCTCTGGCACCTGAATTAACTGTACTGCGATTCTAAGTTTAGTGATTTGCCTAACCCCATAGTGAGTTTGGCATGATGTAAATATTTATTTATATTTCACTGTGTTTTTTTGTTATTTTCCCATGCATATGTATCATGTGTTCACACGCAAACTCCAACATGTGACTTTTTGAGATATACAAATCATTAGTTCCGTCGTCTCCCCCCCCCCCCCCCCGCACCCCCTGTTCTCACTCCTCCCCCAACGTCCCATTATCTCTAGGGGTGCAAATGTGTAGTTATGACACAGTGGGTTTAACAACATACCATTGTTACTGCTGTGTTGAAGCATTGTGTGTCTTTCACTGCTGGCTCGGTTATGGGCAAAGCAACTGAGAGATCAAATTCAATACAAAACTATTAAAGCCGAAACAATAAGATTGGCATTAGCGCTCCGCAGAAAAAAATGCCTTGTGTGCACCAATACTTTTGATAGTCTAATAGCGATAGAAAACCTCATTTTAGACACGAATGTGCAAAATAAGAATGAAGTTCATGTATTACAAGCTGAGACAAATGTCTAACTATGGTTCACCTTCAATGAGTTATATGTATGGGCAATGTTGTTGTCGTCTGCGTCCCATCATACCCCAATTGTGTCTTTAACTTACAGGAAGATACCTTAATAATACTTTTAAGAGGAGTGTTTATGTTGCTAATTATGGATATGTAATTGTATTTTTACAACCTTTGTGCAACTGCAGAAAAATGTGAACAAAGTATTTTTAAGAAGCTATTTTATAGCACTGAGTCTTATATTAAACCCTTGCATGAAGGATTCCTCTTTAGTGATCTTTCTCCTAATTGACCTGCCATGATAGCTTTAATTGTGGGATTAACAGCCACATTACAGCATCCCGTAGAGCGATTAACTCACAAACAAGAAATGGTAGCAAAGGAGGTTTCACAGCCAGGTACCTGCTGTAAACAAGTGTTAAGCCCTTTTTCAAGCTAAATATAAGTTCCAAGACCTTCATCCAAGCCAAATATAATTTCCAAAACCTCCAACATGGCACTGAGGGATCCTCTCAGCACCTCTGCAATACCTAAAAAACCAGGCATTGGCATAGCCAATAAATTTGACTTTGTGCTGTGGGCTCGTGTGGGTTTTGGGAAGAGAGCTCACACAAAAATATCTGCAAATAATTGATGCAACAGAAACAAAGTATTGTTCTCTTTTCTCCAGCATCCCTATTTAGGAGGTTTTTGTCAGCACTCACTCCAAGGTGCTACTAGGCTTCTCACAGATTAAAATTAGTCCCTTATGCCTCAATAGAAGCAGAAGGACAGGCCTAAACAACAGAAAACCTGCAACACCAAAATATACTTATAGACTGATTCAAGATGTGCGTATGTATAGTGCAACCCTAGCTAAAAGGCAGACGAGTGGGGTATAGGGGTCAACGGCAAAGTTACAATCAACAAGGGATGGGGTGGTAGCTGGTTTGTTGACTGTTAACTGGTTTGTTGACTGTTTGTGATGCTGTGTTCTAAAAAGAGGAGCATCTTTAACACTTTCCTAAATGAAAGGAGCGTGAAGGCGATCCTGATAGATATATTGTTGTAAATCCTGAGCCCTCAAACGGAAAAGATTCCTTATATATTTTTTAAACACGTTTTAATGTCCAATTTGATGATGTCTTGGCTACAGGTGTGCTGTTATCCACCAGGGATGGTAAGACTGTCTGCAAAGTAAGCTGGGGGGTGGTTAAGATGGCTTTGCAAATGATGGAGATGGTATTCAGGATGGTGCAGTCCGGTAAGGGGAGCCAATGGACTTCTATCAGGATGGGAGCGATGTGATCATATTTCTTCAGATCCTGGATGAGAGGAGCTGTAGCTTGTGCGATGCCCTAGGGTGTACCAGAGTGGAGTCTGGGTAGTCACGGAGTCGAGCATTACAACCACCCACATGCGTGAGTAGGAGGGGTTGAACAGTAGTTCTGAAGTCTCTTTCTGGAAGTAACAGTTTTACTTTCTTTAAAAGGTAGATCTGATAACAGACCGTTTGTGGGTTTTTTAGCAGCGAGTTCCTTCAGGGGGGAGGTTGGTGTAAAGGATGCATCTAAGTGCTTTGGAATTCCTCAAAAGCTAGACTTCAAAGCCACCAAAGTTCATATTATTGAGGCAGGTTTGTACTATTTCTTACTTGTTGTTCTTGGCAAAACATAGGGATTAGAGGTGCAAGCAGTGATTGAGGTGTTCGATACCCGAGGAAGATACAACTTTCAAGAAGAGTCAATTAGAATTATGTATCGTTGACATACTGGTGATTCTGAATGCTGTTATCTGCGAGTAGATCACAGGGGACAGTGTGGCACTCTGGGGGACCCGGCAGGTGATAGGGATCTGTTGGGACCTTGAGGTGCCCATGTGAACAAAATGGTGTTGGTTGGAAAAGTAGGCAGAGAATCAGTGAAGAACATTGCCAGAATGTATTTGACTAAGTCACAAGCCAATGGCGACAATTTCAAGGAAGACTAATGACGGAATGAGGCTTACCCAAAGCCCCTTCAAGTAAATATAGAATACAAAATATTGGTCTTTAATAGCGCAGGTACAATACACGTCAAACCTAAAAAGTTCCCAGAAGCTCAGACCATAGCAACAGAATAGCAGACCTGGTATAAAGTTTCCCCCCTGCACTACTGAAAATGAAGAATCTTATGCGTATATGACAAAGGGTTGCACGGCTCCGCCAGCTCTCAGCAAGCAGCCTGATAGACCACACAGGAGCCGGCAACCTTATTACATTTTTTTTGTTAAACTGGGTGCCCTGGTGCCCACCCGGGGCACCCCACAACATTTTGTACATTGGGGGTGCTGGGAGGGCCCAAAGCCCCGCCGGCTCTCCTGCCTGCACCTATCCCAGGTGCGGTGGGAACAGGCACTGCTCCAAACCCGCAGTAGCAGTTTTCTTTTTCTCCCACTGGGTGTAAGCAGCCTTCTGCCCCAGCCGGGCGAGAGCACCTTAGACTTTCCTGCCCAAGCTCTTCTGAGCAGGGAAACCACAGTGTCATGGGGGTTGGGGTCCCTGGGATACAGCAACAAAGCCAGCCCCGGGGATGGGGTCCCTGTGGCCATAATATGGCTAGGGAAAGGGAGGCGCATGATCCCTCATCCAATTAACAAATCAGACCCAAGGGATGGGATCCCCAGGGCCTCGAGGCTCAGGGTACGAGGTTATCCCTACCCTTCCCCCTTATATGTTTTTTATAATTTTTTCAAGACCGCATATTCCTAAAATGGCTGTAATCACATCTTTGTTGATGTGGTGGCAGAAAACGGATCTTATCTGGATATCGGTCGGCTCTGCTGATCCGCCGCATATATTTTTTCAATCTCAATTTCTAAAAAATTATTCAACAGAATTACGCTAAATCACAAACAGCAAGCTTTCGGGACCAAGACAGAGATATATATATATATATATATATATATATATATATATAATATATATATATATATATATATATATATATATATATATATATATATATATATATATATATATATATATATATATATATATATATACACACATACAAATACAAAAATGTATATATGTACACATATGCACAAATAGATAGATATACAGCAGGCACAGTAACACAAAGCATGTTGTTTGTTACCATTATCTATATAGCAATTGGTGGGAAGTACTTTAGATGACAAAAGGGTAGGAGATAGTAACTAAGTAGAAGATCAACATGACAAGCATACTTCTGTAGGGGCAGACTGGAACAGTTTTTTAACGAGGAGTAAAGGGAGAGATTATTCACAAAGTGAATCCTCTCCAAGTGTTAGTAGACTGTGTTATTACAATAACTCTTGTTTCAACACATTTGAGTGAGTCCTCGGCTTTGGGATCACCTTCACTCTCCCTGTAAGCAAATGTTTCCCTTAGAATTTAATGCGGTAATCTGCCTTACAACCCTTTTGTGCTCTGGCTGCTGGGCCCTCTTGGGTCATTAGGGGTATAACTAAGTAAAAGCAAACAAAATGTAGAATTTTGGTTCCAGATGTGTGGAAGACCAATACATTATCAAGTCAAGTGTTGAGTGGGAAAAGAGCGGTCTGAAAGTAATTATTTTATGCAAGTAAAGCCATAATTAGTTCAGAATAGGCCCTCTCTTACAGGACAGAGGTTGGCTCTTGTACTGCTCAAATGGTTTGGTATGTGCTTTAGCGGTAATCCAACTCTTTGGAGCATCAATCTAACACTTCGGTTGAGTTCTGCCTGAGAATGTATAAAAGCTTGTATAACCTTCAGACAATGCAAGGGTACATAGTTAAATAAGAGGCCTAGTAGCAAGAGGCTCACCCGGGGCCTTGGTCTGGCTCAATGGAAATGTTGTATTTCAGATAAGCATTTGCTCTCCTTAAGGCATTATTGTAAATGCCTCTGGATTGACAATGGTTGCTCTATTAATTTAATTTGTTTTTAATTTCAGCAAAAAGTCATGTCAACAAACGTTTAGAAGCTCGTTGAGTCGAAATATGCCCTTGATCCACACAACATAGTTGCATTTGTGGTGCAGAAATATGCTACCCACCTATCAAAGAACATCTTATCAATCAAATGGCTCTCATTTCAGCATGACCTTGCGCCATCACAATTTATTCATAATACTATTTGTTCAGTCATTCTGCTTCTCAGAGCGGGGATGCTGTCTGCCACTGAAAAAGTACCTTGCCCTAGTCAGAAGATCCCACTGCCTTCTGATAGTGGAAGAGATACTTGAACTGCTCAAACACCACAATCTATCCAGCAGGGAAGTTTCTGTCTAAATCAATATTTGGGGAGGGCTAAAGGATAGCCCTGTGGCTGTTCAATAGTTGGAAAGTAAGAGTCCTGTTCCAGAGAGAAATTATCCAGTCCATCATCGGGAATTGTTAGACCTAAAATCCTTGGCATCGTATTTCCTACACTTTTAGCCTTCACCCCTCCTGTTTTGCTGAATTTGTTGTTGTTGGCTTTAGGGCTCTATGCACTTTACCGCTGTTGACCAGTACTAAAGTGCTTGTGCTCTCTCCTTCAAACATGGTAAAATTAACTTACACCGAATTGGCACATTCAATGTTTTTTTTTTCCAACTGACATAACTGTGAGGGGTAGGGAAGGGGGGGGGAGATGAAGTGAAAGAGAGGGGAGGGAAATGGATAAGAAGAAGAGCATGGTATCTCACAGGTACTTGATACATTATCAACAGTAGAAGGATGTACCCCCCCCCCACATTCAAACGGTAACAGTAGGACATGCTCATCCACAGTGGATCTTGTACGCAGACCTAAGAAAGAAGTGTAGGCCATGGCGAGTTGGTCAGCCTCGGTCTCTGTGTCGATTGTGATGTCAAGGGTGGTGAGGTGGGGGAATCGGAGCATAGGGGACAATCTCCAAGATCAGTGTCTTGTGATAAATAGAGAGGGGACTCCCTGTGGTAGAGGTAGGAGATGGGAGGCTCACAAATGTCTTTGGGGCGTGACTGTGCAGGCATCGGTTCCCAATAGTTTGTTAATTGCTCCTGACAATACGCTGCATCTTGTAGCCAGGTGTGTATAGAGGGAGCAGGACACCAGCCCTAGTGCATGGCCACTGTGTGCTAAGCTAATAGGAGGAGCATAGCGATGAGTCAGTGGTCACACGCTAGAACATTTTTGAGGTAGTCTATGAGGGCCACTAGAGGAGTAAGGTGTAGGCAGTGGCCAGTGATTACTTGTATTGTTGAATAAACGGCCCCACCATTGGACATCCCCATGCCAGATGTACAAAGGTGGCCTGAGGTGATGCACATCTCCGACACCACGCATCCTCGGTGAGCCCCATCTTAAGTAGGGGGGTGTGGTGCATCACCCGGCAGGCTAGTATACCGACTTTACTCCAACATGCAGACCTCTGCAACGGTTGCCACCCCCGCCACTTGCACTTCCTGGATGGTGTACAGTGTCCCACCCCTAACCAATGCCCAATGGTCTTTCTGTCGTAATCAGACGACACCTCTCTCACCCAACTACAGTCTCAGAAAGATAAACTTCAAATTCCTGCCATTCAGTCATACGCAGACGGTATGCAGGGTATTGAAGCGCCTAATCTGGCCAATGAATAGGGAGCTGAGGCCCGTTCGCCCTTGCAATGGAAAAAGATAGAGCCACTTGAGAGAAAATCTAAAGCCGTGCTGGCATCAAATAACGCTGCCATTGCTGAGACCTGAGGGTCTAAATGGTGTATGACCTCAAAGACGGTGCATAGATTATGGGAGGTAGAGTAGCCCAGGATAAATGCGGACTGATCTGGTCTTATCTTAAGTGGCAGGGGAAGAAGACTATTGACCAAAATCTTAGCAAAGATCTTGTTATCCATGTTAATCACAGAAAATGGGCCCTAGGAGTCGCAATGTTGCGTGGGTTTGTCTGGTTTGAGGATAGTCACTAGGAACGCTTTGCGATGGGACGGAGGTAGAGCACCGTTCGCTAAGGATTCATCAAACATTGCTAGCATGTGGGGTGCAAAAGTGAATGCACACTCCTTATAAAGCACAGTGGTGAGACCATCTAGGCCGGACGATCTGTCGCCCAGGAGACTGCAGATGACCTGCATAAGTTCATCTGCAGGGATGGGGGAATTAAGATATTCTCGATAGGCTCGGTCTAACCAGATGAATTGTATGTCATCTAGGTATGCTTGTAGGTCGCTGTCTGAATGAGTTGAGGTAGCAGTCGAGAGGTTGGCACACAAGGAGGTCATGGTGTCAAGTATGGTTTTGGGAAAGAATTGGAGGGCCAGTTGGTCATCTAGCAATTCTACTACATATGTGAAAGCCAGTGGGCCGTGCAACAAACCCGCAAGAGTCCTACTCGGGCGATTGCCTCCTCCATAACGACGTACTGTCCCTTCGCAATCTAGGTAGCGGGTTTCGTGAGTGGCCTCGTCAGAGATTTCAGTGAGTTTATCTCAAATTTGAACATTGTTGCAGTATTTTTGGAGCAGAAATACTCCAGTTCAAAGGCTCAGATTTCCCGCTCCAGGAGGACAAGTCTTCCTCCTATAGCTTTTAAGACAGAAGATTGCTTAGCAATACATAGAAGGATTCCCAGAGTGTAGAGTGAGATGTGACAAAGCCCTTATTATGTGTGAAGTACTCCGATATCTCCTTGCGGATCTCTTCATGAAAAACTGAATCCCGCAGTGCTCTGCAGGGCAGGTGCCAGAAGAAAGTGTGGGAGGCAAGCTGGGGGATCTGAAGCTTCAACAATATGGGAAAAATGATCAGAAAGTGTGCAGGGTAGGTGTGAAATTTTTAGTGACCCAGGTCTGGGCGTCGCAAGAAGTCAATCAATAATGTGGCTTGTTCCCTATGTCTGCGCAACGGGTGTGTGGCGCCAAGCATCTTGTAAGTAACTGTCATGGAAGATACTGTTGAGTTTCAGTGCTGGGTTAGGGTGTGGGCGCCTAGATGTTCCTCACCGGTCCGGCTGATCATCTAGTACAACACTGAAATCCCCTCTCCATAGTATGGCACATGGGCCGAGGCTAGATAAGAGCCGCCATACCTCAGAGAAGAAGATTGGATTGTCAGTATTGGGACCGTATAAAGATGCTAAAATCACTGGCTGCCTACGTAGAGAACCAGCTACAGCACACAGCGGCTTTTGCCAGCTCATAGTACTAGTCCTATTTGCCACTGCAGGCCCTTACACAGTATAGCAGCGCCCCTTGCACAGTTAGAGTAAAGTGAAGTGTGAGTCTCTAAACACCATTTGTGCATGTAATCCTGGTGCCGATGGCTGAGTGAGGTGGAGCCCTTAAGGAAATAGATATCTGTGCAATGTCTGTCATGGTATGTATGTGCTAAGCACTGGGGTGCTGGAGGCGCCAGCATGAACCTCGCTCCTGGGGCCAGGGCCAGGGACGTTCAGACTAGACAAATCCAGGATGCTGTTACAAATGAGGGAAAGCATTTTGGAGATCTGTGCCAAATATTTGCTGCATATGTTCGAAAAACTGCTAGACTTCGAGACAAAGCAGATCTCCTAGTAAAAGAAGTTCACGCATTTGCAGATACAGAGACGCCAAGCTTGAAACATGGGTTGGAGAACTTTGCTGATGAACTTGCCAAACTTCAGGGGTTGGTCTGGCAGGGCTGGCACATCCCCTGTCCTTACTTGGAGTTTCCGGCCAGTCTTCCTGCCAGAGTGGGGGTCTGAACCGGTGGGGGCCAGTTGCGGAGTACAGCAAGTGGCCTGGAGAAGCTCACAAAGGCGGCATGCCTTTGAAGCTTCCCCCCTGCCCATCCTGGGGGAGGAGACCTAGCACCTTGCCCAGGATGGGCATTGTTGCAGGCCCAGGAGAGCGGGGGCTCTCCGTCCAGGGGTCCAGCAACAGGTCTGCTGTGTGGCAGCCTAGGCAGCCTCTCAGACAAGACATGGATTGTAGGTTAGGTTTCAGGGGGCATCTCTAAGATGCCCTCTGTAGTGCTTTGTACATTAAATCCTGCACTGGCATCAGTTCGGGTTTAATGTGCTGAGAAGTTTGATACCAAACTTCTCAGTCTTCAGTGTTGCCATTATGGTACTGTGGAGTTCTTGTTTGACGAGCTCTCAGCACCATATACTCTTAAATGGCAGCACTGCACTTACAGTGCCCAGGAATGGACCTGGGTACTGTAGGGGCACAGGGCTCATGCTCCTGTGCCCACACCACTGGCATAGGGCACCTAGCTAGAGGGGTGGCTGATGTATGCCAGGGCAGTGTAGGTTGTGGGCTTGGCACACAGGGATGTGTGCCATGTCGACTCTTTGTTTTGTCTTGTACTCAGATACTCAGCCTGCAAGGGCAGTGTGTTTGTGTTAGGGTACAGGGCCTCTAAGGGTGGCACAATAAGTGCTGCAGCCCTTAGAGGCCTTCCCTGGTCACAAGGCCCTGGGTACCTAGGGTACCATTTACCAGGGGCTGACATGTGGCCAGGGTTTGCCAATTTGGGTTTTAGGTTTTAGGGAAGGAACATAGGCCCTGGGCACACTCAATCAAAGTACATTCAGCAATTCAGCAAAAAGTGGGGGCATACCATGCTAGAAAGATGGCACTTTCTCACAGTGTTGCATTGCAAATCTCTTTCAGAGGGTGACTGCTATGTAGAGCACAGCCTGAAGACACAATTGGATATTCAGGCTGACTCGGATCTCGGGAACAACGCTCAACATCCTGTGATTCTGGGCAAATCACTTAATCTCCACGTGCCTAACAAAAATGAATGTGTCAATTTGTAACAAAACTGGTGTTCATGTATAGCGCTCTGATACCCAATTTCTCGGGTCTAGTTTGCGCTATATAAAACACTTATTAATAATAATAATAATAATAATAAGCAAGCTTTCTTGTCATCATTGAGGTCACATATGTTCCAATTGAGACATATGGTTGCGGTCATAATGTTGTAAAGCTAGGGTGTGGGGATTGGGCAGGAGGGGATCGGAGGGCGGGCCTCCCATGGAAGGGGATACGCAAATTAGCAGACTGTGAAAAAGGACAAGGGGGACAAACAGTGCAACTGTAAACAACAGAGAAAAACAACAACCTAATTCCACCCCCAACCCACTACAACCCACTGATATGGTTGAGTAAAAAGAACCCTCCCATCCTACCAACAAGCCAGTAACGAAACAATAACCACTTCGGAAATAATCCCTGGGGAAGGAGAAGAGTCGGGGAAACATGCCAGCCAGTAGTGGACAGGGTGGCCAAAAGTGTAGTAAACACTCCAGTGTCTTACAGCAAGAACAATTAGACTGATGAGGTTAGTCAAAGGTGTGGGGTTCACCCCAGAGGGCCAGAAGAAATAGTCGTGAGTCGATCCATTGGGCAAAGGTGAACGCCCCAACCAGCCAGCAAGTGCACTTTGCAAAGAAGGTCTCAGAGCGAGAGTCGGAAGTGTTGTTTGTTATTCGTTGTCACTGAGAGAATGGTTTGTTTGACTGTGCGGTGAATCCCGTGGCAATGGCTTTACGGATGTGATGTGCTTGGGAAACTTGAGGGCAGATTTGGCATCAGTAACATAGTGGGGCTTACCCTCAAACGGAATGTACAGCTTTGCCAGAAACATGAGGGAGTAGGGGATATCTGCCTTTTGGAGGGTCCTTTTGGCCTGAAGGATCTCTCGACGGGCGATCTGTATGAACTGAGTAAAATCAGGATAGAGTTTTCTCCCTTGGTGTCGAACAATCCTGCGTGAGTTGCAGGATGGTGTCGCGATCCCTATAGTTTAGAAACTGTGCTAGGCTGGGACACGGCGGGGCCCCGGGTCGAGGGTACAGTCCCAATAAGCGATTTGCACATTCTACCATGAAGGACAGCGGTAGGGCCTCACCAAATAGATCTCGGAGCAAGCTCTCTATAAAATCCTCCATTTTGTTGATGGCAGTAGATTCTAGGAAGCCTATAATTCAAAGGTTTTCCATTGTGATCTTGTCTCCAAATCTTCATTCTTGGATTTTATAAGGTAGAGGATCTTATCCATTCTGAGCAGTTGTTCTTTGGAGTCGGCCTGGGCGATGTTTTTATTAGAGACCCTGTTTTCCAAGTGGTCTAGTCTATTTTCTTGTGCGTACATGCAATGTTTCATGTGATCTAAGCAGCGGGCTAGTATCTCCCGCTTCGAATCAATTGTTTCAAGACGTGATTATATAAGAAAGTCACAAAATTCAGGTGTTCCGTCACCAGTATGGAGTTTCTTGCAAAATGGCATGCCTAAGGTCTGTTAATAATTGATATGTCACAAACCCAACCTTAGGGAAAATTTGTGATCACTTTTGTCAAGTAACTAATGATTCATGTGCATGGGGTGATGGTGTTTGGGCAATCCAAAATAAGAATATTTACTGTGACCCTATGCATATAATGTATTGAAGTATTATATAGCAGTGTTGGCGTTTGTATTGTTTTTAGCCCTGATGAAGTCGTAGGGATACTTCCCTGAGACGATGAAACATGTGTTGGCTAAAAGAAGATCTAACGAGGAAAATAAAAAACAACAAGACAAGACAAGAAATCTTTCGTGTTTATGATACTATTTGTCTAGAATGTATTTGTTAAGAAAAATTGTGTGTGTTTAATGAGGCTAACCATTGTTGTTCAATCCCAGGATTGCACTAAGGATAGTAGGGTGTACCTTCCCACTATTTGAAAGCACCGTGGGCCAAAAACCCTGTTCATACACACCTACATGGGATAGTTATATGAGTGCCTGAATCCTCACAAACACTCGATTGTTTGAATTGTTTTTCATCTCTACCTAGATATCCTTGAGGTCTAGGTCAGTTTGGGTGTCCTCCCGGGGCAAGTGAAGGAGTCTCTGGTTGATGGGCTCTGCTCCGTAAAGCAGGTGGTGTGCTTGCTCTCAAAGGCGAGTTTCTGCTTCTGTGCATCATTTTTGCTCATATTGGCAGTATAGCCGAGCAAGGACCGGAGGTGGATGTGAAGACCAAGGCAGTCCGGTTTGAGTCCTGGGTATTAAATGTGCTACTGTGTCCGTCCTGGGCCAGTGCAGGAAGACATGTACTGGATGAGAGATACACCAGTCAGCCAGGATCTGACCGCCCTGCTATTCCTCTGGTGTCCACCAGCTTCTAGGGGCACAAGCAGGCTCAGGACTCAGTGCAGCCACCCAGAGCGGGATGTGCATTCAAGGTCAGTGAGGGGATTGAGGTGTGCAGGACCAGTGTTTTGCGGGCCCTTAGATGGGAGTGCTGGACCTCACCACGAGAAAGTATAGACCGCCCAGGTCAAATCCACTGCAAGACTCACAGCACTCTGGTGTGAGAACGGTGGTGACGAACTTTAATGATGTGCATAGTGCGCCACTGTGCCTTCACTCGATCCATTAGTTGGACTCTTATCTAAAGAATTGATGTTGACTGGAAGATAAAATGTTTGTAAAAAATGTTAACATCTTTCTTTGGCAGGTGTAGATTTCTAGAGAACTTATCTTGTATTGTTTGATGATCAGAGTAATATGTATAGAGAGTTACAAACTTCACCAGGTGTATTTTTAACAATATTGTATATAGGAAATGCATATATATGTATTAAGAAAAGTACATGATATTTTAATGGTATGTATATATTTAGTGATATTTTTTGTAAATTATGTGGGTAAAAATATTCTGTATTTGTCTGTTGTAGCCCTGAAGAAGTCCTTTTGGACGAAACGCGTCGGCTACATTGGCTACGTTGTATGTATCTTTTCCATTTGTGAAGAAAAGAAGAACCTAATAAAGAAAGAATCTTTTGAAGTAACACCTGCCGTATGGACAGTCATATTTTACGATTATTGAGTAATTTCATGGAGTGCTGGATCACAGTGAATTGTTTACAAATAAGAAGTCACCAGCACTGATGTGGAACAGCTTGAGGTACTTACCAACACTGCGTGGAGTGGGTGGTTTCCAGCATATATAAGCAATAACCACTTTCAGCAGCACTATGGAGAAAGTCTGCTGCTGCGACCTGCTCAGAAGGAAGAGGAAGCAGCACTGCGCGATATGAGGAGAGAGCAGACCACAGATCAAGAGACAGAGCAGGAGCCAGACCACAGAAGCCTGTGTGGAGGTGTTCTTGAAGGAGTGGGCCTCAGGCGAGCCAGGAGGGCCTTGAAGTCTAGCAGTTGAAAACTGACCTTGAAAGCATCCGAGTGAGCGACTAGCTTCTGGGTCTAGAAGTCTCCTCCGTTCTGTGGCTGCCCAAATCAAATGAAAACACAGGACTGGACAATATATACTTCAAGAGTGGTCAGGGAAGCAACAGAGGAGCTAAGATATGGAGGCATTGAAAAATGAAATATAAAAAGCTGAACAAGGTGGCCGAAACATTGGACCAGCTGGCTCGAAGAATGTGGCGCGGTGGGAATTTGAGAGAGGGGAAACAGCACACGAGGGAGAAATCAACAAAACACAAGCATTCTTCTGGAGGGCTGAAATGAACAAGCATTGAAAATGCAATAGGCCTCGCCTTTTATTAAGTTAAAGCCATTTACTTTGCTATATAATACCATTAGCAAAGCAAATGGCTTTAACTTAATCAAAGGCGAGGCCAATTGCATTTTCAATGCTTGTTATTTACTGCGTCTTATTTGTAAATAATTAAAGAGCCTTTTCCTTGTTGTTTCTGGGATGGGATGTACAGCTGGGTACCAGGAGGACTGAATATATGCCAGGTTTTCAGACTGTCCTCGTTAAATATATATGTCATAATTTGAATCTATCCTGTGTTTACCCTATCTGCATGCATTCTGGACCCTTCTGTTACAGTGAGTTCTCTTTTGAGAGCTCGTGTTGGATTTTGTGTTGCTGTTTCTAGCTCCACCCACCTTTTCCTGCCGCGCCGTGTGACCTTGCGGCCACTGCTATCAGAGGTGAACCGTAGACGCTTAGGAACCTGATTTCTCATGATACATGGATCTTGCCTGCGGCCTCCCCCCCCCCCCCCCCCACCCCCCAAGTAATCAAGATGCAAGGATTACTGTAAAGGCTGTGATTAACGATCAGCCGCCCTGCTCGATAGCCCAGGTTAATGACGAGCCGCCGCCGCCGGGCTAATGGCTGCAGAGCCGGGCCATCCCTGGTACAGAGCCCGAAGAGTGCCCTCGGCTCCCTTTATCTGCCTCCACCTGCTAACGGCTCGAGGGTCGACCTCGAAGCGGGGGAAGGGGGTTCGAGTCTCGGCAGGGACTCTCGACATCCTGTGATTCTGGGCAAACCACAATCTCCCCGCGCCTAACAAAATGAATGTGCCCCTGTTCATGTAAAGCGCTCTGATACCTTCGGCTCGAGTTCGTGCTATATAAAATTAAAGAAAATAAAAAGAAGAGTCATTCTTTGTTTTCTTCGGGGGTGTATCATTGGCGGTGGGTGCTGTCGAATAGGAAGTCCTGTTTTCTCAGAAACTATTCTGGAGCCGGGTGTTTACTCTGACCGCTTGTGTGCCTAGCACTACAGTGCCTGTCTGAAATAACTGATGAATGTATAACTGATGAACTTCAAAAAGAGTGTCCATTACAAGGATTTATTGCACGAGACCCTGCCGGGCTGGAAGGAAATATAAACACATGGTAATGAAAATATGTGTAAGACCGTCCAAGTAAAAGGCAGCTTTTTGTCACCACTGTTGTTGTAAAATACCTAAAGTTTGGCAGTAAGGGGTGTGCTGCACAGTCTGCCTGTGGGTATGTCTGGGGGATTGTGTGACGCGTGTTATGTCTCTGATTGGATGCATGCTACACAAGTTATACCTATTGGCCAGTTTGCTATGTACTCAGGCGATTGATTGTCTGTCTATTTCACGCATAGCCATGTGATGCAGAAAGTGCCTGTGTGTGTATTAAAATATATACCTGCCAAATGTTTGTGCCACCCTTGCTAGCCCTGGCCATCAAGTGTGGCACCTGTGGGTGAGACCTCACTGACGCTTGTGCCACATATACTAGATATGCCTGTCACCTGCGACACATTCATTAGGCTGTTAGTGACAGTGCCATATTCACTACACCGTACTGTTTTTTCACACTTACTATACAAGCCTGTTGACTCTGCCTGCTCCCCTGCTGCGAGTATGCCTATGTTTCTACATCTGCCTAACTTCAGTGCCTCATTATTTAGCCCTGACTGCCCCCGTTGCTGTGCTTGCTAGACCGCCTGTCGCACTTGCCATGATTGTTAGGCCAGCAGGCTGGCTCTGTCACACCTGCTAGGCCTGCCTATCTACACTGAGACACTTTCTTGCCCTCGCTCCTGGCTCGCTACTTCACCTGGGCCTGTCTGCTGGCAGTGCCACACTCCTAGGCTTGCCTGCCAGCTGTATCATGCTTGTTAGGTCTACACACAGTCCCCCCATCACTGCTTCTGCTTGTTAGCGGGGCTCCATTGAGTGTGCCCTGCTGTGGCGGGCAGGTTCTCTAGGCCTTCCTGCTGGATGCAGAGGCGCAATTAGAGCCAAATTTCGGGGTGGGCTAAGAAAAAACTTCGGGGAGGGGCTGAATCTTTAAGCAATAGGCAGAGTGGAGCTGCAGCGGCTCTTAGAAGGGGTGAAACAAGAGCAAGGCCTCATTAATATGCAAATGGTCTTTTAAAGACCTGTGAAGTGCTCGGGTGCGGCTGTGTGTGTGCCCGGGAAGCTGTCTCAACCCGGGCTGCCACACACGACGGGGGGCGGGCTGAAGCCCTTTGAGTCCAATGGGTGCTGCGCGCCTGCCTGGATGTGCTGGCTGCATGCATGCATGTCTGCCTGCTGGCCGTACCATACTTGGCAGACATCTTTGTATATGTCTCTGTAGCTAGGCTGGCAGTTGGGGTGAGCAATCGCTTGGTAGGTTCTACTGCTACCTTGGCACGATTCTTGCGTGCTCATTCTCCGTGTGGCACCCAGGAGGCCTGTAAAGCCCACATGCCAAGCTCCTTATGCTATCTGGTCCTTTCACAGGCATTAGGCCTGCCTGCTCTTGGTACCTTTTCCTGTAGGCCAGGCTTCAAGCTGCTCCGCTCTTATGGGGTCTGTCTTCCCACTGTGCCACACTCACTAGGTGTGCCCCTCTTAAGTGTGCCATGCTCACTGTTGCTCACCTTGGCACATTCAATATACCTGCCAGTGGAGGAGCCCCGCTCTCTAGGTCTGCCTGCTTTGCTACTCTCGCAGGTTCTGCTTTTCTACCGGTCAACATTTATTGGCCCTATGAGACACTCGTGCCATGCTTGCTCGGCCTTTCTTCTGTGCCTGCTCGCTGCTGTGCCACTTCCACCGCTCAGCCAGTCTGGTGTGCTCCACTCTCGCGAGATTTGAGGACTGGCTCCCTCTCCATAGGTGTGCCTACGGCTGGGCCCTTCTTTCCAGGCCTGTTTACTGTGGCGCTTTATCTGACCCACAATGGCAGGGCCTGCCTGCAGGCTCCACCCCATTCACTGCGCTTCGCAGCTCCCTGCGCCACACTCGCTACCTCCCATTTCGTGCGTGCCTTGCCTGCAGCCCTCTTTGCCGTTTCCACACCATGTCTCATGGCAGGAAGACTGGAATCCAGGGTTTGTGCCAGGCTTTTGTGGCACTACCAGGGTCTGGCAGGCACAGGGGCGGAAGAGAATAGGGCTCTTGTTCTCGGAGGTGCCTCTGCAGCGCTGGTGGGTTTTGGGGGGCAGGTGTGCTCTTGTGCTCGCAAGCCTGCCTTCCTTTAATTATCAGACACAGATGACAATTGGCTGTTGATGTCTGCAGAAGTACTGGTGCAACTCACGTGCGACTTCCAGGCCAATTCCATGCGTTCCGGGGGTGGCAGTGCATACAATATAGACAGCCTCGGGCTATCGTGCCAGGCAGGTCGTTCTGTGCTGTGCCTGCTGGACCGCAGGGAAGGGGCAGAGTGTTCGCCGCACTTGGCACAGGCTGCTCTATTCAGGTTTCCACATATCAGAGCAGCTGTGAATGTATGAAAGAGGGCACTGCTGGGGAGCCAGTGCTACATGGAAGTAACATACCTAGGCAGGGCATGCCTAACTCAATGGGCAGTCCCAGATGCCCTAGGCACATCAGTAGTCTGGGATGAGTGGCATTGCACGCGATCTCTGGGCAGTTCTGCTGTGTGGGATGGCGGACACTGCAGGCACTCTTCCCCCCTTGGAATAAGCGAAAGGGGCATCCCGTCCTGTACCCCCCCCGCAGTTGTGGCTTGTGGGCGCCCTGGGATCAGCAGGCCCCTGTAATGCAGAGGGGGCTCTCCTCTCTCCCCAGCGGCTGAGGGAGCCCTGAACTCCTTTTACAGATGGAGTGAGGCAGAGAAGGGTATGTTGTTCCCTTCCTGATGAGGTGTGGGCACCCTCGGCTCCTCGGGTCCTTTTAGTAAAATGGAGGAGCCCTGCCCCTCAGGCCCCACAAGAAGTTGGGGCGCTCTGAGCAGCTCAGACCTTTGATGTGAGAGGGCTGTGGCGTAGCACACCCTCTACTTGGCCGGGCCCGGTATGGACGCCACCATCTTCTCATGCCTGGGGAAGGAGTGGAGGGCTGTGGCGTTGCGCACCCTCTCCTTGCCGGTATGGACGCCTCCATCTTCTCACGCCTGTGGAGCGAGTGGAGGGGGCACTGGGATCTCTACCCCCAGCTGATGTGGACGTCCTTGGCTCCTTTGACCCCTGCACTGATTAGGAGAGGGACATTTTGCTCGCCTGCTCCGCCAGATGCGCATGCCCTCGAGTTTTGAGACCCCTAAAGTGGGCTGTGCACCCCTGTACAGGCACTGGTGCCCCGGCCTCCGCGGGCCACTGTAATAAAGGGGAAGTAGCCATAGTGCACCCTCCCTCTCTCTCTCTCTGGCAGGTTGGATATCTTCGTTGTCCTGGGGTCCACAGACCCTTGGTGTAAAGAAATGGGTCATGGCGCCTCCCCATCCCTCCTCCGCCCACCAGCACACAATAGCGACTCACATGGGGACCCCGGGGAGGGCTGCGTTGTCTGTGTCTGCCGCGGATCAGTTGGGGTAGGGTGCTCGCCATACCGGGTAGTCCGTGGTTCGCCGCAGTGCACCTAGGAATTGGGATACAGAGTGCGAAGAAGCAGGGGTGAAGATCCGCCGCCGGAAAGACAAAGAACTTCCGCCCAGAGAATTCACATAGCTCGGAGGACCTCTCGCGAGAAAAGAGACACGCAATCCGGGGATGTTTACAAAAGCGGACTTAGCAGCAGCTAAAATAAGACAACTTCTAATGCGGAACTTTGAATTGTGACATGGGAAGGAAAATGCCACATGCAGAAGCATAACTTTTTAGCTACAATAAAACAAGGCTCGTGTGTGCGACGCTGTCCTTCGCAATTTACACTTTTCTCTTTTAGAGCCGTCCCAGTTGGACTGGCTCGCCTGACTTCCTTTTGTGCTAAAAGGTTTCTTATCTTCATGGGGCCATGTGTTTGGCCCCATAAAGATAAAAAAAACTTTTACGCCAGCAGTAAGTCTGGGCAGCCAGTCCAACTGGGACGGCTCTAAAAGAGAAAAGTGTACGTCACTAGACGCTCTTTTCCAATGGCTGGCAACAGTTTAGCATAAACGGTGACGCCAGCCAATGGAAAAGAGGGGCGGGGCTTAAAGCCCACTAGAGAAATCTCAAATCATTCAATCTCGCCAGCGAGACTGCGCATGTCTGCGCAGTCTTACGCCAGGCGAGACCTAAAAAGGAAAGTAGTAACCTGAATATAAGAAGTGGAAGGATACAAGTTATCCAAATTAAAAGGATGGGAAATAACTTATGCTCCAGGGCAGGGACAAACACTAGACGAGAAAAGAATGCCACTGAATAAGAAGAAAGCAAATGAGACTAACAAGAACGCAAACCAATGTTAAGCAACGTGGTGGCACTCAGCCCGCTGTAAGTACTGGTATAGTACACAATAGGTGTTCAATAACAAACATCAAGACGAGACTTAAAGAAGCAAGAAACAAGCTGCCAGACCATCCATCACGAATGGAAAGCGGAGACAAGTTGATGTAAGCAGTTCCCTGCCACTCCCAGCATGTATAGGCCTACCCTCAGCCGGCACCAAGTTTCAGTTCAGATCGTGCCATTTCAGCTATAAAATCACTGAATACCACAATAAAATAAATGTCATAGGAAAAGTGACATTTTGCCCCTTTCTATCCTAGGAGTTTGATGTAGCTAGGGACAGACAACCTGGTGCCCCCTCCCAGGCCACACCCTAGGTGGCTGCCTAGAAATCTCTGAAAGGACCAATGGCTCTTCCAATGTATGTATCTGCGATAAACAAACTGACCTCAGATTTGAGAATATGGCCCTAATATTTCGTAGTGAACGCTGTAGTATGTAACACTTTAAGAACAAAGCTATTGTCCACATTGATTGGCCGAGCAAACTTTATTTCCATCTTCTCTTTGCACATCCCCACAGGGGCCCAAACACCCATTCTCGGAAGAGTGGCAACACAACACGGGTCTAGCGAGCGCCACACAGTGTTATCATCAGACCACAACTGCAGACTTGTCAAAAGAGAAACCAAGGTTGTTCATTTATGTATTTAACTTTTTTTGGGTGGGGCTCTAAACATATAACGCCTATGTAAGAAGACGCCATCAATTGAGCACCTGAAAACATTTTTCTTTTACATTTTCTTTTCGAGTAAAAATATACGTTTTCTTCTCCGAGGTGGTCATTTCAATACCCGAATAAGCTGGAAAAGGGGCTTTGTTAGATCTAGGAAACTCTCGAGTTACTGCAGGTCGGCTGTGGATTTCTTCAAGGTCTGTGCCCAATGATCAATGGTCCACGATACATCTGGACAATGTCAGCAGGGGCCATAGTGTTAAGTGCCCGTTGGAGCTTGGACCAAGTTTTTAGTGTCAATTTTAAGTGTAATCAACTTGTGTAGTGTGACTGACTATAGATGAACTCTGTGCGCTGAATTCAGCTGCACATCCTTCACGGTTTAATTCATATTTTCTTTATTCAATCACCAGAGCCCTCCCCTGGAGCCACCCATTCCGGTTGGATGTTTTTCCCTTCCTACCCCCACCCTCTCTCTCCATAATAATGCTGGCAGAGACCTACGGGGCTACAACGAGGGTGGAAGTAGGATGGCAAGCGTGCATTGCCCCCGATGCCACAGTAGGTAGATACTGTTTGCCGCAGCAGGCATCATCCTGGAGTGCCAGAGGCGCTACAAAGTTGTCATCCAGCGAGAAGCACAATTTCGGGGGGCGGTCTGAGAAAGACACCTTCTTTGTTCTTTTATGGGGTTTGAATATGGGGCGAAACCCCAAAAACAAAACACCAATGGCTAAACAATCACTAGGGGATTGTAACAACTTAGGTAGGCAACCAGCCTAGGGCAGCATGAAAGTGAAGACAAAACTGTGACAGAATTGTACTCCCACCAAACCTGAGTGATGCTACTTATTTCAAGTACTCTAGTCACTTACGGTTGCCTTCAGAGTACTCTGGCTGTGGTATAGCAATGGTATGGAGGCAGCAGAGATTTAACTCACGTCACCATCGTGCCTTCTCCTGTGGAAGAGATGCACCACCTTACTTCCTGCGTTTGTGAATCCACAGAGCCCACCAGAACCCTCTCTGAATGAGGGACATGCAAGCACACATTTTGGGAATAGCAAAATTCATTCTGGGAATTTGGTAAGGAGGAAAAATGCAACAATATGAACGCAAAATTTACATGTTAAAACTACATGTCCCAAACCTGTTATAACTGTTTATTTTTTAAGCAGCCTTTGCCCAGAAGAGCTGACCACATTCCGTTAGCTCAGAGGTCTTCGAACAGTTGTGCTCTAAGCCTCCCAAATAAAATGTTTTGAAGTCAGGGCCCACTTCCAAACCTTTATGGCAATGATTGGGGGAGGGGCAGGGCTGAGCAAAGGGGTGGGGTTTAGGAGACATTTTCTGTGGCATATAATCCACAATAGTTTTTTTTAGAAGGACATAAATGTGATACTGTGGGTCCCTTAGACCCCTGGAACCCAGTGCAGCTGCCCCTGTTGATAGCTACTGCCTCGCCAAGTGGGATATCTCCTCTGCCATTTGGTAAAAATAGGCACTCCGATCTTGCTCCATCCCCCTCACTGCCATTTCTCTGATGCCCAAATGAAGGTGTCTCCTCTGCTTCAATGTCCTCCACCCCTGAACCATTACTCAAAGGCCCAAAGCAACACGAATAGAGCAAGTGTGCACTGGGACCTAATGCATATTAGGATGAATAGTAAAACAGATATGGAATTCAGCTGGCCCCTCATACCACTGGGACCTGGTGCCACTGCACTAGCTGCACCAGTCATACTACAGCTTGCGAAGCAGGCGGTCTGCTCTGCCCACTCCACTGAGCCATCACTCATAGACCTGAGTCACAGCGCAGGCTTCCTTCCTCTTTGCGTAAAATAAAAAAAAAGCAAAATGTACATCATTTCTGCTACCTGAATGATAAATGTGTGCAATTTGTTAATCAGCAAATATAAAGAGTGCTTGTGAGCAGGTATAGACTAAAGACCTCCACAGTGACAAAAATGTATTCTTCTGGAGCGATAATGACGATGTTACCAGTTGAGTTAAGGGTGTGCCCTTTTAATGAACAGTTATAAGAATGTGTTGAGTTATATTAGAATGATTTTAATAAAATATATATTAAATATCAGTGATTTTGAAAGTGCTTTCTTTTCTCGTCTGGAACCTCGCAGCATTATAAATACACAGCCACTATTTCCCACTGGGCAAACTAGGATTACTTTGTGTCTGTCTTGTCACACACAGTGACTCTGCAGTGATCGCATTAGCCAGCTGAGATTTCACAACCTAAAATAGTAAATTTCCAATCTATTAGTTTAACTTGCATTTATTTTCGTTTAACATCACCTGTTATTTTATGTGGTTATTTAAAAGTGAAAACATAACGCAATAGTTACAGAATATACCACTCTTTTTAGCCTCTTCTTTGACCTGGTCACTCCACTCACCCTACCCCGAGGCACCCAGGACCGCAGTTTACAGACTTTTGTAAATAAATGAAAACAGCGGAAACACGCCAAACAGAATAACGCTTCTAGGCTATCTTCATTTGCATGTAGTTGAAGATGCATCCACGCCCCTCCCCCCGTGTGCAGCCAAGGCACCCCAGGAGGCGCGCCCCACAGTTTGAAGACCTCTGCATTAGATGGTTTGGGACATGACATCTGACGCCTAACTCGATCTTCTAAAGAATGCAAGAATAACATTTTTAATCCAGGTGATGTCTCAATTCTCTTAGGGCTCGAGGGTAAAAGACTGCCAGTCAACAGTAATGAGGAGCTTGGTGACTGCGGTGGTTGAAGTGAGGGCCTTGTTTGCTTTCACCTCTGAAATGTTACCACTGTTTAATGCAGCACAGATCTGATAAGATAACTATCTACTACATGTATCTAAGTGTGCACATGCTAAAAGTCTGGCATGGATCAGGCCCTCCAGGAATGACATCGGAGAACCCTGTGATAAAACGCAGCTTGATTTAGGATTCGGGGACGGGGGTGCCATCGCTGGTGTAATGGATATCCCGTTCCCTGGTTGGGGGGCGGAATACCCGCCACGTTTGTGACAGAATACCTGAGTCAAACTCCAAATCAGACCCGCAGTTTCTAATAGCGGCCGAGGCCTGACTTCCCTACATGTTTTACAGTTTTTGTTCAAACTGACTCTGTTGGTAGATGGACCTATTTATTCATCACCCTCAATAGGAAATGTATTTTCTTTTTTCAGACAAATCATATGCTATTCAAATTTAACAAATACATAGATAGTGTAAAAGGCTGAAACCATTCATATCAATGTACAACACCTGCCAAGTTACTATGGCATGAGTAAATTAATTGTATTGTGTTCAAGTCACAGTTATAAACAAGCATTGGCAAAGCAGGTAGGTCTTGGCAATTCGAGAGCTATTGCCGCTGTCAATATTAAAGGTTTTTAGCCATGTTGAATAGTAGTGGCATTTACCAAATGTAAGCTTAACCTACCATCCTCCGGAGGTTGGAAAATGGAGTATCTTTACACTAAAGGTAATAGTAACAAGTGTTATTTAGCGTTTAGAAATGAAAAATTCAGTACTTAACGCTACTATATACAATATTTTCGTGTGGAGGTTATTTTCTACACAAATATTAACAGCATATTGTGGGTCCCCTGTTCTCAGCCATGCTGTGGAGCCAAGAACGGCCATTTAACATGACGTAAACGCTCTCGGCGATTAGCCACGCTCTACAAATCTCGACTGATTGAGGACGTTGGCTCATCCAGCCGTGCCGCCATTGAAAAAAGGATTCCCAATAATAAATAATTTGAACAGTTGCACGTTTTGATAATATCTAATTGCTACTGCCTGACCCCCTGCCTCTTGAGATTTAAACAACCCTCAGATAACCGGACCATTCCATCGGGAGGAGCAGAGCAGCCAAACAACAGCCAAAGAACCAGCAGCGCGGTACAAAAAATAAAAAACAAAGAAAAGCTCTGGACAATAGAAAGTGTTCAACTCATTGAGTACTTGGTAGATTTCTGCTCACAACTACAACTACTCTTGTAGTCCGGGTTTCCCAGAATCAGGATTACCAGTCCCAGAATTTAAAGCCAAAGACCTTGACTGGATAAACTACTCACTGATGGACCAGGAAAAGTGGGAGTTCTGTTGGACAGATTCGTGAAATCAAACTTCAGATGTATGCAAATTGTGCTTAGCAAGAGGAAGAGCATTTCTCGCATAGTAGCTCAGTGAGTTGTGTAACTGCTGCAGAGTTTTATGTTCCCCCATAAGTTAGTGGAACTTAACCTTTCATCCTGTTGAGAAGCTTGGAGTGAGTATCGCTGAGCTGGGCAGCAACAGCACCTTTTTTACGATTGCCAAATAACTGCAAATTGGCAAGACATCATTTTTCATTTGTTTGACGGAAGCACACCAAGACTACGACTCCCAGAATACACGTATTTGTATGTTGTAGATTAGAACTAAACCACAATGCTTGGCAGGCACAGAGTGCTCGTGTGCTCTGTGCAAATGGCCTGTGTGCAACAGTATCACCAGGAAATGACATGAGATGAGAGAATGCTCACAAACCTGCTGTGAAGAAGGTGTAGTGCGGGTGTTTGAGCAGTGCAACGAGTCGTGCATGGTGCACCAGAAAAGGTAGCTTCTGTTGGAAGAAGACTGCTACTGCAAGATGTTCTCCCAGAAACACAGAGCACTCGAATCGTAAAATGGGATGAAGAATGAAGGGTAGGGGTCACCAAAAGCCTGCCAGGTACTGTTACACAGATCGCCACCCTGCACAGCATCTCTGCACACCCAGATGAGCATTCTCTGTTGATAATATAAACTACGAAGCATGTTTTATAGTGCTGATGAGCCCAGTGACGTATCTATTCTGTTATCATGAATACAGTACATAGCTCATATTTTAATCTGAATCCAGGAGCTAAATGCTGTGGTTAATGGCACATTTTATCAAACTCAGAAGGATAGAAAACTGGGTGAATCCCACTAACATTGAAGCTTCAAAACTTCAGGTTAAACAAGCATTTGCAATGCAATAGGTCTCGCATTTATAAGAGTTTGAGCTATTGGCATTGTAAAATTACAATGCCTTTTATTTATGTTTTGGTTTTAAAACAAATAAAAGGCATTGTCATTTACAATGTCAGTAGCATAAACTCGCATAAAAGCAGTGTGTGGAGTGCAGCAGTGTGCGGAGTGCAGCAGTGTGAGGCGTGCAGCAGTGTGAGGCGTGCAGCAGTGTGCGGCGTGCAGCAGTGTTTCGTGTAGCAGTGTGAGGCATGCAGCACTGTGACGTGCAGCGGCGTGCAGCAGTGTGCGGCATGCAGCAGTGTGCTGCGTGCAGCAGTGTGCAGTGTGCGGCGTGCAGCAGTGTTTCGTGTAGCAGTGTGAGGCATGCAGCACTGTGGCGTGCAGCGGCGTGCAGCAGTGTGCGGTGTGCGGCAGTGTGCTGCGTGTAGCAGTGTCGTGCAGCATGCAGTGTCGTGCAGCATGCAGCAGTGAGTAATGCAGCAGTGTGCAGCAGTGTGTGGCGTGCAGCAGTGTGCCGGTTGCATCAGTGTGTGCCGTGCAGCAGTGTGTGGCGTGCAGCAATGTTTCGTGTAGCAGTGTGTGGCGTGCAGCAGTGTGTGGCATGCAGCAGTGTGCGGCGTGCAGCAGTGTGTGGCAGTGTGTGGCATGCAGCAGTGTGAGGCGTGCAGCAGTGTGTGGCGTGCAGCGGCATGCAGCAGTGTGTCGCGTGCAGCAGTGTGAGGCGTGCAGCAGTGTGAGGCGTGCAGCAGTGTGAGGCGTGCAGCAGTGTGAGGCGTGCAGGAGAGACACGTGGAGGGTGAGGAGAGACACGTGGAGGGTGAGGAGAGACACGTGGAGGGTGAGGAGAGACACGTGGAGGGTGAGGAGAGACACGTGTGGAGGGTGAGGAGAGACATGTGGAGGGTGAGGAGAGACATGTGGAGCGTGAGGAGGAGACATGTGGAGCGTGAGGAGGAGACACCTGTGGAGGGTGAGGAGGAGACACCTGTGGAGGGTGAGGAGGAGACACATGTGGAGGGTGAGGAGGAGACACATGTGGAGGGTGAGGCGGAGGGTGAGGAGACACGTGTGGAGGGTGAGGAGAGACACGTGTGAAGGGTGAGGAGAGACGTGGAGGGTGAGGAGAGACACGTGTGGAGGGTGAGGAGAGACACGTGTGGAGGGTGAGGAGAGAGACGTGTGGAGGGTGAGGAGAGAGACGTGTGGAGGGTGAGGAGAGACACGTGGAGGGTGAGGAGAGACACGTGGAGGGTGAGGAGAGACATGGAGGGTGAGGAGAGACATGGAGGGTGAGGAGAGACACGTGGAGGGCGAGCAGAGACACGAGGAGGGTGAGGTGGAGGGTGAGGAGAGAGACGTGTGGAGGGTGAGGAGAGACGAGTGGAGGGTGAGGAGAGACGTGTGGAGGGTGAGGAGAGACACGTGGAGGGTGAGGAGAGACACATGTGGAGGGTGAGCAGAGACACGTGTGGAGGGTGAGGAGAGACACGTGTGGAGGGTGTGGAGAGACACGTGTGGAGGGTGAGGAGAGACACGTGTGGAGGGTGAGGAGAGACGTATGGAGGGTGAGGAGAGACGTATGGAGGGTGAGGAGAGACGTGTGGAGGGTGAGGAGAGACACGTGGAGGGTGAGGAGAGACACGTGTGGAAAGTGAGGAGAGACACGTGGAGGGTGAGGAGAGACGTGGAGGGTGAGGAGAGACACGTGGAGGGTGAGGAGGGTGAGGTGGAGGGTGAGGAGAGACACGTGGAGGGTGAGTAGAAACAGAGTTGGAGGGTGAGGAGAGACGGAGGTGGAGGGTGAGGAGAGACCGAGGTGGAGGGTGAGGAGAGACCGAGGTGGAGGGTGAGGAGAGACGGAGGTGGAGGGTGAGTAGAGACGGAGGGTGAGGAGAGACCGAGGTGGAGGGTAAGGAGAGACCGAGGTGGAGGGTAAGGAGAGACCGAGGTGGAGGGTAAGGAGAGACCGAGGTGGAGGGTAAGGAGAGACCGAGGTGGAGGGTAAGGAGAGACCGAGGTGGAAGGGAATCAGAAGTGGAGGAGAGAGAGAGGTGGAGGGTGAGGAGAGACAGTGGTGGAGTGGGGGGGAGGGGAGGATATCACTTTTACTTCCTCTCCTAGTGAAGGTAACGCCCCCACCCCACAGGCCCTGCCGGGGCCGAGAGCAGATCACTGTTCGCATCAGCCGTCACCCGAGACCTCTCCGTACTTGTTGGTAAATAGAGGTTCACTATCTGTTGATAATGGGATTCACTTGGGGGGCTGACTTACCTCCTCCACCCCCAGGGCCAACACTGAGAAGGCATCAGAGACCTGGTGCTGCCTATGCTGCAGTACTGCGAGAGAGAGGGATGGGGGGCGGGCAGAGGAAGAGGAGTGGGGTTAGAGAAGGGACAGGTGGGGAGGGAAAGAGGAGAGAAGGGACAGAGACAGAAAAGGAGCAAAAAAAGAATTAGAGAGAGTAAAGAGGAGAGTTGGGGAAAATGAAAACATTACGAGAGAACATGTAGCAAAGAGGTGGAGAGAGAAGATGGGAGAGAGTAAGGACGCAGCCAAGAGATAGGGCAGAGACAAAAAGAATCGAAACAATACAAAAGTATTTTCTAAACTCGTAAATAACCACGGGCCAAACAACTGATCTGCAATGAAGCATCCGAATCCGGTATATCATGACGTTAACCATGCGATAAAAAATAAATTAAAAAAAAATAAAAAAACACCCAAAAACACGTATACACCATGTTGACCCTTTTCCATGCAACGTATTCTAAAACACCATTCTCATTCATACATTCACAGCAAACCTGTTCACAAGAGTGACAGAAAATGTGGTATTAGTGTTACATTTTTGTTTACATCCATACCCGCTCACTTATGCAATTAACCCCTTGTGTGCCCATGACGAGCTGGACTCGTCATGGGCCGCGGTTGCGCTGTGCCCATGACGAGTCCAGCTCGTCATTAACCCCGCCCGCTAATACAACGCCCGGCACAGGGCGGGAAAAGGGCGTGGCACACAAGGGGTTAAAGGATTCATGACCACGTGGTTAAACAAAACGTACTGATTGGCCTTGCCGTGAAGGAGAAACACGTGTTGACACACACTCCCGATCTGTGAAACGTTCACCCCACTTTCTCGAAATTGAAACCAGTGCATGTGTCCGACGAACTTCCTGCCGCTTATCTGAATGCACCAGTGGCAGAAGATAGTCACCATCTTGCAACAACACAATTAAAGGGAGGCATGTCTGTCTCTCCCCACCGCCACATGTCTCTGAGTCTTACTGTCTCATGCGAGATCTCCCTCTAGGAGACAGCTGACACCGACTCTTCCCCTGAGACAGTACGGGAGATGCGTGTGTGTGCATAGTGTGTGTGTCTATATGTATATATCTGTGTGTGTGTATGCATGTGTGTGTGTTTGTATGTTTATATGTTTGTGTATGCATGTGTGTGTTGGTGTGCAAGTATGGGTGTGTCATTGTGTTCATTTGTCTTCATGGATGTGGACACATATGTTTGTGTGTATACCTATGTCTGTGTATGCATGTTTGTGTGTATGTATATGTGTTTGAGTATGTTGGTGTGCGTGCTTGTTTATATGTGTATGTGGGGTTGGTGTGTTGGTGTGCATGTATATGCATATGTTTTTTTAATGTCTGTGTGTGTTTGTATATGTTCATATGTGTGTGTAAATGCATGTGTGTGTTTGTATGTGTGCATAGTTGTGTATGCATGTGATCAGAGGGAAGAGTGCACTTGAGGGCAAAGAGGAAAACATACAGGGAAGAGTATGTGAGGGCAGAGAGAAAAATACAGAGGGAAAAGCACGTGAGGGCAGAGATAAAAATACAGAGGGAAGAGTCCATGTGAGGGAGGAGAGAAAAATAGAGAGGGAAGAGCTCATGTGAGAGCAAAGCGAAAAATACAGAGGGTAGGGCGCATGTTAGACCGGAGATAAAAACATAGAGGGAAGAGAGCATGTGAGAGAAGAGAGAAAAATATAGAGAGAAGAACACATGCGAGGGCAGTGAAAAAAATACAGAGCGAAGAGCACATGTGAGAGCATAGAGAAAAAATGCAGAGGGAAAAGTACATGTGAGGGAAGAGAGACAAATACAGAGGGAATAGCATGTGTGAGAAAAGAGAGAAAAATGGAGAGGGAAAAGCACATGTGAGGGCAGAGTGAAAATACAGAGGGAATAGCACATGTGAGACCAGAGAGAAAAACATAGAGGGAAGAGCATATGTGAGGACAAAGAGAACAAGTAAAGGCTATGCCAAGCGGAAGTGATCGCGTTTGCGATCAAACATCAAAGCGGCGAAAGTGAAAGTAATCGAGCAGAGCATCAAAGGGCTGGGTGAGAAGGGAGGGGGGAATGCAAGGGTCAAAGCGGCTAAAGTGAAAGTAATCGAGCAGAGCATCAAAGGGCTGGGTGAGAAGGGAAGGGGGAATGCAAGGAGCAGAGGAGCAGCTGTGCACGTGCACGCCATCGTGCACTCAAGCCCTAGGCCAGCAAAACCATGTGGGTAGCACTTTTGAAAGCCCACTTACAAAATGTCTCAAAGAGACAGCTTTTGCTGTCTCAGCGAGACCTAAAACAAGCATTTGCAATGCAATTGGTCTCGCAGTTACACGAGTTAAAGCTATTGGCATTGTAAATGACAATGCCAATAGGCATTGTTATTTGCAATGTCAATAGCTCAAACTCGTGTAAATGCGAGACCTAATGCATTGCAAATGCTTGTTTTGGTCTTGCCGCACAGAGCTCAAAGAAAACAGTCCCTGCTTCAATCAGAGACAGGTCATAATATTTCACCGCATGGCTCGCTCGTAGCCGTTGTCTCAAGTGACGCCCGCACTCCGACGCGCGGAATCACTCACCCGGCGTCCTTTCAAAGCGCGGGTAACCTGAGACGCCACGAGCTACAGTCAGTCATTTGAGTCTAATAACTGAGGTTTTACCATATGCTAAAATCCCAATTCCGGGAACCTTGTCAGGCGTGCAGGTCACTAAACGTTTCCACCCTGCAATGGTAATAAGAGTATTAATGAAGAATCAGGGGCAGGAGGGGCGTGTGGTGTCTGGTTGCAAGTGCTGCAGTTTCCATCCAAAGGATGCTTCGTTTTCTGCTCCTGTGGCAGTAGTGTGTGGGAGTGTGAGTGTGAGGGGATGGGGGGATTACGTGTGTTTTCTTAGGACGCGAAATGATTACAAATCAGCGGCGATGCTGTTTAGGCCATGCAGCTACAGCTCGGACTGGGGGAGGCTGTGGGTTCAGGACATATGTCCCGCTCTGCAGACAGCTTTCAGCCCCTCCTTTCTCTACAGAAAGGAGACATACGGAGGGGATGGAAGACAAAAGGAGGCAGCGGAGAGCAGATGTCAGCACAGATTGGGTACTGGGTACATCGAAAGGTTTTAAAAAAAAAAAAGTTTAGGGCAGCGGACAATTGTCTATCGTCCACTATAACTAGTTCCCTCTTGAGCACATTTCCACACACCTTTGAACTAACAAGCGCGCACTGAAGTTGACGAGGAGGGAGTGGGAGGGGGGAGTGGGGCGGGCACAGTGGTGCGGCCGCAGTTGTGAAAGGCAGGGAGAGGGTGAGATTGAGAAAGGGAAAGATAGGGATCAAAGGAAACAATAACAAGCAGGAAGGGGGTGGCAAATGGTGTGCACTTTGATGTCCTCAGTGGCCGCGCGGCTCACTGAGGACATCAAAGGGACCGCGAAGTGATCAGGCAGTGCTTTTCAGGCTGCCAAATGGTGCGCGCGCCCAGCGCACATGCACTGTATTTGGAGGCCTGAAATGCACTGTTTGCACTTCCAGATCCCCCTTTTACAAAAGCTCTCGCGAGAGCAGCGCTAAAGCGCTGTCTCAGGCGAGACCTAAAAATATGCAGCAGGCGCGTTGTCCCACTGGGCTACAGTGACACTGTCAGACACAGTGCAAAAATGAGCATGATCGCGCCCCACACCCCTCTCTTGAACAAATGAGAGAATCGGTTGGAGTGTTAAGAAATTAACACACTATACGAGGATCCATTAACAGTTCAGAAACACAAGAAAATTTAGTAGCCATACTCGTACTTTCCCCATGACCCCTTGTGCCAGAATGAATGGCGTCACTACAGAGGCGCTCAGGAATCTTAAGCTGTTCTTAGTAGGTCATTCAATCGTGGATGTCTGATTTGCATTCTGGCTCTTGTGGGTGTCACGACTAGTACCAGACTACAATGGAGAATCACGAGCGTATGAGCTGCGATGACGCGACTTAGGGCACCTCGTGATCACTGGAAGACCCAGGCATACAATGAAAAGGGGTGCAGGGCTACTTTACCTCGAGTGCAGCCTTTTGTTGGCAGGTTCCAGGTGCTTGCTGTGCAGGAGAAGAGCCATAAACTGGAAGAGGAAACACAATGCTGCTGACACCCTTCCAAGCACTGGCAGGCCGATGTTTTCACAATTTGAGAGAAAAAGGAAAAATCTACCCCAAAAAAACGCCAACAGTGGCAGCTTGGAAGTGAGGAATATACATAGTGCACACAAACCGTGCAGCAGGTTATATGCCCACGAGGTCACCACAACTAAAATTGTTAAGAGTGTCGGAGAAAGGTAGGCACCGGGGGCTTCTCAGTTCTCTTTATTTGTGTCCAGAAGGACCTTGATCTGTCCCAGTCTGATGTGACGCGTCAGCCAGACATTCGCGAGCAGTGGTCCGAGCCAGCCTGCCATTCCTCGGCGTTCAACAGGTGCCTGTACAACTAGTACCAGAGCCTCAAGGCAGAAATACTAGCCGTCCATCTGAGATTTCAGCTGGTTATATAATGCCCTCAGGGTACCAGTGCCAGTGAAATACCCTCACACAACTTACAAGGCAGAAGATAAAATAACATTTCAGTAGCTTCCTTCATTTGTCAAAAGCTCTGTGTGTAAATATAGCAAGTGGGACCTGCTGAAACATCCAGATTGCTACCAATGCACTCAACATGTGTGCTCGTGATACCAAGATGCTTCTAGTAAGGCACACACTTGGCACTCACTGTTTGTACACATAGGCACACCAGTGAAATAAATAAAGCAGCGTTGGGATGTGAGGGCAATCTGTCTGGGGTTTGAATGAGGGGGTGGGAAGGGGAAGAGGCAACAGGAGACAAAGGTCAGAGGGAGTGAAAACAAGAGCACTAGTGCTGAAACACAAAGAAAATAAATGTGGCTCCTAAAACCGGAGCAGTGGATGGACACAAGTACTTGGTCCATGCTCTGGGGAGGCCTAAACACAAGAAGAGGCATGACGTAAGCATACCATAGACAGACGGGGACAAAGGATATGAGAGCGACAATGGAGCGAGCAAATGGTAAGCCTATGGGCGGGCTGAAGCCCACAGATTGAAAACAACATGAGAACGTGCATGCGCTGTCTAGCCAAGACCTAAAAATGCAAAGCTACCTTTCATGGCTTTCTGGGTGACAAAACATACTAAATCTTGTTTCTAAAAGCTGATAAGGAAAGAGAATAAAAACCAACCACAGTAATACAAAGATCTGTGTGTGTGTGGGGGGGGGGGGGGGGTAGGGTCAGTTCCCTAGGGCACATAAATCTCAGGGTTCAGGCAATCCTCCTACCAAGTATGGCAGTTGTTCATGGAATCAACGTAGCCTGGTACTACTGCAAGGTCACTGAATTGCCAAGTATCTCCTCTTTGGACTTTCAGGGGCTACTGAAGTCGAACAGTCCAGGCTTACTCTTGAGGTGGGTGGTGTGCAGTAGAACAGCTAGTTGACTTCACCCCTTGATTGCTCAAAACTGAGACAATGTTCAGTGTTACTCTTTTTGAAAAAGAAATAAAGTTGCATTTACACTTCAGAAATTTGTTAAGTAAATGTAGGAAGTCTTATTGCATAATCACTACTCTGTGCATTCACGTCAAGGCTAAATTTTAAAGTAGGAGGTACTGATTCCGTTCACAGTCATGTACTTAGATATCTTACTCTGCTTTTGCAAGGGCAGTGGGGAGCACACGCAGCTCTTGGGAGCTCGTACTACTGGACCACAGTGCATGGCACCACTGTGATCACGTAGCAGATACTTTGGTACTTAGCCACTGTTGGAAGGGCGTTCTCCGGGGGGCTTCGGAATACGTTCCTGACCACCCTTTGACCCACCTCTCCCAGAGTTAGGCCGAGCAAGGGCGGGGAGGCCCTTCCTGGAAGGGTCTCGTTCCTAGGATCGCACACGCTGAGCTTGCACTATCTGACAGAGGGACACCACACAGTAGTTCTTCGGAAGACAGTATACTTTATCGATAGTTTCAGGGGATCTTTATGATCCGAGATGCAGTTATTAAATCAATGCCACAAGCGGCGGTGGTCTCGTGATGGGGGTATTGGGGTAGCGGGACAGTCTTTGAATTCAGTGTCTCTGCGGAGTATCCTTCGCACAGCTCCCAATCCTCGAGCTGGGGGATGTTTTTTTTTTTTTTTTTTGTTTTTTTTTTAAAACCTTTATTGACAGTTCAATAAGAACAAGTATGGGCCTACAACCCCCCAGGGCCGGCCGCTAAGCAATCAGAACAATCACGACAAGTATAAACACAGGCGGCGCTTCGGGGAGCAAAATCGTACTGCTAATACTGCGAACAGCGTAAGTAGGGCACCAGGAGAAAGAGGTTTTCATTTTATGATGAGACAAGGCAGAAGGATCAGGTGACAAGCAATGTTAAAACAACGATCACGGATCTGCAGAGTAATGAACGTTAGCGATTTACAGCAGTCTATTAGGTCAATGGCGCAAACACAAGAACTTCAGGATGGGGAAGAACATAATATACAGTTGCGCCCGCAGTCCCCCGCCAGAACTCCCCAAGAACACCCCGGAAGTTGTGAACACATGGAACGGCAACGAGGCATAGCAAAAGGAGGTGTATCACACTGATCCCAGAAAAAGAAAAGCAGAAAGAATCAGAAAAGGAAAATGAGGCCATAGAAAATGAGAAGACAGAATACAGAATCCCCTCCCCCAACCCCCCACCCTGCACCTCTGCAAATGAGTACGGCCCCCCCCCCCCAGCAGTGTGCCTGTCGCCCTGGAACCAGACCCGAAATATAGGAGAATAGGGAAAAAGAAGTAGGAAAGGACCCCCACCAAGCGGGGGGGTAGAGAAAGTATTTATAAACTGGGGGAGGGCCTTCATAACAGACCCCCGGCTTCACCCTCCCGCACGGCAAGGTTCCCCTAAGGTGAACAAGGAACAGTACAAGGACAATCTTCTCAAACCACGATGGGGAGCATTATGCACCTATTGTGCCAGTAGCCATGGCGGGAGAGCACGCCACTCCTAAGCCCGCCCGTCTACTAGGCGACCACCCCCGAGGGGCAGCCTCATCCCTGACCACTCTTTGGAATTCTGCCCATGCCAACCCCTCGACCCAGCACCATACCCAATGTTCCTAGGCAGAGGAATGTCCAACAACGACAGAGAAGCGACACACACAAGTGGGGTGGAAGTCTCTGAGCATCAACACAGTCCGCCGCGTGAAGAAACCGGCTTCCCAGTGCTGCCCTAGGATCTGCACTGCGTGCAAGGTTCAGGAAGGCAGAAGCAGTCAAAGCAGACATTAGTTGCTGGAGTTGTCCCTGGGTCGCAGGAGGGCATGTACGGGACGAGGCCACCACGTCCCACTCAGGTCCAACGCCTCCGGGATAGATCAGGCCCTCAGAAGGTCGAACACACTGTAGCATACTGGCCGGGGCGTCCAGTTGTGTACTAACCTCAGGGGCGGCCGCCACAGCGTCCTCCTGCGCGCAGTGTGGGTAGTCTCTGTGTTCGTGCGGACAGGCGGGCCGCCACTGCCCCAACTCCGGCGCCACACCATCGAGCTTACTCCCCAAGATCACGAAGCCCTGAACCAAGGAGGAGTGAAGGGTACCAAGAGCCTCGAGGAGGTCGCCGCATCCCAGCTCAGCTCTCTGCGATCTCGCCGCCACACTCCCAAAAGTTGTACGCTCACAGGCCCGCTGCGGCCCAGCGGACAGGATGGTAGGCTTCATCGCCCAAAGATGGCCGCCAAGTATGCCCGACCCTCACCGGGGCCGGGGCAAGCGTCGCGAAGTCCACGTCGTGGGCGACCGGGTTCCGGGGGCAGGCAAAAACTATTCGTGGTCACAGGCAACAGTCGTCCCCACCACGGACCAGCTCCCGTAGAAATCCGGGGGCGGCCCGCAATGATCGGGGCAGGATACGGACGGCGGCCGGGCAGCTCACCAGCAAGGCAGGGGCAGTCACCGGAGGATCTAGGATTTGCACCCCCGGTCATACACTCGGTCCGCTACGCTGGGCAGTAGAAGTGACCATACCGAAATGTAGGCCGAGTTTGGCACCGCTCCGGTGGGCCGACTCCACCCAGTCACCACTGGCCGCTGTTGTCGCACTGCCACCCGGCCACGGCGTCCACTCGATGTCCCGGCTCCAGGGCCGTACAGGCCGCAAAGTTCCGATGCAATTTTCTCCGGTAATACCGCAGCTAGAACCCTCGGAGTCACACTGTCGAGAGCCCCTCTCCTTCAGAAACACGACCACGTAGCACAGGTTGAGGATCTCAGGCAGGATATCCGTGCGGGATGCGGAGGGTCACGGAGCCGGGAGTCTACGCTGCCGTCCCGGTCGCCATCTTGGCTCCTCCCCGTGAGCTGGGGGATGTTGTTTCTCTCGGCAATCTCTGCCGATTCTCCTGGAGGGGAGTGCCGCGAGTCACTCAGCAGGCACAGGTGGTTTCGGAGTCGGGGAGCCGCGACAGCGTCAGCAGGGCTCAGATGGTTCAGAGTTCGGGGAGCCGCGACAGCGTCCGCAGGGCTCAGATGGTTCAGAGTTCAGGGAGCCGCGACAGCGTCAGCAGGGCTCAGATGGTTCAGAGTTCGGGGAGCCGCGACAGCGTCAGCAGGGCTCAGATGGTTCAGAGTTCGGGGAGCCGCAACAGCATCTGCAGGGCTCAGATGGTTCAGAGTTCGGGGAGCCGCGACAGCGTCAGCAGGGCTCTCGTAGGTCCAGGTCTTCTCTGCCTCCCGTCCCTTCAGCACCCCTTGTTATACACCCCTCCTCTTTGAAGTCCGGAGCCCTCGCCGAGAGGGGTCTTGGTGCCTGGGGCGGTGTGTGGGGATTTCCTGTCGCTCGGCCCTTTGATCTGTTCAGGTGGGTCTGGGAGGGACTCCAGACGCCTAGCAGGATAGGCGCCCGCTCACCGGGGGCCTGGTGGCCGATCGAAACCCTCCTTGGGGAGGAGATCAGAGGTGTGAACGAGACGGCGTCGCCTGGTCTTGCTTGGGGGTTTCCCGCTCCCTCGGCCGGGCATGCGCGGTAGAGTTGTGGGTTCGGCTGAGGCCCCGGCCGGCCATCGGGTTTGTTGGGTCATGGTGGCTGGAAGTCTGTGACATCGGGGATCAGGTGCGGTTGCAGGGTTGCTTGCTGGTCGGGAGGGCCCACGCCACGAGGCCGGTCTCACAGCCACCAACAGCAAAGAAGGGACAGTAACAGGTGTGGTGTGAAAAGGGAACAGCACCACAGGCTGAAGAGGTGCGATGGGCGATGCTCAGCAGTAGAATTCAAGACTGATACAGCAGTAGGCAGAGCACAAAGGCGCTCACAATGGGGTCAGAAATGCTTGTGGGATGTTCACTGGGGCCAGTTCTGAAAAGGAGGCACCCCGCGGACCACACACAGAAGTTTCAGGCTTGATCAGTTTTGTCCCCTCTTTTTTTCAACACCTTAAACTTTTCTCACATGAAACTGTACATGTGTTTAGTTTTAATTCTTACAATTACACGTATGATATGCAACTCATCTTGAAAAATGTCCCATCTTTTACTAAGCAGCGTAACAATTTCTGCAACTGTCAAGTGGATGAGCATTAACTTCTCAAAATAAATCGTAGTTAATCATGATCTTAGGGGCTCACCAGTCCCGTGCCGTTCGGACATCTGCATTCACATATGGGCCCCACCCAAGGACCAGTGGAAAAACAAAAAAAATCTAGGAGCCCTCATGTAAGTTTATTCAACTACAGAATCCCACATTCTATATGTGATAAATGCTAGTTTTGTCCATCTCTACATAGTCATAAAGATCTTTTTACATCTCCGTTTCCCCATAGAGCTCAATTGCTAACAATGCTCACCCAGGTTAGATATGGCTAACGAATAGCATACACGATAGTAAATCTCTACTTCTGATGCAAAACCCAGAGCATTCACAGAACATGGCTGCATGTACGCTGTTCCAGCAGAAATAGAGGGACTGTATGCTCCTAACCATAACCCGGTTGCCCTGGTTTCCTGTGGTGGAAAAGGTGGAGTTTTGAGTTAGTGTTTATTGATGTTGAGACAGTTAGCGTTAAAGCTAACCAATGTTAAATAAGCCATTGACTGACCAAGTCGCTCATCATTTCTCTAGGACCCTAAAACCATGTCCTACCACCCCAGACAACCCCAGTCATAAACCTTAGACTGAGCCCACAAAGCCAACAATAAAAGCCATTCCCGTACCTTATGCTGATCTACAACCCTCATACCTCAGGATTACCTTTCTATTTTTCTTCTACTCCTCCTCCTCACCCACTAGTCTCAATCCCCCTGAGCCCCCCAAAGTGCGAGTCTGATCTCCCGCCCCAGGAACATAGATGCGTTGTTGTGCATCTTTATCCAGCCATGGGTGGCGCCTCAGACCTCCCCTCCTCCTCCCAGCCCCCCACCTCAACCTGCAAAAAAATATATATATATTGGAGAAAAAAAAGTAAGGAAAACAGAACTAAGCAACCATAGCTGAAAGTGTACAATTTGAGGGATCTCTACCTTCTTGACAGCATTCAATTAAAAGGGACAGGCAAACAATGTGCTCTCTGCAGAAAGAAGCTGAAAGAGTACATCAAGGTACACTCTCTGACAGTTCCAATAGTCTGCTGAAAGACAGATGGTAGGAAATAAAGGAGAGAATCAGAGATTTCTTTCTCCAAAAGAAGCTAATAAACAAACAGTTTTCAGTGTCAGGTATACGAAGAAGGAGAATGTGTAGGCCGATTCTGAGCCTGGCGAGCAAAAGAGAGCAAAAAATATAATTAGATTTTGCAGGTCACAGATCTGCGTACGAATCAGCTCACGGATAATGCTGAGGATATCAGGATTTTTTTTTACCGATATTACTCTACCTTGTACCGGGGGAGTGGGGAGGATAAGGCTGGTGAGGCTGAGGGAGCCAAAGAGCAATAAATAGAGGATTTGTTCTGACAGGTCTCGGTCTGTTTATGATCAACGGATACATTTCTCTTGGGAGGGTAATTTATTTGACATGTGTCTTCACCGATATGGTCAGAAGGTATGGATGATATTGTTCCTCTGTAATCATCTATTCCAATAAAAATATAGATGATAAAAAAGATTTTTTTTTCTGGTCTCACCTTGCTCACTCCTTCCTTATTAATCAATCAATCAATCCATCAGAGCATTTGTAAAGCACACTACATACCCGTGAGGGTCTCAAGGCGCTGGGGGGAGGGGGGAGGGAGGAATGCTGCTACTGCTCGAATAGCCAGGTCTTGAGGAGTCTTCTGAAGGTTAGCAGGTTCTGGGTCTTCCGTAGGGGGATGGATAGGGTGCTCCAGGTCTTGGCGGCGAGGTGGGAGAACGATCTGCCACCGGAGGTCGCTCTTCGGATGCGGGGGACTGTGGCGAGGTCGGCGGAGCGGAGCTGGCGGTTGGGGGTGTAGGAGCCGAGTCGTCTGTTGAGGTATGAGGTATGCTGGTCCAGTGTTGTGGAGTGCCTTGTGTAGATTCATTTTTTACCAATCAACTAGCATAACTCACTTGACAACTTTGCACCATGTGATTGCCATGAAATCTAAAAATCCCTGCTGTGGTGGTGATGCCCTCTCTATCAAGACATCACATCTGTGGATTTCCAGCCCCTAAAGATACACAGTGTCATGGACTGATCATTTTACAATTTGACAAGTTGTGTCTCAACTCCCTCTGGTGCTGGTTATTTTATGCAACAAACAACAATTGATACCCTAAATCCAAAGGGTATGCCCAGATGTGGGTCCCCAAGCTCGATATCACATAGGACTCAAGCTGTACCCTACTGACCAGACACAAATTGGCCAAAATCTGTCTAGGGTTGCCAGAGTTCCCTTCTTGGGGACCTCCTTGACAGCTCGGGAAGCAGGGTCAATAATGATTTGCATAAGGTGGGCCTCTGTCTAGAGTGGCATTTTGAGCAAAAAACAATGGACAGTAATGCGGTCTGAGCAATCACCAGTAGCTAAGGTTTATTAAAAAATTCTATCCATCACCTTGTTGTTGGTCGCTTTTATTTTATGTGTGGTTAAGTTGCGTCAAGTTCCAAGAAGCCACTTCTGATAGGTGAAGCTCTATAGATCACTCAATAAATTTGTACAACTGTAAAAAGAAAAATCTACCACACTGGACCATAAAAAAACATGGCATATTTACCTTTATGATATCAATTAGAAGAGAATGCAAAGACATATGCAAGCTATTTAAGAAAATTGTGGAATTAAAAACAAAAAAAATTACTGAGGGCAAAAAACTACTGCTGGTGAAAACAAAAGATTTATTATATTCACGTTGGCATTATTTCAATCAAACGTTCATCATAAGCCCTTGAGCAACAAAATGAGAACATCTAAATAAGTCCATCCACATTTAGTCTTTCTGAAATACTATTAGGAAACATTTTCTATTTTCTATGCTTTTTTTCAAATGGTGACAAAGCAATGGAACCAAGGGCGTAATGTACAAAGCCTTTTTTACTGTTGCAAATTGCTCAATTCGCAGAATAGGACGTGTGCCACCGCAAAAATGGTTTTTCTGATGTATCAAAACCAAATTGCCATTCTGTAACACATTACCGAATCGCAATTTGTGTTTGCGACCAAGTAAAGATTCAGTATTTTGGAAGGGGCGTATTTATGTTGCCACTTTCAATTACCAAATCACAAATGTTTTGCATCCGAATTCCGGTTGCAAAACATTAATATTTGATCACCTCCTCAAAGGAGGTGGTAAGCCATTTGCAAATGGGAAGGGGTTCCCATAGGACCTCTTTCCCTGAGAACGTTAAAAATTAAAGTTGAATGTTAATTTTTTTTTTATTGAAATGCATCCCATTTTCCTTTAAGGTAAACAGACTAAGCTTGAAAAAAGACTGCTTTATTTAAAAGCAATCACAGACTTGGTGGTCTGCTGAACCCTGCAGACCACCATCCCTGAGATGGCCGTCATTCACTCCTACTGGTTTGCAAACTACAACCTGCCTCATTAATATTCATGACTTCGGTCGATTTGCGACCCACTAGGGATCAGTTATTTAAAAATAAAAGTTTAATACATTAGGAACTGCAATTTCCTAATTGTAAGTCGTAGAAAATCGCAATTTGGAAATGGCTATTATCAATGTTAATACGTCGGTCCCCAAACACCTTGACATGCCTAGCAGATAAGCTGCATATTTCTGGCAGTCTACAGAACACCAGAAGACAACACATCTCAACACTGACTCAACCAGATACCAATTTACCAAGACACTCAAAAAGATATCAATGCAACACCTGACTCAACAAGATATCATAACTGCCCCAGACGCTCCCAGATGCAAACACACCACCAGACTCTGACACCAATGAATCACCAGCCTCAACCAGATACCAATGCATCAACAGGCTCAAGTTCCAAAACTGGAAGAAAATAAGTCACAATTGCTGCTTTAATTTTGAGAGCTAGAAAGAAACCCAACGTAACCTATTGAAAAGGGACTTTCCGTCTTAACTCCTAAATCACATTGTTAAGTGAGAGAGTAAGAAAAGAAAAGGAAACCAAGCAGACAAAAACATGATAGTGGGATGAGTACAACAAACTGAGAAAAGGAAGAAGAGGAAAGAGGGGAAGCAGGAAATGATGTATTCTAAGTAAGGGTTTGTGGAAAGAAGACAAGTGCGGAGAGAAAGGGAACAAAAAATGGAAGAGAATGGATAATGGGAGGAAGGAGAAGGAGAGGGCCTGAAGGACAGGAGAATGAAGGACAAAAAACAAAGGAAATATAATAAAAAGGCGAGAAAATTAAAATGAGCAAAGAGGAAAAAGCAAGGTGAGGAGGATAATCAAAGTAGGAGTAGAGGAAAGATGGAGTAAAAAGAAACAGATGAGCCAAAAGACAAATGATAAAGGAAAAGATGGTGCAAAAGAAATAGCGGAGAAGAAAGAAAAATTTAGAAAATTGATAGGAGATGGCTATAAGGAAAGGACAAAAGGGGAAATTATGCCGCTCGTCGGACTAACCTGGTGGATATTCTGAAGCTGCTGTCTCCCCCCCGCCCGGGGCTGCTGAACTTACGGATTCTGAACTTTGGGAGGCTGCTGTGTAACATCGTTGCTCCGGGACTGCAAGGACCAGGGTGCTCGCTGTTGCCTTGAGCCAGCACACCTGTGTTCTCTTCCCGGCCCCGCCCCCATCCAGTTCATAACCTCTCGCGGCCCCCGCTTCGCGGGTGCCGCTCGTCGGACTAACCTGGTGGATATTCTGAAGCTGCTGTCTCCCCCCCGCCCGGGGCTGCTGAACTTACGGATTCTGAACTTTGGGAGGCTGCTGTGTAACATCGTTGCTCCGGGACTGCGAGGACCAGGGTGCTCGCTGTTGCCTTGAGCCAGCACACCTGTGTCCTCTTCCCGGCCCCTCCCCCTTTTTCCAACAACCGTGCTGCTTAAGAGTCCCGCCACTACGCACCAGCAGAACGCGCCCGGAGCGAAGACCGGGCAAAGAGCGGGCCGTTTGAGGCCGTTCGAGGACAGAAGAAGCAGGGACAGGGCCCACCTTCCTAGGCCCTCACCTCCACTGTACAAATGGCGCCTGCGAGAGAAACACGGAGCAAAACAACGCAGGCTGCTGTCAAGCCCACAGGTACTCTGGACTTATATTTTGCTAAGGCAGGCTCTCTATTGGTGGACGATATAACTACTCTAGAGAAGCGCATATCGCTTGAAATAGACTGGATTAGAAGATCGTCTCTAGGCCCCCTCAGACATGCTACCTCTCCGCCACAAATGTCAGAACATGCCGAACCTGCTACAGGGGGGCTGCCCGGCTCCTCGTCGTTATCGAACTCAAACAATACGTCTAATATAGACAGTGATATTTCCACCTCATTAGATTTTACCGCATTATCCCTCCCGCCACCAAGGCTTTCTACTGCTTCGTTAACACACAAATCAGATTTACCCCCTGAGACACTTACGAGCATTAGTACTACCCCCACTTTACATACCATCCAGGGGAACTGTGAGGGAGCAATACCCAAGAAGAAGGGAAGGGCTCAAACTGTAGGGGGGCGCAGGCCGAATATCCCAAAGCACGTTTTTAGAGGAAAAACAACTCCTTTGACAGCGGGGCGAAGGGAAGTGGCTATACCCCCAACCCAGACTAATATACCTGTGAGTCCAAAAATTGCAGTGCGAAAGGAGGGCTTCTCACTTGCCGACATAAAATCTCTCATGAGTGAAATGATCACCCCCATAATAGATCGCCTTGCAAAACTGGAATCATCCATACAAAATTTACAATATGGATTGGACCAGCTAGGGGACACATCTAAATCAACCAAAGTAGTTGCAAAGCCCGCAGACGCACCACTATCTAGGGATAGCCCTGACCCACAACTCCTTTCCCATCCACATCTGCCCAGATTGATTGAACCTTCAATACCTGGGCCCAAGATCCCCTCACGGAATATTATTCCCAACCCCACAGACATTGTATTACCATCTCCTTTACGGGTGCAGGGACAGGATAGTAGACACAGATTAGTTAATCTACCACCTGAGTCAGCCCCTTACACAGTCATCCTAACGGGTATCCCAGAATTAAAACCTTCGACCAGTGAACCACTGGGGGCTCTAAAAAACAAAGTCATCCATTGGCTTTCCAAGAACAGGCCTCTACCTGAGGGTGTTAATAGCGAAGTTCTTATGGTCAGGAGACTCCCGTGGCTGGGAAACACCAAAAAAACTATCACGGGTGACTGCGTATTGATCAATTTTAGGGATCCTCGTACAGTTTCTCATATATGTAACTGGCCATATTTAACACCGGGATCTCCTATCCAATCCCTTCCACTCTCCTTTTTTTACCCCCCCCACAATATCTTCGCAAGCTGAGGATGGATGGGAATTAGTATCCAGGAGAAATGGGATAAGGGCTTCATTGGTGGACAGGGAACGATGGCAGAAAGGATGCCCCAGTCGCGACCAAGTCCTAAATCACAACCGATTCTCTATCCTAGATATGGTGGATTGACCGTTTGGGCTGGTGGGTGGTGGTGCTTTGAATAAAAGTAAGAATAGTCAACCAGTACCTCCCAAAAAGAAAGAACATCTTCGTCACACCCAAGATACAGAAGAGGGGGGTTCGGTGGTGGCCCTTCTTCCTGGGAGTACCCCACCCCAGAGGGCTATCCAGGGAATTGACTGTGGCCAAACCCCCCCCCCCCCCGGAGGCCCGAGCTGGAAGTGGTTCCTTCCCCAACCCCACCCCCTGTGGTACCAACTCTTCCCCCCCTCAAGATACTATCTTGGAATATTGCGGGACTTTCCAACAAATTGAATAATCCGTCCTGGTGTTCCTTTATTGAGCAGAAAGACATCTGTCTCTTACAAGAGACTTGGGCTAGAGAAAATATCACTTATAAGGGGTATGCATCTTTTTCCACACACGCACTGTGGGGGGGTAGAGGGCGCCCCTCAGGCGGCCTTACAACATGGGTGGCCACCGACCTAGGCTGCAGGGCGGATGTTCTACCCACTAATTCAGCAGATATTCTTGCTGTGCTGCGGGAGTGGCCGAATACCAGCAGCCTTTTGTTGATTAATATCTACTCACGGCCAACAAATATCACCCAGGAGTCTTCCACTATAACGGAGCTCGCTTTAGTTGTGAAGGATATACCACAGGGTACCGCTTATCTCATAGGCGGGGACTTTAACTGCCACTACGAGCCCCTCCCTGGCTTTATGGAAGGCTTGGCCACGGAGGAGGATCTCCTTTGGCACATTCCTCCCACACAGGCTCCGGCCCCAAAGATATGGTCCCCCCTGGCTCTCCAAATTAATTCCTTTTTGCTGAAACACGGACTACGTGCCTGTAATGGCAGGTCTAAGTCTGATACCACGGCAAGATGCACTTTTAACAGAATGGGCAGTGAGTCCAGACTGGACTATGTATTAGTCCCGGTGTCTTCTTGGCCTTTTGTTGAAGATTTTTGGGCCACAGTCAGGAATGATAGCGACCACAATGCCCTTGAATTAAGTTACAGTCATCCCGGCGTCCCAGTCAGGGGAAATCAATCAGCCGCTTCTACGGATTGTCGGGGACTCGAGTCTAATAGACGTAAAATAAAGTGGGAGCATTTATCCTCTCATCCGGATAAGATTTATAATGTATATGCTCAAACATTGCCTCTTCTCGAGAAGCTTCAGGTGCTAGCCGAGAAAGCCTCCAGCGAGGATATTCACTCCGACCTGGGACAGACACACGCGACCTCCTTAAAATAGTTTCTGAAATTTTAACTAAACCAATAACCAGGACTAATAGGAAAACTCTTGGCCCATCCTGGTACAACGGCGCTTGCCGTAAGGCAAAAGCCGACCTTCTGGAATCAATCAAGGAAGGAAGGGGTGCCGTAGATATTAGGGCCAGACGGAGTGTCTATAAGTCCCTGATCTTAAACGCTAAAAGTGAATGGGAACACGACAAATGGACTAAACTCACTAATTTCCTGGCCCATGCAGACTCGTGCAATTTTTGGCGCTGTGTCAACACGGGTGCTGAGGAATTGCTACCTGCCTTAGAACCAAATATCTCAGCTAAGGTGTGGGAGGACCATTTCCAGTCTCTTTATAAACTACCAGCGGATGCTGAGGAAAGCTCTAGCTTCCCCCACTGCCCCATCGAGACCGGCGAACCATTCACATTAAAGGAGGTACGAGCCGCTTTGACCGGTCTTGCCACAGGAAAGGCACCTGGCTTAGATGGTCTTCCGGGTGATCTGTTTAAGCAGGAGCCAGATGTCTGGACTCCCTATTTCCTGATTCTCTATAATGCCATTCTAGCGGGCATGGCTATTCCGGGTACTTGGCTGGGAGCAGAGATTGTCCCAATTTTTAAAAAGGGTTCGCCTCTGCTCCCAGCCAATTATAGACCCATTAGCCTAATAGATGTACCGCAGAAGATTTTTGGCAGGCTCATTCTAAATCGCCTCCAGGACTGGATCGAAGAAACGGCGATTATGAGCCCCTACCAAGCGGGATTCCAACGTGGTGTTTCCACCACCGACCAAATCTTCCGTTTAACTCTTTTATATTGGAAGACGGTGCTGATTGAGGGTGGCAGCCTTTACACAGTTTTTGTGGATCTACGTGCCGCCTTCGATCTGGTGCCTAGAGATAAGTTATGGTCGGTGTTAATGAAGATGGGGGTCCCTGTGGACATTCTCTCAATTTTGAGAAGGCTCCATCAGGTAAATTTCGCCAAAGTAAGGTGTGGACGGGATGGCACTTTGTCCGACGCTTTCCCTGTCGATAGGGGGGTCAGGCAGGGTTGTGTCCTCGCCCCGACCCTTTTTTGTCTTTTTGTCAATGGGGTCGTAGATCATCTCTGCACCCTGAATGACATTGATGCCCCTAAGTTGGATGGCAGCAGGGTTCCTGCAATCTTGTTTGCGGATGATACCCTGCTGCTCCCCAAATCCCCCATGGGACTCCAACGGGTCTTGGATGGTTTCGTAGGTTTTTGCGAGGAACGCGGGTTGGAGATCAATGCTTCTAAAACTAAATTCATGATCTTCAACCCCCCCCCCCCGATTACCCGTGCGTGCCCTAGTATTGGGTCCTCTAGGTTGGAGAGGGTCTTCACCTTTGAATACCTGGGCATAGTTATTAACGAGTGCATGACTTGGGAATCCCACAAATTAAGGGCTAATATGAAACTGACTCAGTTGGTGGGAGGAATTGGCAGGCTGACAAAAGGCCTTACCTATAGGCCAATAGGCCCACGTATACAAATATACAAGGTCCAGGCGAGGGGGGCAATTATTTATGGTGCAGAAATTTGGGGACATACGTCTTCACAGAAGCTCCAGGTGACGGAGAATACTTTTCTCAGGCAGCTGACAGCGTTACCTGTTAGTACCCCTCTTTTGCCCCTTAGACTGGATTTGGGCTTAAGACCGATTTCAGTGGAGCTGGGCTTAAAACCCATAACTTTTTGGTGTAAGATATGGTCTTCCCCCGAACTTTCCAAATACAGATCAGAGTTGCAAGAGATTCTGCTCCTCCGCAATAATACACAAATACCTTGGCTAAGTTATATAAAGCATACTTGTGAGACATTGAATCGACCTGACTTATGGCTTGACCCTGAGGCTGTATGCCCCAGGGTCCCACGCAAACTCATCACGAAGGCTTTCCGTGAGCATCATTTGCAAGATGATATAAGGAATGCGAAGGAGGGCTCTCATACTGCCTACTTCCTGGCATTTAAAGACTTTTACCACTTAGAGTCGACTTACGAGGATATGGGTCCCACTCTCACAAGAAAGCTTTATATGCAATGGCGCTACAATACTCTCCCCCTGAGGGCATTTACTGCTCTTTGGCCACATTCAGAACATACGGCCTCATGCCCCTTTTGCAAGCACACACAGGAGACTGACTTGCATGTCATATTCTTTTGCCCGGTATACAAAAGAGCAAGAATGTACTGGCTTCGTCCACTACTTAGGAACATGGGATTTAATCAGTATTCCCCTGCTTTTAGATTACTTAAGTCCGACATTTCGCCCCCAATTGCATTTGCGGTTGCCAAATTTTTAACGTCCATGTGGTTTACACGATCTGGCCTTCTTAAAACCATACTAAGTAATGATGTTTTACTGAGCTAATATCTTTATTACATTGTGCAATGTTTTTATATTGTAAATGTGTTTTGTATTATGATGTATTCTTTTATGGTCTTAATGACCGAAATAAAGATATTTGATGATGATGATGATAAAAACATGGAGTAGAAAAACAGATTAGTTTGGAAATAATGCAGTTTTTCTTTATAGGAGCAACCATACCAAGATTCAAGGGAAACGTTTTAGGTAGGATTGCTTTGGTGCTCCATGTATTTTCAGGTACGACTGCTTTTGGTGCTCCTTGCACAGTCAAGGGAAACATAACACCTAGGGCGTGTTCTGAACTTTCTAAATCTGGGCCTATTCAGAAAGAAGGGAGAGGAAGGAAAGAATGAGTAGGATCTTTTATGTTACTGATCCCTTACTGGCTCAGGAGGCAGGCACACACAACACGCAGAGCAGGCACCCACCACAGAGAGACACCCGAGCTGGCTGCCTGAAAGTTGTTTATCCCTATGTATTCATCAGGTAAAGCATTCCTACTTACCTGCAGATCTAATATCCATAGTCATAGGTGAGCAGCAATTTTACACCATAAAATGTTTTTCCATTGAAAATTAGGGCAAGAAAAAACTCTTCCCATTTCGATATTTGTTTTAGTCCCAATAGAGCATGAATCTCACACCGCAGATTGTATCAGCTATGGCTGCGTTTCAAAGCCTGCATGAACACTTTTCTTGTTCAGCACAGCCAGGTCTTTAATTAGTATTGCATCTAGTATATGTCACTTGATCTGATGTCATGGTTTTATGTGTGATGTCATGTGCTTCCTCGAGTTTTTGTCTGTGTTGGCTGGAACCATAAGACGCTACCCAGGAAGAATGCTGATAACATCAAGCTCCTGGTGAGGCACCGACAGATATACCCAATTACCTAACTGTTGGGCGGAACCACATGGAAATAAATATTTCAGCATATTTACCAGCCTGCCTCCACAGATCCACTCATTCTCAAATGTAACATAGGTCTACGTAGAAATAAAAAACATTTTAAAATATCAAACTTTACCCTGGATCTTGTAGTGGTGAGTATAGCCCTGAACATATTCGGTTATAAATTAAACTTAGATCTTCAATTATTATTCACCTATCTAAATATTTGTATCATATTTCTCATAAGTAATTTTTTACATGGTCTCTCTCAATATGGATACTGTATACCTATTACTATGTTATATTTCATAAGTTCTTTTTATGCCTGCATCTCCTTATTTATAGATGTTAATATTCTGATGTATTCTCATTATAAAACTCAATAAAAAATTTCAACACAAAATAAATTAAACTTAGAAAACAGAAAAAGATAGTTATTATAGCTAATAAAGCTAAGATTAAATGGAATATGTAGGAGAGTAGGGTCTGCTATCCTATGGTCACCCCAAATTTTTGCTTTTTGCTTCACTGGTTTTTGACATATTGAGGCTGTGGGCCTGCCAATCAGACCCCCAGCCTGCTGTTCTCTCTACTAAATTTACACTATGCACCCTAGGTGCATAACCAATTGGAAGTGGGTCACCCTGTGAGCCCCTGTACCAGTGTACACTAGGTACCCAGGGCATTGGTGTATCCAAGGCCTACCAGGGGCTGAAGCATGTATTGTGCCACCCCTGGCCTGGCCTAACCAATTTGACACAACTGGCTGATCACTCAGCTGGGGTAAGTTGGTGTAACCACCTCTTACTTAGGTGTAGTATACCTATACCTAACCTTAAATGGGACACATGTTAACCTATAAGTCACTCCTATGGCAGGCCTTAACAATCCTGAAGGCAGAGTGCTTGGTTCCATGTGAGATGGTGCTCTGGCATGAGCTGAGCCTGTCTGCAGTGGTCGGAACCACTTCCTTCTACTGTTTCCAGATATCGTCATACCAGGACATCGACTTCAGCCACGCCACAGAGCTTCAATGGACGGACCACAGCTGCGTCCACTTCACCTTCAAGAAAACGACGACCCACCAACACCAGCAACAAGCCGCCCGCAGAAGCTGGAACAAGATCACAGCAGACCAGCTCGCCACCTCCCTGAGCCAGCACCCCCCTGCCAGCTCAGCGAACCCCAGCCAGGCCGCCGACAACCTCACGAAGTGGATCAGCAACTGCGCGGACGAACTCGCCCCACTGAGGACCCCGCCCAGCAGACCCAGCAGCAAGAAAGCCCCATGGTTCACCGACGAACTCAAGAGCTCCAAGAAGAACTGCCGAGCCCTCGAGAAAGTCTGGAGAAGGGAACCGACACTGGACAACAGGACCTCCTTCAAACTTGCCACCCGGAAACACCACCAGCTGATCCGCGCCGCCAAGAAAACAGCATTCAAGGACCGGTTGGACAACAACGCACACAACTGCAAGGAACTCTCAACATCGTGAAAGAGCTCTCCAACCCCAGCGCAGGAACCAACGACATCACCCCATCGCAAGACCTCTGCAACTCCCTCGCTTCATACTTCCACAACAAGATCGCGGACATACACAACAGCTTCAACAACCAACCGACGCACACCATGACCGAGCAACCACCCCCCACCACCACCCTCCACGCCTGGACCCCGATCAGCACCGAAGACACCATCCGCACGATGAACTCCATCCACTCCGGATCACCGACCGACCCCTGCCCTCACCACGTCTTCAACATGGCCGACGCTGTCGTCGCACCCCACCTGCGAGACATCATCAACACATCCTTCGACACCACCATCTTCCCTGAGAGCTGGAAACACGCCGAACTCAGCGCTCTACTCAAGAAACCAACAGCGGACCCCACCGACCTCAAGAATTACCGCCCCATCTCGCTCCTCCCGTTTCCAGCCAAAGTCATCGAGAAGACCGTCAACCAGCAGATGGCCGCTTTCCTCGAGACGAACGGATCCCTCGACCCCTCACAGTCCGGCTTCCGAGCCAACCACAGCACCGAGACCGCCCTCATCGCCGCCACCGATGACATCCGAGCCCTGATGGACAATGGAGAAACAGCGGCCCTCATCCTCCTAGACCTCTCCGCGGCATTCGACACGGTCTGCCACCGAACCCTAGTACGGCGCCTCAGCAACATCGGAATCCAGGACAAAGCGCTGGAATGGATCATCTCCTTCCTCGACGGAAGAACACAGAGGGTCCGCCTACCACCGTACAAGTCAGAGGCCTCCGGAGTCATCTGCGGCGTCCCCCAAGGATCATCTCTGAGCCCCACCCTCTTCAACGTCTACATGAGCCCCCTCGCGGCCATCGTACGCAAACACAACCTCAGCATTATCTCCTACGCCGACGACACCCAGCTGATCCTCTCCCTGACCAACGACCCCGCCGCCGCCAGAGCCAACCTGCACGAAGGGATGAAAGAGGTAGCCGAGTGGATGACGACCAGCCGCCTGAAACTGAACTCGGACAAGACGGAGGTCCTCATCCTGGGCTCCTCTCCCTCCGCCTGGGACGACTCCTGGTGGCCCCCCGCCCTGGGCACCGCACCCAAACCGACAGACCATGCACGCAACCTGGGCTTCATCCTGGACTCCTCCCTCTCCATGACCAGGCAAGTCAACAACGTCTCCTCGGAATGCTTCAACATCCTACGCATGCTACGGAAGATCTTCTGGTGGATCCCCACCGAGACCAGGAAGACCGTCACCCAGGCCCTCGTCACCAGCCGACTGGACTACGGCAACGCCCTCTATGCCGGTACCACCGCCAAGCTCCAGAAAAGACTCCAGCGGATCCAGAACGCCTCAGCCAGACTCATCCTCGACATCCCACGAACCAGCCACATCTCCGGACATCTGAGAGACCTTCACTGGCTCCCCGTCAACAAAAGAATCACCTTCCGCCTCCTCACCCACGCACACAAAGCCCTACACGACCAAGGCCCGAGCTACCTCAACAGCCGAGTCAACTTCTACGCTCCCAAACGCCACCTCCGATCAGCCAACCACGCCCTCGCCGCCGTCCCCCGCATCCGGAAAGCGACTACAGGAGGAAGGTCCTTCTCCTACCTGGCCGCCAAGACCTGGAACTCCCTCCCGACCGACCTGCGCCTGACCCAAGACCACCTCTCCTTCAGGAAGAAGCTGAAGACCTGGCTGTTCGAGCAGTAGCGGCTCCCCCCCCCCCCCCCCCCCCCCAGCGCCTTGAGACCCTACGGGTATGTAGCGCGCTTTACAAGTGTCACTGATTGATTGATTGATTGATATACTCTTAAGTGCATTATGAACCTCGCGGTTAAATGCTATCTTTGGTTTGGCTTTATCAAAACATGTCGAGTAAGGTGTCATACGAATTGGAATACTAACCCCTCGCCAATTCTGGCGACGGGGTTAGCATTCCACCCTTCTAGAGGGACGCGACATGTACAGTACCTGAAACCCGGGTAAAATCAGACAGAGCCTCAGCTCCACAAAATGGATGCTGCCACCACAGACACAAGTCTGCCCTCCTGCTGCTGGGAGTCCTTCCAGCTTGGGAGGTGTGGACAAAGGGGTTTCCTGCCAGGGGAGGTGCGTGTACCACCCCAGACAGGATTTTGTGTATTGGTCAGGTAGGGCTTGAAAGAAACCAGACATGCCTGTGGCTCACAAGGAGCCTCGGTGCATATGCCAGTTCAATCCGGTCCTGGGGCAGACCAGTCCCGGGCCTGGGGCGAGCTGGACAAAGGATTGGGGGTGTAACCACCCCCCCTCCTGGTCCCACCCTTAGGGAGGGACCTAGCAGGTAGTCCGGCCCCTAGAATCCGCTTAAAGGTAGGAGCTGTGTCCTAAGACTTCAGACATCCTGGAATCAACTTGAAACTAAGAAGAAGACGGGAACTTCGACATTCTGCTGCACAGAAGACTGAAGGAAATCTCCCCTGTGGTCAGGGAGTGACCACCTTGCTAACGCAAGCACCATCCAGCGAATCAACGTCTGCTTTGCCGCCGCCTCCCGCCGGAGCCCGAGCCCAGAGACTGACAAGACCTGGACCTCCAGACCTCTCACCGCCCGATCCACAGTCCCTGAAAAGAGGAGACCCGTGGAGGCAACGAGACACGTGGAGCCAGCCATCTTGAAACGACCACGACAAGCTGCAAGTGCAACAACCGAGGCTCCCTCCAAGTTGTGCTTTGGGATCTGAGAAGCCCAACCCTCGAGCCGCATCTGCACCAAAGGTGAGCCCTCCAGCATCTCCACGATCTGCGTGGGGCCCTTCTGCATTTTGCCACTCGACGCGCCTAACCGGTTGCTGGCCCGCTGGCTAGTGGCCATCTTGGCGACGAACTTCAAGAACTACACCGCTGGTCTGGTTGCTCCAGACTGGCCCTTGCTCCCCTCCAAAGGAGCAGTCCCTCTGATCTTGCTGGTCAGAACCATCAGCTTATTTCATTTTCCACAACAATTGCTTTTGCCAAGGCTTGTTTGCTTTGATCAAGGCGCCGACAGCGAGAGCCTGCGTGGGGCAGCTCGTGAACCGACTCCTGGACGTCGTCGACCTTCAGGGACCACGTGGCTGCAGAGACAAGCTACACCTTTCTTCCTGTTTGCACCCGACATCGCCTGGTACCCACCTAGTGCCACGCTGGTCACTGGCTAGTGACTGTGAACACTGTCCCCTCTGCTTACAGGTCTTCTACAACTCCGATCCACTCTTGGATCCACCGCATCCCTTCCGGACCGACCGCCTGCAGCATCCTTGTCCACAGGCTCCACTGAACCGATAGAAGAAACCCGACGCACTTCGAGGCCTATGCACCCGCTTCCTGTGGGTGAGGTAAAGCTGGCACTCCGTTGCCCAAGTGTAGAGAATCATCTCTAGTGTCTGTGTTTCCAATCTTGAGTTCATAGTCCATCCGGAAGATCCTTTTTGCAGTAACTTTGTAACTTTTACGCACCCATTGAAAACCTATGGGAGCACGCGTGTGACAATTTGCTCTGCACACGCCACCCGTGGACCTCCTGGTCACTAACTGAAGTTAGCTCCTTGTAGGCCCAGCGATTCTAGAGGCCCTAGGCCTTTTCCCTTTTCTGTTCGTGGTACTTGTATCACTATTTTGGTATATGGTTTGAGCGGCCACCAGGGCCTATCCATATAAAGTGCAACTTCTGTGTATTCTACTGTAATCTTGTTTGACGATTTGTGCTCCTGTGCTCATAAAGAGACTAGGGGTTACTTTGAGAAATAAATACATATATATTTTGAATATATATCTGTGTGGTGTCCTTTCATTGGTATAAAAGGGGGTTGCATTTGGTAAAACAGCTGGCTTAACACGGTTCACGAGTTTAGCCTCAAAGACTGCTTAGCCTACGCTACCACTAGGGCAGCTGGTCCGAAAAGGTTGACTTACAACCACACCATAAGGGTTGCTTGGCATTGTACAAGGTGGTCACTTTAACTAGTGAACAGCATATACCAGGCCAACTTCTCACATTGGTGAGCAGCGGTTGGATTTGAGCTTGCTGTGTTTTACCATTGTAATCTCTTGGTTACCAATTGAAAGATCACATAGGTACCTGTAGGTACATATAAAACAAGATTAGATATACTTAAGTTCTACTGAACTTAGTTGGTGTAGAGCAAAGGGAGTAGCACACCCTGACTACAACTACTAGATAGGTTTAGTAGGTAAACCCAAGTGTAGGTAGATTGCAACCCATCCACCCACACTTAAGAGCAATGGCTGGGGCAGAGGGGTCCACTGTACCCATCTCTGTTGAGAGTGACCCCCAGAGGGCACCATCCATCTTTGCTACCCTTAATCAAAATGAGCTCAGGCAGTTGGCAAATATCAGGGGCCTTAAACAGCCCAAGAATCCTACTTCTGCTGAACTCAGGGAGCTTTTACAGGCTGATGAAGATCAGAAAGCTCTCAGGAAAGCCTCCCAGTGAGGCCCCTTAGGGTCAGGAACAGGAGGCCCCCCTTCTGAAGATGCTACTGAAGTACCCCTTTCCAATAGCCATCCCTTAGATGAGAATCATACTACAGAGGAGTAAAGTGGTGAGGATACAGAAAGTAGTGAGGATGAAGGGAGAACTAGCCCAGTGCCAAGTGTTATACGTGGCCCAGCTAACTTAAGGCTACTGGGGACTGACAATGGGATCATCCCATTGGATCTCCCTAGTGGACTTAACCAGGGGTCTGGGAGGCAAAGGAATCACTCAGGTGGATCTAATGCTTCTAATACCTCTAGAGGCTCTCAAGGTCACTCCAGGAGAAGGATGACCACCCCTCAAAGGAGGGAGCATGAGGCCAGAATGCAGGAAGCCCAGCTGAGGATCAGGAAGCAGGAGCTAGAGGTAGCCCTGATGGAAGAGAAACTGAACAAAGCTAGGCAACCTAGAGAGAGTGGGTCTATACCCACTGGTGGCAGCACTGTCCCTAAGGACAAAGATAGGGTCTTTGATAATAGGAACCTGTCTAAGGTTGTGCCCCCCTACAAAGGTGGGGATGACATCCACAAATGGATGACTGCTCTTGAGAGAGCCTGCAAAGTACAGCAGGTTCCTGAAGACCAGTGGGCAGCAATCCTCTGGCTCTCCTTTGAAGGAAGAGGCAGAGACAGACTCCTCACTGTTAGGGAGGAGGATGTCAGAAATTACAGAGCCCTGAAGAGTGTCCTAGTTGATGGGTTAGGCTTAACCACTGAACAGTACAGGTTAATGTTCAGAGACACCCAGAAGACACAGACTCAGGACTGGTCTGAATACATTGAATGTGCCACTAAGGCTTTGGAGGGTTGGTTGCTGGGAAGTAAGGTATCTGATTATACAGGATTGTACAATTTGATGATGAGAGAACAGATTTTAAATAACTGTCAAAACCAGCAACTGCATCAACACTTGGTTGACTCTGATCTGACCTCTCCCCAAGAATTGGGAAAGAAGGCAGACAAATGGGTCAGAACCAGGGTTAAGCAAAAGAACCAGAACCAGGGCCAAGGGGGTGATCAGAAGAAAACAGACCAAAAGGGTGGAGATCAGAAATCTAAAGACCAGAAGTCTTCAACAGGGCCCCAAACTACTGCTAAGGAGGGTGGGTCCCAACAACAATCCAAGGGAAAGAAGAAAGAAGGTCAAAAGAAACCCTGGTGCAATCATTGCAAGAATACAACTCACTGGACTAGTGATTGTAAAAAGGGTGGAGCTCCCAACACTGTTGACCCTAAGGCACCTGCTCCCAGTACTACTGTTAGCAGTATTGGTCCCCAGACAAAGGGTGTAGTGGGAATCACTATGGGAACTGAAGGAGATTCTGACTTAGACAGAACCCTGACACAGGCAGTCTTGATCTGTGATGGGGACATTGATTTGTCCCTAACTGTGAGCCCCAGTAACCTGGGCAAGTACAGACAGACTCCTTTAATTAATGAAAAAGTGGCTCAAGCCTACAGGGACACATGTGCCAGTGTCACTATGGTGACATCAGGCTTTGTGGACCCTGGACAGTACATACCAGGTGAGAATTACCTGGTGACCAATGCCAGCAATGCCACTACTTCACATAGTGTGGCAGTTGTTAACTTCTCATGGGGAGGGGTAACTGGCCTCAAAAGGGTTGTGGTTAGTGCAGACCTCCCAGTAGAATGTTTGTTGGGCAATGACCTAGAGAGTTCTCTATGGTCTGAAGTGGAGTACAGGACACATGCAGAGATGTTAGGTATATCACCACATGTCCTTGCTGTGACCAGGTCACAGGCCAAAAAGTGCCTTACTGAACCTCAGGTCTTGGATCCTGGAACAATGGACCAAGCACCTACCAAGAAGAAGAACAGGAGGGTCAAGGCTGTGCCTTCCCCCCTGCCTCAGAGTGATGATCAACCTTCCCAGGAAGCTGATCTAGAGGACCCTGAAGGAACTGTCCCTGAAGAGCTTGAACCTGATCAGGTTGAGTTTCTGGGGACAGGGGGACCTTCAAGGGCTGACTTGAGGCAGGCTCAGTTATCCTGTCCCTCTCTTGAACCCCTCAGACAGCTGGCTGCTGCTGAGGCTGCTGGGAATGCTCAAGGTACCCATAAAGTGTATTGGGATGAAGGGCTCCTTTATTCAGAGGCTAGAGACCCCAAGCCTGGTGCAACCAGGAGGTTGGTTATACCTCTGCAATTTAGGGGCTTCCTTCTTACCTTGGCCCATGATATTCCTTTAGCAGGACACTTAGGCCAGAACAAGACTTGGGACAGGCTTGTCCCTCACTTTCACTGGCCTCACATGAATGAAGATACCAAGGAGTTTTGTCGCTCCTGTGTGACCTGCCAAGCCAGTGGCAAATCAGGTGGCACAACAAAGGCCCCCCTAATACCACTACCTGTGGTGGGGGTCCCCTTTGAAAGAGTGGGAATAGATATAGTGGGTCCCATGGATCCTCCCACTGCATCTGGGCACAGATTTATACTGGTGGTAGTGGATCATGCCACCAGGTATCCAGAGGCAATTCCCCTTAGGACCACTACAGCACCTGTTGTGGCCAGGGCCCTGCTGGGAGTTTTCTCCAGAGTGGGGTTTCCTAAGGAGGTAGTTTCTGACAGAGGTACCAACTTCATGTCAGGATACATGACAGCTATGTGGAAGGAATGTGGTGTCAACTACAAGTTCACCACCCCTTATCACCCACAATGCAATGGGCTTGTTGAGAGATTCAACAAGACCCTAAAGGGTATGATCAAAGGATTACCTGAAAAGCTCAGGCGAAGATGGGACATCCTTCTACCCTGCCTTCTGTTTGCTTACAGAGAGGTCCCACAAAAAGGAGTTGGCTACAGCCCCTTTGAATTGTTGTTTGGGCACCCTGTAAGAGGCCCACTGTGTTTGGTGAAGGAAGGATGGGAGTTACCTCTCAAAAAGCCTAAGCAAGACATAGTGGACTATGTACTTGGTCTCCGCTCCAGGATGGCTGAGTATATGGAGAAGGCATCCAAAAACCTAGAGGCAAGCCAGGCCTTACAGAAAGCTTGGCATGACCAAAAGGCTGTCTTGGTTGAGTTTCAGCCAGGACAGAAGGTATGGGTGTTGGAGCCAGTGGCCCCAGCAGCACTCCAAGACAAATGGTCTGGACCCCATACAATCCTGGAAAAGAAGGGAGAGATTACCTACTTGGTGGACCTAGGAACTCCCAGGAGTCCCCACAGGGTACTCCATGTTAACAGGTTAAAAACATATGTTGACAGGGCAGACATGGGCTTGCTCATGGCTACAGATGAGGGACAGGAGGAAGAGAGTGACCCTCTCCCAGACCTGTTGTCTCAGAACCCTGAAGATGGCTCAGTTGAAGGAGTGACCCTTGGAGGCAACCTCACTGCCCATCAGCAGACTGAATGTAGACAAGTTCTACAATCATTCCAACATCTGTTTTCCTTGATACCTAGCCAAACTGACTGGTGTACCCATGTGGTGGACACTGGTGACATTCTGCCTGTAAAGAACAAGCTTTACAGACAACCTGACCACGTCAGGGACTGTATAAAGGCTGAGGTACACAAAATGCTGGAATTAGGTGTCATTGAACCCTCAGAGAGCCCCTGGGCTAGCCCAGTGGTTCTGGTCCCCAAACCTCACACCAAAGATGGCAAGAGAGAGATGAGGTTCTGTGTGGATTACAGAGGACTCAATGCTGTCACCAGGACAGATGCACACGCTATTCCAAGGGCAGATGAGCAGATAGACAAACTAGGTTCTGCTACGTTTTTGAGCACATTTGACTTGACAGCTGGCTATTGGCAAGTCAGATTAGCTGAGGAGTCTAAGGCCAAAACAGCATTCTCAACCCCAGGTGGGCATTATCAATTTGTGGTGATGCCCTTTGGTCTGAAGAATGCACCTGCCACCTTCCAAAGGTTGGTGAATCAAGTCCTTACTGGGTTGGATGACTTTTGCGCAGCATATCTTGATGACATTGCTGTCTTTAGCTCCACCTGGGAGGATCACCTGATCCACCTGAAGAAGGCTCTTGAGGCCCTGCAAAGGGCAGGCCTCACTATCAAGGCTACTAAGTGCCAGATAGGGCAGAGTAAGGTTGTGTATTTGGGCCACCTTGTAGGTGGAGGCCAAGTTCAACCACTGGAGAGTAAGATACAATCCATCAAGGACTGGTCCCCTCCAACCACCCAGACTCAAGTTCGAGCTTTCTTGGGCTTGACAGGGTACTACAGGAGGTTTGTTAAGAACTATGGGTCCATTGTGACTCCTCTTAATGATCTGACATCCAAGAAGATGCCCAAAAAGGTTCAGTGGACAGTAAGCTGTCAAAAGGCATTGGATGACCTGAAGGAGGCCATGTGCTCTGCACCTATCCTGAAAAGTCCTGACTACTCCAAAGAGTTTATTGTCCAAACAGATGCTTCTGAGTTGGGTGTGGGAGCTGTGCTGTCACAACTTAATGTAGATGGTCAAGACCAACCCATTGCTTTTATTAGCAGAAGGTTGACCCCCAGAGAGAAGAATTGGTCAGCTATTGAGAGGGAGGTCTTTGCTGTGGTGTGGGCCCTGAAGAAGCTGAGGCCATACTTGTTTGGCACTCACTTCAAGATTCAGACCGACCATAAGCCCCTCTTGTGGCTAAATCAGATGAAGGGTGAAAACCCCAAACTGCTTAGGTGGTCCTTTTCCCTACAGGGGATGGACTTTACAGTGGAGCACCGGCCAGGTACTGACCATGGGAATGCAGATGGTCTCTCCAGGTACTTCCACTTAGGACATGAAGACGAGACTGGTCAAGGCTAGTTTAATGTCCCTGCGTTTGGGGGGGGGGGGCGGGTTGTGTAGGAGAGTAGGGTCTGCTATCCTATGGTCACCCCAAATTTTTGCTTTTTGCTTCACTGGTTTTTGACATATTGAGGCTGTGGGCCTGCCAATCAGACCCCCAGCCTGCTGTTCTCTCTACTAAATTTACACTATGCACCCTAGGTGCATAACCAATTGGAAGTGGGTCACCCTGTGAGCCCCTGTACCAGTGTACACTAGGTACCCAGGGCATTGGTGTATCCAAGGCCTACCAGGGGCTGGCTGAAGCATGTATTGTGCCACCCCTGGCCTGGCCTAACCAATTTGACACAACTGGCTGATCACTCAGCTGGGGTAAGTTGGTGTAACCACCTCTTACTTAGGTGTAGTATACCTATACCTAACCTTAAATGGGACACATGTTAACCTATAAGTCACTCCTATGGCAGGCCTTAACAATCCTGAAGGCAGAGTGCTTGGTTCCATGTGAGATGGTGCTCTGGCACGAGCTGAGCCTGTCTGCAGTGGTTGGAACCACTTCCTTCTACTGTTTCCAGATATCGTCATACCATATACTCTTAAGTGCATTATGAACCTCGCGGTTAAATGCTATCTTTGGTTTGGCTTTATCAAAACATGTTGAGTAAGGTGTCATACGAATTGGAATACTAACCCCTCGCCAATTCTGGCGACGGGGTTAGCATTCCACCCTTCTAGAGGGACACGACATGTACAGTACCTGAAACCCGGGTAAAATCAGACAGAGCCTCAGCTCCACAAAATGGATGCTGCCACCACAGACACAAGTCTGCCCTCCTGCTGCTGGGAGTCCTTCCACCTTGGGAGGTGTGGACAAAGGGTTTCCTGCCAGGGGAGGTGCGTGCACCACCCCAGACAGGATTTTGTGATGGCTACAATATCACCCGCAAGGACCGCGCTGACCATCCAGGGGAGGCATCGCTATCGTCCACAAGAACACCCTCCACCTGACCACTCCCTCGAACCACCCAAGGACAACCATGGAACACCTCCATTTCAAGATCCAGACCAACTCAAACACCACCCTCCGCTGCACACTCGTCTACAGGTCTCCTGACCCTTGCCCACCCTTCACCGACGCCATCGTAGAGCTCATCGCACCCCAGAATCTCGCATCCACCAATTACATCCTACTCGGCGACCTCAACTTCCACCTGGACAAACCCAGTGACCATAACACAGCATCCCTTCTGGAGAACCTCGCCAACATCTGACTCAAGCAGCTGGTCACCACTCCGACCCACACAGCCGGATACACGATCGACCTCATCTTCTCTGCCAGCGGGAACATCACCTACAGCCACACCACCGAACTTCTGTGGACCAACCACCACTGTGTGCACTTTGCCTTTACCACTCCCACAGTACACCACCACCCTCATCACACACCCCGTTGTAGCTGAAACAAGGCCACCGAAGAACATCTCATTGCCTTCCTCAGCACTACCACACCGCCATCAACAGATGCCAAAACCTCAGCACGCAATCTTCACCGATGGTTCTCCAACTGCGCCGACACTCTGGCACCACTCAAGAATGCACTAGGCAAGCAATACTCCAAGAAAGCCTGCTGGTTCACTCCCACCGTCCATGAGTCCAGACACACCTGCAGACGACTCAAGAAGAGATGGAAGAACAACAAAACCCCGGAAACCCACACAACCTTCAAAACTGCCGTCTACACACACCACCGCCTCCACAAAACCACAAAGAAAATGGTCCTCCAAGACAGAATCAACGCCAACGCACACAACAGCAAAGAACTCTTCGCCATCGTCAAGAAGCTCATCAGGCACAACAGCAAGACCAGAGATAACCCACCCTCCCAAGACCTGTGCAACAAACTCAGCACCTTCTTCCACCACAAGATCAGGCAAATCTACGACAGCTTTGACACCAAGACCCTGCCACAATGCACGTCACCACCACACGCAACCATGCTGCACCCAAACAGATCCTGCTCGACTGGACTCCACGCACCACAGACGACACACTCAATGAAGAGCATCCATTTCGGAGCCCGATTGGACCCTTGCCCATATTCCATAGAGCAGCCACCTTCATCACTCCAGAGCTTTGCCGTACCATCAACTGCTACATCGAAACCCCCACCTTCCCTGACAACTGGAAACACGCCAAGATCAATCCCCTGCTGAAGAAGCCATCTGCCAACCCGACAGACCTCAAGAACTTAAGTCCCATCTCCCTCCTCCCCTTCCCAGGCAACGTCATCGAGAAGGCCATCAACGCCCAACTCTCTGAGCTCATTGAAGAGAACCACGTTCTGGACATCGCTCAATCCGGCTTCCAAAGTAATCTCAGCACCGAGACCGGACTTCTCGCCACCACCGACGACATAGGCTCCCTCCCCGACCTTGGCGAAACCGCAGCAGTCATCCTACTGGATCTCGCTGCCGCCTTTGATACCGTCTCCAACTGCACCCCGATAACGAGACTCCAAACGTCGGCATCCGCGACAAGGCCCTGGACTAGATCCACCCCTTTCTTACTGGCAGAACACAGTGAGTGAGACTACCTCCATTCCTCTCAGAGCCTACAGAGCTAAGATGCGGAGTACCCCAGGGCTCATCCCTGAGCCCTACCCTCTTCAACGTCTACCTGGCCCCTGTCGCGGCTATCGTCAGAAACCACTGACTCAACATTGTCTCCTACGCCGACGACAACCAGCTGATCCTCTTTTTCACCAACCAACCCACCCACAGCCGCCAGAATCAACTTTCACAACAGGATGAGGGCTGTTGCCACATGGTTGAAAGATAGCTGCCTCAAGCTCAACTCGGAAAGACCAAAGTACTCCGCCTGGGTCCTGCCCCCCTCAGCCTGGGATGACTCCTCGTGGCCAGCCGCACTGGGAACCACTCCCACTGCCCACGCACGTAACCTCGGTGAAAGATCCTTCTCCTATCTCGCCACCAAGACCTGGAAAACCCGGCCCTCCACCTGAGGCAATCCACGTCTCTGACCCAATTCAGTAAGGATCTCAAGACCTGGCTCATCGACTGAACCTCAACGCCAGATGGATCAGCAGCCCTTTTGCCCCCTTGGCACCTTAAAACCCTCACGGGTGAGTAGCCGTACTATACAAACTCTTGATTGATTGAGATAGAGTCATCTTACGAAGAAGGAAGAACAGTTAAGACACTTGTTTTTATGTGTGGAATTGCTGCTCTTTTTTTCTATTCTTAAAAGCTCAACCCTGTTCTTACAGCTTTCTTGAGACAAGTTTTTTTAAACAAATTTGGCTACCTAGAAATGCAAAGTTTTTATCCTGGTGATGTGTACACCCAATGCAACACTGGCCTTGGTCTGAAATTCAAATTTGGTGGTCACTAACTACGTGACCTCATAACTCAATGTCTATAATATTTTGCTAATTTGTCAGTCATTTGACCCATAACTGGCTGTTTGAGAGGCAGCCCCTGTAATGGAGGTGGGACATCTTAGCTGCGGGTATGTCTGGGGTACCCTTAGCAATGTAAAACAACTAGAATGCCCCCAGGAGCAGAGGCTTGCCATTATATTACATGGAACGTATTGCTTCATCCAATCTTCAGATAACTGCTCCATCTCCGAAAGAGTTCTTAATTCTATATCAGTGAAAATGGCATCCCAATTTGTGAGGCCTGAAATGAAACTAGACCATACTTAGGATGGGAGCCGACCAAAAGCTGCTTAAAATAGATTAGTCTACAGGAGCCTTCCAATTCTGTGATGGTCTTTAGACCAGAGGTCTTCAAATTGGGGGGTGGGGGTGGGGGGGGCCCTAGGGGGTCCTCAAGTGATCCCAAGGGGGGCACCAGTCTGTGGCCAAAAGAAGCATTATGCTCACAGCAGTGCTTTGTTTTAAGCAGGGGGGGAAATAGCAGCAGTAAGCCTTTCTGTAATGGACCATCACTAACATCTTTTGTACTTTATATCTGGCTGGGAGAAGGTGTCAAAAGGGAAGAATATTTTTACATTAGTAAGGCCTGCCTGAATAGAATAGTATGTTTGACAAGCATGTATTTGGTTGTATTTTTAAAACAGTAAGACTATTTAACTGCAATGTTTAAATATGTATCCTGTTTAAATAAGTCAAGACATATTTAAACATTGCCAATTTTATAGAATAATTTTGAATCATTCTGAGGGGGGAGCCAGTTCTTTTTTTTTTACTGGGGGTGCGGCATTAAAAAGTTTGAAGACTTCTGCTTTTGACTATTGAAGTAACTCAGGGAGTCCAGTCTAAACAATTTCTCCAGTGGCAGACAATGTACGACCACCTAAGCACCCATTCCTTCTTCCAGGTTCACCAGTGCAAGTCCTTTACTAGTTCTAGATCCTTTGCCCCATTGGAGGTGCTGCATCCCTCCAACCCTTCCAAATTTACCACGAGTCACGATTTTCACATAAAGTGGTAAAGTCAAAACTTTGCAACCTTTGCAGATTTGCTATGCTTTCAGCAGACTGTTGCAAGGCTTAAGGCAACAAAGAAGCCTTCAACTTTGCACTGTCCCAGGTCAGTCAAGTCTGTGCTCTGGAATCTAAATGTTGACCGACTTCTGAACAAGTGAGAGGAGACTGATGCATTCCCTCGTCTTCACTGCCAGAATAATGTGTGGATACATGAAATGCTGATAATCTTCTGAGAGATGTGTAGTTTTGTGACCTTGTGATCTAGGGGAACGTTGTCTAGTACCAGGATATGCTCCTTTATGTAACCATGGGCCAGATGTATCAAACTTTGGTCGCAAAATACTGGTCACAATTTGCGACTAAAGTGCTAATTGGTAAACCAACCTAAATACTGATAGGTCGAGTAGCAAATTACCGATTCCTAGTGAATCACACTACAAAATACTTCATGAATAGTAAGGAGGTAGATTGCAAATTGCGCCTACTAGGAATCACAGCCATCACGGGAATAGTAGCCTGTTGAGGTTTGTAATTGTTTTTAAATCATCCAATTTATTTTCTTCAAATGCAACCCGTTTTCCTTAAAGGAAAACGTGATGCGTTTAAAGAAAAAAAATAATGAACAGTGTAATCTTCCTAACTAAAGAGCAGGCAGTGGTCCATGGGACCACCGCCAACTTTAAAAAAAAATGTGAACATTCACAAAGGGCGAGTTGGATCTTGGGGATCCCTTCCCGTTTGCAAATAGCTTAGCACCTCCTTTGAGAAGGTAGCAAAAGTTAAATGTTTTGCAACCGGAATTCAGATGCAAAATATGAATACATACCATTCCAATTTGGTATTTGAAAGCAACACCCTAAACATGCCCCTTCTAAATACTGAATTGGTATTTGGTCGTAAACCCAAATTGTGATTCGGTAACATGTTACCGTATCAGAATTTGGTTAGCTACATCAGAAAAGGCGTTTCTGTGAATCAGGCCGTTTGCGACAGCAAAAAGGCTTTGTGAATCTGCCCCCATGTTCTTAAAAAAACAGCTAGAATCCAGCACAGATCTATCCCTATGCAGAGCTCTCTGACACCCATTAGGGCTTGTTCCCCTCATAAAAAACGGCAAAATAAATAAGTAAATCTCCCATTATAGGCTATGTTGGAGGATGGTATCCAGGCATACAGAAGTGCCTGGATAGTTTATGCTCCTGTAATTTGAGGGGTAGCACAACCGTTGTGTTACTGTACAGCAGTGATACGCAAAGTACGGCCCGGAGACCGCATGTGGCACTCCAGACCTTGTTCATGCAGCCACCTGGTCAACGACAGCACTGGACTCAACTCAGAACAAACATTCAAATGAAGCTAAATAAACAGGCACACATTTATTTAACGGTTAATTTAAGTTAAATAAAGTAACTAGGTTATCCTACACAGCCTAAATTGATAAACACATTTATTTTTAACGACATCTTGCATTAAAAATTCTAAAAATTTTTGAAGTCTGTTCAAAATTCAAAATGTGTATATATTTAACATGCAGACCCGTTTCACCTTAGTACATCAGATTATAACCCTGTATTGAGAAATCTTTTTTAGGTCTCGCCTGGCGTAAGACTACGCAGACATGCGCAGTCTCGCTGGCGAGATTTAATGATTTGAAGAGATTTCTCTAGTGGGCTTTAAGCCCCGCCCCTCTTTTCCATTGGCTGGCGTCACCATTTATGCTAAACGGTGGCCAGCCATTGGAAAAGAGCTTCCAGTGACGTACACTTTTCTCTTTTAGAGCCGTCCCAGTTGGACTGGCTGCCCCGACTTACTGCTGGCGTAAAAGTTTTTTTTATCTTTATGGGGCCAAACACATGGCCCCATAAAGATAAGAAACCAGTCAGGCGAGCCAGTCCAACTGGGACGGCTCTAAAGGAGAAAAGTGAAAGAGAAAAAAAACGTAATTGCGAGCGCTTGTTATTCATAGTTTTCCTTTGTTGTAACGTGATATGCACACTTCATTGACAATTGTGATATGTACCTTCATAATGAACCTTGTTCCATGTTTCATGAATGTAGCTCAAAGGTTAGATGCCCGCAAAATATCAGTTTCCTGTGTTTTTGTGGCAATAACTCTTAACGCGCTTGGAAACGGTTGGCGCAATGATCTCTTTCTCCATTATATAAATATAAATAGTGCATGCATTTCTCAGTGTGGTGCGTTTTTGTATTATTTATTAATAACGTGGAGTCAACATACTAGGCTGAAGAGCCGCTTTACCCGAGTACCCCGTTGCACATTTGATGGACAGCACCGTCCAGCCTGCTGGGGTCCCTCCCCCATCAGGCGAGAGGGCACCGGAGGATTCTGGAATGTTGTGTGTGGTAAAGGCGGCCGGGGATGCCCTGTGAGGAGGCCATGCTCTGCTGGTCCGGTCCGTGAGAGCCTCCTCTCCCTCGGATCCTGGCACCAGTCCTCTGCCCCCCTTTGCCCTGGAATGCAGACTGCCCGGGAGGTGGGATTCGAAGGTGCGCGGTCCGTCAGATAGCCCCTCTCCTCCCTCAGCTCCGAGAAGCCTGAAGTGTTTACAGGTACCGCTTCACTGCTCGCGCATTTTGTTAGGAACGAAACTAGTGCACAATGGGAGGGACAGGCCGCTGGCTGTACAAAGCTCTACGCCTATTGATGACGCGCATTATTTATATTGCGAATTACGTATCCCAAAGAAACAGAGAGTATTATGTTTCTTAAACAACCCAGGCGCAAACCAAATAGTTCCTCAGCTCTGAGGTAATGGTAAACAAATGCATCTCAGAAGCCATAAAGGTTAACTCTATAAAAGAAAGAATGAACGCTTAGGGAGACAGCCCGGAGTATTCTTCTAAGGTTTAGCGGGGCATGTCCACTCTGCTGTCTTGTCTTCAGCAGCGTGTAGAAAAGTCAAGTGTTGAGAAATACTTTAGAAATACTTTCAGGGCTTTAAATGAGATGAAAAAACTGGGGGTCTCTCAAAGGGGCGTGGTCAATGTAATTAGGGCGTGGCTTAAAACACATAAGCTAAAAATCTGTGTTTAGCACGGTGTGCCGCCCGACTTGTATTTTACTGTTCCTGTCATTGCGTAATGATATACAAGTCACATCATACATACAAGTCAGGACTATTGGCTTTGTCAATGGTTGCTAGCTGCATAAGATAAATAAGCAGCAACTATGGCTTGTATATAATATTTAATAAAAAACTTCCACTTAAAGCCCTGGTGACACCAGGACAATGTTGCTGCTCCCGAGTTTCAAAAAGAGAAGGGAAATCCAGAGAGAAAATGACTCTCTTTAAAGGATTTGCCTTCCTCTACAACGCTCATCGATGTGGCTGCTGTCACTAGTCCTGGAAAAAAACGGACCGCCTGTGCCAGGGCACAAAACAGAGCCCAATGGAGACCCGTTTCCAGGCCCCCTTAAAAACAAGCATTGAAAATGCAATAGGTCTAGCCTTTTATTAAGTTAAAGCCATATGCTTTGCTAATGGTATTATATAGCAAAGCAAATGGCTTTAACTTAATAAAAGGCGAGGCCTATTGCATTTTCAATGCTTGTTTTTCTAAGTAATAAGTTTTCAAACATGAATTTAGAAACTTCCATTCTTCACCCCCACACCCTGACAACAATGCCAATAGTGAACTAAGAGGCAAGTTAGTTGTTACATGCACTCTTTGGGTGGCTTGGGCTCATGTTATACATGAACAACATTATGGTCTATTTAGCCAACCACAGGAGGTTTTGTACCACATACATCCTGCAGTCAGGTATTTCGAGATCCTCATATGTGATAATGAAAAAGGAGGGAAAGTGAAATAAAACAATTGCCTAGGATCACACAATTTGGTTAACTGGAGAAGAGAAGCTGGGGTTTATCCAGAGTTGGTGGTTTCATTTTGAGCAATTCATACACAAGATGTATATACTTTGTTTCCCTACACCCACTTTATTGCCCGTGCCGCCCCATCCCCAATGTCCCGATCGTCACCCTGCCGGCATCAGTGCGGGCCACTATCACATCACAGACCAAGCTTTGTTGCCCCTGGGAAAATGTTTGCGAGTACCCATGCCATAAAGGCTACTGGCGGGACATTCTCACACCTACTCCTCCTGGTTGTCACCATAAGCCTCGTGAGACAAGGCGTTCCCAGCCAGATGCAGAGTCTTCAGTTTCTAGACGTTTGGTGGGACTGGACACTTCCTAAGCTTTGTGGTAGTGTACGTTTGTAGGAAATTATGCTTAGTCGCACTCCCTTAGTATTAAATGTGTTACTATAAGAAGGGCCGGCGCTAGGCATGGGCAGCGTGGGCAGCTGCCCAGGGCCCCGCGCCTGCTCACAGCCATGGGGCCTCGCACCTTTAAAAACATCAGAAGTTCCGAGGCCCAGAGGGCCCCCTGAGAGTTTATATTTTTCTTTTTTTATGTCAATCCCCCCTGCTGGCCCGTCTCTGTGGGCCTAATGGCTGCATCTGCATGTTAATGACAGCAATTAGACAGGTAATTTGAGTGCCCTTGCCTGTGAAGTGGCCCTGTCCCTGTATGAATAAAAAGACAGAATATCCTGTAGGGTCACAGCAAAGGATAGAGTGGCGATGGCAGCGCATCACAATAGAAACTGCTCACTGAGGACAAGTGGAAAGGGAGCAGAGAGGCAAATAAAAAGGGCAAGACAAATGGAATACAGTGGGGGGGAGCAGATAGGTGTGTGCGCTGCATTGAGACAAGAGGTGCAGGCAGAGGAAGAGAATCCGCGTGCAAAAGTGGATGGAGCAGGGTTTAAAGTCTGCTGGGTCACTCAAGTCTTAGACCCGGTAGTAACTTAAAATGGACATTGAAAAGGGGCCCTATATTCATGTCCTTAACTTTGCCTGCAAAAACATTGATCCAGTGTCTGCACAATGAATGAAAGTTCTGAAAAGCAGGTGATGAGACGGACCGCTCTCCATTTTTGCACTCACCCTCAGAGGTAAAAAACAAATCTTAACTCTGCAGCAGTGCCACCCTTCGCTACCTTTAATGCAACTTCAGTGAGACTTATTATAGTTCTTTCACAGTCTCATCATGTCAGAACTGGAGCATTTTCAATATTATATACAAGGAAGCTGTAGATGCTGCTTATTCATCTTATGCACCTAATAACCAGACAAAGCCAATAGTATTGGCTTGTTCTAGGAGTAATTTTACTTGTAATATTTATCTGGAGACAATGACAGGTTTTTTTCATCCCACTTAAAGCCCTGCTGTCAGGTCAGTATGTTGGCCGTTTTTTAGGTCTCTCCTGACCCAGCACATGCGCTGGTCTGCGAGACATTTAGTAAGTGGGGTTTTCAAAGTGCTACCCTATGCTTTTGGTGGCCTAGCGCTTGCGTGCATGTGCGCGTGCACGCGCGCAGCCGCCAGCTTTCAGCGCCCGAGGCGCCATCTGGACCATGATTACTTTCAGTTTTGCCGCTCGCGTGTTTGCTGTCGCGCGCGCACCCCTGCTTTTACTTTTGCCGTCTTGTTCTCTTCTGTCTCCGCTGTATATTTTCACTTGCGATTTTCTCATCTCCATCTCTCTTATATTTATTTTTCCCACCTAACTTTCTTTAGTTTTTGCTTCCTAAACCCCATATTACCCCTCTCTTATCCTCTGCCCTTTATACATATGTTCGCACTCGCGGTGATTCGCTTTCCGTTCAATAGAACGCCTCCCGCGAGCGCGCTCGGACTGTAATGTTTGGCACTTTGCAACCATGATTTACTTTTATAATTGTGTTACTGTGTTACTCAACTCCCCAGAGTAGATACAGATGAGTTTTATTACTGTGTGTACGCACTTTTTTCATCAAACTGAACGCCTCACGCCAAGTCGCCGACAGCTGCGCTTGGTTCAGCTCGCCGGTCACGCCCTCCAAAGTATCTTTCTTTCTTTCTTTGATGCTTTCTTTTCTTCCCCCCAAGCATGCAGCGCCAACCCTTTTCTCTGCGTTGCACTGTCCCGTCATCCGAACTTGCTTGCACTAAACGCTCCCGCTTCTTCCAGTGCAATCGTGGTTTCCTGGTGAGCAGCAGACTTCCCGTGTCGTCGGCGAGGCTGAAACACTATTCCACTCCTGCTGCAGCCAGCTTTTCCTTCGCTCCTGCTCAAGTTGCTGGCTCCTTCTCATGCCTGCAACACACCCCGCAGGCTTGGCATCAATGCCATGCAGGACTTGGAAACACCTCCGAGGCAGCCGCACTTGTCACCAATGGGCCACCGATGACCGTTTTCCGCCGGATATAGCCGTCGCCACTTTTTTATCTGCGCAGGCCTCCCCGATGACGACTCCCTGCTTGCAGCCGCTGACCTCGCTGTTCCTCCTGGCGATTCCTCAGCATGTTCCTCTGCTCCTCGCTGTTTCTTCCTGGCGGCGACAGCTCCGTCCTCCGCAGGTCCCTCTCGGCGGCGATGGATCCCAGGCACCAGGTAATTCCGCTTCAGACTGATCGCTTAAAATCTCCCTCCAGGATTGAGTGGTTAGCAGCTGGTTTGGGAGGCGACCAATCCAGTGCACCCCCCTTTTTGCGGTCTTGCTGGGGGGGGCTGAATCTGCACTTCTTTGACTCTATGGAGCTTGGGTTTTACATTCCAGTCCAAAATCTTAGAGTGATAGCAGATTCTGTTTTCTTTCTTCCTTTGCTTTTGTTTTCAGCGTCCTACTGTCTGCACAATCTGGCCTTTTCTCGCTTTCCATGCTTCAAAAATAGATACAGCTCCTATTTTCATCCGTCTGCAATGTTGCACTTCTCTCTGGACTTCCTGCTTGTTGTAATTTGGAACGAGGCAGTTCAGAAAATAAAACGTTGTACCAGCCGCACACCTGGAGAGATCATTTATTCCTGTTATTTTAGCTTCATAACATTTCATCCTTTACTGACGCTCTCCGTTACCTACCTCAGCTATAACCCCACCGCTGCCCGTCCCTGTCTCTGCTCTCTCCTGCTCTCACCCCGTGCTTCCGGTGCCCTCTGCCTGTCCCGCTCTGCTCCCTGCTCCCTGTCTCTACTCTCTGCCCCCCACATCCCCCGCTCTCACCCCATGTTTCCAATACCTTATGCCTGCTTAGCTCTGCCACAGCACCCTGCCTCTACACTCTTCGTCCCCCGCTCTCACTTTTTAGTTATGTTTTATATTATTCTATGTGAAAGTTTTAACACTTTTATTAGAACTTTCACATACAATAATATAAAACATAACTAAAAACGTATAAAATCCCGAAAGCGAGACCTATTGGCTATGCCAATGCTTGTTTGGCTAGTTGTTGACCTGCTTTATGGTCAGGTGAGCCGGTTTTTACTGTTGATTTTTATGATAATAAAGCAAACATTGCATGCAGCAAACTCAAATCAGTGCAGTCTTCCATACCTTACAAAAAACGTATACAGCATGTGTTTACAAGTTAAAAACTGCGCTAGTTTGCAAACATGGGACACTTTTCTAGCTAACTAACTCCCTAATGGGGGCCCCTTTTATTTTGGTACAGAGGCCTATTTTCTGTCCCAGTCTGATGCTGCATGTTAGGCAGGGCCACTGGAATTATGCGATTATGCGGTGGCGGCGATTTCTGAATAATTATGCATTTGACGCATTTGCCACATAATCCATCAACACTGCATAATCTATAGATTTTAACAACACAATTGCATTCTATCTCAAACAGTTCAAAAGTTACTAAAAATGCAGCGACACGTCTTGCCGCATGTGGGAAGGCCCTTTTAAAAGCTGGAATAGTCAACTTTGTTTCCCACTGCTAAAGTTGGGTGTTAAATTGGTACTAATGAGGTGCAACCAGTGCCCAAACAGTGTTACCACGTTTAAAAATGGCAAAAAAATGAAGTAATACTATTTCAAAATGTGCCGGGTTACGCCGCATAATTTGCCTTTTCTTGCCACATAATTTACTCACCCTGCCACGTAATTTAACCCTCTCCTGCCACATAATTCCAGTGGTCCTGCTTTTAGGGTAATCCATGGCAGTGATTTTGTTCCCGTTTATTTCACATGCTTTACTTAATCTTGCATTCCCCAAGAGTGCTAGCTATTTCCAGCATGTGGGTTTGTGTATCTTATTTCACAGCATCTGGATGATTCACCCTTTGTACTGAGTCGCCTCCAGGTGTTTATAACAGGCTACAGTTGAGCACTTTGGAGTTGAGGCTGCAGGCAGTACAACTTTCACACTGTGCCTGTCTGTGGGTCAAAAAGATGTTCAGATTACATGACCATTCAAAATATGTCCTCTCTGCAGAGCACAAAGAGCAATGGCCCTGCATTGCAGTTGTGATTTTATGCATGTGTGTGTGAAGGAGCTACTTATTGGTCAAAACAACTAGGTGAAAGTAAAATCATTTATTGTAGTTACTCATTTAGCTTAAACTGCTAACAACCATTGACAAAACCCAGTCGCAGCAGGCTTGAGTCGGCCGGGACTGCGTTTTGTCAATGGTTGTTAGCTGTTAACTGTGGGGGCGGGGGGGGGGGGGGGGGGGGAGAGGGGGGGGGGTTAATTTAAAGGAAAAAAATAATAACTTTCTTAGCCGGTCCGATCCGGTTCCGCGTCGTATCTGCTTAGGGGCCTCACATGTTCCTATTCTGACCTGGGGCCCCACATATCCTAGGACTATAAGTACAATAGGCCAGGAGACTGTCTCGGACCAGATGGTCCCTCACACACGAGCCTGTGTTGTGTTGTGTTGCTTTGACTTCAGTGAGAGCAGACACTCTCACACTTGTGCATTTATTACTTTAATCCACTCTCTCGCGTCGGCGCGCGCTAGGTGTGAGGTTTTATCCTCTGCGGGCATGTTTGTGCTGCTTCCCTCTGTGACGCAGAGGCGTTGTCTCACTAGTGCGTTGTTAACCTCCGGAGGCAGGTCACGCTCCCTCACGCTTGTGCGTATTATTTGTGGTTTATCATGTGCGGCAGGGCACTTTCTCACGGCTATGCCGTTCCGCCTTTTTCAGGGAACGATTCTGTCCTGCGTATATGCCGGGTGATGCATTTCACCTCATACCCTGCAGCGAACAACAACCTCCCTTCCCTCGGACAGGCTTAGCAAAACCTCCTACTGTGTGGGCTGCTGGGAAAGAGCCCCCGTCTGACGCCTCGCGTATTAACGTTCTCCATAGCACTGTGTGCATTGTCAGGGGACTCTGTACCTGTAAGGCCTGTTTCTGGTCCAATGTAAGCTAGAGACCCAGCTCTTCTATGCCTCGGATACCTGGGGGCCTGTTGCTGCTGGAGGGCAGGGGGGTATTCCGCTGCCTGGACCCGAAGCTACGCTGCGGCTGGCAGCAGTGAGTGCGTTTGTTAACATGGCTGGTCAACGAGTCATGCATGGCTGGTCACTCGTCACTGAGTCATGTACTGAGCCGACAGTGCTGGACCCTTACAAACTATTCACAGAGCCCATTATGAACAATATCAAGAGAAGAGACCCGTATGCCGCAGCTGCGTCCTGGCCCTGTGTAGACACAACACATAATCAGAAACAGGAGTCGGGCAGGGGCGCACCAGCTCTGCTCCGGGCATGTTGTGGGTAGGTGGACACAGGACATAATCAGAAACGGGAGTCGGGCAGGGGCGCAGCAGGGCTGCTCCGGGCTTGTTGTGGGTAGGTGGACACAGGACATAATCAGAAACAGGAGTCGGGCAGGGGCGCAGCAGGGCTGCTTCGGGCATTGTGTGGGGGTGTGCCAGTCGCAGGTCTGCTCTGGTTTCCTCTCAGCAGGCTGGCCTTTAGGAGTACCAATAAACAACGTAAATAATTATTTACTACTAACAAGGTTATCCGAACGAGGAATGCACTGTATACCAGGACGCACCCCGTGCTCAGGGCTCACCCACGCGTGTCCTGCTGCTAGAAGCGAGGCCGATGCCCCTGCGTTCACAGCTGTTCTAGATTAGAAACCACACACATGTATGTACTCCGCTTTCACAATTCACCCTACAGCCAGTATCTATCCAGATATCAAATTCCAGATATGCCGTGTTCAGAAAACGCACAATGCAACTAGCGATCAGGGCTTGTCCAGGTGTGCCCCTACTTTCAGAAGTAGCCCACCTGTGCAACATATAACTCGCCGTGAGTGCATGTGCACTGGTTTCCTGGCTGAGCGGTGCCCGGTTGTGTCCAGGACGTGGTCTCTGTGCTCGGAATCTGCCCAGAGGTGCTCTGCTTTAGAAGGCCCCAGAGGTGAACCGCTTAAAGAACTCACCCGGGGCGCCCTTTCCCTAGAACCGCCCACTCTGATTCACACTCAAGACTTCCCTCTTAAGTTCCCACCTGCCCGAAGAGTTTTGTTGAAAATAAAAAAAAAATAAACAGAAGGGCCCAGGATTAATGGCCTGTTGTCCTATCATCAGGGCCTTCCAGATGTTCACTCATGCGATGCCCACTAGTCCTACGCTTAGAACGTGCCCGCCAGGTGTGTCATGCGCCTCACTTAGCCAACTACACGTGACACTTCACCAGGATGGGGGTATATGCCCACTTTCACAGGGCACCGCTTGGCTCACCGCGCCCAGGGTCTGAGAGAAACTGCAACCCCCCCCCTCCCCCTCCTCAAGGACTGTGAGGTCACAGGTCACCCAAGCTTCCCCACCTCTCTGCATCGATTCCTAGAAATCATAAAACGCACACGTTCTCAGCTCTGGACTATATTGAAAGGCTTACAGTAATGTTACGTGCCAATAACATGCAATATAGACGGCAGTTGCCTCGGGCGCGTTGTAGCTATATTGAGGCCGCTTTACACAAAAATACACATTAGCTTGGTGGTTTGACATAGTGATCCCCAAGTAACAAAAATACCACATCCCAAAGTATCGCACAGTTAATATTAAACCATCAAGGATTGTCACAGAAAGAAAGAAACCCCCCCACTCTCCTCTTTGGCCTCCCTAGTTTCTTTATTCAGGCATTAATGTCAGTCATTCTCTTTGTGCCAAGATTTGGGCTTCAGTGCACGTTATATACCCCTCTCGGCTCCCACTGGATTAAATATATATATTATAGCAAAATAACGAAGGAAAAAGTTAGAAAATACATTCTTTGGGTAGAACAGAAGCAGCCTCTTTAGTAAAAGAGTAGAGTGGTAGTTGAGTGCGGGTGTGCGAGTGTGTGTGGGGGAGGGGCATGCATACCTTTTGCAGAGGGTATATAAGCACTTGCCTGTCAGTGCGAGGAGCAGCGCCGCGTCTGTGTGAACTCCCGTCTAGTCAGACTCGAACCGCAGCCTCCCCGGCCTCAGCACCGTGCGCACATCCCCTGATTAAGGGACCGCCACAAACTCCCAGAGCCCGCGCTGGAGCCGAGAAGCCTCTGTGCAGCCGCTCCTCAGGAAACTGGGAATGTGCTCTGCTCCCTCGCACTCAGGGCAGGCCCCTCCCGAGGACCCACCCTCCGCCGCCCGGCCCACTGCAAATCTTTAACTTTTTTTTTTAGCTAAAATAGGTTTTCTGTCAGTCTGGTGATTGGCGGTGCAGCAGCGGGCGGATGTCTCCGATGCCACCCCAGCCCACCTCCCCAGGGCTGGACTCGGTGACGTGAGGGGAGAGGCCTTTATCGTGTACAAATAATATCCGCCTCGTGGGCTCCCCCCTTTCGTTTGTATGCCAATACAAACTTTTCTCATCTGGCTGTGTCCAAGAGTTACACAATCGAACTACACGCTGAGCGCAAATAAAACAGTGGAAAAATCCAATTGTAAATGTCACAATGCACTTTTTTTCTTTTCTTTCAACCGGATAAGGTTTCTCTGTCTAACTATACAACAAATGCTTGAGGCACAGATAAAAGTAAAGAAAAAAACAAATGGACACATTACACTTGCCTCCCTTCTCACTTCTAAGACACATGGCCTGGGGCAATAAACCCGGCCACCCCACCTGCCAATCAGCTGCTCTACGCGCCGGCTGCTTCCACGTACACACTGTTGTATACACATTCCAAACAAATGAATCCTCGATTTGTGTGAAGGGCTACTGCACTCAGTGTGTGTTTTTTTAACTAAATTGTAAAAGTTTTCAGCGTGACTCAAGGACAAAGCATTTATAACTTATTGCCGGCCATCTAGCTCCCGTTGCAATGTTCACTCTAGTCTTAGATTCTTACACACAGGCAAAAGTGTAGTAATATTGACTCGAAACAAGAGCAGATGTCAGAGGTTTCCAGATCAGCATACACACTTTGTATGTTGCCAAACCAACTTGCTACTAACTCCTCTTCCACTGGGGCTGGCGCATTAAACCTACAACCAGGCGCTGACTGAGTAACCAACCCGATGGCATGCAAGGAGCTCCTGCAGTGAGCTTAGCGGCTACACGCAGCTTTCTTCAGTGCTTCTCCCTGACTGCAAATCATACAATTATTCTTACAATGATTGTATTAATGGAATGCAAGGAATGATGCTGAGCATGCCATGTGTATGAGAAATCTTTCGTGCTGGCACAAACATACATATACCAGGGATGAAAGTCTTGGCACTGAGCCATGCAGCCCTTTCAGCCAGCTTCCAGACTGACCGTGTTTCCCCTTGGTGGACCAACAGCTGTGAGCCCATAGGAGGCGCTCCACCACTTTCGATCTCAGTTTCACAACACATCACCAGCTCTGCTGTTTCGCAATACAAGTAGATGTACCCCTCTTCCTCGTACTGGGGGCTTCTGATGCCCCCGAATGAGCATATGAGGAGACTGACTGGTACTTTAGTGAGGGCAGAAGCTTCTTTACATATACCCCACACAGAAGAGTTCTCTGACCATGTCCAGGTGTGACCTGCCCAGTCTTTGATAACTGGAGGCCCTTCTCTATCACATGAGTTTGTGTTCTGAGGAGGTCGAGTGCAGTGTCAAAGGTGCATGCAATACAAGACAGTGGTGATCTGCACAGGGAAAGGCCTATCCGGCATTACTTTAAACCCTGGGCTTTCTCCTTGGTGGCCTCATAACACTTTTATCCTTGCACGGTTTCTAGCTGCAGAATACATTCAGCCTAAACACCAGTGACTGTGGGAACATACTGATCTTGGTCGACCCACTGGCTGCATTCGATGCCACAGACATCCCCTCCACCTTGATGGTAAAGCTCAGTCCAGGATCTGGATACTAGATCTGAGAAGGGAGTATGGTTAGGTCTTGCCTATATGTAACGTTAGCTAGAGTTCTAGACTTATGTAACTATAAAAATACAAGCAAATGCATCTATACATATATGGGTTTTGGGCCAGCCCTCTTCATTCATTGGTCTCTGCAACTATCATTCACATTCTGCTTCTACCCATCACAGCATAAAGAATGGCACTGGGGCTGCTGCACTGTGAGTGACAGCATTTTGCCACATAAAATAAATGCTCTTCAATGTCATGACTGGTTTGATAATACCTATTACAAATGTTTTTTCGGATTTTTTGTCATCTTTCGTGTTTACATTATATCTTCAGATTACAGAAATTCAAAGGCAACAGTAAATTTTTTTGCAAAGAATATATATTTTTTGATGTGCATTAAAACTGAAAATTGTTAAGCAGTTCTAACTACACTTGCCTATTAGGAATCACCTGTAAAGTTTCAATTAAAATGACAAGCAAGAGTTATTTTTTGTATTTTCTTTTTTCTTTTTTATTGGAAGCGTATTGCTGCCACATTTTGGTGAAAGGATATTTCCTCTTTTCTTTTTTTTGTGGCATGTGCTTGCAGTATAAATGAAAAATATGAACATCATACCAACTTGTCAAGAATAGAGCTATCCGCTTTACTAATCTTTGTTTTTTAAAATTGTATTTATTCTGTAACCTTCCCTAAGAGCGCTCCACGAGATCAACTACATGAGACATACTTCCATTTCTGTACAGTCACTTTCTACACTCCCTTGCAAGACTGCTAAATAAGTACCAGTGAACTTTGAAAGTGGTGTGGCGTAAATACCTGCTTCAAATTGGCAGAGCAAGTGAGCCTAGCCTCCTATAGTGGTGTTAGGTAGTGTGAGAAAGCTTTGATGAACGGAGCAAACTTCTCTATCTCACAGCAAGAGTGTCACATATGTTCACAAATATTTCAATGCAGTCAGGCAAGTCTGAACCTTCTTCTGTGCTGGGCTCTGTTTCCTCAAAACAATATCTTTAAAATGTCACTAGTAAAGCCAAACTGCCTGGCCCCCTTGCAAGGCTGCAAGGTTTTATTTATATATTTTTTCAAACATAAAAAGTAAAAGTTGTGTGCATATATTCGCAAAAAAGTAAGGAAAATTTGAAACATCGCAAAAATAAAGAAAGAAAGCATGACATGAAAGCAGTAACCGGTCTACATATGTGCACAAGCAAAATGCCATCACTACTAGTGCAGAGAACAATGGAAAACCAGCACAGGGAAAGAGATAGAAAGATGCATTCAAAGTCTTCCAGAGAGGGTACCATAAGCTAATCCTAGAATCCAAGAGAAAGGCCCTAGTCAAACGAATAAACAGCAGCAAAGAAATATTCGCAATCATCAAAGACTTCACAAGACCCACATCTGGCACCAGCATCATCAACCCATCACAAGACCCGTGTAACAACCGTGGGAACTTCTGTTGCAGCAATATCGCAACCATATACAGCAACTTTGCCCCATAATCGGACCCCCTGACCCTCTCCAGAAGTATTCCAACGACCAACGAAGGTAACAAAAGCACCACGTAGGACACCATTTGCACAGAGGAGCCCACAACAATCATGAAGATCATCCACCCCTTTGGCAAAGGAGCAATTCCTATCAGCGAGGCCCTCACGTCCATCCTAAACATCTCAGTAGGTACAACCACCTTCCTGGAATCATGGAAACATGCAGTCATCAGAGTCCGCCTAAAGAAACACTCGCCAACTCGCAAATTAATGACCATTATCCTTCCTACCCTACCCAACCAAAGTCTTAGAAAAAACCCTCAACAAGAACATCTCCAGCCACCTCTCCAAACACCAGCTTCTCAACGCTACACAACTAGGATTCAGACCCAACCACAGCACAGACACTGCCCTTATAGCAGCAACAGATGATATTCGGACAATTCTCAACAGAGGCGACACGCCGACCTACGGTCATTCATATGGCTGGGCAAGCAACCACGCATTGCGCTCCAGACCCTCCAGCGCCATCAATACAGCGGAGGGATTTCACTACCGAACCTGGAGGCTTACTATTGGGCGGAACATCTAACCCCCATTAATGACTGGCTGCATACCCCGGCAGATCACCCAACCTATGCTTTGGAGAGATATAAGCTATCCACACACAACATACTCCACTATCTGTATGGGGGTAAGGCGGAGAGAACGCTCTTGCCAGCGACTTTGATCACGCTTAGAGCATGGGCCCGAGCGACTAGATCCACGGGATGGGAAGAGAAGCCAACACGTCAGACTCCACTGTGGCACTGTACATGGTTGAAGGAACTACATAAACTGAGAGGCTTCCAAAGGTGGGATGACATAGGGATCTCCACCATCGGGGACGTGATCAGTAAAGGTGAATTGAAGACGTTCGCGGTGCTCCAGGCAGAGTTCGGATTAAACACCACTCAACGTTACAAGCACCTACAGCTAGTTCACGCTTGGAAGACACAGCAGGTACCCCTACAGGGCATACCGGAGTACTCACCTTTGGAAGGGAGACTCTTACAGGGACAGATGGTACATCAGGCAGTCTCACTTACATATAAAACCCTCACGAACAACATGCTGGGAAACCTGGCGAAACTCAGAGCTACCTGAGAGGCAGACGTAGGGCAGTTTGAGGACTTAGACTGGGAACTGATATTGATGCACCCCCGGGAAGTCGCCATTAAATCAAGGCTGAGGTTAATCCAACTAAATATACTACACAGGACCTACTTCGACCGAAGGCGTCTCCAGAAGATGGGTAGGATAGCGGACGCTACGTGTCTCCGATGTCATACGGAACAGGGAGATTTCTACCACACCCTGTGGTCCTGTGAGGAAATTCAAACGTATTGGTCTCACATCTTCACAGAATTGGGGGAGGTGCTGGGAGTTGAGCTACCACTTGACCCGAAACTGGCATTACTGGGTATGGTGACCGACATAGACCTGCCGCGCCCACATATCATTTTCCTGGGGTTGGCGCTGGTGGTAGCGAAAAGGGACATCGCGAAATATTGGGGGGTGGCGGAGAGGCCGGAATTAGAGGAATGGAGGAGAGGTCTGGACCTCTATATGGCAGCGGAACGAGTGACATATAAAGCGAGAGGCTGTCCCAAAAAATTTCGAAAGATATGGAGCAAATGGAGGCAGTACCATGGCCTAGAGGTGGGACACATAGGAGGACACACGTAGAAGGGAGGATAGGGGGGGACGGGAGGGAGAGACCACATGATAACGAGGAGGGCCAGTGCAGGACAGTGACGGCGATTCATTTGGAGAGGCCACACATACGAGGTGCCATATCAGGCGGTGGGGGGGGGGGGGGGGGGGGCAAGCGTGAATACACTATACCAGTATGATACCGGTGGACGGGAGACTCATAGTTGGCGTGATGTGGGAGTTGTCGGTACACCATGGAGGGAGATGTGCTATTGGTTCTGTGGGCAGGGGGGGGGGTCGGGAGGGGGGGGGGGGTGTTGTGGGAGAAAAACAATACAAAAGCAGGATTGTGGGGTTCTGTAACAGCTATGATCTCGTAACGAGCTATAAGTCGGTTATGTGGGTTGAGATGTGCCACAGCTGTAATCTCTTTTTTCATGCCTGCACAAAAATAAAGTTTTAAAAAAATTCTCAACAGAGGCGAAACTGCAGCCCTCATCTTTCTAGCCTGAAGAAACCCACACTAGACCCTTATGACCTCACCGGCTCCCGGCTCATCACTCACCTACCCTTTATCAGCAAGATCATCGAAAAAGCAGTAGCCAATGCCCTCCTGACCACAGATCAAGATGACACCTGCCTCCTGATATTGCTGGATCTCTCAGCTCCATTCGGTACAGTCGACCATATTACCTTCATCCACTCTGGAGTCATGAATGGGATTCACTGGCAATTTCCTTCACTGGTTCTCCTCCTCCCTTTCCAACCAACACCAGTTTGTTCACAAAGGCACCTCTAGGTCCTAAAAGATCCATATTGCTTGCGGAATTCCCCAGGGTTTCATAAAGTGGTCTTTCATCTTCATTATCTATATTGAGCACCTTGGGGCTCTACTCCCATTTAACAGCATCAAAATTCATCAATATGCTGATAATACGCAACCCTACTTAAAAGTCTCCTCTGAACCACATATCCAATGCATCAAATACTGCCATCATCTCATACAAACCTGGATATCCAGGGCTTACCTGAAGCTCAATCCCGCCAAGATAGAATTCCTGTTATTTGCCAAGAACAACAAGCAAGAAGTCTATAGTAGTAACCTGGATTAATGAAATGAACTTTGACGGTTTCAAACCACAACTATCAGAAAATGCCAAGTCACTTGGATTCACCAATGACACCAACTTCAACTCCCATGGAACAAATTGCCAAAAAAGTAAAGATGGACCGGTTCCAGCTGTTCCTTCTAAAGACATTTAAATTGTTTCTTCCAGAATTCAACTTTGAAATTGCTGTTCAAGCACTCCTACTCTCGCATCTGGATGGTGGTAACACTCTACCCCACTGCTTCACAGACTCCATGTTGGGCTCCCACAAGGGCACCCAAAACATGGAAGCTTGACTTTTTCTGGGCATGAGAAATATGATCACATCACACCCTTCCTGTTGTGGCTGAAGTGCCCCTCTGACCTGTAAAGTGACAGTGCATTGTTTATATAATAAAACCAATGTATTAGAGGTACAGCTCTGATGCAAAGATGTGTCTAGATGTTAAAAGCTGTCTCAGAATGGGCAACAGCAAGCACTAAGAAATCATCTCCTGTCGCCTTAAACGAAGTGTACAGATTATGTAGTAGGAAATGCTTTCTAAAAAAAGCGTTAAAGAGAAGGGTATACCCAAAATCACTGGGACCTGGGTGTAGAACAGTATAGAACCTGGTGATCCCAGTACTATTACATCAAAACAGTGTAAATCGATACAATACAGTTATAGCAAAAACAAGTAGTCAAAAAGAGAGTTAAGTAGTGCTCAAGTGTTATTTAATCACACTGAACACAAGATGCAAAATTTTCAAAGAGACATTTTACAGAAGGCATTAAAAACAATCATTGGTGTGCCCGACTGAGTGGAAGGGGAGGAAGGATAGTGACTTAAGTGAGGTAGTGAGGCAAGTGAAAAACAATACTAGTGGGTATCACAATCAAATTGTTGGGCATGCTATTTAATGCCACACATTCCTAACATAGTCCATATCAGATAGATTACAATCAATTACACAGCCATGTAGAGCAGAAAGTCACAGTGTGACGTGCGCGGTTGGTGGTACTGGCATCAGTAATGTGTCGACGTTTCGACCCCTGAAACTATGTAGGTTTCTTCAAATCCTTACTGGCGGGGTCTTCCTCAGGACAGATGTGAAAGTGAGAGGGGAGGGGCACCTAAGGGTACAATGAAAGGACGAATTGTCAAGTCCAAAATTAATTAAGACGAGGACATAAGCAGGTATGAGTCACTATATTTACCGTATCTGATTAAAGGAGAGGCCTCGTAGGTGCAAAGTTTCGTCGAGGACGATGGGGCTCAGAGGCTCCAAGAAATGAAGGATGGGGGAGAGAGTGATGAGCACCTGTAGAAATAAGGCATCGGTCAGTAGGCCTTAAATGAATCAAGGGTCACTAGATTGGGGGCCCATAATTTTTAACATGCAAACTTACTCAGAAAAGGAGATTAACTCCATGCTACTCCTCCATAGCAGTGTGAATACTGCTAGGAAAACCGTGGCCAACACACCATCGATCAAGAAGAGGATACAATCACGGATCACTTCAACCGATTGAATCAATTATTCTAAAAAGGAAGTGGGGGGAGGGAAAACAGAATCATGCGCAGCTGGCTGGGGCTCTTCTAAAAGAGCATAGGCTTTCTTTCACCAAACCCATAGCTCCCGCCCTTAAAATATACAACTCCAAAGTTGCTAGTGCAATTCTATATGGCGCTGAACTGTGGGGCCATAAGGACATTATCCCCTTGGTTATTGCTCAAAATAAATTCATGAGGGCATTAACTGGTCTGCCGCAATCAACTCCACTGGTGCCCTTATTTTTGGACCTGGGATGCTTCTGCATCGAGGATCTGGCTCGATTCAGGCCTATAGCCCTGTGGAGAAGGCTTTGGGCTACCGCTGATCTCTCTTTGTATGCCAAAGCCCTTTTGGATTTTAGGGGGGTAGGGTGCTTAAGCAAGATCAAGTGGCTTCAGTATATCAAAAAAAACCCTGCTAGAAATGGGAATGAGTACACTATGGGATAACCCAGAAAAGCCTCCATTGCCGACAAAAAAAGTGCTTAAAGCAGTTTACATGGATATGGTGAAGACGAAGCGCTTTTCTTCCATCACAAGGCCAACTCTGACCAGGGATTTTCTTTCGATTAAACACGAGCTTGGGTTTGAACCATATTGGGATTTTATTCTAAAACCAGTGGACAGGAAGCTCTACCACCATTTTAGGGTAGGTTCCCTTCCGACTAGAGCTTTCTCAAGCAGATGGTCAAAGCCAACGACAGAATCGTGCCTGACGTGTTTACCACAGGCTGAATCAATCGCCCATATCCTATTTGTTTGCCCGGCCTACAGGCTACCAAGGTTGAAATGGCTTAAACCCATCTGTAACACCCTTGCCACGAAAGCTGCTAAAGAGGCCCTGAGAATACTACACACATGCACTCAGGAAACCATTGTTATTGCCATGGCAAAATTCCTGAGTTGGGCATGGGCGATACGGGCAAAAAAATTAAGGGCCTACTGTTCTGACCTGTCTTAATCTGTTTTGCCCTAATTTTGTGGGATGCGTGGCAGTCTTGAATTTGCCACCCTGTTGAATCCCGAGGCAGGGCTATTGATCTTATAAATGACCGGGGTAGCCTTCTATCTCTCAGACTGCTATACCTGCCTGGCTTTACCACTTTTTTTTTTTGTTTTGTTTTTTCTAACCAATCAAAGCTGTGTCAACATATCCTAAATCCCATTCTCATAATTAATTGTCTTTATAGTATATTAGAGTTTGCTGATCTGTAGGATTATTATCTTATTTTAAACATCTTACAGCGATTGTTTCACAACAATGCTATTTCTGTCTTGACTCAACCATTTTTTAACTAAGTATTTTTAACTTGCTTAATTTTAATTGATTGTAATGTCTTTTATGGTTTTATAAATCGAAATAAAGACTTAATGAACTGAACTGATCAATTGGACATGCCTCCTTAAGTACATAAACAATTACTATCAAAACATGGTAAATGCGATGACATGGTTGGCATTAAGCATGTGAGACTGATAAAACGCAGGGACTGCAAATACAGCTGAAGGAGAGACCACGGGGTAGCAAGAGGGGAGAGGCCGAGCAACAGCGAAGGCGCAAAGTGGGCGTACACCTAAAGATCAAGGCACATTGAGATTGACGACTGCTGGGGGAGCACATTGGTGGGGAGGGTACAGTTGGGGGAGGGAAGGGATAGTAGTTTTGGGGTTGAGAAATTTAGGGGACGGGGATATTAGGGGGTGCTGAAGGGCTAGAGCTTGCGGAAGGTCGGTAACGAAAGAAAGGGACTAATGTAAACCTTATGATTGCACAATATGACACCTATGTGCGGGGGACGGGGAGAGCAAATTGTATCTGTGTATGGCAGGCAACTAATGTGATGAAAAAGATGTAGAGATGTGAATGGCGAATAATAAAAAAAAAATTATTAAAAAAAAAAAAAAAAATTAAGCATGTGAGACTGATGCGATCAATTTTGCACATATGTAAACCCATATAGCAATTCTTACAAAGAGACTGGTCAGTGTTGTAGAATTATTTGTCCATGAAACAATGTCTTTTAAGACACGCCTACAAAGTCATATTTCACAATCATATTAGAAGGAAGGTCCATTCTCTGAAATGAAAGTGAACACAAGGCCATATTCTAACCATTTGGGTGAAATACGAGGCCAAAGCCTAAAGAGACCACTATTTGCAGTAATTAGGGTTGGGCCCTCATGGTTCTTAATGGCATTATTAAGTATTGAGGCATGCCAGTTGAGCATTGCTGGGATCCAGTTCGTTCAGCCCGTTAGCAATGGTGTCCAGACGTACCATCCATTTTGATTCTCTGATATTTAAGATCGAGGAAATGTTGCCCCCTCTTGGTCCCAGTTCAGCTTTCTCCATCACCAGCCACTGCAATTGGTCAGGGTTGTGTCCTATTGTTGAAAAGTGTTCGACTAGTGGTGCCCCTACGACGGAGCACCGGATCCTACTCTGATGTTGCAGTATTCTGGCCTTGATCTTCTGTTGTGTCTGACCCACATAGAGTGACCCACATGGGCAAATTATACAGTTGGTCACATTCGTGGAGGTACAATTGATGAATGAATGAAGAGTAATCGTGTGTTGTTTGTAGATAAAGTTCTTACTTGGAATTGTGGTATGGCACGCTTTGCAGTGTCCACATTTGTAATGTCCTTTTACCGGTGGTAGGTTCCAAAGTGATTGGATCGTGGGTTCTGTCGCGCTTTCCAGAAAGGAGTGGACCACATGATCTTGGACGCTCATCGCTTTTTTGAAAGAGTGCATAGGTGGATTTGGTTGGTCAATGTCATCCGACACTAGGTTCCAATGTTTATTGATAACCTTTTTTTATTGCATTGCTTCTAGTGGAAAAGGTTGTGACGCAGATTATTCTTTGTGACGATGTGTCATTCTTCTCCCTAGGGGTCAGTAAGGTTTCCCGTGGGTTGAACCAGGCCCTTTTCTGAGCTCTCTTCACCAATCTTCTTGGATATCCTCTCGTCATCAAGCGGAGGCTCAAATCTTCAGACTCGGACATGTAGTCTGCCCTCTTTGTGCCAGTCCTGCGAATCCGTAAAAGCTGCCCCACCGGAAGGTTGTCCCTCAAGCCCCGTGGGTGGTGGCTGTTGTATCTGAGGAGAGAATTGCGTTCTGCAGATTTCCGGTACAACTTGGTATAGAGCTTATTGTCTTCACAGCAAATTTTGATATATCATCAATATACCGTTTCCACAAATTCACCCGGTGGTGAAAGGGAATGTTATTAAATACAAACCAGCTCTCAAAATTGTCCATATAGATGCTAGCTAGATCTGGGGCGAAGGCTGCTCCCATCGCCACACCCTTTGTCTGTACGTAATTGCACCCTTGGAAAAAGAAGAAGTTGTTCTTCATCGCTATGGTCAGTAAGGTGATGATAAATTCCGTAGGAACTGCCATTGGTGCTGGTCGCTTGTTCAAGACATCTCATTACCTCCAGTGCTGGTTCTTGTGGAATGCTTGTATTCAAGGATACCTCCCCATGGCCGTGTGAGTTCCCTCTGGAATGGTGCTCGGACTCGGTACGGTACTTGGGCATACAAATACATTTGAGCACGGACGAAATTATCCGCCTCAACTATGGCCGCGCGATTGCGCAGCTGGAGACTCAGGTGGATGGGTGGCTGCGGCTCCCGCTCTCTATGTCAGCTAGGATAGCCATTCTCAAAATGATAGTGCTCCCCAAATTTTTGTATCTTTTCAATAACATCCCTGTTCCTCTTACCCGGGCCTTCTTTTCCACCCTGCGGTCCCTCCTGATTAGACTGGTCTGGGGCGGGAAGCACCCCCGGATCCGCTGGTCGACTCTCACACTCCCACAGGATCAAGGAGGCCTTGGAGTGCCTGATTTATATTTATACTACCTGGTCGCTCAGTGTGCACATGCCTATGCCTGGTATCACCCTGACGCTCGGATCCCATTCCTTCGCCCAGAGGCGGACTTTGTCCTCCCGGGTCGCTTGTCGGCGGTGTTGCCCATAGGTGTCCCCAGAGACCCAATTGACATTCAAACGGTATCTACTACCAGCTGGGCTTGGAACAGACTCTTGCGCTACTTAGCTCATCCTCTGCTGTATTCCTCTTCCCTCCCGATACCCAACCCTGGGTTATTACCAGGCACGGATGAGGCACTGGTGCAACGAACGTTAACGAAATTTAACCTCACCAGGATTGGGGACTTATACCCGGGTGGGCACATTTTCTCGGTATCGGAGGACGCGCGATTCAGTGATGCTACGTTCATGGACCGGTTCGTTCTTCGCCGGCTATATTGCGCCGCGCGAGCGGAAATTAAGGGATTTCCCCTGTAGCCGGCTTCCTTGGAACCCCTCACCACCCTGATTGACAACGATACGGGGGCACATATTGTTTCCAAGCTGTACAAGGCGTGTGCAGCTCGGGTCCCATGTGCGGACGATCGGGCGCGGGAGGAGTGGGGGACGGACCTGGGTAGGCCTATCACGGACGAACAATGGACGGCATGCTGCAAAGTCACCGAAACGGTATCACTAAACAGTCGTCACAAACTCCTACACTATAAATTCCTGCGCCGTTGGTATATGACCCCTGATAGACTCCATTCCATTGATCCCGCGCGACCGCACACATGCTGGAAATGCGCTGCACCACATGCCGATTTTGCACACATGTCCTGGACGTGTCCGAGACTGCAGACATTCTGGACACAGGTTTACAAGATCCTAGAAGAGATGCTAGGGCTTACACTGGTTCCCACTCCTGAGGTCGCATTGTTGGGTTATACCGTTAATTTGCCTAAGAATGTCCGTAGGCTGGCCTCTCTGGGGCTTCTACTTGCCAAGAGGGAGATTGCAAGACACTGGGGGGGTAAAACGGCTCCCACGTCCAAGACGTGGCTTACGGCCATGGCTTTCTGTAGCACGAATAGCGAGATCTACTCTAGTCTCCTCCCCATGGTGGCGCGTCCTAGAGACATCTGGGGCCCTTATAAAACATATATTGCAGGCTTACCTGGCTCAACCCCGCCATCCTCGAATCCCGGAATAGCTCCCACTGGAGTAGGGTAGGTCGTGCTGCACCGATGTTACGCAGATGGAGTGGTCATGTGATGGTGCGGACACAGGGATATTTGGCTCCTGGGGTCAGGTGATGTTTACTACACGGCGTTTTCCCATGACCGAGATATGAGCAGGGGAGGGGGGTGGCTTTGGAACCCTAGAGATAGATCCTTGGTCAGAGATCCCCCTGTTTCAGGTCGGACAGATGTTGATGATGGATTGGTAGATGGGGTCTTGTTGTCTGATGCATTGATGATGTGGTATTGTTTATCTAAGAACCGGAAATGTCACAATGTTGCTCCTTACTTGCTTTCTGTTGTACGCACAGCCGCAACCTTTGTCTTATTTGATTTTTCTAATCTCAATAAAACTTTTCAAAAAAAAAAAAAGAATGCTTGTATACAAGGATACAATGTCACACGTCACAAGTAGCTGGTCGTTCGGGTTGAAAGGTTGTTGGTCTATCAGGGTGATTGTCTGCATAGTGTCTCTTAAGTATGCTTCAGTGTTCTCAGCAATCGGTTTCAAGAAAAAGTCTATGTATTTACATAGGGGTTCAAGTAATGATCCACACCCAGACACGATTGGGCGACCAGGTGGGTTCAGCATGTCCTTATGGATTTTGGGCAACATATAGATGGTGGGCAGCCGTGGGTGTTTCTGGTTGAGGTAATCGAATTTGAGTTTGCTCAAAAACCCTTGTTCTTGGGCTTCAGACGTGATCTTAAGGATTTCTTCTGCCAGCTCCTTTGAAGGGTCCGACCTCAGTGGAGAGTAGCTGACACCATCTTGGAGTTGTCTCATGATCTCCGTTTTGTAGGCTGTCGTGTCCTGTACTACGATCGCTCCGCCCTTGTCCGTGGATTTGATGACAATATCCTTATTGTTCTTCAGGTTCAGCAGGGCAGCTTTCTCCAACTTGCTGGTATTTTGAATGGTATGTTTGTGTGTGGAGAGTAATTTCGTCACGTCATTCAATACCATATTCTCATACACCAAGATCCTATTGGTCATAGCATTGGTGGGTGGGACGAAGGTAGAAGGAACCCTTAGTCCTGTCAGTGATTTCGATGGACTTGCTACATTGTTTAAAGAAGTATCTGAGGCGGATTTTTCAAAAAAATCTGTGTAGTTCTGTCTTAATATTGAAGGTGTTGGGATAGGCTGTAGGTACAAAGGACAGGCCTTTTAATCGTATTTTCTGTTCTTCTTCCTTCAAGGTGCAAGATGAGATGTTCACCACTGGATTGTTGTTTAATTCTACCATCTGTACACCTTGCGTCACGTTGATATCTCTCAGTGGCTCTCCGGTTGGGACCGGACCTGCTTTGAAACAGCGCCCCGGCCTCTCTCCCAGTTTGCACTGGTGGGCTGTTGGCCTCTCGGAGGCCCCCTTTGCCAATTGCCGCCCGTCCTCTTGGCGGTCTCCATTGGCCCTCGCCTAAAAAAGGAAAATAACCTTGTGGTGGATACCAGTTCTCCCGGTAACTGTAGTCGGAGCTGGGGCCTGATGGTTCGTTGTCGCTGTCAGAACTCACAGATGAATCGGAAAAAGTGGTATAGTTCCTTCTTCCCCTGTAGCCGCCTCTGCCTCTGAACCGTCCTTGGGTGTCCTGTTTGTAATGGTCTTCGTTAAGGTAGGGATAGGTGTTTTTGGATTTGACAATTCGTCCTTTCATTGTACCCTTAGGTGCCCCTCCCCCCTCACATCCGTCCTGAGGAAGACCCCGCCAGTAAGGATTTGAAGAAACCTACATAGTTTCAGGGGTCGAAATGTCGACACATTACTGACACATTACTGATGCCAGTACCGTCAACAGCGCATGTCGCACTGTGACTTTCTGCTCTACATGGCTGTGTAACTGATTGTAATCTATCTGATATGGACTATGTTAGGAATGTGTGGCATTGAATAGCATGCCCAGCAATTTGATTGGGATACCCACTAGTATTGTTTTTCACTTGCCTCACTACCTCACTTAAGTCACTATCCTTCCTCCCCTTCCACTCAGTCGGGCACACCAATGATGGTTTTTAATGTCTTCTGTAAAATGTCTCTTTGAAAAATTTGCATCTTGTTTTCAGTGTGATTAAATAACACTTGAGCACTATTTAACTCTTTTTGATTCCTTGTTTTTGGTATAACTGTATTGTTTCCATTTACACTGTTTTGATGTAATAGTACTGGGACCACCAGGTTCTATACTGTTCTACACCCAGGTCCCAGTGAGTTTGGGTATACCCTTATCTTTAACGCTTTTTTTTAGAAAGCATTTCCTACTACATAATCTGTACACTTCGTTTAAGGCGACAGGAGATGATTTCTTAGTGCTTGCTGTTGCCCATTCTGAGACAGCTTCTAACATCTAGACACATCTTTGCATCAGAGCTGTACCTCTAATACATTGGTTTTATTATATAAACAATGCACTGTCCCTTTACAGGTCAGAGGGGCACTTCAGCCACAACAGTCCTAGAACAAATGATGTGTTCGACATGCAGCTCTGCTTATGCTGATCTTCCATCTTGCAGAGAGATTGCCAATTCCAAATCCGGCTGATTCCTTCGTTTAGGTATGCAGCTTCAGCTAACCTAAGACATTGGGCAGAGGATACACCCACTATACTCTTAGAGTAGTTCCGCAACAAAAACCCCAATTTAAAAAGAACGTTACAGGAATTTCAGCGAAATATGCCACACATATTGAGAACTCTCCTTCAGAACAAGACGCGAGCAGTGACTCTGCTAAACAGCGTCGCAGAAGTCTCAATAGTTCGCCAGATTCTTCAAGAGTTTCTGGATGTGAAAGCAACTGGCGGCTTCACAGAAGCTGAAACCCCAGATCAAAGTGCCAGCCCTCAAGACAGACTTTATAAACTAAACATGCAGATTGGGGTGACATAATACAGACCATTAGGGTAATATTCTGGGAAACTGTAACAATTAGTTATGACATTCTCTTAGGGGTGGTCAATTGGCCACCAGAGTTTGTAAGATCAGCCCCACAAGGAGAGGAGGTATTTTACCACTCATTTTACTTTCTTTCTTAGGGCTTGCCCCAAAGAGGGTATACCGCAGAATGGGCTCTTGCACAAGCCCTGGTATTATACTGCAACAATGTAGGCTGTGATAAGGACTCACCTTACCACATTATACCCATAAGCTCCAGCTCACATGTGCAACCACGGTATCAAATTAAAAAAAATGAAACAAAAGCTCCTATGAACCAGGGCTTTCTAGAACTCTGCGTATCTCCTATTATTTCCGGTAGCTAAACCAGATTATTCCTATAGCATAATTCACACACCACGGCTTTAATGAACACTATTGTCCGTAAGAAATACAAAACAACCATGGATATTTCCAATGTGTTTTTCTGCCAAAAAATAGCGCTTAAAAGCAGAGATATGACTGCGTTTTCCACGCTCGGCTCACAGCACCACTCTTGCGGCCTTCCTCAGGGGAATGAGAACAGTCCAGGATTGCTGCCCAAGTAACATCAATTTTACATGACACTGACCAAGAGCGTTTGTCTGACGTTGAAGATATATATCTAACAGATGATAATTTAAACACACACTTAGCCAGAGTAGATCACATTGTATTCAAATTTGCTGAACATGGCTACAAATTTAATTTCAAGAAAACAAAAAAAACTTCTCTGCGTCCTATTTTTGGGATACGAACTATCAAATGCGGGGAAGAGCCTGTCGCAGCATTTTCTGGAAAAATGTGCTATGTTACAAGCACAAAACACAATTGCAATCCTTTTTAAGATTCTTCAATTTTGGTAGAACATACCAGATTATGTGCAACAAATAAAGCCCTTTTACGATTTAATTTGCCTTGCTTTTTCCAGTACACATTGAACATCAGAACATACACAAATACTCATATCATTACCGACTGACATGCTTGCATCAAGACACTTACACATGTGTCAATAAAAAAAAACTTGGTCATCCGTATAATTGCAGGTGCCATTGGCTTCACATATGTCCCATTCAATGAAGGTGGCTGCGCCAATTGAATATAAATCACATTTAGATTTGGATGCTGAAATGCGTTTTGCATCCACTGAAAAAAGACTGAGTGCAATGCAGAAGGCTGTCATTAGGGAAAGACCTTTGGCTCAAGGGAAACGCATAACTGGGGTTTCTCCTGTCCCAGCCTTAGAGACTATTAAAAAGTCCAGGGTTTGTAACACAAAAAGACTTACATCCTAGATGGATACAATAGGTCACTTCCCTGATAGCTACTGACATAAACTCTGTCTTTGACCCCACAAACTCAAGAATTTCTCCATTATCAACATGAAAGCCCCATACCCAGTAACATTTTGCCTCTTGAGCACTATAAACACATCATTTATACGGATTGCTCATCCCAGCCTGCTATAAGCACCAAACACCAATACTCGGCTGCTTTCGCCTCAGTACATGCGGTCATATTGGATGGAAAAATCCATCCTCAGAAAACATTTACGCAGTCCCTAGGGAATTGCACTGCACAACTGGCTGAACTGAAAGCCTTGATTCGGACACTAGAAAATATGGATACTGAATTCCCCACACTCAGTGTGTGTTTCGTATTGCTGTGTCCAGTCTTTTAATGAAAATTCAACATTACTGGGGCTTAAATGAATTCAGAGACTCAAAGGGAAATACTATAAAGCACAGAGTACTCTGGGGAAAGGTGACACAACTTAAAGACAGTTTGCCTTGGACTCATGTGATGCACATAATGAGTCACCAGCGTGTTGGAATACACGTCATAGGGAATATGTTGGCAGATTAAGCTGCCAAATCTGCCCTCGAAACTGCTACAGTAGCTGCAATTACTAATTGTCACACAAGGGTAGATGAAGAATTCATGGCTGCTGCCAATGCCTTACGCAACAGCACCCCTCTACCTAAAAGATATTCAGCAGAACATTCCTGAAGTGCCCAAAATATTCCTTTTGCTATCATCCCTGGGGTGGGTGATCGTGTGATTCCCAACCAACACCGCAGGTTGGAATTAATCATAGCGGCCCATTAGGATGTAGTAACTGCCTATGCTGGTGTGCTGGCCACAATTTCCTTATTACAAAAGCGTTATTGGTGGCATGGTCTGTACAAAGAGATGAAGCAATATGTCTTTTTTTTGTGGCGTTTTATTTAGCGCCAACTAGACCCGGAGGTATCAGAGCGCTTTACTTGAGCATCAGTTACGTTACATACAGACACAGTCCTTTTTGTTAGGCATAGGGAGATTAAGTGATTTGCCCAGAATCACAGAATGTTGAGGGTCTCTGCCGAGACTCACACCCGGTCCCCCATCTCCGAGGTCGACCGCCCTAACCATTAGGCTACATGTCCTTAGCTGTGAGATCTGCCAACCAATTAAAAGCTCCACCACTGCACGCCCACCGCAGACACCCCTCTTCGTTTAAAACAAACCGCTCCAACGCATGTACCTAGATCGCTGGGGTACTCTAAATTCGGATGGTGCATTTGAATTCACTCTACTTGCTGTAGATTCGTGCTCTAGATTCCTATGGGTGTGGCCACAACAATCGGCTGACGCTTGCACTGGTATTAAAGATTTGCAAGTCTTCATTAGGGCATATGCAGTAGCTGCATTCCACTTGGACCAAAACCCCGCTTTTACCTCTAAGGCTTACAGGGATACTATGGGAACCCTGGGTGTGGGAACCCTGGGCGTGGCTGTGCATTATTCCTCGCCCTATCATTCTGAGGGAAATTCAATAGTGGAGAGGAAAAAAATGTGACTCAAAACAATTCTTCACAGCTAGAGTAATAGGTTCATGTCGTAGTTGGATGCATCACTTGTATGGCGTCCAGAGAGCATTAAATAATCTGCCTAGAAGATCTTTGGTTGTCCAAACCCCATGGGAGGTCTTGTTTGGCATCCAAATGCAAGTTCCAGATATTGACAGTCTTGGCGCCGTGGTGGCAGATACACCATTTCACATAAATGAACGTTTCACTGTCTTACAGGGATTACTATACTTCCCAGATAAGTGGTCTATCTAATGACCGTTCTAAAAACCTGCCACTGATGGAGTGAAGGAACAACCAGCACCTTCCAGCTAGATTCCAAAAACTGTGGATCTAGTTCAAGTGAAGATTGCAGTAAATAAGGAGTTTGGCCCATCATATCGTGCACTGGTGCAGTCCTCGGCATTCAAGGTCACAAGAACCGTGATTTTACTACCACTCGCTGGTTGTAAAGACAAATGACTTGTATCCATAGATCAAGTAAAATTGCATCATGTGGCCAGTACCACACATTGGGCCGCGAGGACACCTGGGTAGTCTCCTGACTCCTCTCACTACCTAATATAACAAAAAAAGAACAAGTTTGCTACCTACTCAACTATAGTTGGAAGGACAGGTTTGTCATAATCCTTAAGGCTAAGGTGCCTTGGAACCCACAGGGTATTTTAAAGAACCCTTAATCACCAACTTAGTTGACATGCTTCATCACTGGGATCCCACTCTAGCCGCCGAGAACTTCCAGGGTGTGCTACGATGCCCGATTACAGCAGAGCTGGTTTTTCTTGTGACTGTTAATGTGATCATGAATGGTGATGTTAAACTTGGCTCAGGAACTCCTATTACCAATAGTGAATGTAATATTGGAGGTCCTGGTCAACGTTTAAAAACAGTGGTGGATATTCCTGGGATTTTAGTTGATCCCGCGTATCCTCGAGCCGAGAAGCCCTCCTGGTACCTCTTGTAAGCTCCACACAGCTGGATTCCTGAGAGCAGGTCGGAGGCTCGCCCCCTTTCTCCACCACTCTGCCATTCAAAGTCGGGAGGTAAATGGAATTGGGTTGTGTAATTGTGTTGAGGAAAGACGGGAACTGAATATATATATTTGAAAAAAAGTCACCAAAGCCCAATTTCAGAATCCAAGAGGCACTTTTATTAAAAGGTCACAGAATGGCAAACTGCAATCCACCCTGCAGGGTTGGGGGCTCCTGTCACGGAGGAGTTGGTGATTGAAACATGAACATTTCTGTACAGCCAACGCGTTTCGCCCACACCTTGGGCTTCTTCAGGGCGTGGTAGGGATGGATAGCCCCCATAAATGGTATGTTCTTGCAATGTTCCGCATAAAAGTAGGTTCAAATCTTAACTAATTTATATGTCATTAGCCAAATGCTTCACTCAGTAATCCAGTTCAGGAAAGCACATGTGTTATGCCTAAAATATATTTGACGGAGCAGGGCAGCAAGCAGAATTTTCTGTGTCCGCCATGGCCATACACAGCATTATATGTGAGGCATAACACATGTGCTTTCCTGAAATGGATTAGTGAGTGAGCATTTGGCTAATGACGTATACAATTAGTTAAGATTTGAACCTACTTTTATGCGGACTATCCAGCCTTACCACACTCTGAAGAAGCCCGAAGTGTGGCGAAACGCGTTGGCTGTACAGAAATGTTCATGTTTTTTGCCAAGTAATGAATAAAAGAAGTAAAGAATATAAAAAGAACGAAGGCCTCTCGCATTGTGATTACATTGTGTACTGGAATATCTAAAACACTGATTGAATCTCTTTTTTTTATGTGCTTCTCTAATTCGTGTATATATGTTGTTATATGAAGGGCCAGTGATGGTGGCTGGCCTTTAGAGATGGTTATTATATGGCACAGTGTCCCTTGCCGTATGTATGTATGTATGTATATATATATGTATATATATATTACCTACTGGCGGTCGCCAGTAGGTAGTTATAGTTAGGATCACGTTTCCATAGGAAATCCGCAACATTCTATTTTGAATAACTTTGGCGCCGGTCGACGAATCCTCGCGAATTTTTCAAAATAGGTGGGGCGCTACGCTCCGCTCCTACCCTGAAAGTCTCGGGGGGATTCGTCAAGCGGGGGCTGAGATAAAAGGGGGGTCCCAAAACGCGTTTTTCCCATGCATTTTTCCATAGGACCTTTAGACACAGCTACAGCCCGAACGGCTGAACAGAATTACTTGAAATTTGGCAGAGAGGTAGTCCTCAGGTCAAGGAAGTGCCTTTTGTAGGTTTGGTGTAAAGCTGTTCAGTAGATTCATAGAAAATAGCCTTTAAATCAATATATATATCTGAGCCAGCTTACGGTGCGCTTACGGTGCGCTTACCGTACGCGTACGGTGGCGTGCGCGAGCGCGATTTTGATTGGCTGTTAGATCTTAGTAAACATTCGAATCGGTCGAAACCATGAAGCGGCGGCCGCCATTTTCTCTCTCGCTCTCTGAGTTGGCCAGCAAAAACGATGCCAAAAAATGTCTAAAGAGGCAGTTTCTTGAGATCCTAACCACCCAGCATTGATATATGGGTCCCCAAACAACCCCCAATAAAAAAAATTTTTTTCGGAAAATCGCCGATTACGCTTACCGTACGCGTACGGTAAAAAATTTTTTAAAAAAAAATTATCCACACCCTTCCCAACCCCGAGTGCAAATGGTGCCCGAAGAGCACCATTTGTGCATGGCTTATTACAGATAAGAAATAAACAAAGAAAAAATTTCCCAAAGATGCGCATAATATGTCCCCCATGTGCGCACGGTGCGCGAAGCGCATCGTGCGTACATGGCCCATCTCGCATAACGTGGGCACGCGGTGCGCGCAGCGCACCGCGTGACCACCGTGCGTGCACGGCACTAACTGCGTAAAGTGGGCGCGCGGTGCGACCATGTCATGAGTGATGTAATATGTGACGTCATCAGCAGTGGATTGCGGGCGCGCGAGTTATAGTTAGCTGAACTAACTATAACAGGGGAATTTCATTGGTTTTTTACGAGTGAAATGTCCAGCTAACTAGAACATGTGTGAAACCTATGGTTTTTTCAGTGAATTTGCAAGGTTTTTTAAATGCTAATTCCTAACTATAACGTGTGTGAAACCTATGGTTTTTTAAGTGAATATATATATATATATATATATATATATATATATATATATATATTTATTCACTCAAAAAACCATAGGTTTCACACAGGTTATATAGCTGGATATTTCACTCGTAAAAAACCAATGAAATTCCCCCGTTATAGTTAGTTCAGATAACTATAACTCACGCGCCCGCAATCCACTGCTCATGACGTCACATATTACATCACTCATGACATGGTCAGTGGCATCACTCATGACATCACTGATGACATCATCCTTGTGATAGAGTGGCGGTCGCGCGAGTTATAGTTATCTGAACTAACTATAACGGGGGAATTTCATTGGTTTTTTACGAGTGAAATATCTACCTAACTATAACCTGTGTGAAACCTATGGTTTTTTAAGTGAATTTGCAAGGTTTTTTAAATGCTAATTCCTAACTATAACGTGTGTGAAACCTATGTTTTTTTAAGTGAATTTGTACGGTTTTTTAAATGCTAAGTTATGTATTTATAAAATTATTTTTTTTCAAGGTTTTTCACCGTGCGTGCACCCCGCGATTTAAAAAAAAAAAATTACATGTTTTATTTCCCCTTGGGGGTCCTTCTGTGACCCCCTGACAAAGGCTAGGGGGTCAGGAACTCTCTTCCCTGCCCCCTTTTCACGTTTCCCATCTTTTTTCCCCCTTTCCTTTTCAGTGCGAGAGACAAAATGGCGACCGATTCGAATGTTTACCGAAATCTAACAACCAATCAGAATTTCGCTCGCGCACGGCACGGTGCGCGCACGGTGCGCGCGTATAGATATTTATATGCTTTTAAATGCTTATTTCTCAGGAACTACTGAACAGATTGACACCAGACCTGCAAAAGGCACTTCCCAGACCTGAGGACTACCTCTCTGCCAAATTTCAAGTAATTCTGTTCAGCCGTTCGGGCTGTACCTTCGACTAAAGGTCCTATGGAAAAATGCATCGGGAAAACGTGTTTTGGGACCCCCCTTTTTTCTCGGTCCCCGCTTGACGAATCACCCCGAGACTTTCAGGGTAGGAGCTGAGCGGAGCGCCCCATTTGTTTTGAAAATTTCGCGAGGATTCGTCAACTGGCGCCAAAGTTATTCAAAATAGAATTTTGAGATTTCCTATGGATACACGATCCTAACTATAACTATCTACTGGCAACCGCCAGTAGGATATATATATATATATATATATATATATATATATATATATAGTTTGTTTTTTTTAAAGTGATGTTATCAGGCATGTCATTTGAGATGTCATTTTTAAAGTGATGTCATCAGTGATCTAGGTCCATAAGAGACCATCTAGTGCATGGGTACTCACAAACTTTCTCTCGGGGGCCAAATTTACAGTGTGGTTTCTGGCTGAGGGCCGCACCGGTGGGGGCGGGGCCAGTGGGGGAGGGGGCGGGGCTAGATCAAAAAAAAAACTATGACCATGAGGTTGAACACAGGCCACTGCAGCAGACGCCTTCATCTACTGAGCCACCAGACCCGGTATGCACACCTATCTATCTATCTATCTATCTATCTATCTATCTATCTATCTATCTATCTATCTATCTATCTGTCTCCCGCCCTATCTATCTATCTATCTCTCACTCTGTCTCCCGCCCTCTCTATCTATCTATCTATCTATCTATCTATCTATCTATCTCTCACTCTGTCTCCCCGCCCTCTCTATCTATCTATCTATCTATCTATCTATCTATCTATCTATCTATCTATCTATCTATCTCTCACTCTGTCTCCCGCCCTCTCTATCTATCTATCTATCTATCTCTCACTCTGTCTCCCGCCCTCTCTATCTATCTATCTATCTATCTATCTATCTATCTCTCTCACTCTGTCTCCCGCCCTCTCTATCTATCTATCTATCTATCTATCTCTCCCTCTGTCTCCCTCCCCCCCTCCCTCTGTCTCCCTCTCTGTCTCCCTGTCTTCCCCCCTCTCCCTGTCTTCCTCCTCTCCCTGTCTTCCCCCCTCTCCCTGTCTTCCTCCTCTCCCTGTCTTCCTCCTCTCCCTCCCTCTTCCTCCTCTCCCTGTCTTCCTCCTCTCCCTCCCTCTTCCTCCCTCTGTTGCACTCTGTCTTTCTCCCGCTGTCACCTCACCCCCTGCTCTCACTCCCTGCTGCCCTCCATCACCTCACCCTGCTGTCCTCGGTCACCTCACCCCGCGCTGAGACGGCTTCCAGGGAACGCACACGGCCGCCGCACCCAAGTACTTCACAGGTCTTTTAAAGACCATTCACTTGTTAACGAGACTTTGTTGTATTTCACCTCTTCTTAGCGCCCCTGCATCTCTCCTCAATGAGAGGGGAGATGCAGGGGTGCTAAGAAGAGGTGAAATACAACAAAGCCTCATTAACAAGTAAATGGCCTTTAAAAGAATCGCCCGGCCTCACAGCTCCGCGCTGCTGTAACCGGCGGTGTTCGCCGACAAGCACAGGGCACAGGCACTGTCTGCAAGGTCCGCGGGCCGCCAAGGAAGGCTTGCCGGGCCGCCGACGGCCCGCGGGCCGTACTATGAGTACCCGTGATCTAGTGGAAAGTCACTTATTGGGAACTAAACCATCATTAGGCATACATGACCTTCATGGATCCTTCCTGTGTGGCAAGTGTAGGGCATGCGGCAACAGCAAGAAGGTCACTACTGGCAAAGAGAAAAAGATAACCAAATTCATGACGTGCAGTTTCTTGTATGTGGTATACTGCCTGATCTGCCCATGCGACCTAAGTTACGTGGGCAGTAGAATAAAGCCAATCAAAATGAGGATTTTAGAGCATCTGTAGATACAAATTACCCAGTTGCACGTCACTTTGCGAGTCACCACAATGGCAACAGAGCATTCTTACAGTACTTTTGTCTCGACCATGTTCCTAAAACATAAGAGGCGACTAGAATCGTGCTTTATAATTGATCTGCAGTCTAAGTCTCCAGGAGGGCTTAACAGTGGAGAAGACTTAATAGTCCACTGATGAATTTGAATGCTGGGAGGAAAGAGGATACACCATAAGAATTTGTGAGGACGGCTCATTGTAAGCACACAGGTAGGAAAGAAACACACAGTCATCTATTTATAATCGCCCATCTGTGGGCAAATGGCACCATGCACGGGATAGCCTATACAAGGCAGAATCAGGCTGTAAATGGGTCAGCCCATACAGGGCAGAATTGGCAAACTTGCAATGACAGTATCGGTATGAGGGGAAGCGATGACTCAAGCTCATGACTATCATCAAACCGAGCCATTGCCGCGTAATATACGCATGCGATAATTTGTAATAATATCATGTATGACAGCAATGTTTGACTGTGTAATTATGAGCATGTCTATGATGATTTAATAGGCAGCTTATATAATTGAAACGAGTCTGAACATGTTTCAATATGGTGCCCGATTTTGTCTTACAATGTGAGTGTCCGTTTTCAATTACAATGAATGTAACATGTGATATATGTTTGGCGCTCGTGGACATTGATGAAGGCTAGCGCCGAAACGCGTTTGTTCACATAACTTTTCGCAATAAATCCATTAGGTGGATTTACCTAACGAGAGTGCTGGTCCTTTTTTACGACCCACGAGAGGTGGCGCACACGCCGGTAGAGCAAACCGGCAAATTACACGATTTAATTACACGACGCGTTTCGACTACAGCCGTAGTCTTGGTCACATGTAACATACAGTGATTCATGGTTGGTTAAATAGAGTCACATAACAACCTAGTACAGGAAATGGTGTACGAGGAGAATAACGCAGCCATTTTGTAATGTCCTAATATACTCAGAATGTATATTGCAAGTCAAACAAAAGATTTGAAACTGCCATCATGTACAGTACAACGAGTAACAAATAATGAAAAACGTGGTGTTGAAAATGTATCAAAAATACGCGAGTGCAAGTGAGAAAATGCGTAACCAAACATGAATCACTGTATGTTACATGTGACCAAGACTACGGCTGTAGTCGAAACGTGTCGTGTAATTAAATCGCTTTGATTAACTGTTAACTGTTGTGTTCTGATTCCTCTTTCCTGAGAGTGCACTCACTTGGGATTTGCAGCATTGGATATATATATATATATATCTATACGAATTCAGTTCCAGTCTTTCCTCAACACAATTCCATTCACCTCACAAATGTAATATATATATATATTTTCAACGTAGGGTGAATGCCATAGACACATTTATTTTAAGGGGCTTAAAGTTGATACACAAAAAGAAAATATTACAACACTTGTGGGTTTGACGTTAGGGAAGCACAGTAATTAGTATATCTCACATATCTGCACAGAATATGCAAATTGAATAAAATACACAAGAAAAAGAAAAATGGAAATAATAAGGTACAACAATTGTCAAACCTGAGTAATCAAATATTAAAATGTGAACCTTTAAGTATGTTGTTTATGATACCATGTGATCGTATCTACTGATTTAAAGCAAATGGAATGGAAGCAGGCGATGGTTATTCCCCTTCTCAAGAAGCCTGGCCTTGACCCTGAGGCTTTGGCCAACTATAGGCCTATCTCTCTTCTCCCTGCGCTGGTTAAGATCTTGGAGAAGCATGTGCACATCGTGCTTTCCAATTTTTTGGAATCTCACAATTTGCTGCACCCCACTCAATCTGGCTTCCGCCCCAATTTAAGCACCGAGACGGCGCTTTTGGAGGTGTCCGAAGCCATTAAAGAGGCACTGGACTCGGGGGCAAAGCTATGCTTGTAATGCTTGACTTGTCGGCGGCCTTTGACACCGTCCCCCATGAGGGTCTCCTCGCCAGACTTCACGAGATCGGTCTGAGAGGGACGGTGCTCAGCTGGTTTAGATCATTCTTGGCTGGCCGTCGACAAACGGTCTGGGTCTCACCCAGCTCAGCCGTGATGCCGCCTTTGGGAGTCGGAGTTCCGCAGGGCTCTGTGTTGAGCCCGACTCTTTTCAACAACTTTATGACCCCTTTGGCGGCATTGGCGGAGTCTTTTGGGGCCCAGATCGTATCCTATGCCGACGATACCCAGCTCCTCTTTACGTGCAGGAAAGGAGAAGATTTTGATGGAGAGAGTATTCGTGAGTGCCTTGGGGCTGTTTTTAAATGGTTCCAGCTTAACAGCCTCAAGTGCAACTCAGATAAATCTGAGGTACTCTTCTTCGGATGTCCATCTGACCCAGACTGGCAGGAATGGTGGCCTGTTAATATGTTTCCTCCAGCGTGCTCGTCCCAGCTAGCAAAGAATTTGGGGATCAAGATTGATAATGGTCTGACGTTAAGATCTCAGATCCTTGGTCTTACGGGAACATGTTTTGGCCTCCTCAGGATGCTCCGTAAGTTCCTTCCTCTGCTCTCAGAAGATCATAGGAAGACGACGGTGCAGGCCTTAATTGGTTCAAGACTGGACTACTCCAACGTCCTATATCTTGGCCTGCCGGATTATCTCCTGCAACGGTTGCAGGTGGTCCAGAACTCGGCCGCGCGGGCCATCTTTGGCCTGTATAGGCGAGCCAGAGCCTCCGGTCTTTTGCAGTCATTCCACTGGCTGCCTATCCGGAAACGGATAGTTTTTAAGGCCTTGACCTTGGCTCACAAGGCTCTCCATGCTTCGGGAGCAAAATATCTCCAAAGGAGGCTTGCCTTTTACTATCCGGCCGGATCTCTGAGGTCTGAATCATTGTTCCTTGCTGTGGTCCCCCGAGTAAAAAGGGCTCGCATTGGAGGTCGCTCTTTTAAGCTGCTGGCGCCACAGCGTTGGAATACTCTGCCTTTGGCATTACGCAGCACGTCTAATTTGCTGACTTTTAGGAAGGGCCTCAAAACGTGGCTTTTTGCCCTTTAGTTCGCTCTTCTTTCTTTCTGCTGGGCCCGTTTTATTTCATTGTGTTGTGTTATTCTGCTACAGGTTGTCAATAAAAGCGCCGGGACACTCTATGGAGTAGCCGTGCGCTGTAAAAGACTAAACTAACATAACATAACAACATAAATGCAGTAATGAGACACTTTGTGTGAACAGGGCAGGGGATACTGCCGAAAAGCGTTACAGGCCGTAAATAAACAATAAACTTACCTCAAGACTGGAGCTGCGGTGTCGGAATCTGGCTGAGTGATTATGCGTGCCGGAGTTGGTTGTGGATAGATGGATGGGGCAAACAGTGCCTTCGTGGCAATGTTCTTTATTCAAATAAGACAGCAGCGCTCATGGATATTTCTTTGGCCTGTCCTAAACACGTTGGGGAGAGGCCAAAGAAATATCCATGAGCGCTGTTGTCTTACTTGAATAAACAACACTGCCACGAAGGCGTTTGCCTGCCATTGTGTGCGTCTTTAACTGTGGGCAACCTTTGGATGAATTAATACCGGCCAGCTCCGGTCGGGAAGACGGCACCGCCATGTAAATAACTTTATGGACTGTTGGTGTCACCGTGGGAACAGAATGGCAGGTTTGAAATCTATTTTTGAACAGCAAGGGGACCGGAGGCCCTATGGAGGGTTTGACAGTATTTCTTTAAAGTAGAACCCATTCAGGGTATTATTTGAGCACAAGGACTACGAGTCCCAGAAGGCTGATGGTGATGAGAAGCCATAGGAGGGCAATAACTAGCCAATCATGGGACTGATTCATTTTGCATCTGCTCGTAAGCATCCGACCCGTGATCAAGGAGCTCCGAAAAGCGTTGGGGAGAGGCCATATTCATGAGCGCTGCTGTCTTATTTGAATAAAGAACATTGCCACAAAGGCACTGTTTGCCTGCCATTGTGTGCGTCTTTAACTGTGGGCAACCTTTGGATGAATATATTATCTACTGGCGGTCGCCAGTAGATAGTTATAGTTAGGACCGAGTTTCCATAGGAAATCTCAAAATTCTATTTTGAATAACTTTGGCGCCAATTGACGAATCCTCGCGAAATTTTCAAAACTAATGGGGCGCTCCGCTCCGCTCCTACCCTGAAAGTCTCGGGGTGATTCGTCAAGCGGGGGCCGAGAAAAAGGGGGGGTCCCAAAACGCGTTTTCCCCATGGATTTTTCCATAGGGACTTTAGTCGCAGCTACAGCCCGAACGGCTGAACAGAATTACGTGAAATTTGGCAGAGAGGTAGCCATAAGGTCCATGAAGTGCCTTTTGCAGGTTTGGTGTAAATCTGCTCAGTATTTCCAGAGAAAATAGCATTTAAATCAATATATATATCTGTGCGCGCGCACCTTGCCGTGCGCGAGCGCAATTCTGATTGGTTGTTAGATCTTAGTAAACATTCGAATCGGTCGAAACCAGGAAGTGTTGGCCGCCATTTTGTCTCTCGCACTCTGAGGGGGTGAAAAACAAATGTGGAGAACGTGAAAAGGGGGCAGGGTGGACAGTTCCTGACCCCCTAGCCGTGGTCAGGGGGTCCCAGAAGGACCCCCAAGGGCAAAAAAAATGTTTATTTTTTTTTCGAAAAATCGCCGAGTGTGCGCACCTTGCGCGCACCACCCAAACGGAAACAATTCTGCGAAGTTCGCGCAGCGTGCGCGCACTCCATGATTTTTCATTACAAAAAAAATTGTATTTGGCCCTTGGGGGCGAAGCGCTCCGTGCCCACCGCGCATGCACGGCACTAACTGCGAAAAGTGGGCGCGTGGCGCGCGAAGCGCAACGCGAGCCCACTGTGTGCGCACGGTGCGCGCACGGCACGAACTGCGTAAAGTGGGCGCACGGTGCGCGAAGCGCGCCGTGTGCCCACCGTGCACGCACGGTGCGCGCGCCGAGAAAAAGTTTTGTTTAAAAAAATATATTAATAAATACATAACTTGGCATTTAAAAAACCGTACAAATTCACTGAAAAAACCATAGGTTTCACACACGTTATAGTTAGGAATTAGCATTTAAAAAACCTTGCAAATTCACTTAAAAAACCATAGGTTTCACACATGTTATAGTTAGCTGGGCATTTCCCTCGTAAAAAACCAATGAAATTCCCCGTTATTGTTAGTGCAGGCAACTATAACTCACGCGACCGCAATCCGCTGCTGATGACGTCAGATATTACATCACTGATGACATATGTGTCTTTCTGAAAAAAAAAAAAATGAAATATATGTATAGCTGAAGATGAATGGAAGAAGACATGGGTAAATAAGTGTCTAAATACAGTGATGTAATATCTGACGTCATCAGCAGCGGATTGCGGTCGCGTGAGTTATAGTTGCCTGCACTAACTATAACGGGGAATTTCATTGTTTTTTTACGAGGGAAATGCCCAGCTAACTATAACATGTGTGAAACCTATGGTTTTTTAAGTGAATATATATATATATATATATATATATATATATATATATATATATATATATATATATATATATATATATATATATATATTATCTACTGGCGGTCGCCAGTAGGTAGTTATAGTTAGGACCTATTTTCCATAGGAAATCCGCAACATTCTATTCCCAATAAGTCTGGCGCTGGTTGACGAATCCTCGCGAAATTTTCCAAACTTTTGGCCAGCTCCGCTCCGCTCCTACCCTGAAAGTTTTGCGGTGATCCGTCAAGCGGGGGCCGAGGAAAAAGGGGGGTCCCAAAACACGTTTTCCCCATGCAATTTCCCATAGGATCTGTTGTCGCAGCTACAGCCCGAACCGCTGAACGGGATGACACCAAATTTGGCAAAGAGGTAGTCCTCAGTTCGGACTCGTGCCTTTTGCATATATGGTGTGAATCTGTTCAGTAGTTCCTGAGAAAATTAGGGTAAAAAAGTTAGTGATATCTATGGCCGCGGAGGATCCGCGGACCGTACCCGCACCCTCCCCGAACCGAGCGCGCACCCTCCCGATCGCGCGCTGAATGCTAATTGGCTGTCGAGTGTCTCTCTACATTCGAAACCAGGAACTGTTGGCGGCCATTTTCTGCCTCGGTAGAAGCGAGGCTGAAGAAGCAAGGGGAAAAAGTGTGTAAAACATATAAAGGGGCAGAGTGGAAATACTCTTACCCTCTAGAGGTGCTTAGGGGGTCCCAGAAGGACGGTGCGCGCATCCTATCGCGTTGGATGCACGGATTCTCTCGCGGTGGGTGCGCAGATCCAAAAACATGGCAAAAAAAATATATAAAATAAAGTTTTGCACATATAGTTAAAAAAATATTTTGAAAAATATAAAAAAATATGTTTGAAAAACCCATTAAGTTCAAATAGTATTTTTTAATTTTTAAAAGAATTAATTGAAAAAAGACATTTAAAAATGGTGATAAAAAAGTATTAAAAAAAAAATGTAATTAATGAAATGACACACTGAATTTGAAAAATATAGAAATCCAATCAAAATCATTAAACATGATATCTTCAGAGATAAGTTATAGATAGGAATTAGCATTTAAAAATCCTTTGAAATTCACTGAAAAAACCATAGGTTTCATGCACGTTATAGTTAGGAATTGGCATTTAAAAAACCTTTGAAATTCACTGAAAAAACCATAGGTTTCAGGCCCGTTATAGTTAGGAATTGGCATTTAAAAAACCTTAGAAATTCACTGAAAAAAACATAGGTTTCAGGGGCGTTATAGTTAACTGGACATTTCCCTCGTACAAAACCCTAGTAATTCCCCTGTTATAGTTAGTTCAGCTAACTATAACTCGCGCCCCCGCAATGCACTGCTGATGACATCACATATTACATCACTCATGACATCACTGATGACATCTCAAATGACATCACTGATGACATCACTGATGACATCATCCATGTGATAAATTACTGCATCTTCTCACACCCTAATTTAACCGTTGATACACAAACTCAAAATTTCAGACGTCCATTCTCAAAACCATAGATACTCCAATACCAATAACTACATACCCACTTATTAACTCTTAGGTCTACATACACCTCCACTCATTCACATGTACAGTCACTCATACTTACAGTCACTCCGTACAAGACTATCATAGGCATTTATACACCTACATAGACACACACACCACCAATCATCCATAGAGGTACGGTCACACCTAGTCAGTCATGCAAATAATTAATCACACTCCCATTTACTCACCTATGCAGTTATACACACTCATTTCACTTACTCATAAAAATAGTACCACATTCTTACGCTCTTATACAATCATTGATACAAGCACACACTCATCCATACAGCCACTCTCACAATCACACACTCTCACATATACCCACTTATATACTCTTACACGCATAAATACTGCCTTTCACATATGTAGTTAGTCAGAAATGTACCACTGAGATATACATTCAATCCCTAACACACCCATACATACTCACTCAGCCATACAGTTCATCACAGATGCACTCTTAAAACCATGCACCCATAGAATCACCCACTCACACATCTATGCACAGATTGACACACAGCCTACCCACACAAACACTCAGGCACCCATACAGATACTCAGACAACCAATCGATAACCCATATAGACACTCATATAGCTATTCACAAAACCATGCAGCCACTTACACAACAACAGACAGAAACATACAGACATTCACACAGTTTAGTCACTAGTTTGCAGTAAGATACATTTAGTGACTCACTTATAGAGTCAGTTACGCACCTAGAAAATCATCTATTCACACTCTTGTACACCCACTTATTTTTCAACAGGCCTTTCCCTATATATATTACACATATTAAAACTGTTCAGAAACACTCAATGGATGATGTCATCAGTGATGTTATCAGTGATGTCATTTGAGATGTCATCAGTGATGTCATCAGTGATGTCACTGACCATGTCATGAGTGATGTAATATGTGACGTCATCAGCAGTGCATTGCGGGGGCACGAGTTATAGTTAGCTGAACTAACTAACTATAACAGGGGAATTTCTAGGGTTTTGTACGAGGGAAATGTCCAGCTAACTAGAACGCCCCTGAAACCTATGTTTTTTTCAGTGATATATATATATATATATATATAAAAAAAACACACGATCTCTTCATTTGAAAGGAATCAGAAGGACACATTGAGGGAGCCAGGAAAAGACGTTTATTGCAGTGTTGGCATGAAGCGTTTCGGCGGGGGTATGCCTTTATCAAATGCCGGTTTGCAAACACAGTCTAATCACCCTTCCGCTTTGATATTACGGAGATCGTTCTCCGATGGGTGAAAATCCAGGTGGGCCGAGTTTGTAGTCCAATCAATACTGCAGCCCACGTCGGTAGACTACAATTCCCAGCAGGCAACAGTCCTGGCCTGCTAGGTGAGTATTTGGTATCAGTCCCACAGCATCTCATAGTGAGCGTTGGATTTTCAGATTTTGAGGAACGTATTACCAAGCAGTTAAGGTGAGTGTCCAATGTTGCCACAGAAACAACTTTCCCTCCCTGGACCCTCGACGCCCAAGCCTCATATGTCCAAATCCAGTGTGCCTCTGGGACGAAGGTACAGTACTCTTGTCCCTCCGTGTAATCACGGACTGCTTCTGCAGCGATGCTGTGCCTTCACAGGATGCGGCGGTTACGGAGTAATTCCAATCCCTTGAATGCTTCACACCGATGTTGCCCTTGTAACTCCGGACACTTCGTTGGGCGGGTCCTTCTTGCGCATCAGGGACAAACGCGCAACATATAAACACACAATCTCTTCATTTGGAAGGAATCAGAAAGACGCATTGAGGGAGCCAGGAAGAGACGTTTATTGCAGTGTTGGCATGACGCGTTTCGGCGGGGGGTATGCCTTTATCAAATGCCGGTTTGCAAACACAGTCTAATCACCCTACTGCTTTCATATTACTGAGATCGTTCTCTGATTGGAGATATATATAGTCAGTCAGTCAGTCAGTCAATTGGTCTTTATTTCGGTTATCAAATCATTAAAGACATCGTACATCAGTTAAAAAATCTAAGAATTCATAATATAAACCATTTGATACATTCATACAGAAGAACTTGTAAAACTTGCAGCGAACAAAATCGCAAGAATAAGACACTTGACATAAAAAAGATAGAACAGGATAAAATTGATTTACATTAATCCACTAATATACCACATAGGAAATATTTCGCAATTTGACACACGACAACACCGGCTCTGTAGAGGGAAGTGAAATTTGTGTGCATAGACAAAAAAATAAAAACAGCTATAAGCTTCATAAGTACTAAAATTGTTAATAAAAATTGTCACAGCTATAGTGTCCTTGTCGTGTTTACTCGAATGGCCCACATCCATCCCAGAAATTTAGCGACAGCAATCGCTATGGGCTCACATGTATCTGACTTTAAAATCCTTAGTGCCTCTGCGCCCGACCTTGTACCGAGATTTAAACAGACTGGTTTAAGCCATCTGTTTCTGGGGGGCTTATAAGCGGGGCAAACAAACAGAACATGAGCTATTGTTTCCTTCTGAGTTGGGCATACAATACATTTGTCATCGTTCAGAGGGTGCCATTTGCATGTAAAGGATTTGATTGGGAGGGAACCCACTCTAAACTGATGGTACAGTTTCCTATCGTTGGGTGCTGTAATAAAATTCCAGTAACGTTCATACAAGTACTCATGTTTGTTCTCCAAAAAATCCCTCGTCAGGGTAGACTTCGTTAAGGATGCAAATCGCATAATCATAGTCAGGTTTCAGTATGCTACCTTGAACTCTTTCTTTGAGGGAAAAAGGTTACCTGCGGGATTCTCCCATAAACTGCACATCCCCATATCACTCAGCGTTTCTTTTATCCTTCTTAACCAGGAGATCTTACATGAGCTGTCAGCCCGCCTCGTTTCAAGAAGTGCTTGGGCGTACAGAGACAGTTCAGGGGTGACCTAAAGCCTTCTCCAGTATGCCACAGGTCTGTATTGGGCCATATCATCGATTTTTTTTCAGCCCAAGTCTGGATATAGAGGCATCAGTGGAGTGGATTGTGGAAGACATAATAGGGCTCTCACAAATTTGTTTTGGGCTGCAATCAGGGGTGCTAAATCTTCAAAGCCCCACAGCTCCGCCCCGTATAATACTGAGGTATTAATTTTAGTATTATATATCTTTATGACAGGAGCCACTGGCTTTGTATGGGAAAGTCTCTGTTCCTTCATAAGGACTCCTGTCAGTTGAGCATGTTAGAGAGCCAGCATATCGATCTGGGGTTTCCAGTTTAGTTTCCTTCCCAAGGTAATTACCAGATATGTAAAAACATCGGTCTGCTCAAGTTGGACATTATTCATAAAAACATACCCTTTGATGACCTTTTCGATTGTGGAGAACCATAAACTTAGTCTTATCCACATTTACCACAAGGTCGTGATCGCTGCAGAACTCTTCGAACCTCGTGAGGGCTGTCTGCAGCCCTTTCTGGGTTTTGGATATTATCAGAGTATCGTCCGCGAACATTAGCAGGGGTAATTTCATGCCTGCTAGGGTGGGGGCGTCTGTGGGGTAGTTAGAAAAGTACCGCACGACCCTATTAATAAATAGGGAGAACAAGGTTGATGCGAGGGGACACATCCCTGTCGGACAGTGGTCCCAGCCCAGGAGCTGTACAAAGAATCTCCAACTCAGGAAGACCACTCGGTGATGTTAGGAAGGGTTTAGGGTATTGATGCGCTGTATAAGATGTTCAAGATATTGTTTAGGCCCAGTAGGGAGAGTTAACCGCAATAGATTGGGTCAGTCCAACCACCACTAAACCAATTATTGATAACAATCAACTATGAGGCCTGGTAGTAACATTGGAGGTCAACCATCCCCCAATCCTCCGTCATATGGTAAGGGTCAGACTGATTTGCATATGGCCATGTCTGAAGTGGGGTGGCGGAGTGAGCTAAAGAATGATGATGGATTAAACACAGATCAGTTGACTGGGGGTGAGTGCTTGCAATGTTCAACACTCTGTCCATCATCCCCTTTTGTTTTGCTTTGTTCGCCCTAGGTTGGCAGGGTATGCCCAGACGTGGGTCCCTTGCTCACTTTGCCACTGGATTCAAGCTAGCCTTGCTGATGACGGCTGATTAAACAGAAACCGGTCCTAGGATGGTTGTTTCCAGTCCAGGGAAGACATGGCTTGGCAGTTCGGGCTGGACTGTTCCCATGAGGCACAGGGTCACTGTTTTGCATATGGCCATGTCTGAACAGGGGTGGCGGAGTGAGCTAAAGAATGATGATGGATTAAACCCAGATCAGTTGACTGAGGGTGAGTGCTTGCAATGTTCAACACTCCGTCCATCATCACCTTTGGTTTTGCTTAATAAATTCACGCGACAAGGAGATAGGGACTCCTAGGTATTTAAAGGAGAGACATCACACCGGAATGTCAGATTGCCAGGAGCAAACACGTGCGTTTCCCTGGATCAGGGCTAATTGGGACTTGGACCTATTCACATGGAGACCAGAAGATTTGTCATACAAACCAAGGAGGCTGGAGACGTCTGGGTCAGAGGTCTGTGGAACAGCCAGAAAAAGTAGGACGTCATCTGCATAGAGTGGGATTCTCTCCTTCGGTCCACCATCCCAAGACCACCCACGGTTTGGGTATCATAGCGTAGGAGCCATATGAGGGGATTAATTGCGCGGGTGAACAATAGAGGGGAGAGAGGGAAGCCCTGGCGAGTGCCTTCAGATAGGGAATGGAGCGGAAAGTGAACCGTGAACCCAGACCTGCGCATAGGGTTGATAATAACAGACACCAATGATTCTACATAGGTAAGCTCCCAGCCCAGCATGCTGTAGGACAGCTTGGCAGAAGGACCTGTCCATCATGTCATAGAATTTTCAAAATCAATTAGGACTAATGCAGCAGGAAGGTAATTTGAGCTATTGCCACTTGGATCCTTCTGATGCAGTGCACTGTGCTTTGCCGGGGCATGAATCCACATTGTTTGCAGCGGCTCAGAAACAAGAGGGCAATCTGCAAACGATTGGCAAGGACTTTGGCAAAGAGTTTGACCTCTGTGTTGATCAAAGAAATGGGTCTATACGAGGTGCAGTGGTCAGGGGAGTGGCCTGGTTTAGGGATGACCACTATAGAGGCTAAATCAAGCCCAAGGGGAAAAGCCCCCTTCTCTGCAACTCAGTGTATAGCTTGAGCAGAAAGTGTGTTAATTCAAGTCAGAACTTTGGATAGTATTCTACTGGGAATCCATCAGTGCCAGGTATTTTGCCTGCCAACAAATCAGATAGGGTGGCCTCGATTTCATCAGCTGGGATGGGTTGGTCCTAGTCACGAGCCAGGGAGAGGGGGGTCATGGGAAGAAGAATGTCTGCCAGCAGTGGGTGCTGTCTCAGTTGGGCCTCTGGCTGCTGCCACCCATCGAGTGTGGTTGGGGACTGGATGGTACTGGGCTTGATGCTCCAGAGTATGGATCGGTGCCATAAATTGTGCTAGCTTCTCCTTCTCTCTACCTCGGATAAACCCTTTTCCCAGTTCCCGGATCGTTGATTTACAAGCCACCCAGAGCACACCTGACGAACCCACCGATCCTTGATTAATTACAAAGTAAAATTGAATTTCAGACACTAGATAGGTTTCAAAATGGGGTCAGTGAGATACTAAGCACTGAGGCGCCACATGGGCCTCTTGGCTAGGTCTGTGGTTCCGGATGTCAGGGTAAGTGAAGCATGATCCAAGAACCCGTGACAGAATGGTCACATCAGTCACATAGCAGACATCAGTGGCAGGCAAGAGGAAGAGATCTATCCGAGACATAATTCTATGCACTGCCGAGAGATGCGTGCAGGCGTGGTCCACGGGGTGCCAAACCCTCCATAAAGCGCTGAGCCCCAGGGCATCTGTCAAGGCCGCAAGTTGGTAGGCCCATGAGGTGCATCCCTGGGTAGAGGGGCCAGTCACCACTGCATCTGCACAGTGTTGAAATCCCTCCCAAGGATTGCTATGCTCATTGGTAGGGTAGAGAGCAGGTGGTCAGTGAGGTCAGTGTGCCAGGGGGTGCATGATTTGTTACATATATCGAGATAAAATATGCTGTCCGCCTTCGAGTAGACCCTCTAGTCCAATGTATCTCCCAGTAGGATCTGTGTGGGTATTGGTGACCATCAGAGGGAATCCCCTATGTAATAAAATGCCCACACCTTGGGATCCCCAGGCAAGGAGGAAGGTACCCAACAGAAGGGTCTCTTGGAGCATGAGAAAAGCCGACTGAAAGAGTTTGTCATAGCGCAGGAAGGCAGTACGTTTGATGCACTCAAACAGGCCATTTAAGTTCCAGGACATCAATTTAAAGGAGGGCATTGCGAATGTGGGTGTGACAGAAGGCAGTCAGTGATCTAGGTCCAAGCGTGGGAAAATGAAGCAAGGCAGGTGGCAGCGACAGGATTGGGGCATGTGTGTGGTGCTGTACAAGAGCTAAAATAAACATTTGTGGACACAGTATGATACAAAGAAATACAATATAATGAACAAACCCCTTTAAACCCCAACTCCCCCTACCCCATATTGCCACCCTCGAAGCATCTGTCACCCAAACGTGACCCAACAAAAGAGATTCAAAATCTAATCTGTCATGTTGCGATTATCCAGTCCCCAGCAGTTCCCCAAGCAGCAGTGTGATCCAAGTCCGAGCCTGAGGAGCCACACTCTCCTGGGCACGAGGCCAGTAAGAATGAGTCTGTCACTTCCTCTGCGGCATCGGGTCCCAGCCAGCGGTGCCGCGCTGCGGGCCGCCTCCAGGGTCCACCTTTTTGGGCAGTGCTCGCAGATCCCTCCACTCAACCCACTCCCTGGCCTGTTCGCGAGTCTCGAAGACGTAGGATTTGGAGTTGAAAAATACCTTCAGTTTTGCAGGGCAGAGGCGCATGAACTAGAGACTAAGTGCTCGGAGCTTGTGCTTGCCCAAGTGAAAGAGCGTCCACATTTCTGGATCACCTCAGTATAATCAATCAGCAATTTTGATATCGAAGGTCAGGCTGCTGGCATCTCTATCCCGGAAACTTTTTATTTGGGCGATTAGTGGGCACGCCAGAGCCCCAGGAGCTGGACGCAGGACCGTGGATCGGTAGGCTCGCTCCAATATGAACCACTGCGAGAGTGCAGCCTTCGGAACCCAGGAGCGAAGCCAGTCCTCCAGATATTTTGCAACGTCTGACGTCTCAGGCACAGCAGAAAAAACAACAAATTTCAGATTATTGAGGGGAGACTCGTTTTTGGCACCTTCAGCCCTCTTCCCCAGGGTCGCAGCAGAGGAGAACAGACAAGCGACTTGCTGCTTCAGGACAGCCACCCAGCCTTCCACTGAGGACACCTGGCGTTCAGCTCTGTGACACGACTGGTAACATTTCTAAGGTCTTGGCAGGGGAGCGCAACACAATAACTAGTTCTTACATAATGCAGACCAGAATTTTGGACTGAATTGAAAACCACTGTCAGTTATTAAAACCTGAGGAATTGAGCGGGAAGATGCAATGGTCTCATAAGTGCTGCAAGTCTAGTATAGGTACTTTTAATGTGGACACAGAAAAAACATGCCAAAATGCATGGCTATACATCTAGAAGCAGAGCTGGCAACCAAAAATATATTTTAACTGCCATTCCAGGATGCTCAGCAGTCTTGGAATCATGAAGCCAGCTCATAGGTTGTTTTAACTGTGTGAAATGCACATATAAAGCGTTCCCCTTCATACAATTATTCATCATTCTAAACTATGCTATGAAATTGATATTTTGTGTTCTACTTTGCAATATCAAAGGATATTCACTCACTGTCGTATTGTTAATTTCAGGTTAAGTCTGCTTAGAAAAGAAATCTGCCTTCCAATAATTTGGACCAGGATTGTAACTTATCAAAGTCATAATCAGAAATGAACACTGTCCACCTACGTTGTCTAGGGGTTAATGCCCTGGCTGTTTTTGAAAACTGTTAATTTCTGTGATCTGTATACATTTCTTCCTTGTATCTCGCACCCACTGGAAACGTCCCCGCTCCACCAAAAATCTTTTCACTAATAACATTCTTTGTGTTGGTACAAGTTAGTTCTACAGGGAAAAATTCCGGAGAAAAGTAAGCCACTGGATGCATCTGATTAGTTGCAAGATTTATCTGGGTTAGTACTCCTCCCATATCATGATAGGAAGCATTTGTTCCTACATTAAATACTCGTTCTACATTTTCACTAACAAAATGTTGTGGAGGAGTTTAGTAATGGGTCTCACAATCTCAGAGAATTGGTGAATTAATATTCTAAACCAATTAGCAAAGCCTAGGAAGCTTTGAACAGTTTTTACAGAAGCAGTGGTAAGCCACTGGAGTATTTATGATTCTTTTTTCTCAGACATTTTATTTCCCTGAAAGCCGATTTGATGTCCCAGGTACTCTACAGATTTGTGTAAAATACAAACGTATCCCTTAATCACTGCATGTCTGCTTTTAGATGTTGTATTTGTCTCCAAGAACTCTGAATATATCGGGATGTTAAAGAACACAGAGAATCCACCCACGAATGATAGGCGAAGGAGAAAGGGAACAGGTTCTAGAATGGCAGGTGTTTCCTACAATGGTGGGAAGCACTTAGTGTTTTTTAAATACCCCTCTCATACCAAAAGGGCCTTTGGTGTCATGCTTCATCATAGGGGTTTTTGAGTCCCTCTACGGAACGTGGTGGGCTACTAACCAACGAATACGCGGGAGCACTGATGTAATCACTATGTGTGGTGTGGTGTTTAAAACCTCCATCACACCTTTTTAACAATACCAGCAAGGAGGAATATTAAAAGTTTTTTAGTCCTCACCTGCCAGGTATTTTTTAAACACTCACTAATCCATTCACATCTGACCCTACCTCTCACCAACCTCACACACCACACATAGTGATTACATCAGCGCTCCCGAAAATTCGTTGGTTAGTAGCACGCCGTGTTTCGTAGAGGGACGCGAAGACCCTATGATGAAGCATGACACCAAGGGCCCTTTTGGTGTGTGAGGGGTATTTTAAAAACACTAAGGGCCTCATGTAGGTCGCCAAATACCGGTCGGTAACGGCCGATTTTCGGTAATTATACCGTTACCGACCGGTATTTTGGCTTTTGAGATGTAGGGGGCTCATTTCTGTATTCGGTAATTTACCGAATCGGTAATTTTACCGATTCGGTAAATTCCGAATACAGAAATGAGATGTAGGGGGAGTGTGTGGGTGTTTTTAGGAGTCGGTATTTACCACCAACTAATAGTTGGTGGTAAATAATGAATGGATGTGTTTAAGCATTTTAAAGCGCGTAGAAGTGTGCAATGTGGCAGACATACATGCCCTTAGGGCATGTATGTGTGCCACATGTGCACACATGGCCGAATCAGGGGTGCAACAGGGTGTCAATGTGACACCCTGCCACCCTTGCATGTGTCCCCCCATTACCGAATCGGTATTTACCGATTCGGTAATGAGGCATACCTTCCCATCAATGGGAAGGTATGCCTCATTACCGAATCAGTAAATACCGATTCGGTAATTACCGAATTTTACCGATTCGGTAATATTTACCGAAGGATTACCTACATACGAGTTACCACTTCTTAAATACCGATTCGGTAACGTTCGGTATTTAAGAAGTGGTAACTTGTATGCTACCTACATGAGGCCCTAAGTGCTTCCCACCATTGTAGGAAACACCTGCCATTCTAAAACCTGTTCCCTTTCTCCTTCACCTATCATTCGTGAGTGGATTCTCTGTGTTCCTTAAATGTAATTGGGGAGACTGAATCCGCCCCCAGTGTCCATGTGGACACGATCTCTCTCCGCTCCCTCCTTTGATTTGCATGGTATATCGGGATGTTACCTGAATTAACTATAGAAAACAAATTCAAAAACGCTCTTAGGACCTCACCAGTAAAATATAGGGAAATCATTGAAGTGTCATAGAGTCTGAAGGTCATGACTTGATAGTTAAATAAGCCAAACCTCAAGCGTAATACAGTCTTCCACTTGTTGCCCTCACATCATCTGACCAGATTAGGCAAGCTTCCTTAATATCAAATTAGCAAACATCTCTGCGTGTTAAATCGGATATAAAATTAAGGATTTCAAAGGTAATGGATATCTATTTTTGTTATAGTAAATCTGTCCATAATCTTAGCCCACCTCCCTTTTTTTCCACAAAACGTGAGTGAAACAGCAGTGAACTATGACGGCTTGATGAACCCATTAGCTGACTATCCATATATAGACCATCTAAGGTTCTGTATCAGACTCTTTGAGAGTATATCCTCTACTACATATACAGCTGCTCAAGGTTCTAAATCAATTTTGTAAACATAGCTTATATGTGGTGGTAAATGACTAGCTTTATTTCTTCAAACACATCCTGAAAACATTGTTAGTAGTGAAGTGCTTATGCAATATTCAACATGCAGTTATTGGAATACATGCCAAGGCCTAGAAGTGCAACTATAAGAAAATGCACTGTTTAGTAAACAACAGTTGACACATTAATCAGAGTTCAATTAGAATGCGCTAACAGCACTATCAATGTTAGGATTATGCGGAGTCAACAGTACAAGTCCAGAATAATTTGTACTTACCCACTGAAGAATCACAGAGTCTGAAAGGCATGACTTGATATTCAAACAGAGCAAACTTCATGTGGAACGTAGTCTTCCACTTGTCGGCCTCACTGCCTCTGACCAGATGGTAAGATTCTATTAGAAACAAATTAGGGAAAATCTTTGCATATTATTTCTGATCTAAAATTGCAGATATCATCTCTTGATGATTTCCAGAACATACTAATAGAATCGTATGTATATGAAAATGTACAGGCCTGAAGAAAACATTGAATAATCTACTACTTTACCCTCTTTAGAACCTTTTTTGCTTAATCACTGGTAACAATAAAGATTGAGCTCCATTAATGTTCCTATAATTCTGTAAGGCTTTCGATTCCAAAAGTCCTCAAAATTTTTTCCTGTTCATGTGGCAAAGTATTTACCATAGGAACTATAATATGAGCAACAGAAGTTTCCATACATTTAATATCCAATCTTGTGCTGACTTGAATTCTTCACTTGACAAGACAGCTCCCTTCGTTGTTGAGGATTCCAGTTTTTCAAAAGCTGTGCCTTCTCTAACTGTAAGGTTGCTACTGCTTGATAACTTAGGTTTATTGTGACAGTCTTGCCCAAATTTGCCACAATAATACATACATAGATTTTGCATAAGTCTCGATTTCTTTACTACCACCTGATAGCATTGGCTCGGAAACTTCAAAATTTCTATTCTTTTCCAATCTAGAACGTACAACAAATATATTAGTATCAGTCTTTCTTTTCTGCGAGTGACGCTTAGTCAAACGATAATCTAACAGAACCACTTCTGCATACATTCTTCACAGTATGTAGGATTGTCAACTTGTGCCGGTACATCTTTTACTTCACTTCGTCACTGTTAGTAAAACACACTAGATTTTTTGCTTTGAATTAAAATTCTCATTACTTAATGTAGGAGAATGTAATTTCTTATCAAACAACTTCCACATTTACTCGCAGAAGATAGAAAAATTATAAAGCAGGTGGTCTTTGTCTTCTATTAATAGAATACTACAGTTGGCAGCTATTCCACTCAATAGGACAAGACAAAAGCTGCATTAGTCTAATGATCTAGAAATGCCATTGATTTACGCAAGAAAATGTAACTGACGCAGATTAGGGAACAATGCAAACGTCTTGGGGTCTCCACTTAAACTTTCAGGCAGTAAAGGTAATATAAGTATCAGTTGACAATACAACTGTGTATTGCTAATGCAGCATTTAGGAGGCAGTAAATCCCAAACATTATTAGCCTTGGGTTCAGGAGGTACTGATACCTGACTAGTATATTTCTTATCAGGTTAAAAAATAATGCATTTCTTATTTTATCTATAATAACTCATTCTGAAAATTGTTATTCTTACACCACTGTGAAGTGACCTTTTGTTCTAGTTTAGTAACTACATCTAAAATTTGAAACAATGTAGTATTGAAATCCATTGCTATTGATAATTACTATTATCAATATCTTCATACCACACTTGTCTCACAATACCAATTATATGTCACTGACTTCGTTATGAAAAAAACATTTGAATGGTATTTGAATTCAAAATCCAAATAGACATACCTTATGAGAATAATTTTGTGCAAGGAGTTTGAAATCCTAATGAAAGAAGTCTGGTGAAATAACAAAGTGCAGTTCTTAAAGAGATGCGTGAATACTTCTCTGATTTCAATTATATCTTTCATCAAATTCTCAGGATTACAGGTTACTAGGATTCAAACTTCCACCAGTAAGTCTTGGCTGTAGCAAGTATGTATCATGATTGCCTCACAAAGCCACTAAGGCTCCCACCATTGGTAAGCCTGGTGAGAGTCCTGTGACTCTATGGGTCTTGTAGTCCTTCTTGTCTTAAGTTGGGTGTTTAATATGGCACATCTCCCTGAAACACGAGGCTTCTGTACAGACAGTAGCCACTGTGCATTTTTTTCAAACTATCTTTATTGAGTGTCTCAGCAGTACAACACAATAGGTTTGCAGCATTAGTTATGGCACAATTGATATACTGTGTAAAAGCAACATATAGTATGCAGTATCAAGGATGCGAGAAATATGCGTAGCATGGCGTGGTCAGCTTCAAAACGCTAATAGAAGATGATGTAACCCAACAATTTAAAACTATGAACCTGGTTCACTGCTATAGGGAGTCTTGCAGGTTTGTAAGGGATACTGGACAAGGAGAGGTTGTACTGGTGTCTCAGCCGTTGCGGGTGCACTGATACTGCGCTGGCCGCTGATTTTCACCTAAGTTGGGTACCTACCCATATCATCCAGTTGCCACATGCATCTTAGGGGTAGTCAGCAGGCTCCGTCTGGAGTGCATGTATCAAATTGTCCCATGCTGCCACGATGGGGTGATTGCATAAACCCCGGGCCTCTTCTTGCCACAGTGCCACCGATTCTGCACTTGCCCATCTGACCAGTATCGTATGCCATTGGATAGCCCCCAGAAGTGTTGCTGCCTTCCACTCCATCGGTATCATGTGCCTTACCAACAGTAGCGAGAAGTCGGTGAAACAATTAACTGCCCTTTCCTGCCCATAAAGTCCCAGGACACAACTACCTACATTGTTTGGGTCCTGTCTGCCTATGACCTGCAGCAGTATTGTGCAAACGCCGTCCCATGAAGCGCATGCCAGTAGGAAGTCCAAGAACATATGGATCATGTCAGCCCAAAGAGCAGGGAACTGGGGTAATGCTGGCAACACCGCCAGATATTTTATAGATTCTGGCCGGAGTCAGGTAAGCCCGATGAAGGATGTTGTGCTGAATGTATTGTAATCGTGCGTTACCCGAAACCTTGCATAAGTAAGCAAGTGCCCTGTGCCACTCCTTGGGAGTCATGGCCCCTCCCAAGTCCAGTTCACACTACTGTCACAGGGAGAGGAGGTCAGCAGCAATTCCATCCACGATGGCTCAGACAATAAAGGATACAAGTCGCCGCCCTTTGCCATGCGTGAGGAACACCTGTGTGAGTGGGTGGTTGGAGGGTTCAGTATCTGTCACATCCTATAGGTGCTCAAGCTCGAGGACCAAGCGTGTGCGGGTTAGAAAACGTTCTGCCAGTAAGCCAGACAGTTCTGACAGGAGGTCAAAGGGGATCAGGTTGTCCCCCTGAAAGAGGTCCTCAGTGGGGTCAAAATCAATGAGGCCCACAGCTCCACGCCGTCTCATTCTGCTGCGGTCCTAAAAGCCACCAGCACCTGTAAAGCAAAAGGGGATGCATATGGCTTCACTCCTGGTGCTATCCGCAAGGCTAGTCTGTGGCAAGCTAACACCAAGTGAAGCAGTGCCAGCTGGGAGGTTGGTATTTGCATTTAGGGGAGAACTAGCTTTTGTATTTGGTGCACCACGTCTCTTCCAGACACGACCGATACTACGTTCAGGCTCCGTCCTGTAGCCTGTGGGCGGCTGCTGCAACTATGCCGTCAGGTATTAATGTTCAAACTTCAACACCCCCAGTCCGCCTTGGTCCGTGGGAATCTGCACTTTCAGCAGAGGAACTCTGCGCCTGCCAGCACTTCCCCAAAAATTTCCAGGCATTCCATCCAACATGCGAAATACTTTGTGTGGAATGATTAGGGGTAGGTTGGCGGAGTGGTAGAGTAATCGCAGGAGCAGCCAGAGAAGTGGGTAGAGAAAAGGCTCTATTCTATCCTCCTAGGACTAGTATAAAGGAAAGAGAAACCATGTGTACACATAGATTTATCACTACATATAACCAGGAACATCAGAAAGTGCATCAGGCAATGTCTAAACATTGGCATTTTTTGAGGGGGGATCCTATCATTGGTTGACTGGTTCCCAAGCGTCCTATGATAAGCTATAGGGAACCCAAGTCAATGAGAGATCATCTGGTTAAGAGTGATTGTGACACTGGTGCAAAACGTCAAACCTGGTTGACCCAATCTTTTTGGCTTCAGAAAGTGCTTTAAGTGCCAAGCATGTAAGAACGGAGAGAATTGTACATTCATTGAGACACCCTTTAAAAGGAAAATTAAGATAAAGTGTTACCTTACATGCAAATCTGAATTTGTAGCATATATTCTCACATGTCCCTGCAGAAGAATATATGTGGGGAGTACCACACTGCCAGCCCATAAGAGAATACTGCAAAATATACGTACCATCATTGACAGGGACCGCAGCTACCCTGTTGCACGTCACTTTGAAAAACAACACCAAGGTGATCCCTAAGTTCTGTACACAATACAGGCAAAAGGCCTGAAGGGTGGAGAGATACTTCCACAAACTGGAAGCCAAATGGGGGAAGGGATACGTCCTCCCAAATAATCATCAATAACAAGAAGTATCCCGCCCAATGGAAACCGATACTAGATATATTAGATAAAGGCACAATTCTCTACTAAGGAGGTCGGATCATATGTCACTATACCAAAATTGGAAACAAAACCTCTTATATAGTAACCCTCACACACACACTCTAATACTGTCATGCTTCATCATCGGGTTCACCCTGGCTCCTAAAGCCCAGGTTGGGCTCGACCGTATTTCAGTTCTGAAATACAGCAGTGAAACACAAGTTACAAAAAGAAAAAGAGGGGGCAAGAGAGAGAAAGAGCTGCGAAAATTAGAAACTTTGGATAATTTAGAATTGGACAGTAAGGAACAGATGGGTCTGAAAATGGACGAAGAATTATACACCTGTCTTCTCTAATTATTGTTGTTTTATGTTGGTATAAGTTGCATCGCCTATCTCAATGTCTATCTACTCTTATTAAGATATCCTTGAATTGTACTGCTATGGATAATGATCTTGCATATCATGTGCATCTCCTGGCCTAAAAACCCAAAGAACCCTATGAATTTGTGATTGGACAGATGTCTAGTCTTATGGGTTTATGAGAAAAATAACATATATAATACTTGTTATTTTGAAAACACGAAAAAATTATTTAGTGGTTGGTTGTGCTCAGTAGCTGATTAATTTGAATTCCTGTATTCCTACCCTATGAAAAATTAGTTCCTTTATTATTGCTTTGGCCAATGAAGAGCTTCCTATTTTCTGTTACGGAGACATCATTTTTTATGGCATTATTGCATTTTATTGAGGTGATTGAAAGGAACATGTGGAGATACACATCAGGCACTTGGAAGATTGACTTTTTTCAAATGAGATGTGAAGATAAGGATATCTCACATGTAATTGCTTTCATGTTTTTACCTGCTTTTTATATACACAATTCCTAATGAAATAGTTTCCATAGGGATGATCATTGTCCATCATCTGAACATTTAGCAAGCTGCATTTTTCTAAACTTGCACCGAAATTGGAATGGATGGCTATTTGTAAATATTCACAGGAATTTCTTATTGTGGCATTATGCATTTTAGCATCTCACATTGGCCAAAAAAGGAAAATATGAAATAAAGAATTACAAGAAATTTTGTAAGTGAATACCATTTCATTTAGCCTGTATATCATTAAAATGTATTATATCTATCACACCTTTTCTCCTAACCTGAAGATGTATTCTATGTTTATGTTACACGTTATTATTTATTGCGCCCAGAAGATGGCGCACACCGTCGTGATCAAGGCTGCCGGGAGTAGTTGAAAAGCATTGACAGTATGTCACTCTAAGCGCTCCAATAAGGTTTTCTTTGAATAACTAACCGAATAGTTCGTCCATATCCCTCTGTCTGTTAGTGGATACATTTTCTACATATACACACACACACACACACACATACACACACACACACACTCACCCCGGTAGTAGTGACACAATCAGCGAAGTAAAATCAACACAATCAGACGCCTCCTTCTGTGCAGAGATGCAGGAGCTTTGGCTGAATAATGAGGTTGACATTGACACGGATACAACAATAGAAACAACTAAATCCAAACAACCCAATGTCAGCAACAGGCCGCTATAGGCAATAAAAACACAATTTAAGACAAAATCCACATTTAACCTGATCATGATACGCGACTCCATTGACATCTTTCATGAGAGTGTGGTGGAAGAGTTAAAATAACTAAACGTGAAAACTCGATATTCCAAATGGAAATTCATCAAAAGAAACAATGAATACGATCAACTCATGAGAAAACTGAAGGAAGACAAGTCATTCGAAACTCTGATAAGAGTGGTAATATTGTTTTGATGTCCACAAGTGATTACACCAATGAAGCTTACAGACAATTAAGAGACAACTCGTGCTACGCTAAAAGTACCATGACGGAAATGAAATCGACAAATACAAGATACCATACCCTATGGTGGCATGGAAAAACAATGAAACATTAACAGCTCAGGAATACAAATACCTGAAAAATGAACATCCAGTTGTACCCACGATTTATTTAATTTATTCCTAAGATCCACAAGGATCCACTCAGACCACCTGGTAGGCCAAAAATATCAGCCAGGAACAGCCTACTAGAAAATACCTCACAATATGTTGACTTTTTTCTCCAAGACCTAGTGAAAGCCCTACCATCTTATGTATGTGACACTGGGGATTTCCTTACAAAACTGAAAGATTTCAACTGGAAACCTGGATACCTGTTCATAGCTTTAGATGTGAGCTCGTTATATACCAGTATGCAACACTATGACGGATTAAGGGCACTGAGATTTTACTTGGACAAACTAACAGAAATGCCAGTGGATCAAAAAGAAATGCTCATTGCAATGGTAGAATATATTTATGTTCAATAACCTACTGTATAGACAAGTCAGAGGAGTAGCCACGGGTGCCAGCTTCTCCCCCAGCTATGCGTGTTTGCATATGGGCTGGTGGGAGGAGCTGGTACTGAAAACTCAATATCAACAGGTAATGATTAAGAACATAAGAATATAGTTACGTTTTATAGACGACTTGTTTGTGGTCTGTGAGGGTAACATTGAGGATGCCAATGATTTTATGATTTTATCAAAGCTCTGAACATCAACAACTTAAACCTGCAGTTTACAGCCACTATCAGTGACACAGAGGTGAGCTTCCTAGACACCAAAATCTATGTGCTGGATGACAAAATCGAGTCCAAACTATATCATAAGTAGAGCGCAGGGAATTCCACGCTACATGCGAGCAGCTCCAATGCCAAGCATCTGATTAACAGCATCCCCTATGGGGAGATGCTTCGGCTGAGGAGGATTCACAGTAATGATGATGATTTAAAAGAAGCTCAAACCTCAAGCAAGATCAGGTTTCTAGAGAGAGGATATTCTAGAAGTGTTATTGATAATGCCATCCTGAAATCTATGCGCAGGGACAGATATGAATTACTCTCTACAAACCACCCTGGTGAGTCAAGTCCTGATACAAAACTTTCAGCAAATTCTAGTAGAACCAGTAATGAGTTCAGAATAATCATATAGTATAGCCAGCAACAAAAGCAACTTCAATCAATCATATCACGCAACTGGCCTATGGTACTTAGTGATCCTATCATAGGGAAGGATTTACCAACTCGATCTTCCATCACATAAAGTAGAGGTTTGTCAATGAGGGATGAGCTGGTGAAAACCAGCCCAGAGGTCATTGAAAATACAAATTGGCTTCAGACACACAAAGGCTTCTTTAGGTGCAAACCCTGTACGGCATGTCAGCAGGGAGAAAACCAAACCACTTATATGAGACACCATAGCACAAAAAGTATTACAATATCCAAGCTTTTAACATACAAAACCGAGTTTGCGGTATACATACTAACTTGCCCTTACAACCTACATTATATAGGGAGCACCAAATTACCGGTGCACAAAAGAATTTTACAGCACCTCAGGGCTATCAGTAATCAGAATAAAACCTACCCAGTGGCACACCATTTTAAAAGTAAACATAACTCAAGAAGCCAAGACCTTAGATACTTTGTGATTGATACGGTCCCACCAAGTAGACGAGGGGGCAACAGAGAACATCGGTTATGTCAGTTGGAAACCAGATACATTTTAGAGTTAAATTCCAAACATCCAACAGGACTGAACGTGACCGAGGATATGTATACTTGCTTATGAACTGGCTTTGTGAATGGGTATTTTTAAAAAATGTGGCATGTCTATCGAAATTATCTGTTAATTTATTTGCAAAGTTTTATCCTGGGTCTTATCATGGTTTTATCTATGGATGGTTTAACAATATATATAGATGTTTTAAGTCTAGTATTTTACTATGATTTTTTAATATTATTGTAGTTATTTACATAATGATGATGATTTTTTCAATATTATATACTTTTATACATTTGTGGCTACAATGATAGAAACCTAAGAGAGACTCATGAGTAAATTTGCAAACTGCATCATTACACTACCAAGGAATTTGCACAATTTGCATTTAAGCCAATGAATTAGCAAATTGTAGGCACATTTATTTATATATTGAATTATTTATCTAAAACAACTTGCATTTTGCACCAATCGGGTAATAATACCGATATCATTGGCAATATATAAATCATGTAAATGCAGACAAACAACTAGCAAAACAACAGAAAACCAAAAAACCAAACTACCAGATTAAGGCCCTAATTTAAATACCCTTTAAAGACCATGTAACATTTTTGACACAAGCTCCAATACTCTTGTGCGCTATGATTATTGAAAACAAAAACACACAAATTAAAAATGAAACGCAGTTGGAGATATATAAACTAACATGACTTTGGTAGATACTTTGGGCACTTACAGCAACTAGGATATAAACATCAAGCACTCTTGCACTTTTTAGCACATATTCACATACGCCAAACATTATGGATCAAAATATAAATTCAAAAACAGGCTATATATCAGGGTTTGATGTTGAAAGTTTGAATGGAAGTTGCTTTTATAAAATTGTTTTTATTTATCTTCTATCATCTAAACTTCCTCACATCAAAAAGATATTGAATTGAAATTTTAACCCTGTATCTATGTAACAGCTGAATAAGGAACCTAAAAAGAAAAACTACAAATGTAATTTTTCTATGTTTATGGCGTTATTTGCACAAGTGATTTCAATTACATTGGCACTGGGCACTTTAAAAAGATCGAATGCAACGTAGTCTGTCATGTGATCAAGGCTCCCGTGTGAGCTGAAACGCGCTCTGCACTAAATAAAGAAGATAAAGCACTTACTTTGTGGTGCGGTTCCATCTTTGGGCTATCCAGTGAGAAAATGAAAACGAGTGGATATAGATATATATATATATATATATATATTAAACCAATCCTGAATTTCTGGCATACGAAGACAGGCGCTGACACCGTGGGACGATGTATTAAAGAAATGTTTATTTCAAAAGGACGCCCATATATATATATATACACACACACACATATATATACACATACATACACATATTCACTTAAAAAACCATAGGTTTCACACATGTTATAGTTAGCTGTACATTTCACTCGTAAAAAAACAATGAAATTCCACGTTATAGTTAGATCAGGTAACTATAACTTGCGCGCCCACAATAAACTGCTGATGACGTCACATAGTACATCACTCATGACATGGTCAGTGACATCACTCATGACATCAATGATGACATCTGAAATTACACATTGTGGATTGCGGTCGCGCAAGTTATAGTTACCTGATCTAACTATAACGTTGAATTTCATTGGTTTTTTACGAGTGAAATGTACAGCTAACTATAACATGTGTGAAACCTATGGTTTTTTAAGTGAATTTGCAAGGTTTTGTAAATGATAATTCCTAACTATAACGTGTGTGAAACCTATGGTTTTTTCAGTGAATTTGTACGTTTTTTTAAATGCTAAGTTATGTATTTATTTATTTATTTTTTTCTGGTTTTTCACTATGCGCACACCCTGCGCGCACGGTGCGCTTCGCGCAGCGTGCGCGCGCTGTGGGCGCACGGTGCGCTTCACGCACCGAGCGCCCACGTTGCGCAGTCCATGCCGTGCGCGCCTCGCCTTTATTTACGCAGTAACATTTGTTTTTTTCTCCCTTGTGGGTCCTTTAATTTAATAAATGTGATTGTTACTTCTTTATTTTTTTTTTTGTTTTGTTTTTGCCGTGCGCGTACGGTAAGCTTACCGTACGCGTACCCCGCGATTTTTAAAAAAAATTATTACATTTATTTTTCGTACTTTTGGGTCCTTCTTGGACCCCCTGACAAACACTAGGGGGTCTGCAACTCTCTTCGTTGCCCCCGTTTCACGTTCCCCACCTTTGTTTCTCAGTGCGAGAGACAGAAAATGGCGGCCGACACTTCCGGATTTCGACCGATTCAAATGTTTACAGTCATGTAACCACCAATCAGAATTGAGCTCGCGCACGGCACCGTACGCGTACGGTAAGCTTACGGTAAGCGCACGGAGCGCGCTTACAGATATATATATTGATTTAAATGCTATTTTCTCAGGACCTACTGAACAGATTTACACCAGACCTACAAAAGGCACATCCTTGACCTGAGGACTACCTCTCTGCCAAATTTCAAGTAATTCTGTTCAGCCGTTCGGGCTGTAGCTGTGTCTAAAGGTCCTATGGAAAAATGCATGGGGAAAACGCGTTTTGGGACCCCCCTTTTTTCTCAGCCCCCGCTTGACGAATCCCCCCGAGGCTTTCAGGGTAGGAGCGGAGCGTAGCGCCCCATTAGTTTTGAAAATTTCGCGAGGATTCGTCGACCGGCGCCAAAGTTATTCCAAATAGAATGTTGCGGATTTCCTATGGAAACACGGTCCTAACTATAACTATCTACTGGCGACCGCCAGTAGATAATATATATACACATACATACACATATATATATATACACATACATACACAAACATATATATATACACATACATACACACACACATATATATACACATACATAGCCACACATTATATATATATATACACATACATACACACACACACATATATACAAATACATACACACACATTATATATATACACATACATACACATTATATATATACACACACATATATATATATATATACACACACATATTTATACATATACACATATATATACATATATATATATACATATACACACACACACATACATATATATCAAAAGAAAACCCTTTCAGGCATAAAGTGACTCATAAATTATGCAAAAAAAAGAAGCAGAGAACTCTGGGTAGTTCTCAAGTTTAGGTGCAGAGCAGCTCCAGTATAGAGCAGTCTCAACACCAGTGACTCTCTAAATTTGCTCACCTCAAATGTCTGCTTTTTTATCAAAGTCTTTAAGCGTAGGATTAGCACAGTGCCATCCACGCTGAGATAGAAAGGCGTGGATGGCCTGGTCTCTAAATTGCAACACAAGAGCGCAGAGGCGTAGCAATGACAAGCAAGGGAGGGGGGGGGGGGTCTCCGCTCTTCAAGCGGCCGCCGGTCGGCAAATGCAGTGACCGCCACAGGCGGCGCAACAGCTAGCTACACCACTGCAAGAGCATGATTAAAACAGGACTAAGGGTGCGTGTAACCAGTATAAGCACCAGTATTATCATGGCAACTGAAAGAGATGCACTAAGGAAAAATAGGGCAGAGACATTATTTGCAAAAACACCAACCTCGACATTACAAATGGGCTGGCCAGACTTTAAGCCATAAATACTCCAAACTGGTGCAACAAAGCTGATAAGAGGTGACAAAATAGTAGGAAGCAACGTCACTGGAAAAATATTTGAATGTGGCAGGTTTCAAGAGGCTTGAGGATGTTTACAGTTCCTACCTATGAAAATCCTAATCCTGAATTACTCAAAGAATGGGGTGATAATACTGAAAATTGTTCGAGAATTATTATGACGAATCTAAAGTATGCCTGGCTAGAGCGGGCATAAATGATACAGAACATGGAGATCTTGATTAACGAAATAAAGAAATGGATACCAAGGAGAATGTTTTTGGAATGGATCAGTTCCAGAACCAACACATTGAAAGAAGATATCTAACTGAAAAAACAACAGAAGTTTATTAGAGATCAAAGGGACTATCAAAATGGAAGGATTTTAACATTTGGTAGGAAATATGACAACTTGATGTACAGGGAATTTGAGATGGATAGTGTGCCCCCTGAATCTGGGAGTGTGGCAGTGGAGAAAGATACAGAGAGTGAACAGAGGGAGAGGACCTATCAGAAAAAAAACCCACTGAAACAGAGTTATCAAAAAGTGTGATTTTTTTAGAGGAATTCAGACAGATAAAGAAAGAAATCAGCAACAGTGGAACAAGGACAGGGGAAGAGGAAAAGGAGAAAGGGGAAGAGGAAGAGGCAGCGTAAAACAAGGAGTGGAAGGTTGAGCAAAAGACAACTCCCGTATATGAATACGAACAAGGAGTCAGAAGATGGAACAATAATGGATAAAAGAACAAATGTGGTAAAGTTTACAGACAGTGCCCTTACAGCAATGGAAACAAAATGTATTGGAACAGACCTTATTGTTCTGTCCTACTAACCCCTTTAATTATTCTCAATGTTGTATTGATTTGCATTAATTCCACAGCAATTTAAAGCTACATAAAGAGCATGCCAGTAGGCATTGTGACAAAAGATTAATTCCAGAGGAAAAGCCTATAAGTAATCTGTGTTTTAGTGACATTGAGTTCCTTTTCACTTTAACAGTACTAGACTTATATAACTTCAATGTGGGTGACCCCTACGTAAATGTAGCAAATATGGAAATTTACTTGGACATAAACTGCCGGAGTGGCTGTAAAGCCAAGTCAACCTTCTAGCCAACACTCCCATACGATGCTATTGACACATTTGAAAGGGTTGTAATACACGATCTGAAAAAATTAGCTCGTAGAAGGTGGTAGGGAACAATCTTACATTGGCCCAGAGGGGAGTGTTGACAGATTTTTAAAAAATGATGCATCATCATCAGACAATAGGGAAATGTGGTTGTGCTGCCCAAAAGTATGTACTTTGAAAAGAGGAATACAAGCAACTTAATATGGCTGACTGTTACGAGAGAGTTAACAAGAACACAATCACACATAGCAACATTGAATATCATGAAAAACTGAGGGAATGGAGGGACAAAGGTTTGATAGAATGGAAAGACTTCAGATTCTTTTACTGTGAACATCCCAAAATACCTGTCCTCTACCTCCTAACCAACATACATAAGAATACGAAGAGCCCACCTGGAAGACCTATTGTCTCTTTTTGATGTCTGCTTGAGAAAACATTCAAGTATATTGTTTTTTTTCACCATATCTGTGTCGGCACTACCTCCATACATTCAAGATAGTAAATATTTTCTCTCACATATTGAAGGAATACATTGGGAGGATGACTTTCTATAGCTGACTTTAAATGTGGGTATTTTTTATTCAAGCATAAAGGACAATGTTAATGCGTGCAGATATTTTTTGAGGGCACGCTCACTGACTTCCCTATTACACACAGAAATTATTCTAGAAATGATTTTGTTCTGCCTTACAAACAATATTTTTTTGCTATACAACGAAGGCACAGCGATGGGCACTTGTTTTGGTCCAATCTATCTGAACTTACTGTTGAGATGGTAGGAGGAGAAGGTAGTCAGCGCCTTGGAAGCTTCCAATTCACATGTTGTCATGTGGATACCTTATACTGATGACATTTTAGCAATTTGGAGGGGAAGCTGGAAACTCTGTACCCTTGGTGACCACTGATTGAATTTGAAACTTACTGCCAATATGAGTAGGACGGAGATTGACTTTTTGGACATAAAGATAACAATCAAGGATAATATGTTTTAAACAGTCGTACATAGGAACATACACTACAAAAGACCGGCCAATGTTTCTTTTAGATGTGATTTTTTGAAACCAGCTTCTCAGCCCAATATATTTCAATGGAATACTCAGGCTGGTCTAGTACATGGTGATTTGTGAGGCACCAGGTTGTGGGATCGATATGTAGAGACTGCAAACTTCCCAATGCAGGTTTCGCTTCATTGGAGGTCACATCATGCCCATAGATAGTGTCAGAAACTGGGTTATTAATTTGGGAAAGACAGACTCGAACTCAATAAACAAAATAGCAACTTAATAAACACAAGCCAAAATACCATTCTTTGAGAATCTATCCTCAACTCCCGGTAGCTATGGCACAAGCAGCAGGCAATGCCCGGATAAATGTGTGATAAGTTCAAACAGTAAAAATAATTTTAAAGCATAGAACACAACACAATAAACATCCCAAACCAATTCAGACAAATAGAGAAAAATGAAATGAGAAAAAAAGAGATGCAAGGGGGACCAGAGATACGCAATGTAATATTTTAAAGGCAAAAAATGGCTAGAAAAGTAGAGCAAGGCAGAGTCCGAGGTTGTGGCACATGTGGGTCCCTCTAAGTCAGATACATCATTGACAAACTCCTGCTAAAACTATTGGCCTTGGTGCCAAAACGTCTGAGGAGGACCAACCTAGATTTCAAAGCCATTTCAAATGTCATTTTATGAGTTGGAAGGATTAGCTGACTCACCATGGTCCAACGTTTTTCACTTTGGCCTAGTTTTTCAGTTCTCAAAATTCTCTAACGGTGGAATGCTGGAAGGCTTGACATGGTTGGATACCCCTAGTGAGCAAGGTTTCATGAGGCTGAATACCTTTACCGAGAGGTCCTGCTCAGCCTGTTTTCAGTGCAGCAAAAAGCGCCAAGTGGAAAAAAGCGTATTTTCTTCCTTGATTTGCAACCTTCTCGGGCAAGTTCAACACCTTGTCTCGAAGAAACCGGGAAACAAAATGACTAAGTCCAATCTTTGCTGGGGAAGTTCTTTCTGGTAAGTCCTATAGCCCCCAAGACAGGCTTCTAGGCACTAGATCTTTCTCCAGTCAGGTCTCCTGCAGGGTTCAGTCTGTTGTGGTCAGTTGGGACCTCTTAGAGTAAGAAGTTCCGCTTTTTGGGTCCCTGGAGTAGGCAAATAGAAGGCCAACCACTTGACCCTTGGACAGCAGCTCCTGGTTCTGGTTGCCAGTAGAAGTCAGGACTCCGTGACTCCTCTTCTTACAACAAGAGTTAGGGTTTTTCTTGATTCCAGCAGAGTCTTTTCCTTTAGGTAGCACTTGTTGTACTTTGATATTTATATGGCTTTTCCTTCCACAGTGGCTGTTTTGGGGTTAATTGGATGCATGTTGTAACTGCTGAATCCCGGAGTCTGCACCCCCCCCAACCCCCCCAAGGACTTTCTTAGCCCTGTATTCTATGTGGTTCGAGCTGTATATTGTGACGGTCATCGGCTGTAGCAGGCATGGGCCTGGCCGCACACACCCCCGCAAGCCCTCAGGCAGCTGTGGGAAACGAGGTAGGCAGTCCGAGACCCGAAGGGACTACAACTCCCAGGAGGCAACGGGGCAGGACTTACGTAACCTCAGCTCACGAGGGGGAACGGCCTACCCTATATAAGCACCGCCTCAGTGAGGAGACGGTGCTTGACAATCATTCATGGAAGCCGACGGCGAGGGAACACTTCCAGTTCCCCTCGCGTATTCTGAATCCTGTAATCCCGTCAAGCTGGAAACTCGCGGACGCTTGCCTTCCCGCTTGGAGTTTCCGTCCCGTTAAACCTGCCGGGCGCCCTCGCGCGCCATCCCTGACCCAGAGTAACCCGAGACCACAGATTGGAGCTCCGAGGGCGGACGCTTTCCTTCCCGCCTCGGAGTAAGTCTTCTGCCTTAAGAGCGGACGCTTTCCTACCCGCCGGACGCCGTGGTGCGCCGTTCCTGACTCCGCGGATCCTGTGAATATACTGAGGAGCTCTGAGCGCGGACGCTTTCCTTCCCGCCTTGGAGTGAGTATGGTACCTTGAGGGCGGACGCTTTCCTACCCGCCTCAAGGTCGAAGATACGAGACCACGCCGTGACAGGTAACAAGTATCTCGTCACCCTGAAATATTACACATTATTCTCGCAGGGAATCAATTCCGAACCGCTGTCTGTGAGATTAACAGGCAGGCGGATTACGTACAGATACTATTGTTTATGACTTGTATCCTAAGCAAGGGGGTGAACACAGTACCAAGGAAGGTACATCTACTCCTACCTAAACCTGTGAGTACCGGAAGGGTTAAGCGTGGGGGGAGCGGGGGTTGTATAGTGCATACCGCTAACACTGATAGATGAACTAACCTCTGTCATTTGTCAATTGTGCAGGACGTTGTTAGGAGGTGCCTATACTGCTGCATTCCCCTGCTCGAGAGCAAGACCCTCAGCGCTACCACCTTAGTGCTTTCACTTCCCTGTTCTCGTGGGTGCTCTTTCCCAGAGTTGTGTCCATTACGCTGTGGGGAAGTGCGCCCTGGAGAATAGGGGGGACTTTCTGCTTGAAGTCGTCCCCGCTGGCTGCTGAGTAAGGTTAGTGGCTTGTTCTTCTCTATCTTGTGCTACTGACATCCCCGACATATATACACTGACCACTCCACAGATGGAAGGTATTGGCTTGTGCAGTTGAGTCTATCCTCGTGTGCCTCCTTCATCCATGAGTAAGCATAGCTACACGTTTGTTTATGATACAGTTTCAGTCATATTTATACACTGAAACAGTTCAAAATATCCCAGACTGCACTCACACACTTTTGTCCTTCAATTAGAATCTAATGCTTAAGCCACCTCCCTCTCACCTATTTTTTTCTTCTAATTTACACAGTGGCATAGCAATGAAGCATATTAAGAAAACAACTCGGGCCATGACTCATGGCATCAAACTCCCCATATAGGTCGTACGACAAACTGTGCCATCTACGACTATGGAGTCGCGTGATACCCGTCCACAAATGCACTTTGGTGTCTCATTAGGAGTATGAAGCACTGTATGAATGTAACCAAACACAAGGTGCTAAAATCCTACAGCACTGCAAGGCCATAATAATGGCAATGCAGTACTAGTGAAATCTCTATTGACATAACATATCACTGCCTTCTATGAACGTAGAGAATTTATTTAGACCCTGATCCATGCACAAATGGATGTTTGTGTTTGGATCTGAATTCTGGGTTGATGCACCAGTCACCCACTCTGCAATTTTCTCCTGAAAAATGTCACCAGAAAAAGCCGGAGGAAATCCATCTGGATAAAAAGCTAAGGCATACATGCAAAACATTGAGTATTTGGTGTTGTAAACACTGATTCCACATTTTAGGCTTCATTCGGAGGTGGAAACCGGAGGAGAAGTAATTATGTCATCCATTAAATGCCCAACACAATGGTGGCAGTAATTACTATGTGTACTAATTATAATTTGAATTCTACAGAACACTGTTTCCCAAACTGTGGTCCGCGGACCCCCAGGGGTCCGTGACACATTCCCTGGGGGTCCGCAGGCAGCAGTTTAAAAAGCACTGCAAAGTTCCTTGTATAATTAGCAGTTTTCGAGCAACAATAAAAGTGTCAAGATAACACCAGTAATTAATGTACCTGCTGGAGAAAGATAAGAGTTTTGTCCAGTGGCAGCTTTGGGATTAATACCCTACTGCAAAGAACGTGTACCATGCAATTTAAAAAACTGTATTTTATGTGCATAGGTCAGTGAGTTACTGCTTTTGTCAAAGAGATTCTTTTGTTTCTGTGCAGCTCCTAAGTGACAATCGTAATCTAGCACAGTGACCTATAAATTGTCATCAAAGAGGTGCTTTCAAACTGCATGGTATAAGTCTTTCATTATCCTGATGCTGCTAAAAAAAGGTTTATTTGGGTGGAAATACATTTTTATTGTTAAAGTCAATTCTAACCACTGTGTTCTGTTATGAATCCTGAGTTTGTGCTTCTCCAGACCAAGCACTCTTTAAAAATGCCTACCAGTATGAATGACATGTGAATCCTACACCTTCTAGTCCCCTTTGCCTTATGTAACATTTTCTATACACTGATTTGAACGAATGAGTCATTGTCTCTATATGTGTGTGATGTTAAGTGTTCCTATAGAGATACTATAAAACAAATTAAATGCATGTGACAGAGGGGCTAAGGAGAGATGACAGACACTGTTGGAGGGTGATAATAAGGGAATAATTGACGAACCCCAACAATGATTGTCGTATCCTGGTGCATAGGAAGGTCTTCATTTACTATTCTATCAAAGCTAATACAATTCAATATATAATGATAAATGTGTTGCAGACTGCACAATTGTTTCCAAAAATCTTTTGGGGGGTGAGGGGGGAGGGGGTCCCAAAGTCCCCTTTGTAGTGGTCAGGCTCCCTCACCGCACTTGGTGTGCACCGTATGGGGACTGGTCTGAAAATATTTGCCAGGGCTGCTTTGGGTTTCTAGTCTGGCCTTGGCAGGAGCAAGAGCCTCGTAGAGTGAAATAAAACCAACCATTTCAAAGTTAGTCACGGAGATGCAGCACCAACCTTCCCATCAAACTTTTTCGTTTTTTGCAAATTCTTTCAATATCAAATATTGAGGGGGATACTTACAACAGAAGTGGCAGAGCGTGTTGTTAGCCTCCTTGGCTTAACAACACTCTCCGCCACTTCAAAAACGCAGGGCTGAACCATATTTACAAGAATATGGTGGAGCCCTGCGTTTCCCAATGCCCTGGCACTACACTTAGCAGTATAGGGCCAACGCAGGCCCCCTTGCACCATAGTGCAAGGGTGTCTCCATGCAGGGGAAGATTATTTATGTACAGGAAGGTCCCCCTTGAAATCTTGAAAGGCACTTTTGTCACTTCTAAATGTGCTTCTTAACGCAGCACAGATGGAAATTACAAAGTGTCATTTTTTTAAAGATTGTTTATGTGCAGGAAGGGTCACCTTCCTGCACATAAACAATCCAAGGCGTTTTGTTTTTTTCATGTGTGCTTGACAAGGCAGCACACATAGAAAAAGCAAAAATGAGGAGAGGGAAACCATTTCTCCTTGTTTTGCCAAGTTAAGACCAGGTTTTCGCTCGTCTTAATTTTGGCGCTGCCTCCTATTTACGCTGCCCTTGTAAATAGGGGGCGGCGTCAAAATCAATGGGTGTTGGGGTGGAACGCCCACCACAACACCCACTGCCCGTGGCTTAACGCTGCCTTGTAAATAAGGCGAAGTCCCTATCACCAGTGGAATGTCGCAAAAAGTGACATTCCAATGGCGATAGGGGCTTGTAAATATGCCCCTAAGGTCCTTAGTAATTCGAGTATTTGTTTTGTGTGCACACGTGTCTATCTTTTTCGAATTACTGTTTAAATGTCTGAAATTTAAATACTACAAATTGATTGGGGGTCCCTGGCTTCCAGTGGTGACTCAATGGGGGTCCTCAGGAGTCAAAAGTTTGGGAACCATTCTAGCTCATGCAGGGCAGAGACGATAGCCTTAGCTTTGTAAACCTTCCCTGCCACTGCAACAGCATGCCCACCATGCATGGTATGCAGAAATGGGTACTGCCTGCAAACGTGTGACATACTGGTTCCAAAGTGCAATAAAGCAAGGATCTTAGCAGACCCCCTCTCTGTTGAGGCACTTTTTATTGGTTGAACTATCCCTGGCTTGAACCAAGTACTGAATGGGACCACGCCACTTAGAGCCAACCAACCCCCTTGCCTCACAGAGATCTCATGAGCAACTTCTAATGGCCTGATTAAGAGAATGTTGGCAAAGTGTAAACCTCTGAAAAAGAGAAGTAAAATAATTATCTCCAGAGGATACTCTGGTGGTGAAATTACCTTCATCGTTTGCATAACATTATTGAGGTTTCACCGATGGAGAATTCTCTGTTGTAAACGACATGTATGGAGGAAGTTAAGCTCTTTCTTGAAAATTATATGTTACCACACATTTTCTAAATCAGACGCTAAGTAACAAGCCTAGAGATGGAATCAAAGCAGCAAACTCTTGTTGATAATGCCTTATCCCTGTAACATAAAATACAAATACATTCTACATGTCTACATCACATAACTGATGGAGAAGGGGAGAGGCAGGGAGATTAGTGACACAGGTGGGCGGGTCGGTGGCACAGGACATCTGTTATCAAACACCCGCTGAGTGACCAGCAGGCTCAATCACTTTTCTGGTATCTTCGTGCGCACAGCAGGCAGGATGCATGCCGGTTCTTTTTCTCTCCGGGCTTTATCAGGACTTTTAGACAAGTCGGTCTCCGTAGCATTTCACGGTTGGCACCGACAGCACGTTTCTTGGCTATACTCAGGCATGTACTTTTTTCTACAGGTTGATTTAACAGGTCTGGGATCTATATTCCCACCAGGTGATTACAGGTGCTCGCCAAATTTTACTCTGTGATGGACCTTTACCTTATATTGTGAATACCTGCAGGAACGGCCACCTCTTGTTGGAGCCACAAGCCATAGACTATCTCGACGTTCGATCTTTACGCGGATTACTTTTATCTGTAGGTACAGGCACTCGTTGCGTGAACGGCAGACCACAGACTTAGTTACAACTATTTGAGACTTTGACTTATTGCAATTTGTGGGATCTGGCACATATTGTGAAGGAACGCACAACTGTTTTTTCTAATTAAATGTCTGCTTACAGACATTCAGAATCTGCGCTTACACATTTACTTCCGGTACTCTGTGTTTTGGGGTGCTGGGTTTCTTTGCCTATACCTTCTAGCCTTGAAAAAGTACGTTGGCCGAAACACGCGTCGGCTGCCAGTGTGTTTTTGTATGTGGATCTTTTGAGAAGAATAGAATAAGAGAATAAAGAGAAAGGAATGTTTTACAGACTCCCTGTGATTACTAGGTTGGTTACTGCCTATACTACACTATGGACTAATTCAGTGTGCCTCGGCATATGTGCATGTCATAAAATACATTGTATTGAACTCCCTCCTACCAGAAGAACGTACAAACCCCTCCACGACCTTCTTCTGGATGAAAGTCAAAACAATCCTGCTAACAAAACACCTACTTCCACTTTCAATGCCAGACTCTTCCCTAGCCCTAAATTCTACACCATTTTCATCCAGATTAACAGAGAACAGGCAAAAGAGTAGAATACCTTCTACCTAGCTCCTGGAAATACGGGCGCACACCGTACATTATGTAATAACTGCTTTATTCTTATGCTCACTGTAACGCATATGATCGCTGTGTGTTATTTTACAGTGCTGGGATACCCCCCACTCTACAAAATTCTCAATAAATAAACAAGCATCGGTAAAGCCAATAGGTTGCGCCTATGCAAGAGCAATTGGCTTTGTCAATATATTTTAGTCAAGTTAAATACCAGTGTGGCTGTAGTATGGCTAAAAGCAAGCAGTGTAAATGAGAGTGGGGTGGAGTGTTGTAAAGTGCAGTGGCGTGGAGTAGAGTGGAGTGTTATGGAGTGGCGTGAGTGGAAGGGTGTAGAGTGGAGTAGAGTGTCAAAGTGGAGTGCAATATATAAACAAGGCCTTCTTTGTTATAAACAACTGCTGTTTGAAACTAAGCGTGAGTTCTTTGCCGAACAGATTAAACTAGCCAGTAACTCAGCAAAAGAATTATACAAAGTAGTTACCAGGCTGGCACACCCACTGCCTGCAACTATCATAACTAGTTTGGATTTCTGCGGGGAAATCGCTACTTTTTTCAAGACTAAAGTGGAAGCCATTTTCAATACTTTTAAGGATCCGGTGGGTAATGTTCCAGGATCTAAGGTAGGTCCTGCATTAAAATATAGTTTGGATAGTTTTCCCCCCTATATCCTACTCAGATACACGTAAGCTTCTTTTATATGCTAAATCAGGTTCACCTCATGATCCATGCCCAGTAGCAATAGCAAAACCTGCTTCTGAACCCATAGCCTTGACTTTGACACCTCTTTTCACTGCTATGTTTTCCGAAGGGCTTTTTCCCAAATTATGGAAAATGGCCTCGGTGCTACCGCTCTTGAAAAAACCTAGCTTGGATACTAATGATCCAAGCAGCTTTCGCCCCATTTCACGCCTCCCTCTGCCCGCTAGATTGGTGGAAAAATATATGAACACTAAATTGATTGCCTATCTATGTGATGCCAAAGCCTTGGATCCCACTCAATTTGGGTTTAGAGAAGGGCATAGCACCGAAACTGCCCTTCTTAAATCCACGGAAGAGATTAGGAGAGGGTTGGACCAGGGAGGTAAGGCAGTGTTGATCTTGCTTGATCTCTCCGCTGCCTTCGATACGGTCCACCATGGAGTGTTGATGGACCGTTTGTCGGCCTGCGGAGTAAGGGACAAAGCTTGGTCTCTCCTTAATTCCTTCCTTTCTGACAGACGTCAGACAGTTGCTTTGGGTGAGTTTGTCTCCAAACCTTTCTCCCTTCCATGTGGGGTTGCTCAGGGATCTTCCCTGAGCCGCACGCTCTTTAATGTTTAGGTATCTCCTTTGGCCACTCTGATCGAGTCTTTCGGCTTCTGTTTAACCTCATATGGCGATGATACTCAAATTGTAATTTCTTTGCAACCAGGGCAGGAAAAGGCGTCGGGGGAAAGGCTACATGATTGTATGGGAGCAGTGGGAGGCTGGATGACGCAAAATTGCTTAAAGCTTAATGCTGGTAAAACAGAGGTGATTTTGTTTGGTAATAATGCTAATCTCTGGGCTCCTTGCTGGTGGCCAGAGGCTATGGGGACTCTTCCAGTACCTTACAGAAAAGTTAAGAACTTGGGTGTAGTACTGGACGAACATCTCACTATGCGTGACCAAGTGAATGCCGTGGTCTCTGCCACCTCCTATATCCTTAGGACCTTAAGGAAAGTTATACCTCTTTTGCCGGCAGACTGTAAGCGTACAGTGGTTACGGCCTTGATTATGTCAAGACTTGACTACTGCAACAGTCTTTATTTGAATATGCAGGAGTGCAATTTACAAAAACGTCATACGCTCCAGAATTCAGGAGCTAGGCTGCTTACTGGAACTCCGAAATGTGCCTCTATTTCTGGCTCAATAAAAAAGCTTCACTGGTTGCCGGTAAAGAAGCGAATTCTTTTTAAATCCCTCTGCTTAGTTTTCCGACCCCTTCAGGATACAGACCCACTTCATCTGAAACAACAATTTCAGTGGCATGTGGCAGGAAGATCGCTACGCTCTCTAGGAGCAAAACTAATTGTACTTCCCATCACAAGGAGAGCTAGATTGGGTGGTAGAAGTTTTGTCGCGGGGGCAGCCAAGGCCTGGAATGAGCTTCCTTTTAGTTTGAGAAACTAAGGATCTATTGTCATTTAGGAAAGCGCTCAAAACATGGCTTTTCTGATTTGCTGGCTTATCGGTTGTTGGGAGGACTGCAGCAAGCGCCGGTACACCTTAGGGTAGCTGTGCGCTATAAAAGTCTTACTAACATAACATAGAGTGTTATAGAGTGGTGTAGAGTAGAGTAGGGTAAAGCGGAGTAGATTGTCGTAGAGTGGAGTGGCATAGTGTGAAGTAGTGGAGTAGAGTGGAATAGAGTGTTGTAGAGAGGTGTAGAGTGAGTAGTGTGTCATAGAATGAAGTTAAGTAAAATGGCATGGAGTTGCATAGAGCGTTGTTGAGTGGAGTAGCGTCGTAGAGTGTTGGGGAGTGGCAAAGAGTTTAATGGAGCAGAGCGTCATAGAGTGGAGTATCGTGGAGTGGAGTAGAGTAGAATAGAGTGGCCTAGATTGAAGTGTTGTTAAGTACAGAATAGATTGGTGTAGAATGCAGTAGCATGGAGTGCATTGGTTTTGAGTAAAGTGATGTACAGCGCATTGGCGTAGAGTGACGTAGAGTGCAGTGGTGTAGAGTGCTGCAGCACAGAGTGCAGCGGCGCAGAGTAGAGTGGAGTGGCTCAGATTAGATTGTTTCAGAGTAGAGTGAAGTGGCATAGAGTGGAGTAGAGTGGAGCAGCTGGGATGTGGAATTCCTATTAGCCCCACCCCCAGGACATATTGTTTGGGGTCAAGGGCAACAAGTTCTAATGTGTATTTTGTCCTTGGGACAAGTAGGCCTAACCCCTTACAGCACAAACTATTTGGCTACCTGTTTACAGTAACACATTAAGGATCAGGGAGGAGCAATGTCTGCACTTAAGGTAATATTTGTGTCCATGGGTTAATGTTGTTCAAACTTGTATTTATGGTTCATTAATGCAAAGCCTTTATTATTAGGGCGAGTCCTCTAAGTAAATGTTGTAAGCTCGGCCTGTACTACTGACATTGGTTCTACTATAAAAATGTGTACACACGTTATCAAAGTTTAGCAATACGAGGCTATGTATAATGCTCCCAGAATGCTCTCTGATTAGATGCAAATATCTGCAGAGGCTTGAAAGCAAGCTTTAGGAGTCTTTGCTTTCAAAATAAAATGTTCACAAGAAAATGCAAGTAGGAAAAAAAACATTTTGCTAAACTACTGTAAACTTTGAAGTACCATTTCTTTGCAACATCACTTAGTAAAATGAGTTGATGTATGCTAGCATATCACAAAGATATTCGTAATTGAAAATCAGTGTAACTAGTTTCAATAGGATTGCGGGAAACATAAAAATAAACATACATTGGCAAAGCCAGCAGGTCTGAAATTGATAGTCAGCGTTTTGGTTATGTCAATGTCTGACTTGGTTTGGCATGGTTTTTGTAAAAACAAATTGGTGTGGGAGCTGCCGGGTCCTCAACATTATAACAAACATTGGCAAAAGCAAAAATGGGTTTTGGCCTCAAAAAGCACACATTGCCACAGTAGTTCCTGGCACTGAACACAACTACTTTGTGTGCTGATATGCTCCTTGTGAAAGAGCAGAATGCGGTCACTCACAGTGAAGCCAGCTGATAGACAGAGACGGAATTTTAATAAACGCAAAATGCCATGGTTAACGCCAGACCGAATTAGGGGTCCAATTATTAAAGAGAGTCTCAAAAGAGTCCTTGTTTTAACTTCTTTTAACTTTCGTGAATTTACAAAAAGTTATAAAAGTGGGACAAGAAATAGTTCTCCTAAAAAATATTTGTGAACTAAATTTAGTATGAGCAAATATGCATGTGTAGATTTGCTCATGCGAAAATCTGAGTGTTTGCAAGTTTACTTTCCCTCCAACCACTTTGCCATGGTCAGGAGTTAAGTTCCAACCTTTCTCAGTATGGGAAACGATGAGAGAAGAGTTGGTGAAAATCCTTAAAACATGCAAGTTAGTGGGTTTGTACAGACTCAAAAGGGCATTCCAACCCTGGAACTATTGCTTACCACTACCTTCAACCCCAGTATGTAGATCTGCAGAAACATGGCAACATAAGGGAATGGCTAGTATTCAAACCCTATTATGCTATGAGCCTGGCATAATCAGAGAGGCTATATCAGAGATCTTATATAATGAGATTGCTGCCATAATTTGTTGCCGCATTACATGGCACAAAAGGGACAAGTGGATTTTGTTACAGGACAAGTAGATTTGTGAAGCAACCTGCCCCCATGGACAAGTAGATATTTTGTGAAATTCCACACCCCTGGGTGCAGGGTGGAGTAATTTAGAGTGGTGCAGAGTAGATTACTGTGAGCGGAGTGGTGCAGAGTAGAGTGTAGTGCATAGAGTGCATTGGCGTAGAGTGCAGTACAGTGAAGTACAGTGGTGTAGAGGTGAGTGGTGCAGAGTAGAGTGCAGTAGTGCAGAGTAGAGTGGCGTAGAGTTCAGGGCAGAGTTCAGTCTTGCGGAGTAGTGTCATAGAGTGTAGCGTGCATTGGCATAGAGTGCAGTAGTGTAGACTGCAATAGAGTGGTGCAGAGTAGAGTGACAGTTTATTGGTGGAGAGTGCAGTGTTGCAGAGTAGAGTGTTGTCACGTGCAGTGGTGTAGAGTGGCATGGAGAGCAGTGGCATAGAGTACAGTGGTGCAGAGTAAATAGAGTGGCATAGAGTGCAGTAACAGAGTACAATGGCATAGAGTGGCGTAGGGTGCAGTGGTGTAGAATGTTGCAGAGTAGTGCAGATTAGGTTGGCGTGGAGTGCATTGGTTTTGAGTAAAGTGGTGTAGAGTGCATTGGTGTGGAGCGCAGTGGTATAGAGTGTAGTGGTCAGAGTAAAATGCAGTGGCACAGAATAGAGGAGAGATGAACGGCGTAGAGTAAAGTGGCGTGGAGTGGTGCAGCGTACATTGCAGTGACAGAGTGGGGTAGCGCGGAGTAAATTGATTCAGAGTAGAGTGAAGTGGCGTAGAGTGGAGTAGGGTAGAGTACAGTGGCGTTGAGTAGAGTGGCATAGAATGGATTGGATAGAGTGTACTGGCATACAGTGGCATAGAGTGGAGTGGCCTAGACTGGAGTGGTGTGGAGTGCAGTGGTGTGAAGTAGAGTAGAGCAGGGTAGAGTTAATTGGCATAGAGTAGCGCGTTGCAGAGTAAAGAGGCATAGAGTGGAGTGTTGCAGAGTAGACTGGAGTCAAGTAAAGTGGAGCATGTAAGGTGTGGTAGCATGCTGCCATTGCAGACAACACATCTTCAACTGAAATGACCATTACATTTGCTCGGACATACAGTTTTACTGATAAAAGTATACAGCACGCAAACCATTTAAATATATGTTCCCACCACCCTTCAGAATTACAAAAAAATACGTTTTGTTTGTGCTTCCCTAATTCTGAAATATCTGCAGTTAATTTACAGACATTTATATTTTGTTGTGTGCTAGAAAAAAACTAACACTGTACAGCCTTCCGTCCAGCACTGAACACCCCCGGTAACCAGAACGTTTGTCACTTAAATCCTATCACTTTGAAGTCAGAGAAAGAAAAGTAAACACCAAGCTCCTTCAGAAGACAGAGCCTTACATTTGACCTATCTTTTAATGACAAGATGAGAACAAGATTTAAAGGCCTGTTTTAAGAAATCAATCACTGGTGGAAGGATACCATAAATAGGGTATTGGTCAGGGAGGGACAAAGTCAAGATGGGCAGCTACACCAAAGAGAGCCAACGGATAGAAAGCAAGCAAATGTGAGTTGTAAACCACATAGCCAATGGTAGGTAATGGACGGAAAGCCAATTGTTTTTATGTAAAAAACTGAAAACATCAACATAGCTATCTCAGAGAAAGCATTTTTTAATGGCCACATGTTAACATATTTGGCACTACATAAAACAATTAGGCGAGTATTCTTCCACCGACTCAGATTGAGATATTAGGAATATTTACACAACTGCCAAGTGACCTAAATCAAGAGTAAAACCTTCAACCAGTCTTGGCTTTTTAGTCAACTGTGTAATTTGTAAACCCGCATTTCTGATGGGATATTTTAAACTACACAACCCAGAATGCATAGCGCCACTCAAAAGGCAATTAAGGCTGAACGCGTCCCAAATCATGAGATAAGAGGTGACTTGACAGTCATGGAGGGCGTAAATTAAAGCAAGGATAAGACATATCGACATTACATTTGAGAATGAAAAAAACAGTCTTCAAAACTGTGGAAACCTCAGAGTCGAGTAGAGAACGTGTTTTGGCGCTTTTCTGACTGAACTCACGCCCCCTTCGCTATGGCAATGCAATGCGCTCGGCGCTCCAACTCTTACAAAGCAGCGAGAGACGTGAAAAGATTAAACAGGAAAGTTTCCTCGCTTTACCCACACAGTGGCGCCATTCATCTCTTCTTGGATTCCTTCCAGGCGGGAAGAAAGGATGCGGTCCCTTTCCCCGATGACAAGAGGAGTGCTTCCGAGGGCGGAGGGGTGCCGGGCTGTTCCTGCGGGTCTGGGTGCACCACGAGGGCTTCGCGCGCTTCCTACTGAGGGAGCGCGAGGCCGCGCGGCGGCTGCGGGCAGCTCCTCCCAACGATGGAACGGTTTCTCCAGAATATAATTTCAGAACTCTCCTCCGCTGGAGGGCCGATTAGTAGACGAGTGGTTTCGAATTACAAGCGCGGCTTGTGGTTCCATGCTTTATGGTTGTCTCCTTCAACTTTATGCTCAAGTCTCGGTCACATTCTCCATCCTCCCTCTTTACGTCACGCCTGTGCCTTAGGTTCTTATTTATTGAAGTGGAGTGGTAGCCGGCAAGGCCGTGTTCATTTACTTTTGCAATTTTAATACAGAGCGGACATGGTCCGAGGGCAGGAGGCACCGGAAGATGAGGATTGTGCCCGGAGTTTGTTTCCATTCTATATTTATGTGAAACCAAATCAAGCGGGGAAGCATAGCGCGCGTGGAGACCACACCTTCACTATAAAAGCAGTGACTCTTGTAATTTGTGGCCCCAACGTCTTTCTTGCTGCCCTCATATTTCTTGGGCATTCACTGAGCGCAAGAGGCTGTAGCTCAGGCTCTGCAAGGTCCTTGTATGCGTAAATACCCGTCTTTAAGCAGCCGCACCTACCATATCTAATGTTTAAGCAAGGCTTCGTGGCGCTGTATGTAAATTGGCTTGAAGCTGTGCGAGATGCGGGAAGCAAATATTGTCATCCACACATCCTGACTCTTTCTAAGAGTCAAGGTTCCGGGTGTCACAGTGCAATTCTGTCTCACAGTGCACTTCTCTCTCCTTCACCTCTTTCATCTTCAACTTGAAAGGAATGCCTGATTTGGAAAAAAATCAGCCGATTGTAACTTTACGTTACCCTGCAGGAAAGTTCACTGCTGCAGTCCTTCCCTCGAAGTTCATCTTTCAACAATAGAAACACAACTCTCAACTATTTCTGCCTATAGCACCAGATAACTATCTCTTTATCTTGAACAGTTGCTCCTAGTGCATTCATTTATATCGCTTATTCTAAAGTATTTTGTATTTAGTTTTACATTGGGATAAAACCAAAGCGAAAACAAAAATTTGCTCTGGCTATTAGCGACTCGGGTGTTCGACGTGCTTTTTGGCTGGATGATGTCACTTTAAAAAAAAAAAGGAATTAGCCACTAAATAAGGTAACAATTAGCAGAGGCGACACTTTTCTTAACACCAGGACTACTTCTCAGCTGCTTGTGTAGAAAAAAGAAAAACTTTATATGAAACAATTGTCCTTGGGTCTATTTTAACCCTGTTATGCCCGTAATTGCTGGCATTATTACAGCATAACGCACTATATTAAAACAAGCATTTCAATGGAATAGGCCTCACAATTTCGAGAGTTTGAGCTATTGGCATTGTAAATATCAATGTCTTTCATTTGTGTTTTGAAAACCTGCAAGCGGTGCGTAAACACGCACTTTGTACTAATAGTCCTGGCTTACGAAAAGCAGGGCTGGCAGTAAAAGAGGCGCACTTACTGCCAGCCTTGCTTCTCGTAAGCAACTACTATAAGTACCAAGTGCTTGTATATCACACCGCTTGCAGGTTTTCCAAACACATAACTAAAAGGCATTGATATTTACAATGCCAATAGCTCAAAATCTTGCAAATGCAAGACCTATTGCATTGCAAATGCTTGTTGTTTGTGTTACTGTCCACACACGCTTACTTTTCCCTTACAGCAGCCTAGGTGAATTCCTGAGCGAGGATCAATTCCATAGTTTAGTGTAGAGAGAACAAATGACTGCACCACTATTTCGAGGTATTGTTCTGGAATCAACTGTCTGATGCTCCAAAGCTGTCTAAGTTGGACTTGTGCTCTGTTGGCCATGGCTGCGATGTGGCTGTGAAGATTGAGATGATTATCAAGAGTGATGCTGAGGGATCTGGGACTGTGGACAATGGCGGGTCAACCATCCAGGACAGAAAGGTTAGCCATCCATTCTTTTACTGGCATTTTTGCTTTCGGAGGTGAGATCAAAAGAAATTCTGTCTTAGTTGGGTTGAGTTTTCAATCGGATCTTTTTAAAGAGTTTTTGAAAGCAGGGGAACATCTTCTGGAGAAGAGATTTTCAAGTATATTTGGGTGTCTTCGGCATAGAGGTGGAAGAGAATCCAAGAGTTTTTGAGAATCCCACATAGAGGCTCTAGGTAGAGGTTAAATAGGATTGGGATCATTCTGTATGTAATCCGGTTACCAATATAATGTAGTTATTGTTTTTTCTGATGGTGTTTTTTAGCTTTAATGTCTGGTTTTTAAAATGCATTTCAAAGTTCTTTCCATATCTTTGTATGTCAAAACATATCTGTAATTTCTTTTTTTTTCTTCAATAGAAAATGCTAAACTTAAAATCAAAAAAGAGGGTTGGGGAGAGGATTGAACCTTGGGGAACCTCTTGGTGAATGCTGACTGTTCATGAGAGTGAGTCTCCCCCATTTTCACAATTTGGGAACGGTTGGATAGGTATGAGGACAACCTGTTGAGGACAGTGCCTCCACATCCTATGCGAAGATCAAGAGTACGAAGGAGGATTCAGATGGTTGACTGTGTCAAACGAAGCGAATAAATCCAGGAGGCAGAAGTTGCCAGAGTTGAGGAATCTGAGGGAGTCATCGACTATTTGGATGATTGCAGTTTCTGTACTGTGACCCTTGCAGAAACCTGATTGCAGAGAGTCTAGGAGATTGGTTGTTTGAATGAGTGAGGCTAGTTGGGACGCTACACAACTTTCGATGACTTTGCCTAAAAATGGGAGTCTGGAGACTGGCGGCAGTTGTTCAGGTTATCTAGATCAAGAGGTGTTTTTTTCAAGAGAGGGGTGATTTGGCCCATTTTTAGTCGTTCTGTTAAGAGGCCCTGTTTGAGAGAAAAAGAGAACCTGGGATGGTGTCTTTCTGGTGGTTTGACTTTGGAGATTGTTCGTTGCAGGTCATGTTCGGAAATTGGAGAGAAGGATGACCATGATTCTAGTCGCTTGCATGGTAGATTCTCAGTCATTTCAAAAGGGTCATTGATGGGCAGCGAGATATGGTTGTCTGTAACTTTTTTTATCAAATAAACCCACAAAGTTGTTGCAACGGGCCACTGATGACTTAGGAGCCGAAGTGGTGGAGGTGTTAGTAATCTGTGCAATGACCTCGAGCAGGTGCTTCGGTCTATTCTTTGCAGAACTCACAAGGGCTCTGATAGGGGAGGATTTAGCTCTGAGGATTTGATGTTTATAAAGTTTTCTTGCTTTGCAGAGCTTAGTCATACTCGGGTGGGACAGCGCTTTTCTCCATTCTTTATCACATTTTCTGATCAGATTTCTATCTTCATAAAGCTCTTTATAGAATCAGGGCCTGGAGGGTTTAGGTCTAATTAATTAGAATTTCAGGGTTGCACATTTGTCGATAAGAGATTCCATGCAGGAGTTGTACTTGTTGGTGGCTCATTAATGTCCATATGAGGTGTGATCGACATTAGGGTGGGAAGGCTATGACAGCCATGGATCTTGTGTCAAGGTTGGATGTCTCCCTGTGTTGCTTTGCCCTCCCAAATTAATAGAAATACAGCACTCTCCTACAGACGCACACACACGGGAAGCAAGTAAAACACCTGGAAAGGGGTTTCACTCTCATAAAATGAGGCACATCAGAAGACAGTTTTCAGAATAAAGCATGGGGTTTTATTTGAGCAACAGAAAAAGGTTTTCCCAGATGTCAAATGAAACACCATGCAAATGTGTGTGTGCAAGCAATAATAACACACTCACAAGTAAGCAAATGCAACTGTTAAATGCATCGAATAAAATCCAAGCTGATAATGATAATAATACTGGACCTCCACTGCAAGAAATGGGCACTGTTAAATGCAAGTAATCAAACGCAAGGAATAAAAGGAAAGCATGAAAAGATATATACACTGTATACATCAGATGATTATAACCACTGGAGACTTGAATGTGCACACAGACACATCACAATGCTAATAATCAGAGAAAATACATCAGCCGTTGAAATAACTTAATATTAGCTCACACCAGACTGGGGGATTCACAGCCGAGGTCAAGAGACTCAGCAAGCAGGGAACTGCTACACTGAATAAGACCCATCCGTTCCTTCAGGTCAAAACAAAAATAACGCTTTCCAAGTCAACCGACCACAGTTTTATAATCTCCATGCACTAGAAATTTCCGAGAAGACATTCTCTGCGCCAAGGAAATTTACTGGAGGTGGCCTATCTCCCACAAGCATTCCAAAGGCGTTCTCACGCATTCTTCTGCGCTCCCACCCCTTAACTTAGTGAAGCTTGAGTAAGGAGCAAACATCTCCAAAAGTACAGAAAACAGTCTTGAACGTGGATAGCCTATACAATGTGAGTGCTCTGGGGGCCTGCTTGTGTGTGCAAAGATCAAGCTAGACAGATTCAGAATTCATGAGGGCATGTCAAAGCCAATACTAAAAACCTCATAAACTTTCCAATGTACATAATTAACATTTGAGCACCAATGCCTATAACACTACGCTCCAAGACAGAGAAGTACATTCCACACCTTTCTCTCTCGCTCATGCTTTCAAATGAACATCCCACATATTCTGTTTCTGGTAACGCTGTTCTACTCTGTGAAAACACTACCACACTGCAGCTTTAAGGAGACATGAAATCAAAGTGGAAATAAAACACATAAAATCAATTAAAACAATGGTAGTCAAAGGTCATTACATGGAATTGCCTCTGGCACTACAGTCCCTGAACCATATTTTCTCTTTTTTTTTTTGTCTTGCCTGTATGTTTTGGTATGCGAGCCAGTTTGGGAGAATGGAATCTGCATGTGATCGTACCAGTTGACTGGGATGTGCTCATAGGTCTTTAGATTGGAGGAGTTGGATGTTTTCAGATCCGGAATGGCACCTTTGAAATGTGTGGGTTTATGGTAGTGTTGTGTAAGATCATGAGCATTGAGAAAGAAGGTAAACATGTCCACATAGCTGTTGCCCACGCTTCCCAAGTGGATGTTGAAGTCACCAAGGAAGATATTGTTGTCTAAGCTGATAAATGAAGAAATCCATGCATTCCTCGAAGAAGGTGTTGTTTAGACCCTGGAGGATGGTAAATCACATTCAATCTGAGGTTGTAAGTGGACAGTTCCTCTGACATGCATTAGTAAGACTGAAATTGAGTCATTGGTTGGGTTCGACATCTCAGGGAGTTTCAATGAATGAGTGCAAGACCTTCAGCTTGTCTATCTTCCCAGTCGCTAAGCAAAATGGAGTCGTTGGGAGGAAGAAGGAGGTCTTGAGCGTGGTTAGATAAGACATTGAGCCACATTTCCGTGAGGATCAAGATGTCAAGATTATGAGTCTGGACCAAGTCTGATATCTCTAGACAGTGTTGGACTGCAGACCGACAATTATGTAGCATGCAGCTAATGGAGAAGCTGTTGTCTTTTGTACTTGGCTGTTCCCGGAGAGTAGTTGGGATTTGTATCAAGTTAAGAGACTGACTGTGGCTCTCAAACAAGGAACAAAGCTGCCGCCAGAGACCTAGTAAAACACGACTCCACCTCTGATTTACTAGACTTCTCCCCGTGGATCCTTAATGAGTAAGTCCTAAAAATAGTAAACTTAAGATCCAAGGGTGTCCCAGGGCCCAACGGCCCCCAAACGCCTTGTTCCGGCAAAACCCACAACTGTGGTCTAACCATCTGACTCCTCTTTTTTCAGATATTTTAGCCTCCAATACGAGCCCCGATTCCTGGAGCGTAAGTATTCTAAGCCCAATATACAAGTCGGGTCCTCGTTCAGACCCCTCAAATTATAGATTGATTGCGTTAATCGACGTGGAGGCGAAAATATACCCGTCGATCCTGCTGGCAGATTTAGAGGACTGGGCGGCACAAATAAATCTCCCTCACACGCAAACTGGATTTAGGGTTGGGATGGGCACTCTTACGAACATTTCTGCTGTAACCCTCCTAGCCAACCAAGCCCTCGCAAAATCAAAGCCACTGTATGCATGCTTCTTCGTCCTTAAAGCGGCCTTTGACAAAGTCTCGAGAGCCATGCTATGGGCAAAAATGCATAATTGGGGGGTTCCAGCCAAGTTGTTGGAGGCTATAATCAACCTGTATTCTCAGACGTGGGTGCAGATCAGGAAAGGAGACGGGCTCAGCATAACTAACAAGATCACAACTCTCAACGGGTTAAAACAAGGCTGTGTGCTGGCGCCTTGCCTTTTTAACATTTACAACGCTGACCTGGATGAGCACCTTCGGTCAATTCAATCCGACCCTCCAATCCTCGGCAAAATTCCTACACCCAGCCTTCAATACGCGGATGATATCGTTCTCCTAGCGCAAACACCGGTTGGTTTGCAATGATTAATCACCGAACTCTGAGCCTATACCACCTCTGTTCAATAAACCATCAATCACCAAAAAACGAAGGTGATGCGCTTTGTCAAACATCTTAAAGCAGTGAAAAACCATAAATTGACTTGGACCTTGGACAGGCGACCTCTTAAAAAATAAACTCGCAGACTGCTCTACCGGTCATCTACTAAAGGTTACTGCAGCAAAATTCATCCCCTCCATCTCATATGGTACAGAAATCTTGAAAGCCAAAGATTTGAATTTAATTTGAATTTAATTTTTTGAATTTAAAAGCATTTATTAAGCGCACTTTTACCATGCGGTTTCATGGCGCTTTGTGTGATGCAGTGGTCGTCAGCAGCGGAAGGCTAGGCAGTGTAAGCTCGCACGAATAGGAAGGTTTTAAGGTCCTTCCGAAACTGTACGTAGGAGAGCGATGTGCGAAGGGCAGCAGGAAGGGAATTCCAAAAAGCTGGAGCGAGAGCAGCGAACTTCGCTCCACCAGACTTCTGTTTCTTGAAGCAGGGAGTGGCCAAGAGAGCCATATGGGTGGAGCGAAGTTCTCGGCCAGGGAGATGGGGCTTAATAGCGGAGCATATGAACTCAGGGGCGGTGCCCGACCTAGCCTGAAAGGTGAGGCAGCCAAGTTTAAAAAGGGCGCGCTCTCACCGGAAGCCAGTGCAGTGCTTTAAGCAGTGGAGTGGCCCGATGATATCTAGGTAGGCCGTGAATCAGGCGGGCAGCCTGATTCTGTATCAACTGTAAGCGGTGAATCGCATAAGCAGGATCCCCATTGTAGATAATGTTGCCATAGTCAATGCGCGATAGTACCATGGCCAACACAATGATCTTTAAAGCAGAAAAAGAAAAGAAACGAGAGACTTTCCTGATTATCCTGAGGGAAAAAAAGCAAGAGGAAACCACTGAACCAACTTGTGAGTGGACAGAAAGTTGTGAGTTAAGGAGAATCTCAAGAGTTTTGACTTTAGGTACGGGAAGAGGGGGGACACCAAGTGACAGAGGCCAGCAGGAAGGAGACCACGGGCTGCAACCACCTCCGGTCAAGACCAACTCGGTCTTGTCCGGGTTGAGTTTGAGGTGGTTGCAGTTCATCCAATCCTGAATAAATGTCATAACTGTCTGGACGTTAAGAGCAGATGAGGAAGAATGGGAAAGGTTGAAGATTAGCTGGAGGTCATCGGCGTAAGTAAACACCATGACCTCCAGCTTTTGTAACGAAAAAATGAGGGGGTAAATGTATAAGTTAAATAAGAGAGGGGAGAGTGATGAGCCCTGAGGAACCCCGCACTCCACCTTACAGGGGGCCGCAGTGAAATCGGCCAAGTGGACCGCTTGAGCCCTCCCTGCTAGGAAGGACTCAATCCATGAGAAGGCCAAGCCTACTATGCCCGCCGCCCTGACACGGTTAAGGAGGATGGAGTGGTCCACCGTGTCAAAGGCGGCGGACAGGTCCAATAGGATCAGGGCTTGCGGAAGGTTGATGTCAATACCTTCACGCAGCTCGTCTATTACCGAGATTACCACCTTCTCCGTGGAGTGCAGGGGGCGAAAGCCAGCTTGACAAGGGGAGAGGCAATGATTAGTCTCTACATGGGTGCTTAAGGTAGTCGTGACGTGGGTTTCAAGGACTTTTGCTAGATAAGGCAGAAGGGAGATGGGGCGGTAGTTGGAGGGGGAGGATGAATCGGCGTCAGATTTTTTAATGATGGGTATAACAACCGCTGATTTGTGTAGACTGGGGACAATTCCTTTCCTTAGCGAATCATTGAGAAGAGTCAAAGGTGGGGTAGGGCAAGCTAGGTAGATTTCCCTAAGAATATGGGCTGGGGCAAAATCCAGGGGAAGCCCGATTTAACCCGATGAAGCAGCGGGGGAAGTGTGTCATTGGTTAACAGTGGAATGAAATTTAGTTTAGGGGCCGTGGGGGGCGGGGAGGGATTGACAAATGTAGGGGAAGGCGGGGAGATGTTAAATTTGATTTTGGCAACTTTGTCAATAAAGAACTCGTTGAGCGAGTTACAGAGGGACTGAGAGGGGGGAATAATAGCCGTAGCTCTGCTGGATAATGCCAGTTCATGGACCGTGGAGAAGATTTCCTTCGAGTGGGACTCTGCTGCCATTATCCTGCTCGTATAGAACTCGGTTTTGGCCTCAAGAATGCCCTTTTTATAGGTTTTTAAGACAGACAAATAGGTTGTCTTTAGCGCGGGACTATAGGTTCTTCTCCAAGCTCGCTCGGCTCTCCTTGCAGCTAATTTCTTTCCTTTTAGGTCTGGAGTAAACCATCGATTGGCATGGGCCCGCTTGACTGTAAGCCGCCTCAGGGGGGCGAACTCATCACCCGCCAGGGTCAGCCAGTTGTTAATAGCGGCCAGTTGGGAAGTAGCTGCGAGGCCTGCAAGGTCGGGACTAGTTTTGGCCAAGGTTGAACAGAGAGAGGGCATGTCGGTTTTGCCCCATTTCCTGACCCAGGTGTTTTTGGGGAGCGGGGGTTTGGCCATCGGGGTCAATGCGAGGGAGAAGGTAATGATGGAATGATCTGACCAAGAGCACGGGGATATTGTAGGGGATGTAGATGGAATGTTTAATGCCCAGATTTGATCCAACATATGACCATGTATGTGGGTGGAACTTTGAATGAGCGATGAAAAATTCAAAGTGATCATAAGATCAGTGAACTCTTTAAATTGGAGACTCTCAGCAGGGTCATTGGGCCAGAAATTTAGGTCCCCTAAGACTAGTACTGATGAGTTGTTAATCACCAGAGTAGCCAGGAGAGCCTGAATACTTGGGAGAAAAGAAGGGGTTGGTTGAGGGGGGCGGTAGATTAGGACAAAAGTGAGGGGTGCCTGATGAAGGGTCGAGCGGGCTACGAGATAGTCTACGTCAGGGATAGGTGGGGAAGGGAGAATCTGAAAGCTGAAATCCGTCCGAGCTATTAGGGCCACTCCACCACCCCGTTTGCCCTCTGGACGGTCCGCTCGAATGGCGGAATATAGTGGGGGCAATGCAGCTAACACGTTGGGTAGGGAGTCAGCCTTGAACCAGGTCTCAGTTAGACATAAGAGGTCTGGTTCATGGGTATCGATGTAATCAAATAGCTCGTACTGATGATTGACCGCAGACCTAGTGTTTAGGAGCGTGGCTGAGGTACTACATAGCGGAACAGGAGGGACTGATGGGGGTGGGAGGGTGATAGAAGACATTGTGGGTGATAAAACTAAATGTGGAGAGATCGTGGGAGGACGATGAGGAGGGGGGGTAAATAGACCGAGCTGTCTCAGGTAAGTAGTTACTAGGGGGTCAATGACTCCTGGGGCCCAATAGGAGCATAGTTGGGCTGGCGGATACATAATTAAACAGGCAGCGTCTCGTGCCCCTAGCCCCGGTCGGCCGCGGACGGGCGCAGACGGGCTTAACTCAGGCGCAACTCCGGCGCGCCTTCGTCGCGCCCGCTGCGCTGACACATACTGCCCGATTTAATAGGGGCGGAGCGGTGGTGGAGGGGCAGGGCTGGGATGGAAAGTCAGCCCAACCAAAGATGGCGCACGCTGCCGCTGGGAGCCCGCAAACACGCCAACCCAAGCTAGCAACCCACCTCTGAAAGCAGAATTAGGTAAGAACCTGCACAAACTTTGAAGAAAAGTTAGTGGCAATTTAAAAATGCAGTGCAAACATAATAGCGCCTACGCTCGTAATCAGCGGGGGCGGAGTGCAGGGAAATGGTGACGAGCTCTCCAAGTGTTTACCGGTCAGCCCACTGCCACCGGGCCACTGGCAAACACGAAGGGGGAGAGGATCGCGCTCCTAAATAGGGGCGGAGCGGTGGTGGAGGGGCAGGGCTGGGATGGAAAGTCAGCCCAACCAAAGATGGCGCACGCTGCCGCTGGGAGCCCGCAAACACGCCGACCCAAGCTAGCAACCCACCTCTGAAAGCAGAATTAGGTAAGAACCTGCACAAACTTTGAAGAAAAGTTAGTGGCAATTTAAAAATGCAGTGCAAACATAATAGCGCCTACGCTTGTAATCAGCGGGGGCGGAGTGCAGGGAAATGGTGACGAGCTCTCCAAGCGTTTACCGGTCAGCCCACTGCCACCGGGCCACTGGGCTGAACCTAGCACAATCAATCCTTTTCAAGAAATTGTTTGCAATCCCCCGTCACATCCCGCAAGCTCAAATTCGACTAGAATACGGTCTAAGAAACCAGATCCCCGATAGACAAGGCGCACTAGTCAAGTACTATTGGAGGATGAGGAACGCTGAGGACAGCACACTCGCTCACAATTGCTGGGTAGAGATTGAAAACTAAGCCAGGCTTAATAATTCAATCTTCAAAGTTCTGAAGGCTTCGCTCTCGGCTTTGCAGCTTGAGGAGGCCTGGTATACTGCTCCTACCTACTCCGGCTTTAAATCTGTGGTCAACAAAGCAATAAAACAGAATTCATTATCATTGGATAAAACAGCTCTAGCAAAAAAATCCCACACATGGACTGTGATACAGACATACCAGAGGCTGCAACCCCAACCTTATTTGCTGGATCATTTTCCTCATCAGAAAAATCACTTCTTCGCGTTACTAAGGCTTGGGTCATATCTATCTGAGGACCTAACCCCGAAATGGAAATACCCATGACAATCAAAGGAATGCCGCCTATGCGGGGTAGGGTATGAGTCCTTACTGCATCTAATAAGTATCTGCCCTGTCCTAGCAGAAACACGCAAAACGGTCCTTCGGGAGGTGTTCAGGAAGGAACAAGTAAGAACTTGTAGAGCAGCAGTGATTCATTGTCTCAGAGGCTCATCAATCCCACTGTCCTGCAGTGCCATAAACTTTTTGAAAAACGCGGCAAAAGAACTGGACAAAATAGAATCTGCCAACCAACTGAAGTAGTTTTAGATCATTCAGCCCTGAAACCCCTCTATTGCACTGCTTGCACGTTTAAATACCTTTTTAACTATCGCTCCTTGCTTTAAATAAATATATATTTTTTATTAAACAATAATCAGCTTGCATAAGTACGATGTGTTCATAAATTGGGTAACATACAATTTCAATAGTTTACAAAGTCCGTTGTACAGAACATGTCATAGCATTAGTAGTGCCTCTTAATACCGGCTCGCGGATCTCCCCCCCCCCCCCCCCCCCTCCCTGCCTCTCCCAACCTAACTAGTCTATACCCCTCCGAACCCCCTATAATGTTCCCACTGCTGCCAAATTTTCTCCCATTTCTTCAGGCATCCCCGACTCGTACATTGTTTTTGCAGCTGCGCAGCACCAGTCCATATCTTTTCCCCACTGGGAGACTTTAGGTGGCTGGACCGCCCCACATGCCCCAGCGATGTTTCTTTTGGCCACCATTGCTGCCATTTGTAGCCATATTCTCTGACATTTAGGCCAGGACAATTCACCTGACACACACAGTATATGTCACCTGGCATCACGGGGGACCTCTTGTTCCAACACCTCTGACATAATTCTGCCCACTTTCCTCCAATATTTCTGTATGAGCGGGCAGTCCCACAGTATATGAAAAAATGTTGCCCTCTGAGTACATCCCCCTCTGACACTCTTCCATTGGGATGTGTCCTAACTTATACATGAGTGTGCTGGTGTAGTAGGACCTATGGAATATCCGCAATTGGACTAATCTGAATCGCGCTCTGATTGCTACCTCTCCGGGACTCTGTACAGCCTCCGCCCAGTCATCGTCTTCCAACAGTCTCACTTCGGATTCCCATGCTTCTCTGACTTTAATTAAGAGATCCGGCGAGTTATTCATGCTTCTTTTATATGTACAAGACAATGCCTTCTCTGGGTGCTCCTTGCTTTTTGACAAATTTGTCTATGTCCTGTTCCATATGTTCAAAATCAAAAATGCATATTTTATGCACGTTTTATCCATGGTGGTTTTTTCCACCCTTTTATGATTTTTATTTAATGAAATCAAATAAAAGTATATTTGACTTGACTTGGTATCAAGTTAAGAGAGGATGAGCATGCCCTGGGGTGGTGTGTGAACGTCTGAGTGTGATCAGAGATGATGGTGGAGATCGGGTAGCCCCCTGAAGGAAAAAAAGGAGGAGGGGGCAGCAGAATTTGAGGCTGCGTAACTCTTAGGGAGATAGAGGGGGGTCTGAATTATCTAGGGGTGATTGACGCCGATTGGGTCTGGGCAGGCTGCTGTCTCTTGGTATGCTGGAAGGATGTGGGGGAAGGATCCGCAAGCGGTTGTGAGGATAACATGGATGAGACGACAGAGAGTCATTTAAATTGAGTAGAGCCGATGTGAGGATGTCCATTCTTTGAGGGTAAAGTGTGAGAACAAGGAAAGGAGCTTGTTGAGCAGAGGATAGTTATGTACAGCAGTTATGGGAGTAGTGGGGTGGGCTGACCGGGATGGACTCTGAGGGGTTGCAATGCAGGTAGGGGAAGGCGTGGTTGTTGGTATCTGTTTTTGGTAGATGTATGGACAGGGGACGGAGAAGGTAGAGAGGAAAGGGGAGATATGTGGGCCGATTCAGGGGATGAAAAGAGGGTAGCGGCGGCAACTGAGTTGGGAGATAACTGTTTGAGGGAGGTTGGAGAGTAACGGTGCGGGGTGGTCTGTTGGGGGTGTTCCAGGTCTGGTATTGGCAGTGAGCTATGGGTTGTGGGAGGTCTGTTGGGTTGTAGAAGAGTCCGGGGTGAGAGGTGCTGTCTGGATAGACTGGCGGGGGAAGATAATGGGTAAGGGGTGTTATGGGTGGATGGAGGGGAGGGGTAGCATTGAGGAACTGATGGTGAGATAAATTAAGTTTATTGTGACCAGGATTGTGTCATTGGCTTGGAACATGATTTTCCTATTGTTGTAAATGGATGTAGAAAGGTTACCCGAGAGACCAAAGAAGGTAGTGCATTTGAGTTCACGACCAAAGGAGATGCTAGAAAGAGATACGGATGAGAGAAAATTGCATAAGGACCTGATCCATAAGTCTGTGTTGTGAGAGAAGAGGAGGAGGTTGGGTCTGAGGAAGCCTTTGCGTTGGTAATGATATTGGTCTGTGAAGAGGCCTTCCGGAAAGTCCCTCAAAGTCCTATGTTTCATGTTTTTCATTGCGTGTTTGAAAAGATTCAGGGGTATTTGATCTTGACAGCATTGGAGCCAGATCTGGAAAGGGGCGGTTGGGGGGGAGCTGTTGGCCGTGGGCGTCTTAGTCATGGTGGAGGCTTATGCCGGTTGGGAAGTTGTAGTTATGACCTAAGCAACTATTGCTAGAGTAAGGATAGCCGTCACGTGGTTGTCCACAGCCATTGCGAAGCACTCTGTGTTCTTATTGGTCTGAAAGAGACCTCAATCAGAAGTCTTCGGTAGTGGAACTGGTTTTGGGATCCCAAAATCATCAATATGATGAGCTGGTAGGTTAGGACAGATATCCAAGGTTGGATGGGCTTGTTTTGTTGGAGTTCAGGAGCCAGAACAGTTGTAACATTGCAGGAGCCTAAACAAAGTGTCGCAGGCTTCAATAAGGTCATTTGAATTGGCCTTCTGAGGATTGAGGCTGGCTTGTGGCTGTTCCAACTAAAGCTACAATGAGACCTGGTCCTTCCATGTGGCACCTCCCAGCGCTTTAATGATGGAGCACCTGCCCTGTGGTGGCAGCTGAAACCTACCCCATGGCAGCACTCTCACCTTGGCATGCAGAGGCACTTCTAGCGCAGGACAACAGGACGGGAAGACGTAAGCCAGGTAGATAGCCTGTTACATCAGCCAATAATTGACTTTAGGGGCATGGTGTTGCTGGGATGGGCAGAGTAGACTGGACGCCTCATGAAGTTGGCAATCAAAATAAGGGGGTGAGCTCAGGATGTCACTGGACCCAGGGGCCCAGGCTGGATCATTGTCCCACTAATGAGTGCTGTGCCAGTATGCTATTGACATGTTTGTGCTGCCACCCGTAAAATTTACATCGTGGCCTCCATATGGACATAAAATGCTGACATGTTTTAGGGATATGGGTCAGAAATACACAATTCATTTGAAAACATATAATGTTGGTGAGTTCAGGGGTGTGCAATTTAATAAAATATCTATTTGTCCGTGGGGCAGGTTGCTTCTTAAATCTACTTGGCCTGTAACAAAAGCCTCTTGTCCCTTTGGTGCCGTGTATTGCGGCTACAAATTATGGCAGCAATATCATATAAGAGCTCTGATATAGCCTCTCTGATTATGCCAGGGCTCATACCGTAGTAGTGTTTGAATACTTGTAATCCCCTTACGTTGCCACGTTTCCGCAGATTTACATACTGGGGCTGAAGGTAATGGTAAGCAATAGTTCCAGGGTTAGAATGCCCTTTTGAGTATGTGCAAACTTAATAACTTGCTTATTATAAGGATTTTCAACAACACTTCTCTAATTTTTTCCCATACTGAGAAATGTTGGAAATTTACTCCTAACAATGGCATACGTAAACCTTCTTCCAGAGTTGGGAAAAAAAGTGGTTGGAGGGAAAGTGGCTTCACTGCGTGTGACAGCATTCTGCTCTTTCACAAGGAGCATATCAGCACACTAAGCAGTTTTGTTCATTGCCAGTAACTACTGTGGCAGTGTGTGCTTTTTATGACCAAAAACTATTTTTGCTTTTGCGAATGTTTGTTATAATGTTGAGGGCCTAGCAGCTCCCACACCAATAAGGGTTTACAAAAACCATGCCAAAACAAGTCACACATTGACAAAACCAAAAAGCTGATCACCAATTTCAGACTTACAGGCTTTGCCAATGCTTGTTTCTTTTTGTTTCCCATAATCTTATTGAAACTGGTTACACTGATTTTGCATTATGAATATTTTTGGGAAACACTAGCCTGCATCAACACGTTACTAAATAATGCTGCAAAGAAATGGCACCTGAAATTTTACTGTAGTTTAGCTGAATGTTTGTTTTTTTCCGCCTGCTTTCATGTTTTTTATCAACATTTCATTTTGAAAGCAATCATTAATCTTGCTTTCAAACTTCTGCAAATATTTGCATCAAATCCGAGAGCATTCTGGGAGCATTTTACATAGCCTCATATTGCTAAACTTTGAAAACTTGTGTACACATTTTTATACTGTAGTGCAGTCAGAGCTTACAACATTTACTTAGGGCGCTCACCCTAATAATAAAGGCTTTCAATTAATGAACCATAAATACAAGTATGAACAGCATTAACGTATGGACAAAAATATTACCTTATCTGCAGACAGTGCCCTTCTGTGATCCATAATGTAGTACTTCAAACTGGCAGCCAAAGGTTTTGTGCTGCAGGGGGTTTGGCCTACTTGTCCCAAGGACAAAATACACATGAAAACTTGTTGCGCTTGACCCCAAACAATATGTTCTGGCCGTCGGGCAAGAAATTGAGTTTATTAGAATGCTTTACATGCACCAAATATCTTAGAGAGGAAAATAACAAAGTTTGGGACACATTTCCTTAAAACATAGACAAACAGTACAATTCAATTAAAACACCGAATTAATAAAATCTACAACCCAGTAAAATCAGACCATATCATTTCATATTAAAATGCAGTTTAATTATCTAAAATTACTCTGTATGTTTAATACAAAACGAGCGAAGCCTACAGCTACATCAAAAAAGTACATATTCGACAAAAGTGCTATCACTTTCAGCCTAGACAGTGTCGGATATATGATAAAAAAAAAGTTTTGCAAACTTTATTCACACTGATTTAAAATACAAACACTCTATCAAAATATGGCGTATGGACAACTTCATTTTTAGGTCACATGAGCACACCCCATCATACATTTGCCAGCTTTTATACCACTGTTGATGGGAATATACTGAATAACACCCAGGCCGAAATTTGAGTATTTCTAAACGATAATTCTGATCACGCAGACAGAACATAGATGAAAAAATATCTCCATTCCCTAAGGTTTTATAGGTAAGTGTGATTGAGCAACCCATTGACAGATAGTTACATCATAATTTGCGGAGCCATGGGGTCGGGTAATTTAGCGGATTCGTGATTTCCATTTTGAGACCATTAGTGGCAATCTCTTTGTGCATAATGCTGATAATATTAGCTATCAAATTTTGTAGGTTTAAAAAGGGCAAACGAGGAGTGAAAAGAACAAAATCGGATTTTGAAGACGAACAATGTAAATATTATGATGAAATTAAAATTCTAAAGTATTCTAGAAATAAAGGTTGAGGACATGTCCTTATTATGCCGATCCTCGTGCTCTCCAACCCCAAGGAGTGAATTATTCTCCCTCAAATGTTATGGGACGAAAACCGTGCCTATAACCCTATCCCGTCTTGAGCAAAGTGAGCTCCGAGTTGAAGATTGGTGAGTAAATATACTCCTCCACATTGCCAGTGAAGTATTCTATAAATCTAGGTTTTCCACAACGTGGTCCTGATTAAGTCCATTAGACCCCTTAGGGCACAAACTGTCCAAAACATGCCGACTCTATCCAAAGTTGTAGTGGACCAATAACTTCCCCACATATACAGCGACCTGTTTTTAATCTTATCCCTATCCAGTTTCTTCATATTAAAATTTCCCTTACAGGATGTGAGATAATTTTAAGCAATACACCAATATCAATACCCAGAGAGTCTCCCTCCTGGAGCAGGTTAATGAATCACTTGGAGAACAGGACACTCAATTGATGGAACCCAATGATGATGCTATCCACCAAACCACATGAACAGAGATAATATACACAGCGACCTGTGAAAGTATGGTTGAGGGTCTCCAGAACTATCTTCCTTGAGACTCTGGTACACAGACTAATGTGGTTTATTCTCTCCTCATTGATTATTGATAATATAGCTTTCACATTCTGTAGGTTTAAAAGGGAGAAACAAGGAGTGAAAAGAACGATATCTGATCTTGAACTGGAAGAGGAACAATGTAAATATTATGACAAGATAAATTATAGAGGAGTCTAGAAGAAAAAGGTTAAAGACAACAAAATAGTGATTTATAATGATTTAATGTGGCTATATGTGATGACTTAATTCGCCATCAGATGGGGGCCTGTTGCAGCATAGATCCTGAATATTTTTATACAACATTTAAACCTGATTTTACATTTAAATCCTAATATCCACTGTACACATGTTGACAAGAACAGCACAGAAACTGAGAGAAGTTGAAGTTCCAGCACCATAAAAGCGTGCTTGGTTTAGTTGAAGTCGACAAAAATAAACTTAATATTATTAACATGCTTAAGTAACTAAGCGTGATAACAAAAATATGAAAAAAGAAACCATGAAATTTAGCCTTTCTATTGTTTTCATTGTACTGCATCATGAAATAAAAGGTGGTGCAAAATAGATGTTACAACTTGCATGAATGATATTGACAGTATTAATACTTTATATTATTAGGATTATGAAAATAAATGTAGATACATTTTTAGTAAAATGATTTTTAAGAATAATTTACATGTAGGTACTTTGTAAATTATATGAGTAGGCCATATTTAGGCTTGATCATTTCTATGCAATAATTACTGACACAATTACCATTATTTCTTTAAATGAAATATTTGATTTACTTCATTATGTTTGAATCTTAATTATGAGTTTGATTTACTAAAAGAAATTATGATTTTAAATTCATTGAAATTCATTTAGCTTAGGCTGCATTATTTCATAGCTTGGTGAAATAAACTTTGACATGTTCCCTTCAAATGTTGCTTTAACTGTTCTGCATATTGTAACGATCCAGTTATGAATAGAGACTTATTCTTCTTTGGGTGTGAATTGGTGAGAACCGATTCTTGGCCTGTACCCATGAAGGAGCAACATAGTAATCTCTTTTTGGTAACTATCCTGTGAGGACGAAATAGACTGTAGTTTCTCATGACAAGCATGATAAAACATACTGTAGTAGCAAAATTGTACCTGCCAAACAGAAGGCTAACCACACGATGATCAGACCATTGTGGAAAGACTACTGATGTCACAACTGCATCATCTATACTAGAAGGACTAACACCTCATAGGAGAGGTAGATATTAGACTCAAGAGACTTTTGGCTTTGCTTGGGGCGAAGCTCTTTTTCTGTTTCCTACTGTTTACACTACGTGCTATTGGATTCTTAACCGAGCTGCTTAAAAAATTGCTTGTATGTATTGATTTTGGATCTTTAATACAATAACCAAATTATCTAAAATTTCCTGATTGTGTTATTGTGTCTTTATGATCTTTCTTTAAAACTGTGCTTATTATACACCTCGTCTCATCTGGTAATCCATGACGCATGGGGGCAGCTGCTAACGGAGGCGTGGTTTGGACGCCGATCGGGATGGCGGCGTGAGCCTGCAGCTCCGTGCCTAATCCCCGATATTTCTCCTGCAATCCGGCCAAAACGCGCCGCAGCTGGTGCGAGCCTGCCGCGTTGAGCACCGGGACGACGGGGGACGCCGCGCACGAGACGGCGGGGGCCCGAGCGAGGCACTGGAGCCGGGACACAGAGCGAGGCGACCGGCGTAGGCTGCACAAGATGGCGGCGGCCCCGGACCGAGCAGAGTAAACAGGCTCAGACGGAGGCTGGGGACCAAGGAACAGCCGGCCGAGGGTGCAGCTGAGCGGAGCCGATAGCCTGTTGCCCGGGGCTCCGGGACCACGGTGTTGAGGGGCGGCGCTGTCCGCCACAGCGGCGACGACGGATCCTGTTGGCCCCTCCCCCCTCGAGGCGCCTAACACGCACTATTGAGGAGACGGTGGAGCCGGCGCTGGACACCGGAGCGGGGCGCCTGCCCACCGGCGAATGCGGCCGCTGGACTGCGGAGGGGGAGAGAGAGCGAGAGTGGCAGAGGGGCTCCCGAACGCCTAGCGCCCATTGATGGAGGTGGACGGGGCTGACGGCCTGACGAGATAGTGGCGCTGGGCCGCAGAAGCGCTGCGGAGCGGTGGGCCCGAGGACCGCGTGGAGGTGCTCTCCTCCTGGATGTGAGGCTGATCCGTTGAGGTGAACTAAGCGGGAGCGACTCCGGTGCTGGAGCAGGAAAGTGGTGGGCCCGCGCTGTGCGCTATCGCTGAGTGAAGCTGCGGGGGACCCGCGCACTGGTGGCGGGTGGCCTTGGCGCAAGGACGACTGACTGGCGGCGAGCCGGAGGGCCCTGAGCTGGACGGCCGGGCCCTGGGGAGCGGACTGCCCTGAGGAGAGCACTGAGAACGGGGAGCGGGTGCCGGACCCTGCCTCTTCGCTCCCGGAGTGGACAGACGGCGACGTCGATCTGCCTGCTAGTGGGGCACGGCACTGGAACTGGTGCAGGGCGGGATGCCCACGAAGGGGGTCGCGCTGCATGTGCCCCCTAGGCACGACCGGGCGGCGGAAGCGGCCGCAGATGGAGGTCCCCAAGATGACCCGGGGGACACAGCGCAGGAACGGCGCTTAAACAAACGGCTGGATGGGATCCTGGAGGCCATCACGGCGACCAAGGAGGCCCTGCATCAGGACATAGCGCAGGTCGCTACTGGGCTGGGACTCCTGCGGGCCGATCATGCCAAACTGGCGGACAGAGTCAAAGACAATGAGGTGACGATCCGGGAGCTCAAGCCAGCGGCGGCAACCGCAGAACGCAAAATTGCTGAGATCCTGGGCCGCCTGGCGACGCTGGAGAGGCGAGCGGAAGACGCCGAAGGACGCAATCGGAGAAATAACGTGAGGGTGGTGGGACTGCCGGAAAAAATTGAAGGGGATGACGCCGTGGCGTACATGGAGGACTGGTTCAGAAAGACCGTGGCCCCGGAGGGCCTCTCCGCCTTCTTCTCCCTGGAGCGGGCGCATAGGGTCCCGGCTCGCCCGCCGGCGCAGGGCCGCCCTCCCCGACCCATGCTGGTTAGGCTCTTGCACTATAGAGACAGGGACCTGCTGATCCAGAAGGCACGTGCAAATGGCCCCTTCCAGGTGGCGAACAGCTCGGTCACGGTGTTCCCAGATTACACGCAGGAGGTGCAGAAGGCCAGGACCTCCTTTCTGGCCGTCAAAAAGGAACTACGGGTCGAGGGACTACAGTACTCCCTGCTGTTCCCAGCGAAACTGCGGGTAATCCTGAGTGGGACGACCCACTTCTTTCAAACCCCTGAGGAAGCATGGGCATGGCTGGAGTCGTATCGGGCGGGCACGGCCCGGGGAAGGACGGAGGAAAAAGGGAGGCAGAAACCGACCCAGGTGCGGAAATCGCAACGGATCCGCAGGCGCAACAAACTTCAGGGAGCGGAGCGGGATGGACAGATGGCGGACGACAGGCGGAGGGCGCTGGCGGCGACGGCGATCATAACGGGCTCTCAAGGGGAGCGGACCCCAGTGGCCTCGGGGTCTGGCGAGGAGGCCGGGCAGTCTGGCGGAGAGACATCGGAGGTGGAAAGTTCCGGGGGGCCGGTGGTCACCCCGCAGACGGCGGATGGACTATTCGATGGGTAATGCGGATGGGGGGACCACATTGGTGACTCCGGGTTCGGACAGGGGGTCCCGGTGCTCGATGGACTTGCAGGTATGGTGCTGAGACATTCGGGGGATGCTGGGTGCGGGGCGGAGGGCTTGGCCTGCCCTAGGTCGGCTCTGACCACCCTCGAACGGCCCCTAAGGCCTTCTGTGGAGACGACCACAGAGTAAGGAAGGTTGGGTGGGTTATAGGTTTGGATGGGGGCTGATAGTGCGTTATTAGGTCCTGTTCTGGGGAGTGGGTGGGGGGGAGTTTGGGGGGTTGTTGTTGTTGCGGGGTTCTATTGCGCTGCTGTAGGGGGCCCGGGAATGTTGGTGTGCGGGGGGGGTACTGATTACAATGGGGACGTTACCTAATTTAAAATGCCTCACGTGGAATGTTCGCGGCCTCCGCACTATGTCGAGGCGCCACAAGGTCCATGCCCATCTGGTGAGGCGAGGTGTACAAATTGCACTCCTGCAGGAAACTCATTTAACCCAACAGGAACTCACTGCGCTGCAGAAGAGGTGGCGTGGCCAGGTGTTTGGGACTACATGCTCAGCGTTTGCCAGGGGAGTGTTGATATGGATACGGGCAGGGATCCCATTTCAGGCTGAGACCCAATTGGTGGACCCGGGGGGTAGGTTTGTGGTGGTGAGAGGGAAGCTCTATGGTCAGGATGTGGCCTTATGCAGTATATATGCCCCCAACACGGATCAGGCCCGCTTTTTTGTTAGCTTGACGGGTTCCCTGGCGCACTTCCTGGCGGGCCCAATCCTGATAGGAGGGGACTTTAACTCGATCACTGATGTAGCACTAGACCGGTCGCATCCGCCACTGGCTGACTCGCCGGTGCGACGATTAGCGGCACACAGGGCGGACTGGCAGGAGAGGTGGGGGCTGATAGATGTGTGGAGGGAGCAGCATCCGGGACACAGGGATTATTCCTTCTTCTCCGCGCTCCACGCGCTCCACGTTAGGATAGATGCCATGTTGTGCAGCAGGGACTTGGCGCCCATGATGGCTCACACGGAGTACCTCGCCAGAACGATATCGGACCACAACCCGCTGCTGCTGACGTTGCAGTGGCGGCGGCCGAGGTCGGCGGTCCCGACATGGCGCTTGAGGCCAGAAGCATTGGAAGACCCGGTGTTTGGGGATGCGATCAAGCGGGGCATAGAGCAGTATTTTACGGAGAATGAGGGTTCAACGGCCACGAGGGCGATGGAATGGGACGCCCTGAAGGTGGTGACCAGAGGCATTTGCATGGGAACATTTGCGAATGTGAGAACCACTATCCTGACGGCCCTGGAGAAGGCGGAAGGGGTGTTGCGGGAGCTGGAGCAGCGTAGGCCTGAGCGACCAGAGTTGCAGGACAGGCTGCTTGAGGCGAAGGAGGTGGTAGCGACAGAAACTGAACGGCTGCGGGGCTTTGACTACAAGCGGTATCTCGTCAGAGTGCATGCGGAACGGGACAAGGTAGGCACGCTCCTGGCCAGATTAGCAAACCCGGAACCCCGGGGCTGTCCGGTTCTCAGTATTAGAACGGAGATGGGGGAGATGGTTTACTCGCAGGGGGCGGTGCTCCAGCGGTTCAGGTCCTACTATTCGGTCCTCTATGAGAGCCAGCTGGGGGTGGAGACCTCCGCGATAACTGATTTTCTGGCGACTCTTTGCCTTCCCCGGGTAGATGCGGAGACTGCGATGGAGCTGGGAGGCCCCATTACGCTGCAGGAGATTCGGGTGGCTATTAAGCAGATGGCCCGAAACAAAACGCCGGGGGTGGATGGCCTGCCGATCGAGTTCTACTCGCAGTACGTGGAGGCCTTGGCGCCCAGGCTCTTGCTGGTCTACGCTGAGGCCTTGGAGCTGGGGAGACTCCCACAGTCGATGAGGGAGGCCTTGGTGGTGCCGTTATTGAAGCCCGGCAGGGACGCCTTGGAGGTGACGTCCTATAGACCCTTGTCTATGCTGACGGTCGACTACAAAATATTGAGTCGCATATTAGCCACTAGATTATTACCGTACATGACCACACTGGTTCACGGGGACCAAGCCGGCTTTATCCCCACTAGGAGTACAGCATGGAATATTCGCCGCCTGGTCCGTATCATGGACAACGTCTGGGACCCAGCACAGCGGCCGGCAGTGCTCGCCGTGGACATCGAAAAGGCTTTCGACAGCCTCGAATGGGGATACCTCGATGCGGTGCTCGAGAAGTCCGGCCTGGGGGAGGGGTTCGGACGTTGGACGCGGGTCCTATACTCCTCCGCTACGGCCAGGGTGCGGCTGGGAGCGGTCGTGTCCGAGGCCTATCCAGTGCGCAGGGGCACACGGCAGGGTTGCTCGTTATCTCCCCTGCTGTTCGCCTTGGCGATGGAGCCTTTGGCGGCGCAAGCACGGACAGGAGCGGTGTACGGCGGGGTTCGCTGTGGGGAGGAGGAACATTATATATCCCTGTACGCGGATGACCTCCTGCTGTACCTGGAGGACTCCGGGGACGCCCTGGACGGGGCTGTGGAGATGCTCTCGCGCTTTGGCGAGCTCTCGGGCCTCAAGGTCAACTGGACCAAAACCTGCGTTTTCCCGCTGCGGGCAGGGGTCCCGTATTGCCCCCCCACTCGGGATGTGGTATGGGAGGCCAAATGCTTTACCTACCTGGGCGTCCGGATATACCACGGCGTCGAAAATCTGTTGGACGGTAATGTAGGGCGTTGTATACGGGCTCTGAAGGGATGCATGGCCTTCTGGGCTGCCCTCCCGCTCTCGGTCCTGGGCCGGGTCGCGTTGCTGAAGATGGTGGCCCTGCCCCGACTGCTCTATTACTTCCGCACACTGCCGATATGGATCCCGCAGAGGATCTTTAAAGAACTAAGGTCGCAGATCATCAGCTTCCTATGGGGGACGGGACGGAGACGAGTAGCCCTGACGGTACTGATGCGGCCTAAACTAGAGGGAGGACTGGCGGTCCCCGATTTTGAGTTGTACTACCTGGCGGCGCAACTACAAGTGCTGACACAGAATGTGGCCAGAGTATTCCGGGGCCCGGAGCCGGGACGGGGGACGGGCATCCAGAGACATGTCCTGTCTTACATAATCATGCAACAGAAGTTAGACCTGAGAGACTTGCCCATTGAGGAGAGGACTCTCCGGCTATGCTGGCAGAGGAGCATGCGGAGAGCAAAGACGGTGAGACCTTATGCACCGGAGCTCCCGCTGGGGATGCTGACGGCGCTGCCGCATGGAGGCGATTGGTCCCCGCTAGCGGAATGGGAGGAGCTGGGGTTGCAGATGGTGGGGGACCTCTATATCGATGGGGCGCTGGCCCCCTTCGGGGCTCTGCAGGAGCAGTTTGGCCTCCCGGATGGGAGTTATCTCCTGCACGCGGCGGTGAGCGCGGCAATACAGAAACACTGGAGGAAGGGGCTGGAGGAGCCCACTGTGGCGCTAACCTGCCAGTACGTGGCAATGGCGGCGGGCACGATCAAGGCGGTGACATGCCTACAGGCTAGACTGCTGCAGGAGGGGTTGGAGCCGCTTGCGGCACTAAAGGAGCGATGGGAGGAAAGCATAGGTAAACCCATTCCGGACACGGTCTGGAGCCACGTCATGCGGAGGACATGGAAGGGTAGCGGGAATGCCCGCTTTCAGCAGGTGCACTTCTTCATCGTTCACAGGGCGTATTTGACCCCGGGAAAAATTAGCCGGCACTTTAAGGTGCAGGAGGCTGCTTGCCCGCGCTGCTTCACACTGGGAGCTGAACTAGAGCATATGCTGTGGGGGTGCCCGAAGCTCGGGTCGTATTGGGCTGAGGTGGGAGAGATCTTGAATACTGCGACGGATAGGGAGGTCGAGTTTGATATGGGGGCGTGCCTGCTGCTCTGGTTCCCTCACACAACAAAGACAAAAGTGACGAGTAAATTTATAGACTTGGGGCTTATGTTGGCCCAGAGAGAGATTACGTGGCACTGGAAGTCCCGGGAGGGCCCATCGATCGGGCGGTGGCTCTCCGAGTTACTAAAATGGTCAGGATGTGAGAGTGAAGTCAGAAGGCGCCAAGCGATCAGGACGGACAATGAAGCGGGGCTGGAGTGGGTAAGGGCATGGGAGCAGATCAAGCAGGCCCTGCAGGATTGCCGGCTCGAGCGAGCGGAACGGGAGCGTGAGGAGAACGGAGTTCCTTGAGGCTGAGGACAATAGATGTACCCCAGATAGCTGGCACGAATTAGACTTAGGGACCACTGGAGGGGCCCGCAGCAGCAGCAGTTGGGGGGGGCGGGATGGGAGGGGGGGGAGTTCCTGCGGTGGGAGGGTAATGCTACACTGAGTTGGGTGAAGAATGTAGCTGGTGGGACAGAAAAGCAGAGGCTCCCATGGGGCATGCACCAGGCACCGCTGTGAGGCGATAGTTGTGTTCCATTGCTTAACTATCCATCTATGCCGCCCGGCCTCCGGGATGTGGGCTGAATGGCTGTGTGCGTTGCTAAACCGAGGAATATGACCGGAGATTGTAGGGGGTGCCGGTTGCCCCGATGGTTATGTTGCTGAAAATGTTGCAATAAAAAACATGTTTAAAAAAAAAAAAAAAAATGGGGGCAGCTGCTAACTATCGCCCCCGTGAGGTGGCCCAGAGCTTTTCCGCGCATTTCAAAGAGGTGTATGCCCGAAGGGAGATGTTAACTACAGACCTAATTACTGACTTTGTGTATGCCCTACCTCTCCAGACCCTCTCGGATACTGCCCGAGATCAGCTGGAAGAGTCAGAAGAGATGCTTTCATTGGCTCTGGACAGGACTGCAAACAGGAAAAGCCCCAATCCTAATGTATTTCCCTGCAAATTTTTCACATTTATTAAAAAAGTTTTATATAGCATGAACATGACTCCGGGGGTATCGGAGCGCTTCACAATTAAGCGAGAAAAAAGAGGCATGTAGAGCACACAAGGTAAACGAGAAGGTACAAGAAGGAGTAACTCTCAGCCAACAGATCAAAATGCAGTCGTAACAGTCAAATAATACACAAGGGTGAGGGAAACGTGTCAGTGCGGGCCTACTCTGGTGCAACATATCACTTTACAATTGCGTAAGAAAGAGGAAGCCTGAGGAGCCAGCAACAAGGTAATCATGAAAGGTACAGGAAGTAGTAACACTAAAAACACAGATCAAAATAGTAAGTAAGGGTGAGGAGAGTGTGTCTTCGAGTACCTGGAAAGCGGGGGTTTAGGACAGAAATTTGTTCATCAATAGCACTTTAACTTCCTTTTTGAAAGATGCCATCAAAGGATTCAGTCTGTTTCCAGGGGGCAGGGAATTCCAGATTCTCTGGGCGATACCCGAAAAAGGTCTATTGTAAGTGTTTTTTTTGTATAGTGTTTTCATGGAATTTCTATGGTTCAGCAGTAAGGTGCTGGCATTTCTAGAGGATCTGGAGCCCACCAGAGAGCTCGAGTTTTTTTGTGTGAGTTTTATCGGGGTGTTGAAGTGTAAGGCTTTATGGATCATGCAGGCAATTTGTTGTTGTATCATTGCTTCATATGGGAGTTAGTTTAGGGATTTCAGCTCAGGCGTGATATGGTTGTTTCTTTTAGAATCTGTGATGAGCCCTGCAGCAGAGTTAAGAGAGACCTTTAGTGGAGCCATCTTAAATCTAGGAAGGCTGCAGAGGGTTGTGCTACAATAATACGACTTGGAAATCACTAGGGCTTTCACAGCAGAGTTGAAGTCATTGGGAAGGAGGAAAGATTTTTAAGATGCTCATTTGGAAGTTCGCTCTTTTGGTGAGAACACTGATGTGCTTCTGCATGTTCAAACGATTATCTAGCATTGTACCCAGTGAGCCTGTGGAGTCAATGTTGTGTGGTATGCAATTAAGAGCTGTTAGTTAATTCATCCATTCTTCAATAGCTGGTGACTGGATGGGATGAGGAATTCCGTTTTAAGGGTGTTTAATGTAAGGTGATTAAGAGTCAGACTAGTGTGGGTCTTCTGTAAAGTTGTGTTGAGGGACTTGATATTCTCAATAGACACTCAGGTACAGTTGGGTGTCATCGCCATGCATGTGATAATGGAGGCTCGACAGTTTCGAAATGTCTGTTAAAGGCTCCAGGAACAATTTGTAGAAAGTGGGTGAGAGCATAGAACTCCGTGGTACCCCTAGAGTGACTGCCGAGGGATTGGACAGGGACTGTTTCACCTTGAATCTTTGAGTTCTATTGTGGAGAAATGAGGCGAACCAATTTAGGATGCACCCTGAAAACCCCTTCTTGTCTTACAATAGGTCGATTAGGCTGTCATGTTTCAGGATATAGAAAGCTGACATTAGGTCGAGGAGGATCAAAGGGCAGGATTTGTTCTGATCCAGCATTTTTAGTGCATCATCCACAATGTGATTGAGTGGTGCTGTGACCCTGACAGAACCCGGATTGTAATTGGTCCAACAGTCGGACTTGATCTATGTGGCTACATAGTTAGACGTGGACACATTTCTCGAGTAGCTCCTCCAGAGTCGGAATGTTGGGAATTGAACGGAAGTTGTGTAGGTCACTGTGATCTGCAGTGGGTTTTTTTAGACTTGGGGGTAACCTGCCCAGTCTTTAGGCAGTCAGGAATAGAGCCTTAAAGTAGTGAGGCGTTGACTATCATGATCCAAAGTGAGAGTATAGATGATTAGATCTCACTGAAGAAATTTGATGGCAGAGGGTCATTGAACTGGTTTGAGTGTCTCAGTGCTGCAAGAGTTTTGAGATTGGTGCTTTCATCCAAAGTTTTGAATAACCACCAAGAAGTGTTGTTTTTGGGGGTGAAAACTGGAGCGAGCGTGGGCAGAACAAACTGAGGAGGAGGGAGGCTGATAGGTGGTGTTATCGGCAGGCGCTTCAATGCAAACAGCAAATCATATTCCATCTTTGTTGTCTTTTCAAGGAAGAAGGTGGCACATTTCTCAGTTTGGCTGCAGACAGGATCTCACTGGGGAAAGGTTAGGTTGGCTATTTGATTGAAGCTTGGTGAGTTCAAACATTTTTTTGGGTTGATTTTTACCTTGCTCTACTTGGTTTCAGAAGTAATTAGCTTTAGAACTTCTAATGCGTTTGTTATAGATGTACCTCAATGACCTCAGATGTTTGAGGGATGGAGAGGATCTTCACAATCGTTCTGCTAGTCTCAGATTTTATCTTTCTGCATTTAACCTACCATTGTACCAAGGATTGAAGACTTTGGAGGACATTCTTTTTAGCTGTAAAGGTGCAATAGAGTCTAAAATGTTCGCCATGGAGTGGCAGAAGTGGTCTGTAAGGTCTTGGACATCGGACATGTCCACAGGGGAGGGGCAAGATGTTATTACTGAGGGATGTTAGATTGTTCAAGTTAATGTTTCGCAGGCTTCTTCGCCAGTGTTTGGATTTCTTTAGCTGAACTTTATTAGTTCCCACAGATTCTGTGATGAGGAGGGTAATGCAGTGGTGGTCTGTCCAGTCGCAAGGGACGATAGATTCAAGCTGCTTACAAATGACTAGATCTAAGGTTGCTCCCATAATGTGAGTATGACTGTCGCATATTTGCATTAGGTTGAGGTTCACTAGGAAGGGTTTAAGGCTATTAATTGCAGGGTCATTCATGTCATTGCAGTGGAGGTTAAAATCTGCGAGGAAGATCTGGAGGCTGTGAAGATCTGCGTTTAGTTGAGATGATATCCATGATTTGTTCTATGAAGAAAAGGTTGTCTGGTGGAGGGTGGTAGAGCGCGTGGAATTTGCATACTTGCCTGTTACATGCAACCTCAATGCATAGGTATTCGCATGATGATAGAGTGGCAGATTGTGATTGTTTGACTGATAGATTGTTATGGTTTATACAGGCAATGCCTCCACCTTGTCCACTAAATCTTTCTAATCGAATGATATCGTCATTAGGAGGGACTAGTAAGTCAAGGATAGGTGCAGATGAGTTGTTTAGCCAGGTTTCAGTCAGCATTAAGTGGTCTGGATCGTGTGCGAGGATGAGTGCAGCAATGTCTGTTGCATGCTTATTGCTGATCTGCAGATGAGAAGCATGCATTTAAGCTTAGGATTGGTGTCAGCTATGGTAGTTTGTGTGGGGGTGACTTGTGTGAGGTTTTTCTTGTTTAAGGATCTGGAGTTGACCCTAGGTTCTCTGTGCGGGTCTGCATGAATTGTCTCGATTTGACACATATATGTGTTACCGGAGTACATTGGATCATATGAGAGTAGGAAGGAGTGAATATCGTTGTCAGACAGTGGATCCGTTAGTCTAATAGGCCGAGAGGGGTCTTTAGGGTGGGTTGAGATGTTCCATCAAGGATGAGGAGAAGCTGAGATTGGTGAGAGCACAGTGGATGGGGGGAGTGCTGGAAGCCTGGTGTAGTAGCTAGTGGCAGAGGCGGCTGGTGGAATCTCAAAGTGGTGAGGCGTAAGAGCAATGGATGAAGCATAGTTCGAATGTGACCTTGTGCATATGTAATTTGTACTCCTGTAAAGTGTACCAATGCCTATGGGTCGAATTTGAGCTATAAAACAAACTTGCACAAAGAGGTTCAAAACAAAGCCTTAACATATTAAAAGATAAATAGATGGGGCGTGGTCTGCAGCCCAAGATGGTGGTCACTTAAGCGACAAGCTCCGGGCCGGGGCTTCACATCCGATTAATAATCCGACTCTTCCTACCTTGTCGGAAAGTGATTTAGACGCAGATGGAATATCCAGACTGGCGGGCTGCCTCGACGGTGCTTTGTAGACGCCTGTGACCCCCCCGGAGTGGTCTTGTGGGCGGCGAAGATTCCCGACCTTCCTGCGGCCCGCTGGGAGTGTGGTGCCGCGGCCTGTCCTGTGGGCTGGCGGGGCTGCGGGCGCCTGATCCTGGCTGCTGTGTCCACTCGAGACCCCGGCTCTGGGCCTCCAATCCTTCACTGCCGCCGATTCCTTTGGTCGGAATCCAGCCCGGGCGACGCCGGGGAGATCAGGGTTCCTGGTGCCGCCGGGGGGGGGGCGGGCGACGCACCGGCGCGCTAGTGCTGCTGTACCCGCTACAAGTCAGAGCTCCCCTGGAGAGGCCCCGGTCGATTGCGGGACCTTATCGTGTCACGGTTCGGTGGCGGGTCCTCAACGGTCCCCAACTGTGCCCGCATCGCTATACTGGCCAGAGGGGTGGCTAAGAGAGCTGGATTGATGCCCCCCGCATCTGTGCTGAGATCAAGGTGAGCGCTGCTGCTGGGCACTGTGGCAGCAATTCCTCGGCCCCCCGCTGCACCGGGTGGCTTCTGGAGCTTCCCGCCCCCCCCCTGACTACTGGTTGGACTGCAGGGGCGCAGGTCACCAGGGTTGGTTGGTGTGCCCCCCCCCCCTCCTGTCTCTAACACTGGAGGTTGCGGCGAGGCGATTTCTGCACATCTGTGGGGGCCCGTTCATACCACGTGGCCACGGCGGAATCCTGACTAGGCCGATGGTACCCAGCGTTGGGTTGGGGCTGGAGGCGAGTTGAGACTGCAGTGGGTGGCCCGCCTTGGCGTGCTGGCTGGGGGAGCACCGGGCTGCGCAGTGGACTGACTGGACTGCTTGGCCTTCACACCCCGTGAGCTGCATGAAACCCTATTGACGCCATTTCTTCTGATCCCATTCAGAAGTGTGTGCTGGAGGGGCTCGCTGTTGTACGGGATATCGGCTGCCATACCCGCCTGCGTACCCTGGGATGCCCTTCTGATTGGGTTGTGTGGCTTACCGGACACTGACTTGTATTGCTGGCTGGGGGTGGCTGCTTGTTTTCTGGCGAGGCTCTCCACCGTCTAAGGCGTAGTCTCTGATATCCAATTACTGTTGCTGGGTGCTCACTGCCTGGCCCCGCCACGCCACTGACTACGGGCAAGGGAAAGCCTAGGGCATCCACGAGGTCTGGGAGAGTGGGATCTTTCTCTCCGACTTCGGGCCATTCTTCTGCCCTGTCTCATCTAATGGAAGGAGCCGTGGAGACCACCACTTCGGGGGACAAGTTGGACATGATCTTACGGGAGATCCGTGATACTCGTTCTGTGTTGGAAGCGCAGTTGGGCATGATCTCGGTGGATCTCAACCTATTGAAGAATGTTGAGAGGGTTAAAACAGCTGAGCAGACGGTAGACACCGTGGTACCCCAGGTACATGCCCATGAAGAGCAATTAAATCATATGCGCCAACAGATCGACTTCCTCCAGGCACGGGCTGATGATGCAGAAGGCCGGGCACGCCAGAACAACCTCCGAATCGTGGGTCTGCCAGAGGGAACGGAAGGATCTACGCCTACGGAATACATTGAGAACTGGTTAAGTCTGCTGTGGCCCCGACCGGACTGTCAGCACACTTCACAGTCGAGCGGGCGGATCGGGTCCTCACATGTCCAATTCCAGGCGCCAACCCGCGTCCCATCTTGGCCAGGATTTTAAATTACAGGGATCGAGATCACCTACTGCAGGCGGCGAGAGATAATGGCCCACTACAGATTGATAATGCAAAGATCTCAATATTCCCAGATTACACTTTGGCAGTGCAGCGCAGGAGATTTTCCTTTATGGAGGTGAAGGCACGTGCTCGGGCAGCGGGCCTGTCGTTTGCCTTATTATTCCCAGCAAAACTGAAAATCCTCTATAACCAGCGCTTCCTGTTTTTTGATACCCCTGACAGCGCGTGGGAATGGCTGGACAAGACATTTCCCGATGTCCAACCTATGAGACGTATGGACTCCTCACTGCCCAAATCACAGCGCCCCCCTCGGAGGCGTAGGAGGGGGCTTCTTACTCAAAGTTCGGTCTCCAGTTCCATGGTTCGACAACAAGTGCTGGAGGGCAGGCGAGGGGCATTACACACTGCCCCAACTTTTTGCATCACTCGCCCGGCTATCAGCTCTAGCCCGTCTGAGGGATTGAATACGGACACTGATTCCGATGGTAGCGTTGCACTGTTTCCTTCTGCGACCTCACGTCTCAGCAATGATCCTCTAGCCTCAGCGGAGTCTTAGTTCTCTGTCTTGTAACATTGTAGGGTATGCTCAGCCTATTGTTGTCTCACTGTCCCGTTTGAAGTGCTGTTGTTCATCATAGGCGCCTTTGCCCGACTGGTAGAACATCATGAAACTTGTACGCCGATACGACAGGTGGGAACGGATGAGCAAGTTCCCTGGCCCGGCCCGCGTTCTGGGCGCTTTCATGTGTTACTTACTGCTCTTGTGTTGCTGTTGATAGTGTTGGCGACCTTCCCCCAAAGGCGTTAACACTGGTTGAATGTGAAGCATGATAACTTTGTTTTCATGATTTGGTCGAACGATGTTTGGGCGTTGGACCCAGTATTGGGATATTGTTGAGTTCGTTGCAACTATGCCCCATGGTCTGGGGGTCATGGGGGGGTGGGTGGGTGGGTGGGGTTGGGATCCGGGGGGGGTTCTCGTTCTCTTTGATGATGCCTGCTGTTAATTCTTATACATTTGTCTCGTGGAATGTTCGAGGTATGGGTTCTGTGGCTAAACGACATAGAATCGCTGCGCAAGTACATCGCTGTAAGGCACACATAATTTGCTTTCAAGAGACACATTTGATCCCCACTGAAACTACGAAACTACAAAGGAGATGGCGGGGTCAATTTTATGCAACGGCATATTCGGCCTTTTCTAGAGGGGCTGCCATCTGGATTCGGGCGGGCATCCCCTTCTCCCTTAATGAGAGCAAATAGACGATCAGGGCCGGTATGTCCTTCTGCTGGGAACGTTGGATGGTAGGCAGGTAGTGTTGGGGTCCCTCTATGCACCGAATACGGATCGAGAGGCATTCTTTACGCGGGTCTCCCGGGCACATGCTGGCTGGTCCTATTTTCCGTGGCTTTTGGGTGGTGATTTAAATGCGGTGTTTGACATTAGTCTGGATCGTTCCCATCCCCCTTTATGTAACACTGCAGCGAGGGCGCAGGCCGTGACCATAACACGTTGGGCACAAGGCTGGAATTTATTAGACGTCTGGAGAGAGTTGCACGTGAACATGAGGGAAAATTCCTTTTACTCTTACCCCCATAAGCTGCACAAACATCTGGATTACTTTCTTTGCTCCCCAGATTTATCCTCTTCTATTAAACATTGTGAGTATCTGGGCAAGACTATATCAGACAATAATCCCATAGAATTACTGTTGACTTGGGGCCGTTCCCCTGCTCCAATTTCAACGTGGAGAATGCAGCCTGTACAATTGGGAGACCAGGTATATCGGGCTGCATTGACTACAGCTATTGATACATATTTTGTGGAGAATGAGGGTACTGCCTCATCCAGATCTATCTAGTGGGAGGCCTTCAAAGTGACTGTATGTGGGGTTGCCATGGGGACTTTGGCAGGATCTCGGAGGGAAACGTTCAGGGACATCACTGACCTAGAAGGGAAATTGCAGGCCCTGGAGGTGGCGGCTCAGAGGAGTGTAGACAGCTCAGAGCCACTTAAGTCTGCCAGGATTAAGTATGCAGAGTTGTTGGAGCGCTTACGTCTGATAGATTTTAATGCCTACAGACTGCGTACACACTCCAAGGTGGATAGGGCGGGTACATTCTTGGCGATACTAATGCAACCCACGGTGAGTCCTACTCCCATTCTAGCTGTGAATACGATTAATACCTTATTAGTTACATCTCAGAGTGAGATCAATGCTGCTTTTCAGGAATATTATGCTCGTTTGTATACCGCCCCATGTTTAGATGTCTTGGCTCCCACACTTTCCTTCTTGTCCGAGGTCCAGCTTCCCACAGTTTCTGATTCAATTGTCAAGGACTTGGCTGCTCCGATTACTGCCGCAGAGATCCAGGTGGCGATAAAGGCGTTGGCCCGTAATAAGACGCCGGGCTCCGACGACCTCCCTGTGGAGTGTTATTCCACTTTTGCTGATATGTTGGTCGCGAGGTTGTTGCGACTTTATACTACTTCCTTGGAGGACGGGGTCCTGCCTCTTACCACCAGGGAGGTGATAGTCACGTCCTTATTAAAACCGGATAAGGCACCAACTAATCTCCTATCTTATCGGCCGCTTTCTATTCTGAACACAGAATACAAGATACTCAGTAAGGTCTTGGCGTTGCGGCTCTTTCCACTCCTTACTCGTTTGATCCATACGGACCAATATGGATTTATACCCCAACGCAGTACTTCTCTGAATATCCGCCGGCTCTATGCCCTAATGCACGCAGAGTCCGACACTTCCCTGCTTGCTGGTTGCTTGTCCTTAGACGTGTGCCAGGCTTTTGATACTCTGAGCTGGCCGTATATGTTAGCGGTGTTGTCTAAATTTGGTCTGCTCCAGTCCTATTGTGCGTGGATTAACTTGTTGTATACTTGTCCAACGGCGCGCGCTAAGACGGGTAGGACCATCTCTCCCTCTTATACAATATCCGGGGGTACGCGCCAGGGCTGCCCCTTATCCCCCATGCTTTTTGTGCTGGCCCTCGAACCTCTTGCACAGTTCCTGTGTCAGATTATGATCCCTTATGGCATCCCCTTACATTTAGTATCATTATGCGCAGATGATATGCTGTTATATTTTCGAGATTTGGATGCTGATAAATGCACGACAGCTGCTGCCTTTTCTAGATTCGGGGACATTTCTGGCCTGTGTCTTAACGCCTCTAAATCGGTCGCTTTTGCCTTCTATAATACTTATGCTTCTCCCACTCTACAATTTGGTCTGATGCACTTCCGAGTTGAGCCTGTCACTTTTAAGTATTTGGGGATTAATGTCTATAGAGAAACGCCGATACCATAGAGGGTAATGTAGTTCGCACCATTAATTCGCTGCGCTCCCAAATCGCCTTTTGGAATTCATTGCCACTGACAGTGGCGGGCCGCTTACCTGTGTCAAAAATGGTTATGCTACCCCGCTTCCTTTATTACTTTGTGAACTAACCGGTGGTCCTTCCGGCCTGGATTTTTAAACTTCTTGATACACTGTTGTCATCTTTGATATTGGGGACGGGCAGGCAACGGTTGGCACTGTCTAAACTGCAGCTACCTAGTGCAGCGGGGGGCATGGGGTCACCTGATTTTAAAACGCATTGTATAGTGGGACAATTACAGTGGATGGCATATTTGTTGGCGGGTAAGAATTTATTTGAAATAGGGTACTCCCTGGAATTTTTGAAACGTGGAATTCTTCAATCACAGCTCTGTCCAGGGGCACAAAAGCTGTGTGATCCTCCATACTTGCTGCACGTTGCATTACATTATTGGCAGTAGGCGAAAAGGCTGGCTAGGTTGCCATTTCCATACGCCCCGAATATCCCCCTATGTGGACTGCCCACTAGGCGTAGGATACTTTCGATGAATCAAATACAGGGGTGGACTCGAGAGGGGGTAAGGACAGTCGGGGATTTATTTTTTGAGGGCCAATTGATGCCGCATGCTGAGTTTGCACGTACTTACTCAGTGCCTGAAACCTTGTTTCTCACTCATGCTGCAGTAGTGCCCTTCACTCAAACTTATTGGCATGCAGATCAAACAGAACACCCAACTTTCCAATTGCTGAAATCGCTACACATTATGGGTCACAGCCGACACTTGGTGCGCTGGCTCTATCGAGGCTTGAGAGAACATTTACATACTCCGTTATTGCATCTTAGGCAGAAGTGGGACTTGATATTAGGGCGGGAATTAGAAGACAGAGAGTGGGCTCAAATGTTGGAACATCCCCGGCGAGTCTCTCGGAATTGTTGTCTAAAAACGATTCAACTATTTATATTACATAAAGCATACCTTGCCCCGGCAACGATACGAAAGATGTTTCCTACTGCATCCTCGGCATGTTTGCGGTGTAAGACGCCTGACGCTGATTTCCTTCATATGATGTGATATTGTCCGGTGCTGCGGGGGTTCTGGTCAGACGTTGTCCGGGGGTTGGAGGTATTAACGGAGCGAACACCATGGGACACATTTGAGGCCTGCCTTCTGGGATTTTTTCCTCTCCCTAAGAAGGCAAAATTGCTACGCAGATTTGCAGGTTTGGCTTTGATGTTGGCTAAACGCATGATAACGCAGCGCTGGAAATCCAATCTAGCGCCTCGTGCAGGCACTTGGCGCGAAGAGGTGGGCAGATGGGCGGTTGCTGAGAGAGAGGCTTTGCAGAGCGAAGAGTACAGGGGACTGCGAAAGCGTCCGATTTCTCTGGACTGGGCACACCTGGTGGAACAATTTAAGGCTGTCGAGGGTGATGAGCCTGTAAAATCACAGAGTGGTATGCGGGGAAAATTGTACAGTTGTCTGACTGCTAACGATATAATGCCTGAACATGCTCTGCCCTGGCGCCTCTCGTTCCTTTCCCTTATCTCCGGCACTGCTCCTTCCCCCCCCCCTTTTCTGTTTCCTTTGGGGGGCCTCCCCCTTGTTTCCCCTCCCCTCCCCCCCCTCCTTGCACACCCTTCCCTGAGGATCACAGGCCTGATACGCACTGGACGCAGGAACATCAGCGGGGTGTATTGTCTCTGTGGCGGCGGTTATGTTACTTGTTTTAGTTTGGGTATGGTCTGGTGTGGGATATTTTGGGTGGGGGTGGTAAGGGGTACTGCAACTGATCGCACATATTAGGGACGTTATTCGATTTATGACTATACAGTTTGTACACTTATGCTGCAAATATTGTTGTACTTCATGTAGAGTGACTTCACTCCACGTAGGCTTTGCCTAAGCATGCAGACAAGATTTATGCCGAATTGCTATTTTGAAATGTACTCAAATGCTTATTATCGATTGTGTGCGCCTGAATATTACTTGCAATACTCAATAAAAATATAAAAAAAAAAAAAAAAGATAAATACCTATTTGGTGGCTGATTTGTACAAAGTGAAACCATACAATCTGGATATATCACAGCTTCCCCACTTAAATTGTGTGATCTAAGGCAAATATTTTATTTCACCGCAACGCCATTACCTTTACTATCATGCATGAAAGCACTTTCAAACGTGAGTCCAGAATATCAGTTGTACAAAAACCTATTGTGTTTGATTATCAGTGGGTCAAAAAGCTGTTTGACTACATTGTCTTCCAGTTCTTGGCCTCTCAGTACAGGCCAGAGCGCAGATCACATTAGCAGGCACACTTCTAACTTCTTCCTAACTGAGAAGCAAACAAGACCAATGTTTCTGATCTAGCACAAGTTTTATTTATTAATTTCAAACAATATAAACAGTTGCATCATATACATGAACACCAGTTCAGCACAGTGACAATACATTGTATGGCACAGTTTCATCTTGTCCTGCAGGATAAAAAAAAATACTAAGGCATTTACGCCGGCATCTAGATAAACCTTGTAGCTGTGGGAGGCATAGACAGGGCCATAAGCAATAATATCCTACCTTCTGTGCAGATCACAATATCACATCGGACAGGCTCCAATCCTTCCCTTCTAGGGAGATTCCTTCACTGGCATCCCCTGTCAGCCCATACCCGACTGAGTGCAGTCCAATCTAATAACCCCATGACACTCCATCTCCATAAGGCAATCATCCCCCACCCACACTGTCAGGCAGCCCAGGGCCTCCCCTGAACTCATGCCCCCTTCTCACTCTGCAGCGGCGTCCCCCCGTGGATGTGCAAGTAAATAACATTTTAGTGCCCCCCAGATATCCTTGGGCTTGGAGGTACTCGGCAACAGCTCAGCTAATATGTGGTAAGTTGTTCCTGACAATATATTAAATCGTCCAGCCATACCTTAAATTTGGGCGCCCTCCCTCTGCCCCAGCGGCACGCCACACGCCTCTTTGCCAGCAAGAGCGCCAGCGCAACATATTTGCGATGCACTGCTTTTAATGGTTTAACAAAGCCTAGTAGGGCCAGCAGGGGTGTGGGTTCAATGTGTTCATTTACCATCAGATCTAAAGCCTCAAAAACCTTCTTCCAATAAGTATAAACTCCCGGGCACTCCCAGGCTAAATGTAAAAAATCCGTACTTGGCGCTCTGCACCTGTCACAGTTGTCCGCTGCCCTCAATTTGGACCTGTACATTCTGGCAGGTGTGTAATACAGCCTGTGTAGAGATTTATAGTGCATTATACGCAGTCGACTGCTGGCTGAGACCTGCTCTGTCTGCGACGAGCAGTACTCCCACTGCTCGTCTGTCAGCTCAAAACCCAATTCAGCATCCCAGCGTGTCCGGGCCAGTGCAGACGGCTCCTGTCTCTGCGTGTGGACGGTACGATATATTAACGATACCAGTCGTTTAGCTGTCGCACTTTTAAGAATCAACTGCAGTGGCGTAAGCTCGGGGGGCTCAGCTGGGAAGCTAGGGGTAAGAGAGCGGACGCCCTGCCGAAGACGAATATATAAAAACACATCTAGTGGAGTGCGTTGTAAGTCCTGGAGTACATGCTCCAGGCTCCGGAATTGACCGTTCTGGCAAAGATCCCCCCAAGTTTTAATGCGCACGCGCTCCGCAAATCTGTGAAACACCGTTTCCTGAAGCAGGGGCATACTAGGGTGGTAGACGAGCGGCAATAGCGAGGAATAAAGCATAGGAGCATCCAGTAGGGCACTTATGCGCTGCCATGCCGCCACAGTGCAATCAACCTTTGTCGTCGGTCGCTCCCTGCCAGCAGACACAACATACAGTGCTCCGTCTATCGGGATGGGATGAGACAACCAGTGTTCCGCTGCCACTTGTTGCATATATTGCGGCTGACGCACCCAAAAATAGGCATAGTGAGCCTGCGCACTGAGGTAATATAATTCAAAATTGGGTACACCAAAGCCTCCCTGCGATTACGGCCTAATAAGGACACTCCACAGTAGCTGTGGGTGCTTGCCCCCCCCACACCAAGCGTATCAATTCAGATTTCAGCGTTTAAAAAAAGTAATTTCCGGGATAAAATGGTATATTTAAGAAAAGGTACAATAATTGGGGTAAGATCACCATTTTAATCAGGGACGCCCGCCCTGCCATCGAGAGAGGGAGGGTAATCCATCGGGTCACGTATTCCATAATACGCGTCAGAGCTGTTCCATAATTGAGGCGCATTAATGCATCCCTATCTCTTGTGACAGTAATGCCCAAATACCGCACTTCATCCTCGCACCACTCCAGGGGGTAGTCTAGCGGGAAGCGGACCGCAGCAGCCGTCAGAGCGAAGATGCAGGATTTACTCCAATTAACCCCTGAGAGCTTCCCAAACACGATGAACTCCCGAAGGATCGGGTTCAGATTGGTTTGCGGGTCCCGAACATAAAGAGTGATGTCATCCGCATATAAGGATATTAATATTTGCCTCATGTTGCACCGCAGCGCCTTATCCCCATGATGCTGCCGCAGTTTTGCTGCCAGAGGCTCTACCGCTAGCGCAAAGAGTAAAGGGGTTAGGGGGCAGCCCTGCCGGGTACCCCTTGTGATCGGGAATGCCCGGGACACGCGACCATTGATGAGCACCTTAGCTACTGGCGAGCAGTACAATAGCTTAATCCATGAAAGGAAAAGAGGAGGAAAGCCCGTGCGTAACAAATACCCAAATATATAGTCCCACTCAATTGAATCAAAAGCCTTTGTGGCATCGAGAAACACTGCCGCCAAAGGCAGTTCAGGAGCGACATTATTCAACACCGTAAACAGACTGCGCAGGTTATGTGAGGTAGCGCGGCTGGGCACAAAACCAGACTGATCAGGCAGTATTAAAGTCTCCAGCAATAAGCTAAACCGGTTGATCTAGCACATACTTCTGTGTCTAGAAAGCATGTTGTCCAATTAAATTGGAAACTTGCTTTCTAGACATCAAGTCTGTGCAGGATTAATGACATCTCAGAAAATATGTATTCTATGTCTAGAAAGAAAGTTGTTAAATTATGTAACTTGCTTTGGAGACACAGAGTGTATGCCATGATTAATTATTTTAATAAGCATTTTCGGACAGGCATAATTTAGAATGATTATGCTGCAAATGCCTAAATTGCTCCAAACAAAAGACTGCTGTCTCAGGTTTTTAACTGCATGTGCACTCGACCTGAGCTGTGCATCACGGTTCTGCTCTCTGGGAAACATCTTGTTATACTTGGAAATTGCGTTTAAGGTCTGCAAACTTCTTGGATTGCTATGTTTTAAAATGTATACCAAACTTTCCAAAACGTACACACGGAAAGCGCTTAGCTGACCCTATGGGTTTTCAGTAAAAACGAATGAACATCGTAAATTTTGGGAGATATCTTCCCATGACACTTCTGGGGATCACTTACAAGGCCTGAACAAAAGCTAGTTACAAAGGTGCTGCTACTAGAGCGAAAGACAGAGGAAAAAGAAGAGGGCGAACGGACAAGGGCAGTGGGGGAACGGAAGGAGAAGGGAGAGAGCAAAGAGGGAAAGGGAGGAAAAGTGAATCCGACCATGAACAAGAGACTAGAGAGGTCAAGACTACTTATCCCAGTAGTCCTGTAGTAGGTAGGGTAGCAGATAAAGACACTACATACCAAACAGTCCTATGTCGCTCTCTTTCCACGAAGCCAAGCTAGTAGCTTCTGAAATCCTCAGTACCCGGCCTCACAGAGCCATGAGTTCAGTCTCCTGAGTCTGTGGCATCAGGCCCTCTTCCAAAGGCTGCAAGCTCTCCCATTTGAAACTAATCCCCTGTAAAGTCGGGCCTCAGGCCCACATCACGACAATGACAGAGACGGACACCAGGGGTCTGTGGGGTAGTAACTGGCCACGAGCACGTGCACTCGGGCTCTTTTATTGACGGGGCCACGTCACTCGTGGCACCCGTGATGGATGGGTGTGGGGTGCAGTGTGTCCAGCCCTCGAGGGAGTGGCTGGGATTACAGCTTCCTGTGAGACACTAGAGCGTGTCTCGCAGGACACTACATTCCTCCCCAACTTTATTGAAGGACAAACAAAGAGTCAAGTCCAACCTGTGGGGAAAAACACAGTTGATGAAATACCACAGGGTCCATCAGCTTCTCGAGTCAGGTGACAGGACGACATCAGACGTGGGCTGGGGACCTTGGCTTGCAGCAGAACCTTCTCCGCGGGCACTCGTAATTTAACCTGAGGGACTCAGGGCACGACCGCTGGCTTGGAGACGTCCGCTGCATACCGTCCGTTCGCTGACGTGTCTTGCATGGCTTCCTCTTGGCTGATGTCGGTGATGGTCTGTGGTGAGATCTACTAGTTTTTTTGGTGGTCTGCGTCATGACCATGGATGGGGTCTAATGTGAGAGTTCACGGAGGTGTTGCTGGACCGACTGTCCCTGTGGAACACTTGGCTGCGACCGGTACCCTGCGGTGGGGCAATGTCTCTTCTCGATCTCCCGCCTGGGGAGGCCCGTCGTCGGGGTTGCTGCGGAACTGTAGGAAGGCTGCGCTGGAGCCGTTGCTTGTGTGCCGTCTGGGGGCAGCTGCAGGACCGCCGAGGAGCCGTTGCTTGGTCGCACGCACAACCCTCACGGGTGGAGGGGTGTTGGCCAAGACTTGCACTCGCTGTCGCTGTTCCGGTGTAGGCCAGGTTCACAGGTGGTTTTGGGTTCCACTTGGTCGGCTTGTGTGGCAACGGTTTCGGACTCCAGTCCATCAGTACTCGGGGAGTGGTGCTTGACGCATGTGTTGATGGCTGGCGTGGTGATGGCTGCCAGCCACGTGGTGAGTCGGAATTACAGGTGGTGGTGGCTTGCTGAGAGAGTTCGGATGTCAGGATGGACCTGGGCAGCCACGTGCCTCCGCCTTGCTGATGTTCAGCGTCCGTGGCGGTTTAACACGTAGAGTGTGTTGATCCTCTCTTGCCGGGCTTGGGAGCCACTGCCGACTCCAACTTGAGGCGGTGTGAGGACGGACACTCCGAGCAGATCTTCACCCGGGCATCTGCGGACAGGAGCAGGGATGCCACTTGACTCGGACTTCCGACACTTGGAAAGCGGCCGTTCACCTGGGGAGGCGTTGTGGAGAGACGCGGTTCGCGACTGCTGCGGCTTACATTCGGTTCTCCTGTGAGGCCGTGTCCAGGGACGGTGGTCCGCCTTGGTGGCTGTCAGATGTGTCAGGGTGAGCTCTTGGCTTGCTGTGAGTCCCTGGTCTTCTCCTTTTTCCGGTCTGTTCAGTCTACCTGTGTCTTCCGGTTTTCCAGGGTGACAGGGCTGTCACTCTTCTTTCTTCGAGGGCGATGCGCTTGGACCTCGCGGCGGCGCTGTCATGGCGCCGGCTTCTGATTTCGTTTCGGCGAGCTCCTTGCTTGCTGCGCCACGTGATGTCCAGTCGCGTGTCGCTGGCGTTGGAGTGCCCGTTGCTGTGGCGGCCTGCCACGTGGAGTGTGAGACTCCTCTCTTGCCTGTCGTGGGTCACCGCCGACTCCATCTTGAGGCTGTGTTGAGGAGGACACTGTGTCACGGACACTGTGACGCTTTAGGGCCGCTGCGGGTGCGATTCCTCTCTTGCCTGTTGTGGGTCCCCGCCTACTCCATCTTGAGGCAGTGTTGAGGAGGACCCTGTGTTGCTTTCAGCCCACTGCGGGGCTTCGCTGGTGCAATGGGGACGTGGTCGCTCTCTGTGCTGCGTTCAGCTGTGTTTCTTCGTGGAGATGTCTCGTTCTTAGACGCTGTCTTCTGGCACTTGGGGTGCCCGTGGCGTGGTTGGCGGTTGTGCCTATTCACAAGTAGGGGTGTGTGATGCAACCTCTTCACTGGTGGCGGCGTTTGGCAGCCACATGTGGCGCGTGTTCTGTACCATTCTTACTTGTGCTTTCTGTTCGGCTGGTCCTCCACTCTTGCTAGTGGGGGTTGTACTTGGTGTTGCTGCTTGAGTTTAGTCAGTGCTTGCTTAGGCTGGAGGAGCTTTGAGCTTTCTGGTGGGCAGCTCTTGTGAGGCGTTGCTGTTTTGGCTGCCCACTCTTGTTGGTGGTTGTCTGTGTGTAGCTTCAAGCTACTTGCAGGTCTTGGCGGAGTTTGTCAGCTTCTCCCCATACTTTGCAGAGGTGGCAGGCTGTGCTCTTGCATAGGTGATGCTGGTTTGTGCTGGTGCGGCTTGGGGCACCTTGGGGCTCTTGAGTGCGGCAGCGGTCTAGGGCTTTGCTGTCTTGTGCGTCTCGGCACTCGCTCGTGCTGTCGTAGTCCTAGGCCTCCGGTTGTATCTCGGTCACGCGGTGACTGCCTGTGCTGGCAAATCTTAGCAGATGTCTTGCCCCTCCTTCATTGACGTGCCGTGAGCGGCTGACGTGTGTTGAGGCTTGGTGCTTCTGTGAAGGGGCAGCACGTCCTTCTTCAATCCTGTCTGCGGGGAGGCGTGGTGAGGGCAGCGCGTGGAACCGTTTCCACACTAACTCGGGGGCGGAGTCTAGGTAGGGTGCTCCGGCAGTGGTGGTGAGCACGTCCGCTCTTGTGCCCGCCCGCAGGCTGTCGACTCCAGTGATCCTGATCCCGAGGGCCTTCGGAGGAATGCCTGCTTCTGCGGCAGGCTTCTTCGTTCTCCGCGGCTGTGGTGGCAGTAGGTGCTGTTCAGGGGGGGCAGCGCTTTCTCTGCTACTACCCCGGTTCGGCAATGCCGGTCTCAGGCAGGGCACGCGCTAGTCTCTTGAGCTGTGGCTAACGAGCAGTCCCCGTCAGCCACCAGGTGGCGCTGTAGTGCTGGCCCTTTACCGGTGTCCGTACGGCCTGAGTATTTTTGGGGCCACCGACACTGCGTTCTATTGCTGGCAGTGTGGTGCCGCACGTGTGCTGGCGCATCAGGTGGCAGTCTTCCAGCAGTCATGAAGTGCGCTGGGGCAGAGGGTGCCACCTAGGGCTTGCGGTGCAGGCAGAGGGATGCTAGGTAGCGCTCCATCGACTGTATCTCCTCTGGGAGCAGCGAGCTGACAGGCAGCAGCCTCTTCCGCTTCTCGTAGGGGTTGCAGTGCCGCTCGTGTCCGCCAGGTGGCGCTGTAGGTGCTTCGTTCAGGAGCCACCGGGATCAGGCGCGGAGGCTGGATCTCATCCTGCCGGTGCAGCTCGGTGACAAACTCTTCACTTCCTCTGGGCTGCGATGCCCTGCTGTGATCTGTCTCACCAGGCGCTGCAGGTGCTGCATGCTCGCCGCGGCGGTGAGGACACGGGTTGGGGCCCTGGGCCGTTGCACCGCGTTACCGTCTGCTCATGCCCAAAGGTCAGTGCCGGTTTTCTGTGTTGCTGTCCGTGCTGGGAGCAGGCCTGCTGTGCTGTGTCTGGCTAGCGTTTCTTTTTTTTTTTTTCGCGATGGGGTGAGCCGGCGCAGAGCATCGAGCTGGGGGCGCCGGTGTGGGCTCCTCTCACTTCTTGGGCGGGCCGAACGTGGCGCGCAGGGAGCGGTTGCCTTTCGCGCTCTGGCCGCTTTGCCGCGACCCTCGCTTCCCTGCCGGCATTTCTCACTAGTCTCTGGCCAGCATGGGAGCGTGGGACACACGCCTGTGGGAGGCTGCCGGTGGACCCTTGACAGAGTTGTGGCCTTGCTAAACCTGGGCAGGGGGCACGGCCTCACCTCGAGGGTCAACGGGCGGCTTCCTCTCCCTGTCCGGTGCACATGCTGCAGGCGGGACAGTCCACGGAGGCCTCGGGGCGGGAGTGCTGAGAGGGTCGGAAGTGCGGCTGCCTCTGGCGCGGCGCTTGCGTTGGCGCTCTCTCTCGCGCCTTTCCTGCTTCACCACTGACCTTTCACAGCTGGGCTGACTGGTGTCGGGGCTGCAGCGGCGGCAGCCCGCCACGTTGCGGTGCCGGTGTGAGCCCCGGGCGAGTTTCATCCACTTCGGCACTGCCTCGGCCGTCGCGCTGGTGAAGTGCTTGTGGAGGCCGTTCGGCGGACGACGCTGATCCTCTTGGGTTGCGGAGGCGACAGCTGGGTGGCCCGCAGGGCTCGCTCCTCACGGCAGTTGCATGACGGCCGTGGACTGCACGACAGGTGCGGCGTCACAATGCAGGCACTTTTCCTTCCCCCTGGGGGATGAGGCAGCGCCGAGCGGCTGGCACGCGGGGTCAGACCCGCCTCGTCGCCATTGTAAAGTCGGGCCTCAGGCCCACATCACGACAGTGACAGAGACGGACACCAGGGGTCTGTGGGGTAGTAACTGGCCACGAGCACGTGCACTCGGGCTCTTTTATTGACGGGGCCACGTCACTCGTGACACCCGTGATGGATGGGTGTGGGGTGCAGTGTGTCCAGCCCTCGAGGGAGTGGCTGGGATTACAGCTTCCTGTGAGACACTAGAGCGTGTCTCGCAGGACACTACATCCCCCTGTGCCGATTTGGAAAGGGAGGAGTCGTGAGAGGCAGCTCTAAATAACTTACGAGCAGCCCGGGTGTACAGAGCTGCTCACGCTGTACACGCCCAGGCTGCTTCAGAATGTGACGCTTATTGCGTCATTAGTGGGTGGTCCTGGGGGATCCCCAAGTATTGCAGAACCAAGGTGGCCTCATGTCAGCTCGTGCACTGCTTATTTTTCACTGCTGCCAACTGGCGCATGCGTTGTAGCGCATGTTTCCAACTGAAACTGCCTGACATGCACTTTAGAGAACGGACTGGGAAGACGGAGACCAGTGCAGTGCCAGTGATTTCTTTTCAAATAATGCAAATAGGATTGTAATTGCTCTTTCCAATCACAATCCATATTGCACATAATTTGAAGGGTGTAGCACCTGGGCCCACCCCCAGAAACCGCCGCTGGTTAGTGGGATGGGCGTGGTTATGACTATTTGTCTTCGGAGACCTACTTAACCGCCTAATATCGGCCCAATCGGAGGTGAGGTGCAATAGACTTTGAACATCTGCCCTGAGTTGTTGGAGGACTAGTGGCCAGTGTGATCTCGTCAAGTCTGAATCCAAGTGAGGTGTCGGAGCGGGCTTCTGAGACTTGGTGCCCGGGCAGATGGGGGGTTGTGTTCTGGAATATATATAATGGGACAACCTGCGGAGGTGAGGTAGGGTTATGGATGGAGTAAGTCTTGATGGGAGGAGTGGGAAGCGCAGCAGCTGGCTGAGTGGAAGCGGTGGCATCATAGGGGTCATGTTGCTAGCTGAGTTTGGGAGTTCAGATTTTGACATTTGATATTGATTTGGCTATGTGGAGTATCTTAGCCACACTAGTAGTATCCACAAAAGTGTGCTTGGAGGTCACGGATATAGACAGGGTGATGGTGTGACTTCTGAAGCTTTGTAACTCTGAGCTAGCTGTTCTAGGGGAGTGGTAAGCTTGCAGGCTAGTTTGGCGATTGCTGGAGAGGGACTCAGACCCACTGGGTGGCGTTGAAGATTTGATGATGTGTATGAAGGTCCCTTTGGAGGAGCAAGGAAGAGAAAGGGATGGGTCAATTGGGATGTCAAGGCTATGAGAGCACAATATTTGAGGGTCTTGGGGGTTGCTTGAGGAACTAGTAGTTGAGGAGGGGAGGATTCATTACTACTCACTGTGTTTTTGATGATGGGGGGAAATATTGTCATAAATATCAAGGTTGAGGTCAGATGATCGGCTAAGGATAGTCCCATTGTTGTAAATTGGATGGTTGTCCATGAGGGGCTTTCCTGGATGTGGTGCTGTAGAGCAGTGTGTATAGGGTCTACCTCCGTTGAGCACATATTTTCCTATAGTAAAAAAGACCACTTATTGTGGCTCCTTTTTTCTTGCAGAAGTAGGGATCTGTAATAAGGGTTTCTGGGTGAGGTTTGAGGAGTCTGTGTTTGAAGCTTTTGAATGTGTTTTTTTGTTGAGTTAGCGGGGTATTTGAGTTTATAAGCATTATGGCTGGAAGGCTCCAAATTAGTATGGATAGCTTTTGAAGATTTAGGATTCATGTCAGAAAAACTGAAAGTATGAACAGATAGGGTCAGGGCTCCAGTTAATAATGAGTGTAGTGTCCTTTGTATTCTGTGTACCTCGTAAAGGAGCGCCTCTAGGAGTAGATCGGCCCAGACTTGGAACAGTGAAGGTGTTAGTGGGGCTGCGAGGTGTGGCAGCATCAACGCTGCGGGCGCTCAGAGGAGCTGGCTCTGTTCAGGGCAAGAAGGCAGCGGCAAGGTTCAGCGAGGGGAATCTTGGTTGGGCATCTTAAGAACTCTATTAGTTGTTCAGTGATTAAGGGTCTAACTCTTTTGTGGAGGTTAAATACTTTTGAGGGAGGTATTAAAAAGGGATGCATCCAATTTGGTTCTGAGATGGGTAATGTGAAGGTGCAGCTCAAGTAGAGTAGTGAGGGTAAGGTAGGATGAAGAGCAACCAACTGTTCACAAATGGCCACCACACTTTCCTCTCCCTTCTTTTTTCAATTACAGATCGATCAGTCATGAGCCATCAGCATAACCATCCTCTACAGGCATTAGCCATTTACAATTAACCATGGAGAGCATGGCATTTTTGTTGACACTAGGAGTGACTTGGAAGTCACTACATAGAAAGCATCGTCTTGGGAAACACCTCTTGGGGGTGATCCACTCAACACTTAAGGAAGCGTTGCTCCTGCCGGGCTTGTAGTCATCCCTAAGCCGGACCAACAGCCGGAGGAGCACTGTTTGCATCGCCCGATTTCCCTCTGAAATGTAGAGGTGAAACTCCTTGCTAGGATGTTGGCCAGTAGGCTAGTGCAGCACATGCCGAACCTTGTTTAACCCCTCCAATCTACACCCAGGCAGGCTTTATGCCTAACTGAGCTACGCGCCATAATATATGACATCTTCTTAACGCCTTAGCCATTGAAGAACGCCTGGAGAGCTTCTGGCGAACTTGGATAAGGCGTTCAACTCCATCATTTGGGACTATCTATTTGTCCTTCTCCGGAGGCTGGGTACCAGATTCCTCTCCTACGTTTGGCTACTGTATACTGACCTATCGGCAATGGTGAGAAGTGCCCTCGCTCCCTATTATTTTGTTTACTGGCCATAGAGCCATTGGCCATATGGATCAGGATGGATGTCCATGTGAGAGGGTGTTTGACTGGAGCACGGGCTGTCTGAACAAATTGCCCTCTATGAAGATGTTGTTTTGTTCTTCCTCATTGATCTAGAGGCCTCCAGACCACGTAGCCTCCAGACCATGTATCCTACAGATCATGCATATCTTGGGAGAGACCTCTGGACTCTATATGAACTACTCGAAAGTCATAGTATTTCCAGTGAATGGCTATATGGGTACTGCTAGATGGGCGCCGAGCTGACATTAGTAGAGGGTGGTTTCAAATATATGGGGTTGTATGTTTCCACAGACGCGACATTGTTGTGATCTCATAAAGAAGAGGTGCTGATATATGGTGGCTCCTGCCACTCTCATTGATAGACAAGTCTGCAATCTTTTTTAAGACTGTCTTCCTCCCCCAATCGCTGTACCTACTACAGAACTACCCCTACACCATCCCCCAGTCATGGTTCAGGCAGATTAACACTGCCCTTCGTGGGTTCCTGTGGGGGCAGGGGGGCTGCCTGCATTGCCCTCACAACTTGCTTCCAATCCACATACTGTGAGATGTCATCACAGCTTATGTATACTCGTACTACTCCGCTTCTCATCTATTGATTAAAAATGATTGGCGGTATAACCACCGTAGTGACTCCGCATATGCGGTTGAGAGGTGGGCGATGAGTGCTACCTACCCACTGGAATATCTGTATGATGGAAAGGTGATTGGGTCTCTTCCACCTGCACAAGTGGTCCTAATTGTGTGTAAGCACTATTTGCGGCAGATGGGATGGTGGGGGAAGTTGATTGAGTGGACGCCATTGTGGTAGGGCAAAGTGCTGTGACAGGTGGCCTAGCTGGAGGGCTTCCGGAAGTGGGACACTAGCGGGATCTCTACCCTGGATGATATGAGACAAGGAACAGTTTTAAAATAACTTTAGGATATGCAAAACAAATATCACTTACACCGCAGCCAAAGTGCTGCGACAGGTGGCCAAGCTGGAGGGCTTCCGAAAGTGGGACACTATTGGGATCTCTACCATGGATGATATGAGACGGGGCACAGTTTTGAAATGATTTCAGGAAATGCAAAACGAATAAGACTTACACCGCAGCCAATTCCACTGGTACTTGCAATTTTGGTATTACACTTACCCCCTACAATAAGGAACTCATGGACCTTCCAGATTTAACCCATATAAGGTAAGCGCCTCCTTGGGGACCTGGGTTGTCACAAACTAGTGCAAATATATCAATCTTTCATCGCAAAAAAAACAGTTTCCCACTCTTAGAGCAGCTTGGGAGGCTGACTTCAGCATGCTAGACAAGGATTTCTGGACAAAGGCCCTGGTGCACCCCAAGAGGCAGCAATTTCTGCCCACCTCTGATTGATACAATTTAAGTATCTGCACAGATCCTATTACATGCAATACCACTAATGGTGCATGGGCATAATCAGTTCCCCAGTTTGCCTTCACTGCATAGTAGACAAGGGTACCTTCATTCATACTGTTTGAGGTTGCATGGCGCTTGACCAACACTGGCGTGGCCTCCGGTCAGGAGGAGGTTCTCTCCTCGGAGAGCCCACTGGACCCATAGTTGATTCTACTTTATAGTACCAATGGAATAGGGGGGAACAGATAGAAACGGTCACTTCTGTTTCTGGGTTTCACCCTGGCAAAACGACATTGCAGTGTGGGAAAAAGGGATGGATCACTGTATGGGCCTGAAGATTGTGGTGTACCGGGTGTGGGTATGCCCCCAGAAAAATCCCCAAATTCATTCAGAGGTGGGCTGATTACAGGGGTATTGTCTTGGAGACCGTCTACTCCGCCAGATCTCTTATTGAGGAAGAAATCCAAGAGTATGGGACCACAAGTCAGGGAAATAATGCATGTGATTAATGCTCAGTCTGTTGAAGGGTGTGTTTTATTGTGCTCCGGTGGGATGGGTCGCTTTGAATGTGCCTATTTCTTGTTTTTGTGCAGGGGTGTAATCATTTCATCATCCTATACATACACCTCATCCCGCATGGCCATGCTTCTGTATTAAAACCCAATTAAATTTGGTATGAAAAAAAAACCTGTGCTTTTTAGATTTGATTCTCAATGAATAACATGGATATCCGTGTATTATTTTCAGAACATCAAGTCCTGCTGTTTTTATTTTCTGTCGCGACTGCAGAGCTTTTGGTTTGCATTATCTTAGTTAGACTGAACTTCTTCAGGAGGTAGGGTTGCCACTTTATTTTTACAGCATGGTCCTGAGAGTAGTATATCTGCACTTCATCTCGAACTTGTGAGTTGACCACCAATTAATGGTCTTCATTGGGTGGCTGATGATTTGGACATCCTAAATTCTCACCCCCCACTACAACGATAAAAAATGTATCCGAGGACCAATGTCTATGTGGTAATGTATAGAAACAGAGCTTAGAGTTGAATTTCAATAAAGAGGGACATTGATAATTGTGGGACCAGTACAGCAGATGATAAATAACTCTCTTCCAATGGATCAAATCTTAGTAGCAGAACTATGGTTGAGTCTAGTAAAGTTAGGTTTTAAGGTCCCAAAATAGATACCCCTGTCCAAGTCCAAAAAGTCCGAAGTTCATCGTTTGGCAAAAGGATTGATGGAGTACTGACGGAATCTCAACGACAAGTAGCATCAAAGGAGTGTGAGTATTAATAGGGATGCGCATTGCAATTGCTTTGGCTTCGATTGCGGCTTTGAGTGGCTGTGTGATAAAATGCGAAATGAAAAAAGTTGTGTGCTATATCGCTTGAAGTTTAAGTTGTTAACGGGTCTGTCGTGGCCTAAGATCTCGAGATATTTACCTACGTGGTAGTCTCAGTGTAGAAGACACTGAGTAAGTTGTCTGCTGTGTTGTGTTTTTCGTGAGACGTCGACAACCTCTTATGGTTAGGGACTTTCTAATGTGAGTTAGTGGTAAACAATTGGTATAGTTTATCTAGGGTGCACAGGGAATAACTATCAATTAGGGTAGAATCCCTCTGGTCGAGATTTTATTTGAAGAAAAAGTTTAGTTACCTTGTGAGATTGTATTCTCTTCAGTGGAGCAGACAGATTTAATTGTTGCTTGCATTATATTGTATAATTTGCTTAGAGAAAACATGCTGAACAAAATTGTAAAAGAGGGTGAGATACTGCAACGAGCGAGATTGACGTCACAGTGTGTCGCGCTGAGATTGTCAGCTGCCCTTAGATTGGTTGACTACGTCAAAAAAAGGTTGCACTGTTATTGGTTGAGATTGCCGAACTAAAGAATTGTGGAACAAATTAATTTCCTGGATTTTACAGAATTCATTAGTGAAGTACAAAATTGAATAAAGATTACATTTTTCTAAGCCTTATGAAGGATGAGTCCATTCCTTCTGGAGTAGGAGTATATACACCCTCTGGGAGCATGCCAGGTTACATTGTATGGATTGATAAAGCATTCCATCCATGTCTTTGGCTTAAACTTTGGTATAAACCTACTGGGGGAGATAAAGTACTACAGTTTCCTCATTGTGGGACATTTAATTTGAGAATCATTGAGAATATTAGGTGGAGATTATACGAAATGAGACCTGCCCAAATTAAGGAATTGAATATTTGGGAACATATAGATCATCAGAAGGAGAAGGAAAAATATCAGATTATTTCGCAGAAGCTAAATAGGATGCACAACAGAAAGCATGGAGAGCAGATGTTGTTCAGGGAAGAAAATATATCCTTTGTTACCAGTCGAGGGAGACATTAAGAGAAAAAGATAAGTGGAAACATATAGAAACAGAAAAAAGTGATGCTGGAATAGGACGAGAAGAGAGTGACATAGATGACGAACATTTAAATGACTTATTGATGAATTGTCCAGCACCATACAATGAATCTCAGAGTGATAACTTGACAAGTGGTAATACAGCTAAAATTCCAAATGCTCCTGTAATACCTGAAATACCAAAGGAGCCAACACTTGTTACTCCTGTAAGAGGGAGAACAGAAATAACAGCTCTATTGAACCCGATTGAATCAAATCCTGCAGATGCTTTGACTGTTGCCATTACTAATGGACCTGTTGTACCTCTTTATAGATCTGGGACGCAGGTAAATACTGTACAAATTTTGACTGCACATGGTAATCCATTAGACAGCAAGATCTTTGCTTCAGACGCATATGGTTCTGACTCGAAGTATGACAGAGACTTTGCTAACTTAAGACCAGCTGGAAAGAAATTGCAGATTAACCCCTTCTGTGCCACGCCCTTTCCCCCTCCTGTGCCGGGCGTTGTATTAGTGGGTGGGGTTCATGACGAGATAGTCTCGTCATGGGCACAGCGCGACCGTGCTCCATGACGAGACTATCTCGTCATGGGCACTGAAGAGGTTAAGAAGTTAATTACCCTGATTAAGAAATGGAGTGAGCGAAAGAAATGGGAAGGTAGATGGTCGAAAAAGAAGGAAGTAAAGAGAGTTAGAGTGCAGACACCTTCAGTGGTGCTCGATGGAGAAGATGGAGGAATACAGATGCTTCCTATGAAAGAAGTGCCAGGTGGAGGATATGTACATGTGCCATGGACAAAAACTGAAATTGTTTCATTTACAAATGAATTTCCGAACGTGAAAATCCAGTGGAATGGTACAGACAGATGGGAAGGTCTGTGAAAATTTCAAGAGTTTTGTGGATTGATTGAATACCCTGTTTGACACTGTGGTTCCAGGAGACTTATGGGCCGAATGTAAAGTTTCTGTGGATTGGTCAGATGCAGAACCCGAAGGAGATCCTAGAACAGGCGCATCATATCCAGTGGTAGTGAAGAAATACCAACAGGTAATAAATCACCTGAAAACCCGGGTTTCTCCTAAAGAGATTGATTGGCAGCAAATAGAAAGAACAACCCAAGAACTTAAAGAATAAATTGATGCCTATTTCGAGAGATTTGTGCAGGTTTTTAAACACTACAGTGGAATGGAAAATGTGGCTGAGAAGGATATGGGGCACTTTGTTTTCAGATTTGTTAAAGGCTTAAGACCTGAGATTTCTTCTATGATTCATCAACAATTAATCTTTTGGCAAAACAAGCTGCTTGACGAGATCTTGCACTACACTAAGTATTGCAGAGATGAGATTGACTTTGAAGTAGCGCAAATTTTGCTCTTTCATTTGTAGTGGTGCATCATAATCACGAGTAGTCCGCACCCGCATATAATTCTTTGTCGTATTAACCTGGGACAGTTGAATGTGAACTGTTATAATGTGAAAAGTGTTAGGGATATTTTCAATGTAACCTGAAAAAATTAATGTTGATACTGAATGTGTTTAGTTGAAAACATTAACGTGTAGAATTCATACTTGCTGATGACAATTATTCACGTATTTGATGGGCTTATGTAATGTGTTAATTTAGAAGTGCTCAGTTAAAGTGTTCCTTTTATATGTAATTTCGTGAGGCCTGTGTGCTATTCTCTTTTGTTGCCCAACTTCTGTAGTCCTGAAATGCATTTTCCCTGGAAGCTCTTGCATTAGATTTAATAGTTGAATTTCATGTGCATGTCAGATTTGTTCTTTCTCATGTTTCTGTTGCGGGTGGAAAATTCATCCCTGTTAGCTAGAATAATGGAGAACTGTTGTACATTCTCATCGGAGCATGCCTAGGAATCAAAGTCATCTCGTCAAGGCCTGGGAGCATCGCTGCCTAATGGGAAATCACCTACAACGAGGTGGCTTGACTGGCTGGTGTGATGCTGCATTGCATCTTGGGATACTACCTGTGGCATTGATGTATCGAAGTTATAAAAAGTGTCTGGGGGACTTCTGCCTTGCCTTGAGAGAGAGAGTATCTTTAAACGAGCTCTGTAGCTTTATGCTAAATGACCCACCTTATGTGAAGAGACTTGTTAGGAAGACTCCACACACTGACACCTTAATAGATCTTGCCTTGGGAAATGCTATGTAGGGATATCGTGGTAGTGTAGGGAAAGATTAATGCTTTATACCCACAAACTCCCAATGAAGGGGAATCTTGATGTCTGCTCAGTAATCTTTTGTATCCTGATTCTCGAACTAATCATCCTGTGCATGTTGCAATGCCTTAACTTCATCCGTAGATTTGGCTTTGTATTAGTTCCAATGTATTTCTACACCCTCACCTTAAGGTGCCTGTATGTCCAGTTGTTCTTGGCTTTGTAATAAATTAACCAAACAAAGCTTGGGAGTCTGTGATTCTTAAGTCTCGTGGTAAATTGGAACTGAACTGATTGACTGGCTAACAATTTTTCTCCCCATCACGCTTTCATGCTGATAAAAAGAACCATCAACCTGAGGTTCCAGAGCAGGTCTAGAACATGGAACTCAGCTCCTTCAGTTGGTAGCAGAGTAGGATGGTTTTCACATGAAGTGGGGGTAGAATCCCGAAAGATCTAAAAAAAAAAGACCTAGAGCCCCAAAAAAGGGCCCAATGATCAAGAGTGGAGAACGGCAGACTTTGGCAGACACCAACGGAGCTTGAGGGTGCGGCAAGAACTGCAGCGAACGCAGGCGTGAGTATCAATAGAGAAGCGTCATGGGTTAGATTGCGGGAGTGTGATGGTTGTATGATGTCTGGACAACAAGTTATTGTGATTGTCCGATTGCAGATTTGAGGAGTTGTCTTGAGACATCATCAGCAGTTCAACCTAAGACGGAACTTTGTGTGAATGGGACGTGTGGGAATCGTGTGGTTAACCTCGTGTAAAGGGGTGGACTATTTTGATTCAGGTGACCAGCGCAGGTCCAGGGTCACTGTGTGTGAATGTTCTTGAGTGATTGAATTCTATCGATCTTTTAGAAAGGCAAAGAATTATGGAGTTGTGATTGTGTGAGTGAACGCGAACAGAGAAATTGTGAAGGAGGGTGGACCGCTGCGAGGAGGAAAAAGGTAACTTCAGAGTGTTACTGGGCTGCTATAGGTTGGTTGGTGTAACGCCGCACTGGGATTGGATGGTAGTCATCAGGAAGCTGCGATTGAAAAACTGTCTATTGAAAGAGCATTTTTATGAAATCATGCAATGTTTTAGGGTGTTACGAGTTTTGTTCAGGGGAGATTAGGTAGTGGTTACTGGAGGAGGTGAGGAAGCAGTGCCAGAGGATACTCCAGCACACTATATGGCAACAAATGTAGGACTCCATACCATAGTTTGGCTTCAAAATTGGCATAAAATCACTGAAAAAGAGGGGGTTTGCCATTTCCACGTTATGACTCTTTCAGATTGGAGGTGTTGTATCAGTTGAGGGGAGTGATGTCTACGCTACGGCCTCCACCTATACCTACACAGTTTGAGGCGTTAGATGCATGGATGCGAGCAGCACATGCAAAGAACAGGGATAGATTCCATGGAAAGATGAAAAAGGCTATGAAGGCATATCAGGATGCGCGATGGGAGGCACAGCTTATGACATGGAGAGTAGACAACAATGAAGGAGATAGGTTGAACCCAATGCTGGTGAGAGAGGGAGATACCCAGGATAGTAATGGAGGAGAAAATGGAAATGATGGGAGTGATATGGATGACAGCTTGTTAGACAGGTTATTGTCAGAGCGTCCTCCACCTTACAATCCACATTAAGAGCATATAAGGTGAGAACTGGCAAATGCAGAAAATACGGAAAGGGTGGTAACAACACAGACAGTCCCTAGTGCAGGGGTAGTGGGAAGGATTTCAACAAGAGTAGAAGGAAAAGGAATACCTGCTTCAGGAGGTGCAGAGTCAAGTGCAGTCAATGCTGTCTTACGGTTACAAGAAGCCCTTACAGTACCGGTCACCATTGGACCTGTCGTCTCTGTGTATGACCTGAGCTTAGTGGAAAACTCTAGTCAGCAACAGACAGGGTTAGAAAAAAAGGATCAGCTCAGGAGGGAATGTGACCATGAGCGGGAATAATCCGTTTCTGGTGCCTATGGAATCTAGTACCCGCTAGCCAGCAACTGCAGATCCTTTGAGAGTACGCGTTGGATCTAGTAACATACGATCTGTGTCCTTAGCAAACTCACACAGGGTGTCCTTACACCAGTGGCCTACTTCTCAGCTACATTAGATCCTGTAACTTCAGCCTTTCCCAGATGTCTCCGATCCGTTGCTGCAACAGGTGTCAGCATTCAAAGATGTAAAATCATTGTGATGGGTCATCCTCTTACTGTATATGTTCCACACTCGGTTGAGCTTTTGATGACGAGAACCAAAACACGTTGATAAGGACAAGGAGACCCAATTTTAGTGGTCAGGGACCTTGGGTATTTAGTAAGGCAAACACACTTGTCCCTTACAGGGAGAATACATGGGAACTGAGTAAAAATAGACTCTGAATCAGTACTATATTGAAGCTGTCCAGCCGGACAGGGTTATTTTAATGATGCTTTCAGTTTGAAACACAAGCTAAAATGGGAAACAGTCCAGCGTCCAATGCAAAATATATAACATAAACAGAAACTCAGGCAGGGGAATAAGCTTGCCAACTATACAGAAGATACAACAAGCCAAAATGAACAATGAAACTGCTACACTTAAATAGCAAATTGGAAAGTGTTTACGGTGTACTATTAGTCTACGACGTTATATGTTGTATGTTTTGCGTTAGACGCATGACTGTTTCCCACTTTATCTTGTGTGTTTCAAACTGAAAGCATCATTAAAATAACCCTGTCCGGCTGGACAGCTTAAATATAGTACTGATTCCGAGTCTATATTTACTCATTTCCTATGTATTCTCCCTGTCAGGGACAATTGTGTTTGTAACTTACTAGAGAACAAAAACACAGCATTTGAACGAGATATGAACAAATCTTGTTGGCCGCCAAGACTGTTACCTTGAAGCAGTGTTCTATGTTGTCCATTCCAAATGCTGATGGGGAAGATAGTGAGGACCATGACTGTCTGGATGTGACTGAACTTTGTACCAAACTGAGAACCAACATTGTCGATGAACCACTGCCCGACTCTGACCAAATCCTTTTTGTTGATGGTTCATGCTCAAGAGATAATGAGGGTTACCTAAGAGTAGCTTTTGCTGTCTGTGCCAGCTGTGGAAGCTGCTTGTTTACAGGGAGCATACTCCGCACAAGTGACCAAAATAATTTTTTTGACCCGTGCATGACTTGCTTCTGATCAGACCCCAGTCACCATCAATAGCCAATTTGGTTGTGGTGTAGTTCATGATTTCAGACAGCTATAGTCACAGAGGGAGTTCTTAACGTCATCAGGATCTCCCATTAGGAACGGAAAGTATGCAAGACAACTGTTGGAAGCCTTGCAGTGACCAAAGAAAGTGGCGGTTGCAAAGTGCACTGCCCACGGGAAGGGGGAAGATTTTGTGACTGGGAAATCGATACGCGGATAAAGTCACCTGGTTTTGTGCAACTCATGCATGCATTTTTAAAGGGGAATATTCAGGCAAGAGCACAGAGAGAACCAAGCTCAGCATGATGCTAGCCAGTGCAGATACCTTGATTTGAAGTCAGGCGTCTGTAGGGAGAAGCATCAGATCAAGAACAGGCTGGTTGGATCAGAGCAGGATGCAAAAAGAGAGAAGATGACATTTGGGTTTCAACTGATAGTGGGGCCGGGTTGCCAGATTGTTTACTGAGTCTGATACGAGACAGATTCATGGAGCAGTTCATATGGGGAGATATGCAATGGTGCGAGTGTTCAGACAAACATGGTTCAATCCGAGATTTAGTGTGGTTGCTTATGCAGTGTGCCATTGATGTGTCACATGTCAACAGATGAATGCTGAAAAGAAAACTGTGGTTTCTTTGAGTCACATTGGAAGGTCTAGAGGTCTTTTTTAACCAAATACAGCTGGATTTAATCGGGATCCCTAGATGCAATGCTTTGAGATACATCCGGATTGTTGTGTGCATCTTTTCACAGTGGGTGAAAGCATATCCGATTGGAAGATGTGATAGCCTCACAGTAGCCAAGTTATTGCTAAGGGAGCTTATCCCGCAATTCGGGTTTCCAACCACATTGGAGTTGGATAGAGGAACTCACTTTCACAGTAAGATCATGAAGCTGTTGTGCACTGCCTTAAATGTCGATCAGAGACTGCAATGTAGCTACAGCCAAAGGAAGCGTCAGGAATGGTGGAACAGATAAATGGGATTTTAAAGATGAGAATAGCAAAGGTGTGCTCTTTGATGTCTCTGAACTGGCCTGATGCGTTGCCTTTGGTGTTAATGAGTTTGCACAGCATTCCAGACAGGAGTAATGGGCTATCACTTCATGAAATTCTCATGGGGAGGGCAATGCACTTGCAACCAGCGCCATCCACAGAATTAATAAACATCATCGATGATTTGGTCCTTGATTACTGCAACGGATTGGCCGATGTGGTTCGTTCTGTGTCTCACCAGGTTGAAGCTGCGACTGCACCGACCTCGAAGGACCTCTGTCATGGCCTGGGCCCGGGAGATTGGGTCCTGGTCTGAAAACATGTGAGGAAGAACTGTCTCAATGCACGTTGGCGAGGTCCATACCAGGTGAGCTTGGTGAAGTGTGGAGGCCTGCCGAACTAGATACATGCCTCACACACCCGAGTTTCAGGACCCTTGGAAGAAACGGCTCCTCTCCCTGAAGTGACTCCAGCCATTTTTGCAAGACAACTGGAGAGGGATAGCCAAGCTGTGTAGTTCCTGATGGGCTGGATACCCACCAAGTCAAGCTGAGGAGGGTCACTCTACACAAGACCCCGGTATAGACTCTGAGGGAGATGAGATGGTGTCACGATTTGCATAGCACGGTCTTCCCCGATACTGTGCAAACAGTTAATATCTAAAAAACCCACCCCTTTCCCGTGCATCCAGCACTACCTGGTGTAGGAAATATGTATAATGATGTATGCTTAGCCATGTTTGTAGATCTAACTATAGGAATTATGTATAGTGATTTATGTTTATTCATGTGCACTGTATTGTGATTCGGATCTAACATCAAGTAACTGTTAACACTACGTGATAATATCTTTTCCATAATGATTATTGATGGACCATTGTTACTCCATAAGATACTTGGTTCTGAACTGCTAAAGAAGTGCACCCAGAAAACGCTAATGACAAAACTGAATTACAATGTGCACTCTGTAGAGGCAAGACGCTTTGTTTTCCTGTGCTCGCGGTAAATGCTGGTAAAGAAAATCGGATTCACCACAAGTGATGTTCACGTCATACGTGAACAACGTAGCGGCCATCTTGGGTGTGGTCTTACTATTTAAGACCACACCCGGATTCCAAAAGGTGCTTAGCCTTCTTTCTGCCTTCGTGAAAGGACCTGCATTGAGGTTTTCTTATCTGAAAAGATTACAGAGTTCCCGTTTTCACGAATCTTCCTGAAAGTCTTCTTGGAATCCTTAGCAACCATGGTACCCATAAAAGAAAAGACAAAAGAAAGCTAAGTACAATGATTTGCCAGTCGGTGCCCATCGCAAGACAGAGTTAGGTCTATCGTTATTTAAAAGACAATTTTTTGACACTTTTTTCAAGAAAGAAAAAAGAACTGACTGAAGAGAACCCTTAGAATTCTTTTGGACATTTTGAATTTTGAAGTATTTTAAAAATAACTTTGTATATTGTGTGCTGTTGGGATTTTTCTCTCTGCTATTGCATTTTAGAAAGGAAGGACAACTCTGAGGGAAGATTTGAAGATTCTAAGAAAGTAAGCTGAAGATTAGATGTTTATAGAAGAGAAGTTTTGTCTTTTGTATATTGTAAAAGTAACTTAAATATTTCAATATCTGTATCTTTCTCCAATAAGATGATGTCACTTCAGAAGAAACACTTCGACTAGATACATCCTTCCACACCTACAAGTCCTGCGCTGAAACACAGAGCAGCACAAGACATAGTAGGACGTTCCTCATACCAGCTCCAGGTCGTAGGTAGGAATTTGCATGCAAGGGGGAACTAGTGTAGAAGATAGAAAGTCTTTATTGCAGTGTGTAGACTAAGTACTTACGTAACGTTTACCTTGTTGCCTCACAGGTCGATAAGAGCCCACCCAACATCCAGTATCAGGTCCCCCTCCCTGATCCCTATTTTTTAACTTAAGTGGCTCATTAATCACTGGTTACTTCATAGGGGACTGGGAAGTTGGTCCATTGCATCTCTGCAAACCACACTATGCACAAGATAAGGTAAGAGTGCATAGTTGTCTGACAGATGGTAACAGTGCGAGTCATATAGAGTCTCACTCAGCTAAAGAGACTGGTGTGGAAAGTGGTCAGATGATGCAAAAGAAAATTGGGGTCACAAGAGAATCGTGGCCGATGAGACAGAAAATGCAAATTCTGAGACTTGCATCAGAAAGAGATCTTGCTCCCATATCCGAATCATCTGAATCTGATCAAAGTGAACCAAAACAAGCTCATGGGAGCTTGAGGAGATCGAAGAGAGCAAGAGTACTGTGCCAGAGATACGCCTCTCTGGAGTGGACTTACCTGGTTACAAATGCCAGGGAGAGTGAGATCCGAGACGTCGGTACTGATAATTGAGATCAAACTGTTAGTTCCTGGAGTAGAAGTTAATGGAATTCTGACACTGACTGTGCCATATCCACTGAGACTGAGTGGCTTGCGGAGTTTGCTTTTGGAAGATCTCACATTTTCAACCTTTGGAAATAAGCCATCAACTCAGGAGATTGCAGCATTTTGCATTAAACTTTTGCTCCGTGTCATTGAAGAAGTTGGCTCTGATCTCATAAGGAATGTAAATTGAACTTTGAACTGTAAACAAAAATTCCAATTGCTTAAGAAGATAACCTAGGCCCGAGTGGAAGAAGAATAAAAATAGAGGCTTTTCCATAGAAGAAGAAAGAGTGCTACGGAAGTCTTTCAAGCTGTATAAATATTGTGCCAACATCTGATAACTGTTTCCACGATTTAAAGAACTGTTTAAGGACTTTATTGTTCAACAGTGAGAGGCAGAGAAAGAAACTTTGCATTGATCCTCTTACAGCCACAATCCGAACTCAATTGAAAATGGAGTCTGGAAATTTGAATTGTGGGCACAAATGAATAATAGGTACACTTATTGTAGGAGTCAGGGCAGCCTTGGGGCCTTGCACTTTTAAAAACTCCATAGTTGCGAGGCCCAGGAGGCCCCCTAAGAGTTTATATATTTTCCTATTTTTTAAGTTTTACCCAGCTGGCCCCGCTCTGTGGGCCTAATGGCTGCAGTGCATCTGCATGTTGATGACAGTACCTGGACTGGTAATTAAAGAGCCTTTACGTGTGAAGTGTGTCTGGCCCCCTGTATGAAAGAAAAGCAGAATAACCTGCAGGGCGCAGAACAAAAGATTGAATGATGGCGCATCACAATGAAAACCACTCCCCTAGTATGAGGGAAAGGGAACAGAGAGGTGAATAAACAGGGTAAGACAAACAGAATAAAGTGAGAGGAGGGGGGGAGCAGATAGGTGTGAGTACAGCAGCCAGAAAAGAGTTGCACGCAGAGGAGCAGAATCCGAATGTAAAATTGGCTGGGCTTTAAGTGTGCTGGGCCCCTCAGGTCTTAGACCTGGTTGTAAATTAAAACGGACATTGAAACAGGCTTCTATCGGGCCTTATATTCATGTCCTTTACTTTACCTGCAAAAACTATGATCCAGTGTCTGCAATACAAAAATGTATAACAAGGTAGCCGGGTTGGACTGGCCTATAGGGCAATCAGGCAGTGCATGATGGTCTAATCCGTCAGGTTAGTATGTAGGCTGTTTTTTGGACTGTTGGCCTAATTTAAGGTCAGGTGAGCACATTTTTACTGTTGATTTTCATGACATTAATACAAACATTGCCTGCAGCAAAATCAAATCTATGTAGTCTCCCATACCTTACAAAAAAGGTATACAGTATGTCATTACAAGTTAAAAACTGTCCTAATTTTCAAGCATGGGACACTTTTCTAGCTACCTCATTTACTATAGGGAGCCACTTTTATTTTGGTGCCAGGGCCTATATCCCGACCCAGTCTCACGCTGCATGTTAGGGTAATCCATAGCAGCAATTTTGTTCCTGTTTATATTTCACATGCTTTACTTAATCTTGCATTCCCGAAGAGTGTTAACTATTTCCAGGATGTGTGTTTCTGTATTTCATTTCACAGCATATTACTCTTGTATTAGGCACTCATCGCAGTGAGTTGCCTCCAGGTGTTTATAACAGGATACAGTTGAGTGCTTTGGAGTTGAGGCTTATGCCAGTACACATTTCTGTGCCTGTCTGTGGGTCAAAAAGGTGTCCAGAATACATGATTATTCAATTAATGGCCTCTCTGCAGAGCACACAGAGCAACGGTCCCGTATTCCAGTTGCAGTTGGGATTCTGTGCAAATGTGCATGAAGGAGGTACTCATTGGACAAAATAGTGACAGGGTAAATGTAACATAATTTATTGTCGATACTCATTGATCTTAAATATCTAACAGCCATTGACAAAACCAATATTTCTGACTGTTTTTAGATGTAAGCCAGTTGTTGTCTTATATTTCTGGATTCAATCACAGAAAGCTGACGGAAAGGTGAGAAAAAGAGTAGAGCATTGAGGGGAAGGTCAGCATCAACAAGAAAACATAAGATGCTCCAGGAGGATGGAAGGGGAGAGGTTGATGTAAATGAAGCGGAACAAGGAAAGACGTTATGAGGCTGGTGGAGATCTAAGAGTTGAAGGGGAGTGGAGAGAGAAGTATTGGTGAGCCGTGGATGGAGAAAGCAGGACCACTGAAAGATGTCGGAGGTTGGGGGGGATGAGACAGGAGGGGAGAGGTTAGAAGGGTTAGAAGGGTCAGAACCAGCAAGAGAAATCTGAATCCTAGAAAAAAGAAGTCTACTTCCAAATCTCTTTCATAAAACATAGTTTACTCATTGACAATGTGCCGGCTTATGACAACTCTAGGAGTTTGAAGTAGCATTTGTGCTGTGTTAGATGATTTGTGGCTGACTCTTGATCGCAGAGTTAGAGCAGCCTTAATAGTACTAAAGCTTAGCACCTCATTTGACACTGTTTACCCAACCAGTGCTTATAAATCAACTAGTACAACCTGGAATTTAAGTATCCCCCTGGTGTGGCTTACCTCTACCCGATTTGAGAAGTCTGAAACAATCCACTCACCACCTATTTCTATTATGTACTAGACGTCTGACTTGTGGAATTTATTGGGCCTCCACTGTTCAATCTATATCATTCCCAGTTAGCCTTACTCATACAGTCCTTTGGTTTCTTGCTGATATCTTGCGCATATTGATACCCACATGTCACTTCCCTCAGTGGCAATCTGGTCTTTGCCCAAGAATATGTTTGGACTTGTATGCTAACAGTTGATTTTTGGATAAAGAAAATTCATTAAAACCATATAGTGACAAATTAAGGGTTCTCATTTTAAAAGGATCTCATACCATATGGTGTTCTCTTTGGTGGCTGGTGGAGCTGGGTCATTCGCCCACATTGGTGGAGTCAGCAAAAAATCTTGGATTCATTTTCCAGCATTATCTCTTTTTTTTGGAACAGATTAACCATGTTTCATCCATTTGCTTATACTACGTCCATAAGCAACACAAAATCATCCATTTTCTCCCCTCTTACTACCGTGAAGCTGTTGTGCAGTCAGTTATTTTCTCACTAGATTATACAAATGCCCTCTCTCTTGGGCTGCCCGCCTTTTAGCATTCAGTACCCTTCAAATCATTCAGAACAGTGCTAGGCTCCTCATCTGAGACTGCTGCATCACCATGCTATTTCTTTTCACCTTTCTGCTGTCTGCTGTGTTTTTGGTTTGAAACCCTACATCTGCAAGGCACTACCAATTTGTCATTGTGCACTGCATTAAAAAGGCGCTTTCTTTCTACAGCACACCGTAATGTTCATTTCAGAATCCTATACTCTGTGCCATCCAAACTCCTTAAATTTAGATGGCCCTGCTTGGAGACAGATCCTCCTCCTTTCTAGTTGTGCAGGACTGGGACTCTCTCCCTCTTGAGCTATGGTGTGACTCCAATCTTTTAGAAAAACACTTAAAACTGTCCTTTTTCCACATTAGTAAAGTCTGCATCTCTCCTTTGGAGCTCTATTAGTGCCAGAATTCCCGATTAACATATCATTTTCATTCATCCCATTCAAGTGAACAATAACTAAGGTCAATTCATTTAATGTATTTCCACTTATTAGAGAACATTTATGTGCGTATTTTATTAGGATTATTAATGCTATTTTTAACCATGTTACTTCTATCCAAACTAGGTAAGTAGCTTCTTGCAAAGCGGCTTCAAACAATGCCATATACTCACGGTGGTGGAGATCGAGACAGCCATTAAAGGACTCCAATCAGGAAAAGCACTGGGGCTCAATGGTGTCCCAGTGGAACTTTTTAAAAGGGAAGCGGACACCATTGTGCCTCATCTACTTAAAATGTACCAAGCCAAGCCTTACAGCAGGGATACTGCCACGGGATCAGAGGGTGGCAACACTGATAACAATACCCAAACCAGGCAAACCCCCCCGGGAGTGTACCTCTTATCGACCAATTTCCCTCATTAACGCTGAAGCGTAAATACTGGCAAAGGCACTCACAGCTAGACTACAGCCCCATCTAGCAGCACTTATACACCCTGATCAATCCGGCTTTATGCCCGGCAGAAACACTGCGATGAATCTTCGACGTCTGCATGGTATACTGGCTAGCGCACCCTCTATTCATGAAGAGGCGGTCCTCCTCTCCCTAGATGCCAGTATGGTCTTTGACCGAGTAGAATGGCCGTTTCTTTTTGCGGTGCTGAGACGTTTCGGTTTTGGACCCAAGTTTTGTGCTTGGGTGCAGCTGCTCTATACCCGGCCTTTAGCACAGGTAGTGGTCAACGGGAGATTGTCAAGGGATTTTGAGCTGAGACGAGGGACCAGACAGGGCTGCCCGCTCTCCCCATTGCTGTTTGCTCTGGTGTTGGAGCCCCTCGCGGTGTGGATACGGAGAGACCATGTGATAAAAGGACTGAAGAGGACGGAGGGGTGGGAGGACCGTATTTCTCTGTAGGCGGACGACATATTACTCTACATGACACAACTGGGACGGTCCATTAACTGCCTCCTTGACATCTGCGACTCCTATGGTAAAGTCTCTGGCTACTCCATCAACTGGGCCAAATCGGTGCTGTACATTCTGAAAGGCCCTCCACCAAGATTACCCCGGGGCGCCGCGATACAGATCGCAAAGGACGGTTTCAAATATCTCGGTATTCATATCACGCCCAACCCAGAACACTTCATCGAACGCAACTTACTCCTGCCCCTGCGGAGGCTCAGGAGCGATGTCAAAAGCTGGCATGCGGTTCCATTGACGCTGCTGGGGAGAGCAGCATTGTTTAAAATGAAGGTCTCCCTCGTTTTTTGTACGCACTGCAAAACACGACCATGCCAGTTCCACCCTCCTAGTCCAGTGAGGCGGAGGTGGGCCACCTCCTGTGGGATGGTAAGCCTCACCGTATAGCTCTGTGTAAACTCATGCGCAGCTGGTACAATGGCAGCAGTGCTCTACCAAATGTTTGGTTATATTACTGGGCCTCCCAACTCACTGTGGTTAACAAATGGCTACATGCCCCACAGGACGAACCAGCCTTATGCATGGACAGGCACACTCTAGGCACTGACGGAATCCTTTGCGCACTATATGACAAATCACAGAAAACTAGATTGGTCGGCCCTGCGGCACACACCGTGCAGGTATGATTCACGGCGCAACGTGCATTGGGATGGGAAGGGGTGATCACTCAGTATACGCCGTTGTGGGACTGCCGCTGGTTTGGCAGGCTGCGTATGAGTAAAGGTTTTACAAAATAGGATCTCATAGGCATTTCCAGGGTCAGAGACCTGTGGAAAAAGGGCGAGGTGGTCCCCTTTGTGTAGCTACAGAACACATATCAGATGGCAGAGACGGAACGCTACCGCTTTATGCAAATGAAACACGTGCTAACGAAGGCCATACCTCTAGGAACTGATCTCCCTGAGTCCTCCCCACTTGAGGATCGGCTTATGACTGACCCCTCAACCAAAATGGCTATATCAGTAACGTATCGTAAGTTGGTCAACAATCAGAAAGATCCCACAACTACACTAAAGACGAAATGGGAGGCAGAAGTGGGCGACATTAACGAACAAGACTGGCAGGAGGCACTGGCGTCCCCCAGGGAGGTGGCAACCCCATCCAGACTAAAACTTGTGCAACTTAAAATACTGCACAGAACATACTACACGCGTACCACATTACACAAAATAGGAAGGGCGGATACGCCATTATGCCTGCGGGGGCTGTGGTCTTCAGGGTACCTTCCACCACACTATATGGGACTGCCCCCGCATCACCCAATATTGGAGGGCAATTCTGGCCACGATCACCCAGGTATGTGGAGTCGAGGTCCCCCCTGAGTCACGGAGATGCTTGCTCAACGTGTGGGAACCCACGGATCTTAACCACGCAGAACAAAACTGGGCGACCCTTGGTTTCACCTTTGCAAAAAGAAATATTGCACTACACTGGGGGGCACCCACTATCCCCTCCCACCAGCAGTGGTGTCGCGATCTAGACAGCGCCATGGTCGCGGAAAGGGTGGTCTTTATTAATAGGGGATGTCCCCGAAAATGGTTGCGTGTATGGGGAAAATGGAACACGTTTCGGGGCAACATATGCGCCCTACCACCCAAGGACTTAGATCCGGACTTGAGCGAATGAAACTCTGGATGTGGGCCCGCCGTGAGGGACCGTTCCTGAGGGGTGGGAGGGCTTTCAAGACTGTGCGTTGTTGTAATGGTCCTCACTGTGTTATTCTTATATGTATTGTGCAAATTTATATTGCCGCGCATGTCATGCTAACAACGAATGTACTAATCAACAATGGTGACCGTTTATATTCGATGTGTTTTAAATTCAATAACAATGTTTAAAAAACAAAACAAAACAATGCCATATAATTAATGTCAAATTGATATTACCTCCTATGAGGTCACTTTCTGTCAGGTTAAATCTTATGCAAATTATAGGGGCCTCGCATATTCCTATTCTGCCCGGGGCCCCACGAATCCTAGGACCGGCCCTGGTAGGAGTGATCATAGTAATAGCTGTAGTCATCATTATGTCTATTATAAGATCACACAAAGCTGAAGTTAAGGGAGTGGGAGTTCATGGGACATCCACATCCACCACTTCTAGCACAAAATCAATTACATTAGGAGCAGACAATGCTTTAATAGAGCAAACAAGTCTCTTATTGCATGTAGATTTGTCTAAAGGTGATTATACATTGAATGCTTATGCAAAATTGCTGTGTGAGTATGTGAATACCATGGATGTGAGAGATTGCTATGTGTGCATGCAGTTGCCTGCCTCAGTTGAGGAGGTCATTAGGTATCAGCACCTGCCTTTGACGTATGGCATTAGTTGTAATTTGCTTCTTAGTATGTTTTATGGAAAGGGTCATTACGAGTACTATTTCTCAAATTATGGTTTAGTGCTTTCAGAAATTCCAGTCTACAAGCATCTGAACAAATATGATTATTACAAGCAAGAAGAGAGAATGCAAATGTTTTCCATACCTCGTGTTACGCTATATACTGCTTATGCTCATAGACACAACTTAACCGGTACACTAACTGAGCTAGAGAAGACATTTGTAGATCAAGTAGAAGATAGACATAAAGGATTAACAGTCAAACTTGATAGCAAGAGGAGGTTTACAAATGGACCAAGGAAGAGTTAGCTCGCAAGGCTAAGGGAAGTTATGGTCTGGTAGCTTTACATTGGGAACGCAAGGGAAGCTTTGCATTCAACAAGTACAGATGCTTTATAACACCATCTTTGTGGGTCAGAGTGCATGTGAACACACATTTCTGATTGATGCCTCTTCAAAGAAGTTCTTGCAGGATGCAGTGCAAGTGGTGCCAAATGTATACTTTGTGTGTGGGAGAAATGTGTATGTTCGACTGCCGAACAATTGGTATGGTACTTGTTATGTAGCTGTGGTGTTTCCTAAGATATACCATGTAGAGGATTTGAAGAGTCTGGAAGGGAAGTCATCACAAAGAGAGAAATGTGGTACCAGTGCAGGACAGATTGTAGGGGATGTGTTTGGAGCAATGATACCTAGTTTAGGAGTGGTCCTAAATGATATCAAGATTAGTAGGTTGTCAACTATAGCAGATAAGTTGTCAGTCAATACAGCTCAGTCGTTACATGTAGATGAAGAGTTGATTTTGATAAGAGCTATGGTTATGCAAAACCGTTTTGCTTTAGATGTGTTATTAGCAAAAGAGGGCAGAGTCTGTAAAATACTGAGGATTCAACAGTGCTGTACTTGAATCCTAGACTATAGTGAGGATCTGAGGAAGTATATGAGTAACATGACCGAGATACATCATGAGATACATGACTTGGCAACTGCGGGAATTTGGGATAAGGTTGGAAAAGGTTTTGGAAAGGTTGGATGTTGGTTTACGAATCTTGAGAAAGGAATAATTGGCTATATCTTGAAACTAATAGTTGTGATCTGTGGCATCTTGTTGTTGGGAACAGTGAATCTTGGGAAAGGAATAATTGGCTATATCTTGAAACCAATAGTAATAGTTGTGATCTGTGGCATCTTGTTGTTGGGAACAGTGAAGGCTTACAAGTGGCATTAGTCTAGACAAGCTGAAAATTCTCTAAGAGAAAGGAGAATGGAAAGACTGCAGGTCAGTCACTATGAGAATCTTAAGCGCTTAGAGAGGTTTCTGGAGGGAAGACTGTCTGTAACGTCTGTTTAGGTCAGTTCTTTCTACAAGGAGTTGTAATGTGGGTGTGATGACACTTTTCATACGAGGGGCTGACGAAGTGCACAGTTTTCTTTTTCAATTGTAGGGGTGCATCATAATTAGGGCTCCCGGTTTTATGGTATTTATTTTTTTGTCATTTCCGTCTGCATTTATCCATATTTATTTTTTGCCAACTTTATCTGTATTTATCCATATTTATTATGGGAATTGTGAAAAAAATAAAGCTGAAACTGGTATATTTCCACATTTATTTACCCAATAAATATGCAGTCATGCTTGAATGCCTGCCAGGTTTTTGTGATATGAACACCCGCAGAAGATAAATCAATGCACTTATATGAAAATATGCACATTTCAGTATCAGCCTTGTGTACATCTCCTGCTGTCTAAGACTCTTCACTAAGATACTGTTCATTTTTAACACCCTTAGCAATCAATCCACACAGTTATTGGCCTGTCAGTCATGACAAAGTGTATTTAGAATCACTCAAAAAGCACCCCATTTCAGTTTTTATCCACATTTAAAAATGAATACAGACAAGAAAATAAATGGTTTTCTGTCTGTATTTATCTGTAGAAATCAGTAAAAATAGAAAACAGGGGGCCTTAATCATAATCACAAGTAGTCTGCACCCGCATATAATCCTTTGTCGTAATAACCTGGGAAAGTAGAACGTGAACTGTAAAAACGTGAAAGGTGAAATGTTAGGGATATTTTCATTGTTACCTGAAAAAGTTAACGTTGAAACTAGATGTGTTCAGTTCAAAACGTTAACGTGTAGAATTTGTACTAGCTGATGACTATTATTCACCTATTTGATGTGCTTATGTAACGTGGTAATTTAGAAGTGCTCAGTAAAAGTGTTAATTTTTATATGTAATTTTGTGAGGCCTGCGTGCTATTCTCTTATGGTGGCCGATTTCTGTAGGCCTGAAATGCATTTTCCCTGGAAGCTCTTGCATTAGATTTAATAGTTGAATTTCATGTGCATGTTGGATTTGTTCTTCCTCCCTGTTAGCTAGAATAATGTCTTTGTTTTAGGAGTTAGGCTTAGGGAGAAGAGAATACATTGAGCGTTTATACTGATAATGGAGAACTGTTGTACTTTCTCATTGGATCAAGCCAGGGAATCAAGGTCATCTCGTCAAGGCTTGGAAGCATCGCTATCTAATGGAAAATCACCTACGAGTAGGTGGCTTGTCTGGTGGACTGCAATGCATCTTGGGATTCCACCTGTGGTATTGATGTATGGAAGTTAGGGAAAGTGTCCGGGGGACTTATGCCTTGCCTTGAGAGAGAGAGAGAGCATCTTAGAACGAGAAGGGACAGATGAATGCTTTATACCCATGAACTTCCAATGAAGGGGAATCTTGATGTCTAATCAGTCATCTTTTGTATCCTGATTCTTGAACTAATCATCCTGTGAATGTTGCAACGCCTTAACTTCATCTGTAGATTTGGCTTTGTATTAGTTCCAATGTATTTCACACAAGATGATGGACGGAATGTTGCACAATGGCAAAACATTCACCCCCAGTCACAGATCTGGGTTTAATCCATCGTTATTTTGCTCATCACACCACCCCAGTTCAGACATGGCCATATGCAAATCAGTCTTGACCCTGTGCCTCATGGGAACAGTCCAGCCCGAACTGCCAAGCCATGTCTTCCTTGGACCGGAATCAAGCATCCTAGGACCGGTTTCTGGCTATCAGCCGTCATCAGCCAGGATAGCTTGATTCCAGTGGCATAGTGAGCAAGGGACCCACGTCTGGGCATACCCTTCCCACATAGGGTGAACAGCAAAACACACAAGATGATGGACGGAATGTTGCACAATGGCAAAACATTCCCCCCAGTCACAGATCTGGGTTTAATCCATCGTTATTTTGTTCATCACACCACCCCAGTTCAGACATGGCCATATGCAAATCAGTCTTGACCCTGTGCCTCATGGGAACAGTCCATCCCGAACTGCCAAGCCATGTCTTCCTTGGACCGGAATCAAGCATCCTAGGACCGGTTTCTGGCTATCAGCCGTCATCAGCCAGGATAGCTTGATTCCAGTGGCATAGTGAGCAAGGGACCCACGTCTGGGCATACCCTTCCCACATAGGGTGAACAGCAAAACACACAAGATGATGGCCGGAATGTTGCACAATGGCAAAACATTTACACCCTCACCTTGAGGTGCTTGTATGTCCAGTTGTTCTTGGCTTTGTAATAAATTAATCAAACAAAGCTTTGGAGTCTGTGATTGTTAAGAGTCATGGTAAATTGGAACTGACATGATTGACTGGCTAACGATTTCTCTCCCCTCCACGCTTTCATACTGATAAAAAGAACCATCAAATTTTGGTTCCAGAGCGGATCTAGAACATGGAACCCAGCTCCTTCAACATGAAACATAAAACGCTGAAGGGAAAATTAATGTTGCCCAAGTGATAGCGATGCAGAAAAGTCAGAATCAGCCAAGTTTTGAAAACACAGTTCTGGTACAGGGATGATGTATTCAAGTTCCAATGATGAAAGGTGCTAATGGTTTTCAACAGTAGGATTTCCAATCTCAACGTAGAGGTCCTGGTGTTCCAGGTGTAGGAAGGTGGATATCTGACTATGGTTACCCCCAACTTTTTTGCCTAGTGTCTAGCTGGTTTTTTGACTTAGTTGGCCTGAGATCCTGCCATTCAGGGTCTCAGGCTGTCTGCTCTCTCTTTAAAATGGACTCCATGTACCCTAGGTACATACACAATTGGTAAGGATCACCTTATTGGACCCTGTACAGTGTACCCTAGGTACCCAGGGCATAGGTGTACCCTAGGCCTCCCAGGGGCTGCAGCATGTATTATGCCACCCCTGGTCTGGCCTTCCAATCAGACACAACTGGCTGATCACTCAACTGGGGCAAGGTCGTGTAATCACCCCTTGCTTAGATATAGTATACCTATATCTACCCTTAATATAGACACATGTGTACCTATCAGCCACTCCTATGGCAGGCCTTAACAATCCTGGAGGCAGAGTGCTTGGTAACATGTGAGATGGTGCTCTAGCATGAGCTGAGCCTGTCTGCAGCTTTCGGAACCATGTCCTTATAGCTGTTCTATGATATAGCCTACCATATACTCTTAAAGTGCCTTATAATCTTAAACGGTTATGGTAACTATGGTTTGGCTTTATCAAAACATGTCGTGTAAGGTGTCTAACACTTTGGAATAATACCCCCATACCATTTCTGGTGATGAGGATATTATTCCTCCCTTCTAGAGGGAGAGACATGTTAAAATCCTACTTTGCTGTTTAACTCTAACCAAAGCCTCAGCATCACAAAATGGATGCTGCTGCCACAGACACGAGTCTGACCTCCTGCTGCTGGGAGTGATCCCGGCAAGGGAGGCTTGGACAATAGGTTTCCTGCTTGGGGAGGTGCTAGCACCTCCCCAGACAGACTTTAGTGTATTGGGGCAGGGAGGGCTGAAAGGAATGAGACATGCCTGGGGCACACAAGGTGTCCCATGCATAGTCCAGTTCAAACCGGTGCTGGGGCACTCCAGCCCCAGTCCTGGCGCGAAACTGGACAAAGGGAAGGGGGTGTAACCACCCCCCTTCCAGGTCCCACCCATAAGGCGTGACCTAGCAGGCAACCCAGCCCCCCAGATTAGTATAAGTGTGGTAGCTGGGCCCCAGGAGATTAGATTATCCTGAACCTGCAACTTGAACAGTAACTCTGGACCTTCGACATTCGATGAAAGAAGAAGACTGAAGAATCTCCCTTGTGGCCAAGGAGTGGCTACCCTGTGCAAACAGGCACCATCAAGAGACTTACCCTTTGCTTTGCTGAAGTTCTACGAGGGACCGACTGCAGAGCCCGACCAGAGCCTTGACTTCCAGACTTCTCCGACCCTGATCCGGATCCACAGCCGAGCTGAGATCCGTGGAGGCGACGAGAGACGTTTGACCGGCTACCTGGGAAAAGTGGCGAGTATCTTCCGGCGCAGCTTCTGAGGTACCCTCGAAGTTGTGCACCGGGGATTGAGAAGCCCCAACCCCAAGCACCATCTGCACCGAAGATCAGCCCCCCACACTCCACGAGTCCTGCGTGGGGCCCTTCTGCATTTTCCTGCTTGCCGCGTCTGTCCGGTTGCTTGCCCGTTGGCTAGCGGCCTTTGCCATGACACACCTTTGAATCTTCACTGCTGGTTTGGCTCCTCCAGACTGGCTCCCGCTTCTCTGCAAAAGAGAAGCACCCCAGACCTTCCTGGTCTGCATCAGAAGCAAGTCCTCCGTTCTTCGTGGGTTCCGCTTGCCAAGGCTTGGTGAGTCCTAGTTCGACTTCGACGCCGCCGACAGCAAGAGCCTTCGTGGGACAGCCCGCCTCCTGGTCTTGGTCGTTCTCGACGTCTCCTGGTACCCGTGGCTGCTGCGACAAGCTTCACCCTTCACCTGCAATCTTCACGACATCGCCTAGTTCCTTCCTGGTTCCACGTGGTCACTGGCTAGTGACCTTGACTCTGTCCCTTCTGCTTGCAGGTACCCTTCCTTCTTGATCCCGGCCTTGGGATCCACCGGACACTCTGCACTGACTGCCTGTCAGCAACTTTCCTTCAGGCATCCATAGAAGTCCACGACGAAACCCGACGCAAGTTCACACCTATGCACCCGCAGCCCGTGGGCTAGGTAACTTGGGTACTTCGGTGCTCACAAGGGTAGTGACTATCCTAGGGTCTAGTTTCCGAGTCTCGACTTTCTAGCTACTCCAGAAGTGTCCTAAAACTGCTTATTTCAGAACTGTACTATTTCTATCGATTATACGCATTACGCGTGAGTGTTTCCACTCTGCACCTGAATCCCGTGGGCCCCCCACTTCCTAACTGTTGGTAGTGTAGTGTAGCTCCAGCGATTCCATAGGCCTAGACCTATTCTATTTCCGTGACAGTGGTCCTTATACCACTTCTTTAGTATATGGTTTGCGTGGCCCCTAGGGCCTAACTGTATTACTTACCTGTGTGACTTAATGTATGCTTAAATAAGACTGTGTTGTACTTACCTCGAATCTCATAAAGAGTGCTGAGGGTTTGACTAGAATAAATACACTTTATTTTATATATATATATCTGTTGTGGTGTCCTTTCATTTGGTATTCAAGGGATTATATATGGTATCACAGCTGGCTTCACATGCCATTCAGAGTTTAGCCTAAGACTGCTCTTGTCCATGCTACCACTAGGATAGCTGGTCTATAAGGTTGACTTTACAACCAATCACCATAAGGGTTGTTTGGACTGATATAAGGTGTACACTAGAACTAGTGACATCATACATGAGGCCAACTTACCACACCAGGATATCTTAGAACGAGTGTTGATGTGTCAACTTTGAAGAAAACAAACCCAGGTCACGTGTGCAAAAAGTCAAGCACTGGAAACGCAATTGTAAATGCAATGTGAACAATCTTGGAAATCAGTTAAAGAATGGAGGGTATACACAGTCTGAGGAAAGTAACTTGGTCCAGACTAAACAGGCACAAAGACCTAGAAATGAGAACCCTAAAACATCCCAATCAGTACAGATACCAGAAGCTCCGATGCCTCAGCATAAATTTCAGGTACAAAGATACAAATTAAATCAGAGTCTTTTAAATAGGTTTTATTAAACTCTTTTTTATTAAGGTTTGCGTCATACATTCAGCACGGACCATGCATTTTTCACTGGGTTACAGTTAGAGTGGAGAAAAACAAAAGAAAACACAACAGTTAATCATTTTAAGTGTTTAACATTTCTCTGCATGATTTTGTTCAGCGTTACTCAGAGTCAAAGCCACTGAGTTGTCTGCTTTCCATCTTGGTCCCATTGAATATCCTTCAGTTTTGGCTGGTGCTCCTGTACCGCTATAGCTACTCCAAGGTCCACACACTTTTTCCTACTTTTTTGGACACCCTCGCCCTTTGTATATTACTTGTTCTACTTTTTGGCACCAATCTAGGTCTGACATCCAATTTTGTATCATTGGAGGATCTATCTTGCCCCATGCTCTAGCTATATTCCTTTTTGCTACCCCTAGGGCTAAAACAACCAATATTTGGTGATACCTTGGTCTCGGATGGTTTGGGTTATGACTTGGGTCATTATTCCCATGACTTGTTCCCAGAAGGACTGAATGAGTATAGTATATGAAACAAGCATTGGCATAGCCAATAGGTCTCGCCTTTGGGACCTTATAAGTGTTTAGCCAAGCAACAGTTGCATAACTAAACACTTATAAGGTCCCAAAAGCGAGACCTATTGGCTATGCCAATGCTTGTTTTAACTGCTGCAATCTATTGAAGCCTCATGGGGAACATCAAAGCGGCCATGCGGCCGCGAAAGTGGTCCTAATAGCTATCTCCCTCGACCCCTGCAGTGCCTCAGTCCATTCCTCATCGTCAATGTCTCCTACATTTTCTGACCATTTTTGACGCAGGAATGTCAGCACCTCGAGTACTTTATGTAATAGCTTTTGGTCTGGGGGGCATATACGGTCTCGTAGTAGGAAGCAAATGCCTCCGCTATTTCCATATTTGTTTTAAGAGTCGTACCATTAGTGTCCCTGGTTTCTAATACCCAGGTTTTTTCTCTGTCTCGGTACTCTGGCCAGGAGTTTATTGGCTTTATTCCCAATGTTGTATAGGCGACGTTGGGTCGCCAGGGCATGTGTTCTTGCTCTGTTCTCTGCAAAAGCGCAAAATGAGTCTTGCTTCAGGCGCAGCTGGTGGGTCAGTGTCTCTAATCTATTCTCTCCTGCTTGCTTCTCTAGAGTTAGAACCTCCCTTTCCAGGTCCTCAATTTCCAGCCATTCCTCCTTCCTTTTCCCACCGATACGACCGAGAACCTGGCCCGCAGCACAGTTTTATATGCTTCCACAAGTACACATGGAGAGCTGACTGCCCACTGGTTCTCTTTGAAGTATTGGGTGGTATTCTTCCTAATTTTCTCTTTCATTTCCCTCTCCTGGAGATACCAAACGTCTCCCCTGGGAATCGATGTTCTATTTGTTGGAGACCATTGTAGCTGTAATCCCACTTGTGAGTGGTCCAAGATGCCTCTCGCATGGATTGTTGCATCTTGGGACCGACTGGCTGATGTCATGTGTGTCAGTAGGTAATCAAGTCGGGTATAACAGGTATGTGCTGGGGAGAAGTGAATTGTCTGACTGTGGGATTATGTTGCCTACACAGATCGGTCAATCCTATGATCTCTGCAAAGGACGAAAATGCTCCTCTTTTCAGGCTTGCCCCGCTCAGTTTATCCAGGGATGCATCTATTCTATCATTGACGTCCCCCCAGCACCAATGTGCCAGCTGGTAGGGCCAATAGGGTTGTGCCCACTCTTGGTATAGTTCCCGTATGCAGTCGGGGAGGGATGTACAGGGAGCAAAGGTTCAAAGTGTCACCCTCCCAATTGCCTGTCACTGCCACAAGTCTCCCCTGTGGGTAATTTAGGTATGTATTTTTTTGTTTTTCTTATCAAATTATGCTCTTAATTCAGGAAGGCCAACCCTAACTGGACCACAAAGAGGCAGTGAGGTACCCAGTCTCTCCACAAGGGAGGAAGGATAGGAATATCCTGTGCCCAAAACAGAAACCTCCTGGCTGGTTGGTAACACTGACTCCTCTGATACAGGTGCCGAAAAGAGCGGTGACCCCAGCACTAAAACAACCTGTGTAGCATAGAATTAATGATTGGACCATGAGGTTTCAAAAAAGTAACTTGTGGATACACCATGCAAAAAATAAAGAGGGTAGATAAACAGAGTTAGAGAGAAAGGGGAACGAGATGAAACAAGAGAGAGAGAAGGATGCAGTGAGGAAGGGAGAAGGATTCCGTGCTCAATGTAATAAGCTGGAGACACAAGACTTAAACCAGTCGTCCCAGTGTTTCACAAAATGTTGTTCTCTTAACGGGTTTATAAGCCCGGTCGAGATACGCAGTTTTTTGTATATAGCAAAACCACTTGGCCTCAGTGGGGGTCAAGGAAGAAGCCACTTAACACACAGCTCCCTGCGTGCAAGGAGGATCAGGACAAAAATGAACACTTTATGAGTTTTATGTAGACCCCGGTTATCCACCCCTCCCTGGACCACTCCAAAAATCACAAGGGTTAAGCTCACCTTAATCTCCTGGCTCACAATACCTGAGACGGTCTTACACACTTGCTGCCAGAAAAGCGGTATAGAGGGACACTGCCAAAACATGTGGGCCTTGTTCGCGTAGTTTTCTCCACACTTTGGGCACTTCTTCACTGCTCGACTCCCCAGATTTGATAGCTTCCGTGGCGTCCAGTAGGCCTTGTGGACAGTAAAAAGATGTTTTTTCCTTAATGGAGAAGGTTTCACAAATAACCACAGACGTAAATACTTGCCCTAAGGATTTTAGGTCTTGGTCTGGCAGTTCCCTCATCCAGAGCTCTGTAAATGGATTTTTCATCTCTTCTCCATTTTGAATTAGTATCCAATACCACTCTGCAACTTCTTTCCGTAGAGTGGAGCATGAGCAGATCCTGGCCACCAAATCTATTTTCCCTTTGCCCTCCTTCCCTAATGTTTTAACCCAGATTAAAAGTTGATAGTATTTGAATTTAGAGACCGAATTTTCAGAAATCTCTGAAAGAAGTTGCCATGAAATTAGCTTAGTATGCTCTATGCTCTATGAGTTGCCCCCACCTGAGTATGCCACAGCCCTGTAGCGGGATTGCAAGAGCATCTAATAAGCAATCCGGAGTACCTGGAGAATCCCAGTTAGGTGCTATGTCATTGTAATAGGGTACTTGTAGGGCCAATACTTGATACCAGATCTTGGAAGCCACTAGAACTTTAACCTCACCTTCTTAAAAAATTTGGGGGTGACCGAACTTTAAAAGGAAAAAATCTGCTTGGTATGGAGAGCTTGCCATGAGAGCCCTAAAAATCGGGGACAGGCAGGAGCTTCCCATTAACAGCTGACGGAAGTTCTTCTGATGGAAAGCACGGTAATATTGGTAAAGATCTGGAGTGGCGATGCCTCCATATTCTTTCTTTCTTCAGAACTTCTTCCAGGAAATTCTAGGTCTTTTATTCCCCAAATAAAACTGGAGAACTCCCCCTGCACTTTCTTCAACCAGGTCTTCTTAAAAACGGGATAGTGTTAAATAGGAAGGTGAACTTTGGGAGGATTGACATTTTAGGAGGTTTGATCTACCCAAGAAGGAGAGTGGGAGAGCCACCTATGCTTGTAGCTGTGATTTAACTCCAGCAGCTACTTTATCAAAATTCACCTGGGCTAGCTTCTCCAAATTGTGTACTATTTGAACTCCCAGGTATCTTATCTCCTGTTTCGTTAGGTCGCTCCTATATTTGGTGTTCTATTGCATTAGCTCGGTTTTTTGCTGGTTAATGGAGTATCCAGATACCCTCCCAAACCCTTCCAACTGCTCCCATATTGCAGGAAGAGTGTGCTGCAGATCTCCTGTCAAGATCAGAAGATCATTTGCATATAGCCCAATTTTCTCCGCCCAACCATTACAAACAAAAGGGTGGATATTTCGACACACCCTTAATTTGCATTCCAGTGATTCAATGTAAAGGTTGAAAAGGAGGGGGGAGAGTAGACATCCCTGTCTAGTCCCCCTACCAATTTTTATTTACTTGGTGAGATTCCCATTGACCAAGACCCTGGCTGATGGATTTTTATAAGGGGCCCTAACTGCTGCTAAGAATACCTCACCTAAGTTAAAACATTTTGTATAGAAATGGCCAACTGACCCCATCAAAGGCCTTCGCAGCGTCGAAGGTCATGACTGCCAAAGGGATCCCATACTCTCTTGCCATATCAATTGCCCCAATCAGGTCCTGTGTTAGCTCGTGAAGTTTCCTCGCCTTCATGAAGTCTTTTAGCTCGGGATGAATTAGTGATCCTGCCACCTTATCCAGACGTTTAGTTAAAATCTGGGTATATATTTTGTGATCACTGTTGAGTAGAGAAATAGCCCTGTAAGACTCGCATGACCTCTGGTTCTTATTTTGCTTCAGAAGGATGGTTATGGTGGCAGCATCCCAGGATCAAGGAAGGTCCTGGCCAAAGGCAGCATTAAACAGTTGGAGCAATATTGGGGTGAGTTCTTCTTTTAATATAGCATAACTTTTATTAGGTATGGAATCGGGTCCTGCGGCTTTCCCTTTTTTAAGGGTGTTGATAGTACTGAGAATTTCCTCAAGAGCAATGGGGCTATTTAGGTTCTTTTTTTCTGGGCTCTGAAGCATAGGAAGTTCTAGATCTGCAAGAAAATTCTTCATGAGTTATTCACTTACTATGTGATCCTCTCTATAGAGATCCTAAAAAAACTGGGCAAAGGCGTTTTCGATCTCAATCTCCTTGGAGATAATATTACCTGAATTAAGGCATCTAAGATCTTTTATCAGCTTCCTAGTCTGATTAGCTCTAGTTTTCCATGTGAGCATTTTGCTGCACCCTCCCCACATTCATGGTGGGATAACCTGCTGACTTTCCATTTCCTCCTAACTATTGCTTCAAGGTAGTCAGCAAGCTCAGTTTTTTAGGTCTCGCGCCCAGCGATGCTGTGCGTAGCACTGCTCGCGCAGCGAGAGTCCTTTTGTCCGGGGTTCCGAAACGGACCCTGGAATTGTACACGCTTGTGCGTGTGTTTTTAGTTTTGTCTACCGTTATTTGGCTTTGAGTGCGTGTGTTTTTTAAACAGAGCACACAATAGGCCAAAGGCGGGCGCATTGCTCCGCCCATGGCCTATTGGTGTCTGTTACGCGCACCGAAGCCCATGTGGTTTCAATTATCGTGCTCAGACACGGGCGCGATAATTGAAGACATATGGCTCACTGTGGCGCGAACACGCACCACTAGCGGGCGTGTTTTTTTTTTTACAATAGCGATCGCTTTCGCGATCGCTTTCAGTGCCGCTTGTTGTTTTGTGTGTTCTCTGCAGCAAGCTTTTTAAATATTTTAATCAGGAGTGAAAATGCAAGCCAGACCAATTGGCTTTGCCATTGTTTGTTCCACTCCGAAGCAGACTGACTCCCTGTATGGGGTTAGCCGTGGGGCACAGTCGACTGGTTGTCGTTTTTCCTTCCCCCACGCATGGTGCTAATCCGATCATGACACGCTTCATTAAAACCACCTGCGTGCGCGGCTTCCACCCGGAGGCCGCGGGCTCATGAACGTGGCTATGTGCGGGAAGGAGGGGTAGAGGCGTGTGTGTATGTTATAAGTGTGTTACATTTGTCTGTGTAGGTGAGCTGGGAGTGACTGACTTCCTTGGCGCGGTGTGTGCTCGTGTGTTGGGTTGGTTTGTTTCCTGACAGGCCGGTTGGAGTGTACACGTGTGTTTTCGAGTTTGGGGTTTCGTCTTTTGTTTCGTTCGAAATTGACTGTATCCCGTAAATGAGAGCGGTAAACAATACGCAAAAACCACAGATGGGCAAATAACCCGCTGAGACCCGTCACCCTGAGTCGTGCAATTTGCTGAGTCAACAATTCATTACAATTGAACGCCCTACGCTTTCCTCTGTAACCTTGAGAGATTCACTCCGGATGTTTCTGCCGGTGAAATCTGTGGGCCGCTTAAAAGTTATGTGAAAACACGTTATGCTTGCATCTTATCAGATCAACCCACCTAACTCAGCTTGGATTCAGATGTGGCCATGGGCAATGAAAAGCACCTCAAATATTACTACCGCCAAGTTCATTAAGGAACGTCACATTTATGAAAACGTCTCGCAGCGTAAACTAGTTTAGTTTCTTGCTTTGGGCGTAATTATAATTTGATCTTAATGTTTTGCAGTAGCTGACCTAGATGAACCATCATCAATCATTATGTTTCTCACAAACATTCATCATTGTTGCTCAGGGCGCTTTTCTTTTTCGCACTCCTGTTCAATATATACACACGTCCCACAGTTGAAATCATCCAGACACATGCTGTGTTTTATCGCCAGCTGTGATGGTGTGCAGAGATTTAGCTCTGGTGAAGGCCCTGCTGCTGTCAGGCTGCCTGATACACAGCATATAAAGTAAATAGTGTCAGACTGCTGGCTGAAGACTTACTTACCCAGGCCATGTGAAGGTGACGTCAGTGAGGTCACATGACCAGCCTTACCCGGCAGAGCACTTTGAAACCTTTGGCATCTGACAGCTTAAATAAACTATTTATTGGCAAGTCAGGGCACTTTAACAGTTAATTACGAATAATCTATGAATATCTGCAACGCTCGTTTAAGAATGTATAACTAATTCATGAACGCTGTGAAAATGTTTAGTGCGACAGGCAAAATAACACGGCATGGCCGATATTTAGGGGTTAGCAGCAGGCATCTGTTGGTACTGTTGATATCCTTGCCTGGCTAAAGTGATAACCCATATGGACATTACAATTGGTGCATGGGAGGTTGCCTGGGTTGAGAAAGGGAGGAAAATGAGTATTGCAACAATATAACGTGCAATGACTTGCATGGCAACTAACAATATGGAAAATGTATGTATTTATTTCCTTTACCGACAAGTATAAGGAAGAAAGACGAAAACTCAGATTTGCGTACTGACTCTGTGAAGCCGAGACGTAGGTGAATATGAATTCCTTGTGACCCTCAGCTGTGTAGTTATAAGCTTATTTTAATTCTGCTGTCAAATCCTAACAGTGCTTTACCTGTACTACACCGATAGCTCATTCCATGTGGCGCAGAGATAAATGGTGTATATGTACCCTTGTATTCTGGCAGTGAGGTGGCACTGTGCACAAGTACCAGAAATGTGGGATGCCAAGCCAGCTTCCACCCTTTTCTACCCAGACACTCGGTCACTGATTCTCTAACACACACACAAGAGGTGTGGCGCCGCAGCCAAGGCGACTGACTCCGGAATCTGGGGATCACGGTTCGATCCCCGGCGCCGGCTGCAGATTAGCCCAGCACCATGTGACTCTGGGCAATAGCTTGCTTAATCTTCCCGATGGCCCCCAGCGCCTAGAGACCCTTACAGGTGATTGTTCGCGCTTTACAAATGTGGACTATTATTATTATTAATCTGTGGGGGCTGAAAAACTGATCTTGAAGTATAAATTCCAGAGGCTCCTCAAGAAGAAGACATAAAAAGTTTCTTCCGTGGTACTCAGAATTTCATTTAATAATGATTAACAATTCCACTTTCCATCGGAGCACTTTCATAAGTTCTCATTTCTGTCCTTCTTCCTCTCATCTTCCAGGTATCTGTTTACAGCCTTGTGTGGGGGGTAGGGTTTTGTGAGATTTAATTTAAGTAAGATGGTGTGATGTGGATGGAGTGTTGTATTCCTCGAGATGATATGCTGTGGCTTTCTGTGATGTGCATATTGTTGATGTACTATCTGGTGTTATATGATGTAGTATAATGTTCTGTGGCGCAGTATGTTATGATGTGGAGTCCGGTATGAGGATGTGTGATTTGGGGTAGTTTTTTTATGCTGCCTTATAGTGTTATGTTGTATGGTATAAGGGGGTATATGGCATAGAAGAGTGTGATGTGGCGTGATTAGTTAAGCAGGATAATGTGGTTTTGGATAGTGGTATGTGGTTCTATGATGAGAGATAGTGTGGTTTTGTGTGGTGTGTCTTAGATGCTTTGATGTCTTACTGTCAGGTATAGAATGAGGTGATATTAAGTGCTGTGGTGCTGTGCACATTTGAATGGTATCTTATGTAATGAATGGTAATGCATGTGTATGGTATAAGTTTGCTGGATAAGTATGATGTGCTGTAGTGGGGTATGTTGCTGTATGGTATGTGTTGCGATGTAAAATGACATGATGGAGTGATGTATGAGAGAATGTGGCAAGATCTATTGCATAAAGTATTCTCTATTCCTGGTGTTCAATGATGAAACAGGTGTGGTGAGAAAGAGACAGTTTGCGGTTTTGGATGTTTGTAGTATGGACTGGTGTAGAATTGTATGTTGTATGGGTGGCGTAATATGATGAGGTTTTTATTGTGTAGTTTCATGTGTTGCATAGTCTGATATGAAGGGATGAAGTATTGTATGACGTTGTATGGTATAATGTGGTACAGTACCTGTAATATGACTTACTATGATGTACTCCTCTCCATGCAACATATTTCCACTTCATATAATACCACTCCATGCAACATAATTCCATTACACTCCACACAACACAAATCAACTCAAGGTAATTCCACTACACATAACTACACTCCAACCTACATAATTACACTTCATGCCACATAATTACACTCCACACACATCCACTCAGCTCCAAAACACATAATTACACTTAAAACATTTCAGCTCTGCAATGTGCCCTATATTTACACTCCACACCATGCCACACAATGCCACAACACACGATTCAATACCACACAATTTCAGACCACACAACATAATTGCACTCCACTCCATAGCACATAATCACATTCCACATAAATATACTTCATGATACAGAATCGACATGCCCTTGACATCCTTCTCGCAAAGGAGGACAGAGTCTGTTGGTTGTTAAAGGTTCAACATTGTTGCACCTACATACTGGATAAGAGCAAAGACTTGGAATGTGGTATTAAATACAAGACTGACTTAAACAAGGATTTAAAAGACATAAAACCAGATGGTACCTGGAAAGGCATAGGTAAAAGATTTTCAAATTTTAGTAACTGGTTATGTAACTTAGTTTCGGTAAGGTGGTAAATGATCACAGATACTAAAGATTGGGGTATGGGGTTTTATTGACATCCGTTTGAACTGTCTCAGTTTTGTATACAGTTTTGCAAACAAAATGTTAATAGTTTGTCTTGTTCTATCTTCTTTCTCTGTCCTTTAGGGATTGGTCCTGATGGAGTCCGTGGCCCGCTTCAAGGACACCCTCGGAAGAAGAACAAATACGTGACTCTTCTTAACCCAGGTAGAACAGATCACCTGTGTTCCTATTTTGTCAAGTGGGGGGTGATTTGATTCCCTTGAAAGAAATTAAGAAGTTGTTTGAATCACTAGACGGGGGCAGGAAGAGGAGGAAGAAAGAAAGAATTCACCTCGGTGTCAACTACAGAGTACAGTTTCCAAACCGCTATACTGACCATTGAGGGGAAACGAAAAGAAGGAAAAGAAACAAGAGAAGTTTGACATTTGAGAAGACTCACAGAAGGTCAGACCATTCTCCCCTCCTGTTTTCCCAAAATCCGGCTCTGTATCTGGCTTGGCCACGTTTCTCCTGAAATGTGGCATGTGTTATGTCCGGTCGAGGGCTCTGCCACAATCTTCCACTGCGGGTAGTGCTGAGGGATGCTGCTTCAGAGAACGTGCTGGTTTCCTCCCCGCAGGTATCGTCGGTGTTGTTGTCCACTGTACGGCTACCAGCAACTACTGGTCCTTGACTGTTTCCTTGCTTCCAGCTCCGAGAAAGGAACCAGGTCGGTCTCGGGTTCCTCGGCTTTGTGGTGTCCTCGACGACGCTGGCATTCACTTTTGGATTTTCAGCCGTCTCCTCTGTTACCACGTTCGGTGTTTAAAAAGACTGCCCCATTCCCGGATTGGATCTGATTGGGTCTTGTGAACGGAACCACCAGTCCCCCTGATGTTGACATTTTCAATTCCGGTGAAGCTGAGTAATGGCTAAGTTTAGGCTGCAGGGCAAAAGAAGAGTGTTCAGGTAAGCACAGAACCTCCCATCGAATGTTATTCTCCTCTTCCGATTCCTGTTCCTTTTTCCGTTCACACTTAGGTAATGGATTAGTGATTTCTGTTTTGAGACCATTAGTGGCAATCTCTTTGTGCATAATGCTGATATTAGCTATCAAATTCTGTAGGTTTAAAATGGGTAAACGAAGAGCGAAAAGAACAAGATCCGATCTTGAACTTTATTAGTATAGTTACTTTAAACTGTTGCACTAAAATGTCTAGTATTAAAATGTTCTATTGAAATTAAAAAAATATTGTTTAAATCAGTTGTGGGCCATTGTGGGTGCGAATTTAAAAATTGAGTGAAAGTGGAATGACCATCAGTGGGACACCCTTTTACCACAAGGGTTTATTTAATGATGTTGTAGGACCCTTGAAAGGGCAAAAAGCGTGGCGTGGGTTCAATAATTGCCTCAAGAGTGCGTACGGTTTGCTGTATGTTGTTTCAACCTTGCACACCCCTCTCAGTGAGCTGGCATCTATTGGCCACTACTGTCAGAAATGTTACCAGTCAGCTGTTCAGCTGTGGGTCATCTGGTGCAAAGCAGGCCAACACAGCATGCCTCCGTGTCTGGATGCCTCTTTGGTTGAAGTGAGGTTTTAATAGCGGTTTCTGTTCCTTCAGAAGATCTTTGCAGGTGCATAGGGGGTGCAGCAGGTCCTCTGGTGCTGTGCCGCACAAGCGATAAAAGGTAGCCTCCCTGATCCCTGAGCCAATGCGGGAGATGCTGTGTGCAAGGTAGCAGCCCCAGATGATAGATATTTCAGGACTTGGATTTTGACGTTTTTTGTGTATCCGAAGGTAAAGTATTTTTGGGGAACCAGAGCAGTGTAAGTACTCAAGGTCATCCAGCCGTGAGGCCTCTTCACCTAGGTTTTTCTATTCCATCGCTGGTTCTATTTGTGTCTTTCCCCAGTGCCAGGCGGATGTCTTCTTTAGGTTTTTTTTGATCGTCATTGTCTTAATTTTCTCCAGATTGATGGTTAGGCCATTGGCTTTGGAGGATTCCAGGACTATGTCATCCGCATAGAGACGACAAGGCATTGCTACTCCTCCAATTCTTTTTAAAATCTTTTTATTAATCAACACGTATCAGCAAGGTAGCATATAACAAGTTGACGTTATGCACATGAGAGGAATCAACAATCAGTCACAATGATAATCATAGTATGAGTTGAGTTGAGCTGAGCTGCAACAGTACCTAGAGCATTACAATTATGGCGAGGGCAGGTCTTCAATAGGAGAGTTTCGTGGTGGACTACAGATCTCCCCGGTATGTATTTCAAGCCCCCCCTATCAATGACCATTTCTTCGGGCAGCCCCTAGCGAGGTACACTGTTTTTTCATGGAACATGCACCAATCCATGTGTTTTTTCCAGTCTGTTACTGTTGGCGGGGTTGAGGCTTCCCACAGTTGAGCTATGTTCCGTTTCGCCACCATGAGGCCTAGAGTGACCCAGATCCTACCCATTCTACTCAGGTCTGTCGGCTCCCACACGTTTAGGAGGCACCTTTTCGGCTCGGGTCGGATATCCAGTTCTAGTACCTCACTAAGAACCGCATGTATTCTTCGCCAATACGCCTGAATGAGCTCACACTCCCATATGATATGCATAAATGTGCCTTCATCACCACACTGTTGTCTGCATTCTCCTCCCTGTGCCCTCCCCATGCGAACCAAGCAGAGTCCAGTGACATACACCCTATGTAATATTTTCAACTGAACAAGTCTCAGTCTAGCCGAAATCGCTACCTCCCGTGGAGAGGTGAGCGCCTCCTGCCATTCCTCATCATCCAGTTCGAGGCCATCTCCCTCCCACCTCGCCCTTGTGCTTTGAAGGGAGGTCACAGTGTTGTTTATCAGTTTCTTGTATGTGAGTGAGACCGTCTTCTCTGGCAGGTAGCCATCGAGTAGTCTATCCTCAAGGGGTGTATATTGTGGGGGAGTGGACCCTTTGGTGAAGTAAGACTGTAATGCATGTCGTACCTGGAGAGATCGGAAATACTCCGTCTGCGCGATGTCGTGTTTCTCTTGCAGGGTAGCAAATGACACTACATCTCTCTTTGCCCACAGATCTCCGACAGTCGAAATCCTAATAAGGTCCCACTTGTCGAATCCCTTCGACCTCCATAAATCCCCTTGTGTCTCCGAGTGCCAGAGTGGCGTTGCCAGCGTCAGCTTTTGCTCCTATCCCAGGCTTTTTGTTGCTGCGTGCCAGACCTGCACAGATTGATTAGTAGGACGGCTGAGCGGGAAACGCCACGGCCTAGAATAGAGGGCTCTATTATAGTTTCCCCCTGGGAGGAGCTATCGGTCCATGGCATAGCCTGGATCGTCCATGGGGCGATAGGTGCCATGATTAATGGCAGCAAGGTGAGAAGCCCAATAATATTTTTTGAGGTCTGGAAGACCGATCCCTCCATTGAACCAACCAAGGGTGAGCTTGGTCAGTGCGATTCGGGGCGTCCCCTCCCACAATAGATCTCTCTGCAGACTTTCTAGTACTCTGAAGCAGCTGGTAGGTATTGGATCAGGGTAGTTCTGCAATGCAAAGAGGAAGCGGGGTAGGGACATCATTTTAAACAGTGCTGCCCTACCCAACAGTGAGAGCGGGAGCGCCTTCCAGGCCGAGATATCTCGCTTCAGTTTTTGCAGGGGCGGGCGCAGGTTATGGGCGTAGCGGAGGTGTTGGTTCGATGTCACAAAGATCCCCAAGTACTTAAAATCTTGGTGACTTGATTAGGGCATCCCCTTGGTATTACTGGGGGGTCACCGTGGAGATTGTACAGAATGGACTTACCCCAGTTTATGGAATACCAAGAGAATCTACCAAAACTCACGAATATGTCAAATACCTCTATCAGTGATGCTCTAGGGGAGGCGAGGAATAGAAGGATATCATCCGCGTATAGCGAAATGGGGTCTTCCCACGATTCCACCCAGCGTAGGCCGCGTATGACTGGATCTCTTCGAATCCAAGCTGCAAGGGGCTCCAATGCAAGAGCGAATAGGAGGGGGGACAACGGGCAACCCTGGGGGGTCCCCCGACCCAGTGCAAACACCTCCGACTTCTTGTTGTTCACTACTACCTGTGCCAGGGGCATGAAGCCCGACTGGTCTGAGTGTACAATGCCGCTGATCACTTTGACCAGACGGTTAGCCAGGAGCTTAGCGAGGATTTTAGGTTCTGCATTAAGGAGAGAGATAGGCCTATAAGAAGTGCAATTTGTCTTGGACTTACCCTCCTTATGAATGGTGATGAGTGTGGCCGCCCACTGGTCCAGTGAAAGCTTCCCCTGCTTATTACTATCTGCGAACATGGTTCGCAGATATTGGGCCAGCTTGTCCAGGGCTAATTTATAAAGCTCGATTGGTAGGCCATTAGGGCCCAGTGCCTTGCCCGACCGGAGGCATCTAACCTCCAGCGCGATTTCGTCATTTGTAAAGTCACTGTCTAGGAAGTCTTGGTCCGGATCTGACAGGAAGGACAATATCCCTGAGTAGGGATTGCGAGTCTGCTTCAGTGCAGGAAGTGTGTGTACAATAGATGTCACTAAAGTGGTCCGCAAATGTGTCGACGATGGCTTGGGGGATGTGTTATGGATTGCCCGTCTCTGTCTATCAGCTCCGGCACCAACCGGGACGCTAGTTATTTTTTGTCCAGCCCTGCTATGAGTTTCCCTGCCTAATCCCCCAGGACGTACACCCTACCTGCTGTATCTCTCCCCATGGATTTAGCCCTGTCTGTTGCTATGGCTTTATATTTATGCCTTTTAAGTTGTAATGTGTGGAGCTTTTCTTGCGTGACCTCCACTCCTAGTTTCTCTTCCAATTTGAGAACTGCCTCTTCCACCTAAACCAGATCTTTCATTTTCTCCTTTTGAGTGCCCGCTATCAGGGAGAGTGCCTGCCCCCGTATGACAACTTTAAAAGCTTCCAGTGTTTTGGGGGGAGTCCACTGTGCCCTAATTTACCTGAAAGTGGTGGTCTATAGCCTGAAGCAGGGCCTTACGTATTTTCGGGTCGTGAACATACCATGGATTAATGGGGGCCACTCCGCACGTCCCTCCAGACCCCAATACCAGGTGAGCCCATATCGGGGAATGATCAGAAATGCCTATCGCCATGTGTCTAACCTCTTGGATATGCGTGATTTGGGATGCTGGGACAATCAGATAGTCTATACCAGAGAGGCTATTGTGTGCCCCAGAATAGTGTCCAGGTGGTATGCCCTCCATGCATCGGTGAGGCCCAGAGCCTCCAGGAAATCAGGCAGCCATCTGGCCAACGCCCCAGTGTCTCGGGAGGGTTGGCGGTCGCGTGTCCCCTAGACCACCGCGTTAAAGTCCCCTCCCATCATGAGTAATCCCTCTGGAAGAGAGAGAGCAGTATGGCCCCCAAGTCCTTGAACGTGCGGACATACAAGTGAGTGTGCGTCCCTCCCACTGCCCTGTGACGCCAATATACCTTCCAAGGTCATCTGACCATTAGTGAATCCTGCGTTGGCTATCAATTTGTATCTCCACCTATTCAGTGCCTTGCAGGTGTTCCCAACCAAGTGCGTTTCCTGGAGGAGGACTCTATCCGGGGCGTGTCTTCTGATATATTGCAAAACCACACAACGTTTGACCTTGTCCCCCAACCCGTTAACGTTCCAACTCAATAGTTTAATGTTGCCACCTCTGTGCTCTCCCATAGTCAACTGAGTGAGGTAATGGGTCCTCCCACGTTACTGCCTCTTTGTGTGCTGACTCGACAAACACAGAACAAACCTTCAAAACCCCCCTCCCTGCTCCCCTGCACTCTGGGCAGTAAACAGCCCATAAACACAAACATGCAGAGTGCCTGTCGCCCAACTGTGAACTAAAAGTAGAACTGTGGGGTTGAGATAGGCGTCCCACCCTCCCCTCCCCCCCATGCGGTCAACAACACCTTCATATCTACCATGCCTCAAGAGTTGTGTCCTCAACAGTCATGTGCGGGCCCAGTTAGCCAGCAGCTGCGTTCGAACTCTGGTACCTGCAGCAGCCCCGAAGTCCAACAAATGATCACCAGGAAGTTGGGCCTTACTGCCCCTTTGGCGGGGGACTTTGTGTCCTCGCCGGTAGGGTCTTCCCGTTGGCTCAACGGGAGTTGTGGTCTCTAGCGCCCCGCCAGCCGTCCAGCCATTCCGCTGCAGGCTCCGGGGTATCAAAAAAACAGGCCCTACTCTCAGTCTCCACCCGGACCCGCGCTGGAAAAAGCATGGCGTACTTCACTCCTTTATCACGTTGCAACTTTTTAACGGCTAGGAAGGATCTGTGCTGATTCTGGACTGTCTGTATAAAATCAGGGAAAAGGAAATTTCAGTGTTCTCAAGCCAGAGCGGCAGGCCCACTCTGGCATTTTGCAGAATCACGTCTCTATCTCGGAAGTTCAGTACCCGCACGAGCAACGGTCGTGGGGGAGCCCCAGGCTTCGGCCGCCCCCCGGGGACTCTGTGCCCTCTCAATCCCAAAGAATTTGGACAGACCTTTAAGCTGCAGATGATTGAGGATAAGGTCTTCCACGAAAAGGTCCGGCGCTTGTCCCTCCGCCCACTCCGGCACCCCAAGGATTCTTACGTTATTGCGGTGTGTTCGGCCTTCATAGTCGTGCAGCTTGCTTTCTGACAGTTTTCGGAAATTCTGTAGATCTCGGACCTCGCTTTCAAGTTGTGAGGTGTCCTCCACCAAGCTCCCCGTTTTGATATTTAGTTGTTTGACCTTTTCATTAATTTTGTGGAGGTCCGCCCTGATGAGTGTTACTTCTGTAGAGATCGTGTCCATCCTTTGCTCTAGGGAGGACCGGACCCCAGAAATGGCCTCCATGACATCCTTAAGTGTCAGTTCAGGAGGACTCTTCACCGTTCCACCCACCGTCTTGTCCCTCATCGGCGGGTCCTGAGGCGTCGTTCTGGGAAATGCAAAGCAGTCCAGTTTACTTTGTTGGACCACCTTGGACCCCTTTGTCCCGGATATCGTGGTCCGCGTTTGTGCCTTCCCTGCACCAGGCTGCGCGGTTGTCTGCAGGCCCCCAGACTCCACTCCACCACCCGCAGCGACCAGGAGGTAGCCAACCTCTATTCACAACAGTATCAATGCCAGGGATCTAATCGGTGCGCACCTCTGGGGCCCTTCAGGCACAGGGCGCAGTCGACACCGCCGAGGTGGATCCCTTCCCGGGACTTGCCACCATTTCGAAAAGTTTGTATCCCCGAGGTTCAGTCAGGATGCCCCAGACAAGCAGCGTCCGGGCCGCTGTATGTAGGCCTTACAGGTCTCTTGGGCTGCGGGAGAATCTGTGTCTCTGTGAAGTGGAGGGGGGGTGAAAAGGGGTGAGTGACCGCCTAGTGGACGATCTTCTGGAGGGCACGCAAGGAGAACAGGCCACCTCCGATGTAGGCCTGACAGAGCCCACGCCCCAGCGGTGATCCGCCTCCTCACCTCAGTAGCAGAGATGGTGTCTGTGTAGCCAGGGGGGGGCACCCACTGCGGCGCTCCCCCTCCTGAACCCGGGAGAGTCCTCTAATTACTGAAGGCGGGCAGGTCTGGTCGTTCTCGGGGGCCGGGGCTCGGCGTCTGGTCCCAGGATAGTCGACGTGCGTGCCTTCCTCCCGCCGGCCTCCTGTTCTCTGCACGCCGGGCACACGCCCGTAGGGTCTTTCTGCCACGTCTCACTGCTCGACGCCTCTGTAGTCACCGCGGCGAGGCTGGCGACGGCTCCCGGTCAGTTCCCGGCTTTGCGCCTGATGCTTCAAGCCATGCTTCGTTACGTCTTCGGCCGCCGGGAGCACCGCACCGCCTGGGTGTACCCTCCACCCAGGCCGCAGTTGTCGTCAGTGAGAACCCCGGTTCCCGGCACTCTTGGGCAGCGATTTTCATATCGGCGGGGTCTGCAGACACTCAGCTATCGTTTGTTGTCTGTGGGGACCGGATCTGTGTGACGGATTAACGAGGATGAGAGAGGTAAGACAGAGCTACCCTATCAAGTGGCCATTGCGCTACGCTGCGTAGCCACACCCCCCTACTCCTCCAATTCTTGGTGCGTGTGAGTTCCTAGCGGCCAGTGCCGGTACCAGGTCTGATAAACAGATTAAATAAGATCGGAGCCAGTACGCACCCCTGTTTCAGCCCCTTATTAGTTGATATGTGCCTTGACAGGCAGGAGCCATCACCGAGCTTTATCTAACTCCCGGTGTCTATGTGGAGATTGATTAGTAGGCTTAGCAGTGTCTGTGGGATCCCCCATTTTGCCAGTTTACTCCAGAGTCTGTTCCGGTTCACGTGATCGAAAGCAGCTTTGTAGTTGATGAAGCATAGGTGTAATGCCATTTCTTTTGCTTCCGTCTTATCTATCGGTACAAAAGGGGGTGGTGATGGACGGAGCATCAGAACCAATCAAACACTCACACCCAGTCAACAGATCTGGGTTTGATCCATCACCGTTCTTTAGCCCACTCTGCCACCCCAGTTCAGACATGGCCATAGGCAAATCAGTTTGACCCTGTGCCTCATGGGAACAGTCCAGCCCGAACTGCCAAGCCATGCCTTCCCTTGATTGGAAACAAGCTTCCTAGGACCAGTTTCTGGCATTTCAGCCGTCTTCAGCCAGGCTTGCTTGAATCCAGTGGCAAAGTGAGCAAGGGACTCACGTCTGAGCATGCCCTGCCAACTTATGGCGAACAAAGCGGTACAAAAGGGGGTGGTGATGGACGGAGCATCAGAGCCAATCAAACACTCACACCCAGTCAACAGATCTGGGTTTGATCCATCACCGTTCTTTAGCCCACTCTGCCACCCCAGTTCAGATATGGCCATATGCAAATCAGTCTGACCCTGTGCCTCATGGGAACAGTCCCTTGCTCACTTTGCCACTGGATTCAAGCAAGCCTGGCTGAAGACGGCTGAAATGCCAGAAACCGGTCCTAGGAAGCTTGTTTCCGGTCCAGGGAAGACATGGCTTGGCAGTTCGGGCTGGACTGTTCCCATGAGGCACAGGGTCAGACTGATTTGCATATGGCCATGTCTGAACTGGGGTGGCAGAGTGGGCTAAAGAACGGTGATGGATCAAACCCAGATCTGTTGACTGGGTGTGAGTGTTTGATTGGTTCTGATGCTCCGTCCATCACCACGCCCTTTTGTACCGCTTTGTTCGCCATAAGTTGGCAGGGTATGCTCAGACGTGAGTCCCTTGCTCACTTTGCCACTGGATTCAAGCAAGCCTGGCTGAAGACGGCTGAAATGCCAGAAACCGGTCCTAGGAAGCTTGTTTCCGGTCCAGGGAAGGCATGGCTTGGCAGTGCCTTCCCTGGACTGTTCCCATGAGGCACAGGGTCAGAGTGATTTGCATATGGCCATGTCTGAACTGGGGTGGCAGAGTGGGCTAAAGAACGGTGATGGATCAAACCCAGATCTGTTGACTGGGTGTGAGTGTTTGATTGGTTCTGATGCTCCATCCATCACCACCCCCTTTTGTACCGCTTATCTATCAGCAGTGACATGGCCAGGTTGTTTGTTGTTGTTCCGACAGATTTAGCAAAGCTTGTCTGATTGAGAGGGATGATTGATTTCTCTTTAGCCCAGACTTAGAGTTCTTCTAGTAGTGGTCCTGCAAAATATTTTGCCTCATTATCTACGAGAGTGACTAGGAGGTAGTTCTTTGGCAGGGACTTGTCTCCAGATTTAAATATCTGGGAGATTATTGACCCCCTTCAGGAGGATGAAAGTGTGCCGATTTGTCTTATCTCGGTAAAAAGAGGTGCAAGGGTGTTGGCCCACAATTTTGCATCCTGTTTGAACAATGCCGGAGGAATTCTATTACCTTCCAGGGCCCCCTCTCTCCTTGCTTTTCCTATTTGCCTTTTAATTGCTTTAATGTTGTCTAATGGAATTATTGTGTTCCTTTCTGAGGGTAGTGGTGCGGTAGCACTATCTTCTTCAGTGTGGATTTCCTGCGGTGTCTCTTGGGGTTGCCTGTTCAGTATGTTATAGGTATTGATCTGGTATTCTGTGGAGAGTGGTCTTCCAAGATGTTGGATGAAACGCCCTTTGAGTTTTTGGGGTGATGATCACTGTCACTTTTGTCGCCTAGGTGAAATGGGACAACTTGTTTAAAAAGGGAGAGAAAAACAAAGGTATAGTCTAATATCGAACTTGTGGATGAAGAGTAGTATGTGGCTGCCGGAGGGTTTTCGTAAGCAAGTCTCCCATTCCTGGCTCTGAGAGAGAGGTGTTTGAGTTCCCCCAATAGGTGCCAGACAGTTTTAGTTAGATGTCCCAGAGTGAAGTTTGGGCAGACACTTCTTCATCAGTAGATGCGCCTAATAGGTGGTAGATTTAGGTTGCCAGTGAGGATGATGTCTGCTCTTCCCCCTTCTCTTATCCATGCTTCAAGGTGGTCTACCAGTTGGCGGGCTGCCTTGATTTTCTTTTTTGAGTGAATGTAGGCATTGATCAGTATGATGTCTGGGTTCCTGTTTTTTGGTGTTGCAGGTGGCACAGATATTTTTATTGTGATTGTTGCCGGAGAGGCTGGGCCCACTGCTTGTGATGGAGACGTAGATGGTGAGTCCGCCTTGTAGGTGACCATATTTTGGCCCCCTGATAGCTGGTGTGAAGAAGCGCAAGAAGCATTGATGGTGAGGTGGATCTGCCAAGCAGGTTTCCAGCAGTGAGATTACGTCAAATGACTTTCGGTAGCTGCTGAAGTCTGGGTCTGATATCTAGCTGGCGAGTCCATTGATGTTCCAGGAGCAGATGCCTTTGCTTGGTTGTTGCCTGTGCTTGGAGGTTGTTTGATCCAGTCCATTGCAGGTATTAGTACAGATGAGGTAGGTTGGCAGAATCCATGCGGATTCTATAAGAGTCTTGATGGTCTCTTTTTTGGTTGGTGAGAAGTGGGAAGGGTATGCCCAGACATGGGTCCCGTACTCACTATGCCATTGGATTCATACCAGCCTGGCTGATGAGGGGTGACACCTGAAACCGGTCTAATATTGCTGGTTTCCATCCAGGGAGGATATGGCCTGCCAGTTCAAGGCCGGACAGTTCCCATAGGGAGCAGGGTCAAGACTGATTTGCATATGGCTGGGTCCAAACTGGAACGGCATGGTGAGCAAAAGAAATATGGATTTAGGCCCATATCTTTGTACTGGGGGTGAATTTTGGACAGTGTTCAGCATTTAGTCGATCTTCTTTGTGTGTTGCTATAGTCTTTAATACAATAACTAAATTATCTAAAATAGTCTGCGTCTGTTATGTTGATGTTCTTTCCTTAAAACTGTGCTTATAAGATTTGATTCTGAATGCGTAATGGGGATAGCCATAGATTTTTTGCAGAACATCAAGTTCTGCAGCTTTTAATTTGTGTCAGACTGCAGAGCTTCTGGTTTGCATTATCTCGGCTAGACTGAACTTTCTCAGGAGGTTGTGTCTTCCAGTTGCAACACTTTATTTTTACAGCATGATCCTGAGAGTAGTGTATTTGAACTTCATCTCGAACTTGTGAGTTGGCCAACAATTAATGGACCTCATTGGGTCGATGACTGTTTGGACAGCCTGAATTCTCACCCCTCACTACGACGATAAAAGATTCATCAGAAGACCAATGCCTCTGTGGTAACGTATAGAAAGAGAGCTTAACGTTAAATTTCATAAAAGAGGGAAATTGATGATTGAGGGTCCAGTGCAGCTGATAAGAAATAACTCACTCTGCTAGATCAATAAACTAAAGATTTAAAAACGTTATTCACACTGATTTAAAATACAAACACTCTATCAAAATATGGTGTATAGACCACTTCATTTTTAGGCCACATGGGTACACCCCATTATACATTTGCCAGCTTTCATACCGCTGTTGATGAGAATATACTGGATTACACCTAAGCCAATATTTGAGCAATTCCAAACAATTGTTCTGATCAGGCAGACAGAACATATATGGAAAAATATCTCTATGCCCTATGGTTTTATAGGCAAGTGTGATTGAGTATCTCATTGACAGATAGTTACATCATGATTTGCGGAGACATGGGCTGCTGAGGGGAAGTGATCCAATTTTTATATTTTCCCAGAGGAAGTAAACATTTTAAACTCATGAAACCTATTAATAACTTCTCTGGCCCATTCCCTTTCACTAACAAGTGTCTCCTCCGGTTGGCTAGATGGAGGACCAGATTATGCTGGTTACTTGGAATGTGCATGGCCTGTCCACTCCCGAAGCATTATAATGTCATGGCGTATTTGAAAAGTAAAGGGCGGTAGGTTGCGTTTTTACAGGAGACCCACCGGACTCAAGCTGAGGGCTGGGCCCTCTGTAAACAGTAAAAGGGGCAATTGTATATTACCTATTTCACTTTTGCGAGGGGGGCCTTCTCTGGATTAGACCTGGGGTGTCCTTTCAATTGAATAATGCAGTTATTGTAAACCTAAAGGACCTGCTGGTCCAACTGGATGGTAAAGATGTTGCGTTGCTTAATGTATACGCTCTGAACTTAGACCAGTCTTCTTTTTTCTCCAGCCTGATGCCCTCCTCCTGTTGATTTTACCTTACCTGAGGATAGTGGGAGTAGATTTCAACTGTGTGGTGGACTGCCTCTTGGATAGGTCACATCCCCCCTGCGTGCTGCCCTAGGACATAAACTACGGAGGCTTTTCGTGCTTGGGCTGAGCAGTTGGGTCTCTATGACTGAAGGAGGGTACGGAACTCAGAGGTACGCGGATGCTTCTTTTGATCTGGCCTGCATGACTTGGAAGTGCGACTGTATGGCGTATGTTCTGCAAGGTGATGTGTGGAAGAGTGATGGACGCAGAGTACTTGGTGAGAGTCTTTCCAATCACCCTCTCCCCCCCACTGTGCTCCTTTCGATGGTCGCCACAAAGATCTGGCGGTTGGGCCAGTCTGTGCTTGATGACCAGGCCTACCAGGCCTCTTTGGGTGAACAAATTACCCATTATTAGCTTGACAATGCGGGCTCGGCCTCGTCTGTGGGAGTTGAGAGGGAGGCTATGAAGGTTGTGGTGCGGGGTTACTGAAAGTCTAAAAAGATTGGGGTGTGCCCCCAGTTATACTCTTACATTAGACAACAGGAGGCAATTCTTGATGGACTTCCTCATGACCTAGATGAGACGTGGAGGGCAGGGAACAGAGTCTCTGTGAACCGGAAAAATTGCTTATCATGGTGGCACACCTGCGGCAGTATGATTATAGGGCATATACTACTAAGGCCCATACGAAGAGAGACAAATTGGGGAGTATGTTAGCTTGGCTCCTACAAGTTGAGATGAGGAGACATACTATCCTTCATGTCTGTGACACAGTGGGGTGAGACTTATTTACTCAGGAGTTCCTCCAGTGTTACAGAGACTTGTATTCTGCAAAGCCCAAAGTCTGTGAGAAAGATGTTTTGAATTACATTACAGTTCTCCCTCCATCTCTTTGTGAGGCTACGATTGTGTCACTGCCCAAGAAGGATACAGATCCACTTTTCCTTGACTCGCATTGCCCTCTCTTGATGTTTAATACGGACTAAAAAATCCTGAGTAAAATACTGGCGAACCAGATTTTTCTTCACGTGTGCCTTGGTGCATCTTGACCAAACAGGCCTTATACCTTCTCATAGCACCCTACCTAAAATTTGTCAAGTGCTTCATGTACTAGATCAGTGAGAACGGCCCACAAACGGCATGCAAAGTCCCTGGTTCTATCCAAAGCTATTCGAAAGGAGTTGGACTCACTCCATTGGGAGTTTTGGCATTCTACCTTGCTAGGTATGGTGTGTGGGTTGCCCTTTGTCAAGTGGACAAACCTGTGTATACTAAACCGATGGCCCAGGTCCGTACTGGTTAAGTGATCTCAGAAACACGCCCGGTAGATCGGTGCACCAGGCAGGGCTGCCTCTTGTCCCCTCTGTTATATGCCTTAGCTTTAGAGCCATTTGCACGGATGATCTGGCAGGGTAGCCATTACAGAGGTCTACCGATCTCGGTTGACTACCTGTATCTCTCTCTGTATGCGGACAATATGCCATTATATATGAGGGATGACAACACTGATCTGGAGGGGTTGATAGCAGCTTTGACAGATTACGGGCATGTATCTGGCCTAGAGGTTAACTGGAACAAATTATGCATATACTCCATGCTAAATGACCAGGGGGGATCTAGCTAGACCTCTCCCAGCCTCCCAACTTTACCGTGGGAGCCTGTCACCATTTGCTATTTGGGAGTTGCGATTTATCGCTCAGCGGATTTGTCATACAAGGGAAGATTGGGCTGAGCCATCCCGTCCTGAGGCGCTCAGTGGCCTTTCGGAGTACTCTGCCATTATTGGTAGGTGGGTGGACAGCTGTCTCTAAGATGGTGATTTTGCCACGGCAAACACAAGGAAATGATGGATGGAGAGCTGAAACTTTTCAGACACTCACCCTCAGTCATAGATCTGGGTTGAATCCTTCATCGTTCTTTAGCTCACTTCGTCACCCAGCCATATGCCAATTAGTCTTGACCCTGTGCCTCATGGGAACAGTTCAAACCGAACTGCCAAGCCAGGTCTTCCCTGGACCGGAAACTAGCATCCTGAGACCGGCTTCGAGGTAACACCCCTCATCAGCCTGGCTAGCTTGAATCCAGTGGCAAAGTGAGCAAGGGACCCACGTCTGGGCATACCCTGCCAACTTAGGGCGATCAAAGCAAACACAAGGAGATGATGGACGAAGCGCTGAAACTTTTCAGACACTCATCCCCAGTCACAGATCTGGGTTGAATCCATCATCATTCTTTAGTTCACTTCCCTACCGCAGTTCAGACCCAGCCATATGCAAATCAGTCTTGACCCTGTGCCTCACGGGAACAGTCCAAACTGAACTGCCAAGCTAGGTCTTCCCTAGACCAGAAACAAGCATCCTGAGACCAGTTTCGGGGTAACACCCCTAATCAGCCAGGCTAGCTTGAATCCCGTGGCAAAGTAAGCAAGAGACCCATGTCTGGGCATACCCTGTCAACATAGGGCGTGTATCTGGCCTGGAGGTTAACTGGAACAAATTCTGCATATACTCCATGCTAGATGACGAAGGGGGAGCTAGACCCCTCCCATCCTCCCCAAATTTACCGTGGGAGCCCGTCCCCATTTTATATTTGGGAGTTGCGATTTATCACTCAGCGGACTTGTCATACAAGGGCAAATTTGGCTGAGCCATTGTTCCCTGAGGCGCTCAGTGGCCATTTGGAGTACTCTGCCATTATTGGTAGGAGGGTGGACAGCTAGGATGGTGATTTTGCCATGGCTCCACTTTTTGTTTGCGGCGCTGCTCGGCTTATGCGGTGGTTCTTTCGTGAGTTGGATGGTATCCTCCTAACTTTATACTAGGGGTCCTTGCAGCGTCAGGTAGCACTACGGAAATTGAATTGGGCTGTAGAGGCGGGTGGACTAGCAGCGTCGGATTTTGAACTTTATTATCTGCTGACACAATTGCAATGGGTGGCTCCGTGGCAACCGTTGTTCTGGGATAAGGTGGGCCACCAGGAACGTGGGCTGCAAATCAAAGATCTTTTGACTAGCATCTTATTAAAACATGTCCCCCCCTCCATGGTACATGACGAGAATATGCTGGTCATGACAGCGTGCTATGTTTGGGCTCAGGCATTGCAAAGAACACATACATGGCAGCACCCAGGGAGTTGTTTGAGACTTTCTCCTTTTTGGAGTTGAGAGAGACGTACAATATTCCGGAGGGACACTGCCAGCTACATGGGCTTTGTTTGGCAGAGCCTGTGCCTGTTGGGGATGTGGCACTGCGGAAGCTCCAGAACACGATTGTCTGCTTTGCTTATTCCTCATTATGGGTCAAACAAGGGCAGTCATGTTAATTTATAGAGCTTTATTGCAAGGTGCTCAGCTAGGCTTAGCACAGTTGCGGCAGCGCTCGGAGCAGGACTTAGGCTTGCCACTGCAAGGATACAGCTTGGAGGAGGACTCTGGAGATTACCCCCCCAAGGTGTGCAAAAATGCTTGCTTTAAACTCATTCAATTGTAATACTTGCATAGGGCGTACCTCACCCCCCAATGCCTACATGCCATATTTCCTAGTGCAGAATCGCCATGCCCTCGATGCCGTGCAGACGGAGCGGGATTCTTCAACTTGGTGGACACTGTATTGGGCTACTGTATTACAAGTTATGTTCTGAGCTACACTTCAAGTGTACTCCACAATTGTCTGGGGCAGCATAGTCATAGGGAGGCACAAAATATCATGCCCAGATTTGGTGATTTGACGCTTATGCTTGCCCACAGAGAGCGGTCAATGAGCTGGAAATCAACCTGTGGCCCTGATATATATAGATGGGGCTGGAGCTGGTGAAGTGGGCAGATTGTGAGAGGGAAGTGAATCAGAGACAAAAAGCTAGGGGAATGCATAGGGTTCCGACACTGCCTGCTTGGAATATTATTATAGTGGCTCGTCATAATGTATATATACTCATACTTTCGGAGCTTGTTTCAGTGAAACGTTAGTTTCCGAGTTGATGCAACAAGCATGACAGCTGCTCAGCAATGTTCAATGCCGACGATGGGTCCACTGAAGGCACAGAGGTCCTCCACCATAGGAGCAGAGGCCAAACCCTCCAATGGCCAGATGGGCGATTGAACTGCGTGGGTCTAAATGGCACTTACATTTTCATACATCATATTCATTTTCCATAATAAAAAAATATCACCACAGATACATTGTGCAGGTATATATGATATTCTTTTGGTAAACTGACGTCAAGCGCTAACCTTAAACAATTACCAATCTAAGTTCCTCTTTTTCTCAAATTATAAACTTCCTCATATCTTTGGTATTTTTAATAAAAATCTGGTTGTCATGTAACATTTCCGTTAGTGTAGTACAAGCCGAGATGCAGTACTGTCTCAATCACTTTGTTTTGTCTTATATTTATTACTTTAAAAAGTTTTGTTTTTTCATAAACGAGCCAATGTAATGTGTGTGCAGTTGTGTTAGTTAAAATTATGCATTTATGCTTGCAAAGTATAACATATTCTTTTTCCATGTTGCTTCACCCCTTCCTGTCATATTATTTAAATCGCCCACTCACCATATTGCGTCATCCCCAGTCCCACCCTAGCCCACTCCTGCAACCCCTTCATCCGTTTCATTTATAAAAAAAAAAGCATGTGCCCTTTTGTAGACATGCACACGTGTTGAATGCATGTGCATGCCTACAACCTGAAGCAGTGACCATTGATCACTATTTTTGGTGGGGAGGCTGTATTTTTTATTTTATTTTAGTCATGCTGAATTGCAGCCACAATGCTCTGCAGCATGGCTAAAAAGGCATTGATAAAGCCAAAAGGTCCTATAGGCTGTCAAGGACAGTCCGGGACTGTCTGGGACACAGTCAGGGACTTGGGAAAGGACTGGTGACTCAGTAGAAAATGTAAGCAGATAGATGAGCCCAGCGTTGCCCAGGATCACACAAGAAGTCAGAGGAGAAAAGGGATCCAGAGGGGAAGCCTGCACAAAGGAACAAGACAGCTAGAACTCAGAAAGGATAGGCACTCAAGAGGTGATTTAGCATTCAGAAAAACTACACCGAGATCAGACGTGCAAGACATATCTATACACACACACAACAATAACAATAAAGGGAATGTGGGGTAAAGCACTCAGGAGCTCCACACGGTAAGACTGAAGTTCTGTAAGTTTCTCACCCACAATTGCTGTTACAGATACTGACTGAAAATACCCACCTATAGGATATGCATTCAAAGGCAGGGTCTGTGGAGCTGATACCTATGGTGATGTTATAAATGTAACTCAAAAACAATACTCACAGTGAACAAGAAACACCACCTAGGTTTTCAGCTGTGCCCACGGATCCTGGCGATCAAACAGGAACACAAAAGGCAGTAACAGCAAGGGGGTAACTAAACACAAGCACAAGGAGCTAGCAAGGAGGAGTGCTTAACAGGAACACAAAAAAATCACAGGGCACACTTGGCAGAAAGCAAGTAAACATACAAGGTAATAGAAGCAAGACAGCAGGAATAGAAAGACAGCAAACTAGGAACTGGAACAAAAGTAATGAGAAGAAAGGCAGGGACTGGGAAAAAGTAAATGCAGAAGGAGAGAGATTCAGGGAGCACTAGAGTAGTACAGGATCAGGAATCAAGGGAAAGAGGTAACACTGAAGAAAGTGCTGGTTCAGGAACAAGGAATAGCAATAGCTCTGGAATCAAGTCATCTAGGAAGCACTGCAAGTAGTGCTGATTCAGGAACAATAAATAGCTATAGCTCTGGAATCTGGAGCAGGCAGTGCTAGTTCTGGAAGCAGGAAATAGCTACAGCTCAGGAAACAAGGAGTCAAGAAAGCACTGCAAGCAGTGTAAATCAGGAACAAGAAATAGTTGCAGCTCAGAAACAGGAACAAAGAATAACTATAGCCCAGGAACTCCGGAAAAAGGTAGCACTGCAGCAATGCTAATTCAGGCACAAGAAGTAGTAATAGCTCAGGAATTCTGGAAACAAGGATAACAGAAGTTCAGTAAACAAGGGTCAGTCTCACCGGTACACAGCTACAATGATCAACCTTGGACTGAAGGGAGCTGGGGCTAAAAGAGCTCACAGTAATGACATGTCTCAGATGTGAGCAGGCTAGCAGCAGCCAGCCACAGGTGAGCTGAATTCCTCCACCCATCCTTGGCCTGCAGGGATGGAGACAAAGCAGTGAGCAGGAAATTCTAGGTAATGGAGTTTCAGGCCTGAGCAGGCTGGCTTCCACAAATCCCAGCATGGATTGGGAATGGATGTCAATCCCCAAATGGTGTCCAAATGGCTGGAAGTCTGTATATACATGAAGGGGAGGGTCCAGAAGCTTATTACGACAGTGGAAAGTCCTGCAATTCGGCCCCCTGGTGGTGGGCACGAGAGCACAGGGAGCAAAACATGACATAGGCGAGACCTATTGGCTTTGCCAATGCTGCTTTTCGATAGTCTTCCACCTGAGCTCAATTACACGTGTGGAGTTCAAGGAGTGCAGAAAGCCAATCCAAGGGAATGCTCCAGGCCCTCAACTCACAAACGCCCTCTATCCACCATTCTGTGCAAAAATCAATGAATCAACAGCATATCCTTTGATTAATAGCTATAGATTTCCTAACGATTGCCCATAGAACAGTGCCATTCCCGGAACTCCCCTTGTTTCAGGGAAAGAAAGCCATTAACCTTAACCCATTCCTCTAGATGGATTGAGATAAAAATGTTTTTTAAATATTCTCAGAAATATCTATCAGACTTAATTAATTAGCCGGAAAGCTTGCATCTCCTTTCTTCTAAATAGGCTTTACTATAGACCGTTTCCAGGGGATTCTGGGTACTTCCTAGTCAAGAATATCCTTTAATCAGATTAGCAAAAATGCGGGCCCACCAGTCACTGTTTTGTATTTCTTTTACTAATGCTGGAATGCTATTTGGTCCTGCTGCTCGACTCAACTTCAGGGATCCTATAACTGGCCTAATATCGAAAAACAATCAGTCAGTTGACTATATACCCGATGGGATTTAGAATCTCTATGGCTCCCCAGAGGTGAACTGACGATTTGGGAAGATACAGGCCAAACACCCCTCAGCTATTCTGGCGGGCCATATAGATTCTCCAGAAATGCTCCAGGAGCCTTCCTCAAATGAGCAAATGGGTAGAACTTATTAAGCTGATTCAGTAATTTCAAAAATTGTTTTCGGTCCCCAGAAATAGTAGTCTCTGTCATTTCCTCTCACCGATTATAGTAGAATTTCCTTTTCTTTTCCCAAAGAAACTGCCTATACTGGTTTTTGAGGCGGTCTGCCGCTTGTTAGTGACACCTAATCGCCCAAGAAGGCAGTTCTGAACAGTCTTTCTCAGCTGACTTTTATGTTTCTGGCAAGTGGGATCAAACCATGTATTGTTAACTAGTTTTGAGTATACTTTTGCCTTGTTCAATCTGTAAATTAGATTATCACTTAAACAGGAAAGAACATTATCCATCAGTTCCTTACACCACCTTAAAAAGACTTCTCCCCTTTCTCGGACACAATGTATCCTCCCTGGTACCAGCAGATTAGATAAGTACCCCCAGTGCTCTGGAATAGTTAAGTGGCGTGGAAAGCTCATGGGTATAGGTAAGACTTTTTCTGAATTCGGGGGCAGATTTACAAGCCCCTTGCGCCGACAGATGCGTCAACATTTCTGGTGCATCTTTCAATCCTTACGCCATGGGGCGCCGTATTGTAATTACGGCCCATCAATGGTGTCGCAAGGGTTTCGCACACAGTTTCCTGTAAATAAGCCCCTTGGTGTGTCCCCAAAATTAAAAATAGCAGCAAATGTAATCAATTGGACAACCTTGACTGCCAGCACCAAAGGTCTGTGGGGCAGGAGTTTCTTTACCAGACACCCAGTCAGACAAATCAGGCCCATTCTGGGCAACTAATCCCCAGCAAGATTTCCTTCTTTGAAGGGAATATAGCTATAAGCGCCTTGCATTGATTAGGTAAATCTTGTAGTGCAATATCAGCCTATGCTGGGAAAGAGCCTTTAGTTAAAGTCAACAGCCATTATCAGAATTGCATCCGGGTATTTCAGCAAAGCATTATTTATAATCATTCCAAAATCAGCAATCCATATAACCCCCAAGTATTAAACACCTCTTTGTGAATATATATGTTCACTGTCAGAAAAACTTTCCATTCTTTGGACAAATTTCCACTATTATGAACTGTGTACACCTGTGTGATTCCAGAAATTCCATCATTTTGGTTACTAATTTAGTGGAGATAGGGTCATAAGCCCACCTGATAATCTACAGCTGCCTTTATCAGACCTTTTCCTGGAAATGGCTATAAAGCCCTCGACGCTGCTGTTCTCCTGCAACCACGTTTTTTGCAAAACCACAACTTGATCATTCTGAAGGATTTCACCCAGATTACCTCTTTTTTATGCGTGTAAAGCAGAGTATGTTCCAACTCATCAACATGGGGTTGAGGGAGAACTCAATGATCCATGCTACATCCCCCAACTTCCCCGAATGATGGGTACCCTAATGGCTCATGAGAAGGGGCTTAGCGATTCAAAGTTTTCCATCCTTGGCCCCAAGAGAAACCTCCCCTCTGCCGACCTCTCTCTAGCCACCGCCCCACGCTTTTAAAGGAACAAAGCAGGTGGAAGATCTTTCTCCTACCTCACGCCAGGACCTGGAATGACCTCCCTTTCACCTCAGGCAAAGCCCAACACTGCTCCGATTCAGAAAGAACCTCAAGACCTGGCTCTTTGAATGACCCCATCGGAGCTACCCCCCCCCCCCCTTCCTAGCGCCTGGAGACCCTACGGGTGAGTATTGGGCTCTACAAAACCCTGATTGATTGATTTGAACCTGAACATGGGGAGACCTCTCATTTGAAATGACAATTCTTCACTTATTATTAAAACACTGAGGCAAATTTGCAGGAACCTGGTTGAAGCAAGGGTAGCCTGCATTAGTTGCTGAGTGGGATGTAATGCTGTCGCTCTGTCGAGAAGGTAGGCCTTTATTGTGGTTCAACACTGGCGTTACCATTTCTTTCTTTACTAGCAAGTCCCTTCAGACACGTCCGCTTCCACAAACCTTAGCCTGAAGGATTTGCCTCGGCCCTGCACATAATACTGACTATTAGGGAGGGGGACATAAAGTCCACCCTTGTTAGCTGTCAAACTGCTATTCCCACCAGGAAACCTACATGTCAGGAGTCTGCCGATGCGGTTTCTTGGAGTGAGGATATCTGCTTTAAACTATAGAGCAGTGTGTTGGATGTGTGTGTTGGATTTATTTGCTTTAATGACTGAGGATGACATGCTAATAAAATGAACTAACCTGCCGAAGCGTGGAGAGGATGAGAGCTGAGGACCTTCCCCCCCTCCACAAAGAGAGAACCCACGATGCACACACGGAGGCTATTACAGAGGCCTCTTGTCTTTCGGTTGAGGCCTGAGTACTCCTCCGCTCTTCAGGGTGCGTAATTTGAAGTGCCTAGTCACAAACTTCCAGATTGAATTTGGGACTGGGGAAACATTGTTATCTTTGTATATGCACCCAGATGATGACCCCTTCTCTTTCTCAAGGCCCTTAATCTTTTCAGCTGCTTTACCCCTTTCATATACAGATGACAAACCAAGTGAAGGCACTTTTATAGACAAGAGAGAAGGGGGGGAGAGGATAAAGGAGTTGGGGAGGTCATGTGATGATTGTCTCTGTAGCTTCTACAGATGGACCTCCAATAAAACGGAGATGTAGAGCAAAACGAGATGAGGATCCACTCTGGATCCAGATTAAATAAACCCCTACCTCCAACGACCGCCTTATTGACACCGCCACCACCATGATGTTTGTCGGACATGATGTACGAAGAACCTTAAAAAGCACTGAATTTTTCGATGAACATAATACTTTGTTGTTAGATTCCTGACCCCCATACAACTGTGGGAGGGCAACAGGATAGGGGTATCCAATCAGACTGCAGAGCAAAGGAGGACCCTGCATTAAACACCCTCTCCCACGCCCTACTCTCCTGGCTCCCTAGGGGAGCGGACACAGTGGTGCAAGCAGGTCTGCCAAAATTCTGCCCGGAAACACTTAAGGCTGTAGTATAACGGTCAGAGCTGCCGACTTTGGAGCTGGGGAACCAGGTTTGAATCTTGGCTTCAGTTCATCATCCTGTGTCCTTGTGTAACGTAACGGGTGCTCAGGTAAAGCGCTCCGATACCTTCAGGTCGTGTTCGCGCCATAGAAAAACTGCAAAAAAAACTGTGTGAAGGTGCTCCTCCGGCAGCTACACCTGCAGGGTCTGCAGGCTAAGAGTAGTACTTGGAGATCTTAAAACATTAGTTTCCCATAAATTAGAGTGAAGTTTCCAATGAGTCTAAAACCAAATAATATGGAGGAGTTTGTCAATTTCCTCTAGGACAAACCTTGTAAACAGCATAGACCACTGCAGGGGGCACAACAGACCCCTCTTCCTTAGGGGCCTGTGTGGGCATCGAGGGGAACTCAGGCACCTACCCATAAAGGTTGAATTCGGTTGACATGTGGATTAAATACTACAGAGAGACTGTAGAGGCAGGCACGAGCGCTGTGCGGTGGACAGACGTAAACGTGGTGACCTCTGTGAAAGGTGAGGGATTGCAATAAGTGTATAGCCAGAGATAAACATAACAGACTTTCTCTGCCAGGGAGTTGTTGGAGGGTGCCGGGTTAAGCTTATGAGATAATTGCAGTTGTATCTTTTCTGTAGTCATACTCCACACCACATGTGAAACTTATAAAACAGCAAACACTAGAAACAAAACCAGTTATTGTCCCAAAAATAGTGCTCTCCATAATTGGGGTGTTGTAAACCCCTTGCACTCCTGGGCCTCAATGCAACTGTACTTGCTGCACTAATGATACCTGAGGCCCTGAGAAGCAGGCTATCACTCTGTCTCTTTCACACCTTCCCCACCCTGTCTGACCATCACTCGAATCTTGCAACATGCTGCCTGTCCCTTGCACGAAAAAAGCTCCCACATGTTGTCCCACTTTTTAGGTCAAGCCTAGAGTCAGCACGCAAGCGCTGGTCTGCGAGGCATGGAGTATCTACAAAATGGACTTTAACCAAGCCCTTCCATTGGCATTCGTTCTTTTTGTGCTTTTCAGAAAGGCTGCCTTTTTATTGGTGCATCGCTTGTAATTGTACCGGATTTAGGTTCTTGGTTCACTCTCAGGCGATTTCACTCATTGTTCGTTCGAATTGTCCATCACACGTTCATGACTCCTCCTGGTCGGCCATCACAGCATAGCTCTTCCTCTGTTATTTACCCCATGATCAGCACAGCACTCAGCGTTTCATTCATTCATCTGTGCAGCACACGGAGCTTCAACTTTAAGCAGGGACGCATGCTTCAAACAGACATCTTGACTGCTGCGTGTTTCTCTTTGTATTTGGCATGTTTCTGCTAAAAACAAGCCTTCCTGCAGTTTAGGTTTCCTTTCGTTTTTAGGTCTCGGCTAGCGATGGCTGCGCTTGCGCAGTCTCGCTCGCGAGACATAATGACTTGGGTGAAGATGGGCTTGAACCCGCCCCTCTTCGTCCCTGTTCTCCATTGGCTGGCCTAGTAAATGCTGGCCAGCCATTGGAGAAGAGGTCCCGTCACTCTAATCCTGCCCCGTCCTTTTCGGATCGGGGGGCGTGTTTTTTGCGAGAAGTCTCAGGGAGGAGACAACAGCAAAACACGCCCCCCAATCCGAAAAGGACACTCCCTTTCTCCGAGGCATTTTCTGCTGTGCCTCGGAGAAAGGCGGTGGTGTCCCGGCGTTGCTCCCTCACCTGATCTCCTTGTTTTTAGTTTTAAATCGTTCACGGTCTTCGTTCGCCACAATTTGTAACCCGTTCATTTAGTTTCACGTCATTGGTTTGACTAACGTATTATTTTGCATTGTTTATTCCCTTGTATTCAACGATTGTGTTTCACTGGACGGCGCCGTCTAATTCTCATCTCTCTTTCGTTTGCCCGTCTTGAACTAGCGACGCTCTTTCCGCAGCTTTATATTTTTTCTCCCGGCATCCTTTGCCCTCTTCTACCAGCCTCGTCCAACATGGTGGGTCTTATACTGATACCTCTCCGGTCTATAATCCGCTTCCATCCAACGCGGGCGAACGAGGCTGTGGCCCGAGAAGCGGCGAAGAGTCTAGTCTACGGTGCTAACGATTTACTGCCTCGGTTTGGGCTGGATAGTCAGCGGAGGATGGGTCGATGTGTGGTTGGGAAAAGACCCGAGCTGGAGGCCGCTCTTGTCGGAGGGAGGAAACGGTCTCAGTGGGTCTGCCGGTGCATGGCAGAGGTTGCAGCTGATCCAGAGTAGAGGTTCAGAAAGAGCGTATTGTGTGTGTTGTTGGTTTTCAATCTGTTGGACGACACAGTCGTTCGTGACAGTGGCGATCCATGTACAACATAACCAGTTCATTTATTCTGTGCTTAATACTTTATTCTTGATTTTGAGAAGTATAGAATTGTAACGTTTCTAATTATTAGATTGTCGATCCCACAAATCTTTGATTACCGCTCATGGTAATGGGTTGTGTTGCGTTTATGCCACCCTGCGAGTTTGCTGAACAGACAGTTGCGTTGCACGCTTTAAGGAGGCGAGCGGTCTTGTCTGTCAGGTCTACATCGCTGTTTATTGACCGTGCTATGTTTCCTCATTCGTAATGTTAGAAGTCTTCTCTTTTGCATTTATCTTGCTTTATTGAGGACTGCAGTCCAAAATATGTATGATGGTGGCTGAATAATCTGCCAGAGATTAGTTACAGTTAAATACTGCACGTTTGTGACCGATGTGTTCAGCTACTCTTGACAGCACGTTGAGTTGGAGTACGCCTGACAGTGATATGATTTGATCGAGTGGTTGGTGAGCTTGGTACCTATAACCTGTGACCCTCTCTCTGCCTTGGGTACCCGTGCGGAAGTGAGCGGTCTGATGTCCGGTGTTTTTTTTTTTTTGTGCTCCGGTTTGTTTTCAAATGGGTGTGTTAGTGTTTTTCCAGTTTCATTGTCGTTCTGTGAGTGAAATCATCTACACTCAATTTGGGACAGTGAATGTTGGTCTATATTTATTTTTTATGGTGCCGTTCGTCCTATTTATTGTGAGAAATACAGTCGGTGCTTTAATTTTTCGTGTATGTTGATTTGGTCGTCATTACATTGATTTGTTTTGCAATGTATCCCTTAGCCCCGGTGGTTACATTGATAATAAAAATAAGTACTGGGTTTGTGGACTTATGCCTGTACCTAAATGACTGTTCCATTTACTGGTTTTGTGACGGATGTCCCATGCCCCTCCTCTTCAGCGCCATATACTGCAATATATGGTTTATTTGGCAATCTTTGTAATGTTTAAATTGAACCTCTTGCGAATGTTTGACTTTTAGACAGTGTGATCATTTCTTGTGGACTCTTACATTAAAACAGGGCTATTTTGCTTAATAATATATTGAGTTCTTATTTTCTAAAACCACACGTGAGTGATATCCTTGTAATGTTCGTAACACGTGCCTGCCCCAGTAAGGGTATCGGGCAGCTCGGTTGCACAGATAGCCGCATCTCAATACTTTCACTTGAATTTCCACGAGTTTAGGTTGCTTTCAGCACGTTAAAATGAGTATAGCTTCGTTTTATTAGCATGGCCTTGCAGCGCTCGAAGCTAAACTGCAAATAGAGCTACTTTGTATCTTTGGGGTTCTCACTTGTGGGGTTTATTGGGTAATGTCTAAAATAATCACGGAGCAGTGAGTTGGTTTCCCAAAATGCCCCTTTTGTGAAGATGTTCTTGGGAATTTAGAACCATGCCCCGTCTGAACAGAAGTATGACTTTCTAGGTCGCGTGTAAGTAGTTTTTCTATAGAGGGCCTAAAGTGTCTATTTAATGTAAATAACATTGGTGTGCTCCCACTCGCCATTTGGTATCAGGAGGATAGATCGCCTCGCACTCATGTGAACCTGCATCGAAAGTGATCATGGCCCTTCTAGTGACCTGGTCATTGATACTGCAGGGAGAGAAATGTTGGAAGCTTTTCCCGTGTTTGAGGGGTTATACATCCCTATCAAACCCTGTGACTTTCAGACACTACTTTAGCTGTTATACTTGCACTCTGCAGTCTGAGATTTGTTAACTACACTATGGGCTGCATTGACGTTTGAACATATTTTTTATGCATAATGACTTATGCCTATTTCCAGGGACGCGTGAGGACTAAGACCGTGAAAAAGGCCGCCCGGGTCATCATCGAGAAGTACTACACCCGGCTGGGCAATGACTTCCACACCAACAAGCGAGTGTGCGAGGAAATCGCCATCATCCCCAGTAAGAAGCTCCGCAACAAAATTGCAGGGTAAGGAACCTTTGACCGCGCTACTGGGTATCTGTGTGCTTGATCTTGGATGGAATACGTTGTTGGAATGGACATCATGTGTCGCCTAGAGTGCAGTTGTATCTGGTGTGGCTACACTGGACTAATACAAGAGGCGTACTGGGATTTGAACGCACATAGAAAGTAACATGGCTTTGGTGAAGCAGTCTATCTCCACCCAGATGTATTGGTTTGCAAATACGTATGTGTGAACTTAAAACACTGAGTGTCATGACTGGGGGGTTTAGGCAGGTCGCAACTTTGGTATATATTGCTGGTAGCGCTGCACATAGCATTTATTTTCATGTTTTGACTAAACTGTTTGATTCCAACTAACAAGCATTTACAATGCAACGGTCTCGGCATTCTTAAAGTTAGAGCTATTGGCATTGCTCATGACAATGCCGTTTCTTTAAATGTTTTAAAAACAAAAACATAAACAAAAATAATGTCATGAGCAATGCCAATAGCTCTAACTTTACCAATGCCGAGACCATTGCATTGTAAATGCTTGTTTACAGACAGCTATTTATTTAGAGTCACGTGGAGGGGGGTGAAGAGATCTGCTAACGACTAACGTGGTCTTATGTGTGCACCTGAGAGACTGGTCACCGGAAGCACAAAAGACAAATAGAAACGTTACTCAAGAAATTTTCACTGAGGGCGATGCTCTGTGCCTCCCTTGCTTGCGACTATAAACTGCTTCTGGAGAGGTGATCCTGTCCGTCGTTTCAGAGCTGTAACTATGAACGTACATGAGTCCTAGTTTAATTTATCCATCGGCGGCGCCAGTCTAAACTGTTCAAATTAAGTTTACGTTGACAAGCTGGGCAGAGGGCACAAGTCCTAAAAAAAAGAAGTGGGGGGGGGGGGGGGGGGGGTGACGCGGACTTCACGACCGGACGTGACGTCACGAAAGGTGGCTTGCACAATCAGACTCATTGCCTCCATCGCTCACCCCTTAGATGCGATTGCATCACAGAAGCCAGCGCATGAGCAGCGTTCTGAATGAGCTCCGATCTCGCCCCAGAGAGGCCAAAGAGTGAATGTGTGGCTCCATTTGCTCCAGTTATCGAGATCCCGGTAAAATAAGTGGGGGGACGCCGTCCACCCGCGTGGTACCCCGGCTAGGCAGGTGCTGGGATTCATGTTTACACTCTGCCCTGTCTGAAACAGCAATCCCACAGCTGCATGTTTCCTCGTTTCACACATTCTCAGTGAACGAGTGAGTGACTGAATAATGTTACACAGCGGTGCGTCCCGCGGGTCGATCCAGCTTGCCTCCCTGACCTCTTGTTGACGGATATCATCTTTTCGGGCACTCAGATGAAACTGGTTCTTGCGCTCTGACTATCAAGGACTATGTGACAGAAAATGTAAAGGATTCTGCTAAGTATTTGCTGAGAGGATTGCCTATGCCGCCACGCCTCTTCTGCCCCGTTTGGAGATTGCACCTCTAGGGAGTTTGCTGCTGACCGCGGCCCCCGTAGGGGGCCAATCGGCGCCTTAGTGCCCCCGGGGCACCGGTCACCCCTCCCCACCCCCTCCCACAGGGAGGGGGCGGGGACAACGACCGGAGCCCCCCTCCTCGGGCTGGCCGGAAGTGACGCGCAAGGCGTGTCACTTCCTGACCCTGGTGTGAGGGGGAGGCTATTTAGCCTTCCCCCACCCTCCTGGCGACCTCTTTGTCGCCCACCTCGCCACATCGCAGCATCGGTCCGTCGTCCTCGCCTTCCTCGCTGCGATTCCGGCCCCCACGCCGCTTTGGTAGTCGTCGCACTGTGTTACCAGATCTACGGTGAGTCTTGCAGCACCCACTCTGCCCCGGCCCTGTCCCTGGGCAGTACCAGGTCGACGGGGCCCTGTGGCTAGGATGGCCACGGGCGGAGGGGGCGCAAGACGGGGGCATGGGTAGTTTAATAGGCGGGCGCTGGCAGAAGAGCGGTCGCGGGTTTTAAATATGCAAGCTGCAAAGTCATTGTGGCCTAATTGTTACGGTCGGAGACGCTTGCTCGCAGGTTCGCAGGTTCAATTTACATTGATTCTATTTTCCGTGGCGTGGCCCGGAATTGGTGGTTCTTCTTGCATGCCCGGAATATACCTTCACCCCCCCGCACATCGAGCTAGGTTTCGGGGGTCTTGGGGGCACGGTTTAAGTCACCCCCTGCTCACGCGTCGCACGCGGTGCAATTTAGTGCGGGTAAGGCGATCATAAACTGTCCGGCAGAGCAGACATTTTACTAATCGCTTAGTTCGTCCCTCGTGGCAGCTTTCACATCCTTTACCGTGCCGGAAATTGTAATGTAGCCGGCGCGCGGGTAAACATTTGGAGCCTTATGGGTCCGGATGGCCGAGTAGTCGAAGGCGCTGCGCGAAGGCCGCACTCATTATTGGAGGCATGGGTTCGTATCATTTGGGAGAGGAGTTGGCCTAACGGCTAGGGTGGTTGCCCTTGAACCTGGGGAACCGGGTTTGCGTCTCGGCAATGACGCTGAACATCCTGTGATTCTGGGCATATCACTTAATCTCCCCGTGCCTAACAATGTTTCGAGAGCTCAGTTGGGAGTGCGGAGGACTTTGGTGGGGAAGCGGACATCATAAGGTCGCTGGTTCAAAACCGCTCGAAGGAGGTTGGCCAAGTCTGAAGCATTTAATCACCCCCCTGCCCGCTCTGTCTGCGAAATTGGCGCTGGCCTGGCTAGTTCAGCTGGTTGCGCGCTCGCCACGGAGCAGTTAAATCACCGCTTCGAATCGCGAAGAGCAGACTCGAGCTACACAAACTCGACAGTCTGCTCCTACTCCCAACTGATGAGATAACGTGCATAAAGGGGTTAGCGGCACATCCCCCGCCCTTGGCGGGAGCTCTTTATGGCGCGCCCCGCGCGGGCAGATAATGAATGGGGGGAACGGCCGCGCAAAGCCCGCTGGGCCTATACCGCATTCCCTGCGGCCTTGTACAGTAGAATTGAATTGGTGTGTGTACGACGGTGGGGTAGGACACCAAGCCTCGTGTCTCGGGGGCGCGTTCGCGTCACGGTGGGCCTAAATTTAAAGAGGCTTGCTGGACTTTGGTGCCTTGGCGGTATTGTGAACGCTGCAGCGCTCCATAATACCGCAGGGGCGCCCTCACACGCGAGAATTTACTGGCACAGAGCCCTCCTTTACACTGCACCCGACGCTTTAATTTGAACGTCGTACTGGGTAAGCGCTCTTAACACTGTAGAACCATTCCCGGCACCGCGTGCTTGAATCTGTATGATAACCTCGGGTCAATTTCGTATTCGATCGTTTATTACGGTAGTGAACCCCCAGTGCCTTGTGTAATGTAAATGCGACACTCACGTAAAGTGCTCTCCCAGTGCCCTGTGTAAGGTGAATACGATGCTCATGTAAGGCGCTCCAATACCTCGGGGTGATTTCGCGCTATATAGTGTACAACAGGCATTGGTGGGCTGCCATATGGGCTGATGAGCGATGCGTAGATTGCAATTTTAAGGCAGATGCATGATTCGGGGATGAATCTGGCGCAAATTCCTTCGGGTCGGGTTGGCACTATGTAAATATGCACACTGGGATTGTGGGCTGCCGATAAGACGGATTTATGATTCGGGTGTATGCATTGTTCACGTGATGTCGCTCGTGCCCATATTCGTGCACATTAAGCGATCCAGTTCATTGCGACACCCCCTTCCACCTCAATTCATGGGGCACGGCGCTCGTATATGGCGCTCCAATACGTTGGCGCACATCAATGTTTAAGGAAGTTCGACGTGCCCCGCGCATGCATGTGCGGCAGGTAGCTTGGGTCCAGCGCTCCAAATTGCGCGTTCTCATGAACTGAGTCGGGGGTGCGGTGCTTACGTCCGGGCTCAGTTGGCTGGGCGCGCAGCAGCAGCGTGATCAACAAAGGCTTCGCCCGAACATGTTGTTTGGCCTCGCGAATAATTGGGGCCGTTATGCTTGACGTTAGGGCCTTTCAGCTCCATACGCTGAGCCGGCGAAAGCGCCCCGCGACTGTGGCAATTTGTAAAGGGGCCAATTGTGGGGCGAATAAGCAAATGCAGCTGCGGATTCTTAATGTTTCTGTATATGGCCACGCGCATTTGCACCCGTCTCTTGCCCCCTTCATCCCCCCCCGCCCTCCTTCCGGATCGTGCGCTCGTGGTCTTGGTTGACTCTTTGCTAATGATGGTTTGTTTTACAGTTCCGCTCTGGCCGGATTGCGATCGGACGCAGCTCAGTGACAGGACAGCGAACGCAAGCCGGACGCTCTTCGCAATCATCAACGTTCACGGGAGTAAGTACGAGCAGGTGGGGCAAGGGAGGGCCTGGTGTAGCATCCTTAGTCCATGGCGTTGAGTACCTCAGGGGACGAGCATAAGGTTAATTGATCTCTTTTCCCCCTTGCAGACGTATAGAGCGCCGCCGCAATAAGATGGACAGCCAAGGATCCTTCCCCCGCTGTTTACACCAGGGCCCCAAGTTGAGGAAACCCAGGCAGGCACATCGGAAGACGCCCGGATTGCAGCCTTCCGAGATTTGGCAAAGACCAAAGGTTTAGCTTTGGCAATGGACCTGTTAAAAGCCAATAGCCCCTCGGACTCTGGTATAGCCAGTGACGCTCCGCCCGCTGACAGGGACTTGGGAGACGACACAGGCCCCTTGCGATCAAAGAGGATTCGCCGCCCCACAATTAAGGACTTTCCGGCTGAACAACCGCCGGCACGGATCAGAGCCGCTGCTCCCCCCAGGGCCGCATTGGCCCCCCAGGCGAACCTCCCCTTGTGCACAGGGCCGTTCCCTACACCCCCTGGCCCATCCCAGGTGACATTCGCGACATCGGATGACCTGGGTAAGCTCTCGGACACCTTGAGAAACTTTATGGAGGAGGTCAGATCAGGTTTGCTGCTAGTCAGGTCACCCACAGGGGTTGGGCCGTCCGCCACAGCCCCACCGAGCGTGACCCCGGTGCCGGGGGCGTTCACACAAGTCTGGGGGGAACGGGCCAGCCAGCCATGGCCTACCGGGGTGGCGGGGGGTTCGCTGGCCCCTGAAGTTTCACCCGCGAACGACCAGCCTGCTGCTGCGGTGGCACCCCCCCCCCCGGCGCCCCCCGCAATGAATGTAGTGGCAGGTGACGTGGCAAGCACCCTCAACTTACCAACGGGGGTCCCCCCGGTGGGGCCCCCGCCGGCGCAGACTCTGGCTGCAGTACCCAAGCCGCTGGTTACCACTGCTCCGCTAGTATCTGGCCGCTGCTCCTTAGCTTGGATGGTTCCATTAGTGGCCAAGGAAGGGATTTGGCGTAGGGAATTCATAGATATTTTCTTCCTTCTCATGCATGGGGCAGAGGGGGTAGATACCAGAAGGATGGGCACCAAGGAGGAGGACAGGAAGGTGCGTTACCATGCATGGCCCGAGAAAAACATTGTGACCTGGGGCCTGGCTTTCGCCATCATGGCAGCTGTGATAGTTGAGAAATTCCCGGACGAAGGGCCAGGTCTCTTCCACTACGCGAGCGTAATCACAGAGGAGGCTGCCAAGTGCGGGGGCATGGGGTGGTACCATTATGATTGTGACTTCCGTAAGAAGAGGGCTATTTGTCCAGAACTTGAGTGGGATCAGTTGGAAGTCAGGTTATGGGTGAAGCACATGGGCAAGCACACAGTGCAGGCAGCAACAAAATCACGCGCATCGAGTAGCGAGAAGAGCAAGGAAAACAAGCAGGAAGGTAAAGCGCAGAATAGGAAGCCCTCTCGAGGTGGCCGAGGGAGGGGGCCGCAAGCCGGGCTTTAGGGCACAGTCTTCCGGCACCTGCAGGCTATTTAACGCAGGGTCTTGCTCCTGGGGCAAAGCATGGCGGTTCACTCACAATTGCAGCAAATGCGGGGCCCCCCATTCTGCAACCGCATGCTCCAAGCGTGACAGCCCTGGCCAACCCACCCCAGAGACCAGTTCGAGCGAATGATAGGGGCCAGCTTGTCCAGGGCAGGGCTGGGACAGCCAGTGAAGTGATACCCCTGCCACTCATTTAGGATCGGAGCAGCCACGGCGGCCCTCCCAGCTGTTTTAGCACCCGCCAAGGTGGAATTGGTGGGGCGGGGGGAGTCGGACTATTACAAACGTATGTTCGCCCCTGAAACGATGTCCAACGCCCCCCAACCCCCACCCTCCCCCCCACCCTTTTGGGTGTGCCGTGAATTGTAGTGGTTTTGTTATTGTATGGATAAGTTAATGTAGATTAAATAACCATGAGTGTGAACCATGTCTCTTGTTTTACTAGGTCATGTTCTGCAGCTGCAGGGAAATGGGAACCTGGTTCACGGACACTTTTCCCCGCTTAGGGGATGCGGCCAGCCAAAACTTGGTGCTGCCGTCCCAATAACTGGGGTGTCAGCGGGCCAAACACAAGGGGACATTGTGTCAATGGAACATTTGGCACGCCCAGGGTGCCACCAAAACTCTACTCCCACGGAGCAGGAATTTGGCACCGCAGGTGATGCTCTGGGTTGGCGGGGGGGCACCCTCCTACCGGGGAGCATGATGGGAGGGGCATAATATGACTTAGTCAATCCTCAAGGCCTGAACCATACAGACAGCGCGCACCGCTCAAACCAGACAGATTCCGAAGCTGGTGTGCCTAGGGGGTTTCATCACTGAGGGATCTATAGGGGCATAATTCCCATAAGAAATAAGAGATGGTGGGCAGGGGCAAGAGTCGCCCCTTGCCCATGGTCACGCTCTGTCAGCTAGGAGCACTCCTGTGCACCAGGTTTAGCATTCTGAAGGGTCTGTTCAGAGGTTAAGTAAATCCCTTCCCGCAATAATAGCCAAAGCCGGCAGGCGGGTGGGTTGCTGTCCCAGAGATGGGCACGCAGGTCCAGGCACACCCGGTGCGGAGGGCGGCTGCCAGGTGAGGCCATCAAATGATCGGGCTTCCCGCGCCAGGTTGCCGGCCTCCTCCCGCCCGGATTTGTGAAAAGGTGTAACTTTTCCGCAGAGGAGCGAATAGTTATTGGCACATCCTCTCAGGCCCAAGGGGTCCTTTTATTCAGCTGACCCTATCCAACCAAGGATGGGTAGCGTCTAGGGCCTGGGGACATAGATGGGGCCATCTACACCACCAGGAGCTATAACTCACTGGTAGTCTTGTGCCTGTGGTTGTACAGGATCTCACTGGACAAGGGTTTGAGTCCCGCCAGCGCTGTCAAAGTGTCATAAGGTGGCAAAAATTCCACACTCTTCTTCTGCAGGGATGGTTCCCTTCCAGCTAGACGCAGGAAGCCCTAGACAGGAGAGGTTGCAAGAAAGACTATAGCGGGTTGGTGGGGGGCCCTGGCTGCGACGGTGAGCCACCTCCAGGGCTGTGGCGGAGTTACAGGGCGATCTGGAAGCAGGCCGGTACAAAGGGTACCTCTGCGCGGCACCATAGGGGGTGCCTGAGCCAAAACCGAGGAGCCTCATGGGAGGGTCCCGGAAGCCGTGTCGGCGCCCCGCTAGTCCTGCGGGCGGTTGTGGGCCTGAACAACCGGGGGCTTGCTAAGCGACGCTCCGCCCCCAGAAGGGGGGCGTGAGTAGAAGTTACCAACGGCGCGTGATCGTAAAAAGAATCACATGGAGGGCAGCAACGGCGGGCATCGATCCCGCGCTGCCCGGCTCATCAGGGGGGCAGGCGACCCAGTTGGTTGCCTGCCCTTGGATTTCCGTAAGATAACCCACCCATTACATATTCTGGAATTATGTAAAAAACCTGCAGCATTGTTACCCAACACCAACTTTCTTGTGTGTGTCATTTGGGTAACCTACCATGGGGAGGGGGGACAGCGGGGTGCCCCTGGGGGTACTATGCCGCTGACCGCGGCCCCCGCAGGGGGCCAATCGGCGGTCGGCACCTTAGTGCCCCCGGGGCACCGGTCACCCCTCCCCACCCCCTCCCACAGGGAGGGGGCAGGGACAACGACCGGAGCCCCCCTACTCGGGCTGGCCGGAAGTGACGCGCAAGGCGTGACACTTCCTGGCCCTGGTGTGAGGGGGAGGCTATTTAGCCTTCCCCCACCCTCCTGGCGACCTATTTGTTGCCCACCTCGCCACATCCCTCCCTACCGCTTACCCGGCGTAGGCGTTGGGTGGGGGGGGGGTTTCTGAGCGTAGTAATGTTTTCTTTTTTCGTTGCAGGCGGAGTTACAGGGCGATCTGGAAGCAGGCCGGTACAAAGGGTACATCTGCGCGGCACCATAGGGGTGCCTGAGCCAAAACCGAGGAGCCTCATGGGAGGGTCCCGGAAGCCGTGTCGGCGCCCCGCTAGACCTGCGGGCGGTTGTGGGCCTGAACAACCGGGGGCTTGCTAAGCGACGCTCCGCCCCCAGAAGGGGGGCGTGAGTAGAAGTTACCAACGGCGCGTGATCGTAGAAAGAATCACACGGAGGGCAGCAACGGCGGGCATCGATCCCGCGCTGCCCGCCTCATCAGGCGGGCAGGCGACCCAGTTGGTTGCCTGCCCTTGGATCGCCCGTAAGAAAACCCACCCATTACATATTCTGGAATTATGGAAAAACCTGCAGCATTGTTACCCAACACCAACTGTCTTGTGTGTGTCATTTGGGTAACCTACCATGGGGGAGGGGGGACAGCGGGGTGCCCCTGGGGGTACTATGTGTTCTGTGATAACCTCCTGCTCGTGCAAGATGTGCACATGGATCAGAATCCACATGTCGGTCTGTAATATTTCAGACTGTGTGGGCTGTGGCATTTTCCATTGGTGGCTTGCATTTGGGAGAAAGTCCATTTGACTTCTGGGAAACTGGCAGCGCTAGAATGCTTTAAGTCAGTCTGGTCCGACCGGCAGTGAGAGGTGGTGTTTCTCGTTCAGCTGATAAATAAAGGTTTGTTCATCGCGGGATTAATGTGCCCGTATATTTATACCGAGACGCATGAAGAGTCTGAGCAGTGTGTCTGCTGTAAGCGGAACCGATTTCGAGTTATATTCACAGAGGATGGCTTCCAAATTAGTGTTTTTTCTTAGGATGCCTTTAAAATGAAGGCAGTGCAAGAAGCCTTACCTTCACTTGTGCAATATTCATGCCATTCGAGATATGTGTATATATATATATATATATATATATATGTATATTATCTACTGGCGGTCGCCAGTAGATAGTTATAGTTAGGACCGTGTTTCCATAGGAAATCCGCAACATTCTATTTGGAATAACTTTGGCGCCGGTTGACGAATCCTCGCGAATTTTTCAATACTAATGGGGCGCTACGCTCCGCTCCTACCCTGAAAGTCTCGGGGGGATTCGTCAAGCGGGGGCTGAGAAAAAAGGGGGGTCCCAAAACGCGTTTTCCCCATGCATTTTCCCATAGGACCTTTAGTCCGAGCTACAGCCCGAACGGCTGAACAGAATTACTTGAAATTGGGCAGAGAGGTAGTCCTCAGGTCAGGGATGTGCCTTTTGCAGGTCTGGTGTAAATCTGTTCAGTAGGTCCTGAGAAAATAGCATTTAAATCAATATATATATCTGTAAGCGCGCTCCGTGCGCTTACGGTAAGCTTACCGTACGCGTACGGTGCCGTGCGCGAGCTCAATTCTGATTGGTGGTTACATGACTGTAAACATTCGAATCGGTCGAAATCAGAAAGTATCGGCCGCCATTTTCTGTCTCTCGCACTGAAAAACAAAGGTTGATAACATGAAAAGGGGGCAACGAAGAGAGTTGCAGACCCCCTAGCGTTCGTCAGGGGGTTCACGAAGGACCAAAAAGTATGAAAAATAAATTTAATAATTTTTAAAAAAAATCGCGGAGTACGCGTACGGTAAGCTTACCGTACGCGTACGGTAAAAAAAAAAAAAGAAAAAAAAGAATTAACAATCACATTTAATATAGAAATCTAAGGACCCCCAAGGGAGAAAAAAACAATTGATATTTTGTAAAAAATGGCGAGGCGTGCACGGTTCGAAATGCGCCACGTGGGTGCTCGGTGCGTGAAGCGCACCGTGTGCCCACCGCGTGCGCACGGTGCGCGAAGCGCATCGTGCGTGCAAAAATAAAAAAAAAATACATAACTTAGCATTTAAAAAACCGTACAAATTCACTGAAAAAACCATAGGTTTCACACACGTTATAGTTAGGAATTAGCATTTAAAAAACCTTGCAAATTCACTTAAAAAACCATAGGTTTCACACAAGTTATAGTTAGCTGTACATTTCACTCGTAAAAAAACAATGAAATTCCACGTTATAGTTAGATCAGGTAACTATAACTTGCGCGACCGCAATGCACAATGTGTCATTTCAGATGTCATCATTGATGTCATGAGTGATGTCACTGACCATGTCATAAGTGATGTAATATGTGACGTCATCAGCAGTGCATTGCGGGGGCGCAAGTTATAGTTACCTGATCTAACTATAACGTGGAATTTCATTGGTTTTTTACAAGTGAAATGTACAGCTAACTATAACTTGTGTGAAACCTATGGTTTTTTAAGTGAATATATATATATATATATATATATATGCGCCAAGGAATTTGTCTCAAAGCTCGCATCAATCCTCATGCAAAGGCGAGCACGGACCCATCAATTGGTGCAAATTCTTTATTCAGTCCCACATAAACGCACCACCGCCATGACGCGTTTCGGCCTGCTAGAGGCCTTGGTCACGATATATATATCGTTGCGTCTTTGCCATATTCTGGTGATTTTGGGTCCACCCTAGCCAGGCATTTGAACATACTAAGTTTACAGAAAATATACCTTTTTGCTTTTGTTGAAGCTTTGCTCCGGACATGTTCATATATCAAATCTTTTCTTCTTAGAAAAGTCATTATGGACTTTTTTTCTGGGGATTTAACTTAACAATATTTTGTTTTTTCTTTAAATCCGTATGCTTGTTTGTTTTTATAAACATCTTTAGTAGGAGTCTGATTTAGTAAAGTAGTTCAGCATCAGAAATGGATTAACCCTTTGTTAGATCTTGCCTAGCAGCCAGCTCAAGCTGTCTGGTTGTGAAAGACCCATTCTGAATTTACGGAGGGCCTACACCCACTAACTGCTTACTTGTGGTTGGCTTTATTGTTGTTGTCACTTCATTTCTTCCAATACAATGGTTTTCCTTCCTCTTCCTTGTGTTCGGCCATGCCCTGGAGCATAGACTCTTTACTATCATTTTGATTGGCTGATTTGTATCCTTCCACTGCTCACATTTAAGGAATGACTTGTTTAATTGTTCAGTCATCATTCTATAAAAGTTCCTGCATTTTCTAGCTCTCTCCACGTGTGCTGTGCCCCCCTCAAATATCTTCCCCACTGAATCGCTCCCCACCATTCCAGCTAGTCTGTAAGTGCATAGCATCATGGATCATGTTTCTGGGGTCTGGCTGAAGATCAGGTGGGTTGTTTTTGTTTTAGCTCTTGCATTTCACATATTACATGAAAGCACACACTTTGACACAAATGATCTTATGGTGGTGGGGGAAGGGCCATCTGCTGCACTCAGTTGGTGTCTGAGGCAGAAGGTGTACTTAGCATTGCATTTCTCTTGGAGGCCCATACATCTGCTCCGTGGGTTAGTAGAGGACTAAATGTCTGTATACTGTGCAACATAGCTTAGGCCTTGGCAAGTGTTTCCCTTTCCATTCTAACACATTTTTAATTAAGTGTTTCCTGAGTAAAAAGTATTTGAAAAATAAACCATGTCACTGATAAATAGTGAAAACATTGAAATCAATACAATTTTGAGACACCATAAGATATGTATTTGCATTTCTTCCAGTAGTTTTCAAATGCCTCTTTTTCTTTTTGCAAACAATGGTTTACAGAAAAACTTTGACAAAGCCACCAGCTAGTTGTACATATTACCGCACGCCTGTGGATGACGGCATAACGCTGGGTCATAAGGTGGGTAAAAAGAAATGCACGTTCTTGAACTTGAGTGCAAGAGCTTCTGTGATGTTTGTTGCGTGATTCTTTGGGGAATATGTTCAGGGCCCATAAAGTGAACAAAGCTCTAGTCTAATGGGGCGCTCTGCTCAGCTCCTACTCTGAAAGTCTCGGGGGGTTCGTCAAGCGGGGGCAGAGAAAAAAGAGGGGTCCCAAAACGCGTTTTCCCCATGCATTTTCCCATAGGACCTTTAGTCGAAGGTACAGCCCGAACGGCTGAACAGAATTACTTGAAATTTGGCAGAGAGGTAGTCCTCAGGTCAGGGATGTGCCTTTTGCATATATGGAGTCAATCTGTTCAGTAATTCCTGAGAAAATTGCACTTAAAAGCACATACATATCTATAGCCGCGCACCGAGCGCGCACCATGCGAGCACCCTAACGTGCGCAAGCGTAATTCTGATTGGCGGTTACATGTTAGTCAACGTTCGAATCGGTCGAAATCAGGAAGTGTCGGCCGCCATTTTGTTTGTTTTCAGTGCGAGAGTGAAAAAGGAAGGTGGCGAACGTGAAAAGGGGGCAGGGTAGAGAGTTCCTGACCCCCCAGCCTTTGTCAGGGGGTCCCTGAAGGACCCCGAAGGCAGAAAAAAACGTTTTAATTTTTTTTTTTTTTAAATCGCGGGGGTGCGCGCACCGTGCGCGCACGGTGAAATTTTTTTTTAAAATAAAAACTTTTTTTAATACGTAGTTTATTGTAAAATAAATATATAAAAAAAATAATACATACATACATAACTTAGCATTTAAAAAACCGTACAAATTCACTGAAAAAACCATAGGTTTCACACACGTTATAGTTAGGAATTAGCATTTAAAAAACCTTGCAAATTCACTTAAAAAACCATAGGTTTCACACATGTTATAGTTAGGTGGACATTTCACTCGTAAAAAACCAATGAAATTCCCCCGTTATAGTTAGTTCAGATAACTATAACTCGCGCGACCACCACTCTATCACAAGGATGATGTCATCAGTGATTTCATGAGTGATGCCACTGACCATGTCATGAGTGATGTAATATGTGACGTCATGAGCAGGATTGCGGGCGCGCGAGTTATAGTTATCTGAACTAACTATAACGGGGGAATTTCATTGGTTTTTTACGAGTGAAATGTCCACCTAACTATAACATGTAAACAAAATGACCCCTCCCCACATAATGCCTCCTCTTCTGGGCCACATCTTTTACACTATTCATGGATCTCCCCTCTTTTCTGTTTCTTCTCTCTCGTTACTCTGAGACCCCAGGGGTCCTTAGAACTAGGCTCTGCATATGAATGCAACCCTGTTTGCCTTCTCCCTGCCACCCCCCTGGACTCACTTTTTACAAAAACAGCTGAACAGATAATGCAGATTTTGGGGTGCCTTTGCCTGAAAGGGAAGGATGTGGTGGGGTACAAAGAGCTAAAGCAGAAAAAGGCCTCACCAGCTTTTAATTGATGGCGTCCCCTAAAGCTTCATGCTAATAAAAATGTATTCTTTTTAAGAGGTAATGTCACGGTTTTATCGGCTGAGCAGTTCTGGAGTAATTGAGACAGTTACAAAAATGTTAGCACTAGGTACAGCACAATTATTTATAAATATCTTTTGAAAGCACTTGTTTCATCTCAAACACTACTTCAGGATGTTGTTTTACAACTAGAGCTGATGACTTTGGAACTGAAGAACCAGGTTTGAGTCCTGGTGTCCACTCAACATCCTGTGATTTGGGGCAAGTCACTTCATCTTCCTGTGCCTAAAAAATAAATGGTTGTGACCTTGTGTAATGTACTTACATATTCACAGTGCTTTCTGTCACAGACTGGGAACTCGTAGCACTATAAATTCTTAGGGGCGATTAAGAGGCTAACAGTCCAACCGCGTCCTCTACAACACCACTGTCCAGGTGATCTACCGCGCCGTAATAAGAGTTGTGCTATCCAAAACACTGACCGCAGCTGTGGTTGTCTTACTGCTGGGACCGCGGGGGTATGTAATCTTGGTGGTGAGACCTCCCATGCTGTCAGGTCCGTGGTCCACTCGCTGAGTGTATTACGAATACACAGTCGTACTCGTGGTCTCCCAACGGCAGTTAACAAGCGTTGCTTACTCAATGCTGGTCGACCGCCATAGTACATATGGAAAAAAAGCCACAGTAGTGGCCATTGGATGAATTTAAAAACGAAACGCCTCATGTGCATTGGCAAGGGGGCACGCCTGCAAATCACACTATAAAACACACCCCATCCCTGACCACCATCCTTTGCTTCACAACTGCAGCACAGGAAGATAGACAGCACTTTTCATTGCTATCCATTTTCACCTTCCCATTTAGCACTCTCCACCAAATGTAATTTATGTTTTGCACCTTTTTACTTCTATTACTTGTGTGTTTTACATTCATATTCTCACTCACATTTTATTTTGTCACCATGCCAGGAAGAAAAAAAATCCTCATGCTTCACTGAGCAAGAGTTGACAGTCACGGTGGATGAAATCATTAGAGTAGAGCCACACATTTTTGGATCCCAAGTCCAGCATACTCCTCTCAGTAGAAACACTGAAATGTGGGACATGACAGTCAACAGTGTGAATTCTGTTGGTACCACCCTGCTCACAAAGGCTGACATTAGGAAGTGGTGGAACGACCTCAGGCTGAGGGTGCGTACCAGGTACATTCACCACCTCCTGGAAGCTCGGAAGACTGGCGGTGGCCCTCCCAGCGCACCATTAAAACTCTTTCCCTGTGAAGAGAAGGTCTTGGCATCCTGAATTCTGAGGGCTTGACAGAAATAAAGGGGGGAGTGGACTCTGCTAAGTTACACTTCAATAACTACGACAATATCACAATCTCCTGTTTGCTCTCAACTTTGGTTTTGTGTTCTCTATCTGCTTTTCTAACATGCAATACTAAAAGTATCTGAGATGTTGGTTTGTCTATGGCAATGTGTATTGCTGTATATAGGAGCACATGTATCCAACTCCATGACATGTCACATGTTGCAATGGTGTGTAAGTGCATTACCACCAAAATATCATCCCAGGATCCATGATATGTGTTCAAATGTAAAAGTATGGTCTATCCAAAATGCATGTTGCCAACAGGTATGGTACACTAACTGTTTGTCAAGTATTTGTGAAGTGAGATTGCAGTGACTACAACTACCATGAGGCCCCCTCTCACTTGTCTGCCATGTTACAAATGATCTACACTAGTCATCCAGGTTACCATTTCTCAAGTGTTGGTAAAGTGAAATTGAAGTGACTACAACTATACCATAGGCCTTGTGATTGGAACTCTAACCAAGATGCTAGACTCCTTTTGCCCCCTCTCACTTGTCTGCCATGTTACAAATGATCTACACTAGTCATGCAGATTACCATTTCTCAAATGCTGGTAAAGTGAGGTTGAAGTGACTACAACTACCATGAGGCCTTCTGATTGGAACTCTAACCAAGATGCTAGACTCTTTTTTGCATGGTTCCGAGCAGATGTGGCATATTGATGCACCCTGCCACTGACCTTGCTAGGCAGTGCCTCGCTTTATAAAAATGATGATCCTTCCACGACTCCTGTGTGTGCTCCAAAACACACCATATCCGTTTGTGATGGAGTTTTTTTTAGCAACATAGAACACAAAGTCCGCTTACCCCTTTGAAATGAGGGAGCACCACATATTGCCCTTGGTAAACTCCAAAGAGGGGTCTATGACGGAGGACTTGCAATCCCAGATGTCAGGAAATACTAGTGGTCAATGATTGGGTATTCTCAGACAGAGGGGAACCGGCCTATCGGGTTGATAGGGATGCCATGAGGCACGGTAATCATGAAGTGATCCTCTACTGCCAAAAAAGACATAACATTGCCAACACACAAGGGGCCGGTAGCCAAAACCTGGAGGGTGGCAAGTGGTTATTTCGGTTGGAGATGTAGATTCACAGCATTGACCCTCTATGGCATCGTGACTTATTCCGTGAAGTGGCTGCCGTCACAGGTTTTTCCCGATGGGTGACAATCGGCATAGAACACCTGGGCGATGAGTGGAAAGAAAGATCCTTTGTGCAGTTTGAGGTCGTCCTCCATGGGATATGAACTTGTGGACGCCAAGCTTTTTTGTTATTTACGGCTAGGTCATGTGCTGCGGGTCCACATTCGGGAGGGTGTGGACCTTCCAGACGCCTCACCCTTGGAGGATCACCTACTCATAGAACCCATTCCAGATTAAGGGGTGTTCACGATTTATCGGAAATTGATAAATAATTCCCTTGACCTGCTGGGAACTTGCACAGAGGATCTAGGCCAGCTCGACGATGACTGGGCTGAGGCTGTTCAAGGCCCAAGGGAAATAGCTATTCATACCCAATTCAGACTAGTCCAACTTAAAATACTTCATAGGTCGTATTATTCACACACCACCCTACATATAATTGGAATGGCCAACACACCAGTGTGCATCAGGGGCTGAGCCCAAAAAAGCACTTTTTTCCATATCCTGTGGGAATGCCCGGTGATCCAAGACTTCTGGAAGAAAGTGATGAGGGTGATGTCCTGTGTGTTATCTCCGCAGGTGCCTCTCGGTACTAAAGGACTTTTATTGGCAATACAGGGGAAGAGAACTGGCCTCGTTATACAGGGATTTGGCTGACGTTGGCGGCAGGAGTGGCAAAACGTAATAGTGCAAGAAAGTGGGGGGCGAGTCTCCGCCAGATGTAGAAGAATGGGAGGTAGAAATTGATTGGCGTTAGAGGGTGGAAGGAGTGATATATAAAAGCAGAGGATGCCCCCCAAAAGTGGGGAAAAGTTTGGGGAGCCTGGCGAGAATTCCGGGGCAATGACATAGTGATTGCATGATGGACTGCCTAAGATGCTGTATGACGGCTATTGCTATAGTCTCACCTGATATACCATATGGCCGTAAAAGTGCCTAGGGTAATTTAGGTTTATGGCCTGCTATCTGTATTTTGTACTTGATTCAATGTCGGACAAATTCTAATTGCCGACTGTGTTCTCTCTGTTCTGTAATTCTGCAATGTACAATGAGCAACTGCTCAATGAAAATAGTGTGTGTGTGTGTATGTATATATATATATATATATATATATATATATATATATATATATATATAAAGAATAACACTATACAAACTGCAGAAAATGTAAACTGCTTCCTTATGAGTTCATTTCAAATTCTTTGAGTTGTAAGACCTTCAGGAGGAAGCCTCAGACAACAAAAAAAAAAGAAATGGAAGAAATGTGGCTATAAGAAAAAATACCTGGATTAGTGTGTTAATGCTGAAAATAAATATATTTTCCCATATGCAATGCTGTACATAATGGGTAAATGCCGACATGACCAGACACATGTAGGTATAGTTAGCATGATACATGTATTTAGAAGATATTCTTGGAAATACAGGATTTAGAAATGTAGAAGAGTACATGTGTGATGTGCCTGGTATGTCAGAGAAGCAATCAAGGCAAAAAGACAGACTGTAATGAATCATATTAGCAAATCAGAAGGCCCATTTACAAGACTCCAAGCAAACGTTATAGAGATGCCAGCATATGGTGGTCTAAAATGCACCTCAGTCATTGTTGGCTTGTTTTCTACTTTGGTTTAGGCCTGCCCCACCTGGAGATCAGATAGCCTTACAGTTGCCAAACTTTTGCTAACGGAGTTGATACCCAGATTTAGAATTCCAACTTCTATTGGGACAGTTCATGGTACTCATTTTAAAAATGAGTTTTTACAAATACTCTGCACACCGGTCCAGATAAATCAGAGGTTCCATTGTACATATCATCCTAAACTTCATATGTGGCTAATGGAACTCTCAAGAACAAATTGGTCAAAGTGTGTGCTTCTACTGGTTTAAAAAGGCCTGATGGGGGCGTGGCCAAGATGGCGGGGTGAGCGGACGCTTCCTCCCGTAGCTCCTCCGGCCCGGCCAAGCTAGAGCCCTTTTCTTATGCTTTTCTCCCCCCGCTGAGGCTCAGCGCGGGAGAGGAGCGTGGCGGAGCATCAGGGGTGCACATTGGTGCTGTTTCGGTTCGGATCGCCTCGGGGGAACCCCCCCAAAAGTTCGACCGAGACCAAGGAACGACGACGGCGAGCCCGAGGGGCGGAGCGCATTGGAGAGCTGTCCGGGCGCCTCGGCTGGGCCTGGTGCTGAAAGTTGCGATCTGGAGGGGATCTGGCCCGCCGTTCGACGTTGACTGAAGGAGCCTTGCGGGAAGGGACCCGACGGTGTGGAAGGCTTGGGACGGGTGCCCCGGCACTCAGACTGGTGACGGCGACACCCCGCACTGCGGAGGCCCTAACCCCTAGCCGAGGTACAGCGGACTCCCTGATGAGGTTGGACCATCTAGGCCCCTGTGCGTGACAGACGGGGGCCGGTGGTGGAACTTATTTCACTGTGGGGTGCCTCGGGGGGGCCCGGTGGTGTCGTCGGGCCTGGTCGTTTTGGCCTGCTCCGCCCGGCCGCCATTTTGTCCCCGAAGGAGCAGTGGTGGCAGCCTTCGCCGGTGTCCTGGCTGCTGGATGCAAGCGACCCCCGCTGCTGCTGGGCTGAGTACCGGAGGGATGTGCTGATGAGACCCCTCTGCTGCGGCCCCCTTGGTTGTCTCACACAAGCTCTTGCGGCTGACGGTGACCGGACTGGGCCGCCATTTTGTTACCTGTGACGCAGCGACCTCACTCGTGGGGGATACCCAGGTCGAGTGCTAGCCGGCGGCTGAGCATCCCTGGAGTGCCTGGCTCGGTGCCCGACTGCGGAGCTAGCGATGTCTGGAAGAGGAGGCCCGAAGAAAGGGGACCGTACCCTGCCGGACATGCTTGGCAGGGCCCAGCACTTGCGGGACAGGACGCAGCCCTCACCGGGGCCCTCCCGGGCTCCGGCGGATGTGACTGGAGGGGAGCCACCCGTCACGAGGGCCTTTATGGAGGAACTGTTCAGCTCCCTCAGGGAGGACTTCCAGACCCTGAAGCAGGAGGTGGCCAGCGAGGTCCGAGAAGTGCGCAGGGAGGTGGAGGGCCTTGGCGAGCGTGTGGAAGCGGCGGAGACGGAGGGCCAACAGCGAGCGGAGGAGATAGTCCACCTCCAGCAGGACGTTCTTCGCCTCCGGGAACAGTGTGTGGAGCTCCAGGCCCACTCCGAGGACCTTGAGAACAGATCTCGGAGGAACAACATCCGAGTGCGTGGCGTGCCGACTGCGGACGAGGGGTCCGATCTGGGGAGCTACTTGCGGGCCCTGTTCCGAGAGATCCTGGGGGAAGCTGCGGACTTTCCCATCAGCATTGACAGGGCGCACAGGGTTGGCCGGCAGCGCCAGTCATCGGCACCTCCACCGGACATTCTGGCCTTCCTGCCCGACTTTCCACTAAAGGAACGCATCATGGCTGAAGCCCGCAGGAAACAGCCCCTGACTTTCCGGGATCGGCCGGTGGCGCTTTACCAGGACCTCTCCGCCATCACTCTGCAGAAACGCAGGTCCTTTAGGATTGCCACTGACTTTTTGCGCGAGCATGAGACGCCGTACTCTTGGGGTCACCCCTTCCGCCTGATTTTTCGGTGGAACGGAGTGCTACACCAGCTACGCTCCTTGCAAGACATTGGTGGTGTCCTGGGGCTCACGGCGGCGGAGGAGGAGGGAGCTACGCCGTCGTGGAGGTCCTCGGAGAGACGGAACCGGCGGAGGTCAACGAGGCGGCGCTCAGCGACCAGTGTGGGGCGCCCGGACTCCCCTACCATCAGAGCGGACATGGCCGACGCCCTGAGGGTGGCGGCCGGGGACTCGACCGGCTCCTCTAGCGTGGCCTTGACGGCCTAACACACACTCCGGGGGGAGATGTCTTTAGCTTCTTCATATGCTTGGTACGGGGCGGGGGGGTTGGGGGGGAACGGTTGGAGGTGAGTGGCTGGACGTCCACTTTGCTCTTTTCTACGGACTTGCCCGTTTTGGGGCTTGACTGAGACTATGGGGTGTTTGAGTTGGTGGGCGGCTAGTTGCCAGGGTTGGGTTTTGGGTGGGGGAGGGGGTTGTTCTGGGGTTGGGAAGGTCCCGTCCGATGTTGTCTATGCCCGCTTTGTTTTGGCTTGTCCTGCGCTGCGGCCCCGCGCGCCCCACCCGCTGATTCCCTGCCCATTGCATGGCGCTCCCGACCCCCGCGAGGAATGCCGGGCCTAAAGGTAGTGACCCTTAATGTTCAGGGTCTGAACAACCCGGTGAAGCGTAGAGCGATCCTGTCGTTGCTGGAGGGGACGCAGGCGGACATTTGCCTTTTGCAGGAGACACATTTATTGCCCCGAGATTGCCATAGGATGCGCTCTGCTAAGTTCCCTACCCAGTTCTTTTCCTCGGCAGCGAACAAGACGGCGGGGGTAGCCATTCTCCTAGCGAGCTCCTTTCGGGGGGAGGTGTTGCATAAGTGTGCTGAACAGAAGGGGAGGCTCCTTGCGTATCGCATGCGCCTGGGAGGCATAGCATTTACGGTCGGTTCCGTTTATAGCCCAAACGATCACCAAGAGCGCTTCCTAGATTCCGCGCTGGTGGATGTCACTGCTTCCCCCGACCGCCACATTATCTTGGGGGGAGACCTCAACATTGTCTTTGACTCTGCGATGGACAGATCGGCGCAGCGCTTCCCGCAGACGGGGGAACTGTCCCAGGCTGGGAGGGCCCGGATTGCGGAAATGGATCTGCACGACCTCTGGCGCTCCATGCACCCCACGGATAGGGACTACTCTTACTTCTCGCACGCACACCGAACCTACTCACGGCTGGACTACCTCCTGGTGAGTGGACCGATGCGTGCCGCTGCCACGGCGGCGGACATCGGGGTCCTGACCCTGTCTGACCACTCCCCAGTCACCGGCGTTTTCCAGTGGCCGGCGGCCTCCCCCTCTCGGGGGGTGTGGCGCCTCCGGGACACACTTCTACACAAAAAGTCGGTGGTGCAACGCATCGGGGAGGTCATACAGGACTATCTCACCCACAATAGCAACGCTGACACCTCGCTGGCGACACAGTGGGCGGCATTGAAGGCCGTCCTCCGGGGGGAATTCATCTCTATCTCTGCAGCTGAGAATAGGGAGCGGCAACTGAAGAGGGATGAGCTGACAGCTCAAGTCCGGGAGCTTGAGCAGGTCCACCGCCGTACGGGGGCGCCGAGGGTGTGGAGGCAGTTGAAGGCAGCGAGGAAGCTCCTGTCGGCTCTGGATCTTGACAGGGCGGAGTATGCCGCCCTACGCTTGAAACATGCCTACTACACTGGGGGGGACAGATGTGGCAAGCTCCTAGCACACCGGCTCCGGGTCGCGCAACAGCGCAGCGTTGTGAAAGAATTGGTGGGCGCGGACGGGGGGGTTGTCTCCGGGGACGCGGAGGTAGCGGAGTCTTTCCGCGGCTTCTACGAGGCGCTGTATGCTGAGGAGCCCTCCTCGCCACGGGATGCCGACGGCTATTTGGAGTCGGTGACCCTCCCGGTACTGGATCCGGCTCAGGCTGACCACCTGGAGCGGGACATCCATGTTGAGGAAGTGATTTCAGCTATCGCGCGGCTGAAACATGGCAAGGCCCCGGGCCCGGACGGGTACACGTCGCTATTTTACAAGACTTTTTGCACGGCCGTGGCCCCTGTCCTTACTCGGCTATTTAACTCTTTCTCCGAACCCGGAGCCATCCCTCCGGATCTCCTGAGGGCGACGGTCGCGGTAATCCCGAAACCTGGGAAGGACCGGGCCCTCTGCGGCTCGTACCGACCCATCTCGCTTTTAAATGTCGACCTCAAGCTGTACACGGGGATTCTCGCGTCCAGGCTGAGTCCACACCTCCCCGACCTGGTGGAGGCGGACCAGGCTGGTTTTGTGCCCGGCAGACAGACGGTTGACAACACCAAGAGGGTGACGCATGTTCTGGAGAAGGCCTCAAGGATCTCGGGGGAGCGGATGTTGCTGTCCGTTGATGCGGAGAAGGCCTTCGACAGAGTTCACTGGCCGTATCTTGAGCTGGTCCTCAAGAAACTGGGAATCGGCGATAAGTTCCGCACCATGGTCTTTAACTGCTACAAGCATCCTTCAGCGTCGGTGCGGGTCAACGGGTGTAGCTCCGGTGGCTTTGCTATCGAGCGCGGCACGCGGCAGGGCTGCCCTCTTTCGCCGCTCTTGTTTGCCCTCTACATGGAGCCGTTTGCTCAGAGGATTCGTAATAATCCGGATGCTGTCGGGGTCCGGATGGGCCAGTACGTCCACACCGTCAGTCTCTACGCGGATGATGTCCTGCTGACTTTGGACGACCCTAGGAGGTCGCTGCCTGCTTGCCTCCGAGAGCTGGACGCCTTTGCGGGTGTGGCCGGCTTCAAAATGAATATGAGCAAGTCGATGGCATTAGACGTGTCCCTGGCTGCGGAAACCAGGAGGGATCTTCAGCGGCTCTTCCCCATGCAGTGGTCCTCGTCCACGGTGCCGTATCTGGGGATTCTGCTGGCGCCTACGTTATCGGGGATGGTTACGGCCAATTATGCCTCCCTCAGCAGGAAGATCAAGGACGAGCTTGGCCGCTGGAACAAAGGCCTGCTGTCCTGGCTGGGGCGAATCGCGGCGGTCAAGATGACGGTGTTGCCCCAGATACTATATCTTTTCCGGGCCCTTCCGCTCCAACCCCCGGCGGGCTGGATACGACAAATGCAGGCTGACATCTCCCGCTTTGTCTGGCAGGGCCGCAGGCCACGCATGAAGAGGGTCCTCTCCACGCTTGCTCCGGAAGCGGGGGGGCTCGGCATTCCGGACCTCCGTAAGTACTTTCAGGCGGCACAGCTCCGCTATCTGGTGGAGTGGAGCAGGTGGGAGTCCGACAAACATTGGCTCTTCCAAGACCAGGCAGTGGCGGGCCGCACCTTACAAGAGGTTCCATTCCTGCGCCGCGCGCATCGCCCCCCTAATCTTTACGCTTCCTTTGTTACGCGGGTCCCCCTGCGGGTGTGGGACGCGGTCTGTGAGGCCCGGGGCCTTACCACCTTCCCTTCGCCGCTCACGCCCATTGCGGGCAACCCGGACTTCTCCCCAGGGATGGAGCCGGGGGTTTTCTCCCACTGGGTGTGGGCGGGCTGCAGGGCTCTCTTCCAGATCTATGGCCCGGAAGGAGTGGTTCCTTTTCAGCAGCTCCGCCAGGAGTTCGGCCTGACGGAGCTGGACAGATTGCGCTACATGCAAGTTCGGCATTGGGCCCTCCAGCCCCAGGTGCGTGCCACCGCCGCCCGTCCAATTACACCGTATGAGAGGTGGTTGGCTACTCGGACCTCCGACGCTAAACTGATCACCGATCTGTACAAATACCTACAACCCCCGCCGTTTCACTATTACAACCCGGGGAGGGAGCGTTGGCACAGGGAATTGGGTAGGACACTCAGCCACAAGGAATGGGACAAAATTGCGTATCGGGCGCGGCACTCTGCATATCACACGGGCCTTACGGAGACCTTTACTAAGGTATCCACATACTGGTACTACACCCCGGAGAGACTGTATGAAATGCATAAACACACTGACAGGGGGTGCTGGCGGAGCTGCGGGCAGGAAGGTACCCTTACACACATTCTTTGGGATTGCCCAGTGCTGACCGCCTACTGGAAGGAAGTCTTGGACGAGGTGGATAAGCACTTTGGGATAGAGCTACCGCGACTCCCGGCCTATGTCCTGTTGGGCCTCCCCAATGACCTAATGTACCCACTGAAGTCCCGTAGGGGTAGGCAGATCGCAATCGCGCAGGGGTCTGCGGTTCAGAACATTCTAATCCACTGGCGCACAACCACCGTCCCCTCCATCACCGGTTGGTTGGATAGGCTCTGGCATGTGCTGGGGATGGAGAAGCTGTCGCTTACGGTTGCGGGGGAGATAGACCAATTTGAAGAGCTGTGGCAACCCTTTCTAGCGCTGCTGTCCACTGAATTCCGGGAGCTCACCTGCCCGAGGTATCTTAGGCTGCTCAGGCTGACGCCGCCGGTGACCCCGGCGGACTAGCTTACATGTGAAACGGGGACCCCCGGGGAGGGGGGGGGGTGCGGGGCTTCTTGGTTAGGACTACTCTGATGCGGGACCATAGGACGGGGGGGGGGGGGGGAAGTGTTGTTGTTTAGTTACTGGGAGGGTGGGGGATGGGAGGGGGGGGATTGTGTTCTATTGAGGTGTTGATGGGGGGGGGGTTTTATTGTTTAGATTTGGGGTGTCGGATACGCGTGCGGGGATTCCACAGCTTGTATTTCTAGCCTTCATTTACTGTGTTTTTCCCCCTGATCCGCCGCGCTACCTATTGCCAACCCTCTGGAGTTGCACCCTTTTTCTTTGACTGTATTCCATGTATCCTGCCCTCCTATCCCCCTCCCCCATGGTTTGTTTTGTCTCAATAAAAACGTTTTAAACATAAAAAGGCCTGATGCACTTTCTGATTTGATGAGCATGAGAAGTAATCCTGACAGAAAGACTGGATTATCGCTCCATGACGTGATCATGGAAAGTGCAATGAGACTTGCTTACATTACTTCTGCTGCATTAGTTTCAATAACCGATGACATCAAGCTAGATTGCTGCAAAGGTCCAGGGGAAATGTGTCTCATTCAGTGAATGTGGCAAAAGAAGTGATAAAAGAAATGACCTGTTACAGTCTGAATCCTGGAGAGCTAGAACTGCCTGGAAGAGGTGTGGCATGGACCCTATTAGGTAACACTGACAACCAACACTGCCGTGAAGTGTACTTGACTGCTGCAGTGGAGCCACGCTGTTCATATAAAAAGGATGAAAGCAGCAGAAGTGGTAGAGCCAATCACTGAATAAGCCACTGATCTACAAAGTCAAGAACTAAGTGGAGTTCGAAACCGAGGTCGATTTTGCAGCGTGGTTTCAGAGGGGTGTGAGAATTTTGAAAATGGTGAAGAAAGAAATGAACTCAAAGTTTCAGGTTAGTGAAAGCTTGGATGAAGTACCTGAAAGCCTAAAGTCCACTTTCAAAGCAAGGATCAGAGTGAAGAACTGTTACCATGTAGGAGCCAAAAAGCATGAGTGGCAGCAAGAAAAAGTAGACTCGTAGCCAAACAATGAGAAATTGCAGTTGAAAATCAGAGTTACTTGGATCCCCCAGATGATGAAAGCACTTTGCAGTAAATCATGCAGATGAGGCTGATCAAGGTTCAAGCACAAGTTCAAGCCCAAGTCTAAGTTCTCCAGCAAGCAAAGAAATCCTGACAAAGAGCTTGCAAAAAATTAAAATCACTGCAAACTAGAAAAGCTTGAGAGACAATTCGACTTAACCTAGTGGGAGTGAATCTCCTTTTGCCAGCAGATCAACGAGAAGGCAAGTTTCAAATAGAAAATATGCGTCATCTGTGAGGGTATATCTCGTCACAGTATCAGAGGAAGAAGAATCAAAGTTTGTAAGTTACAATTCAGTAAATCAATGTGTAGGAAAGTGCCCCTTTTTGCATCGTTACCCCCTAACTTTTAGTCAGTTACCTGATGCCAACATGATTGAGTATGTGCTGGGAGCCTGCTAAAAAGGCTCCAGCACCTGTGTTCTTTAATAAAACTGTACCTTTGTACCTGCAATTGGCACCCTTCTGGGCAAACTGTAAGTCCTTGTAAAAGTTACCCCTGGTACCAAGGGCCTTGTGACCAGAGAGGGGCTCTGAGGGCTGCATCATATATTATGCCACCCTCAGAGACCCCTCACCTTAATATCCCCATCCTGCCATTGCAGACTGGGTATTTTGGTGCAGACCACACTGAAGAGTCAATATGGCACACACCCCTGTGTGCCATGCCCACCGGTGTGGCATCGGTAAGTCACTCCTCTAGCAGGCATTATAGCCCTAAAGGCAGGGTGCACAATATCCAGGTGAGGGTACAGCTGCAAGAGCAATATGCCCCTACAGTGTTTTTGCAGTGAAGCCACAGCTCCATGATCGCTTTACTGAAAGATTGGGATCAAATTTCCCGGCACATTTAATCCAACACTGGCATCAGTGTGGGTTTAATGAAAAATGCACACATCTTAGAGTTGCCCCCTGAAAAATGAACAACTCTGGTGTGGTTTCTCACTGGCTCTCAGCCATCATCTGCCACCACCAGACAGGGTTCTTGACCCCTGGGTAGAGATCCCTCCGCTCTCTGGGTCTGGAAACAAAGCTCATCCTGTGCAGAGGATCCCGTAGGAGGGAACTTCAAAGGCTTTCCGCCTTTGTTAGCTACCCCCAGGCTTTTGCTTGCTCACAGCAACTGGCTCCAACCAGGTCTGACCCCCATTTTGGGCAGGAGAACCAGTGGGAAAACATAGCTAGGAAAGGAGGTGGGCCCACCTTTGCCAACCCCACCCCTCAGATGGGGGAAGTTAGGTGAGGCCCACAGCTCAGCCCCCACTATCTTTAGGATGGGGGGACTCCTCCAATCAGGAAGAGGCTTATGGCCCCCTCCCACTGGAGAATGGCATACTTGGGGGTGTAGACACACCAGGGAAGAGACCCATTGGTCCCAACCTGCACATCCATGTATCGCCCCTAAATCTAGTATTTATGGGCACCCGTGAACCTTGCCTCTTCAGATTCGACGTGACAAGATGAAGGACCAAAGAGCCGTGCTGCAGAAGAGGAGGACAACAACAACAGGTTTTGCCCCAGCCCTACGGCCCTTCTCCTACTCTGAAACTCTTATAAGCTGAACCCGGCATGTCCTGCAGCCTCCAAGAACCCTGGAGACCTGCCCTGCCTTCCGAAAGAACTCTGAACTTCCGTGGGCATCGGATTTGTCCAACACCAACCCAAGCCAGGACTCCAGATCCAGCTGGATCAGTGAGTCCTCGTCACAGTCTGCACCCGACGCCCACGGGCCGAGTTCGAGTGGCCCGACACCCCAGTGAGGCCCGCCTCGACGATCCTGATCTTTGATCCAGTATTGTACTGTAGAAAAGTGGGTTTCTGTTGCAGTAACCCCCCACTTTTTCCAGATTCCTGAAGCACTTTGACTTGATGTGCCCTGGGTTCCTGCAAATCAGGCTCCCAGGGCCCGTGTTCATTCCCACAACTGTACCTTTGTATCCCCCAATTGGCACCTCTGGCCACATGTTAGTCCCTTGTAAAAGGTACCATGGGTACCAAGGGCACTATGACCAGGTAAGGTCTCTAGGGGCTGCAGAACATATTGTGACACCCTTAGAGGTCCTGTGCCTTAACACACACACACACCCACACTGCCATAGCAGCCTGCGTGTTTTGGTGCAGAGAAAAGTGGATTCGACATGGCACACAGCTTTGTGCCATGCCTGCAACCCACTGCCTATGGTATAGGTAAGACACCCCTCTAGCTGGGTGCACTATACCACTGGTGAGGGTACAGTTGCATGAGCGCTGTACCACTACAGTGTCTAAGTCCATTCTTAGACATTGTAAGTGCAGTAAAGCCATACAGAGCATATGGTCTGGGAGTTTTTCATTACGAACTCCACAGCACCATAATGGCTTTTATGACTTCTGGGAAGTTTGGTAGCAAACTCCTCAGCATAATAAACCCACACTGATGCCAGTGTAGGATTTATTGTACAATGCACTCAGAGGGCATCATAGAGATGCCCCATGAAAAACAACCAGCCTCTGGTGGGTTCATTGACCAGTAAACACCATCCTGCCACCACAAGACACGTTTCTGGACCACTAGGATGAGAGACTTCACTCCCTGAGCACAGACACCTCCCCCAGGTCAGGAACAGCCATCTGTGGCAGGGGCGCTTCAAAGGCCTTGACACCTTTGCAACGCAACCCCCAGCCTCTCCTGCTATCAGGAGCTGGCCCCTTTCCGGTCTCACACCCTTTTCAGGAGGAAGACAGGCAGGAAAAATGAGAACAGCCCAGGAGGTGTGCCCACCTTTGCCAATCCCACCCCTCAGGTGGGAGAGGCTAAGTGAAGCCCACTCTTCAGTGCCCGTCATCTTGCAGATGACAGACACTCTCCAATCAGGATTAGGGATTGTGCCCACTCCCCCACGTGGAGTTAAAACACAAAGGGTGTAGTCACCCTAAGGTCAGTAGCCCATTGGCTGCTGACCTCGAGACCCCTAAAAAGGCCCCTAAATACTGTATTTAGGGGCAGCCCTGAACCCAGGAGGCAGATTCATACAACCTAAGAAGAAGAAGCACGAAAGACGACGCACAGCAGAGGAGACTACAGAGAACTGACTTGGCCCCAGCCCTACCTGCCCGTCTGCAGTTTCCAGAGTTCCTGCACCAAAAGTCACCTTGTCCTACAGTCAGTGACCTCCAGCACCCCTGGGAGGGCTGACTGCCTTCAACAAAGACCTGATCTTCTGTAAACAGCAGCTCTGTTCAAAAGAATTTCCAAAGAAAGACTCCGAGCCTGCTGAAGACAAAGAAACCTGATGCCTGGAACCACCACTGCACCCGTCCTATACGGTCCGAGTCAGAGTGACCCACCAGTCCCAGCGAGGTCCCCTAGCACTCCAGAGTCCGAGTTCACCATGGGTTGACACCTCCAGGACTCCGACGTCGCCTGCAGCTTCTGCACGAAGACACCCCCCCCAACCGGGAGTGGCCCGGTAAGGTAAAATCCGACCTCAAAAGGCACCCCGCATCCAGCCGCCCTGTGCCCTGGAGAAGAGGACCCTAGGTGCACCTATGTCCCGGAGCCCCCCAACTTACCTGCCCAACTGTTGGTTCCTCCCGGAAGCCTTCCTGGACCGAGTCTGCAGCCAAAATCCCAAAACGGCAACTTCCATTGAAAACAACAGGGCACCCGACGCCAAATCAGCACTCTGCACCCAGCCGCCCCTGTGCCGCACCTTGTGGGTGCACCTTGTATGCTAACTTGGATCCCCCTTTGCCCTGAGCTTAACCCTAGGATCTTTGCTCCCACATCCAAGTGGCGTGCCAGTGAGCATCCACCAACCGGAGGGCCCCTATCCCCCATTGGATAGCATTAGGCCTCAGTACTCTGCACCCAGCCGCCCTAGTGCAGCTGAGGGTGCTTTTTGAGTGCATCCTTGACCCTGGGGGAACCTAGGTTTTAACCCCAGGAATTCAACTCCCAAGACCAATTACTCACCTTAAAAGCGTTAACCGGATTTTCTCCCATAGGACTGCATTGACTGCTTTTCTGTGAAGAAATGTCTGTGTGGAGTTGAAAAGTGTATGAACATCTAAGAAACTGTGTTTTGAGAAAAACAGTTTACTTAGCTTTTATCCAGGAAATGTCCCAGTGTCATATCTAGGCATAAATCACGAGAAGAAAAAGTAAGTATGAAAAGTAATCCAAAAGTAATTACAACTGTATGTGCACATTTTTACAAACCTGTAAGAAGGGTCAATATTCATCCAGCTTGGTTTTTAACCATCTGTCTTGAAAAGTACATTCTTATTTACCTATACCAAATCTTGCTTGGTTCTATAAATAAAATACAACAAAGAAATATTTTTATACAAAACCATTGGTCAGAGTTCAGTCTTTGAATGTGTGAGTTGCTTGAGAGTACAATAAATGCTTAACAGTACCCTTTGATAAACCTTACTGCGCGCCCACACTACCGCAAATAGAGAGTAAGGTGATGGAATATGCTACTTACCAGTATGCATCTGTTGTTGGCATGTAGAGCTGCAGAGCCACACACTAAGGATAAGATCGCCATCTGGTGTTGGGCTCGGATGATTGCAGGTTGTTGTTGTCTTCGGAAGAAGTCTTTGGTCACGAGATTGGTGACTCCTCCCCTGGACAACAGTGCGCATGGGCATCCACTCCATCCTCAGATTGTTTTTCGCCATGATGGGAAATGATGGAGTGTGTAAGAAGTAAAGAGAAAGGATGTCCATGTGTAGTGTCTAAGTAAGACAATGCTGGAACAGATACAGGTCCCGAGGAGGCGGGTGGGCGCGTGTGGCTCTGCAGCTCTACAAGCCAAGAACAGATGCATACTGGTAAGTAGCATATTCTGTTCGAGGCATATGAGCTGCAGATCACACACTAAGGATAGACTATATAGCAGTGTCTCCCCTAGCGGTGGTCACCTGTATCAGTTGCAGCAGTTTGGAATAGAGTTTTTAGGACAGCTTGGCCTACTGAAGCTTGTTGCTTGGATTGCACATCAACACAGTAATGCTTAGTGAAGGTGTGTGTAGTAGACCATGTGGCTGCTTTGCAAATGTCTTCTAAGGGGATGTTCCCTAAGAATGCCATAGAGGCCCCTATTTTACGCGCGGAGTGCGCCCTAGGGGGAACGGTAAGAGTACGTTTAGCTTTTTGGTAACATATTTGGATACATTTGACTATCCATCTGGCGATACCCGATTTGGAAATGGGGTTGCCTTTGTGTGGTGGTGCGAAAGCAACAAACAGTTGCTTGGTTTGCCGAAAAGGTTTGGTTCTGTCGATGTAATAGAGCAAGGCTCTTTTAACATCTAAGGTATGAAGTGCCCTCTCGGCTACTGAGTCTGGATTAGGGAAGAAGACTGGCAGTTCCACAGACTGGTTTAGATGGAAAGGGGAAATTACTTTAGGGAGGAATTTTGGATTCGTCCTAAGAACCACTTTGTTCCGATGTAGTTGTAGGAAGGGTTCTTCTAGAGTTAGGGCTTGTATTTCACTTACTCTTCGTAGGGATGTGATTGCGATGAGGAAAGCCACTTTCCATGTTAGGAACTGCAGTTCGCATTTGTGCATTGGTTCAAATGGTGGACCCATGAGCCTTGTTAGAACAATATTAAGGTTCCACACCGGGGAAGGCGGTAACCTTGGAGGAATGATTCTTTTAAGACCCTCCATAATGCTTTAATGGCTGGTACCTTAAAGAGGGACAGGTGTTGTCTATTTTGCAAATAGGCTGCTAATGCAGCTAGATGTAGACGTATAGAGGAATACGCTAAATTGCATCTTTGCAAGTGCAATAAATAGCAAATGATGTTTTGGATGGAAGCATCCGGTGGTTGTATGTCATTGTTAGCGCAGTAAATGGCAAATCGTTTCCATTTTGCAGCATAGCATGCCCTAGTAGTAGGTCTCCTGGCTTCTTTAATGATATTCATACAGTCTGGAGGAAGGTTGAGGTACCCGAACTCTAAGACTTCAGGAGCCAGATTGCCAAGTTCAGTGTTTGAGGATCTGGGTGTCTGATTTCTCCATGGTTCTGGGTTAAGAGATCCGGGGAGAGATGCAGTTTTTGATGTGGAACTAGCGATAGTTCCAAAAGTGTGGTGAACCAGGGTTGATGTGCCCAAGTGGGAGCCACTAGGATGAGTGTCAGCGACTGTTGTTTCAGTTTGCGTACCACAAATGGAATGAGAGGGAGAGGCGGAAAAGCGTACGCAAATCTGCCTGACCAGTTCATCCATATTGCATTGCCCTTTGACCGTGGGTGTGGGAACCTGGCGGCGAAGGTTGGGCATTTTGCGTTTTCTGGGGTGGCGAACAGGTCTATGTCTGGTTGTCCCCACTTTTGGAAGAATGGGAGTAAGACTTTGGGGTGTAGTTCCCATTCGTGTATCTGCTGTGTGTGGCGACTTAAGAGGTCTGCCACCTGGTTCTGAACCCCTGGGAGGTGTTCTGCTAGCAGGTAGATGTTCCGGGGAATTGCCCATCTCCAAATTTGTTGCGCCAGTTGTAGAGAATGTGTCCCTCCTTGTTTCTGTATGTAATACATTGTGGTCATGTTGTCTGTGCGGATGAGGACAGTTTTGTTCTGGAGATGCACTTGGAAGGATTTCAGTGCTAGGAACACCGTTAGAAGTTCTAGGTGATTGATGTAGAACTGTTTTTGCTGAGTGGTCCACCGTCCCTGAGTGGTGTGTTGAAGGAGGTGGGCTCCCCACCCTGTGAGAGATGCGTCGGTGGTCAGCACAACTTGTGGAAGGGGCTCCAAGAACGGCCACCCTTTGGACAGGTTGATGGTGTTCCACCATTTCAGTGTGCGAAGTGAGCGGCTGTCCACCAACACCAGATCGGTAAGTTGTCCGTGGGCCTGATTCCACTGTTGTGCTAGACATTCCTGTAAGGGACGCATTTGAAGGCGTGCGTAGGGTACTATGGAGATACATGACGCCATCATGCCTAAGAGTTGCATGAACACTCTTGCGGGGAGAGAGTGTTGTGTTTGAAATGTTTCGATCAGACTTTGTATGTTGGCTATCCTGGCTATGCTGGGATAAGCTACGGCTTTGGCTGTGTCTATGGTGGCTCCCAGGTATTGTTGTACTTGGGAGGGTTGTAGTTGAGATTTGGGATAGTTGATGGTAAATCCCAAGTTGTGCAGGGTTTGAATAGTGCGGTGGGTGGGGTGAACGCATTTGTCTAGAGTATTGGCTTTTATGAGCCAGTCGTCCAGATAGGGGAAGACGGGGATTTGTTGTCTCCTGAGATATGCTGCCACAACTGCCAAACACTTTGTGAACACCCTTGGTGCAGTTGTTACTCCGAATGGGAGAACTGTAAACTGATAGTGTTGACCATCTACCACGAATTGTAGATACTTCCTGTGAGCGGGATGCATAGGGATGTGAAAATATGCGTCCTTGAGGTCTAATGTGGCAAGGAAGTCTCCTTGTTGAAGTAATGGAAGGACCTGTTGGAGAGTGATCATGTGGAAATGATCTGATTGTATGTACTGGTTCAGTAGTCTGAGGTCCAGTATGGGTCTCAAGGTTTTGTCCTTTTTGGGAATGAGGAAGTATAGAGAATATACTCCTGTGCCCTGATATTGTAGTGGAACAGGTTCTATTGCGTTTTTCTGAAGCAAAGACTGTATTTCCTGTTTGATGAGCGTGAGGTGGTGAGACGTCATGGGACGGTGTCTGGCTGGTATGTTTGGGGGCGGGTTTATGAGTTCGAGGCAGTAGCCATATTGGATAATTTGTCTTACCAACCTGTCTGTAGTGATGGTATTCCAGACAGGTAGGAACTGTTGAAGTCTGCCCCCGACCGGAGTGGAATGGTCTGGGGGGAGTGGTGGCAAGTCACTGTTTGGTGGCTGTAGAGAAACGGGTGTTGTTGTTGTTGCCCCGTCACCGGCCTTTATTATTGTTTCCCCGATACCCTCCTCTAAAATATCCTTTGTTAGGGGATGTTTGACCTGATGTTTTGAAGGTGGGAGAGTTGTCTGTTCCCACATTTTTGGAAGCTCCTCTATAAAAGGAGCGACGAAAGGAGCCTCTGGGTTGAGTAGAACGCAATGCTCCCATAGATTTTGCAGTTTCATTATCTTTCTTCATTTTTTCCAGGGCAGAGTCCACTGCCGGGCCGAATAGTTGCTCCTGATTAAAGGGTTGAGCAAGAATGGAGGTTTGTACTTCCGGCTTGAAGCCGGAGATGCGCAGCCATGCGTGGCGTCTAAGCAATACGCTTGTGTTGACTGCCCTAGAGGCGGTGTCCGCTGCGTCTAATGCACATTTAATGGAGGCATTGGATATTAGTTTGCCTTGTATGAGGTCAGTGGCCTGTGTTTTGAAAGGTTCAGGCAGGTGTTGCAAGAGGTCCTCCAGTTGATCATAATGGGCTCTATCATAACGAGCCAATAGGGCTTGTGTATTTGCGATACGCCAGTGGTTAGCCGCTTGAGCGGCAACCCTTTTGCCGGAAGTCTCCAGGAGTTTAGACTCCTTGTCTGGGGGCGGCGTGTCTCCGGTTGTTTGGGAGTTGGCCCTTTTTCTGGCATTGGAGACGACTAGTGAGTCTAGGGGGAGTTGCGCCTTGATGTATGCAGGATCTTGTGGCGCTGGTCTGTATTTTTTCTCTATTCTGGGGTTGAGGACCCTGGCCCTGACAGGGTCTTTAAAACCCTCAGTGGCATGCTTTATCACTCCCTTAATCATGGGTAGAATGTGGACTGTTTTCTGGGACTGCTCAAAAGTGTCAAGTAGAAAATCCTCCTCAGGAGTGTCAGTGTGCATGGTGACACCATGAAACGAAGCTGCTCTGTTAATAAGCTGACCGAACCCTAAATGGTCATCAGGAGGGGAGGGTTTTGAGGGGTATGGAGCGGGGTCAGGCACATCAGGCATAGGGTAAGTCCAGTCATCTACTGGTGCAGTGTCCAGGAGTGTAAAGGGATCAGTAGGATCCGTGGGATAAGTAAAGAAATCTGGGTCTCACCCTCCCCCAAAATCATCATCATCCTGTGGAGGTGGTGTATGAGAAGGAGATGGTAGAGGTGCAGGCGGTGGGGGGGATGGAATAGGAGGTAATGTAGGAGAGGAAGGACGCAAGGGTGAAGTGGCACAGTCCTTCTTCTTTGGAGGTGCTGGAGGAGGTGGTGAGTCCAGCTTCCTTTTCTGGTAGGGCACCGCTGTGACATGTCCAGTTTTTGGATTTATGTAAATCCGTTTTTGCTTAGGATCAGGTCGAAAGAGTTCCTCAGTGTCCGAAGGCGGCTGTGGCGTCGACTTTTTCGGGTCTTTATAAACGTGTTTGGGCACCGAAGAACTTTTCGGTTCCGGTGGATTTTTCGGTGCCGAAGAACCTTTTGGTGCCGATGAGCTTTTCGGTGCCGAGGAGCCTCTTGGTGCTGACGAGCCTTTCGGTGCCGACGAGCCCTTTGGGGTCGGTGGAGATTTCGGCGCCAAAGAACGTTTCGGTGCCGGTGGAGATGTCGGGACCGAGTGACGTTTCGGGTCCGATGGAGTTTTCGGTCCCAAAGCCTGCTTTGGTGCCGAAGGCACAATGACGTGAGGTTTGCTCGAGCCCGAGCCACCTGCAGGCTTACTTTTCTTCGGAGCCGGACCCGAGGGTGGGGCTTCAGAAGATGTTTTTGGATCGCGACTGGGCCCAGTTGGTAGAGTCTTGACCAATGTCTTTTTGGGTGGTGTTGGGGTAGGGGGGCTGGTACTCACAGGCTGCCCCGGATCTGAATCGTCTGCCTCGGACACGATTTGGAGATCTTCGGAGTCATCGTCAGGGACGTCCTGTGCAAAGATGTCTTCTGGTTCCGGAATCTGCTTGGCCATGATATGGCGTCGAGCTCTCTGGTCCCGGATGGTTTTCTTCGATTGGAATGCGGTGCAGGCTGGACAGCTGGATTCGTTGTGGTCTGGTGAAAGGCACAAATTACAGACCTCGTGGTGATCGCTATGAGGGAACTTTGCTCCACATTGGGGGCATTTTTTGAAAGGTGTCCTTTCCATGAGCCGCGTCCGTAGTCGTTCCGATATGGTTTTCGACGTCGAGTTTTGAAGTTATGAGAGTTGTAGGGATTGCTATAAGTTTTCTGCTGGAGCGGAAAAAAGTTCATCCAAACCCAATGGCGGAAAAAAATAATCTGAGGATGGAGTGGATGCCCATGCGCACTGTTGTCCAGGGGAGGAGTCACCAATCTCGTGACCAAAGACTTCTTCCGAAGACAACAACAACCTGCAATCATCCGAGCCCAACACCAGATGGCGATCTTATCTTTAGTGTGTGATCTACAGCTCATATGCCTCGAACATCTATTTTCACCTCTGTATACCTTTGGGGATCCACTGGACTCAGTGAACACTATACCTTACTTTGGTATAGTATATACAGAGCCAGCTTCCTACATGGACGACCTCCATCGACCTTCTTCTCGACGCCTGCAGCCTCATCCCGAAGGGTCCCCCCGACCGGAACCGGTTGGAAGAACCCAACACGAAAGGACGCCACTGCACCCGCAGCTCCTGAGTCCTGAGGTGCCCGACTGATGGTGTCCTGGTGTCCAGCAACTCTTCATCCTCCAGTCGTTGATTCCCTTCGTTCAGTCTGCTGGCTCCAGCCAGAAGTCCTTTTTCACGACCAACATTCTCCATTGAAAAGCATTGGGCTACCTACACCTCCAGAGCACCCTGCACCCGGCTGCCCCTGCGCCACTGGTAGTGTGGACTTGGTACCAACCTGGGACCCCCTTTGCCCTGACCTTGACCCTAGGAGCTTGGCTCCTGAGACTGAGCAGCCTGCCAGTGATCAGCCCCCAACCGAGGTGCCACCTAGCCCCATTGGCTAACTTTGGCACTCTGCAATCTGCCGCCCCAGTGCTGCTGGTGGTGTCCCTAGAGTACCAACCTGAACCTTGGGGAACCTTGGTTCTACCCCCTAAAACTCCAAACCTAAAACCGTTTTACTCACCTGTAGACTTAACACTTTGTTTTCACTATAGGACTAAATGGTGGGTTTTCTCTGAAAATTCTTATAAGTTTTGAACTGTCTTATACTGCAACAATGAGTAACTTAGTGCCTTCACAAGAGTTAACCTGTGTATCAATGTCCTGTGTTGCTTAAACTGTGTTAGGAGTGTGTTTCATACCAGACTAGAACAGTAATCTAAAAGTCATTACAAGCATTTTTCAACAGTTTACAAATCGTTTTTTCAACTGCAAAAGTAATCTAACTGTTACTACAAAACTATTTTGAAAAGTCACATTGTATGAAGAGTTTAATTTACCTGCTACTAAGTACAACTTGGTTCTAAAAATAAAACCCCAAAATAACAGCTTTTTATAAAAACCATTGGTCTGGATTCAGTCTTAGAGTGTGTAACATCATTTCTTGCCCAAGTGTGTACAACAAATGCTTAACACTACCCTCGTGATAAGCCTGACTGCTGAACCACAGAACCACAAAAGAGTAAGGTATTATCTACTTTAGCCTCTTTGCATTTGTTGGATTACTTGGTCAACACCTGATCACAGGACTACAATCCAAAAATTAACTTTAGCTAAAAATCATTTTTTTGAATTGACAATTTGTCTCAATTCTTAAAAGTCGTTATGGCATTGGTGAAGTCCCTCTAGTAATTTTTAAACGTCTCAATCTCGCTGTAGTTAGGGGGTAAAAGGGTGTAGAAGTTTTTGTCCTCTTTTGAAAAGATCCCAAAAATGACTGCAGTAACAGTATATACAGAGCCAGCTTCCTACACAATGTCAGTACAAATTTGAGAGTGAATCGGAGAGTGGAACAGAAGAGTCAATTTGAAATAACAAGGGACTGTTGAGACAAAGTTAGATAAAGAAACATTTGTTGAACAAGATTAAAGACAAAATCACAGAATTAAATAAGCTTTTGAGAAAAGTAACAAAAAAGATGGTCATTTTGATTTTTTGTTTTGATCATTGTTTCAAAGAAATAAGAAAAGAAATCTATTATTGTTTCAAAGAAATTTTCCATCCATCCAAATACTTTATTTCGGCCGCTAGGGCCATCAAAGTACAGTTCACAATAAAAATAAAATACATTTTTAATTAAAAAGTTATGGATTTCTCAAATTTCATATGTTAAAAAGATCATCCAGTGGACATACTCGAATTAAAAATCTCACAGGAAAATACAAAAGCTTCATAATGCAGTCATCAGCCAATTATAAAAAAAGATAAAAAAGATAAAAACAGCCAGCTGGGGGAGAGCAGCATTCAAAAGTTAAGGCACAACTATAAAAGTGGGGCTACAGCAGTAAGCACCAGGCATACATATAATTAATAAACTTGTCCAAGTTCAGTGCATTTCTACAACCCCGTTCTGATTTAGGCTAGCTCGTCGGATATGCCACATGCTATTTAAAAATCGGGATACAGAAAAGACTATTGGAGGATGGGTATCATATTTTAAAACTCTGTAAGCCTCTGTGCAGCGCACAAAGCCCAGGTTCTTGCAGAGTTGTATTAACCAACGTTTGCGCGGCAACCGATAGGCTGGGCAAAGAAGCAGGACATGCAATTCAGACTCCACCTTATAATTACATGCAGGGCAATCCCCCCATTTGATCTTTGACCCACTTGCTGGTGATTGCTAGTAACGGGAGAGTCCCTAATCGGAATTGCACGTAAAGTTTCCTGGCCAGTGGAGGTTGAATAAAGTCCAGAAACTGTTCCTTGCTGTAAGTATTTTTTACTAACAGATATTCCGATGTTAAGCGACCACATGAGGCACTTTCTTCTAGAGACATTAAATTAAATTGTCTTAAGCATTTGACTAGTTCTGGCCTGGATATCGTGGCACATGATGCTTCAGGAGTTCTCCAGAGACCCGGTTTACCTAGCTTAATGGCTAGGTCCCTTATGTGACGGAACCACAGGATTATTTTAATAATACATGAGGTGAGAAGCTCCTCTAGCTCAGCCCTATAAACTGACAACTCTGGGGTCACCCGTAGCCTCCTCCAAAATGTTAGTGGCCTTAGGGCAATCTCTTGGTCGAGGGGCCTGATACCCATGTCCATACGGAGGGGAACAAGAGGAGTGGTACGGGGTAGGCCCACGAGCTGCCGCACAAAGTTGTTCTCAAACCTACTTAAATTAGAGGTGGAGCAGTGCCCCCACAGCTCCACCCCATATAACGGGGCGCCCCTTGCTTGAGCGTTATAAATTTCCACCACAGGTGCTACTGGTTTGAAAACGGAATGTCTGTACATCTTCATTATACCACCCACTATCTGACTTAACCGTAGTCTTGCTTTGGCCAGCTGGGGCCCTCATTCAAAATGCTCTGAGAGAGTAACTCCCAGATAATCGAATATCTTTACTCTTTCTAGTGGGGTACCATTTAGCGAAGGGTTTGGTCTAGTAGTGCTAGGGGGCTTGAAGACCATGTATTTAGTTTTAGTTAAATTGATCTCCAGCCCTCGCAGCTTACAGAAATTAGCAAAGCCATCAAGCGTGCGCTGGATGCCCATTGATGTTTTTGAAAGTAACAAAGTGCCATCGGCAAACATCAGTGTAGGCACCCTCCCAGATGCTAGCTTGGGAGCGCCATTGTCCTTGATGTTTATGAGATGGTCAACCAGACCGTTGATAAAAAGACAAAATAAGGTAGGGGCTAAAACGCATCCCTGTCGAACCCCCTTTTGAACAGGGAAGCGAGAAGTAAGTTCCCCATATTTTCCACAGCGTACTTGGGCAAAGTTTCCCAGATGGAGCTTTTCTATGGCCTTAAGTAGATACGGAGGAATCCCAAGGTCGCTCAACACCTTTCAGAGCTTCTCCCGTGGGACCAGATCAAAGGCCGACTTCAGATCAACAAATATAAGATAGAGGCTGCCACCCTCTATAACCACCGTTTTCCAGAAGAGTAGTTGTAATCTGAATACCTGGTTGACATGTTCGATCTGAAGCCGGCCTGGTAGGGACTTAGTATTTGTTCTTCCTCCATCCAGCCCTGGAGACGGTCCAAAAGCACCCGGCCGAGAAGCTTTTGGTTGATATCAATTACACTAATCGGCCTGTAGTTGGAGGGTAAGACAGGACAGCCTTTTTTAAGAATGGGCACAATCTCCACCCCACGCCAGGTGTCAGGGGGATCCAAACCCTTTAAAACAGCATTAAAAAGGGCACACAGATAAGGTACCCATATTTTAGGTTCTTCCTGGAAGAGATCCCCCGGTAGTTTGTCTAGGCCTGGCGCCTTGTTGCGGTGTAACTTTTCAATGGCGTTTCCCACTTCTGTCATGGTAATCTCCGGAAACCCCGCCATGGGGACCCCCGCTATCATAGTCAGGGGAGTAGAATTGACCGAGCCACCATCCCCAATGGCGTATAATGATCCAAAGTGGATTTCCCAAGCTTCAGGTGCTATATTGGGCTCAATGGCCGATCTCCCTTCCCTGTCACCCGAACTTACTATGGCCCAGAAGGTTTGCAGATTTTTATCAATAAGGGCGATCCTAAGGGATTCCCACCTCTCTAATTCACAGTTTTTATTTTCCATCAGATGATCCGTTTATCCGTAGCCATAGAAAGTTTGATTAGTGTCCTGTCCTTCGCTTTTACCACATCCAGGAGGTCCTTCTTAGATTTACGGCAATTATCATTAAACCAGGAACATTTATTGCGATTGGGTTTCCACCTGCACACAGGCTGGAAAAACACATCAGCCAATTTTGTTGTTAGCTCGGTGTGAATTTTCCCTGCCTCTTCTAGGTCCAGGGTGGGCCCATCTGCCTGCGTTACCTCCCACATTTTAGCTATCATTGGAATTGCTAGCTGGTACACTTTGGCGAGCTTAGAGGGAGACTGATGAATATTGGCCTATCTAACCTTTCTTCTGTTATTCGTTAGAGTTAGTGGGCCTGTCCCATTTGCAGTGCTGGGGGGGATTGGAGATGCCAAGGTCCCATGATTTCAAGATCAAGTTCAGGGCGTTGTGGTCACTATCCTGCCTCTGCGTGACGTAAAAATCGAGGACCTTATCCCATGATCCCCTTTCCACCATGATGTAATCAATTAGAGAGGATTGGCCAACTCTGTTAAATGTGTGCTGACTTGGCTGGTCGGATTTCGTCCGTCCATTACAACCCCTGAGTGATAGAGTTAGGGTAAGTGAGTTGAGCTGCATTACCAGTGGTGACCATACTTTGGTTGGGGTAGTCAGGGGATCGGGAATAGACCAGTAAAGATCTTCTTCGGCAGAAGCAGAATGGTTTGGGTCGATGAGGGGTTCAAAATGACAATTAAAGTCACCCGCCACAATCAACCGTATCGCTGGATCCAAAGTAGGAATAAAGTGACCCAAGTGGTCGATTGCGGCAGATTCTTGACTATTGTTGACAGGGCGAGAGTACACATTGATTAGGGCGATTTTCGTCTTTGAGGGGAAGGAGAGCAGAACACATTGGATGTCATTTGTGGGTGTTGTCGTCTGCTCAGCCCTACAACCAAGGTGGGTACCTACCCAGATGGAGAGGCTACCTGAGGGTCTGCCCCTCCTCCCCAAGTTAGCCAGAATGTTAAATGAGGCAAAACCCATCCGATGGATGATTTCCCTCGCCCAAGTCTCCTGGAAAAGGCATATATCGTGTGCGCCAAAACATTCACCCCAATCGGGGCAAGGCAATTTGTTTTTAATGCCTGCCAGGTTGCACGAAAGTAACCTCATTCCGCTTGCCTGCCCACTTCCCTCCCTTATAACCTTATGGGCACTGGCACTGTGAGATGGCGGGTCACCAGTGCCAGCCCCAGACTGCGTAACTGATGCCCCCCTCAATTGACCTTCTCTTCTTATGATACCCTTCAGGACGGGGGAAGTCACAATGTGAGTCCCACTTGATCCTACCCTACCACCTGCCGGAACGTTCCAATGGGGGAGGCTAGAGCCGTTACCTCCGATTGTAAATTTCGAGCCACCACCCTCTTTGCTCATCGTGACATGGCCGTCCGGATCTATATCCACACCCTTGGGGTGTCCCTCCATCAGTCAGTCTGCCTCCTCGAGGCAACCATATCTGTTGTTCACTGGGATATTAAATTTGGAAACCTAGTATGGGCATTCCTGCTTCTTTCTTGCAATACCCTTTGGCCTTTTGATGGAAGTAAAGATGGTACACAGCTTCTAGGGTACGATTGAGGTTGTGGGTAAAAGTCATCGAGAGGGCGGAGGCTCATGACTGTTGGTGGGTTATAGCAACTGGGGGTGGTTTTTAGTAAGTTGGCAACAGTTTGAGGGTTATTGAAGTTGATGACTACACAGTCACCCGATTCACTCTTTCTACGGTTGCCTACCCACCCAACCCTTCTCACCATTATTATCTCCCCTGCTCTGGCATAGTCAAAGTGCTTATGTCTGGCCAGCCAGAAGAGACATTTGTTTCTCAGCTGAAATTGGGTTTCCTTAGAGTTCAATTCAATTGGCGGGACACCGGTCAAAACAGCTACATACGGGGAGCAGGGACGGGGAAGATTTATATTGGCCAGGTCTGAGCTTATGTAGGCCTGCCTCCCCTCACTGGGTTCTGGAGCCTGTTGCCCTCTGACTTATCTGTTGATAACTTGATCTTGGGGGCTGGGTTTATCGTGCTGCCTGTGGGGGGATGACCTATTTTTTGCTCCAAGCTCATAGCTTGGACCCCTGCCTCTCAGATGGTTCTGGTCATTCTGCTCCCCCAGTTCTTGTCTAGTGGGGAGACCATCGTGGGCATGTATCTCCGCCCCGGGCCGGGATATTGGGCCCAAGCTAACTGTCTGGCAGCCCATGTCAATCCCTCTCCCCACCTTACTTGGGGAGTGGTAGTGAGAATCAGTTATTCTAACTTCCCTTTTTGCCAGTGCTTTCTCCAGACTGTCTAAACGCTTAATAAGGGGGGTTACTTCTTCTCTGATAATGGCCCTCAAATGATTTTGAAAATCTGTCATCAGGTTCAAAGCCCACGCCGGATAGGTTGGGTCTGTAGTATCTGTTGATGTTCCACCTGGGGTCAGTTCTTGCACTTCCCCCTCCAGGTGGACTGAATTGCCCTCACAGCATTTCTTTTTATTCTTTTTTGGCCCAACCTCCAATGGCGACTTGCGCTTTCCATTCTTAGGCATGTTCGTGGTAGGTTTTCTCTGTTGCACTATTTTCTTGTGGGGAGCAGCCAGTGGTAAAGGTGAAAGGGGTTGAACGTCTGGCTGTGTTTGGGAGATGTATGATGGCATAGCCACATCAGGCGGCGAAATAAATATATCTGGTGTAAGTGAAAGACGCCTTTCTGTTAGCTTGCTTTCGGTATCTACCGCCCCTATTGCCCGCTGCAACATTTTGTCTATGGCTGTTGGAGATGGCGGCATTGGAGGTACACTAGTAGTTTTAACTTTAGCTGGGGCAGCCCTCCTCCCCATTTTATAGCCTCCTACTGGTCCAATACCTCAAGGCTCTCTACTCTAGGTCTAAACAACAAGCGACTATTGTGTGGTAGCTGTGTTTAGCTTCACCACTTGGGAGCAAAAACCAGAGAAAGCCAGAACCCAGTGTCCAGGTGGGCCAAAAGTACAAACTACCCCAACAACTTCCCCCAATTGACCTATGCAACCCAATTGCTTGATGAGTGTGGTGTTAGTTCAGTCTGCTGGACCTTGAGGCTCCGTAGAACACAGTTCGAACCAGTTGTGTAGTTAATGAATCCTCTACAGGGACAACTTGATGCAGAGGAGCACTGGAGGGCTTGCCCACTCGTACTGTTAAGTCACAGGTCACCACGGACAGGGGTTCTGGCCCTGCCCTGAATCTTCCTGTCGATGAAGGGCGCAGGACGGGCCCGCCCTTGGCCCGGGCTTTGCATGGGCACGGCCCGTGTGCGTTACGTGGGGGGTGAGGCTGCGCTTTGTAGCGTGCTGGTACCACCTCCCCCTCACCTGTGGCAGCGGTGATGCAGCGGAGGGCTGGAGGACGATGCGTTGGCTCCTGGGACTTAGAGTCCCACCAGGGTGAGTGTCAGCGGAAACTGATGGCTGATGGCTTAACATTGGAGATGTCGTCCGTTAAGCAGTGGCAGCTGGAAAAGATTACAACACCCTGGGCTTAGGCTCCCGCCAGGGTGATCAGGGCTGCAGTGTTGTTCAAATGCGTCCCGCCAGCACAAACGCGTCCCCTTTCCAAATAATTTTTTTTGTTTCTTGGATTTTTGAGTCTCACAATAATTTTTTTTGTTTTAAATAGAGTATGGAGAACAGCAAATGCTGTAAAATTGTAGAGGCAGTAATAATAATAATATTGACAATATTATTAGTTTTAGTGGTTGTGCTGGACTCCGGGGGGACATGCTTCTGTGAACGTTAAACTAACTACTGTTAGAAGTGAATTGAAACAGAATAGGCTAGTGCATAAATAAAACTTTCTTGGTTGATTTCACGATATTTATACTAAAATATTTAATGAATACATAAATATGAAGATTAAAGGGTGCTTAGTTTGTACTTTTCTTCTCCTGGTGAGGGATCAACGCCTGTTCAACTTCCAATTTCCTATGCGTGGTCATGTAATGTATATGTTGCTATATTTAACAATGATGAATGTCTTTCTCCTTATCTAATGGATTTCAACGTGTCTTTAAAGGACTTACCTACTAAAGGTACATTTTTTAGGGTAATTGTACAAAACAAGCATGAAACTAAACAGGATTATGGCTGTGTTTTAAGTAGTGAAGTACATCATTTCTTTAGGAAATATAAAGAGAGAGGAGTAAGGATCGTGAGAGATTTGGAAGAGAAAAGTCTATAATAAAACAGATAAAGGAAGAGGAATTCAGATTGTCGAATTTGCATCCTAGGTTGAAGATGGAGCAAGAATGAAAGGTGCATGGTGCGACATAGTCCTTTGATATGTGTAAGGCTGATTATGTGGGAGAAAGGGTGTGTGTGTATATATGTCTATGACAAAGGAGCTTTGAGGTAAGTGGGAAGTATTTATTGGTAATAGAGCCAATTTTGGAAGAAAAACTACTATGTTTGTATAAAGATTGCTTATTTCAATTTGCCGCATAATTGGGTTGGATCTTGTCATCTAGCTTTAGCTCTTTCCTAGGTTGATCACATGAGTGAAACAGGTGGTGAAATTGTCATGAAAAGAGTGAAGCGAAGTTTTGGACAGATAGTATGATATATTAGTTTCTATGATTCCTTCTATAGGTGTGGCAATGACTGGTGGGAACATTAGCTATCTACCTACTTCAGTGGATAAGCTTGTAGTAGATACAGCAGGAGCATTTAAATAGGCAAATACAGAAGAGATGGCTATTAGGGCTGTGGATATGTATTATCACTTAGCACTAGTTATTCTCTTGGCGAAGGGGAGCGAGGCAAAGATGCTCGTCATGGTAAACACATGACCTCGGAGCTCCACATACATCCTGCTTCACTCCGTCCCAAACTAGGGACTATCTCACACCTATATACCGCTACGGTGGAGGGCGGCTCCTAGCTGCCCATGTGGAGGTGATATCTCCCCTGGGTGATGGCTGGGCTGTAGTTCACGGACCAACTGGTGGCGAGCTGGCACTGGGGGGGCGAGATGCTGCCTAGATTTTGCTAAACACTGGCCCAGACCGGCGGATCAACCTTGTTGCCTCACTCCCAGCCTCCCCCCTCCCCCCTCCCCACCCCCGGGGCAGTGGCGGTGGCGAGGTGGAACAGGTGCAATGCTGGGGCCTGCACAACCTTGCCTCTGCATCCAACACACAGACGCTGCAGCACGGAGCCAGGATCGTGCCGGCCTAAGCAGAGACAGGGGCCGCGGCCCTCAAGTTGCAGGTAAGGTGGTGACCCCGCACCCCCCCCCCCTTTCCGGAGCCTGGAGTCACTGCAGTACTAGCGCACCGGGTGACCCCAACATCCCCCCCCCCCCCCCCCCCCTCCAGAATGCAGCCTTTGGCCGCGGCCTGCCTGGGCCCGGCACCTAGTGGTAAGGTTATCCAGGATTGCCCACGACCTCCGGCAGCAGAGACTGGACCAGAGGGGACCCACGACTGATGAGGGGGTGCGCCTCATGGGGGCCCACTCAGGCGGCGGGCTCGCCCCAGGTTTGAAACTTCCATATTGGGCATACACAGAGGACCGAGGGGGCCTGGAATGGCAGCATGAAGCTGGGCTCTCCGACCGGAGAGGTGGGGGCCTCCTCCTCTGCTTTCTACACTGGAGCTGCAGGTGAGCCTACCCCCGCTCAGGAGGCAATATTACATGTTCCCCCCATCCTAGTTAGTGCTGGAACTTGCCACCTGGCCGATAGACGAGGGAAACAGACCTGGTGGCACTGCGGGCACGCAGCATGTGCAGGTGGTACTCGGCCCCTGCACTGATCGGACTGTGGAACACTCGAGGTGGCATTGATCTGTGTCTGTGGGCTCACGCTGAAAGACTCCGACGCCTGCCCCGTGAACACCTCAGCAAGCCCTCCCCTGCACGCCAGACAAACTGAGGGTGTTATCTCTCACTCCCGATGTCTGGTGATTCCTGTGCTTGCGTGGATCCAGCGCTGCGGGGCGGCTGGGGTCCCATTGCTTGCTATGTCCCGGAATAGCAGTGACTGATGCTACGCCGCGCTCCTCGAACCAACACCGACAGTTGAGGGGTCCCGGAGGAGGCACACCTGACCGGCTGGAGGGCAGGGACACACGGTGCAAGGCCCTGCATAGAGCACGGGGGCATTGTTGATAACTGGAAACTGTGCCACGGAATGCCGTGGGAAAACAAAAGCGTATCAGAGGTCACAAACCACACAGTCTGGGTCACCCTTAGATGCCCTTCGAGCACCCTGGGCCCCAGAGCTGGGGCAAGACCTGTTGGATGCCGAATGGAGAAGGGCACTTGCTTACGCCCAGAGAGTCTCACCTAACAGGCGCCTCAAGTACATCCAATAGAATTACACTCACAGGGCATATCTAACACCACATAGGATCAGGGCCATCTTTGGAGGCGGCCCTACAGGATGCCCCCGTTGTGCCACACTGGAAGCAGACTTTGGACATATGACATGGGGCTGCCCAGGCAGGGATTCTGGGAGGGGGTCCTTTCGAAACTCAACACGACCCTGGCCCGAATGCTCGAGAACACACCCGAGACCTGCCTCTTTCCTAGATCCGAAGATCCCAAGAAGGTAGGGTACAGGTTCCTTGACCTAGCACTGGTCCTGGGCAAAAGACATAGCCATGAGCTGGAAGTCTCCTGAAGGGCCCAATGTAAACACTTGGGCTAAAGATGTAACCTTGTGGGCTCGTGCTGAAGAAGCGAGCACTGCTGCTGGAAGAGACATGTGGGGTCCCACGTAGGCCCATACCTGCCCTGCGGTTCGAAGTGGTTGATGAATGGGAGTTTTCCACGAAAATAGTGGAACAGGCCGATGACGACTAAGAAGGGCAAGGTTCGGAGGCCTGTCCTTGCCAGGGACATGGGACCCTACCCGAGACTGCTCTGAACGATCTTGGGATCTGGTTCACTTGCTGAAGGTTACGGCTCGGACACCCCAGCCTACCCCATGAGGCCCCCTCTCCCCACTGTAGCTTGCCCCCGCCACTCTTTCCCTGCTGCCTATGTGACACCCCCGAGGACAGACGCTTCCAATTGCGCAAGGTTCAATTCACTTTTTAGGTTTAGTTTTCTTTTATTTCTCTTTTTGTTGGCTATATCATTCTGGCACTACAATCCCAACACCGACCCTAACAAGGGTATGGAATCACAAACCGAGAACTCAGCCACTTTGGACAGTTCACATGTCTTGACGTCACTCTACACATTACAGGACTTCCTGAACCGGTCCTGCATCTCCCTGGGAACATTCGGGACCTGGGGTAACCCAGACACAGAATCAGGACAAAGTCAGCACTAGCGTGTGAAGCGAACAGAAGGAGCCCTGGCTGGAACCCAGACACAGGAGAATATGCAGAATTGATAACTCTGTTGGCAGATAAAGCAGTCAAGCCAGGGAAAGCGCCCGGCCCTGACACGATTCCGGGAGACTTGCTGAAGCACGACAGTAGTGTGTGGGGCCTCTATATAAATCTTTTACGCAATGCTATTGCTTCGGGCTCTCCCATACCAGAATCAATCATGGAAAGGGGCAGAGATCACTACGATTTTTAAGAAGGATAATCGTCATGACCCCGTGAATTACCGACCAATATGTTTAATCGATATTTTACAAAAAAATCTTTGCTCAGTATATTTTAATGAGATTAAAGGAGTGGCTTGAAGAGAACAATGTCCTCTCAAAATTCCAGGCGGGATTTAGATCCAAAATCAGCACAATCTGTCAAGTTTTTAGATTTATATGTTTATGCTGGAAATACATTAATTTAAAAAAGGGCCACTTGTTTATTGCTTTTGTAGACCTCAGGGCCGCTTTCGACCTCATACCGCGGAACTTACTTTGGGAATCGTTGAAATGCCAAGGAGTGCCTGACGAAATACTCGTGCAAATAATAAGACTACATGAGGACAACTTTGCCAAAGTAAGATGGGGTCCAAGGGGTGAACTCACAAAGGCAATCCCGGTAAAAAGGAACGTGCGCCAGGGGTGTGTACTGGCGCCCACGTTATTTTCTCTATACATCAACAATATCCCAAGATATTTGCTCGGGTGCACTCATGATTCACCCAAACTGGGAGGGGATTTGGTGCCAGCGCTTTTATTCGCCGACGATACAATATATATATTTTTTTGATAATCAATTTTATTGAAATTTTAAAACACAAATTCATAGTGGCATCACAATCAGACAGAATATCGTACAGTGCATGCATGGGTACAGCGTCAAAGATCGGCGAATAAAATAGCTGGGTAAATTCATACATAGGGTTGACCCAGAAGGCAAACCCACTCAAGAGCTCAGGTTGAGCCATTTGCCCCATATCCTTTGAAAAAGTTCAGGGCAGCCCCAGGCTTCGAAGAGGGGCTCCTCCTGAGTCCCACACCAGTTCACCCCTCGCCTCCACCTCCGTACAGTGGGGGGCTTAGACTGGGACCACAGCACCGCAATGTCTCGCTTCACCACTGCCACCGCTGTCTCCAGGAAACGCTTGTCGGCCCGAGAGCCGTCCAGGCCATCGAACACACCTAAAATCAGGCGCAGGGGACCGTGGTGAACGGTCCACCCCATGGTCTGTGAGAGCTCCAATTCCACACCCGCCCAGAAGCAAGCGAGGGTAGGGCACTGCCACACCATATGATAAAAATCCGCAGGGGCATGGTCGCAACGCCCGCAGACCGGGGAAGGGCGTAGTTGGGCTTTGTATAGGCGCTCCGGGGTGAGATAAGCCCTGTGCAAGTAGTAAAGTTGGACTAAGCGCAGTTTCGACAAGGTTGTCAGGGTCTTAGGGGCCATAAGGGCGTCCCTCCTATCCGCCTCCTCCAAGAGGCCCAACCAACCCTCCCAACGGGCTCGCAGCGCGTCCAAGTTTGCGGGGGTGTTGTTCACCAGGGAACGGTATATCCAGGAGACCCCACCCCTGCCCAGATTCCCCATCATCACCTGGGCCTCCAGGGGACTAAACTCGGGAAGGGAGAAGGGGGAGGGAAGGTGCACTCCCAGAGCGTGCCTAAGCTGCAAGTATTTGTAGAACTGGGAGGGGTGGAGAGAATAGCGCTGTTGCAGGTCTGCGAAGGTTCTGATATGGTCCCCCACTCAAACGTCCCCAAGAAGCGAGATCCCTATGCAGTCCCATCGGTGGAAATCCCAGAGGGATGAGGTCTCTTGCAGCCATGTGCCCTGCCACAGGTGGGTCTGCCTAGTAAGCGTCCAAGTCCACCTTGTGTGGCGCAAGGCGGTGCGCCAAGCCAGGAGGAACCGACTGAGTGATGGGGGGCAGTTCGCGCAGCACGAGGGACCCATACAAGTAGGCCTGGAGTCGCGGAAAGTCCATTGTCTGAAGTTCCACTTGATATGCCGGGTCGGACCAGCCGCCCGGGAACCAGTTGTGAACCACAATAAGTTTCGTGGCAAGGTAGTAGAGATGAAGGTTAGTGACTCCCATACCTCCGTCATAAGGAGGTATTCGGCAGTGTGCCAAGGACATCCGTGATCTCCTCCCCCCCACACAAAAAGCAGGTGATAACACCGTCAAACTCTCGAAACCAGGCCGCTGGTAGGTGAAAGAAAATGTTCTGCAGAATGTACAAGAAACAGGGGAGGACCATCATCTTGAAAAGGGGAATTCTGCCAAGGGGGTTAAGGGGAAGAGCCTGCCATTTCTTCAGGTCCGCCCTGGCGATCAGAGGTGTGATGTTCAGGGCCCACTCAAGCTCAGGAAGTAGGGCAACCCAAATCCCCAGATATTTGAAGGATTGCCTGCGCAAGGGGATGGTTGTCTGCCAATCGAAACAGGCACGGGATGGGTGGAGGGGAACCAGAGTGGACTTGGCCGGGTTGAGCCGAAGGCCTGAGGTTCGTTTAAAGGCGGAGAGAACCTTCAAACAGCGCCTGCCGGAGGTTTCGGGGTCCGCCAGAAAAAGGAGGACATCGTCCGCATATAGGGCGATCTTGTCCATCCGCAATGGGTCCCACAACCAGCCCCGGATGTTGGGGTCTTGACAGATAAGGGAGGCCAGGGGTTCCATCGCCAGCGCGAATAGGAGTGGGAAAGTGGACAACCCTGGCGCATGCCCCTTTGGATAGGAAAGGCCTCCGATAGTACCCCGTTGACCAGGACCCTCGCTTTAGGGCAAGAGTAGAGCACCTGACAGGGGTGCCGGAAAGGCAAGCCGAACCCCATCACCTCATCCAAGTAGGTCCAATCCACAGTATCGAAGGCTTTCTCAAAATCGATCAAGAGCAGGGCCTAATATGGAGTGAGACGGTGTCGATGCGCAAGGGCCAGGTGGTGGCGGCGAATACAATGCTGCGTACCCCGGGCAGGCATGAAGCCGCATTGATCCAAATGGACCAATTCGTGTAAGAAGGGACGGAGGCGCTGGGCTAAGATAGTAGCGAAGATTTTCACCTTGGTGTTAATGAGGGAAATAGGGCGATAGTCCGTGCAGTTAACGGAAGAGGGCTGTGTCTTCGGAAGCACCACGATAGTGGCCACGTCCGTTTCAGGGGGAAAGGATCCTTTGTCCACCACGTGGCAAAATAGTTCTACCAGGTGCGGGGTCAGCGACTCACGAAAAGTCGCATAGAATTCTTGCGGGTACCCGTCCGGGCCCAGCGTCTTACCGGAGTCTAGGTGGGAGATGGCTTTTTGGACTTCGTCTGGAGTAATGGGGAGATCCATAGTCTCTGAGACCCTTTGGGGCAGATGCTGCAGGTGGGTCCCGGTCTCTGCCAGCAGCGTAGCCAGCGAGGCCTCAGGAGGGCGGGCTGTGTAGAGAGTGGCATAGTACATTGCAAGGGCTTGGGCAATAGCTTGTGAGGTGCAGTGGTGGGTCCCATTTCCATCGCGGACCTAAGGAATAATGCGGGCGGCTGTGGGGTAAGAAATGAGGTTATGGAGAAGTTTGCTGCTTTTATCTCCACATCCATATATCCGAGCCACCGAAGAGCGCCATAGCATTTTTGCGGCCTCCAGAGAGACCTGGCAGATCTCCTCCCACAGCAGCGCAAGCTGCCGAGCGGTCTCTTCACCCCCGGTCAACCCCTGAGCCGACTCCAGCTGGGCAGCCTGGGCCTCCAACTCTACAAGGTGGGCCTCCAACTCTACAAGGCGGGCGACCTGAGCCCTGCGCTTCGCGTGAACCTAGCCACCTCCCCCTTATGGTGGCCTTGCCGGCCTCCCACAGAGTGCCTGGCGATGAGACCGACCCCGTGTTGATCTCAAAGTAGCTCGTCAATTCCTGGCCAAGCGAGTCAACAAAGTCCTCATCTTGCAAAAACCAGGCATTCATTCTCCAAGTCGTGCAGACCCCATCAGGGGCGGTCCCAAGCTGCAGGGAGACAGGGGAATGATCCGATATACCCCTGGGCAGAATAGCGGCCCCAGACACCAACGAACTATCAAGGGCAGGCATCAAAAGCAAGTCAATACGAGAGTGGGTGTGATGAGCTGCAGAAGTGTGAGTGTATTGCTGACTCCACACCCACCACACATCGCAGAGACCCAGGGCGGAGGACCAATCAGAAAGGCGCTTAGCAGAGGCAAGGCGGGGTGCAGAGGGGACACCTATTGAATCATGGGAGGGGTGCATGACGGCATTAAAGTCTCCTCCGATGACCGTCAGGCCCTGGGGAAGGGCAGAAAGCAGGAGCGTGAGTCGCCGAAGCGTGTTGGGCATGGCAGCGGGGGGAATATAGAGAGACACCAGACTAAGAGGGTGTCCCTCAATTTTACCGGTCAGGTCCACATAGCGGCCTTGCGTGTCGTTCTCAACCCGGTACAAACTAAAGGGGAGACCCCTGCGGAGCAATATGGCCACCCCCCGGGAGCCCCGAGTAAAGCCAGAGTGCCAGACCCTATCGAACCCATATCTTGCAAGGAAGGTGCATTGGGTGCCCAGGAGGTGCATTTCCTGTAAAAGGAGGATATCGGGAGCGTGACGTTGGGCGCTGCGGAGAACTGCAGTGCGCTTGACGCGGTCAAGCAGGCCGTTAACATTCCGTGATAGAATGCGGAGGGGTCTGTGTAGAGTGGACATCATATGGGCAGGTATTGTGTGTAGAGCGTTACTACTGCTATGCCTGGTTACCCGGGGAGGTCATTTCCAGCCGGAGCAACAGGATTCATTGCGCATGGTATGTGAATCGCCGTGTCGCGAGCTGTGGCGCGTGTACTGTGCTGAATGCCAACTAAAACAGAAACTAGCGGCCCATAGGCGGCCAAAAATAACAAACCATCGGGAGACAACGGTCTGAAAAATGACTCGAAGGCGGGCCGGGAAGAGGAGGCCATAGCGGAGACCCAGACTATGGAGCTTCTGCTTAACTTCATCATAGGTGCGACGCTGGGTCTGCACCTCCCTGGTGTAGTCTGGGAAGGACATGATCCTGCTGTTCTGGAAAGACAAGGGGCCCTTCTTCCGGGCCTCCCTGAAGAAAGTGTCCCTGTCCCGGAAGTTGAGGATCCGCAGGATGATGGGCCGGCGGGAGCTCCTGTTAGAGGCCGGGGGGCCAGTGAGCGGTGGGCACGCTCGATAGCAAACCATGGTGAGAGGGAGTATTTCGGCATCCATGATCTCACCCAATTCTCCACGAATGTGTCTATGTCTCCTTGCTCCACTCCTTCGGGAAAGGAGGCGCAGATTGTTCCGTCGCGCCCTGTTTTCGGCGTCCTCAGCCCGACGGTGAAGCTCCGAGGTCTGGGTCTGGAGACGAGCCACCTGGGTCTTGAGCTGGTCTATATCATTCTCAGCCGTGGAGAGACACGACTCCGCCTCTGAGATACGCAAGTCTTGCTGAATCAGGACCATGTCAACCCACACCTCACCAATCTTGTTCTCCACCGATGTCTGCGACACACCAATAGCCTGGAGGATAGTGGATAGATCCCCCCCGTCGGGAGCCGGAGCAATAGGCCCCGCCCCCCAGGTCAACCGTGGTGAATTTGTCCATCGTTGTTTGGGTGTGGGAGGCTGGGGTCTGCAGGGCGCGGGTCCTACCCATCACCACCAAAGGCGGGGGCAACCATCACACAGGCTAAGAGGGCCGGTGAGCACCCAGCTAAGAGGGGGGATCCCCGGCACCCAGACCGCCAATACTTGGGCCTGGGTCGGACTCTCAGGATACCGTCCACTATAAAGAGAGCCCGTAGACAGTCAGGATAACCGCCCCACGCAGGAGGAGTACCAAGTAGCAGACAACCAAGGAGGCCTGGGGAAGTGCACAATGGGTGCAGGGCAGTTCCAGACAGTCGGTCAACCCCGGGCAGTGGGGACAGCAAGAAGGGTCCACAGGGGAGCAGAGGGCCCAGATGGGAGGCGGATACAACAGCCAGGGGGCCCGGCAGCGCCCCTCCACTCCCAGCCGGCAGGGAGGAGTCCAGGGAAGGGGGGCAACACCACGCGGCCAACCCCCCTCATCGGCCCCACCAGGGGCGCGCACCTCCACCACCTGCCACCCGACAACGGTAGCCAAAGGTAGAAAGGGCCCAGCAAGTAACCGGAGAGGGCTCAACAGCAGCCACAGGAGACAGGGATGCATCCTCCAAGCCGGGAGGAAGGGGAGGGGGGGCGCCCAACAGCCAAGGCTCCTCCAAAGCACCCCCGTGGCTCCAGCCGGCCGCCAGCACCCCCGGCACTCACCAGAGTCCTGTGTTGAAGGACGGATGGGGTCGACCCCCTCCACGAGGCCAGCAATCCACGGGGCCGGGACCGGGTGCAGGGCCCAATTCAAGTTGAATCGGGGGGCGCAGAGTACCAGGCGCCAAGCCCCAGTTCGGTGACAGATGCCTCTGCCCCAGTAGCGGGGATCTCCAGCGCCGCGATCCAAGGTGCCCGCCAGGCCCCTCCGCCCCATACAGGAGCTGGAAGACCAGAGGCACGGGGGAAGCCAGGAGCGCCGAGGGATAGGGAGGCCCCCACGCACGCCTCTGCCGCCCGGCAAGGCAGCCTACTCCAGACGCGCCGGGCAGGTCGGGCCCACTGTCAGGCGGGCTCCCAGCAATGCAGGAGGATGACGGCCCAAGACAGGCCCAGCCCACGGAATCCCCGGGAGATCAAAGGCCCAGGAGGGACAGGCGGGCCCCGGGACGTCACACCGCTGCCCGTTCATGGAAGCCGACTCCAGTCGCGATAGGCAGGCCGGCCGACCATCAGGCGGACTCACAGGACCTCAGGAAGGTGAAGGCCCACGACAGGCCCAGCCCATGGAAGCCCCGGGAAGGTCAAAGGCCCCGGAGAGATAGGCAGGCCCCGGCGCGTCTCACCGCTACCCGATACGGCAGTCGATTTCAAGGGAGGCAGCCAGGAGGGACGGAGCAAGTTGGCAGGATACAGGCAGTCACCTGCGGAGGCCCCCCACCGCCCAGAAGCATCGCCGCCCCAACAGGTCACACTGGGGCCCACAAACAGGACATGTAGGCCGGAGCACAAGCCTCCTCCGGCTCAGGCCGATTCTTCACCTCCTCCGCCTCAGGATCCCGGAGTATCAGAGTCGCAGGGGGCCCCCACAAGCTCCAACGCCCCCCGCCACACACCTCCGCTGCCCGGGGATGGCAGCCGAGGAACAGCAGGTCGGGGCGGCAGGCAGGCCGGCCACGACCTCGGTGCAGTCAGGTGCCCCGCCCCCACAGCCCGTCAACACTCACCCCCTCAAGGCAGGCAGGCCCGCAGCACAGCTCGTCCCGCTCTCCGGAGACCTGGGACCCGATCCGGCCCCCAGCCGCACCGGAGATCAGGTAGGCTGGGTTCCCCCCGAAAGAGGAGTTCGGGAGGCCCGGGGGAAGTTCACTCAGGCCCAGCACACCAAGGCATGAAGAGGCCTCCACAGGGGGCCACCATCTTGCTGAGCGCGGCTCCGGGGCAGAGGGCGGCACCGACAGGGCGGGTAGAGGTGCAGCCGCTCACGACCGGGAGCAAAGGGCAGCCACCGGGACAGGGGAGCTTCGGCCACCACTGTGGAAGTTCGATGGCAGCTGCTAGCGGGAGATGAAAGGCGGATGACGGAGGGGGTCCGGAGCACTCTCAAAGTGCGACCGCCATCTTGACGCCTCAGGCCACACCCGACGATACAATATTAATATCACAAACCCCGAAAGGTCTACAATGTTTATTGGATTCTTTTAATACCTATTGTAACAAAAAAGGCCTTGAAATAAATGCCAGCAAAACAAAATATATGGCCATAAACCCACATAAGTCTTTCAAAAAGAGTTTAGCAATCAAAAACTAGAATATGTACAACATTTTAATTATTTGGGTATAACCTTGGATACAAAGCTGTCCTGGAAGCCGCAAATGGGAAAAAAATAAGATCACCCTGCTTCAAAACTCGCTACCCATAATAAAGAAACACGGGAGCAGTATCTCGAAGGCAGTGTCCCCTGCCTTAGGGGTATTTAAACACAGATCCCAATCAGCTTCTCTTTACGGGGCTGAAATATGGGGGCCTAATTGCAAAAAGAGTTTCGAAACTAGGAGTAAATACATTTTTTAAAAGATTGCTAAGCTTACCAGTACGAATACCCTTAATCCCTATTGTTATTGATTTAAATGTCAAACGTACAGACCATCATGCAATATTAAGGCCCTTATTATTTTGGGTGCGGCTCTGGTCAACCCTAGAACTAACAGTTTAGAAGGAAGGTCTAGAGGAGATTTTAAACATTGATCAGTGAAAGAGCATCCCGTGGCTCAAGCATGTTTCTTCTTGGTTTGAGAAATTAGGCTTGCGCCACTTTTGGGAACATCCGACTCAGCTGACATCGAAATCCAGGAAATTGTTAAAATCCACATTCTGGGCTTATATACAAAATAGTGTGTGTTACATGACTCGGATAATGGTACTTTAACAATTAAGTTCCTTCTTTTTAAAGAGGTAGCAAGCTTTGAGCCCTTTTTAGATGAAGTTCGCCCACAACTGTCTAAATCCTTGTATATGAAGTTCAGATATGGTGTGCTACAAATTAACACGAACACATCAAAATGGGCCACAAACAGAGACAGAAATAGTAATGAATGCTGTGCATTATGCCAAAATGTGTCCAAGGAAAACAATAACACATTATTCGCCTGCCCGGCTTATAGTAAACCCAGGAACAAATGGATTAAACCTATTTGTGGAGGGGGCGTGGCTTAGCCGGCTGCAAAATGGCCGCACCTTGAGTGGGCTCTGCCGGCCAAGCCTAATATCCTGAACAATCCTGCAGCTATTTCGCTCATCGCTACTTCAGCTTAGCACCATCGCCACTCACCTTCTCTTGTGTTGTGCTCCAAGCCTCCTCCTGCATTCCTGAGCCACTGTTGCGCTGAGTTCTCCCGTTGTGTGGATCCCGGGCGTGGCCCTGTGGTGCGCGCGGCCTCCCTGACCTCCAGGAGCCGATTGCCTGAGTCCGCGCTGGAACCGGGCCTGAACTGGATGCGGGACTTCCTCCACCTAACCAGCTGTACCGGTAGGTACCACCGGTGTGGGGCGTGCTGCGGCGGGGCTGGGGGCTCGTTCGTCGTACCGCCTGGCCCGGCCTGTTTGACCTAGTGCGCCATTCTCCTCTCCTTGGCTCCTGCAGCTTAGGCCTCCCTTGCTGGGCCTGGCGAAGCGGACGCTGTGCCCCCCACATTTCCCCGGCTGCGCGCGGCCCCCTCCCGCTGTGGCCCCCGGCCTCTCAACATCTGCGATTGGCGGCAGCCACTCCGGCCCTCGCAGCATCTGGGCCCCCTCTCTTCAGCGATCTGCACTCGCTGGACACTAATTCAGTGGAGGCGGCCGAGCGTGGCGCTCCTATCTGCCGCCTCCCCTTCAGCTGCCTGCTAATTGCTGACGGCCCCCCCTCCTGAGGCATGGAGGGTGATTTGTTCAGCATTGGGCCACCTCATCTCCTGATCCGGCTGTGGCGCGGCCCACCAGGTCTGTTATTTGCCCCCTGCTGGGCCTGGCTACTGAGTCCATGTGGTGCTGAAGCCCTATCTGCCCTCAGCCCAGATCTTCACTAACCTGGCTGCTCCCACCCCTGCTGGGCCTGCTGCTGCTCCACTGCTCTGTTGATGTTCATTTGGCCCCAGATCCAGTGACTGATTCACCGTGCTGCATCCACTCCTATGGGCCCACCCGCCCGTGCCCTGCAGGGTGCTGATCGTCTTCGCTGTGCGGTAGTTCCCCCTGGCCTGTGTCCCTGCTGCCCCTTCTTGCTACTGGTCGGCAGGTGCGATACTTGAGGCAATAGACCTATATCGGACGAACTGCCCTTTGGGTCCTCCCCTTCACTATTACCAGCTCACCTGGGTCCCGGGAGTAGCTGCAGCAGCCCTCTGGGCCTGTCCTCATGACTATTCTCCACTGGCTTTCCGCACCTCGGGCACACCGGTTTCCTTCCTCTACCGGCGGCCTCACCTTAGTTGTCGGACTGCCCCGTTCTCCTGCGGCCTCGGGCCATGGGACGAACCGACCCCAAGCAGCCCAAGATCGCCTTTGACCAGCGTCGCCAGATGCCCCAGGAGGGTGCCGGTGCGGATGGGGGTGACTCCTTGGCTCCATCTGACATGGTGCAATCCCGTGAGGACGACCTGAAGGCCGTCATGTTGGACGTCAAATCCACGGTCACCACTATAGCGGCGCAGTTGGATCAGCTCTCGGCCCGCCTTGACACAGTAAAAGCCCAGGTTGACTCCCACAGTGCCCGACCCCTTCATGTTGAGTCAAGGGTGTCTGACTCAGAGGACACTGCTACCAAAGACCGGCAGAAACTGTTAAAGATGGACAAGTTGTTAGTCATAATTCGAGACAAGAACAAAGATTTGGAGGCGTGCTCGCGCAGGAGCAACCTTCGCATTACTGGAGTGCCCGAATCCACCAACTTATCTCGAATGGAGGATTATGTGGAGTAGCTGGTCCGAGAGCTCTTTGGCGAAGTTCTCTCATCTGTTTTTATAGTCGAGCTGGCACATCCTTCCCTTGGCCCCCGTCCAGCCCCTGGTCTGCCAGCCCGTCCCATCATAGCAAAGATTTTAAACTTCAGGGACCGAGACGCCATCCTCTGGGCGGCTAGGGAAAAAGGGGACATTCGCCATCAGGGTAACTCCCTCTCGTTCAATCCGGATTACACCACCACTGTTCAGACGGCACGCCGTGAGTTTTTACCGGCGAAACGGATCCTCCAGATTTAGAAGCATGAGATTTCCTACTCTCTGGTGTACCCCGCCAAACTGCGAGTTAAACAAGGTACCAAAACCATCATTTTTCCGGACCCGAGAGAAGCGCTGGCGTTTGCTAAAAAACGGAACAAATCCAACCGCTCCTCGCCTGTCAACTCCCAAGCAGTTCCCGAGGGTAATCTGAGTGACAATGACTGACTTTTTTATCGTGCCCTGATTTTGCATCATTTGCATGGTTTGCTCACCGGGCCTGTAATCTTTACGTAGTCACTTGGGGTCAGGTTGCACCTGGGGCATGTCCGCTAGCCCGCTTGTTTCTGATATGAAGTTTCCCCTCCTCTTGGTGTATATTCCGGATATTTGTTACCGCCAAGTGCATGGCCTTCCTGTCTTATTTTACAGGGGTGTACACTGGCCGCCATCATGCCCCCTCGAGCTAACTCCCATTAAGGACGCTGTTATTTCCCTCTGGGCCTCTTCATGTCCACTTTGTGTTCTGGGCCTTCTGTGATTGTTTTTATGTATGCTTCCAGAGCTGTCTCCTATTGCTAATGGCTTGGCCACCCTGTCTTTACGGCAGGGGTGCTCGCTGAGCAACACCATGCCCCTGCGGGATGATTCCCATTTTGGACATTTACTCTTCCCCTCCTAGTTGTGGGTCCCGGGAGTGGGTGCGGGCGGTATCTCAACCTGTTTGGGTGTTGGTGTGGGCGGGGGGTGGTTTCCTGGGATCTGTTGCCTCCTGTAGAGGCATATTTGTTTTTGTTAATATGTATTGCTTTTTTCTCTAGATCGCACTGTTGCAATGAACTGTATTTGTTCTGCTATGTCACGCCACACTACTATGCGCACAACCCCACGATTTTTCTCTTGGGCACGGCACTAATTAGCATCACACCCTGTGGGCCTTATGCCTGTTGCTTCGCCTTGCAGCCCTGTTATCTGTCGCGCCTAGCTCTGGGCAGTCTTTCCCTATCCCCTTTGTGGTCGCACAGCTTTCCAATTTCACGGGCAACCATCAGGGACTTATGCTTCTGCGTGAAGGCCCAGGCCAGATTCAACACGACCTGCATGCCAAATCCTCACAATACGCTGATATGACAGACACACTTTTTTGGACATGGAACATCCGCGGTCTCAACGACCACCGTAAGGCTCGACTTCTTCACGCGCACCTCCTTAGGCACAAGGTGGACATCTGTCTGCTACAGGAAACCCACCTGCTCCCTGGCTCTGCTGCCAGGCTCCACTCCCGGCATTGGGGAGAGACTCACTCCTTTTATTCCAACTATTCTCGGGGGGTCTCTATCCTTATACGCAGGGGACTTCCTTGTCAAACTTCCCGCACTTTTACTAACCCCACGGGACGTTTCGTTATTCTCCATGGCTCCCTCCAAGCCCAACCCCTTACAATTGCTGCAGTATATGGCCCTAACAGTGACGACCCGGACTTCTTTGCGCTAGTTTGGCAACACATCTCCTCCTTTGGCCCTGCTGCGCTTCTGGGGGGGGGGGGGGGGATCTTGAAGTTACGTTATCCACTGCTCACGACCGCTCTGGCCCCCATGCACCACATCCGCGCACTGCTCCCTTGTTAGCATCCATCCTCGCTGAGAATTCCCTGTATGATGTTTGGTGGCACATGCGTCCTGAAACTCGTGAGGGCACCTGCGTCACTGGCACTCGGGTTGTTGGTCATGGATCGATCTGTGGATCTCCTCCCCAGATGTGCTTTCCTGGCTCTCCGTCGATCATAAGGCGCGCACCCTCTCAGATCACGCACCGGTTCAACTCTATCTCCGTCTACCCATGTCCCCTCGGCGCGCCTTCTCCTGGCAGCTCCCTTCCAACGTGCTACGCGACTCCATCTTTTGTAATGAGATCCAGAACGCGATCACTAACTACTTCGAGCTTAATGTTGACTCTGTGGACTCCCCCTCCACCCTCTGGGAAGGTTTCAAGGTCGTTATCCGCATTGAATGTATCTCTAAATAGTCCGGGGTATTGTGCTCCATCCGTACCGCCCTAAATAAACTTGAATCTGAAATTAAATCACTAGACTCCTCTCATGCCCTTGACCTCAGCCCTACCACACTCGCCAGGCTTCGCGAGAAACATACCGAATTCACCGAGGAGGCCAATAGAGAACTCTCTTTCCTCGGCAGGGAGGCCAGAGCGTGCCGCTATGGCGAGGGCGACTGCCCTGGGAAAACATTGGCTGGCCTTCTCCGCCCACCCCGCACCCTTCATTACAGCTTTCCAGGATGGTGGCCCAGATCGCACAACCTCCCCTGAAGAAATTAAGGCACGTTTCATGGATTTCTATACGCAACTTTGCACTGCAGGTCCTGCCCCCCGCATGAGGGCCAGTATTTAGATACCCTCGTGTTTTTATGGATTGAAAATCATCATCGAGAATATCTTGACAAGCCCTTCTCCAAAGAGGAAATTTTGGCTGCCATAAATAGCATGCCCGGCAATAATGCCCCAGGTCTGGATGGTTTGCCCGTCGCTTTTTACAAAACATTTGCTCCTCTTCTGGTACCACATCTGGCCGCTATGTATAACGAATCGTTTGAGAGCGGTCAATTCCCACCCTCGCTCCGTGAGGCCATGCTGACCCTGCTCCTAAAACCGAACAAGCCCCCCGCGTGATTCCTACCGACCGCTATCCCTTATTAACACTGATTTTTGCCAAACTGCTCGCTTCGCGTCTCCTCCCTCTCATGGCTTACATTGCTCTTCCAGATCAGTCCGGCTTCATTCCGGGCCGTGCCACCTCTCACAACCTCCGAACTATCTTCTCCGTCCTCCACCAAATCAATCCTGCGCTTCCTGCTGTGGCCGCCCTGCTGGACGTCACCAAGGCCTTTGATACTTTGGAATGGCCCTTCCTATATGTTCTCTTTCCGCGTCTTGGCTTTAGCCCAGTTTTCATACGGAGAGTTTTACTTCTGTGTACTCTCCCTACTGCCCGCCTCCAGGTAAACGGCTTGATTTCTGATCCCATTCCCATCTGTCGTGGCACCCGCAAGGGTGCCAGCTCTCGCCTATGTTATTCGCGATAGAACCTCTGGCAGCTAGACTTTGTCAACACCACACCCAGAAGGGCATCGGGTTCGCGGCACGCGCCATCTTGGTCTCCATGTATGCGGACGACATTACTTTATATGTTCGCCATCCTCAGGACAATCTCAGTCCTCTGGTCCGCGAGATTTTACGGTTGGGCGGCGACTCTGGCATACAGGTCAATTGGAACAAGTCAATCCTTTTCCCTTTCACGGACGCCACCCTCCCCTTCATTTCGGAATACCCTTTTGTGTGGGCGTCGGGTCCCACGCACTATTTAGGTGTCTGGTTGAGCAGGGACGTGGACGAGCTCTGGAGAGCCAGTTTTGGGCGTGCGGTGGACTGGCTTGAATCGAAGGTGCCGCTTTTGAGCCGGCTGCCCCTTTCTCTGGCTGGTCGGATCGCGATCTCCAAGATGGTGGTCCTCCCAACATTTTTATATTTATTCCTGAACATTCCTGTTCCTCTCACTGCTCATTTTTTCCACAGGGTCCGCTCGCTGATCATCTCCCTAATCTGGGCCGGTAAGCAACCCAGGATCGCGTACGACGTTCTCACTCTCCCGATGCGGTGTGGTAGTCTAGGTGCTCCTGACTTTAAACTATTTGCAATGTGTGCTTAGGCCAGCTTTTTGCACTTTTGGCTTCACCCCACTCCATTCCAGCTGCATGTGGTGGTTGAGGCGGATCTTGCTGCCCCGTGGCTGCTCACCACTGCCCTGTGTGCCCCGGCCAAACTCCCACGTTCTGACATAGACACGGTAAAGACCTTGCGATGGGCTTGGGAGGGGCTCTGCCGCTTCTCCGGTTCTCCTTTGCTCTATAAAAACTCAATGCCGATAGTCCGCCATCCTGCCTTTCCTTCCTTTCAACCCTCCGGTATGGTTAAACATGCCACCCGTTTGGGATTGATCACCGTGGCGGATATCTATCCGGGAAACACATTCTTTTCTCCTGCTGATGATTCCGGCCCCATGGATACTCTGCTTTTCTTTATCAGTTACGGGCAATCTGCAGGTCATTACATTTTACGTTTCCTTTGCCTCCTCCCTCGATGACCGCTCTTGAATTCTTATATTCGTCTTCTTCCCCGCGGAAATTGGTAACCAAACTTTACGCCCTCACGCTGGCAGCCACCCCTATTTCCACCGATCGTGCCCGTGTGGCATGGGGCACAGACCTTGGTATTGAGATCTCCCAAGCCGACTGGCTTTACTGTCGCAACCAGACCAGGAGCTTGTCCCCTAACTATTGCTTGCGCCTTATCCACTTTAAATATTTGCATAGGGTCTATCGCACTCCTGTTCAGTTGCACAAGCTGGGACGTATTCCCAGTGACAGATGTCTGCGCTGTTCTGCTCCTGCGGCGGACTTCTCTCATCATGCCTGGTTGTGCCCCAGGGTTTCCGCTTACTGGTGCGATGTCTACTTCGCTATATCAGAGATTACTTCCACGTCGGTTCAGCCCAACCCCCCACTCTGCCTCCTCGGATTTGTTAAATTCTGCCCGGATGCTTCCCGTCGCCTAATCGCTATGTTGCTTGTGCTCGCACGGTTGCCATGTGTTGGGGCCACAAACCTGCACCCAAGCTCGCTCAGTGGCTCGAAGATGCATCGCGCTGCCAAACACTTTTATACGAATTTTGGGACCTCATGCCAGCCAGATCTCGCCCACTTGACATATGGGGACCCTTGGTGTCCTACCTCCTTGCTCGCTCCCCCCCAGCACCCAGCCACCTCTCCCACGCTCCCCTCCGGCACTCCGCCCGCAGGTGTTGGTTAGTTAGCGGCCTCCCCTCCTCACTCCCTCTTCTTCTTAGCGGTGCCCTGTCCTCCCCTCTCCCCCGAGACCTGTGAGCCTTACACTATTGTCTGCTTATTGCCCCCAAAAATGCCTGTTTAACATTTGCTATGCTGTCGTGATACGAGGTGCTGTGTTGTTTGACCTTTCTGCGACTTTCAACTGTGCTCATCTACAAGGCGCTCTGACTCAGCGCAAGACTATATTTTGTCTCTGCAACTTTGTCAATAAAGGTTTTTGAAAAATAAAAAATAGAAGAAAAAAAACCTATTTGTCGGAACATGAATACTAGATTATGCCTAGAAGCGGGAAGAATATTGAAAACTGACATCACAAAAAATTGAAAACTTATGATGCATCTTTTATGGTTTTATGTGAATCGAAATAAAGAATTTGAATATGATAACTCTGTTGTATCCCTATATAATTAACACATGCTCTCTTGAATGTATTTTCTTTCTTACATGTTTACGTACTTTGCCCATGAAATATGTTTAAAAAAGAAATTCTCTTGGGAGAAGGAAAGAGATGTATGCAAGGTGCTAAAGTCCAAGGGGGGTTGCACATATATTTTAGATAATAGTAAGGTTAATAATTCTCAGATTACTAATATCTTGCACTATATCCAATATTTCAAAGAACATAGCTGATGGAAAGCTATATCTTTCTGGTTTAGAGGGCTAGGAAAGGGTTTTAGTAAGGTTGGTGAATAGTTAAATAATTTGGGTAGGAGTATATTAAGACTAATTTTAACAGCTTTAATAATTATGATTTGTACAATTGTCCTTTTTCTAAAACGTTCTGGGTGTATGTTTAAAAAGTGAGAAATCTGAAGAAATAAGAGTAATCTAAAGAAGAAAAGGTCCAAGGAGCATAAAATGGAGTATATTAAGGATCGTGTCTACAGCCAGCTTGAAGATGGCAGGAGAATTACCGAAAGAAGAAGAAGGTGATTTAGACTGAATGATTTGCCTGCTTAATAAAGTTACAGATGGGTTTTAGTGATTGTAGGCAGCTGGCTCTTTATATAGTGTACCAAAATGAGGTGCACCGTGTAGAGCATCTAGGTATCCCTTACTAGTGTACAGGGGCTTGCTTTAACAATACCAAGATGCTCTATTTGTGGTAGTGTGGTCGAGCAGCCTTAGGCTTATCAGAGGGTAGTGTTAGACATTTGTTGTTGGACACACAGAGTGAATAAATGAGAAAGACTGAATAAGGAAATCCAACACCAATTTAGAAAAATAAATGTATTTATTTTTGGAAGGTGATCAGTTTTTTTTGTGTTCAAATATTTTTATTGGTTGTTTCTTAAAAAGAACAGACATGGAAATCAACAAAAAGAAAAAAAATACAGTGATGAATGACAATTAAAAGGTGACATTAAATCGATACATTGTGTAAAAAGATATGCAATAACACACACTGAAAAGATAGATGATAGGTCATAAAAATCACCTGAAACCAAACCTATACACTATAGAATACAAAAAGGCAAAATTAAAGTTAACAATATACAGAAACTAATATAACTTAGCATCATTTTCTTTTTTTTAATAAATATGTTTGACATTTTCTCAAATACAGTAGAGATAAACTGTTTGGCAGCAAAACGTAGTGGCATATTCAGTGCAACGTCAGTGTTATACATGAAGGACAGCAGTGGACAAGCAAACAACCGCAATACATCTTTGGACATCATTTTGAGACCCTCCCGATTTCGCCACCCACACCCGCGCCATGAGAGATCATTGTGAATCAGTGAGCGAGAGTCCATAGTATGTGAGCCATGGTTTCCATATTTTCCAAAACTTTTTGGGGCAACCCCTTGCTTTATAAGTCGTCTTTTCCCCCAACATGTACATATCCATGCTTTTCTTCCATTCAATCAGAGATGGATTTGCCACTGCTCCCCATGCCTTAGCCAAGTCACGTTTTGCTACCACTAACCCCAATTGCAGTAGGGTTAACTTAGGTTTGGGGAGGTCGATTTCAGTGGAGATTCCCAACAAAGCAAACTGTGGATTAAGCGGAATCACCTCTCTCAGGACATTTCCCAGCTCTTCCAACAAGGTAGCCCAATACAATTGAATCTTTGGACAATCCCACACTGTGTGAAAAACTTTACCTACCGACACCTCACAGTGCATACAGTCAGGTGTTTCCGCCCTCCCTATACGGTGCAATTGCGCCCTGTTGTAATATGCTCTGTGTAGATACTTAAATTGGATCAGTCAAAGCCTGGATTTAATCGCTACCTCCCGGGGGTGCATCAATGCCATTTCCCAATCTAAATCCTCCAACACCCCATCACTGATTCCCACTTCGCCCGTAGTTTCTGCAACGTGTCTGGTTTGTTATTTATTATCGTTCTATAGGTCCAGGAAACCGCCTTCTCTACTAGTTCTCCCATCAGGAGTCGCCCCTCCAAAGGTGCATATTCGGGGATGGTAATAGTATCTATGTGTCGTGCTCACCATGCATGGGCCAGTTGTAGGTATTTGTAGTGCTGAGTCATGTTCATATCGTATGTAGCCTGAAGGTGTGGGAAAGTAACCAACTCTTTACGGTGCAGTATGTCCTTGAGTTGTGAGATGCCTAGTAAATCCCACTGCTGGAAACCACGCAATTTTGTGATTTCCTGAAGCCGGGTTCCCACCCAGAGTGGGGTTGCCCTGGTAACACGGCCATCCCATTTCATTTGCCTCTCTGTCGGTTTCCATGCTGTCACCACTATCTACGTTGCTGTCAGGAGCTGCGCCGCTCCTTTACCCCCGTATAAGTAATGTGTTTATGGGCGCTTGGTGAACTGTGTGCGTTCAAGTGCGTAGGTGGGGCGATCTCTTTCTGAGTATTGCCATTCGTTTACGACAACCAGGTGTGCTGCCCTGTAATACGCCCGAATATCGGGCAGGGAGATACCACCGTTGTATTGATTACGTTGTAGCGTCGCCAGTGCTATTCTCGGTGGTCTCCCATCCCAGAGAAACGTCCGAAAGAGATCATCGATTTTGTTGAAGACCTCCACAGGAATGCGCTGATAGGTGTTTTGCAACATAGAGAAATTTTGGGAGCACTATGATTTTATATAGAGCTGCCCTACCTAGCAACATCAGTGGCAAAGTCTTCCACCTCTCCACGTCTGCTCGAAAATCCCTGTATACCCTGTATAAATTGTGATCCAGTGCCATAGGTACGTTCGTTGTAACGTAGATCCCTAGATATTTTATGCCCTCCCGCGCTAGCTGGAGTTGACTGGGGCCTATAGTGTAACTGCCACTCTTATCTACTGGATATAGGTATGATTTCCCCCAATTAATCCTGTACCCCACATGTGCACCATATGTCTCACAGCTGTCCATGATTGTTGGGAGTGTCGTTTCCGGGTTTGTAATGTACATCAATACGTCGTCTGCATATAAGGATATACGTTCGTCAGTCTCGTCATTCTCTTCATTCCTGAATCCTGTGATGTCCGGGTGAGATCGGATCACACAGGCAAGTGGTTCTAACACCAGGGCAAAAAAGCAAAGGCGATAGCGGGCAGCCCTGTCGAGTACCTCTACCTATTGGTAATTCCCGCGGCACCACCCCATTGACTCGAACCCTGGCCATGGGTCTCTCAAAGTACAGTGATCCAACGTCAGAATATCGGACCAAACTCTTCCAGAACCGACAAGAGAAAAGGCCAGTGGACAGTGTCAAATGCCTTTTTCGGCATCAAGGGAGAGGACTAGGTGTGGATCTTCTCTTTTGTGAACCACTTCCAGCCAGTTATGTAGTCTCCTCAGGTTGAGCCTTGTCAACCTTTTGTGCATTAACCCGGACTGGTCTCTATGAATGAGGGCAGTAATTACTACGGTGAGCCTGTTTGCTAATATTCTGGCTAGTATCTTGGTCTCTATGTTAATGAGGGAAATAGGGCGATACGAGCTACATGCCTGTGGTGGTCTGTCATTTTTCAGGAGGACTGCGATTGTGGCAGTCCGCAAGTCTCTGGGGAGGCTTCCCGTCTCATGCGCCTCCAGATATAGTTGGAGAAGGTGTGGGACGAACAGCGTCGCATGTTGCTTAAAAAATTCAGAAGGCAGCCCATTAGGTCCCGGCGCCTTTCCCGTTTTCAGTTGGCCGATAGCGGTCATAATTTCGTCTTGCGTAATCTTATCATCTAGTTTCTCGGACACATTGTCTTCTAATTTAGGGAGTTGTACCTCCCGAAGATATGCATGTATTTGTGACACCTCAGCTAGGTCACGTCCCTTGTAAAAGGCTCCGTAATAGTCTGCGAAGGCATTGGCTATCTCAACCGGGGTCAAATGAATTTAACCATCTTCCGTCTGTATCAATGAAACCCATCTACTGTCAAGCTCCTTCTTGCTAAGCCATACCAATAACCTACCAGTCTTGTCACCTACGTCATACAGATGTCGGTGCATAGCTTGTATTGCGTGTTGCATGTCTTTCTTGGCCAGTGAAAAATATTCTTGCCGTAGGAGTTGCAGACTACGTAGCATGGAGGGATCACTGCCCTTGCTCGCCTGTGATTCGAGCAGCAGTAACTGAGATTCCAGTCCCGTGATCGCCTCTTCCTCTTTCCATTTTTTGTGAGCTATAATGTTTTGTACCCTATCCCTTAACACTGGCTTGTATGCCTCCCATAATGTAGTGGCAGAATCTATCGACCCCACATTCTCGTTAAAATACAACTGCGTGTCTACCCTGAGCTCTTGAGCAACCTGTGGGTCTTGAAGTACCCATGGGTTCAATTTCCATTCCCCGTTCTGTCGTTGTATACGTGTACCCAGTGTGAGCCACAAAGGTGAGTGATCCGAGAGGCCCCTAGCCAAATAGTCTATCTTGTGCACCTCCCCGAGTTCCCCCATTGGTGCAAATATGTAGTCTATCCTTGAAAAGGCTTTGTGTGCCCCTGAGTAGAAGGAATAGGCTCTGGCCTGAGGATGCTGCTTGCGCCATATGTCTGTGAGAGTTAGTGTATCTGTGAACCGTTTAAGCGGCATTGCTTTGGGGTTCCCCATTGGGACAGTCGTACGATATTTTGTGGGGTCCATTACGTCGTTAAAGTCACCCCCGATAATGTGTGTATCTGATCCCGCCTCCAATAAAATTGCTGCAAGCTTATCCATCGTGTGCCGTTGGAGCTTGGGTAGTGCGTACACACTAACAAAATTGATGTCTCCTATTCCATACTCCTTTGATCACTACATATGTGCCGTTTGGGTCTGTCCAAGTGCGTTCTATTCTAAAGGGTGGGTTTTTTCTAATGAGTATCGCCACACCCCTTGCCCCCGTGGAAAATCCAGCGTGAGCCATTGTTTTATATGCCCCTCGGCCCAGGAACCCACATTGAGTGCCCTTTAAGTGTGTCTCTTGTAAAAGAATGACATCAGGTTTCAATCTTGAAATATGCTGCCACTAAACCCCTCTTAACCTCCCTAACCCGTTCACATTCCATGAAAGGATTGAGTACATACCAAGTTAGATGTAGCCATCGCGGTGTTGTAACATATCTAATTCCTCAAGGGATCCCTGTCCTCCCCTCCCATCACCGCCGCCCCTGCAATGTCTTGGCGTATGCCGTCTCACCATTCTGCCACTCAGCCTCAGTGTCAATATGTGCATAACAATCCAGAACAAAAGAACATACCCCCCACCCGCCCAAACACAAAACCCCAAATCACTAGCAACACTCATCATGTCCACCCACCCCACACACTCTAGGTACCCCCACCACCCCAAAACTTGTCAACGGGACAACACCGGTGCGGGTAAACCACCCAAAGGTCTGTTGCCCACCCCCCTCCCCCACCCACTCAACTATACAATACTATAAAAAGAAAAAGAAAAAAGGAAATCACTCAACCCACTGTATACTTCCCTTCCTTGCTGCAGATTAATCAAATGTTCCCAATATCGCAAGGACAATACAGCGTCTCTGTGAGGGCGTCTGGCCCCTCCGTTTCAGTCCTCCACGCCATCGTGTGGCAGCAGCAGCGAGCAAGGATCCTCACTCGGGGGACCCAGGCCAGAGGCCTCCAGGTGTTGAATAGTCTCCATAAGAGGATGTGCCGCATCCGAGGCCTGAGAGTCGAGGATTTCCGACTGATCAGAGTCCCCCTGGTCATTAGATTTCCGAGAAGTCCTTGACGCACACTCCAGGGCTGTGTCATCGCCCGAGTCCGACACGTCGGCTCTCGAGGTTCTGGGTCTCAGGGATCATCCCGGTGTGCTCCCAATGGAGGTCAGGCGCTTGATCCTTCGCCTTCGTCTCTGTGCCTGGGGCCTTTTCCGGTTAGGACTCAGTTGTTTAGTGGCAGTCAGTGGTGCAGGAGAAGGCAGCCCACGTGGCAATTGAGGCCTTTCCTCAATCCAGGACCATGCCTCCTCCGGCGTCTGGAAACAATGTGTGGTATCCTGGAAAATGACTGAGTTTTGCAGGGAACAGTAACATATATTGGATCCCAAGGGCACGAAGCTTCACTTTGATGGGATCGAAGGTGCGCCGTTGCTTTTGAACATCATGTGAATAGTCAGGGAACACCATCACTCTCGTGTTTTCATATTTGATTTCACCCTTTTTCCGCAACTCCCTGAGTATCAGATCCCTGTCCTGGAAGTTCAAGAATCGAGCTATCAACTGTCTTGGAGGGGCTCCCGGATTCGGCCGATCCCCAGGAATCCTGTGCGCCCTCTCTATGAGAAAACAGGTGGAGAACCGCACCTCAGGAAGGGTGTCTTTAAGAAAAGTCAGGAGAAAGTGTCCCGGGTCCGTACGCTCTGCATTTTCCGGAAAGCCTACGAAGCGCAGGTTGTTTCTGCGGGCCCTGTTTTCGGCGTCATCGACTCTCCAGACTACCTCCTTTACTGCAGCCTGAAGATCCTTTACGTCTTTGCTCACAGTCCTCGGCGTATCCTCAAGCTCTGAGACACATTGTTCGACCTCCGTCACTCGTCCAGAGACCTTACGCAGGTCTTGTCGTAGAAAGGACACCTCCGTTTGTACTATCTTGCCCTCCAGGCTTTCTCGCGAGGCACGGTTCGTGTGCAGAATCTCCTCTGTGCCTGGGTTGGGCCCCCCTCCGTCCCAGCGGGTGCCGGGAGAACCTTAGTGTACCGGTCCATCTTCCCCCTGTCTGGCCGTCTTGGGTTCCTTATCTTTTGCCATCAGGATTGAGTAGAGGGTCAATGCTGGCACCCTACAAGAGGGTTTCTATGTAGTGGAATGGGCTGGGTGGAGACCCTTCCCCACAGCACACAGATATCCGTCCCTCACCAGCACCGCAGGTATCAGCCGGGTCCCCCCAATGCCCAGTACAGCAAGCAGACCAGGGAGGGCGAGAGAAAAGCAACACTCTTCAGGTGTTTAAAACGTCTGTCCTTCTGTGTCTCCCAGTCCTGCACTGTATATCCCGTGGGCCAAAGGGGGCAAGCTTCACTCCCAGATAAAACCAGCGTGCCGCAAAATGGCAAACTTGTGGTCCCCTCACCTTCCACCAAGGGAGCCCAGCAGGCTAGCTGCCACAGGCTAGGGCTAATTCCAGGGGCTGCAAGAACTTTCCTTACAGTGCCTCTGCTGCAGGGGACCCCAGGTATCACACCGCAAGCTATCTTCTCCGCAAGTCACAGCAGGGGACAGATTATGCCCTCATCTTCCGGTGCAAATCACCGCCGGTTTCCGCCTCCAGGCACTCCTTCTACCCCAGTTGAAAGTTGTACAGGGCAGTGCAGTGCGCTCCCGTCACCTATCCCTCCCAGGTGGTGCACACTGAGCCAAGCATGCCACCTACCGTCACCTTGCGTGCAGCCCGCAGTCCCCAGGCAGTGTCTCTTGGCTCCGCTTGCTAGTCGCATCCACAGTAACACCGAGGGCCGGCCGCGGGTTCACTCTTCCTTTGGGTCCCTGCCCCTGTCGGCGGCGAAGCTCCTCTTCTGTGGTTGCAGGCGCCCAGCGCGCGATATGCAGTCAACATCCACAATATCCCCGCCGCAGGGGCAAGCTGGCGTCAGTCCCTGCTCCCGATATCACAGACTAATTAGCGGCCGGCGCCACCACTCGTTTGCCGGGTGAAAGCTTAGACTCTCTACCTCTGAGTCCTCGTCAATTCGCGTTGGCCGCCATCTTAGGAGCTGCACTCCGGGAGTCACACCGAGAAAATTCCTCGATACCGGCCATAGGGGGTCCGCACTCCACTGACTGGGAGTACCACTGCAGACACAGCCTCCTCCGAAGCAGGTAAGAATGGTTCAATGGCTTTGAGGAGCAGGATGAAAGCAGAATTAAAATCGGGGCCAGCGGAGATAATGCTGTTGGCCACGCCGTAACTTAGCATCATTGATCTTATATACCTCTATTCAAAGGAAGAGCCTGGACAGGATAGATATCTCATGGATAAGGCAGGAGAATGGACCTTACCAATATATCGATTCTTGTGGATCATGGCGGTTTATGGGACTCAAAATATAAATCAAGACTATCCCACATATGTCTATTGGGGGTTTCCATGGAGAATTTTGGAGAGCAATATTATCAGTGACCCTAAGGTGAGAAATACAATTCAACCAGCAATTAAAAGACGCTTTTTGTGTGTCTTTCCAGTTATTTAGCATAATCTTAACAGCTGCTGTAAGTAAGAGGTCCAGTAGGGCTTTGTCATTATCGTTTAACGTATTCACCTGTAGAAATCCGGTTGTCAGAGCGGATAGTTCCTTTTTAAGGGAGCATGAAAATAATTTAGAGATAAAGTCAAATACCCTGTCCCAAAATGGTTCAACACATTTGCAATGTAGTAGCAGATAGGCCAAGTCACCCGCTCCCTCCTTGCAATTCCAGCAATTGGGATCATCACACATCTTATGTAAGTGTAGGCGGGCTGGTGTCCAATAAGCTTTATGTAGGAGCCAAAATTTTGTCTGTTAGAGGACTGGGGATATTTTATTACTGGAGATAGAGTTCCATGTCTGAGACCACTCGGCTTCAGAGATCAGGGAAGAGGAGTGTGAATCCCAAAAGGACATATGGATTTTAAGGGAAGAATACTTTGGACGAATTTGTTTATAAATCCAAGAGACCTGGTGACCTAGCTTATTAATCCTTGACACAAAGTTTGGCAAGGAGGGGGGTAAGGGTAGTAGTTTAGCCTTCGTCAGTGCTGCCTTAACCCTTAAGAAATTATAAAATTCCAGATTGTCCAGATTATATTTAGATTGAAGATCTTTAAAAGTGAGCGGATATGCTGAATCTTCCAATTGGTACGGAAAGATCCCTTTATCAATCCAGGCCTCATTATGTAAAGTTTTCCCTTTATATAAAATATTGTGGTTGTCCCATAGTGATTCGGAGCGTCTCATACAGATGTCTAATTTCTTATCCAATTTCAATAGAGCAGCTTTCGTGTTTTTAAATATGGACTTTAAACATTTGACGGACGTGAGGTTGGAGGTGAGAAGGGCTACCGGGGCAAGATTATTAAGTAAAGATTTTTCAACTTCCAGCCATACTGGGGTATAGTTAACTGGGGGCATGATCCAATACGAGCCTTGTTTTGCCAGGAACTCTGTTTGATACAGTTTAAAATCAGCTAAATTGACCCCGCCCAGAGATTTGTCCAATCTTAGTTTTTTCAACCCAATTCTGGCCTTTTTACCTTGCCATAAAAATTTAGATGTGAGGTTATCCAGCTTAAAGTGAAAATCCTCAGTTAGTAAAAGAGGGAGCATGGTGATGAGATAGTTCACTAAGGGCATGATCATCATCTTGATGGTTTCGATTCCACCCCACCACGTGATAAACTTCGGAGATCATGCATCTAAGAGAGTGCCAAACTCTATACCTAGATAATTTATAAATCCAGGTTGCCACGCAAGGCCCGAATCTCCCAGTACCTCCCTAGTACAATGAACATTAAGGGGCTTAACTTCTGACTTATCCCTGTTTAACTTACATCCCGAGTGAGACGAATATTGTTCTATGGTCATCATCAGGGCCTTAATTGAAGAACTCAGGTCCTCCGTAACTATGAGAATATTGTCCGCGTAAGCGGCCAATTTAACAAGAGTGTCTTTAAAACATACCCCTTTTATTTCTTTATTACGCTTAATGTCCTGTATTAGTGGCTCAAGGGCTAATAGAAAGAGGGAGGGAGAGAGAGAACAACCCTGTCTAGTACCCTGCGCAAGTCTAAAGGATTCCAAGAGTGTACGGGCAGTAGGGGCAGAGTACATAGCCATAACCATGTTGATGTATGAACTACCAAGATTAAAAGACTGCATGCAATGTTTCAAGAATGGCCATGAAACTCTGTCAAACGCCTTCTCTGCGTCTAGAGTGATGGCTATAGTCGGTTCTAGTTTCAGCTTTGCTTGCTCTAGTACATGGCATAATAAGCGAGTGTTGTCATTAGACATTCTGGTTTTAAGGAATCCAACTTGGGAGTTACTTATCAACTGCGGAAGAACCCCGTTCAGTCTTGTGGCAAGTATTTTTTTTTTTTTTTTTTTTTTTTTTTTAAAAACCTTTATTTCGGTAGATGCACAATACACAGCGTCTGCCTACAACCCCTCGGGGCCGGCCGCTATGACATTGGAGAACATAGAACAATAATGTCAGGATAAGAAAAGGTTTAATTTTATGGTTTTATCGAGTACAACGTAGTGTACATCGAAAGGAGTCGAAGCTAATCACTGACCAGGAGAGACATCACCGTTCACGGAGCACCCAGAAGGAAGCGTTGTATAGGAAGGCATTGGTGAGGAGACAGGTGGCCACCATCCAGGGACTAAAAGCATACACTATACCACAGAATGATAAAACACAATAAGCTCCTTACTAACACTGAACCCCGACCCCGAAGAAACAAAGAAACATAAAAGAAAAGGAAACCAAAGAGGAAGGGAGAAAGAAAGAGAAAGAGGGCCATAGAGACGAAAAAGACATAGAACACATCCCATCCCCCCACCCTGCATACCAGCGGAAGGCCATGGCCCACCCCCCCCCAATAGGCATGCCTGTCGCCCCAAATGAACCCCAAGTAGGAAAGAGAGTCCGGAGAGTGGGAAATAACCTCCCAGTCTCCGACTCCCAGAGAAGGCAGGAGGAGGAAATGTTACATACTCCCGGTCACCGCAGCCCATTAAGCATCCCCCACCCTGATAATCATCAGCACAACTGAAGAAGCAAGCAAAGCGGCAGGTGGGGAGACTCCATTCCAAATATGCGAGCAAGGCAAATAATTAGCAGCCTCATCCTAGTCCCCGCCCGCCAATACGTACAGCAAACTAAAGAAAATCGCCCAGCCCCGGCCCGATCCTGAGCGGCCCCACAGATCCACCCCCGCGGTAAACAGTAGCAATTTACACACATGCGGCACAACCGATACATAAGCAAATATTCTAGTCCGGGTCATGCCAGGCGGTCAAGCAGGATCATCAAGGGAGGCGACATCAACCCTGGCCTGAACGCGGAGACCCCACCAAACATGGCCGCCGCTGGGAGTGTACCTCAGGCAGAACAAAGGAGCAAGATGGCCGCTCACGGCAAAGAAGACGCAGAGGGAGAAGAAGCGAGAGTTCCCAGTCATAGACCATCACCACATCGATAGTGACAAACACAGTTTTCCCCACCGAACGGCACACACTCCGGCGATGTTGAGGCAGACACGGTAACACCCGCAGAGGCAGAGTCTCAGTTTGTAAAGTGGAAGGGAGCTTTGTATCTGCAACTTGAGCATTAGAAAAACCCTCGACACTGTAACCAGGGAGAGGACGATCCATAGTATCCCCCTGCCGCCAATTTGTATCCGCCTCGAAGGGAATGAGAGGCATTGGGGGGTCAGACAACCGCAGTAGTTCCCTGGATGGCATAGCAGCATCGATCTTCCACTCCAGTTCTCGAGTGCGTTGGCACCATGTCGCCCGCAAGTCCCCCAGGGCTAGAAGGATATCACCATAGGTCAGGTCTGCTCCCTGCTGCAGCATGCCGACTGTATGTAAAGGCGCCATCGGGACACCCTCCAGCTCGATAGCAGGCAGTGAAACCTGCGTCAGGGACATGGCGGCCTCCGCCCCTCCGGCGAAGCAGACCGACACCGACACCATTGCCGCCGCCAGCCCGCCTCGGAGGGGCGAGGGCGACTCCATAGGACGGAGGAACAATAGTGAGGGCAAGAGGAGTTGCTGCTCGCTATACGGGGCTCACACGATGGGAGAGCCCTCGGCTGTACTGCAATGTGGGTGGTGGGCGCTCTCAAACGGTCACCGCTCTGACCGCTGGTAGGAGGACAAAGGAAGAGTCGCCAGCCCGGACCCAATCGTACAGGAATTCTCTCCGCCGCGAAGAAGGCTCCGCCAGGCCGCCCACTCCACGGCCGGTCACATTTCCCCCGGCGTCGGTCCAGCCCCAGGTCGTCTCACCGTACGTGATAAGCGGTGTCCGGCGGTGGTGGTCGGGCCAGAATGCGTGGGCAAAGTCCAAAGTCGGCAAACTCTATGAATCCTCGATCAAAAAGGCCGGCGGGAACATCGGAGGAATGCGGAAAGTATCAGCGCATTCGTGGGTACATTTGCTCGTGCCGTAGGCAGGATTAAAAATCAGGATGTCATGTAAACAGCAGACGGGCTGCGGAGCCGGGAGCTCAGACGTCCTGTCCGTCCGCCATCTTGGCTCCTCCTCTGTGTGGCAAGTATTTTTGCATATATTTTACAGTCTACATTGATCAGAGAAGTTGGCCTATAGTTTTTTGGCAATAAAGGATCTTTCCCCTCCTTCGGTATATCGATAATATTGGCTTCTTTCATTGAGTTTGATGTGTGTCCCTCCCGGGCTATAGCATTGAAAACTTTTAGCATGATTGGTTGTATTGACCCTCCAAATGCCTTGTAGAAGGAAGCTGAGAAGCCATCAGGGCCCGGGGCCTTATTACTTTTTAGGGATTTGATGGAGTTGGTTATCTCCAATTCAGAAATGGGTTTCCCTAGCGCTGAGCTATCTGCCTCCGACAGCCGTGGTAGGTTTAGTGTATCCGAGTATCTGACACAATCCTCCAAATGAAGGGGTTGTTTACTTTTATATAAATCTTCATAGAAGGACTTAAAGGCGTTCAGAATCTCCTTCTGTTTAGTCTGTGTATTATTACTAGAGTCTTTTATGGAAGCGAAAAACTGTCTCTGTTTATGTTTGAGGTAAGAAGCTAATAGTTTGCCAGCTCTATTGGCATCACAAAGCTTAAGGGCCTTAAATTTATTGATCCACTCACCCGCCCGCTTAGTTACAATTTTATTATATTCGTATTTTTTCCACACCAATTGTTTAAGTAATTCGTTGTTGTCTAACACTTTGGCATGTGAGGTTTTAAGAAGTTTAATTTCACGTTCCAGGTCTATTAATTCAGAGTTACGTTCTTTATTAATTTTCGTTTTAACCCCAATAAGTACTCCTCTAATAGTTGCCTTCAACGCGTCCCAAAGGGTGAAAGCGTCAGTCTCAGGAAGAGCATTATGCTTAATATAGTCCCGAATTGCGTCCTCAATTTTTTCTCTATCTTCTGGATCGGAGAGGACATCTTCATTAAAACGCCACCTTTTAGTAGGAGGCGTGGTGTGGGTACCAGCTAGTTTGGTGTCGATACAAGAGTGGTCTGACACTAGTTTGGGTGTAATGTCCGTTTGGTCAATAAGATGTGTGAAGGAGCCAGATATTAGTATGTAGTCTGTCCTAGTGTAGGAGTTATGTGGGGCCGAGTAAAACGTATAGTCTCGAGAGTCCGGGTGTTGAAGGCGCCAGGAACCCTTAAGATTGAATTTAGAGCAAATTCTTTGAACAACCTCGTGTGAGTGAATGGCTTGAAATCTGCACTTGGATTGGCGGCCAATCAAAGGGTCAAGAGGCAAATTGAAGCGTCACCAACTATGATAAGATCATCTTGTAGAAAGTTTCCTATAGTGTCCGAATCTTTTCCCAGAAGTTGGGCATTAGGGCCGCATATATTGAGGACATGGATTAAATCATCCCCTTTTTTCAGATGCATGACCAAAACCCTTCCTTTTTCATCATGAGTTTGCGAATCAACAGATATGTTAGATTTCCTGGCTATGAGGGTAATAACTCGTTTTTTTTATGGTCTGGTGGAGAGCATAAGACATGCGAGTTCCAGTTGCATTTGATAAAGTTTTATCTAAGTAGTAATAGACTTTCCTACGTTTAACTGGGTGGTTGAGTCCTTCACATTTAAGGAAACAACATTGAGGTCCTCCGCAATATTATAACTTCGATCTAGAGGCATAGACTGAGTTACTGATGGCAATAATAACAGCTGTTCTCCTAAAGTATGTGTGGATCTCCACCCGTGAATCCACAATTGGTGTGTTTAGGTCCATAGTGTGGTATTCCGATAAGGAGGTCTCTGGTTGGGTCTAAATAGGACCATGTCCCTGCCGCTATGTGTAGAGTGGTGTATACCTGTCACTTTAAGATAATCATGAGATAGGATAAAGGAAACATACAAATAAACGAAAACAACCAAATGTACTTTTATCCCCAAACCGTCAACCCCCCCTCCCATCCCGCCCTCCCCTACCTGAAAAATTCGAATGTAGGAGCTGCAATGACAGGACCGTCGGACTGACAGCAGGGAGGGTATTAACATGGATTTTAACAATCTGGAGCAACTCAATTCGGCTTAGTGCAGAAACATTGCATGTATATTGTGAGAAGTTGGCCTGATGTATGATGTCACTAGTTCTAGTGTACACCTTATATCAGTCCAAACAACCCTTATGGTGATTGGTTGTAAAGTCAACCTTATAGACCAGCTATCCTAGTGGTAGCATGGACAAGAGCAGTCTTAGGCTAAACTCTGAATGGCATGTGAAGCCAGCTGTGATACCATATATAATCCCTTGAATACCAAATGAAAGGATACCACAACAGATATATATATAAAATAAAGTGTATTTATTCTAGCCAAACCCTCAGCACTCTTTATGAGATTCGAGGTAAGTACAACACAGTCTTATTTAAGCATACATTAAGTCACACAGGTAAGTAATACAGTTAGGGCGTAGGGGCCACGCAAACCATATACTAAAGAAGTGGTATAAGGACCACTGTCACGGAAATAGGATAGGCCTAGGGAATCGCTGGGGCTACACTACACTACCAACAGTTAGGAAGTGGGAGGCCCACGGGATTCAGGTGCAGAGTGGAAACACTCACGCGTAATGCGTATAGTCGATAGAAATAGTACAGTTTTGAAATAAGCAGTTTAAGGACACTTCTGAAGCAGCTAGAGAGTCGAGACTAGGAAACTAGACCCTAGGATAGTCACTACCCTTGTGAGCACCGAAGTACCCAAGTTACCTAGCCCACGGGCGCATAGGTGTGAACTTGCGTCGGGTTTCGTCGTGGACTTCTATGGATGCCTGAAGGAAAGTTGCTGACAGGCAGCCAGTGCAGAGTGTCCGGTGGATCCCAAGGCCGGGATCAAGAAGGAAGGGTACCTGCAAGCAGAAGGGACAGAGTCAAGGTCACTAGCCAGTGACCACGTGGAATCAGGAAGGAACCAGGCGATGTCGTGAAGATTGCAGGTGAAGGGTGAAGCTTGTCGCTGCAGCCACGGGTACCAGGAGACGTCGAGGACGACCAGGACCAGGAGGCGAGCTGTCCCACGAAGGCTCTTGCTGTCGGCGGCGTCGAAGTCGAACTAGGACTCACCAAGCCTTGGCAAGCGGAACCCACGAAGAACGGAGGACTTGCTTCTGGTGCAGACCAGGAAGGTCTGGGGTGCTTCTCTTTTGCAAAGAAGCGGGAGCCAGTCTGGAGGAGCCAAACCAGCAGTGAAGATTTCAAGGTGTGTCGTCACAAAGGCCGCTAGCCAACGGGCAAGCAACCGAACAGACGCGGCAAGCAGGAAAATGCAGAAGGGCCCCACGCAGGACTCGTGGAATGTGGGGGGCTGATCTTCGGTGCGGATGGTGCTTGGGGTTTCTAAATCCCCGGTGCACAACTTTGAGGGTACCTCAGAAGCTGCGCTGGAAGATACTCGCCACTTTTCCCAGGTAGCCGGTCCCACGTCTCTCGTCGCCTCCACGGATCTCAGCTCGGCTGTGGATGTGGATCAGGGTCGGAGAAGTCTGGAAGTCAAGGCTCTGGTCGGGCTCTGCAGTCGGTCCCTCGTAGAACTTCAGCAAAGCAAAGGGTAGTCTCTTGATGGTGCCTGTTTGCACAGGGTAGCCACTCCTTGGCCACAAGGGAGATTCTTCAGTCTTCTTCTTTCGTCGAATGTCGAAGGTCCAGAGTTTCTGTTCAAGTTGCAGGTTCAGGATAATCTAATCTCCTGGGGCCCAGCTACCACTCTTATACTAATCTAGGGGGCTGGGTTGCCTGCTAGGTCACGCCTTATGGGTGGGACCTGGGAGGGGGTGGTTACACCCCCTTCCCTTTGTCCAGTTTCGCGCCAGGACTGAGGCTGGTGTGCCCCAGCACCGGTTTGAACTGGACTATGCATGGGGCACCTTGTGTGCCCCAGGCAGTGCCTCGTTTCTTTCATCCCTCCCTGCCCCAATACACTAAGGCCTGTCTGGGGTGGTGCTCGCACCTCCCAAGGCAGGAAACCTATTGTCCAAGCCTCCCTTGCCGGGATCACTCCCAGCAGCAGGAGGTCAGACTTGTGTCGTGGCAGCAGCATCCATTTTGTGATGCTGGGGCTCTGGTTAACTTTAACCGGGTAAGTAGGTTACAACATGTCTTCTCCCTCTAGAAGGGAGGGATAATATCCTCATCCCCAGAAATGGGATGGGGGTATTATTCCAAAGTGTTAGACACCTTAAACGACATGTTTTGATAAAGCCAAACCATAGTTACCATAACCGTTTAAGATTATAAGGCACTTTAAGAGTATATGGTAGCCTATATCATAGAACAGCTATAAGGACATGGTTCCGAAAGCTGCAGACAGGCTCGGCTCATGCTAGAGCACCATCTCACATGTTACCAAGCACTCTGCCTCCAGGATTGTTAAGGCCTGCCATAGGAGTGGCTGATAGGTACACATGTGTCTATATATAAGATAGGTATAGGAATACTACACCTAAGCAAGGGGTGATTACACGACCTTGCCCCAGCTGAGTGATCAGCCAGTTGTGTCATAATGGAAGGCCAGGCCAGGGGTGGCATAATACATGCTGCAGCCCCTGGTAGGCCTAGGGTACACCTATGCCCTGGGTACCTAAAATACACTGTACAGGGGCCAATAAGGTGATCCTATCCAAATGGGTTATGCACCTAAAGTACATAGTATCAATTTAGAGAGAGAACAGCAGGGCTGTGGGTCTGGTTAGCAGGCCCACAGCCACATCTAAGTCAAAAACCAGTAAAGCAAAAGCAAAAAGTGGGGGTGAACATAGAAAGCAGACCCTACTCTCCTACATATATCATTAACAATTGCGACTTATAATCAGTAGTTAACAACTATCGCTAATAGTATAAGTATATAAAGTTACATCTAGGGCCATCTAAGGCCAACACTACCTGCTTAGCCAATACAAACCAGGCACAGTTCCCGACCAGTAACATAACGCGTATGAGATATAAAATCACTACTGTGTCCAAAGGAGCGAAGATACTGTTATAAACTTATGCTAGATCTACGTGGATCAACTTGAACCAGAACATCTAAAATTCCATGAAAAACATGGTCAACGGAGACCAACAATTCAATCTGAAAATTATACCAATTACGTATGAAAACAGTACAAGAGGCAAACTTACTCGCGAGAGTATGTATCGTCATACTAGCAGCACACAATAATTTTGTAACAAGAAGGGAAATTAGGCAAGTATAACGACAAATATCCTACATGGTTATAGCAGAGACGAGACACATATGGAATGCTTACGAAAACCAAAGGATATCATGTCTTCCTTTTATTCGAGGCCACTGCCGATATGTCAATTTCCTGTGTTGGAGATGCTTCTGTAGTATGGGTTAACCACTCCCTATGTACAACGTTAAGTTAGCATAACCTCGTCGGCTGTTAGAAAGCCAGCTTGCCGCTTCTGCTGCTTTTGCATGCGACAATGTTGTTACATGTTATTCATTCGAGAACTGCTGACTCGACTTTGCTTCACATGAGAACCGTCTGTTGTTTAACATCCTTAACAGTGAGCAGTGACCTTGGTCTGTACACCGTGTAAAGAACGAGTCTGGGTCACTAGACGGTGCAGGTTGTTGTGTTCAGGTTGATCGTACAACTTCTTAGCCATAACATACATACAGCTGCCAATACCTGAAAGACGAGTCCTTTAATATTGCAAAGCAGCATGTTTTCTGTTACATTCGAAACGAAGAGCTGTTGCAGGAGAGAGCCTAGCTGATCCTGTGATGTGATTCCACTTAGCTGATGTATAAGGTATGGGGTCCCCCATGCAAGCCTAAGAGACCTTCTATTAGTCTAATAATAACTTATTAGTTGCTAGAGAAAGGAGGGTGGTCGCTTTCCACTGTCATTATTATTATGATTGCTCCTTTAATTTTCTATGGTATTGTAACAATGCTGATGGTGCTGATCCTAACCATTTGTCTGCTTGTGTTAGCCAAAGTACTGCATCTTAGGACGCGAGGTTTATAAAATCAACTCTTTAAACTTTACCGTGTCTTTGTTATTCTGTTGTGGACTAATATATAGCTACCAACGGGAATTTCGGATTCCCACCACTCCTGAGAGTATCTAAGTCGCTTGTTCTGGGTTGTCTATACATTGGGACCGCCGAGCTAAATCTGCCCCAATACACTAAGGCCTGTCTGGGGTGGTGCTCGCACCTCCCAAGGCAGGAAACCTATTGTCCAAGCCTCCCTTGCCGGGATCACTCCCAGCAGCAGGAGGTCAGACTTGTGTCGTGGCAGCAGCATCCATTTTGTGATGCTGGGGCTCTGGTTAACTTTAACCGGGTAAGTAGGTTACAACATGTCTTCTCCTTCTAGAAGGGAGGGATAATATCCTCATCCCCAGAAATGGGATGGGGGTATTATTCCAAAGTGTTAGACACCTTACACGACATGTTTTGATAAAGCCAAACCATAGTTACCATAACCGTTTAAGATTATAAGGCACTTTAAGAGTATATGGTAGGCTATATCATAGAACAGCTATAAGGACATGGTTCCGAAAGCTGCAGACAGGCTCAGCTCATGCTAGAGCACCATCTCACATGTTACCAAGCACTCTGCCTCCAGGATTGTTAAGGCCTGCCATAGGAGTGGCTGATAGGTACACATGTGTCTATATATAAGATAGGTATAGGAATACTACACCTAAGCAAGGGGTGATTACACGACCTTGCCCCAGCTGAGTGATCAGCCAGTTGTGTCATAATGGACGGCCAGGCCAGGGGTGGCATAATACATTCTGCAGCCCCTGGTAGGCCTAGGGTACACCTATGCCCTGGGTACCTAAGGTACACTGTACAGGGGCCAATAAGGTGATCCTATCCAAATGGGTTATGCACCTAAAGTACATAGTATCAATTTAGAGAGAGAACAGCAGGGCTGTGGGTCTGGTTAGCAGGCCCACAGCCACATCTAAGTCGAAAAGCAGTAAACCAAAAGCAAAAAGTGGGGGTGAACATAGAAAGCAGACCCTACTCTCCTACACAACCCCCCCCCCCCACACAAACATAGGGACATTAAACTAACCTTGACCAGTTGAGTCTTCATGTTCTAAGTGGAAATATCTGGAGAGTCCATCTGCATTGGCATGGTCAGTCCTAGGTCTATGTTCCACTGTGAAGTCCATCCCCTGTAGGGAAATGGACCACCTAAGAAGTTTGGGATTTTCACCCTTCATCTGATTTAGCCACAAGAGGGGCTTATGGTCTGTCTGAATCTTGAAGTGAGTGCCAAACAAGTATGGCCTCAGCTTCTTCAGGGCCCAAACCACAGCAAAGGCCTCCCTCTCAATAGCTGACCAACGTTTCTCTCTAGGGGTCAGCCTTCTACTTATAAAAGCAATGGGCTGGTCTTGACCATCTATATTAAGTTGTGAAAGAACAGCTCCCACACCCAACTCAGAAGCCTCTGTCTGGACAAGAACTTTCTTTGGCATTTTCTTGGAGGTCAAGTCATTAAGTGGTGTCCCAATGGACCCATAGTTCTTAACAAACTTTCTGTAGTACCCAGTCAGGCCCAAGAAAGCTCTGACCTGAGTCTGGGTAGTTGGAGGAGTCCAGTCCTTTATGGTCTGGATCTTGCTCTCCAGTGGTTGAACCTGACCCCCACCAACTAGGTGGCCCAGGTATACAACCTTGCTCTGCCCTATCTGGCACTTAGTGGCCTTGATAGTGATGCCTGCCTTTTGCAGGGCCTCTAAAACATTCCTCAGGTGGACCAGGTGATCCTCCCAGGTGGAGCTAAAGACAGCAATATCATCAAGATAAGCTGCACAATAATCATCCAACCCAGTAAGGACTTGATTCACCAACCTTTGGAAAGTGGCAGGTGCATTCTTCAAACCAAAGGGCATTACCACAAATTGATAATGTCCTCCTGGGGTCGAGAAAGCAGTTTTGGCCTTTGCATTCTCAGCTAGTCTGATTTGCCAGTAGCCTGCTGTCAGGTCAAATGTGCTCAAAAACTTAGCAGCTGCCAGTCTGTCAATGAGCTCATCTGCCCTAGGTATTGGGTGGGCATCTGTCCTAGTGACAGCATTGAGACCTCTGTAATCCACGCAAAACCTCATCTCTCTCTTACCATCTTGGGTGTGAGTGTTTGGCACAAGAACTACAGGACTAGCCCAAGGGCTCTCTGAAGGTTCAATGACTCCCAGCTCCAACATCTTTTGTACCTCAACTTTTATGCAGTCCCTGACATGGTCAGGTTGCCTGTAGATTTTACTCTTCACAGGCAGACTGTCACCAGTGTCCACCTAATGGGTGCACCAGTTTGTCTGACTTGGGTTCAGAGAGAAGATATGTCTGTAGGATTGCAGAACTTGTCTGCAGTCCTGTTGCTGATGGACAGTGAGGCTGTCAGAAAAGACCACACCATCAACTGAGCCATCATCAGGGTTCTGAGTCAACAGGTCTGGGAGAGGGTCACTCTCTTCCTCCTGCCCCTCATCTGTAGCCATGAGTAAGCCCATGTCTGCCCTGTCAACATATGCCTTCAATCTGTTGACATGAAGCACCCTGTGGGGGCTTCTTGGAATCCCAAGGTCCACCAAGTAGGTGACTTCTCCCTTTTTCTCAACAATAGTGTGGGGCCCAGACCATTTGTCTTGGAGGGCTGCTGGGGCCACTGGCTCCAACACCCACACTTTCTGTCCTGGCTGGTAAACAGTCAGCACAGCCTTTTGGTCATGCCAAGCTTTTTGGAGTTCTTGGCTTGCCTCACGGTTTTTAGAAGCCTTCTTCATATACTCTGCCATCCTGGAGCGGAGACCAAGTACATAATCCACTATATCAAGTTTGGGTTGTCTGAGAGGTCTCTCCCATCCTTCCCTTACTAAACATAGGGGTCCTCTTACAGGATGCCCAAACAAAAGCTCAAAAGGGCTGTAGCCAACCCCCTTTTGTGGGACCTCTCTGTAAGCAAACAGAAGGCAGGGTAAAAGGATGTCCCATCTTCGCCTAAGCTTGTCTGATAACCCTTTTATCATTCCCTTTAGGGTCTTGTTGAATCTCTCAACAAGCCCATTGCACTGTGGGTGATAGGGTGTGGTGAACTTGTAGTTCACACCACACTCCTTCCACATTGCAGTCAAGTATCCTGACATGAAGTTGGCACCTGTGTCAGAAATTACCTCCTTTGGAAAGCCCACTCTGGAGAATACTCCAAGCAGGGCCCTTGCCACAACAGGTGCTGTTGTGGTCCTCCGGGGAATATCTTCTGGATACCTGGTGGCATGGTCCACTATCACCAGTATAAATCTGTGCCCAGATGCTGTTTGTGGGTCCATTGGTCCTACAATATCTATGCCCACTCTTTCAAAGGGAACCCCCACCACAGGTAGTGGTATGAGGGGGGCCTTTGTGGTGCCACCTGATTTGCCACTGGCTTGGCAGGTGACACAGGAGCGACAAAACTCCTTGGTATCTTCTGACATATGGGGCCAGTGAAAGTGAGGGACAAGCCTGTCCCAAGTCTTGTTCTGGCCTAAGTGTCCTGCAAGGGGAATATCATGGGCCAAGGTAAGAAGGAAGCCTCTGAACTTCAGTGGTATGACCAACCTCCTGGATGCACCAGGCTTGGGGTCTCTAGCCTCTGAATACAGTAGCCCTTCATCCCAATACACTCTATGGATACCTTGAGCATTCCCTGCAGCCTCAGCAGCAGCCTGCTGTCTGAGGGGTTCAAGAGAGGGGCAGTCTAATTGAGCCTGCCTCAGATCTGCCCTTGAAGGTCCCCCTGTCCCAAGAAACTCAACCTGATCAGGTTCAAGTTCTTCTAGGACAGTTCCTTCAGGGCTCTCAGAATCATCCTCCTGTGAGGGCTGATCCAGTGTCTGAGGCAGGGGGGAATGCACAGCCTTTACCCTACTGCTCTTTCTCTTGGTTTGTGACTGGTCCATAGTTTCAGGATCCAGCACTTGTTCAGTGGTGCACTTTTTGGCCTGTGACCTGGTCAGAGCAAGGACATGTGCATCTATCCCCAGCATTTCTGCATGGGTCCTATACTCCACTTCAGACCAAACTGAAGTTTCAAGATCATTGCCCAGTAAACACTCTACAGGAAGGTCTGAACTAACAACAACTTTCTTGAGGCCAGTTACCCCTCCCCAGGAGAAGTTAACAATAGCCACACTATGGGAGGTAGTGGCATTGCTAGCGTTGGTCACTAGGTAATTCTCACCTAGTATGATCTGTCTAGGGTCCACAAAGGCAGGTGTCACCATTGTGACACTAGCCCCAGTGTCCCTGTAGGCCTGAGCCATTCTTTGGTTGATAAAAGGAGTCTGTCTGTACTTGCCCAGGTTACTGGGGCCTACAGTAGAGGACAAAGCTAAGTCCCCATCACAGATCAGAACAGCCTGAGTAGGTATTCTGACTAGGCCAGAATCCTCCTCAGTTCCCAGGGTTAACCCTACTACACCCTTTTGCTGGGAACCACCACTTACAGCTGAACTAGGGGGTACAGTTGCCTTAGGGGCAATGGTGGCTGGGGGCTTATCCTTTTTGGTGCACTCACTAAACCAATGTGAGTTGGACTTACAATAGTTGCACCATGGTTTCTTTTGGCCATCTTTCTTTTTATCCTTTTTGGGACCACCCTCCCCCTGAGCCTTTTGGGGGCCTGGTGAAGACTTCTGGTCTTTTTGTTTCTGATCATTACCCTTCTGGTCTGCCTTTTTCTGATCACCGCCCTGGTTCTGGTTTTTCTGCTTAACTCTAGTCCTGACCCATCTATCTGCCTTCTTTCCCAATTCTTGGGTAGACGTCAGATCAGAATCAATCAGGTGTTGATGCAGTAGCTGGTTTTGACAGTTGTTAAGGATTTGTTCTCTCATGATCAAATTATACAATCCTGTATAGTCCTTAACCTTACTTCCCATTAGCCAGCCTTCCAGAGCCTTAGTGGCACAATCTACAAAGTCAGTCCAGCCCTGAGTCTGTGTCTTCTGGGTATCCCTGAACAACAACCTGTATTGTTCAGTGGTTAGGCCAAACCCATCAATTAGAGCACTCTTCAGGACAGTGTAATTGTCTGCATCCTCATCACTAACTGTGAGGAGCTTGTCTCTACCTTTCTCAGAGAAGGAGAGCCACAAGATAGCTGCCCACTGACTTTGGGGTACCTGCTGTACTTTGCAAGCCCTCTCCAAAGCAGTTATCCATTTGTGGATGTCATCCCCACACTTGTAGGGAGGGACAATCTTGCTCAGGTTTCTATTATCATAGTGCCCGTCTCTATCCTTAGGGATATTGCTGCCACCAGTGGGTTCTAACCCACTTAACTTTAGCTCTCTAGCCAGAGCAAGCTTCTCCTTGGCAAGGGCAAGTTCTTCCCTCTCAATCCTCAGATTAGCTTCCCTAATTCTGGCTTCATGCTCCTTTCTCTGGAGGGGGGGGGGGGTCATTCCCCTGTGAGAAGAGGCATTAGAGATGCTAGAGACATGGGAGTGGATGGATTCCCTTGAAGGTGATCTGTCTCTCCTGCTTCTCTGGTTAAGCCCACTTGGGGGTCTGTATGGGGGGGCCCCATGCAAACTCCCATGTAAGCTTAGGTTAGCCTGGCTAAGTCTTCCTACATGGCCCTGGCTGTCTACCTCTTCATCTGAAGTCCCATCTGACTCATCTGTAATGGGTAGACCCTCCTTTGTACCTAGGGTACTCACCTGTGAGGCCCTAAGAGCATCATATTCCTCTAGGATCTGCACTAGCTAAAGGAGGGTAGGGTTTGCACCCTGTTTTAACTTTCTGAAGGTACACAATTGTCTCATCTCCTGAAAAGTTAGGGTATCATATCTAGAGGGGGTCTTTTTCAGACCTGCCCCTCCTGAGAGAGCATCTCCTTGATCTCCTCCCAGAGACATGATCTAGTGAGGGTGTGGTGTGTGCACCTACCTACACTAGTTGTTTCTACTAAACCTCTCTGGTAGTTGTAGTCAGGGTGTGTTACTCCCTTCAACCTACAACCACTAAGTCCAGTAGGACTTAAGTTATATAATCTACGTTATATGTACCTAAACAATATCTGTGTGATCTTTCAATTTAGTATCTCAAGATTACAATGGCATTACAACAGCAAGCTCAGATCCCAACCGCTGCTCACCAATGTGAGAAGTTGGCCTGATGTATGATGTCACTAGTTCTAGTGTACACCTTATATCAGTCCAAACAACCCTTATGGTGATTGGTTGTAAAGTCAACCTTATAGACCAGCTATCCTAGTGGTAGCATGGACAAGAGCAGTCTTAGGCTAAACTCTGAATGGCATGTGAAGCCAGCTGTGATACCATATATAATCCCTTGAATACCAAATGAAAGGACACCACAACAGATATATATATAAAATAAAGTGTATTTATTCTAGCCAAACCCTCAGCACTCTTTATGAGATTTGAGGTAAGTACAACAGTCTTATTTAAGCATACATTAAGTCACACAGGTAAGTAATACAGTTAGGCCGTAGGGGCCACGCAAACCATATACTAAAGAAGTGGTATAAGGACCACTGTCACGGAAATAGGATAGGCCTAGGCCTAGGGAATCGCTGGGGCTACACTACACTACCAACAGTTAGGAAGTGGGAGGCCCACGGGATTCAGGTGCAGAGTGGAAACACTCACGCGTAATGCGTATAGTCGATAGAAATAGTACAGTTTTAAAATAAGCAGTTTAAGGACACTTCTGAAGCAGCTAGAGAGTCGAGACTCGGAAACTAGACCCTAGGATAGTCACTACCCTTGTGAGCACCGAAGTACCCAAGTTACCTAGCCCACGGGCTGCGGGTGCATAGGTGTGAACTTGCGTCGGGTCTCGTCGTGGACTTCTATGGATGCCTGAAGGAAAGTTGCTGACAGGCAGTCAGTGCAGAGTGTCCGGTGGATACCAAGGCCGGGATCAAGAAGGAAGGGTACCTGCAAGCAGAAGGGACAGAGTCAAGGTCACTAGCCAGTGACCACGTGGAACCAGGAAGGAACCAGGCGATGTCGTGAAGATTGCAGGTGAAGGGTGAAGCTTGTCGCTGCAGCCACGGGTACCAGGAGACGTCGAGGACGACCAGGACCAGGAGGCGAGCTGTCCCACGAAGGCTCTTGCTGTCGGCGGCGTCGAAGTCGAACTAAGACTCACCAAGCCTTGGCAAGCGGAACCCACGAAGAACCGAGGACTTGCTTCTGGTGCAGACCAGGAAGGTCTGGGGTGCTTCTCTTTTGCAAAGAAGCGGGAGCCAGTCTGGAGGAGCCAAACCAGCAGTGAAGATTCCAAGGTGTGTCGTCACAAAGGCCGCTAGCCAACGGGCAAGCAACCGGACAGACGGGGCAAGCAGGAAAATGCAGAAGGGCCCCACGCAGGACTCGTGGAGTGTGGGGGGCTTATCTTCGGTGCGGATGGTGCTTGGGGTTGGGGCTTCTCAATCCCCGGTGCACAACTTCGAGGGTACCTCAGAAGCTGCGCTAGAAGATACTCGCCACTTTTCCCAGGTAGCCGGTCCCACGTCTCTCGTCGCCTGCACGGATCTCAGCTCGGCTGTGGATGTGGATCAGGGTCGGAGAAGTCTGGAAGTCAAGGCTCTGGTCGGGCTCTGCAGTCGGTCCCTCGTAGAACTTCAGCAAAGCAAAGGGTAGTCTCTTGATGGTGCCTGTTTGCACAGGGTAGCCACTCCTTGGCCACAAGGGAGATTTTCAGTCTTCTTCTTTCGTCGAATGTCGAAGGTCCAGAGTTTCTGTTCAAGTTGCAGGTTGAGGATAATCTAATCTCCTGGGGCCCAGCTACCACTCTTATACTAATCTGGGGGGCTGGGTTGCCTGCTAGGTCACGCCTTATGGGTGGGACCTGGGAGGGGGGTGGTTACACCCCCTTCCCTTTGTCCAGTTTCGCGCCAGGACTGGGGCTGGTGTGCCCCAGCACCGGTTTGAACTGAACGATGCATGGGGCACCTTGTGTGCCCCAGGTAGTGTCTCGTTTCTTTCATCCCTCCCTGCCCCAATACACTAAGGCCTGTCTGGGGTGGTGCTCGCACCTCCCAAGGCAGGAAACCTATTGTCCAAGCCTCCCTTGCCGGGATCACTCCCAGCAGCAGAAGGTCAGACTTGTGTTGTGGCAGCAGCATCCATTTTGTGATGCTGGGGCTCTGGTTAACTTTAACCGGGTAAGTAGGTTATGTGAGAAGTTGGCCTGATGTATGATGTCACTAGTTATAGTGTACACCTTATATCAGTCCAAATACCCTTATGGTGATTGGTTGTAAAGTCAACCTTATAGACCAGCTATCCTAGTGGTAGCATGGACAAGAGCAGTCTTAGGCTAAACTCTGAATGGCATGTGAAGCCAGCTGTGATACCATATATAATCCCTTGAATACCAAATGAAAGGACACCACAACAGATATATATATAAAATAAAGTGTATTTATTCTAAGCAAACCCTCAGCACTCTTTATGAGATTAGAGGTAAGTACAACACAGTCTTATTAATGCATACAGTAAGTCACACAGGTAAGTAATACAGTTAGGCCCTAGGGGCCACGCAAACCATATACTAAGTAAGTGGTATAAGAACCACTGTCACGGAAATAGAATAGGCCTAGGCCTAGGGAATCACTGGGGCTACACTACACTAGCGTTAGTTAGGAAGTGGGAGGCCCACGGGATTCGTGTGCAGAGTGGAAACACTCACGCGTAATGCGTAAAAGTCAATAGCAATAGTACAGTTTAGAAAACGGTAGATTTAGGACACTTCCGGAGTAGCTAGGAAGTTGAGACTTGAAAACTAGACACTAGGATAGTCACTATCCTGATGAGCACCGGAGTACCCAAGTTACCTAGCCCACAGGCTGCGGGTGCATAGGGGTGAAGATGCGTCGTTTTCGTCGTCGACTCCTATGGATGCCTGAAGAAAGATGCTGACAGGCAGTCAGTGAAGAGTGTCCGGTGGATCCCAAGGCTGGGATCAAGAAGAGAAGAAACCTGCAAGCAGAAGGGACAGAGTCAAGGTCACTAGCCAGTGACCACGTGGAACCAGGAAGGAACCAGGCGATGTCGTGAAGAGTTGCAGGTGAAGGTGAAGCTTGTCGCTGCAGCCAGGAGGACCAGGAAGCGTCGAGGACGACCAGGACCAGGAGGCGAGCTGTCCCACGAAGGCTCTTGCTGTCGGCGGCGTCGAAGTTGGACTAGGACTCACCAAGCCTTGGCAAGCGGAACCCACGAAGAACGAAGGACTTGCTTCTGGTGCAGACCAGGAAGGTCTGGGGTGCTTCTTCTTTGCAGAGAAGCGGGAGCCAGTCTGGAGGAGCCAAACCAGCGCAGAAGATTTCAGGGTGCGTCGTCACAGAGGCCACTAGCCAGCGGGCAAGCAACCGGACAGACGCGGCAAGCAGGAAAATGCTGAAGGGCCCCACACAGGACTCGTGGAGTGTGGGGGGCTGATCTTCGGTGCAGATGGTGCTTGGGGTTGGGGCTTCTCAATCCCCGGTGCACAACTTCGAGGGTACCTCAGAAGCTGCGCTGTAAGTTACTAGCCACTTTTCCCAGGTAGCCGGTCCCACGTCGCTCGTCGCCTCCACGGATCTCAGCTCTGCTGCAGATGTGGATGAGGGTCGGAGAAGTCTGGAAGTCAAGGCTCTGGTCGGGCTCTGCAGTCGGTTCCTCGTAGAACGGTCGCAAAGCAAAGGGTAGTCTCTTGATGGTGCCTGTTTGCACAGGGTAGCCACTCCTTGGCTACAAGGGAGATTCTTCAGTCTTCTTCTTTCGTCGAATGTCGAAGGTCCAGAGTTTCTGTTCAGTTTTGCAGGTTCAGGATAATCTCAAGTCTTGAGGCCCAACTCCCACTCTTATACTAATCTGGGGGGCTGGGATACCTGCTAGGTCACGCCTTATGGGTGGGACCTGGGAGGGGGTGGTTACACCCACTTCCCTTTGTCCAGTTTCGCGCCAGAGCTGGGGCTGGAGTGCCCCAGCGCCGGTTTGAACTGGACTATGCAAGGAACACCTTGTGTGCCCCAGGCATGTCTCATTCCTTTCAGCCCACCCTGCCCCAATACACTAAAGGCTGTCTGGGGAGGTGCTAGCACCTCCCCAAGCAGGAAACCTATTGTCCAGGCCTCCCTGGCTGGGATCACTCCCAGCAGCAGGAGGTCAGACTTGTGTCTGTGGCAGCAGCATCCATTTTGTGATGCTGAGGCTTTGGTTAGAGTTAAACAGCAAAGTAGGATTTTAACATGTCTCTCCCTCTAGAAGGGAGGAATAATATCCTCATCACCAGAAATGGTATGGGGGTATTATTCCAAAGTGTTAGACACCTTACACGACATGTTTTGATAAAGCCAAACCATAGTTACCATAACCGTTTAAGATTATAAGGCACTTTAAGAGTATATGGTAGGCTATATCATAGAACAGCTATAAGGACATGGTTCCGAAAGCTGCAGACAGGCTCAGCTCATGCTAGAGCACCATCTCACATGTTACCAAACACTCTGCCTCCAGGATTGTTAAGGCCTGCCATAGGAGTGACTGATAGGTACACATGTGTCTATATATAAGGGTAGATATAGGCATACTATATCTAAGCAAGGGGTGATTACACAACCTTGCCCCAGCTGAGTGATCAGCCAGTTGTGTCTGATTGGAAGGCCAGACCAGGGGTGGCATAATACATGCTGCAGCCCCTGGGAGGCCTAGGGTACACCTATGCCCTGGGTACCTAGGGTACACTGTACAGGGTCCAATAAGGTGATCCTTACCAATTGGTTATGTACCTAGGGTACATGGAGTCCATTTTAAAGAGAGAGCAGACAGCCTGAGACCCTGAATGGTAGGATCTCAGGCCAACTAAGTCGAAAAACCAGCTAGACACTAGGCAAAAAGTTGGGGGTAACCATAGTCAGATATCCACCTTCCTACACAACCCCCCCCCCCCCAAACGAAAGGAGATAAGGCTGGCCTTGACAAGGTAAGCCTCTATTGCCTGAGTGGCCATATAAGGAAGAACCAGCACTGGCATGGTTACCCCCTGTCTCATGGTCCACTAAGCAATCCCTCATCCTAAAGGTATCATAGGGTCTCCACCATAGGGAATCTCTACCTTTGGTGTGTCTTTGCAAAGTAAAAGGCTGGTGTTGAGATGGAGTACTGAAGTGAGTGTCCTCAAAGTGAGGCCTCAGCTTCCTCCAATCATCCTCCACCATGGATGCCTTTCTTTCTCTAACTGAGTTGCACTGTGCTCTCAGGGTCAGCCTCTGGCTACCTAAAGCTGGAGGCTGGGTCCCTTTTGTGGGCTTACTGGAGGGACAGGTCAGGTTTGGGGCCCTAAGGTCCCATGTTTGCCTGTGCCCAACAGAATCCCTCTGGGGGAGGTCCCTAGCTACCTGTGAAGGGGATCCCTCAGGAATGTTTTTACCCATCACCTGGCTAGGGCTACTAGCCAGGCAATCCTCATTCTTTTGATGGGGGGGTTCTTGTGGACAGGGGCCCTCTTGGGGTCCACTGGCCTCCCTGACCTCTGCAGCCCTGGGCTGACTGAGGCAGGGTAAAGAGAGGCAGGCTACCTGCACCAGACTGGGTCCCACCTTGGAAGGGGCCACTGACATCAGAGGCTCTGCCAGGCCAGGCCTGGCTACCTCTGGGGCAGTTCCTTCACAAGGGGTGAGGTCAGATCCCTGAGGAGGCTGACCTTTTCCTAATGTCTGGGGAGAGGGAGACTTTTCTTCCTCCCCACTACTCTCTGTTTGTGTGGAGTGATCCATAGTTTCAGGCTTCACTACACCTATATCAGTCTGAGTATGAGCTGAGACCATTACAGCCTTGCCAACCTTTTCAGGAAGGCACTCAGTTTGTGTTTGAGCTGTGACTGTCACAGCTCTACCAATTTCTACAGGGAAGTCTGTCTGTGCCTGGGCTGTGGCTACCACTGCCCTTCCAACCTTTTCAGGGAGGAAAGCTACTTGGACAGGGGTTGTGACTGGCACAACCCCACTACCCTTTTGGGAAAGGCCTACCATTTTGGAATGGGTGTCTTGTTCAACTCCAGCCCAAGCTGAGAGTTCTAAGTCATTCCCCAGTAAGCAGTCCACAGGCAGGGTTGGAGACACTGCCACCCTTTTAGGGCCAGTGACACCTCCCCAGCTGAGACATACCTCTGCCATGGGATGACTGTTCTGTTTGCCATCAATGTTAGTCACCTGGTATGAGAAACCAGGCAGAAGCTGCTCAGAGGGAACTAGCCTATGGGCCACCATAGTGATGCTAGCTCCAGTGTCTCTGTAGGCCTCAGCTTTTCTACCATTGATGTAGGGTTCCTGTCTGTACCTACCCAAAGTGTTGGGACAGGCAGTGAAGTTGGCAAACCCCATGCCACCATCACAGACAAGAGTAGCTGCTGTAGGGGAATTGGCTAAGCCAGGATCCCCCTGTGTTCCCCAAGAAAACCCAACCAAATTTTTGGGGGCACTCCCACCACCTGGGGGATTACTGCTGACAGTAATAGGTGGTGTGACAGGAGTAGTTGGAGGAACAGTTTTGTTTTTAGCCTGTGGGCAACTGCTGTCAGTTTTCCAATGCCCAGGTGTTTTACACACATGGCAGTAAGGCTTTTTAACTGTGGTAGAGGAGGGAGCTTGGGACCCACCACCCTGTGTGGAGTTTTGGGGCCCTGAGGAAGATTTCTCTTTTGCTTTATCCCCACCCTTCTCTTGAGGCTTGGTGGTATCCTTCTTTTGGTCACCACCCTGATTTTTAGGCCTAATCCTGGTCCTGACCCATTTATCTGCCCTCTTTCCCAATTCTTGGGGAGAGGTCAAATCTGAGTCTACCAGGTGTTGATGGAGAAGCTGGTTCTGACAATTACTAAGGATCTGCTCCCTCATAATCAAGTTGTACAATCCTGTATAGTCCTGCACCTTGCTGCCATTTAACCAACCTTCCAAAGCCTTAGTGGCACAATCCACAAAATCAGACCAGTCCTGTGTCTGTGTCTTCTGGGTGTCTCTGAACAACAACCTATATTGCTCAGTGGTTAAGCCAAACCCATCTATCAGAGCACTCTTCAGGACTTTGTAATTGTTTGCATCCTCATCACTGACTGTGAGGAGCTTGTCTCTACCTTTGTCAGAAAAGGAGAGCCACAAGATAGCTGCCCACTGACTTTGGGGTACCTGCTGTACTTTGCAGGCCCTCTCCAAAGCAGTCATCCATTTGTGGATGTCATCCCCATTCTGATATGGGGGGACTATCTTGCTTAGGTTTCTATGGTCATAAGACCTATCCCTATCTCTAGGAATGTTGCTGCCACCAGTGGGTTCTGACCCACACAATTTTTGCTCTCTAGCCAGAGCAAGCTTCTCTTTGGCAAGGGCAATTTCTTCCCTCTGAATCCTCAGATTAGCTTCCCTCATTCTGGCTTTATGCTCCCTTCTCTCAGGTGAAGTCATTCCCCTGTGAGAGGAAGCATTAGAGATGCTAGAAACATGGGAGTGGATGGATTCCCTTGAAGGGGATCTGTCCCTCCTGCTTCTCTGTGAAAGCCTACTTGGGGGTCTGTATGGGGGGACCCCATGCAAACTCCCATGTAAACTTAGGTTAGCCTGGCTAAGTCTCCTTACTTGGCTCTGGCTGTCTACCTCCCCATCTGAAGTCCCATCTGATTCATCTGTGGTGGGTAGACCCTTATCTACAGCTATGGCACCATCCCTGGCAGCTCTTTCAGCATCATAGGCCTCCAGAAGCTCCACTAGCTGTCTAAGGGTAGGGTTGGAACCCTGTTTTATTCCTCTGGAGGTACACAAATGTCTCATCTCCTGGAATGTTAAGGTATCATATCTAGAGGGGGTCTTTTGCAGACCTGATCCTCCTGAGAGAGCATCTACTTGATCTCCTCTCAGAGACATGATCTAGTGAGGGTGTGGTGTGTGCACCTACCTACACTAGTTGTATCTACTAAACCTCTCTAGTAGTTGTAGTCAGGGTGTGTTACTCCCTTCAACCTACAACTACAAAGTCCAGTAGGACTTAAGTATAATAATCTATGTTATATGTACCTAGACAATATCTGTGTGATCTTTCAATTTAGTATCTCAAGATTACAATGGTATTACAACAGCAAGCTCAGATCCCACCCGCTGCTCACCAATGTGAGAAGTTGGCCTGATGTATGATGTCACTAGTTATAGTGTACACCTTATATCAGTCCAAATACCCTTATGGTGATTGGTTGTAAAGTCAACCTTATAGACCAGCTATCCTAGTGGTAGCATGGACAAGAGCAGTCTTAGGCTAAACTCTGAATGGCATGTGAAGCCAGCTGTGATACCATATATAATCCCTTGAATACCAAATGAAAGGACACCACAACAGATATATATATAAAATAAAGTGTATTTATTCTAAGCAAACCCTCAGCACTCTTTATGAGATTAGAGGCAAGTACAACACAGTCTTATTAATGCATACAGTAAGTCACACAGGTAAGTAATACAGTTAGGCCCTAGGGGCCACGCAAACCATATACTAAGTAAGTGGTATAAGAACCACTGTCACGGAAATAGAATAGGCCTAGGCCTAGGGAATCGCTGGGGCTACACTACACTAGCGTTAGTTAGGAAGTGGGAGGCCCACGGGATTCGTGTGCAGAGTGGAAACACTCACGCGTAATGCGTAAAAGTCAATAGCAATAGTACAGTTTAGAAAACGGTAGATTTAGGACACTTCCGGAGTAGCTAGGAAGTTGAGACTTGAAAACTAGACACTAGGATAGTCACTATCCTGATGAGCACCGGAGTACCCAAGTTACCTAGCCCACAGGCTGCGGGTGCATAGGGGTGAAGATGCGTCGTTTTCGTCGTCGACTCCTATGGATGCCTGAAGAAAGATGCTGACAGGCAGTCAGTGAAGAGTGTCCGGTGGATCCCAAGGCTGGGATCAAGAAGAGAAGAAACCTGCAAGCAGAAGGGACAGAGTCAAGGTCACTAGCCAGTGACCACGTGGAACCAGGAAGGAACCAGGCGATGTCGTGAAGAGTTGCAGGTGAAGGTGAAGCTTGTCGCTGCAGCCAGGAGGACCAGGAAGCTTCGAGGACGACCAGGACCAGGAGGCGAGCTGTCCCACGAAGGCTCTTGCTGTCGGCGGCGTCGAAGTTGGACTAGGACTCACCAAGCCTTGGCAAGCGGAACCCACGAAGAACGAAGGACTTGCTTCTGGTGCAGACCAGGAAGGTCTGGGGTGCTTCTTCTTTGCAGAGAAGCGGGAGCCAGTCTGGAGGAGCCAAACCAGCGCAGAAGATTTCAGGGTGCGTCGTCACAGAGGCCACTAGCCAGCGGGCAAGCAACCGGACAGACGCGGCAAGCAGGAAAATGCTGAAGGGCCCCACACAGGACTCGTGGAGTGTGGGGGGCTGATCTTCGGTGCAGATGGTGCTTGGGGTTGGGGCTTCTCAATCCCCGGTGCACAACTTCGAGGGTACCTCAGAAGCTGCGCTGTAAGTTACTAGCCACTTTTCCCAGGTAGCCGGTCCCACGTCGCTCGTCGCCTCCACGGATCTCAGCTCTGCTGCAGATGTGGATGAGGGTCGGAGAAGTCTGGAAGTCAAGGCTCTGGTCGGGCTCTGCAGTCGGTTCCTCGTAGAACGGTCGCAAAGCAAAGGGTAGTCTCTTGATGGTGCCTGTTTGCACAGGGTAGCCACTCCTTGGCTACAAGGGAGATTCTTCAGTCTTCTTCTTTCGTCGAATGTCGAAGGTCCAGAGTTTCTGTTCAGTTTTGCAGGTTCAGGATAATCTCAAGTCTTGAGGCCCAACTCCCACTCTTATACTAATCTGGGGGGCTGGGATACCTGCTAGGTCACGCCTTATGGGTGGGACCTGGGAGGGGGTGGTTACACCCACTTCCCTTTGTCCAGTTTCGCGCCAGAGCTGGGGCTGGAGTGCCCCAGCGCCGGTTTGAACTGGACTATGCAAGGAACACCTTGTGTGCCCCAGGCATGTCTCATTCCTTTCAGCCCACCCTGCCCCAATACACTAAAGGCTGTCTGGGGAGGTGCTAGCACCTCCCCAAGCAGGAAACCTATTGTCCAGGCCTCCCTGGCTGGGATCACTCCCAGCAGCAGGAGGTCAGACTTGTGTCTGTGGCAGCAGCATCCATTTTGTGATGCTGAGGCTTTGGTTAGAGTTAAACAGCAAAGTAGGATTTTAACATGTCTCTCCCTCTAGAAGGGAGGAATAATATCCTCATCACCAGAAATGGTATGGGGGTATTATTCCAAAGTGTTAGACACCTTACACGACATGTTTTGATAAAGCCAAACCATAGTTACCATAACCGTTTAAGATTATAAGGCACTTTAAGAGTATATGGTAGGCTATATCATAGAACAGCTATAAGGACATGGTTCCGAAAGCTGCAGACAGGCTCAGCTCATGCTAGAGCACCATCTCACATGTTACCAAGCACTCTGCCTCCAGGATTGTTAAGGCCTGCCATAGGAGTGACTGATAGGTACACATGTGTCTATATAGAAGGGTAGATATAGGCATACTATATCTAAGCAAGGGGTGATTACACAACCTTGCCCCAGCTGAGTGATCAGCCAGTTGTGTCTGATTGGAAGGCCAGACCAGGGGTGGCATAATACATGCTGCAGCCCCTGGGAGGCCTAGGGTACACCTATGCCCTGGGTACCTAGGGTACACTGTACAGGGTCCAATAAGGTGATCCTTACCAATTGGTTATGTACCTAGGGTACATGGAGTCCATTTTAAAGAGAGAGCAGACAGCCTGAGACCCTGAATGGTAGGATCTCAGGCCAACTAAGTCGAAAAACCAGCTAGACACTAGGCAAAAAGTTGGGGGTAACCATAGTCAGATATCCACCTTCCTACAGGTTACAACATGTCTTCTCCCTCTAGAAGGGAGGGATAATATCCTCATCCCCAGAAATGGGATGGGGTATTATTCCAAAGTGTTAGACACCTTAAACGACATGTTTTGATAAAGCCAAACCATAGTTACCATAACCGTTTAAGATTATAAGGCACTTTAAGAGTATATGGTAGGCTATATCATAGAACAGCTATAAGGACATGGTTCCGAAAAGCTGCAGACAGGCTCAGCTCATGCTAGAGCACCATCTCACATGTTACCAAGCACTCTGCCTCCAGGATTGTTAAGGCCTGCCATAGGAGTGGCTGATAGGTACACATGTGTCTATATATAAGATAGGTATAGGAATACTACACCTAAGCAAGGGGTGATTACACGACCTTGCCCCAGCTGAGTGTTCAGCCAGTTGTGTCATAATGGAAGGCCAGGCCAGGGGTGGCATAATACATGCTGCAGCCCCTGGTAGGCCTAGGGTACACCTATGCCCTGGGTACCTAAGGTACACTGTACAGGGGCCAATAAGGTGATCCTATCCAAATGGGTTATGCACCTAAAGTACATAGTATCAATTTAGAGAGAGAACAGCAGGGCTGTGGGTCTGGTTAGCAGGCCCACAGCCACATCTAAGTCGAAAACCAGTAAAGCAAAAGCAAAAAGTGGGGGTGAACATAGAAAGCAGACCCTACTCTCCTACATATATCATTAACAATTGCGACTTATAATCAGTAGTTAACAACTATCGCTAATAGTATAAGTATATAAAGTTACATCTAGGGCCATCTAAGGCCAACACTACCTGCTTAGCCAATACAAACCAAGCACAGTTCAACCAGTAACATAACGCGTATGAGATATAAAATCACTACTGTGTCCAAAGGAGCGAAGATCCTGTTATCAACTTATGCTAGATCTACGTGGATCAACTTGAACCAGAACATCTAAAATTCCATGAAAAACATGGTCAACGGAGACCAACAATTCAATCTGAAAATTGTACCAATTACGTATGAAAACAGTACAACAAGAGGCAAACTCACTCGCGAGAGTATGTATCGTCATACTAGCAGCGCACAATAATTTTGTAACAAGAAGGGAAATTAGGCAAGTATAACGACAAATATCCTACATGGGTATACCAGAGACGAGACACATATGGAATGCTTACAAAAACCAAAGGATATCATGTCTTCCTTTTATTCGAGGCCACTGCCGATATGTCAATTTTCTGTGTTGGAGATGCTTCTGTAGTATGGGTTAACCACTCCCTATGTACAACGCTAAGTTAGCATAACCTCGTCGGCTGTTAGAAAGCCAGCTTGCCGCTTCTGCTGCTTTTGCACGCGACACTGTTGTTACATGTTATTCATTAGAGAACTGCTGACTCGACTTTGCTTCACATAATAACCGTCTGTTTAACATCCCTAACAATGAGCAGTGACCTTGGTCTGTACACCGTGTAAAGAACGAGTCTGGGTCACTAGACGGTGCAGGTTGTTGTGTTCAGGTTGATCGTACCACTTCTTAGCCATACCATACATACAGCTGCCAATACCTGAAAGACGAGTCCTTTAATATTGCAAAGCAGCATGTTTTCTGTTACATTCGAAACGAAGAGCTGTTGCAGGAGAGAGCCTAGCTGATCCTGTGATGTGATTCCACTTAGCTGATGTATAAGGTATGGGGTCCCCCATGCAAGCCTAAGAGACCTTCTATTAGTCTAATAATAACTTATTAGTTGCTAGAGAAAGGAGGGTGGTCGCTTTCCACTGTCATTATTATTATGATTGCTCCTTTCATTTTCTATGATATTGTAACAATGCTGATGGTGCTGATCCTAACCATTTGTCTGCTTGTGTTAGCCAAAGTACTGCATCTTAGGACGCGAGGTTTATAAAATAAACTCTTTAAACTTTACCGTGTCTTTGTTATTCTGTTGTGGACTGATATATAGCTACCAACGGGTATTTTGGATTCCCACCACTACTGAGAGTATCTAAGTCGCTTGTTCTGGGTTGTCTATACATTGGGACCGCCGAGCTAAATCTCGGATAACGAATGTGACACTAAGCTAGTCGGATAGGGGTTCTTGGTTCTGAGGGGAGTTTCTGGTACACCACAATTCTCTGAGGTCCTGGTTTCCTGCGCATAGTTCTGTGCATAAGCAGAATCCCTGCAACATGGCGCACCTAACGTTTGGTCTTTTGATCTGAAACGCCTTAGTAGTGCTTTTATTAGTCCACAACGCCCTCACTCTGGTTTCCGGACAACGGGAGTGACAGGTTAACCTACCTAGGTTTCGACTAAAGGTTCTTTCAAGCTTGATAATTAAAAAGGTTTTTCTTTTTCTGAACCCCAGTGCTACTGTAGAGCTTGTTGTTCTTCTGTGTGTCCCGATGGCGGTCAACGTTGCCGCGCATAGTCGGGTTCCCCTGACCGCACATTTACGGGTCTATGGGGTTCCTGATGATGGGTTGGCTGTTATTTTTGTGGTAGGTGCTGATGCGGCGTTCCCATACGAGTTGTTTTACTCTTGGGTGACGTTTGAGGCAGTGGATGCAAACGACAATTTGTTCCACGAATATACTCACACAGCGATGCCTGCAGCCTATGCCCCATATCGGACACTTGAAATTCCTCTCACTGCCTGGCAGCATACTACTTGGTTTAATGGCACCCTTCCCCATGCGGTAGTACCGGCGAGAATGGGCCCGTTGTCTATTGCAGGGGCCACATGGCCGGTGCTGGCCGGTTATAAACCCCATCTCCGCTACATGACTGTGGCGGTGGCGGAGTTACGGTCCAAAGGGCGTTAGTGCAGTACGTGTCTCGCAATGTACAGGTGGGGGCACCTGCAGTTGCGGGCCACACGACTGACCATCACGCGGTGGTCATCAGTCCTGTTATGGTTAATGCGGTTGTCGGCAAGCGCCCCCAAAATAGGGATGAATTTCCTTACTGGCTTGCTGAAAAATTTGATCAATTAGAAGCCGTATTTCCACATACTTCTCCTGTGGATAGACACAGGATACTCACTATTACTTTGCCGAAGGACCTGGTCCCGGATCTTGTCGACTGTGACAATTGGGGCAAGGTCTTTGCTGCGACCTATGCGAAGTGCTATGGCACTCCATCTAGGTCTGTACTGCCCTCGGTCATCAGGAAGGTCCAAGACAATCATGGTGCCGAGGCAGCAATTGAGTTGGGAATGAGGCTTGTCGACAGCTTCGATGCGGTTTGTTCCATGGTTATGGGCAACCTCAAAGGAGATGCCATGCAATTCCAAGTGTGCAATATGTTGGCACTAGTGGATCCGGGCGACAGGCCAAAGGAATTCGCTAAAATTATAGCGAAAGCCTACAGAATGGTGGGTCGTAGCGCCTTGGGTGTGAAACCCGCCGTGATCATTCCTACTGTGATGCAGCAGCCTAAAGTGAGTTCGTCTACCAAAGACGAGAAGTCAATCTTTCCAAAACAAAGTTGGCGAGCTAAAAAACAAGGGAAGCAGCAAGAGAAACGGAGGTCTCGTTCTGCGGTGCAGATACAAAGTGAACGCACTTATGATTTGCGCGATCGTTCTAATATTAAGTCACCTGATAGATTTCAGGTTCCTGAACAACGCTCTCCTCGTTCTTCACAGGAAACATCGGCTTTTCAATCCGGTGGCGGAGATCGTGGGAAGTGAAGGGGTGCTCAAGGTCGTGAGCAGCCCCGTCAGACTGACGGTAAAGGCAAGCAGGACGAATCTGCACGTCAAAGACCCCCGTTTCAGAAGAAAAAAGTTGCTGCTCTGACTGCGAGATATGCCTCAGATGGTACGGACACAGCTTCTGAACCAGACATGGGCACGAACGCTGATAGACAGCGCGGCGGAAGTTAAGTATTGCGACAAGCGCTGCGTCCATTTCTGGCGGCGACAGCAACTGATACATTTGTAAGTGTTGAAACAGCTGATACTCGCGTAGCTCCCCCTGAACAGATGTTTGAAATTGTCCTTTTAATTGAGGGTGACATACAACGTAAAATTAAAGTGGTGTTTTGGGATAATCTAACCTCCACCTATGATATCTTTTTGGCGGAGGCAGATTGGCCCCCGGCTTTCGTTTTAGAGGCTCCTAGAGGGGAGGTAGTGATCCTCCCGTCCTTTGGGCACACAGTTCCACTGGAACATTCCAACAGGTTAGCCGGGGAGTGGGCGCAGGTGCTTGCACCGTACTCAGGTGGGCTGGGACAAGTTTTCTCCCAATCATACGATTGCGTTGCGGTCGGTACCCCAGCCACAGCCCCAATACCCCATGCGTCGCGAGGCTCGATCTCATGTCGCGTCCATCCTTGAACAATTGGAATATCAGGGAGTAATTGAAACGTGTGTCACCCACGAATAATCCTTTATTCACTGTGACGAAGCCTGACGGATCGTACCGCCTAGTTTTGGATTACCGGCACTTAAACTCGCACTGCCGGACATGTGCGGTACAAAATACTCATAGTTCGGCTCTCGTCGACAGTCTAGTGAGAAAACGGTTTAAAACCACACTTGACCTCTCCAATGGCTTTTACAGCCATAATCTGTCCCCTCACAGCTATGAGTGGACGGCGTTTACCTCGGGTGGCAAACAAAAGAAGTTCAAAAGGCTCCCGATGGGGTCTTTGCTGCTCGTGTGGTCTCTCTCTTGGAGATGATAGACCCGGAAGCATATTCGTATGTAGATGACATCTACCTAACGGACGACGAGTTGCTTCCACACCTTGCTCGCGTGGATAACATAATAACTATGTTTGCGGACTTCGGTTACAAGTTCAACTTTGCGAAGTCCCACATTGCCGAGTTCACAGTGTTGTTCTTGGGGTACGAACTCAATCATGAGGGTCGAGGCTTGGCTCCGCAGTTCCTTGAGAAATGCACACGCCTTAGTACTCCTACGATACTGAAGAAATTACAATCTTTGCTGGGTTTTCTGAATTTCGGTCGTACCTACATTCCTGATTATGCCCAGCGTATCAAGTCGCTTTATGCCTTGGTACAACCTACTTTTACCAAATCTTGCTGGCTGCCTGAGCATTCGGCTGCATTGCAATCTTTGCAGTCTGATCTTCTTTTTTCAAAATTCTAACAAACTCGTGATAACCACACTAACCTAGTCATTAGAATCGTACCGGGTGCAGTGGGTTTCACCTACTTGACGTTCAATGAGGGCGACACCGTCCCCATTGCATACAAATCTCATCTGTACACTTCGGCTGAGCTGCGCTTCTCCGCTGTTGAAAAAGTACTGACAGCAGTTCAGATGGCGATCCTGAAAGAGCGAGCGCTATCACAGGGGAAGCACATGCTGGTGGTAACACCGTACCCTGCCCTTGAGGCGGTCACTAAAGGCAGTGTACCAAATTCTAAGGCTTTGCATCCAAGGTGGATACAATGGGCAACCTCCTTGACCTCGCCTGACGTCACATATATCTTTGACACAGCATTACAGACACAGGAGTTCTTAGAGTATGAATTTGTTCATCCGGCTCCTCTGACTTTGCGCCCGCTCGAGGAGTACCATTGTGTCATTTACACTGATGGGTCTGCGCAACCCGCAACTGGATCAAAGCACGCCTATTGAGCGGCCTGCGCAATTGTGGTGGGTACTTTCATGAACGGTGAGTTCCAGTCTGATGTCGTGCATACGCAGTCATTGGGTGATTGTACCGCGCAGTTAGCAGAACTGAGAGCTCTGGTGCTTGCACTGGAGTTTGCTGATCCTCGAGTCACCACTCTTAAAGTGAGTGACTCGTACTATTGTGTTCAATCATACAACGAGAATCTACACTTTTGGAGTCACAATGACTTTCGTGATTCGAAAGGTAGCACAGTAAAGCACAAAACGCTTTGGGTTCGAGTGGCAGAACTTAAAGAAGGTTTGCCCCTCGTGAATGCAATTCACACTCTTGGTCACCAACGCGTTGGTGTCCATGCTGTCAGTAACAGTTTGGCTGACGAGGCAGCAAAAACCGCAGTGGCGACATATTTAGTAGCAGCAGTTACAAGATCCAAAACTAGGATTGATGATGACATCTTGGCAGCTATTGCTGCGTCCGAGACAGGGATGGGCTTTCCGAAAGGATTCCCTTCTCGCTACCATTATCGTTTAAGTCCTGATAACGTTCCGTTAGTGAGGATTAACGACGTTGGTGACAGATTGATTCCCAACGCGGACTGCAGACCATCACTGATTACAGCTGCCCACGAAGGTGTTGCGTCTGCGCATGCCGGCGTTTCGGCGACTATATCTCTTTTGCAGCAACGTTACTGGTGGTACGGTTTGTACAAACAAGCGCGAGCTTATGTCCATTTATGTGACATTTGCCAGCAGATTAAACCTTCTTCTGTCGCGCGTCCACCACAAACGCAGCTGTATATATCTAATCAACCACTTGCGTATGTTTATTTAGATCACTGCGGTCCTTTTTCCTCTGATACTGCGTACAAGTACATCTTGGTTGCAGTGGATTCGTGCACACGTTTTCTGTGGGTGTGGCCGCAAAGGAGTACTGATGCCCGGACGGTCATCAAGGATTTGCGTGTCTTTATTGGGAGTTTTGCATGTGGTACCCTTCATTCTGACCAGGGCCCTGCGTTTGCCTCTAGGGCTTACAAAGAAGCCATGGGAAGTTTGGGGGTCCAAGTCAAATTTTCGTCTCCATACCGGCCTGAGGGCAATGGTGTTGTGGAGCGGATGAACCGTGACCTAAAGCAATCTTTGACAGCAAGGGTTTTAGGTACAGGCCGAAGCTGGCTAACCCACTTGTATGACGTGCAACGTGCACTTAATAATCTCCCTAGAAGGTCTCTGGGTGGGCGGACCCCATACATGATGCTCTTTGGAGTACGAATGTTTGTTCTGGACCTTGAGGGTCTAGACATGGCAGCGGCTGCCGCGCCTTTTGACCTAGATGATCACTGTGCTGTATTGCAGAGTCTTCAAGAAGCCAGAGACACTCTAGCAAAGGAACACGTACCCCCTACATGTGAAGCTGAGCTCCAGATTCCGGTAGTCGGCTGGCTACCTCGAGTTGGTGACCTGGTCCGTGAGAAGGTGGAGAACAAGGAGTTTGGCCCCTCTTATCGTGCACCGGTCCAGGTGCTTGGAGTCCAGGGTACACGTACAGTCATTTTACCTCCACTTCCTGGTCGCAAGGATAACAGGTACATCTCGATTGACAATGTCAAGCTACAGCGGGTGGCCGATTCTCCATAGTATGACACCTTCAGTTTCTTGCCCTTCCATTCTGCGAAATTCTGTTGTGATGCCGCCCTCGAACATCATGCCTGGGGTTGCCGTTGAGATGCATGCAGTTACTGCTCCTTCTATGCCGCCTACTGCTGGTGGTTTGCATGATGATCCTGAGTATGCTTATCCTGCAGGTGTCCCGTTGCCTCTGTTACATTCGACAGCGCTTAACCAGTCACATTCTTCCTTTGACACTGAATCAATGACTTCCACTGCCCCTTCCAAAATTTCTGTATTTTTAGCCTGGTTCAAGAGACATTTTTTGGTGGCACCATGGACTTACATCTGGCTGGTGCTAATATGTATTTTTTTGTTCATGACAATTGGCTTTGTGGTAGTGTTTTTTAAACTTATCAATGGACACTACCTGACTGTAAGATCTACGATTGGATCAATTGATGGAACTTTGGCCCCCCATTCCTCATCACACATTATGAAGAGGGACCAGACTTTTGTGAATATAACTGCCTGGCCTGTGCGTGATGGGATCGCTTGGGATGCTGTTAAATTTCAAATTCATGGACCTACCGAAGTGATTAATGTGCCTAATGTTTTTCGTGTTTCTATGGGTGATGTAGTTAAACAGAATATCCGATCGGATGATTGGGATGTACAAGCAATAGAAGCACTATTTTCTGATCTAAAATATTATGCTGCATTTGATGCTGAAGATTTGTATTTAAATTCTGCTAATAATGGTGAACAATTTTGTTATCAACATTATGGCACGCATTTCCTACACAGAGCAAATACCTTTCGTAATTTTGTTAATTACACACAATGGGAACACTGTCCGGCCCCTTATCATGGCAGTTCTGCCACATTAGTGAACAAGTTCACATATTTTTCGGATTTTAGTGTGTCTAAACCGATCTCCTTTTATTTTAAAGTGGCGGCTGAGACCGCCTCTAAGGTTAGGTTGACACATACCAAATTATTATATTCCAAGTCCTTTATGGACGAATTGGCTATCGGAGGCTATGAGCTATGGAAAGCTACTATCGATCTTAAATCGGTTTGGGGTACTAAACCATGGCAGGTTCAGGGAACAGAAGCTTTGCATCGCGCCTGTCTTATCCCAAACCACATTTTTTTTTTGAATTCTGCAAGGTTCCTCAACTACAGGGACCGGGACGCTGCGCTGCGGCTCGCGCAGGAGCACAGCAAGGTGCACTTCGATGGGGTTGAGGTGTCACTATATCCAGATTTCACCATGGCCGTTCAGGAGGCGCCCAGGAAATATCTGCAGATGAAAAAGAAACTACAGCAATTGAACATCGCCTACGCCATGCTCTTCCCGGCACGCCTTAAAGTCACCTACCAGGGAAAGCAACATATCTTTACAAACCCCCAGCATGTTCAGGACTTTATAAAAACTCTGCCCATGCCGAATGCAGGCCGATCCTTCCCCTCTGCTCGCTGCCCTGCTAATGGAGGTACATCAGATGTCGAATAACATGCCAGCTCTCCTGTAAGAACCACACCACGAACATACCATACATCTTCTATTGACTTCCAACCGTCAAGCTTGCCACTTACTTCAATATACCTATTGCCGAGAGTTCATATATCATGGATCTGCTGGGCCTCGCCCGCGTGTGCTGGACGCTGCCCTTACCCAAGAACTGCACTGCATGAACTCAGGGCAAGTTTTCACCACTCTTCTCCCGAGCACCCTCGCGAGGTGTTTTTTTTGGTTCGCCCTCTAGCAGCTACCCACTCAGGGAACCTGTATCTTGTTCTGATTATATTGATTAACGGCCCTGCTACCAGTCTCCCCTGTTGGGAACATGGAGCATGTGGCGTTGGGGAATAATGGGAGGGGCACTCGTCACGGCAGAATTGGGCTGCTGATGTGGGAGGTGGAGGGGGGATTCATTTGTTTATTACTGTTAACTGGCATTCCGCGACACAAACCTTTGACTGAGGCAACTGACCGACCCGAACACTGTTTGGCGCCCAACAGACCTCTCATGATCTACTATTATGGTGTCCTGCCCTAGCTCTCCCCAATACAACTTCCTAACCTGGAATGTGAGAAGGTTGGGAGACCCCCGCAGGCATCAGCACATACTCTCGTACCTGGACCGTCACAACATACACTGTGCTCTGCTCCAAGAAACACCCCTTAGCCCCATTACCCCCTCCTCATTCGCTTCCCGATGGGCCTCCCACCACTTTTTTTTTTACTCCTACTCCACCTACGCACGCGGCACGGTCGCCTTGGTCAAGCGTACACTCCCCTTTACCCCTGTTGGAGCTTTTGCCGACCCACAAGGTAGATGCAGCATACTATGGGGCAGTCTGGCGACACAATCTATCACCCTTGTCTCTTGTTACGGCCCGAACACTGATGACCCTGAATTTTTCCGGGTCTTGTGGGGAAGGTACGCACTTGGTATGGGGAGGAGACTTTAATCCTACTACATAAAGAATGGGGGACCGGGAGCATAATTAGAAATAGGTCCAGTACCCGTGCTCCCTCAGAATCACGTGTATATACTGAGAGGGTAACTGTTCCTAAAGACAAGACAAAAGTGGCTGTGTGTGCTCTAGGTATGGTCGGGTTGAATTGAGTGTGGGGAATTTCTCCTTTAGAATATAGTGCCCTCACACACCCTTTCGAGTGTCCTGCTTCATCATGGGGCGTTGTTCCTCATGGGGGTGGCGCTGCAGTCTCCCACGGGCCCCGCAAGAGGGCTCTTTGTCGGAGATCTTTTGTTGGAGACGCCGCAGTTGTGCATGGGGGTGTGTGGGCCTATCTAGAGGAAAATGGGTGGTGCGTTAAAAATACTAGATAGAGTCCAAGACCTTTATTCACGGCTCTAACTAGTAAAGGTTAAAAATAATGTTCCTGGAGCTCCTCTTTGAAAAAAGATATAGAGGGCAGGTGTGAAAGTAACTGCTGCTCTCAGGATGGTGAGTGGAAGTCCTACTAATAAGGGGTCAACATGTTTCGCGCTTCAGAGTAGGTCCATAAGGGATCCAATAGCGCTTCGTCAGGACCAAATATAAAGTGAGTGAAACAAATGTGAGTTATTGAGACAGGTTCCAGTAAGGTGCAGTGCTGTGAACCTGTGGTACCTTAATAGTAAGGGGATACAGCGTCCTCGCACTGGTAGGTACTCCTTCTTTTAGGAAACCTATACCCAACCTGGTAAGGTAAAAACAAAAGAAACACACACATGGATAGAAAAAAAGAAAAAAGAAACACGGCATCTATTGTAATCATTCATTATATGTTGTGATTACACTGTAAACCAACACAATAAGTGTTCATTCAAAACAAACATGCTTCAATAGTTCACATGCAGGTAGAACGACCTAATGCCAAAAAAAGTCTAAATCATAGCTCAGAAGACCGCTACGGTGGGGTGCATGTTATGTTTTGTTTAGCCAATCTACAGTGATCATGTGCCATACAAAAACATCCCCATAAGCGGCCAGCAGCCTGTGTAAAAACAACTCTGCGACAACACCGTGTGAATATTTCAGTTCCTATCGTGGTTGGAGGAAGGAAAGTGCAACTCTCTAATGGAACATCTCGTGTGTACAATGATAATCATGAGAAACCATATAGCCTACCCTTAGAGTATAGGGAATGGGCTCCGTCAGTGTTTCTGAGTGCCCTGGGGTGGTGGCTGTCGTAGATCAGGAGATTATTCCTGTCTGTCGGTTTTCTGTAATTTGTGGTGTGTAGACAACCATTATCCAATGAGATGAGAAGGTCCGAAAAGGGGATTTCATGTCGAGATCTTGTGCTAGTGAACTTTAAATATGGGTTTAGGGTGTTGACCCAATTGCAGAATGCAATACATTGCTCTTCATTCCCTTGCCAAAACAAGACTACATCGTCAATGTAACGACGAGGACGCTGTATCCCCTTACTATTAAGGTACCACAGGTTCACAGCACTGCACCTCACTGGAACCTGTCTCAATAACTCACATTTGTTTCACTCACTTTATATTTGGTCCTGACGAAGCGCTATTGGATCCCTTATGGACCTACTCTGAAGCGCGAAACACGTTGACCCCTTATTAGTAGGACTTCCACTCACCATCCTGAGAGCAGAAGTTACTTTCACACCTGCCCTCTATATCTTTTTTCAAAGAGGAGCTCCAGGAACATGATTTTTAACCTTTACTAGTTAGAGCCGTGAATAAAGGTCTTGGACTCTATCTAGTATTTTTAACGCACCATCCATTTTCCTCTAGATAGGCCCACACACCCCCATGCACAACTGCGGCATCTCCAACAAAAGATCTCCGACCCGACAAAGAGCCCTCTTGCGGGGCCCGCGGGGGACTGCAGCACCACCCCCACGAGGAGCAACGCCCCATGATGAAGCAGGACACTCGAAAGGGTGTGTGAGGGCACTATATTCTAAAGGAGAAATTCCCCACACTCAATTCAACCCGACCATACCTAGAGCACACACAGCCACTTTTGTCTTGTCTTTAGGAACAGTTACCCTCTCAGTATATACAAGAGGAGACTTTAATGTCACTCTGTAAGAAAGTGGCTCTGTATATACTGTTCCCAAATAGGTACAGTGTGCACAGAGTCCCCAGAGGTTTGGCAGAGGCTAAAGTTAGATATAACCTTACTCTCTAAAGTAGTAGCTTGGTCGAGCAGTAAGGCAGTATCAGAGGACAGTGTAAAGCATTTGTTGTACACACTCCGTCAGCAAATGGTCTCACACACTCAAGAACTGAGCTCTAGGCCAATGGTTTTGTATACAAATATATAGTTGTTTTATTTTAGAACCAACAATAGGTATCAAAATATACTTTCTCAGAATGAGATGCTTTAGTTAAATACTTTCAATAGGCAATAGACTTTTGAATGCAATAGTTACAGTTGTTGCAATAGGCAACACAATTCAAACACAATTATAACATTGAGCTCAATGGGAATTTCTAAGTAAATGCAATTAATTACTTTTAGGATTACTTTTCTAACCACAGGACTGGATCCTAGATTCAGTCCTGGGGCATTTCCGTTTTGGTTACAGGTATGATTTTTAAGGAATATTATTGCATTTTAGAAGTTGACACTTAGAAACGTTTTCTACATAGAATCACCAATGTAATCCAATGGGAGGAAATTCACTTAGCAGGTAAGTAGGGTTATCGTTACTTTTTCTTACTAAGTGTTGGATCCTACATCCAGCACTGGTGCATCTCCTGTGAACAGTTGAAAGAAATCTTTTTTTTTTTATACAGGCGATTTTTAAGGAATATTTGTAAGTTTAAAAAATCGACAGAAGAATTTCTGGCAAAAACCAGGCAATGTTATCCTATGGAGGAAAATCAAGTTAGCGGTAAGTACGGTTGTAATTACTTTTCAGGGTCAGTGCTGGGCACCAAGATCCAGCACTGGGATCTATCCTGATAACAGGTGAGTAATTTCGTTTTTGTTGATCGGCTGATTTTTAGTGAATATTTTAAAGTTTCAAAACTCGACACTTAAAAGAATTTCCAAGTGAAACAAGTCAATGTTACCCTATGGAAGAAAAGTGAGTTATCAGCTTTTGGGTAAGTACTTGATTGGGGGAAAAAAGAAAAGAAAACAATACATATAAAACAATTACATACAAGGGGGCATTTCAGGCAAGACGTAATGAGCTTTTTTACAAATCCAATGTTAGAAGCTTTTTGAGTAACAACAGTTGCACTTTTTTAACACACTGGCTTAATGTGCAAGTTAAGTTAAGGTGCTCTGACCCAAGTTAACAACTTGCACATTAAGCCAGTGTGTTAAAAAAGTGCAACTGTTGTTACTGTAATATATGTATTGTTTTCTTTTCTTTTTTCCCCAAAGGATACAGGATTGTGTCCCACAATTAGTATGTTATTGTATTTGTTATTTTTACATTCTAGAAATAAATAGGGTTGTCCGGCTGGACATCCCATAATATAATATAGCTTCGATTCTGGACTATATTTATCCCAAGTGTATTTTCCCTCTTTCCAAGGACCACTGTTTCCAATCTTTTAGAGAGTCACAAGGCAGTCAGGTCCTCCGGGGATTATGAGGTTGCTGACCACTGGAGACGCTGGAGATTAGCAGGAGCAGGTTCGAGGGTCAACAGGCCTGTAGGGCTGGGGCCAAGTCAGTTGGTGTCTTCCTCTTGTTAGCAGCTGCACGGCAGGTCTTATTTCTTCTTGTTCTTCTTGCTTGTTTCAGAATCGGGATCTGAGGAAGGAAGGTTCAGGGTGCCCATAAATACTAAATTTAGGGACGTTACAGGTAGGTAAAGGGCAGGGACCAATGGGTCCCTTCCCTGGGGTGGGTACACCCCCTATCCTGCCACTCTCCAGTGGGAGGGGGGCAGGAGCCTAGTCCTGATTGGGCAGGCCTCCCCATCTTCAAGATGGCGAGAGCCCGGAGATGTGCTTCACCTCGCCTCCCCCACCTGAGGGGTGGGGTTGGCAGAGGCTGGCACACCCCCTTTCCTCCCTTGGGGTTTCCCGCTAGTCTTCCCGCCAGAGTTGGGGTCAGAACTGGTGGGGGCCAGTTGCCGAGTACAGCAAGTGGCCTGGAGAACCTCTCAAAGTCGGCATGCCTTTGAAGCTTCCCCTGCCCATCCTGGGGGAGGAGACCTAGCACCTCGCCCAGGATGTGCATTGTTGCAGGCCTAGGAGAGTGGATGGCTCTCTACCCAGGGGTCCAGCAACATGTCTGGTGTGTGGCAGCCTAGGCAGCCCCTCAGACAGGACGTGGATTCTAGGTTAGGTTCAGGGGGCAACTCTAAGTTGCCCTCTGTCGTGCATCTTACATTAAATCCCACACTGGAATCAGTGTGGGTTTAATGTGCTGAGAAGTTTGATACCAAACTTCTCAGTCTTCAGTGTAGCCATCATGTTGCTGTGGAGTTCGTGTTGAGGACCTCCCAGCACCATATACTCTTAATGGCAGCACTGAACTTACAGTGCCCAGGAATGGACCTGGGTACTGTAGGGGCACAGGGCTGATGCACCTGTACCCACACCACTGGCATAGGGCACCCAGCTAGAGGGGTGACTGAGGTATGCCAGGGCAGTGTGTGTTGTGGGCATGGCACACAGGGATGTGTGCCATGTCGACTCTTTGTTTTGTTCTGCACCAAGACACTCAGCCTGCAAAGGCAGTGTGGGTGTGTCAGGGTACAAGGCCTCTAAGGGTGGCACAATAAGTGCTGCAGCCCTTAGAGGCCTTCTCTGGTCACAGGGCCCTGGGTACCTAGGGTACCATTTACCAGGGGCTGACATGTGGCCAGAGATGTCAATTGGGATTTGGCTGTTAGGCAGTTTTAGAGAAGGAACACAGGCCCTGGGCACCTGATTGGCAGGAGCCCAGGGCACACCAAGTCAAAGAGCATCAGTAATCTGGCAACAAAAAAAAAGAAAAAGGGGAGGGGTGTTTACTGCAACAGAAACCCACTTTCTCACACACTTTAGATCCATCATTGGACAGATCCCACCCACAACCTCATCATTATTCCAATGCCCACAGTACCCTCAACCACATAGTCTCAGATCATAGCCTCGTGGACGCATGACGTAGCATGCACCCGATGCACAAAGAAGGCACTTGCTTTTCCACCGTCCACTCCTCCTGGTCCCGGATAGACATATGGTATATCTCCAGAGGCCTTACCCCATAGCTGCTCCGCACCTCCCATCTGCCACGCACCTACTCCGATCATTCTCCCATACTAAGCACGCTCGCACCCCCACACGAAGAATACCCATACCGGTCTTGGCGCCTGCCTGTACAAGCCTTGCTAGACCCTGTTTTTAAAACCGAGCTCAAACAAGAAATTGAAGATTTCTTTCCCGGCAACGAGAACTCCGTTGCCCAATACTCACGATTTGGGAAGCCTTCAAAGTCACCGTGCGGGGCATTTGTATTGCCAAAAGCGGGGGAATTTTGAGGGACATCTGAAACACACTTAAGAAGCTAGAGGGAGAACTCACACACAGAGCCAGATACAAACCACGCCCACCCGAGCTACAGCTACATCTAAGGGAACTCCTCACAGAATACCAGGAGACGACTGAAAGGGAATGCAAATTCAGAGGGAAATATTTTCAAGCCCACCGGTATGGGGAGGGCGAGCGACCGGGGAAAGCTCTTGTGGCCCTGATCCGCCCGAGGTTCTCCAACACCATACTGAAAATCTCCGACGAGGAAGGGAACATGCACAGTGACACAACCAAGATAGCTGCAATTTTCAAACAATTTTACTGTGCCCTGTACGCCTCACACGGAACACACCCCGTGGTCTTCACCCCTTTCTGTGATGACACCGCCATCGCCTGGCTTGGGGATAACCAGAGAGAATTCCTTCCAGCACACCACGAAGATGATGAAATCATCTCCACCATAATGCAGTTACAGTCTGGCAAAGCCCCTGGCCCAGATGGCCTCCCCACCGAATTTTACAAAACCTATCGTCATCTTATCATTCCTGTCCTGCGTCATGTCTATGAGGAGGCCAGAGAGACCGGCATCCTCCCACGATCAATGCGTGAGGCACTCATAGTCTCCCTACCTAAACCAGACAAACCTCCCGCTCAGTGCGATTCCTACAGACCCCTCTCCCTTATCAATGTAGATGCAAAAATACTTGCTAAGCTCATTGCCAATCACATCAGTCCCCTCATGACCGTTTTAGTCCTCCCTGACCAGTCAGCGTTTATTCCCAGCAGAGGCACTTCCCACAACCTTCTGACTCTTTGCTGTCCTTCACGACATCGATCCCGATATGAACGCGGTGGCTGTCTTCCTTGACGCCACCAATGCGTTCGATTCCCTAGAATGGGACTACCTGGCGCTCGTCCTTCAGCGCATGGGCTTCCCCGCCCCTTTCCTAGCATGGATTAACCTGCTTTACACTGACCTACAGGCCAGTGTTCTAATTAACTAGATCACCTCCCTTCCCCGTGGCCAGAGGCACTAGGCAGAGATGCCCACTTTCCCCTATCCTCTTCGCCTTAGCTATCGAACCCCTGGCCACTAAAGTCCGCCAACATTATCGAGACCATGCCCTTATTTAACCTGAACGGCAACTTCTGATTTCCATGTATGCTGATAACCTCACTCTCTATCTGCGCAATCCAGAGGACAGCCTTAATACCATCGTTCGGCTGCTTATCCTCTTTGGCCACCTCTTAGGGGTCAACGTTAACTGGGGAAAATCCCAAATTTTCTCTCTAACCACTACCACTCCACAATTCACCGCAGACTACCCCTTGGCATGGTGTGAGGACACAATTAAATACCTGGGGATTGTCGTCACACGTGACCGCGGCGCCTTGATGATGGCTAATTATGGGCGTGCCTTGGATCTCATCACTGACAAAATCACCAGATGTATTACCATGCCCATCTCCATGGCCGGGAGAGCCTCACTCATAAAGATGGTAATCCGGTCTAAATTGCTTTACCTCATCAACATCCCCTATTATGCCCCTAGCACACACTTTTTTCAAGCCCTCAAAACCCAACTTATTCGCCTCACCTGGGGAGGGAAACACGCCCGCTTGCGCTGGGACACGCTCCCACGACCCTTTAGTGAGGGAGATTTTGAGATCCCGGATTTAGAACTGTATTTTAGCTGCGCCCAGGTCCACTTGGCAGTATATTGGTTTGACCCCCCTCTACTTGCCTCACTTAGCAGTCGAGGACGGTTACATGTCCCCAACCCCCTACTCCGCATACTTAAGCACACCTGCTATACCGCGCCGACTAGTCTCCTCTACGGTAGATTGCACCTCTAGCGCTTGGCATGACCTGGCCCACCGCCTTCATACCACCATACTATACTCCCCCTTGTTGCCTATCCGTGGCCGGCTTTACCTCCTGGTTACGCGGAAGTGAGGGTGCTGCCAACTCCTCCGCAATATTGGGATTCAAACATGGGGTCAGCTATACACCAAAAGGCACATTCCGCAACAGTGAGGACTTCTTTGGAACCATCACACCCACCCCTTTAGAACGCTTTTTTTTTTTTTTTTTTTTTTTAAACCTTTTATTACAAAATTCAAAAAATATACACAGATGGGCCTACAACCTTCAGGCCTGCCGCTAGCAGACAGAAGGAGCATATGGTACAAACAATAGCGCACATGCTGCGGCAAAGGGAAATGCACAGGAGTTAGCAGCGTTGATAGCCACACCATCCGGAACCCATATAACGGTTTCTTTTTGATATAAATAACACAAAAAACAAATCCACAAGGCAACCCACAATCGGAAACAGCAACATGTGCTCCCCTAGAAGGTGGACCCTACCAATCCATAGGAGTATCAAGGGGGGGATAAGGTCAGGACAGGGACTAGGTGGACTCAGTGCCCGGCACCGGGACGATAAACCGGCTAAAGGGACGGGCCGGAGACGGATCGGGCAATAACGGCGGGGTACAGATTCCCCCGTGGTAGGCGTTCCAGGGGCCCCATACTTTCACCCATGTCCCAGGCTTACCTCTCGCAACATACACCACCGTTTCCCGAAACATGCACCAGTCCATGTTGTCCTTCCAGGCCGAGACGGTCGGCGACCTCTGGGAACCCCACAGTTGGGCAATGTCGCGTTTGGCCACCATGTATCCCAGAGTCACCCACCACGTCTGCGGCGCCGAGTAGTCGGTTGGTTCCCACACATTCAAAAGGCATCTCCTCGCTTCAGGCGGCAGCGACACACGCGTAACCACCCGCAGGACCTCATGCACACCACGCCAGAATCGCTCCACCTCCGGGCAGTCCCACAAAATATGAAGAAAGGTCCCCAAGGAACCACACCCACGCTTACACAGCCCGTCCACAGCATAACCCATACGCAATAGCCTTGGCCCCGTGACGTAGACCCTATGGAGTATCTTGAGCTGGACGAAGCGAAGGCGGGCCGGTATGGCCACCTCTTTCGGGGAGGCCACCGCAGAGACCCAGTCCTCGTCGTCCAGCTCCAAGCCATCGGCGACCCATGCCTCACGAAGGCTAGTGAGCAATCCCGCGCGGTCATTAATAAGTTTTTTATAGATTAGTGAAATCGTGCTTTCCGGTACATGTCCATCTAGCACTCTGTCCTCCAGAGGGGAATACTCCGGGATGGAGGCAGCATCCGGGAAGACGGAGCCTAGCGCATGACGGATCTGCATATACCGAAAGTACTCCCTGTCCTGCAACTGGAATTCCGTCTGCAGCATCTCGAACGTTTTGAATCCCCCCCTAGTCCAAAGATCACCCACCCTGCTGATGCCTATCATGTCCCACCTCTCGAAGCCCTTCGAAGTCCACAGGGTGCCCAACTGCTCAGCTGCGTATAGTGGCGACGCCCGGGTCAAACGATCTTTCCACCCCATCGCTACATTAGCCGCGTGCCACACTTGTACCATGACACGCGTGGGCCCCGTCAGACGTGCGTCGAGCGAGCTGGAGTAAAGCGCACGGTTATAATCACCACCCGGCAGTAACATCTTATCCATTTCAAAGGCCGGGTTTAGAGCGGGCCCGTACATGCCGTGATTAATCGCAGCCAGCTGGGAGGCCCAATAATACCGCTTGATATCCGGGAGGGCAATCCCCCCGTCACACCACGGGAGCGTCAGCTTCGCCAGAGCGATACGCGGTCTCCCCTCCCAGAACAGGCGGCGCTGCAAACTCTCTACTTCGCGGAAGTAGCGCGCCGGGACGACGTCCATTGTGTTCTGCAGAGCGTACAGGAAACGCGGCAGCGACATCATCTTAAACAATGCCGCCCGGCCGAGCGGCGAGAGCGGCAAGCGCCTCCAACGTGCGACATCCTCCTTCAGGCGCTGGAGGGGGGGAAGCAAGTTCTGACTATATCGGGCCTCCGCATCCAGGGTAATGAAGACCCCCAGGTACCGAAATCCCCGCGGGGCGATCTGAATAGGACAGCCCCGCGGAAGGATAGGTTCCTCCCCAGAGAGAACATAGACGCACGATTTAGCCCAGTTGATGACAAGGCCGGAGTTAAGACCAAATGAATGCAATACATCAACCCGTACTATCAATGACTTACGTGGGGAAGCCAGGTATAGGAGAATGTCGTCAGCGTAGAGAGATACGCGGTCCTCATACTCGGGGGTCCAGCGGAGACCACGAATAGAAGGTTCCCACCGCAGCCACTCCGCCAGGGGCTCCAAGGCGAGCGCGAAAAGGAGCGGCGATAACGGGCAGCCCTGCCGCGTGCCTCTGCCCAGCTCGAATGGAGCCGATACTCTACCGTTCACGACCACCTGTGCCAGCGGGCCAGAGTACAACAATTTAACCCAGCTGATAAACCCAGGGCCAAACCCAAATTTCGCGAGCGTCGCCCAAATATATGGCCATTCCAGTGTGTCAAACGCCATAGTGGCGTCCAAGGACGCCAAGATGGCCGGCTCCCGTATGTACGGGACACGTGCGAGCACCCCATGCAAACGCTGCAGGTTGAGCGCTGTGTTGCGATGGGGGATGAAGCCGGACTGATCCTGGTGAATCAAGTCACACACTACGCCGACCAGCCGATTGGCCAACACTTTGGCAAGAATTTTGGGCTCCGCATTCAAGAGCGAAATGGGCCGATAGGATGTGACTCGGTCCTGCGGCCTCCCCTCCTTGTGGATAACCACAATTGTAGCCAGACGCTGGTCTAGCGGGAGGGAACCCGTCGAGTGGGCCGCAAGGAACATAGCACGGAGATGTGGTGCCAGCGTATCCGGTCGCAATTTATACAACTCGATGGGAAGACCATTAGGACCCATGGCCTTGCCGGAAGCGACCGAGCGTATGGCGAGGGCAATTTCGTCAGAAGTTGGAGCGGAGTCCAACGACACTCTGTCCTCCTCCGAAAGGGAAGGCAGCGCGATATCTCTGAGCAGGGCATGGGAATCCTCTTCAGAGCGGGAGGACACCGGGGAATACACCCCACGGAAATAGTCTGCAAAGCAAGAAACAATTTCTTCCGGTTCAGTGACACACACACCATTCTGTTTCTCAATCAAAGGGACAACTCGACTCGCTCTCTCCTTTTTGTCCAGCCACGCAAGCAATTTACCAGCCTTATCACCCACATCATACAGTCTCCCCTGTTGCTCTCTACTGAGGCCCCTGGCCGCCTCCGTAACGAGGGCCTTATAGGCCGCTTGCTTGAGTCGGAGAACATGTAATTTGTTATCCGTCACCCCACCTTCTAGATCACCCTCCAACTCGGTTATCTCAGCTTCAACACGGGTCACCTCCTCCTGCTCGCGCCTCCGGGAGTGGGAAATAAGGGACAGGGCCTCTCCTCGGAGTACCGTCTTGAACGCCTCCCACAGTGAGACCGCCAATGACACAGACCCCATATTCTCGTCAAAGTAGCGCTTAAGGGATTTAACCAACTCCGCGCGGATGGTGGGGTCACGCAGGTACCAGGGATTAATCGGGACCACCCTACCCTCTCCCCTCGGAAGAACATCAAAGCGCAACAAGAGCGGGGAGTGGTCCGAGATACCCCGTGCCAAATGGCTCACCTCTCCCACCCTCCCCACATGAGCCGCCGGAACCAGGACATAATCTAGCCGTGAAAGACTACCATGAACCCCGGAGTGGAAGGTATACTGGAGCTGCGTGGGATGTTTCAAACGCCAACAATCCACCAGCCCCAAGGTATCCAAGAGGCCAGGCAACCACGCCTGGGCCCGGGGGAGATCCCTAGGGGGGGTGACGGTCCACAGTTCCGGAAACCACAGCATTAAAATCCCCCCCACCACTAGAATCCCCTCCGGAAGGCCAAGGAGGAGGCGCCCCAGGTCCGCAAAGGTGGTAGTCTGCAGCCCCGGCGGGACATATACTGACACAAAAACGACCACTCTGCCCTCCATTCTGCCCACCAAAACCGTGTAGCGTCCCCTGTCGTCATGGAGCACCTCATCAATCTCCAACGGGAGCGAGTTCTTAACCATAATGCCCACACCCCTTGAACCAGACGTGAAGCCCGAAAGGGCCACAAGGCGGTAGCCCCGTCGATTCATAGCACGAAAGGAGTTGCCAATGAGGCATGTCTCCTGCAGAAAAACTATATCGGGCGAAATTCGCTTCAAAAACTGCAGGACCACACCTCTTTTTATCCTGTCCCCCAGTCCATTAACATTCCAGGACAACAAACTCAGTCCCCTACCCCCCATCATAAACAGAAGCCATCGCTCGTCCCCCAGAGAGCACTTTAGAGATAACACAATGATACATTTGCCTTGTGGTGTAGACGAACAACACCCCACCCCAACCCACCCGCCCCAACAAAACTCCCCCCTCCCTGCACCCCTGCATGAGCCCGGACAGCCCCCCCAACTTGCAGTGTGCCTGTCGCCCCTATATAGTGAAACTAGCTAGACCCCCTAGAGGAGGAAAGAGCACCCCTTCCAGACCCCTCACAACCTCCATGGGAGAGGAAAAACAAAGACAGAAGCTTAGTCGAAAGTGGCATCATAGCCGTCCAGAGTGAGGCCCAATATCAACCCCTCAGTCACGATCCAGTGGGCCGTCTCCTCCCGCCGCCCCCCCCCCGCCATCCCGACCACGATCCCCAGACAGAGTATCCAGCCAGTCCCCGGCTGCTTCGGGACGATCAAAAAAGTGCGTGCGACCATCCACCTCTACTCGCAGCTTGGCCGGGAAGAGCATGGCATATTTTAGGTTCATGTCCCGAAGTCGGCGCTTGACGCCCAGGAAACTCAGTCTCTGCTTTTGGACCGCTTGGGTAAAATCAGGGTAAAAGTTCACCTCCATATTTTCCATCTTAATCGGCCCTTGCAGTCTAGAGGCTTGCAAGATCGCGTCCCTGTCCCGAAAGTTAAAAATCCGGGCAATGAGAGGTCGCGGAGGGGCTCCGACCTTCGGCCTTCCCCCGGGAACTCTGTGGGCCCTCTCCACGGCAAACATTTTACTCAGTCCCCGAGGCTGGAGATGGGTAGCGATCAGGTCTTCCACAAATAGATCCGCCGCCGCTTCCTCCCGTCCCTCGGGCACCCCGATGATGCGGATGTTGTTCCTCCGGGCCCGACTCTCGGAATCCTCAAGGCGCCGATCCATAAGCGCACTCGCCTGACGAAGTCGGCGCACCTCCGTTTGCAGGGCCGCCACCTCAGTCGTGAGGCCCGACGCGGTGTGGGCCAAAGAATCAACCCGGTCGTTGGTCTTAGAGAGATCAGCCCTCACCAGGCCAACATCCACGAGGACCGCGTCGATCTTATGTGCCAGGGTATCGAACCGCTGGCCCACCGAGGCCTTCATCTCGGCAATGGCGCCCATGACGTCTTGCAGAGTCAGATCCGTGGGCAAGTCCGGAGCATCAGAAGGGCCCTCAGAGGACTTGTGTGGTCCGCCGGGAGATCCCCTCTGAAGGGTATAGCGGTCCATGATGTTGGCCTGGTGCACGGCGCCACGCCGGGTCGACTTGGTCTTTGATCGATCTCCATCTTGTTTCGTGGCCATCGCCACCGTTCTCACACTCGCACCAGCGACGCCGTAGAGGGCAGGCAATCGGGGCCACAAGCTCCGAGGGGGGCCACTCCAGATCGGCGGGGTGGGTCACGGCAGGCAGGCAGGGTCCCCCAGCGAGGTCACACCAACGCAAAGAGCTCCGAGATCTCACTCGCAGAGAAGGCGAGGGGGTGCGAAAGTGAAAGCGAAAGTGTGGGGTACGCAACCCACCAGGCCCAGCCCGCCGTTGTTGTTCACTTTGCCACCAGGTCACCCCCCAGCGCAAATCCGGGGTCCGGCGAGGAGAAGGCCGCAAACTTCAATCGGTGCTCACTCCGGCACCCGAGGTCCGATTTGAGAACGGGAAACGGGTACCACCTCAGCTCAGGCTCACCAACACAGTCCCCTCAACCGAGGCAGGATAAATACAGGATAAATGTAGGAGGTTGCGGAGGTCCTCGGGAGCCTCGCACCTACGCGGCCATCTTGGTTGCGCGCTAGGCTCCTCCTCCAGAACGCTTTTACTATATTCGATCGAAGCAGGACATTAGAACCCTCACACGAGCTTCCCACAGGAACCTCCTGTACTCGGCCCCACTGCACTCTCCTTCAGAAGGACACCCCCGCACATGCCATATCAATGCTCTATCGCACCACTCAAAACAAATGCGAATACGACCACCCCCTGGGTAGGGCTCGCTGGGAAGCGGAACTAGAATTTCCCATCACTGACGACCAGTGGTCCTATTGTTGTCAACAAACCGGGAAAATATCTGCTAATAGTAGATTACGCATCATTCATTACCGCTATCTTCACCGTCTCTATTACACTACCTCGCGCCTGATGCGCCTCCACCTTCGTGACGCTGACCGCTGCGATCGGTGTGGGAGCAGACTTCAGACACTTAGCCTGGGACTGTCCCCTCATTCGAAGCTACTGGATGGAAGTGTTGGGGGTGCTAGACCGCATGACTGGACTGCACATCCCTGATGACCCTCTGGTCACACTAGGTTATTTTTTGAAAATTCTTTTTATTGGCATTTGTTAATATAAGCGTACATACATCACATTCCGTATAGATGAGTACGTTTGCGTCTTATTTTGTGTAGATGCGGCCTGTGTTGTAGCAGGTCTTCGCCAGTAAGAAAAACTGGGGGGGAGAACTAAACTGGGAGGTGCCATGGGGTTCTTAGTGGTTGGGTCAGGCGTATGCTGTGAGTCCGCTAATGCCTACTCGATAGTGCAGCTGCCTCTCGCTTAGGAGGAGGTGGGTGCGCGGGCTGGTGTGGAGGGCCGTTTAGTATGTCAGGCAAGCGAGGGCGAACCCGACGGGTCTAGGGGTGGCGCGGAGAGTCGGGGAGGGGGATCCCCTGCCCTGGGAGCCTGTACAGAATGAGGCTGTGCGGTGTCGGGGGTATGTATGTCGGTGACCGGGTCCTTCGGGGTCTGGGATTGTCTGAATTGGTGCAATAGAAGAGCCCATTCTAGGGAGATTGGGACTTTGCGGATACCTTTAGCTTCTTCCTCACGTATTGCATCCTCCTCAGCTGCAGCCCATTTAAGAACCGCCCCCACCCATGCCGTAATCGGAGGACCCGACGGGGACCGCCAGTGCATGGCTATACAGCGTTTGACCAGCAGGTGGGCTAGGAAAACAAAGCGCATTGGTATTTTGTGTCGCTTCCTCCGTCCGAGTATGCCCAACGCGCAACCCTCCCAGGTAGTCAAGTGGGTCAGCCCGGTGAGATCTCTAAGCGTCGAGTGGATAGAGGTCCAGAACATGTGGGAAAAGGCTGCATCCCCCGCTTGACAACGAGGACAGAGGAAGGTCGTGTCGGGGTAGAAGCGTTGAAGGCGCGCTGGCGTTAGGTAGGCCCTATGTAGAATGTGAAACTGTATGTTCTTAAATCGGGCGTTCCTGGATACTTTTTGGGGGAATTCTATCGCTCTTTCCCACTCGCTATCATGAAATGGTCGTCCCGCTTCCTCCTCCCAGAGGGACCGTAGGGATGCTAGTAGTGGGGGTGTCAGTTCCCTAAGCGATTTGTACAACCATGTGGTAAGGTGGCGACCCAGTCCCATTCGTAATATTGTGTGGAGAACTGGGTGTGTGGGAGGTTCCCCCAATGTGAGGTCAGAATATGGTCGGTAGTGGCTGAGGAGTTGGCGGTGAAGCAGGAACTGGCCTGGGGGCAGGTCATAGTCGTCCATAAGCTGCCGGTACGACCGGAGCTGTCCCTCTTCAAACAGTATTTCTGCCTCGGCAATGTCTCTAGACGACCATTCCCGAAGCATGGCAGATGTGAAAAACCCCCCGTGTGTAGGCCAGCCGACTAGTGGTAGTAATGGTGTGTATGGGGGACAGTTTGGTGCCATGCGATGTATACGCTGAATTCACTTCCGGGCAATGTCTACTTGAAGGGGGTAGGTTCGCGTGGGGCGGGATCCCGGTATGAGTAGGCGACGCAACTCTGGTATGGGCATACGACCCGTGGCAGTACATGTTTCGAGTGTGTATCTGTCTGCCGTCCAATATGAAAGCCACTGGAGCTGCGCTGCCAGGAAGTAGGCTTCAAATGATAGCGCGCCAAGCCCCCCCTGTGTTGTGGGTAGTTTTAGCTTTGCTAGCGCGATCCTGTGCCGCCCCTTACCCCATATTAGAGAGCTAAGGAGTGTGTCTAAATCTTTGAAAAAGGAGCGGGGTGGGATTACTGGGAGATTGGTGAAGTAATATAAAAGCCACGGGACCAGTATCATCTTTGCAAGGGCTACCCGACCAATCGGGGCCAACAGGAGGCTCCGCCAGAACCCAATTGAGGATCGGATCCCGGCAAGTGCCCTACGATGGTTACCCTCAAAGATGTCGGCTGGGGAATGGTATAAACGAATCCCGAGGTATCGAGGGCCCTCTGCCGCCCAATGCATTTTCCGGTCACCGATCCAGATATCCTGGGAGAAGGCGTCTGGATGGAGGGGGTACACCATCGACTTGTCCCAATTCACTTTCAAGCCTGAGGCCTCCGTGAACTCCATCAGGGCGGTCTCGAGTATGGTGAGATCCGCTGTTACATCCCGTATGTATATGAGGAGGTCGTCTGCGTACATGGATACGCAGTGCGTGACGTCCGCTAGTGGAATACCCCAGGCTTGCCCGTCCCGGCGGAGCCGGATAGCTAAGGGTTCCACTGCAAGCGCGAATAATAAGGGCGAGAGGGGGCACCCTTGTCGTGTGCCCCTGTGTATTGTGAATTCCGGGGAGATGTAGCGACCAAGGCGGACCCGGGATGTAAGGTTGGTGTAGAGCAGGCGAGTGTAGGCTATGAGTGGGGGGCCTAGTCCCACCCGTCCGAGGACGGCAAAGAGGAACTGCCATGTTAGGGTGTCAAACGCCTTCTCAAGGTCCAAGATTAGACACGCCGCCAGAGGGAATCGATCGCCAATCTGATCCTGGATGTGAAAGAGGCGCCGGAGATTGTGTGAGTATTTCTCCCCGGGACAAAACCGCATTGGTCAGGATGCACCAACGGGCGTATAATTTGTGAGTATCTATCCGCTAAGATTTTCCCCAGGATTTTGCAGTCGGCCGTGAGTAGTGTGATGGGGCGATAGGAGGCTAGGAGTTGGTGGTCCCGGTCGGGTTTCGGGAATGTCACAATCACCGACGCTCTCATGGAGCTAGGCAGTTCGCCGATTCTGAGCGCCGAGTCCAGCACTGTTGATAAGCAAGGAGTCAACTGAGGGGCAAAGGTGGCGTAGTATTCGAGTGGAAACCCATCAAGGCCTGGGGCCTTACCACGGGCCAGTGCTCGTACAGCGCTTGTAATCTCAGTGGTTTGTATCTTTGCGTCCAACCCCTTTTTGTCCTCAGCAGAGATCTGGGGGAGGGGGAGAGGGTCTAGTAAGTGGTCGACGGCCCCCGGATCGAGGGATAAGGGGACAGTGTAGACTGCTGAGTAATGTTGATAGAATGCCTGGAGGATCTCATCCTGAAATTGTACCAGGGTGCCCTGGGGATTTATAATTGCGGTGATAGGCCGAACTTCAGTATCTTGGTTAGCGAGCCATGCCAGGAGTGTGCCCGTTTTATCACGGTCCTTGTGCATTCGGGTTGCATAAGCCCGAAAATTGTGACGCCGAAGGTCCATGCACGCTGCTTGATATTCTGATTTGGCGTGGGCGACTTGGGTCGCCGTTCCTACCGACTGGTCCGCGGCCTTAGTGGCCGCGGCCAGTCGCTGTTCCGCCTTCTCAAGGGCCTGCTCCAAGGTATGTCTTACCCCGACTCTCTGTTGAATACATTCCCCGCGGGCTACCACCTTGAAGCCGTCCCACTCGACCAGGGTTGACGATGCGGTCCCCGTATTATGAGTAAAGGAGTCTTGAATGCTGTGTTGGTGTTCGTGTGTAAAAACCTGGTCTGTGAGGCAATCCCGCGATAATCGCCATGTGGGGACAGGGGGGTGCAGGGGTCTCCACTGGAGGCTGAGAAGATGTGCATCGTGGTCTGAAACGACTCTGCCCAGATAATCCGAGTGGCATATTTGCGGGAGAAGCGTTACGGGGCATAAGAATCGGTCAAGCCGGACTCGCAGGTTGTGAGGGATGGAGTGGAAAGAGTAAATTCGGGCCTGGGGGTGGTGCAGTCTCCATGCGTCTGTGAGTGACCAGTGTGCGACCCATGCTTTGAATCGTTCAGTTTGTCTGTAGGTGGGGGATGAGTAGCCAGTGCTGTGTGTGGGTTGGGTGAGGTGCCCATTAGATAAATCATTTAGTGGTCTCCTAGAGATGCGCTGCGTCTGGGGGGAGTAGGCAGATGGGGAGCCTGGCCAATCGGATATTCTGTGGTGTGAAGCTCCATGGCGGAGTGGGACATGTATGAACCGGGGTATAAACAACGTGTGGGGGTGCGGGAAACTGTCCCAATACATAGGACTCATCGTTTAGGAAACGGTGTGTCCAAACTTCCTCCTGTAACACGAGGGGGGATAACTGCTCTATGTGATAGGGGGTGACGACATGCAAGTGCGAGGCCACCCGCTGAGTGGCCATGTAGAAGGAGCAATGCGCGTCATGTGCAGTGTGTCAGTCCCTATTTTTGAGACAATGGGTGTGAGGCGAACATTACATATAAGGATACAGTGTGGCAGTCTGTATGCCTGAGTTGCCTCAGGGCGAGCTAGGAGAGGTCAGTCCGTCCAGCAGTCCATCCGCAGTTTGTGGAGTGGCATGGGGAAGTGCCGCCAGGTCTGCCTCCGAGACGGTGCCATCGCTGTCATTTTCGCCTTCTGAGGAGAACAGGTGCGGGGGTCGATCTATGGGTTCCGAGGGTTGCGTGGAGCGCAGATCGATTGCTGCTTGCAGAGCTTCGCGTCCCTCGCATAATCTGTTCAAGATCGGGCAAGTCGTGGGAGCCGCTCGTTGTTCTTGACTCGATATTGCGGAGTTTCGTGGGGCGTTTCCGAGTGCGGAAAGTTTTGAGAGGCGAGCCCCGTTGGGGATGAGGATTGAGTGCCCGCGAGCAATGCTGATCTGCCCAGTCCTGTGCGGCTTCCGCGGATGTGAAGAAGAGGGAAGACCCGTTGTGGAGGATCTTGAGGCGGGCTGGGAAGAGCAGAGCATATTGAATCTTATTGTCCCGTAGTCTCCGCTTTACGTCCAGGAAGGATGATCTCTGCTGTTGTACTGCTCGGGCATAACCGGGGAAGATCATTATTTGGTTTTTTTCCACCCGTAGTGGCGCCACCAGTCGCGCCGCTCGGAGCACCGTATCTCGATCCCGGAAGTGTAGGAACTTAGCAAGGAGTGGCCGAGGAACCGCACCAGGCGGGGGTTTTCGGGCTGGCACTCGGTGAGCTCGCTCTATGGAGAAGAATGCTGCACGGTCTGATGTTGGGGTAAAGGATTTCAGCCATGTGTCCATATAGTCTATGGGGTTTCCACCCTCGACACCCTCCGGTAGTCCCAGCACTCGGATGTTGCAGCGTCTCGAGCGGCCTTCCAAGTCTTGTGCGTGCTCCTCCACCGCGGTTAGGCGAGTGAGGACCCCCTGGAGCGTCATCTGATGTTCCTTTAGCATTGGCTGTATTTCCTCTAGTGTCCGTTCCTCTGTGCGTACCCAGTCAGCTAATCTACGGTGATCATTGCGGAGAAGGTTGACGTCTGTCGCCAGGGTACCAAGGCGTTCCTCCATAGACAAACGGGATAGCTCGATGGCGGCGAGGACCTTATCCAGTTTATCCGAGATTGATAGATCTGTGGAGGGCGCGTACTGGGGGACCAGGTCGAGGTCTTTGGCATGTTCTCCGGGGCTGTTTCCGGGACTGCGTGGTGCTGCACGGGCCTTGATTTCCCCATCTTGACCCCTAGTGGGCTGGAAGGGCCGGTGCCGCCGGTCAGGTCTCAAGAGCCCTCAGTGGCGCCAGGGGTCTGCGAGAGGAGGAAGGTGCGGGTCCCCACGGTGGTGATGGACGGTGGGAGAGCGGCACCGGAGAACAGCAGCCCGGGCCGGTATTCTGGGTCTCCCTCCGCAGGCAGGGTACAGGAGTCACATATGTCAGACACGAGAAGCCACAGGCAAGGCGCTCCCAGTAGTAGGCCGCCCACACGGAGACCACATCTGCATCCGATGCTATGGGTGGGAAATCACTTGCGACGTCCCCGTGGATTAGGGGGCGCACTCCACAGGATTTGATAGCTATCTTCACGGTTTCCGCGCAGACCAAGCCCCCTTCAGGAGCCCACAGCAGAGGCGAGACCCCCGCAGTCCTTGAGTATGTAGTCGACGAGGTGCTGTTGTGAGTGGTGGGGGAGCTCGGGCTCACGTCGCACCCCCCCAGAGTCTCTGTCCTCTCCGTGTTTCCCCGTGTGTCCACCGCGCCCGGTATCTGGGGCGCCCCTTTCAGGGTGTTGGGCTTGTCGCCACCTCGCGCTGGCGCGGCCTGTCGCGCCGGCCTTTGCGGGGCCCCCCGGGGCACCAGGGGGCTCTCAATCGGTCCGCTGTGGGTAGGCAGTGGGTGGGTCAGTTGGGGGCGTATCGACCCTCTCGGATGCCGCTGGGGGGCTGTCGCTGTGGGGGCCACGGAGGTAGAGGCCTCACCGGTGGTGCATGGAAGGGTCCGGTGTCCTCCGGGCGGCCATGTTAGAGTCAGGCAGGCTCTGCGTGAAAGGGTCGAAGGACCTCCAGGTCGCGCCGCTCCCGCCGAAACCCAATGCTTCCCCTCGGTCTCCCCAGGAGTCGGCTGTGAGAGGTACCTGGAGCGTTCGATGGCAACGCCGGGTGTAGGAGAGTAGGGTCTGCTTTCTATGTTCACCCCCACTTTTTGCTTTTGCTTCACTGGTTTTCGACTTAGATGTGGCTGTGGGCCTGCCAATCAGACCCACAGCCCAGCTTTTCTCTCTCTAAATTCATACTATGTACTTTAGGTGCATAACCCAATTGGTAAGGATCACCTTATTGGCCCCTGTATAGTGTACCTTAGGTACCCAGGGCATAGATGTACCCTAGGCCTACCAGGGGCTGCAGCATGTATTGTGCCACCCCTGGCCTGGCCTTCCATTATGACACAACTGGCTGATCAATCAGCTGGGGCAAGGTCGTGTAATCACCCCTTGCTTAGGTGTAGTATTCCTATACCTACCTTATATATAGACACATGTGTACCTATCGGCCACTCCTATGGCAGGCCTTAACAATCCTGGAGGCAGAGTGCTTGGTAACATGTGAGATGGTACTCTAGCATGAGCTGAGCCTGTCTGCAGCTTTCGGAACCATGTCCTTATAGCTGTTCTATGATATAGCCTACCATATACTCTTAAAGTGCCTTATAATCTTAAACGGTTATGGTAACTATGGTTTGGCTTTATCAAAACATGTCGTGTAAGGAGTCTAACACTTTGGAATAATACCCCCATACCATTTTTGGCAATGAGGATATTATTCCTCACTTCTAGAGGGAGAAGACATGTTGAAACCTACTTACCCGGTTAAAGTTAACCCGAGCCCCAGCATCACAAAATGGATGCTGCTGCCACAGACACAAGTCTGACCTCCTGCTGCTGGGAGTCCTTCCAGCGAGGGAGGCTTGGACAATAGGTTTCCTGCCTTGGGAGGTGCGAGCACCACCCCAGACAGGACTTAGTGTATTCGGGCAGGGAGGGATGAAAGAAACTAGACACTGCCTGGGGCACACAAGGTGTCCCATGCATAGTCCAGTTCAAACCGGTGCTGGGGCACTCCAGCCCCAGCTCTGGCGCGAAACTGGACAAAGGAAAGGGGGTGTAACCACTCCCCTTCCTGGTCCCACCCATAGGAGGGACCTTGCAGGTAGCCCAGCCCACTAGCCCAGTATATCAGTAGGTAGCTGAGCCCTGCAAAATTAGATTATCCTGAATCTGCAACTTGAACAGAAACTCTGGACCTTCGACATTCGACCTCAGGAAGAAGACTGAAGAAATCTCCCTTGTGGCCAAGGAGTGACCACCCTGGGCAACCAGGCACCATCCAGCGACCGTTGCTTGCTTTGCGACTGATCCTACGAGGGACGACTGCAGAGACTGACCAGCGCCGAGACTTCCAGACACCTCTGACCCAGATCCACATCTGCAGCGAAGCGGAGACCCGTGGAGGCGACGAGGGACGTGGCACCGGCGACTTGGGAAAAGTGGCTAGTAACTGACTAGCGCGACTTCTGAGGCTTCCTCGAGGCTGTGCTTGGGGAATTGAGAAGCCCCCATCCCGAGCACCATCTGCAAAGAAGATCAGCTCCCCACACTTCACGTGTTCTGCGTGGGGCCCTTCTGCACCTGAGTTGCTCGACGTGTTGTCCGGTTGCTGGCCTGTTGGCTAGTGACCTCTGCGACGACAAACCTTTGATTTCATCTTGCTGGTCCGGCTCCTTCAGACTGGCACTCACTCCTCTGTGAAAGAGAAGCACCCCAGATCTTCCTGGTCTGCACCAGAAGCAAGTCCTCCATCCTGCGTGGGTTCCGCTTGCCAAGGCTTGTTGGGGCCTAACTCCACATCGACGCCGCCGACAGCAAGAGCCTTCGTGGGACAGCTCGTCTCCTGGTCCTGGTCGTCCTCGACGTCTCCTGGTACCCGTGGCTGCTGCGACAAGCTTCACCTCTTCACCTGCATCTGCACGACATCGCCTGGTTCCTTCCCGGCTCCTGGCTGGTGACCTAGACTCTGTCCCTTCTGCTTGCAGGTATCCTTCCTTCTTGATTCCATCCTTGGGATCCACCGGACACTCTTCACTGACTGCCTGTCAACAACTTTCCTTCAGGCATCCATAGGAGTCAACGACGAAACCCGACGCAAGTTCACACCTATGCACCCGCAGCCCGTGGGCTAGGTAACTTGAGTACTCCGGTGCTCACAAGGGTATTGACTATCCTAGGGTCTAGTTTCCAAGTCTCGAACTCCTAGCTATCCCAGAAGTGTCCTAAAACTGTTAATTTCTAATAACTACTATTTCTATCGACTTTTACGCATTACGCGTGAGTGTTTCCACTCTGCACCTGAATCCCGTGGGCCTCCCACTTCCTAACCTTTGGTAGTATAGTGTAGCCCCAGCGATTCCCTAGGCCTATCCTGTGTTTGTGACAGTGGTTCTTATACCACTTACTTAGTTGTTGTAGTAACTTTATTTCGGTCAACAGACCATAAAAAGTACAGAAGCATAAAAAGAAACAACAAAAAGACATTTAAAATAATTAGGTTAAAAAGTTCTGCCTAATACGCCACATATACAACAAATAGCGAGAAACAGCAAACACAATGGGAGGATGAGTGTCATAAGTCAATATCCTGCAACCCTGTGTGTAGTGCAAAAATCCCAGATTCCTACAAATAGGAATAAACCAGCGTTTTCTGGATACAGAATAGGCAGGACAAAAAAAAAAAACATGAGAAATATTCTCAGTATGGTAGGTGCATGCAGGGCAAACTAGAGTGTTTGATTTAGTCCACTTAGAGGTAAAAGATCTTATGTGAAGAGTGCCATAGCGCAGCTGAATATACAGCTTACGGGCAGCTGGAGGTTCAATTAAGTCCATGAAATCCTCGGCCCTAGGCTCTGTTTTTATTTGAAGGAACTCAGATGATAACCTACCCAAGGAAGATGAACTCATTAACGTCTGAAGATTTAACGTGTGGATGAGAGAGAGGAGTGTCTTCCTAGATATCCCAGCACAATTGGTCTCCGGCGTGTCCCATAGTCCAGGGAAACCAAGCCGAGTACAAACTGCACTGATATGCCTAAGCCAAGGGATCACTTTGGATCTAAGGATAGGCCAAATCTCAAAGAATTCAGCTCTATAGTCGGCCAGTTCAGGAACAGACCACAGCCTCTTCCAGTACATAATTGGTCTAGCGCCTATTATCTCCTCTATTGGGGTTAACCCATGATCGAATCTAAGAGGGATCAGCGGTGTACTAGGCGGTAGACCAATTAAGTTTCTGGCAAAAGACTGCTCCACCCTTTTAAGATCAAGAGTCTGGGTCTGCATATGCCCCCAAAGTTCAGCCCCATAGATTGCTGACATTCTCGCTTGACGACTGTATATTGTAAGTGCAGGGGAAACCGGCCTAAATGTAGATTTCTTAAAAACTTTAATTAGTCCCCCTGCTAGCTGAGTGAGCCTAAGCGATGATCTAGCAATATGTTTATGCCAATCAAATTTCTCTGTGAGGGCAACACCCAAATATATGAACGTTTTGACCCTTTCCAAGGGGCTACCAAAAAGCACAGGATTAGGGCGAGTGCGTTTTGGGGGGTTGAAAATCATAAACTTTGTTTTTCCTATATTGATTTCCAACCCCCGGAGATGGCAAAACTCTACAAAACCATCAAGGGTTTTTTGAATGCCCGATGATGTTCTAGACAACAAGAGTGTGTCGTCCGCGAACATCAGAGCGGGCACTCTACCTGTGGCCAATCTAGGGGCATCAATATTGGGTACACCGTTCAAATATTCAATAAGGCCGTTAATATAAAGGCTAAAAAGGGTAGGTGCCAAGACGCACCCTTGGCGAACTCCTTTCGTAACTGGAAATTGGTCTGTGAGTTCTCCGTTCCTTCCAGACATAACCTGTGCAAAATTGTTTAGGTGTAGTCTTGAGAGAATGGCTAACAAATAGGGCGGGAGACCCATCTCCGCAAGGACTTTCTAGAGTTTCCCACGTGGGACCAGGTCAAAAGCCGCCCGCAGGTCCACAAATACAAGGTAGAGGCTGCCACCCTCCACCTTAGCTGTTTTCCAGTACCAGAAATACCAGACCTGAATCCTGCCTGGAGCGTAGATAGTATCCCCTTTTCCTCGATCCACCCGAGGATCCTATCCAAAATAACCCTCCCCATCAGTTTTTGTGATGTATCAATTAAGCTGATGGGTCTATAGTTTAAGGGGATTAAAGGGCAACCCTTTTTAAGAATCGGCACAATTTCGGCTCCTAGCCAAGTAGGCGGCAGGTCGTCGCCCAGCAAAATGCCGTTAAATAAGGTGACTAAATAAGGAGCCCAGATTTTTGGTTGTGTCCCAAAGAGGTCCCCAGGCAGTTTATCCAGACCGGGAGCTTTTTCTGGGAGCAGATTTCCTAAAGCGATCTCAACCTCACGCAAAGTGATTAATTCATCTAGTAAGGGGCGTTGGCTAACAACAGTTAATCGGGCAGATTCTTCAAGTACATTAGCACTATGGAGTTGCTGAGGTTCAGTGACATTGAAAACCATATCACCACACTCAGAAGTGCCATAAAGGGCACAGAAATGGCGTTCCCATACGGAGGGGGCAATGTTAGGGGCAGGGGCCAGACTATGGCCACTAAGTCCAGAAGCTAATATAGTCCAAAATAGTTTAGAGTTATTGTTACCAAGTGCAGAGCCCAGATTCTCCCACTTAGCAACTTCCCAATCCTTTTTGGCGTCACTAAGCGCCTTCTTATACGCAGAACGATGTAGCTTAATGGCTTCCCTATTACTAGTTTTTAAGGCTCTAAAAAGAGCCTTCCTGGTGGCCCGACAGAAAGCGTTGTACCACTGAGGGGACGAAGTCCGTGGACGATTGGCCCTTCTCTCAGGGCAAAGAATATCCTTAATTGCTGCTACCAAGTTGACATGGATTTCTGATGCCCTGCCTAGATGTCCAACTTTTCCCATTTCTTCAATAAAGGGGATAATGATCTTATATAAGGCAGCTAGCTTAGGATCGGACATCTGGAAGTCTAGCCATTTAACTCTTCGTCTGCAGTTTGATATAGTTAAAGGTACAGTGGCAGAGTGTTCAGCCAAAGTTTGGCATTTGAGCCCAAAGCTCCCTATCCTAAGTGAGAGTACCAGGGCATTATGGTCCCTATCATTTCTTTCAATAACTCTGAATTCATGCGCCTTGTCCCAGTGCCTAGCCTCTAAGAAGATGTAGTCAATTATCGAGGACTGGTTATGCCGATTAAATGTTACATTCCCCGGTCTGTCAGGTTCCACCCTCCCGTTGCAGGCTCGTAGTGAGGTTGTAAGCACAAATGACTGCAGTTGTAGAACTAACGGGGTCCAAACCTTGACCGAAGGGGTCAATGGATGGGGAACCGCCCACAGTAAATCAACATCATCTGGGCCACCCATGGTCGAGTCCATGAGTGGCTCGAAATGACAGTTGAAATCACCGCCCACGATTAACACAGTAGAGGGATCCATTGTCTGGGTAAGGGTCAACAGAGTATCAATGGCCTCTGAAACAAGACCCCGCCTAACTGGCCTTGAGTATACATTAAACAGGGCGATATTTTGCCCATTTAGTGTGGTCAACAGAACACACTGAACGTCCTGCGAATTAGTACTTATTTGTGATGCAGTTACTCCCAAGTGCGTACCAACCCATATAGACAGACCCCCTGCAGGTCTCCCCCTCTCACCCTTGCTGGCCACGATATCAAATGTAGCAAATCCCTGAGCTTGACTACTTTTTAATGCCCAGGTTTCTTGTAGCATACAAATGTCGTGGAGGGCCATAAAAGAGCCCCATTCAGGAAAGGGCAATTTGCTCTTAAGGCCCGCCACGTTCCAAGAAAGAATTTTTACATGGCTAGTCAATAGATCTTGGTTAGCTTGGTCATGGGGCAGAGAACCACAAGGGTCGTTAATCATATCAGATCCCTCTTCTGGTGCAGAGACATGCTCAAGAGGCAATGCATATTGGTCGAGAAAAGGTGAAGCTGTTCCAGAGAGAGTAGATTGTTGCAGGGAGAAAGTCTGCGGTAGGGAAGTCGGCTCGATATTCTCAGCCTGTTGCTCCATAATAATAGGCCTACTAGTTAGAAATCCCCCCTGTCAATCGCAATCATCGAAGCCTGAAAGGGCATCGGATCTATTTGCGACTTCCAGCGGGGTAAATGGTGGCCAATAGTCTATCCCCCTAGAACCATTTCGGTGGCTCCCAAAAGGCACAGTGGCCCAATCGGATACACTTTCACAAGCCACAGGGATGGACGCATGGATAAAGTGCTGGTTATCAGAGGGTATGGCTAATACTGATTGATGTGTCTGCATTCGAGCCGGGGCCCTAGGGTACGCCCTGTGGGAGACTGAGGATCTTGGATAGAAATATGTCAATTCGCAAGGCATAATGGACCCGCTAATTTTGCCCCAAGTATAGTCAAGGATATGAGTAACAACTCTGGGATCTCTAAAGTTAATAATGATTAGATCCCCCTCAATATCCTTAGCTCTACGTCCCAATCAGGGGAGTCGCCGAACGTGCAATATCTCCCCATTAACATTGGAGGGAAGAGGCCTGTTTAGGGTAAGCCAGTGCATAGTTTTTATTTTTGAGCTCAAAAAACTCTTCCTTTTTGCCCTTTTCCAGTAACGGAACTTTCGTAAGCACTACCACGTAAGGGACCGCTTCTGGGGGTAAATCAACTTGATGCCTTAAGTGGTCCACTGCCTTGGCTAAAAAGAGTACCTCCCCTCACATTTTGGATATTTCCTGAAGTAGATTCTAACGCTCCCCTTGTCACTTCACCCAAATCATTTTGCACTGGTTGATGTTGGGCTGTATTGGGAGATATAACCATAGATTGACTGCCGGAGATAACCTTACCATTTTTCCTAATGGGAATGGAGGATGACACTGGTACAACAGGGGGAGGCAACACTAAATGTGCAAGATCTTTAGGTGCCCCCACGTCTTCAGTGATAGCCAATTCAAGGTCCCCCAAGCGTTGCTCCATCTTTTTTAATCTTTCCATTATAGGTAGAACGAATGACTTTAATAGTCGTTCGATACTCTCTAGAGGGGCAACGTGCAAACCTTCATTAGTCGAACAATATGGGGAGCTAGTTGGGTCAGGGGAGGGGGATGCCAATGGAGTGATAGTGCTTGTGTCCATGAGGGCCGCTGTAGATGAAATAAGTGGTACACTGGACTTTGGCATAGATACAATATCTAGAGTAGGCCTTGATCCCTTGCCAAAGTCAGAGTGATTAATCTTATTCCTTTGGAGGTCACCTGCCCTCTTTCTTCTTTTAGTAGGAGGGGGTCTTTGAACTTTGGACACAACTACCCTTCCAACCTTCTTTTTAGTAGCCTTAACCTCTGGTTGAGAGGAAACCGTGATCATATCAGTTTCCTTGATAGAAATACTAGAGGAAGATAAGTTGATGGAGACATGCAAATTATTAGGTTTTTCGGGTGAAAAGGGGGTGTCTCGAAGCAATATGGGAACATTATCAATGGCTAATGACTCCTGAGTAATAGTGAGAGGACTAGGCTCGGAAGGAGTAGTATAAAGCAAGATGTCCGTGAGTAATCTATTTTTCATACATTCTATGGAACCACGTCGCTCAGCCCTACATTCAGCTAATACAGTCTCCTTCACATTAGCCACAACAGCCCTGGAGAAGTAGTCATCCAATGTACCCTTGTTTTTACCTCCTACAGTTGTGGGTGGATTTTTAGACAAAGTCTCGGCCATAATTAACAAAGCAGTAGAATGTATCAGTACTCACAATGGCCTCCAATGGTTGGTAAAGTTAATGGATTGCCCCGGTCCGGTCTCCTCGTGCCTCTGAGGGCCACAGAGGGCCCGCTCTTTGCCCGGTCTTCGCCCCGGGATTCCGTCCCGCTCGCGTTCCGCTAACGCGAAAGTAGCGTGCGTCCCTTAAATACGAGTGAGTGGGAGGGAAGAGGCACCAGCTGCGCTCGGGATCAGCAGAGCGCGAGGCAGGCTGGTCCTCGCAGTCCCGCCCGGCCGTCACAAGGTCCGTAGACTGTAGTCTCCCCCAGCAGAATTCCGTAAAGTGGTAGAAATGTAGCACCAGTGTTCCTGCCTTGGTCCGGTTTTTAAATGCGGCGAGCGGCTCCCGCGAAGCGGGGGCCGCGAGACGTAATTGCAGTGCTGGGAGTGGTGGGAGGGAAGAGGCACCAGCTGCGCTCGGGATCAGCAGAGCGCTAGGCAGGCTGGTCCTCGCAGTCCCGCCCGGCCGTCACAAGGTCCGTAGACTGTAGTCTCCCCCAGCAGAATTTCGTAAAGTGGTAGAAATATGGCACCAGTGTTCCTGCCTTGGTCCGGCTTTTAAATGCGGCGAGCGGCTCCCGCGAAGTGGGGGCCGCAAGACATAATTGCAGTGCTGGGAGTGGTGGGAGGGAAGAGGCACCAGCTGCGCTCGGGATCAGCAGAGCGCTAGGCAGGCTGGTCCTCGCGGTCCCGCCCGGCCGTCCGTCACAAGGTCCGTAGACTGTAGTCTCCCCCGGCAGAATTCCGTAAAGTGGTAGAAATGTGGCACCAGTGTTCCTGCCTTGGTCCGTTTTTTAAATGCGGCGAGCGGCTCCCGCGAAGCGGGGGCCGCGAGACGTAATTGCAGTGCTGGGAGTGGTGGGAGGGAAGAGGCACCAGCTGCGCGCTAAGCAGGCTGGTCCTCGCAGTCCCGCCCAGCCGTCACAAGGTCCGTAGACTGTAGTCTCCCCCAGCAGAATTCCGTAGAGTGGTAGAAATGTGTACTTAGTATATGGTTTGCGTGGCCCCTAGGGCCTAACTGTATTACTTACCTGTGTGACTTAATGTATGCTTAAATAAGACTGTGTTGTACTTACCTCGAATCTCATAAAGAGTGCTGAGGGTTTGACTAGAATAAATACATTCTATTTTTATATATATATCTGTTGTGGTGTCCTTTCATTTGGTATTCAAGGGATTACAAATGGTATCACAGCTGGCTTCACATGCCATACAGAGTTAAGCCTAAGACTGCTCTTGTCCATGCTACCACTAGGATAGCTGGTCTATAAGGTTGACTTTACAACCAATCACCATAAGGGTTGTTTGGACTGATACAGGGTGTACACTAGAATTAGTGACATCATATATCAGGCCAACTTCTCACACCGGGGTCCACTCCCGGCTGGCACACAGCGTTCAAGATGGCGGGTCAGCTAGGGGCGTCGATGCTCATCCGCTTCGCGGCGTTCCGCACCGTTCTCCTCGGGTCCGCTCCCGGCTCACACCGCTCGGGTATCGGTGCAGGTAAAGTGCGATGTGCTGCCGTCCTCGGAGACTCCCCCTGCACCGTCTCACTCAAGGGAGCCCCGGCGCCATCTTAGGTCTCTGGTTGCGGCGCCAGCGGCTTCGTCCGGGTGAAGTCTCGTTCCTGAGGCTAAAGACTCGCTCAGGCGTCCACTGGTACCGCACCGCCGTGCAGACACATTCTGGTGCTCCCTGGGCCGCCGAGCACCCGCAGCGACGCTCTGTAGTGCTTCGGAGAGGCGCCCAACGCGGAGCCTCAGCAATGCATGGCCGCCATCGTGGCTTGCTTAGCCACGCCCCCCCCCACGCTACTAGGTTATACCGAGGCGCTGGCCGCTTCCCTGAGAAAATACATCTCTCTGGCACTACTGCTCGCCAAACGAAGGGTGGCCTGCAGGTGGGGAAGCGGAAGAGCGCCTAAATTCAAAGTGTGGCTGAATGATTTAGTCTACTGTCAAGAACAGCTCACCATCTACGCCGAACTCCTCCCACCATCTTCCCGCCCTGAGACATCTGGGACCCCCTTCAGTCATATGTCTTGGAGCAGGCCACCACTGCCGACACAGACGCAGTCCCCTCACCGACCACTTGACATGGCCCTGGTGCGTCGAATGTTACATACCATCACGTCCTGATATGGCCCAGCAGATTGTAGTAACAGCGGTCAAACCTGTACGACTCGGGTCCCACGTGACACACTGCTCAGATTGACTCATGTATTGTGTTGCCGGTCAATTTGTAATATCAATTTACAATAAGTGAAACTGTTTGTGAATGCTGAACTTTTTACTGAAATGCCAATAAAAAAAACAACCAAAAAACTCGATCCCAGAGTTCCTAATTTCAACACAACCAAGATGGTGAAATCCTTCTTTTCGTGTCCACTTCAGGTAGTCCAGCTTAGGGGTGTGATTAGCCTGACAGTGCCTCCTGACTATGGCATTTCCCAGATTATCCTGATGCCAAATAGGCCTCCTGGCATTCACCAGGAGGCCCGGGTTGCATATCAAGGGCGGTAGATGCTTTGAAATCTCTGGCCTTGTTCTAACCTCACTAGCCATACTTCTGGAGGAGGTGTGAAACCCTTCCCCCAGACCAGGCATTCTTTGACCTCTAAGAGTGTGAGCTCTCACTGGCAGGGGGTCAGAAACGCGTCTGTGGTGGCAGGCTGGAAGAGTCTGGTCAGCCAGCACACTATGAGCGTAGTAAACTTTCTGGGGGTACCTCTGTGTTTTCCTCTGTGTGCATGTCATAATAAACCTAGTACTGGCATCAGTACAGATGTATTACTACAAGGTGTTTGATACCAAACACCAGTATTTTAAGTGTAGCAGTCATGTAGCTTGGTAAATCGTGACGACCAGTGAACGGCTTCCCTGTGCACTTGCAGTATCTGGGGGCACATCTGCTCATGAATATTTGTACTCACATTCTATAATGCACCCTGCCTTAGGTTTTTAAGGCCTGCTGTATGGGTGACTTACATATAGTACAGGCAGTGCCCTTTGCCATGTCATGTTTTCAGAATGGTTTGCACCATATTACACAGCCTGCAATAGGAGTCTGCATGTAATTTGTGTGTGGGTCCTTTAGGGTGGCATAAGACATGCTGTAGCCCTTAGGGACCCTGTTTAGAACCCATGACCCAGGTACCAGGGGTACCATTTACTCAGGACTTGTAGGGGTGCTAAAGACCTTGTCAATTGGATTACAATTGGACTTTAACTTGTTTAGGGGGAAGAGCACTGGTGTCTGGTTAGCAGACCACCGTGCACAGAGTTGTAAACCAGCATCTAGCAGTCAAAAATGGGGCTAAAAGTGGGGAGACAACTGCAACAAAATACCAATTTCCTACAGTGATTACAAAATAATTAGAGGAGAGGGGAACCGTGGAAGCGTTTTTCCAAGCTTCTACTTAATAGTAAATAAAAATTATTTTGTTATGTTGGATCAAATATAAAAATGATGAATTAACTTGATTACAGTTGAAACAAGTTTAATATGATGTGGAAGTTTGCTTATTAATTTTATTTAGTTGTGCCATATTAGTGTGAAAACTCCCTCTTGGATAATATGGATGTTGTTTCTGTCATTCACTCACGTATTCACCCCTTCCCATCATGTCATCCTGCAGAACTTGTCTCCCAACAGGCTCCACAGAGCAAAGACAGCTGATGTAATTGTTTATTTCTACAGTTATGAATACAAAGCTTTCAATACATTTTCTAGTTTTCCTGATGTGTTGCAAGGTTTTCTGCCGTAGTTTCAATGTGTAGATGGGTCCTATTTATTTGTGTTAAAATTTGTTTGCTATTCTTGGCCGCATGGGTTTTAGCCCGCTTTTCATTAATCTTATCCGCTTGTTATACACTAAGCCAACAGCTCGGATACGGGCGAATGGCCTCATGTCGGAGCCCTTCCCTATTTCACGAGGCACACGGCAGGGCTGTCCTCTGTCTCCTATGCTATTCGCGTTTGCGATGGAACCTCTAGCTGCGCGTATCAGGCAGCACCACACGGCCAGGGGGATCGGGTTTAGCACCAGAAGTCTTCTCATCTCGTTATATGCGGACGACGTAACGCTATACATTACTGATCCCGCGGTCAACCTCGACCCCCCTATTGTGAGAGTTCATTAGATTTGGAGGGTTGTCTGGTGTCTCCATAAATTGGGCTAAGTCAGTTGTGTTTTCTTTGACAGACAACACTACTACGATAAATTCTGAGTTTCCTTTGAAATGGGTGGAGGACGCGGTCAAGTACTTGGGCATCTGGCTTAGCCGGAATGTACAGGAGATATGGAATTTGAACTACAGACGTGCCATTACTTGGTTGGAGGAGAAAGTTGCACTCTGGTCGGGGCTACCGTTATCTATAGCACGAAAATCGCGCTAGATAAAATGGTAGTAATACCGAAATTTCTTTATTTATTCACCAACATCCCAATTCCCCTCACACATGCCTTCTTTCGGTCCCTCACATCACTGCTGGTGTCCCTAGTTTGGGCTGGCGGGCAGGCTCGAGTTCCTGGGATTTGCGGACGCTTCCACTGTGCCAGGGAGGGATGGGCGCCCCAGATATGCAACTATATGCCTGGTGTGCTCAGACTCAATTCCTTCACCACTGGGTACATCCAACACCCTTTCAGCCTCATGTAGCTGTAGAGACTGAAGCAACGGCGTCTGTTCCGCTCAATGTGGCACTGTACCGGCCCTACCGCCACACCCGAGAGGGCATAGATACCACGGAAACCTTACGCTGGGGGTGGAATGAACTGCGGAAGAGGGCGGGTGCTCCAATATTATATGCCGCCTCCATACCACTAGCACATAACCCTATGTTACCTAATGTCAGAGACGCGATAAGCAAAAATATGGCACAAAAGTTGAATTTGCGTACATTCGCAGACCTATACCCAGGGAACAAGTTTCAAACACCCCCGGTTGCGGAGGAGGGACAAACTGTGCCCTTTGCTGAAACTTTCCTATATCATAAACTATGGGCTCTTGTCGCGCCCTGCACAACAGTTTCCCGGAGCCCCCTCCTTTTCTGTCTGCGCTAGAAAATCTATTGAGTTCCCCTTTACCCCGGAAACTTGTCACACGACTATACACACACATGCAGAACATGGCACCTCTGCTGCGGCCTAGGGTATTGCAAGGTTGGAATGACTAGCTCCCCGAGCCGATTAATGAGGCCCAGTGGACGTATTGCTGCCGCCAACTCACGGAACTGCCCCCCAATTATGGGCTTCGCCTCATACATTTTAAATTCCTTCATCGTTTTTACAGAACACCTACAAGCCTGCACCGGGTTGAGGGACGATGAAAGCTGTTGGCGCTGTGGCTTCATTCCCACATCCTTTCTTCATATGGCATGGGAATGTCGAAACTCACGCCTTACTGGTCCGCAATATTTACACTGACTAGCCAAATTGTTGGTGCACAGGTGACCCCCACTCCGCTGCTGGGTTTGCTGAGCTATGTCAAGGACACACCAGTTAAGATACGTAAATTGCATGCACTGCTTCTACTTTTTGCCAAACGTCAAGTTGCCGTACACTGGGGGAGGAAAAGGGTGCCTCCCAATAAAGAGTGGATTAGAGATGTCACATATGGGCACTCCCAACTAACCACCTTCTGGGAGTTGATGCCTCCCACTTCACAACCTAGGGACATTTGGGAACCATTTCTCACGTGGGCCCGAGGGGGACACCTTGGGGGTTACGGAATCACACGTGGGCCTGGCGTGAAATGTTGTCTCTAACTATATCTACAGTTATATACTTGCACTACCTGTGATGAGGGAGGTTGTACCAGATTGTACCAGATATGTGTCTAAAATCCCCAGTATGTTTATGTTTTAATTGGCATTGTATTGGGGCGAACGCTTTCATACCTTTGGTCTGACATCAATGGGAAGGGCAAATGTTGTACAACGCTTGGGTTGTTTTGTATGTGAAGATTTACACCTGACTGTGTAACTCTAGCATGCTGGCTAGTTGTTTACGATGGTTTTTTTTGTATTTGTTTTTGAAAATGCAAATAAAAAGAATCCAATCAAGTGTCGAATGCATTCCCTATGGACTGCTGTGGTAGTACTGGGCCCTTCAGAGGAGTACCGTATCTACAATACTACGTGCCATAGCAGGCGCAAGGGAAAGGCAATATTGAAATAAGTCTGGGTAAAAAATATGTGCATTAAGAACCTGCGTTGGTAAAACGGACTGCCGGTGACCTGCTCCCTCCCCCCCAACAAAGTCCTCATAAACAATCCTAGAGCTCCCCGCCATTTATTGGGGAGACTGCGGTTTTATTGTGAACCCCGGACAGCACCACTGTTTTCTTTGTGAAACCACTCATGCATGCATGGAAATAGGATGGGCTAAAGGTGGGTTTAGAGCTCCCTGCAGTTCGTAGGTTTTAATCTCGGCAGCAGGGATTTAACTCTTCATCGTTTCGAAGTTGTTAAACGGAGTACCGCCAAATCGGGAAATCTACTGTGTCATTTACTATTCTTAGACAGAACAATACTCTGGTATGAAGAGGAAACCTTAGAGGTGGTAGCCATCTTTGTGATGACAAACTTAGGAACTCTGGGACAGGGTTATGCCCACTTCAGCTAGAGAAATGAAAAAAGCAGCGATAATGCACTCTGTAAATGTTAAACATATTATGTTATACTTTACACAAAATTATCAACATCGGTGTGCGCCTGCTGTGATGGTTTCACCGTACCACCAATTCACAGTGAACCGAATAAATAAGACTAGAGTCTTAAACAATAGGCGCACTACCCTAAAACTCAGAATGAGTGTATTAGGTTCAAATTGCAAAACAATATTCAAACATCAAAAAAGGAAAGCTTTTACATTGTTAAACCATATTAATCCATGGGTCCATAGATGTATCTCTTGAAATAAAAAAACATGCGGATTGTCTTCAAGTCCATGTTCACGATGCTTTATTCAGCAACTTCAACATGGTTGTGACAATTCTTAAAATGAAAGCTGTTCCCATACAAGGAAATTCATCACTCCCAATGCATTTCGGGTGAGCAAACACCCTTCGTCAGGGGAAATCTACAAACAAATACATATATGTCAAATAAACTCTGTCATTAAATTCTATGCACAAACTAATCTTAAACAATGTTGAACCATCCAGGATTGTCACAGTCTCCTGTAAGAACAACAGTTAATATGCCTGTAATATGATCTCATTCAATGTAGCCTTCATTTCACTCAGCTAAAATCGGGGAAAGATGTAGTGTAACGTGTCAGACCCAACCACCAACTGGTGTCGCGAACCTACAAAAGCCATACAGTGATATTGACAAAAAATCACCCGTGTCAATTATAATCAGAATTTAAAAATAAAAATAAAGCAAAAAGAGTAACAAACGACTAAATCACTTGGATTACCTCCAGTCTCTGGGATAAGGTCAAAAACAACCATCTGAACCAATATGCGCGTGCTACTCTTATGCTGTGAAACTAGGCAAGAGGATATAAATAGAGGCTAAACTCTTAGCTATAGAGAAGGAAAGAACTGAGATAGATCTGTGTTCCTGAGAAATTACATCAGTACCTGGTAGACCTATGTACATTTTCTCCTCAAGAGTTGGGGAAAAAGGCAGACTACTGGGTCAAAACAAGGGTAACCAAGACAACTCAAGGAGTTGCTAAGCCCTCCCAAGAGATAGATAGTGAATAGTCTAAAAATAAAGAAAAAAAGAGTCTTCTCAAAGCCTCCAAAAACCTGTTCAGGAGGGTGGGCCCTAGGCTAATACACAGTAAGGGTGGGTACCAGGGTAAAGACGAGATCCCAAGAAGGCTTCGTGCTTTAATTGCAAAGCCAATGGGCATCAAACTGGAGACCCTAGATGTCTTAACAAAAATAATTCTTCTAGTGCACCTGCAGTAAATGCAGCGGTAAGTCTCCAGATGGAATCCCAGGTGGGTCCTGACTTTGTCCAGTCTCAGAGGGTGGTTTAGATGTAGCACTGAGGGATACAGGTTCATTATGGTGACTGGAAAACTGGTATTCAAGGAAATTACCCGACTAGTGAGACATTCACAGTCGTCAAAGCTGATAATCAGTACATCCCATGGCAATAGTGGCCTTAGAATGGGGAGGGTTTACAGGCCAAAAGAAGGTGCAATATCTGTATAATGTCTGCTAGGCAATGATCTGGAGTCCTCAGCGTGGGCTGGGGTTGAAAGACCCATACAGCTATGCTGGGTATACCGGAATGGGTGTGGTTAAAAACAAGAGCACAGTGCAAAGCCCAGAGTGAAAATGAAGAGCTGGAGCCTGGAATAATGTCCAAACCTTCCAAGAGAAAAGGCAAGACTGAACAATCAGCTTCTGATCAGACAAGCTCAGGTTCCCTCTCCTCAAGGAGTCAACCTGTTAGCACCAGAGGGATCTGAGCTCCAGGAACTTGGGCCTTACATGGGCCTTGGACCTTTCCTGGAGGGTCCCCAAAGGAATGATCTGTGTCAGGGGGTGAGGGCCTGTCCCACACTTGAATGCCTGAGACAGCAGTGACGTTCGTGGAACCTATTGGGAGGAGGGACTCCCTCACACTGAGGTAGAGTCCTCAAAACAGGTGCCACTATTAGAGTGGTAGTGCCTCAGAATATTCCTGCTGGGGCTAGGGCCATCATTGGCATCTTTACTCAAGTGGGTTTTCCTAAGGAGGTAGTGTCAGACAAAGGTACAAACTTCATGTCTGGCTACCTGAAACACATTTGGGCAGAATGTGGAGTGACTTAAGTTCACCACCCCATATCACCCACAGACGACTGGTCTTGTTAAAAGTTTCAACAAGACCATGAACGGCATGATTGGTGGACACTTTGAAAAGCTCATGAGATGAGATCTCATACTAACACCATGCCTGCTAGTTGCCTAGAGCAGTGCCACAGAAGGGAGTAGGGTTTTCCCCCTCTGAACTTCTGTTAGGTCATCCTGTAAGAGGGCCATTGCTTCTAGTGAAGGAAGGCTGGGAGAGACCTTTCAAGAGCCTAAACAAGACATTGTGGACTATGTGCTAGGCCTCCATTCCAAGATGGCGGTCTACATGAAAAATGTATCCAAAAACCTTGAGACCAGCCAAGAGCTCCAGAAGCTCTGGTATGACCAAAAGGCTGCACTGAGGGAGTTTCGACCAGGGTAGAAGGTGTGGTTTTAGGAACCTGCTAGGTTCCTCCAGGACAAATGGTGCAGACCCTACCCTATCTTGGAGAGAAAAGGGGAGTCCTCTATCTAGTGGGCCTTGGCACTTGCAGAAACCACAAAATGCTCATCAATGTGAATTGCCTTCAACACCATCACAACAGGGCTGATGTGGCCATGCTGATGGTTACTGATCAGGAGGAAAAGAGCAAGCCTCTTCCTGACCTCCTCTCCAACAGTCCTAAAGATAGGTCAGTGGATGGAGTGGTCTTGTCAGACACCCTCTCTGCCCAACAGCAAGCTGACTGCAGACAGGTCATTGAGCAGTATGCGGAGTTCTTTTCCCTGGTCAGACCAACTGGTGTGTCCATATCGAGGACACTGGTGACAGTCTGCTTGTCAAAAGTAAACTTTATAGACACACTGACCAAGTAAGGGAAAGCATCAGAGCTACAGTTTGCAAGATGCTGGAGTTAAGGGCAATTGAGCCCTCTGAAAGTCCCTGGGCCAGCCTAGTGGTCTTAGTCCCCAAACCTCAGCCCCAGGGTGGAAACAAAGAGTTGAGGTTTAGTGTGGACTATAAGGGTCTCAACACTGTCAAAGACAAATGCACACCCTATCCCAAGGGCAGATGAACTAATTGACCGGCATGGGACAGCCAAATTCCTCAGTACATTTGAATTGTCATCAGAGTACTGGCAGTTTGGTCTGATCTCAGGAGCAAAAGAAAAACCTGCATTCTCAATTCTAGATGGGCATTTTCAGTTCACTGGCATGCCCTTTGGACTAAAGAACACCCCTGCTACCTTCCAAAGGTTGGTGAAGAAAGTCCTTGCTGGGTTGAAATCTTTTAGTGCAATACATCTTGACAATATTGCAGTCCATAGTTCTACCTGACAGGATCACCTGATCCACGTTGGTACGGTCCTTGAGGCTCTGTTAGATGCAGGCATCACTTTCAAGTTTCAAAGCAAGCAAGTGCCAGATGGGGCAGGGCTCTGTTGTATACTTGGGCTACCTTGTAGGTGAAGGTCAAGTTCAACCCTTCCAACCCAAGATCCAGACAATTGTGGACTGGGTAGCTCCAACTACCCAGACTCAAGTCAGGTCATTCCTTGGCTTGACTGGGTACTACAGGAAGCTTGTGAAGGGGTATGGGTCCATTGTGCCCCCCTTATAGAACTGCCCTCCAAGCAAATGTAAAAGAAAGTGGACTGGACAGTGAGCTGTCAAAAGGCGTTGGGCACTCTGAAAGAAGCAATGTGATCAGCACCCATTCTGAAAGCCATAGATGATGCAAAACAGTTCATAGTGCAGACAGATGCCTCTGAATATGGGACAGGAGCAGTCCTATCCCAGACCAATGATGAGGGGAATTACCAAGCTGTTGATTTCATTAATAGGATGTTACTCCCTAGAGAGCATCGTTGTAGTGCCATTGAGAGGGAAGCCTTTGCTATGGTTTGGTCCTTAAAGAAGTTGAGGCCATACTTGTGTGGCTGTCACTAACTTGTTCGTTCAAACTGGCCACATGCCTCTCAGATGGCTAATGCAAGTGAAAGGTGAAAATCCTAAATTGTTGAGGTGGTCCTGTAGGGGACAGGGCAGGGCATAGACTTTACAGTGGAACACAGGCCTGGGACTGACCATGCCAGTGCAGATGACCTTTTCAGGTTTTTACACTTACAAGGTAAAAACTTTCTAGGGAAAGATTAGTCTCATTCTCTTTCATTTAGGAGGGGGTTGTGTAGGAAAGTGCCCTTTTTGACAGGGGCACCCCCACTTTTTGCCTGTATTTGATGTGATTTCGACTGGAAGTGCACTGGGTCCCTGCTAACCTGGTCTCCAGTGCCAGATCCCTTTCTCAAAGCTGAACAATTGTACCCCTATTGGAAAAACCTTTGGCACTCCCTTTAAGTCTCTAGTAAGTGGTACTCCTGGTACCTACGGAAAAGAGGGCCCTTAAGGGCTGCAGCACGAATTGTGAGACCGTAGAGGACCCCTCACCAAACACATACAGACTGCCACCACAGGCTGTATGTCTTGGTGAAAACACGACATGGCAGCCAGGCCGGTGTGCCATGCCCACAGACTGCATGGAGTATAGGTAAGTCATCACTACTGCACACCTTACAGCCCTAAGGCAGGGTGCACTATACCACATGTGAGGGCATAACTGCAGGAGCAGATATGTGCCTATGCTGGTCAGCCCTATTGCTGCCAGACACTGCATGGAGTATAGGTAAGGTATCCCTATTGCACACCTTACAGCCCTAAGGCAGGGTGCACTATACCACATGTGAGGGCATAACTGAATGAGCAGATATGTGCCTATGTTGGTCAGCCCTATTGCTGCAAGGACAACTGAACAGGAAAGATATTTTGAGTACATGTAATGGACACTGGTGAAAACGAGTTCCTCAGCTACATGCTGGCTTCACTGAAAGTCGGGATATTTGGTACCAAACATCTCATATAAATGAACCAACACTGATGCCACTGGTGGATTTATTAATACATGCCATAGTGGGCACCTTGGAGGTGCCCTCTGAAAACCCACTATCTTCTGGTGTGTTGACTAACTGGTTCTTGTCAGTCTGCTGCCAGAGACAAGTTTCTGACCCCCTAAGAATACGGTTTTTGCTGTCAGGAGGTCAGAAACAAAGCCTGCTTGGGAAGAGGGTGTTCACACGTCCTCCCACAGGATGACCTGCTGATTAGCATTTTAATGTGGGTTTTGGCTCACTGTGCCAGTGGATTCAAGCTAGCCTGGCTGATGAGGGGTGATACCCCAAAACCAGTCCCAGGATGCTTGTTTCTGGTCCAGGGAGGACTTGGCTTGGCGGTTCGGGCTGGACTAGTCCTATAAGGAGCAGAGTCAGGCTGATTTGCATATGGCTTGGTCTGAACTGGGGTGCCATGGTCAGCAAAAGAAGAAAGGATTTAACCCAAATCTCTTGATTGGGGGTGAATGTTTGTTTCGCATTCCGTTCATCATTTTTGTCTTTTGCTTTCTCGCACTAAGTGCGCCGGGTATGCCCAGACCTGGGTACTGGGCTCACTGTGCCAATGAATTCAAGCTAGCCTGGCAGATGAGGGGTGATGCCCCGAAACCTGTCCCAGGTTTCATGTTTCTGGTCCAGGAAGGACCTGGCTGGCAGTTCGGGCTGGGCTGTTCCCATGAGGAGCAGGGTCAAAATTTATTTGCATATGGCTGGGTCTGAACTAGGGTGGCATGGTTTCTTGACTAGGGGTGAATGTTTGATTTATTCCGCATTGTGTACATCATTTGTGTGCCTTTTGATTAGCATTCCAAGGCAGGGAAGCTTCATAGAAGCCACCTTTGAAATCCAAATCTGGCTCTCCTCACAGGAGAAGTTGAACCGTTTGTCCAGAGCCCTTTGGCACCTGGACAGGCGGTACAATTAGCTAGTCAGGTGGGCGTGCCCATATCCAGGCTAGAATCACCCCTAATGTGGCCTAACCTGAAGTGGACATGTCTTTTCAGAGTTAGCCATCTTTGTGATGGCAAACTTAGGAACTTTGGGACAGGGTTATGCCCACTTCCCACGGCAAGTGGTCACATAGGGGGCATAGTGACCCCAAGGGCAGGAAGCCCACAGCTATTACCCTACACACCCCTAAATTGAGTATTTAGGGGAGCACCTGGCACCAGAGGGACAGAGCCTGCCGACCTTAAAGAAGAAGACAGACGTTAAGAGTCAAAAACAAGAAGAACAGAAGACCCAGCAACTGACTTGGTACCATCCTACCGGCTGACACAACAATTGCACCAAAAGCTGACTTGTCCTGCAGCTGCTGTCTCCAAAGCCTGGGAGACCAGCCTACCCTTCACCCAGGAACTCTAGTGAAGTAGCGGAACTGCTTCCCTACCTACTGCAGGCACCCAAAGAGACCTAAGACTACAAGACCTCAATAACTCAACACCTAAGGACACCACTGCATCCGTCGCTTCAAGCCGGAGATGAAGTGGGCCAACTGTGCCAGCGCGGTCCCCCAGCCTTCCAGAGACTGAGTCCACTGAGTTTTCACCCCTCATGAACTCCAACAGCCTCTGTTTGCAGGCCCCCCTCTACCCAGCACTCTTTTGCACCCCTGCCCACGACTGCCCTTGTGCCACTGGTGGTGTCTTGGACCTTGCCCATCACTCACCTTAAGTCCAAGAGAGTGGTCTTGCAAGTCACTGTACTGTACCTGAATGCTGTACTTGTTCTTCACATAGGATAACATTGCAGGTTCTGAATATTGCACTGTCGACTTTTTTTTAAAAACATTTTATTCTATTTTTGCCATCCTATGATCTGGAAGGCCCCAGCTGACCATATTTATGAATTTACATATTGTCATGGCACAATTGTTTGCATTGATTTATTGATACATAACTAAGAAACTACTATTCAACAAAACAATACAGTGTGTAATGTCCCATCTGTGCTACCCAAAGGTCGACTTTTTAAATACAACAGTATTTCTCTTGCAAAACGTACTTACCTAATTGTATTGATTCTGGGGCCTAAATACAAATAAAGATACATGTTATTTTGATAAATTGCTGTGGATCGCCTATTTGAGTTGTGACTGTTGTGTGCATTTGCAGATGTCTTAGACTCCTCTATGATTAGCCTAAGGCTGCTCATCCACACTACCCCCTAGAGCATCTTGGAATTGCTAGAGCAAGCTGCTGCCCACTCATTAGGGAACGCCTGTACTCTTTGCACAATATATCTCATTTTGCAATATCATGTAAAGAGCCAGCTTCCTACACGCAGAAAGACCCAGGCAGCATGCTGTGGCCATACTCTCCTCAAAGCGTTCTATGTCTGAATCCGCTTGCTCACCTAACAGACGTGAGCCATCGAAAGGCATATTTATAATGGAGACCAGCAGGTCTCTTGAGAAACCTGTGGGTCACATCCACACATGGTGATAGAGCACCACACTGGTGCCAAATGCCCACCCTAGACAATCGGTTGTATTAAGGCCAACATGAATCACTCCTTTAGCTCCATTCTAGCTATCTTGCATGGTTTAAGCCAAGGAGGACCTAACTTCTTTGGGACTGCCGGCAAGATCTCGATGGCCATGTCACAGATGGCATGCATATATCAGCTCAATAATCAAGCTGCATTTACGGACCTCATTTCTACTGGCTGGAGTAGGATGCTGTGTAAGGAAAAAAGGGTCGCCAAGAGCAGTATATGTTATCTGTCCACCTGTCTATTCACTGGTGGGTACAAATAGGGTTTTGACCAAGTGCCCATTAAGGTATCCATAAGGGCCTAATTGAACAGAATGAAGTGTTCACATGTGGCTGGCCCAGGTTGCAAAACTTCAGTAAGTACATTTGTCTTGAGATCAGCTGAAGGCAGTTTGTCCAGGACCTCGCCTTCATCTAATTATCACAGAAAAAGGACCATTCTCTTCTCTTGGGTGCCCAAGAGGCAAATTCAAATCTGTTCTAGGTGAAGTATCAATCCGACTCGCCTTCTGTAAGTGCATATACCTGCGGTCATCATCGTAGTGGGGCAAAGATCATCCCCCCTATTGTTATCTCTGAGTCGTGGCAAGTTCTGTTCAGAGTTGTAGCCAAAACAACAGTTGAGCCTCCAAGGGGGGCCTCTGCGGTAGAATACGATCTCCTCTGCGGTAACATATGATCAGACTCTGGCTGTATGAGGACCAGGAGTGCTGTAGCGGATTCACAATGCAATCTCTGTCTGGGTGAGGTCAATGGTGGTTTGGGGCCAAACATCTGAGTCACTACCATACTCTCCTCTCGTTCGGAGTCGGCAACACTAATGATGAAGCAGGGACTGATATGTGTCTCGGAGCCAGAGTGGAAGTCTGCAATGGAATCAATGCTGAACCTGTGATGATTGCAAGGGATTCAGATCGTGCTAAGGACAGATTCCAGCTCCCTTTGTGCCCCTGTGGTTTCTTGGGGCACAAAAGCATTCTTTTAAAACATGTTTTTATTGCAGAATTATGAACAAAGCATCCATTAAGTCAACCTGTACACGCTTGTTGTCTCAAATCACATCCATCGTTATAACAATGCACACAGCCGTTCAGTCCACATCCCGGGGGCCGGGCGGCGTACTAGAACAGGTACTCAGAGTATCATGGCGATCACCTCATAGAGATGCCAGGTCCACAACCTATTAAAGTATCTGCATTTATACCCATCAAACTCCCTCCCCAAAAAAAATACCGCCAGACAGAATCAACCGCTCAGAGTGGTTGGCACTAGTATTGTCCGTGTCCACAGCCTCCGTCCACACCAACGCCCTCCCGTGTTAGCAGTGCCTAAGGCCTATCAGTCATCACCTTCTAGGTGCCCAAGGAGAGCTGCCCAGGTGCCCCGTTGCCCAATGGTCAGCAATCATAGATCTTTCCTGCCGGCACTCGTCTTAACACTACAACAATACCCCAGTAACTCCCCTCCACCCTACCCACCCCCCAACTGCTGCTGATGTGGGCCATAATTGTGGGTTCTAACGCTAATATTTGCCATTCATCGGGGTTTGCATGTAGTCTCCCCAGCCTCAAGGAACCCCGCTCTCCGAACGTTCGTGCTCCGTACGCTCCAGCCGGTAGTCTTGCAGCTTGTACTATCATCTCCCAGGCCCTCGCCCACTCCAAACCCTTGGGGCACAAAAGCATGTCCGAAGGAGCCAGAAAAGTACCAAAGAAACACAGAATGGCCTTATTAAAGGCCTCAACCTTCCCTGGCATCGCCTATGGGCCAGGGATCTCTGGGTACATTGGGATTAACTGGCTTAATAGATCGGGAGCAAGATCGATTGCCTCCTTTATGCCCTTGGGGCTTCGCTTGATAGAGAATGGCAGGACGGGGTTGGGTCCTGCTTTGCCTTCTTATGCTTCCCCTTGGAAGTTCACTTACCTCAACTTCTCGCTGGAGCAGCCTGGGGAGTGGATTCACACCCTAGGCTTGGAGCAGTACTTATGCGAGGCCTGTAACGTCTTCCTGTGTCTGGCAACATCCAGCTTCACTATCATATAGCCAAAAAGTGTGGTACAGTATTTTTTTTTTTAATGCTTATGGATGCATGAAAAGCATACGCTGTTTCAAGAATGCCTTTTTTTTTTTCATGCTTCAATTTCTTTTTTTTTATTGTTGACTTGTCAATCATACAATTATATCCTTTTTGTTTTTTTTTTAGTTCAAAAACCTTTATTTCAATTTTCAACAACCATACATCCTCTCGCCTACAACCTCACGGGCCAGCTATAGTAGACAGTATATCGAAATTTCAACCCCCTTGTACACAGCCAATCTGCCGACAACCCGGGGTCCGGCGGCACGTTTATATATATACCCGCCTGAGTGTCAGCGATGTGTATTACATAGCAGTCCCGGACCACGGGATGAGGGTGTGTCCATTAGGCCCATTCGTACCATGTGCCATCAGCTATCACACGAATCCCGATCACTCTGGGCAAGCGAACATAGCACCCTGCGACAGATGTCCCCAATCGTCTCATCCCCACCACGGCCAAGCCGCAAGGAGCACCTGCTAGTCGGATGCCACACCAGTCAGTACTGCGCTCTCCAGTCCCTGACTTTCCCCTTCAGCGGAGCTAGTCTGCGCCAACAGATATGCTCTAAACGGATCCCATATGTCTTTAGCCATGCTCTTCAATGGTTGCGTTTCGGCATAGATCGCAGTCTGGTCCTGGCAGTACAGAACATCCTCCAACCACTCCTTGAATTTTGGTGCTCGACCCCTACCCCACCTACATGCAACACGCAGTTTCGCAAGCAACAATACAATGCTAACAAATTTACGGTGCTCCTTAGGTACCGACGCTGTATGGCCCAGCAGCATCACGAGCGGGTCCAGTTCAACCACATCCCCCACCATAGCCGTAAGCGCAGTATGGACTTGTAGGCAGCCACCCCTGGACACATCCAAGCCAGATGTAGAAAATCAGCCCCCTCCGAGCGGCACCTTTCACATCGGTCAGTATCCGACAACCGAAAACGAAGCTTCCTAACAGGAGTGTAGTACCAACGCTGCAAAAACTTATAATGGATCATATGCAATCTGCAGCTGGAGGAGATCTGGGAAGTGAGCTCGCAACAATACGCCCACTGTGCCTCCGTGACGTCCCTACCCAACCCAACTCAACCATCCAACATCGAAGCGCTTTACAGCCTGCAGTCCCACCACACTCTCGAATACTGCGGTATAGCTGAGAGACCAAATGCCTACCATCCGTAGAAGCAAGCAGAACCTGCAACGGATTCACCACCTCAGGTTCCTCCGGATAATGCGGTATCACCAGTCTCATCCCTTGCCGCAACCGAAGATAGTAAAAGACCTCCAGCGGATTAGGCTGATATCCCTCGAAAAATTGCTCTTTCGTCTTGAACTGACCATTCACGAAGAGATCTCCCCATTGTCGGATCTTTATCTTAGCACATAACCCGCGGAACCCTCCTTCCTGCAACAGAGAGAGGCTCGGATGATAAACCAGCGGCAGAGCATATAGCAGACTATATGTCATCCTGCGCAGTATGCGCTGCCAGGCGTCAATCGTGCACGTCACGGTGGTGAGCGGCGTTTCAATCGCTATCCAGTCCTCTACCGCCAGCTGCGGCATGCAGGGCGTAGGGGTAAACCAATGATAAGCAAAGTGTGCCTGCGCGCTCAGGTAATACGCTTGGAAGTCGGGAACGTCAAATCCCCCCTTACTGTACGGCTGGGTGATAGTCGACCATGCCAGCTGTTTGTCAGCCCAAAACAGTCGCAATAACTCAGAGCGCAACGTCCGGAAAAAAAACGCACCTGGGTAGTATGGTATGTTCTGGAAAAAAATATAAGAAGCGAGGCAACCCCACCATTTTAATCAAGGAGGCCCTACCAGCCATAGTCAACGGCAATGATATCCAGCGCGTAACATCCTCCGACAACTTACTTATGGCTGTGCCATAATTCAGACGTAAAGTCTCTTCCCGGCTTTTCGAAATCCGAACTCCTAAGTATCGGAGATCCGACTCACACCACTCAAGTGGGAAATCCAGTGCATATTTCCCTACCGCAGTCGTCATAGGGAAAAATTGCGATTTCTTCCAGTTAATGTTAATTCCAGACATTCACCCAAACACCACAAATTCGCGGAGCAGCGGATTCAGGTTATTCTGCGGGTCCACCACATAGAGCGTTAAATCATCAGCATATAAGGACACATCTATCTGCCTTTGAAAACATTTGAAAGCACTTTGCTTGTGCAGTTGTCGGATACGACATGCCAGAGGTTCAATTGCTATGGCGAACAGCAGCGGGGACAGCGGGCACCCTTGTCTGGTTCCTCTAGTCAATGGAATCGGATCAGACAGCTCCCCATTGATCAACACCCTGGCCGTAGGATCAGTATAGAGCAGTTTTATCCAAGCGACAAAGATTTTGGGAAAACCCATCCTGTACAGGATAGCAAACAAATAATTCCACTCAACTGAGTCGAACGCCTTAGTGGCGTCCAGGAATATAGCCGCGACAGGCAGTTCCGGCGCAATTGTTTGAATCAAGGAAAAGAGCGTTCGCAAGTTACTAGCGGTGGATCTACCCGGAACGAACCCTGCCTGATCAGGAAGGGCAATTTTAGTCATTAACAATGAGAGTCGTGTGGCCAACACCTTCGCCAAAATCTTGGCATCACAATTTATCAAGGATAGTGGTCTATAGGAGTCACAATCCACCGCGTCCTTATCCGGTTTCAGCAGGGAGGTTATCACCACCTCTCTCATCGTTCCCCGCAACACTCCCGTCTCCAGGGAGTCCTCATAGACCTCGCGAAGCACAGGGACCATTATATCAATATAGCTTTTGTAAAATTCCGCAGGTAACCCATCCAGACCAGGCGCCTTACCATTACTCAGAGACATAATCGCTTCCCGTATCTCAGCCAGTTCAAATGGGGCTCCCAGGAATTGCCTGTGTTCATCACTCAACCAACATAATGCTACATCGTCTAGGAAGTCCCCAAACTGGACATCACCACCGTCACGGGCGGCATATAACCCCTCATAATGCTCAGTGAATTGCCTTAAAATCCCCTTTGTGTCTTGATGTATAACTCCGCTCGATGCACGTATCTCTAATATGTGCAAAGTGCCCCGCGAACGCCTAGTGATTCCCGCCAATGCCCGACCAGGTCTCTCCCCCTCACAATATCGACGGGCCTGCCAATCTTTCCCCCTGAAGTTGGCCTCTCTGTCCGCCTCTCGCTCGTATTGAGACAGCTTTTCCCTAAACTCCTTGTGGAGAGGGCCCATCGACTCTCGGGCCATGCCAGTCTCCAGCGCCTTAAGTTCGGACTCCAGCTTGGCGAGCGTGCCGCGTATGGCCCTTAATACCCCAAAGCTTTTGGAGAGGTAATAACCCCTCACCGTTACCTTAAACGCCTCCCAGATGGTCTTAACACTTTCCACCGACCCTTTGTTGCGCGGGAAAAAATCCGCTATCTCCTCCCCCAATTCTGTCTGGAATAGGGGATCTAATAGTGCCGTGGGTTGCAAACGTCACGGTGCTGCTGCCCTACCGTACCCCGGGATAGCTATCTGAGCCAGCACCGGACAATGGTCCGAATAGGACCGCGGCAAGTGCGTCACTCTGCCTATATCCACCGCTAATCCACGGGACAGTAAGCAATAGTCAAGCCTAGCCCAAGTGTTGGCATGCGCTGTGTAATGTGTCCCCTCACGGACCCCCGCATGCACGAACCTCCAACTATCTATAAGGTCGCCTTCCTGCATTATGCCCGCCACCACATCTCTCGCACTTTTGTTATATTGGGGGCTACCATCCGATCTGTCTAGTCCAGGCGTCAATGTAATATTAAAATCTCCCCCCCATATGATATGCATGGATCCCGTATTCAGTATCTCACCCCACAACTTGGTGTAAAACGCAGGGGAATCCACATTTGGCCCATAACAGTTTACAATCGTGACCGTATCAGTACCCAGTCTACCCCATAACAATACAAATCTACCCTCATCATCCGTACGTTCACCCAACCGCACAAACGGCACCGTTTTTTAAATCAAAATCGCCGTACCTCTTGTGTACCCAGAATATGAGGAGAAACTACGCACTGCCGCCCATCTACTTGCAAATGTATAAGTATCCCGGGGACTAAGATGCGTTTCCTGCAGCAGAGCGACCTGCGCCTGATGCTGTTCCAAATAGGCCACCACCCTCCGACACTTCCTCGCATCATTCAACCCACAGACGTTCCAGGTCAGGACCGTTAGTCTGGAATTACGATCTCGTTCAGTCATCTTCAGTCAACCACACATAATCCAGATCGCCACCCTGCCTCAACCACATCTCCCGCCCAAGGGAACAGCCAAACCGCACATAACCCCTGCAACCTCCAGCCAATGCGACCACAGGAACCCCCGCGGCGGAAGCGCTGTGCATTCCTAGCCTTTTCCTATACCGTAGCCAACCATCACCGTACCACATCGTTACACTCGTCTCAGTTTTCGAACTCCAATCAGACAAACAAACACCACAACCCTTGTACCCCCCCCCCCCCACTGAAGCAATCCCCAACCTGCCAGCAACATACCCTCCCAATCCTTCCCACCCACACCCCGAAAACTAGGGCGAAGACACCCCACAACTCCAAAACCGCCTGCTAGGGTAATTCCCATCGGGAAACTTATCTAGGTGGCATCACTGATACCCCCCCCATGACAGCCCGCCCGAACCACACCACGTGCAGCCCAGCCCGGCAACCAGGAGGGGCGTCCGGCGCTATAATCTGAGGCACCTGGGGCAGACCATCAGCGGCTAATGATATCAATTAACCTGCTGTATCAATAAGGTCCTGCATCGCAGACTGAGATGGACCGAGACCATAGGGACCCCGGTATCTACCGTCTATCATAATACCCCCTCATCCCCCACAGAAAACAGACCAATACAAAGACCCTTACACTGTCCTTCAACAATAAATCCCAATCTGAGCTCTTGGGCAACACTCTACGCTCAGCAGTAAGTCTGTAAGCAAATACAGTACTGTCCACTCCTGGTTCACCATCGTCCAGCATCTCTTGACTAGGGGCCATTTCATCCTCCGCTCCAGCCCCCGACCTCCGAATCCTTTTATGCTGCTACGTGACCCGCAGGCGCGCCGGGTAGAGCAATGCGTAGTCTATTTGCAGGTGCCGCAATTTTGTCTTGACTGCAAGGAATTACCTACGTTCCTCTTGGACCAGTGGAGTGAAGTCCGGATACAGCGTGAAGGAATTACCCTCATACGACAACGACCTCGAACTTCTTGCCGCTCTTAAGGCCGCGTCACGATCACGGTAATTTAGCATCCGGGCTATAATCGGCCTAGGCGTCGCTCCCGGCTTCGGTCTGGGGCCCAGGGCCCGATGCGCTCGCTCCACGATAAAGTGTGGAGAGAAAACGTCTGAGCCAATCGCCGCCACCAGCATCTTCTCAACGTACTCCTCCATTTTGCCCACGTTGGTCGTTTCTGGAATACCTACGATGCGTACGTTGTTCCGTCTGCTCCTCGCTTCTAAATCCTCATTTTTAGCTGCAATGACACGTAGGAGATTGTCCATTCTGGATAACTGCGACGAGTGTTGTGTCACCGTATCTTTGGAGTCCGATATGCGCTGTTCCGCTTCTTTCAAGCGCTCCTCGTGCACGTCCAGCTTGTGCACCACCGCATCCATGCGTGACGAGATCCTGTCCACTTTGTCCGCGATTGTCGCAAACCCTTGGCGCACCTCGCGTAGTACATCCTGTAAATTGGTCGCCGTATCCACAGCACCCCCCGACGCCTCAGCCGTCTCATCCGGGTGGCGCGCCGTCTCTCCTGGCGCTGTCGTCTTCTTACTAGCCGCAAACGTGAGTTTGGGCTGCCTAGTGTCCGTCCTGCCCATCGCTGTACCCTGGCGAAGGTCTCCGGTACCACCAGCACGACCACAGCGACTCCCCCACTTCCGCTCCTTCTGGAGTGTTGAACAGTCTGCGAACCCAAGTGAAAAAGTCATATAGTCTGTATAGTGCACGTCCCTCAAAGCAGGCAATCGTATCCGAAACCAGTTTAAAAGTGGATCGCACGCACAACTGCACCAGCTCAACAGCAGTACCTCAGGCCACGTGCGTTTTTTCTTCTCTCAACCACGCAAGCGGGGCGCACCAGCCATTATCTGCAGTCCTGGGGGGACAGTACGCTGTGACCAGTGGCACCAGTCGTGGCTCTCTCCGCCCCTCAGCCGAACATCACCTGCACGCCAGATATCGCCTCTACCGAGTTAGGAACTCGTCGCGCTGCTCCTCTCACAGTATCAGTGGGGGGGGGGGGGGGAGGGATTGACACCCCCTGCCTCTGTCCCCGGTTCCAAAATAATCTCGCCCGAGGTCCCCTATCTAGCGCCAGTCAACGCCAGGCCAATCCCGGGCTGCAGGAGGTGCTCAGGCCCCGCACCTCACGCATAGCCAGGGCACGGCGAACCAAGGGGGGGGCCTCCCAGGCCGTCTCCGTTGTCTGCGGCCTTCCACTGCGTTCTCAGCCACGGCCTCGCCTACCAGCCCAATCCGGGGCCCGCGACCCTGCGTCTGCCGTCGTCGCGCCCGCCGCGACTTTCGACTCCTCGTTCGCCGGTATCACAGCCGCGAGAGCCCTCTACGGCCGTCTGCCCACTCCTGACTTCGTTATGGACCTTCGCTTGCGATGACGGCACCCAGGTGTGCCCGTTAAGGATAAATAACCGGAGTTATGCCGCCGGACAGCGGGAGCCCTACAGAAAGGCGTCCATTCGCCGGTGCGCCACCTAGCGTTCCCCTTCAAGAATGCCTTTCTACATAAATTCCACAGTGGTATGCATTTCCATGCTGCTCCATATGTAAAGCATAATTCCGGTGAAACCTTCAGCATTGCCCTATGTAAAATGCACACACTAACATGCCCAATTCTATACTACCCTGTGCGTTAAATAGGTCTTGAACGTATAAGAGTGCATCAGATTTTAGTCAGTTCACAGGTTCCAAGGTAGGTCAAGACCTAGCTAAATTATTTCTTTTTAATAACCAACTTTAGTGAGATTTTATGGCATGACAGCCTATCACACAATTGGAAACATAAAGGAGATACAGGAGTAACAGTGTGGTGAGTGCTGCGTTCGACACTGTGTCCCATCAGATCCTGCTGCAGCGCTTTGAGAATATCGCGGTTGGATGCTCTGCTCTGGCTTGGCTCTCCTCCTTCCTAGCAGAGCGTACTTTCCAACTGTCTGTCTTCCCTTTCTGCTCCCAGGTTCATGCTGTCCACCAAGCGGTTCCTCAGGGTTCGGCACTAAGCTCAACCCTTAACATCTACATCCAACATTTGGCAGCAGTAGCTAGGAACAGAGGATTAGCTGTGGTGTACGAGTTACTTACCTTCGGTAACGATGTATCTGGTAGAGACACATTCTAGCTACAGATTCCTTAACTTAGAATATCCCCAAGCGTCAGACTGGATCCGGAATTTTTTTGCAGCAGCACCTCTGCGTGCCTGGGGACGGCGCCGCATGGCTTCGCCCTGACGTCCATGGACATGACGTCAGCGGAGCCATATAAGTCCCTCCCGGCGCGCTGACGTGTTTTCTTCGGAGAAACTTTTCTGCGTCACAACGCGGAGCCACCACCAAAAACTGTGAGAGTATGGGAACAGTGTGAAAAAACAATTAAAATCAGTGAAACAAAAAGAATGGGATGGTGGGAAACACCACCACAAGGGACAGTAACAAGCACTGTACACTGAAAGCAATTGAAGAGCAAGAACCAAGCAGCGCTCTGAAAAGCAGCCCTGCAAAAGCGAAGGCAATGCCCTCCCCCGAGGCAAATTAAATATGCGAAGGCAGACGACAGAAAGCCTGCAATCACAAGATCCGACCGCGACAGGCAACAAGACCTGAACCATAGAATTAAAAACGATCCACCAAAGGCCGACAACACTAGGCATGCCTTAACCTGTGTAAGAGAACAATTGGTGAGAGGCCCAGTGAGGGAGACCCCAAGCCAATTGACCATAGTAGAATCAAAGACAAGAGACCCTAAAACAACGAAAAAGGGTGGGAGGGAAGGAAGAAGAATGCTAGAAGACCCCACAGTGGAAGAACCACAGTCAGGGTGTAGGAATGTAGGATGAGATATGAACCCTCTGCCCCATCACTAGAATGGGAGGAGCAAAACAGGGAAACCAGAAAGAACCATCCTCCAGAGTAGGAAAGATGAAAGATGTCACCCCGCAGGAAGACAAAGCCACCCAAAGGGAGGCGCGAGCATAAAACTGAACGTGAAAAGGTCCTCGCAGATCGGGGAGGATGGGTGGGCGTTAAGGAATCTGCAGCTAGACTGTGTCTCTACCAGATACATCGTTACCGAAGGTCAGTAACTCGTACATCTGATAGAGACATCTAGTCGCAGATTCCTTAACTTAGAATAGATACCAAAGCCATACCCCACAGGATGCGGGTCTGCGACTGAACCCCACCAAGTTCCAAAGGAACCCAGCCGCCAACAAGTTGACGAAAACCGGTGGGGGCAGCAATGCCTCAGTGGCTAATCCCATACCAGAAGCTCTGAAAGGAGAAAAACAGTGGGAGTCAAAGGATCACAAGCCGCCGAGGGACGGCATGAAAGACCCCAGAGTACACAGTGGAGAAAGGGAGCACAGAACCAGAAGGACAGTGCGGAACGAGAGAGCCCAAAATTTCTGGAAAAGAAGGGCCCAGAGAGAGGACAAGACGGTATGACCGAGTCCAAGCATATAGGTTGAATATGGCTAACAGTGGAAGAAGTACTGTGGAAGCACACCAACGTGGACACCGGGGACAGCAGCGGGAGGTGCTGACCATGCCCAGGAAGATCCAATCTCACTAGAGACACCACACTTGATAGTGCGCAATCTCCCTTTTCTAGAGACATTGGGAAGGGCGGATATGAAAAACAAAATCATGACAAAAAGCACATGCGGGTGGCAGAAGTAAACAGGGTAGACCGTGTGTGCAGGCATAACCACACCACATAAAAGGAAAGGCACAAGGATGTTCAGTGAGAATTGTTCAGATGTGAAAGATGCCTCACCAGGTAAGTAACCGGTGAAAGGGATCCGTGAAGCAAACGCACACAGAAGGAAAGACTGCACCTACTAGAAGTCCATGGCAAGCCCACGGACACTGCAGCAAGAACCTAGTGTGCGTGACCTTTGGGTGTGTGTATACGCCAGACAGAACAAACATCAGGAGAAGACTCAGCCCTAAGGATGAGTGACATACGAGAAACAAGAGTGCACCATAGGTAGCAGTAGCCATTTCGCAGCAGAACCGGACAGATAAATTCCCGATCTATAAGCCATACCAGCCACTCGGCAGGGAGGAGCCACAGTCCCACGCGAGGCAAACTGGAAGGGTGACCAGTACTGGAAGAACCTGTACAAAGCGTACATAGCGTAACAGGATTTGTATAGAGATGTGCCCTCAAGCACAAGAAGACAGTGAACGTCCTGGGGAGAGCACCTCTACAAACAGCAGCATCCCGAATAGAAGTACGCCAAAACTCCTGCTCGAATGGCAGCAGGGGAAGAGGAAAACCCGTGTTGGGGAAGTACCTAGGAAACAAGTCACAAGGCAATGTACATGAGCGGCGCAAGTGATTAAGATGCCACCATGCAAGAACACAGTACAAAAAGCACTACCCACCACAGAAGAGGAGGGGAGACCCAGGCATCGGAAAGCGTCAGCCCTCCGTAACAGCGAATACAGTGGGGAGCAACCACCGGACACGCATACAACATAGGAGAATTACGCCGTAGCAACCCCGTGTGCCTTAGTACAGCGACAGGGCACGGCCCCAGGCCGTCCACCGGTAGTACATCCGCAGCGGCAGAACTATGCAGAACTGAAACGGACAAGGAAGGGAGACTGGAAGGACCCTCCTGGAAGATACAAACAAGGCAGAAACCCAGAGAAAGGGAGCATCCACACTTGTAAAGGAGTGCCACGGACGAACTGCAGACTCCAACGGATAGGCCATAGAGCGATGCCAACCGGTGGACCGCATGAATGTGAAAAAGACAACAGTCAGATCCGCAGGGCAACGCCCTCAGAAAAAGTCTCCACAGGAGCCTACCAAGCGTTATGTGTAAGGGAGGCAGCTGCACAGTAGCTAACAAATATTACACATAGGGTAAGCCTCAACCCCAGCCAGGGGCACCTCTTGAGCCGGGGCTCATAGACAGAGGATCAACAGAACAGAAGCTGCCGATCAGCTGCAATAAAGGGAAGCAAAAACAGCGACAAGCCGTCAAGACCACCTGGGTAATAGAGCATGAACCCAGGGCTCAGAACAACACTGCACATGGAAGTAACAGACCTTAAAATGATGTCAAAAACATGAAATTATGGCAGGCTAGACAGAAGGCGGTTGACTGCTGAGTCTGCGTGACTGTCAAAAAGGGATACACCATCAAACGTCAAATCCCGTAAACTCTCCCGGATATTTTCAGGGAAACCACCATCGCGCAGCCAAGCATGGTGAAGCAGAGCGACAGACCTGGTCATCGCCCGATCCATAGAGTCGGTAGAATCAATGGCTGATCTAATGGTAAACTGTGCCATGTCCCAGCCATGATGGAGAGGAGCCAGGTCAGTACGAGGACCCTCTGGAAAAGAGCAGAAGACCTTCTACCGAGTCCCAAAGGGCAAAAGTAGCCCGTGAAAACACGCAAGTGGTGTTCAAAGCACAGATACCCGAACTAGTGGACGCAAAAATATGACGACCACAGGTCTCCAACCAACAAGACTCCCTGGTGGGAGGCAGTAACGGGAGAGGAGAGGAAGGCTGTGTGGCGAAAGCCACCTAGACAACCCGGCCCGGAGCCCTAGGATGAAGGGACAAGCAGACAGGGTCATCCGGAGCTGGACTATGCCGATGTGCAATGGCCTGATCCACAGGGTCACCGGAGGAGGACCATGCCCCTGTGCCAAGAAGGGTGTCAAATAATGACCCACCAAAAGGCAGAAAAGCTTCCCCCTCCAATGCACCCTGGTGGAGGATATGCAATAGTGGATCGGAAGACAAAGAGACTAAGGGGAGCTGCAAGTGTAAAAGAGTGGCAGCCTCTTGAACAGACCTTGCAAATGCAGCACTAGCCTCTGTAGCCATTCTAGAGGGAGATAACAGATCATCTGAAGGGGATGGTTGAAGGCTAACTCGTCCAGTGGAAAAGAGAGATGCTGCAGGCAGATGAACAGGAGGCCACTGGCCAGGGGGCAGCGGAGCCAAAAGGCAAGGACACACCCCTGGGTGTTCTGGGTCCTCCACAAACAGAGGAACAATTGGGGCCAGCGTTGTATCGACGTCGACAATAAGCAGAGGCATCTCGGCTCCGCCTGGGACCGGCGTCGACTCACCCACCACTGAGATATCTGGAGAGGAAGGATGTCGACAAGCTCTGTCTGGGACCGGTGTCGAGTCACCCTCCACTGAGATATGTGGAGAGGAAAGATGTCGACAAGGATTCGATACCCGTGGTGCGGCCATTGCCGACGTCGGTGCAGGAAGCTGCAAAGGGCTATGCGGAGACATGGCAGATGGGATCAACGTCTGACTGGGATGCCCGTCCGGGCCGAGTCCTGACGTCGCACCGACGACGGAACCGGGTCTCGGCTGGCGCAGAGGGCGAACCCGCTGGCGAAGATCCGACCTTAGTCCCTACCTCCACTGTGGGGCCCGAAGGTGCGCCAGGGAGACCCAAAAATGGATTGTAGAGCCTTAAAATAGGCTTCCATTTGGGTTCGAGTCGCCCCCTCACCCAGATAGGGTGGGTATAAGGGGGTCGAATCCTGGGGGCCAGATTCCAGCAAAGGCCGTGAGCCCCGCTGTCACGGTGAAGTGAGGCCAACGACCTCTGTGACTTGTGCTTCCGCTTACCTGCGTGAGGCGAATGACGTCCGCGAGAACGACTCCGTGACCGTACACGAACAAGATGGAGAGCGGCGCTGAGTCGCCGAGCGGGACATCCGGGCGACCAACCGCTTCATCCGGCACGTCCGCAGGGACTTCGGCCTGATCTGCTGGCAGGCGTCACACTCCTCGGAGTCGTGGTGCGCTCCTAAGCACCACATGCAGATCGCGTGCGGATCGGTCGCCGACATCTGCCGCCTGCACGTCTCACACGCCTTAAAACCCGAAGGCATCACACTGGTCCCGAAGGCCTGGGCAACAGGCCAGAGGAACTGCTTACTCCTGGATCCGCATTGGAACGTGGAAAAGAAGGAAACGGACATATGCGCACCGGGAGGGACTTATATGGCTCCGCTGATGTCATGTCCACGGACGCTGTCAGGGCGGAACCATGCGGTGCTGTACCCCAGCGCGCAGAGGTGCTGCTGCAAAACATTTCCGGATCCATTTGACGCCTGGGGATATTTAAGGAATCTGCGGCTAGATGTCTCTATCAGATATCCTATGCGGATGACACACAGCTGGTGGTAGCATTATCCGATGACTCTGGGCAGGATGCACTTAAGTTTAAAGAAGATATAACAGCCATTGCAGACTAGATGACTGCCAATTGCCTCCAACTTAATGCCAACCAATCAGAGATCTTGTTGGTGGGTAAAAGACATCCATCTGTGGAGTGATCATTGGTGGCCATCCTCTCTGGGTCTCCAGCCTGCCCCAAAACCGGCACTTAAAAATCTGGGAGTCTGGGCAAACTTTGCTCTTACTTTTCAGGCACAAACTAAGGCAGTAGCCAGGGTATGTTTTGGGCTCCTACGAGGGCTTAAACCACTATTGGGTTTCTTCGATCCTACCACCCATCAGGTGATCATACAGGCCACAGTACTCTCTAGACTGGACTATGCTAGCTCCCTATATCTTGGGGCCAACAGAGCAGAGATATTTACTAAATTCCCTAGCACACGTAAATTATTGTAATCCCAATGTATCAACAGTAACACAGTAAATCCAGAACAGCATATATCCACAACACAAGTAAGTTGCTTAGAATCTTCAGTCTAATGCTGCAATCTATCTTCCTAGACGCCGCCACTCGTGTGATGCAGAGTACGGTAACAGAGCAGAGATACTTCGTCTGCAAAGGGCACAAAACGCGGTGGTACGGACTCTCCTATGCCTGCAGAGAACTTGTTTCACTACTGGCTCCATTCGCAAACTGCACTGGCTGCCGGTGGAGAAACTTATCCATATTTAAATTCTTTGTATCGCCCACAGAATCATGAATCTCCAATCTCCCGTTATTCTAGCCAGTCTTATGGTGCCCTACATACCCACCCACCAGCTGCACTCCATGGACCAGCACCTGGCTGCAGTCCCCCGGGTTAAGAGAGTACGGACTGGAGGGTGCTCCAAAGCTTTGAAACTCCCTCCCTGCAAATATCAGAAACATCAAAAATCATTCACTCTTCCGCAAAGCCATCAAAACCCATCTCTTTCCTGCATAACTGTTCTTTTGTGTATTTTCTGGTCTGACTATGGCAGTTGCATTCTAGCGCTGGGACGCCCTGTTGCTGGGGTAGGTGTGCGCTCTATAAAACTCATAACATGCTGGAGTACAACATCACCATTTCAAATTGACAGGCCACTTCCAAGGGGCGGCCCAAAAAATCGGAGTGTGTGTGACCCACCTATTCCCAAACCAGTTGAGGCACTGGGCACTCCCAAGCTAAATGATAGAAGTCCGCCCTCGGAAGGGCGCATCACACGCCTGCCGCATCAGAGCCCAACGGCATGGGCCACAACTGCTGCGGTGCAAAGTACACCGCATGCAGGTAATTGAATTGGATCATACGCAGCTGCAATGAGATCTCCAATTCCCTAGGTGCCATGCAGGCCTCCCTTCAACCATTTTCATTTAACACTCCCACCCAGGCTTCCCATCGCTGTCGAGCATCCTGGATGAATGAATCGGTCGCATGAATCACCAGCGACCGATAAATCATGGACATAGCGCCTTTACCCAGTTTCCCTTGAAAAATCATTGTCTTCACTGGGCTAAACTCATGCAACGTACCCTCTGTAAGGTCGTGGGATGACAGGGCATCGCACTGCATAGCTGAAGGTACCAGAGGAACTGCGAGTTGTGTAAAAAAGACCCTGATTTTCAACTCCTGAAAAGGTATAATGGTCCCCCCCTTGATAAAGATCCCCAAGATAGGCAATCCCAAGTCGATCCCAATGCAGAAAGATCAGCCATGTTCCATGCCACAGGGGAGTCATCCCAGTGAGGCGGCAATACCAATCACTGAGGTGAAGAGCCTCCCTCCAACAGGTAAGTGACACTCGCGTACAGGAAGACAAGGTGGTCGGTGCACGTGCTCCGTATAAAAGATCAAGTGTGCCATTTCTAATGTATCTATCTCCAATCAATAGGCCAGATTGTCCCACCACCCGGTGAACAATTTGTTGATCGGGACCAGATGTGTCACCAGGCAATAGGAGTAGATATAGGAGAAGCCTAGACCTCTGTCAAATGGAGACTTGCGCAATGAATGAAATGCTACTCTATGTCGGCCCCCAACCCATGCAAACCTGATAATTTTTGCGGTCAAGGAGTGGAACCATTTGCGAGGGATTAAGTATGGATAGTTGGTCAACACGTACAAGTAGCGTGGTAGGCAAATCATTTTTAAAAGGGCAGTACAACCCATTGGGGTTCAGAGGTAGAGTGGCCCAACGATTGAAGCGACGGTCAAGCCACAAGTCCAGACCTCGGACGTTGAGGGCCCAGGCCAGATCCAGCATGGGAGAAACATGGATACCTAGATATTTAAAGGAGTTTTGCCAAGAAGGACTACTAGGACACCAAATCCACTGCAGAGCATAACCCCTGTTCTCCACCAGGCAAGACTTGCCCTTGTTAACCTCTGAGCCCGGATGCCTATGGGTAAAGCTTAAGACACCCGGGGGCCGGAGCGCTGTGAGTTACTCAAGAACAAGAGCAGTTCATCCGCATACATCGATACTCAATTCTGAAGACCAACTCCCCACTACCAGCCCCATACCTGAGCACTGCACTGTATGAGCTGCGCCAGAGGTTCTATAACAAGGGCAATAGCAGGGCTGACAGGGGGCACCCCAGTTGCGTGCCACATTCGAGTGGAAACACCGGAGACAGAACCTCATCCGACAGAACCCCTCCGCTCCCTCAGACCAGCCAGACAAAGAACCCCATCTAGGAAGGAAGCCCCAGGATACCACATCGAATGCCTTAGTGAAATCTATCAACAGGAGGGCTACACTGCTGTCAAGGTCTGCCACACGGGACAGTGCCACCTGGACTCTCCTAATACAATGGTGAGTACTACGGTCTGGCATAAAGCTGCACTGATCTGGATGAACCAGGTAGGGCATGGCTCTGCCCAACCGCGCAGCCCGCCCCGTGGCATAAATCTTGATGTCGGCGTTGATCAAGGAAATCGGTCGGTAAGAACACTGATCTCTAGGGAGCCCCTCTTTGGGTAGGACCACGCTTTTAGCCCTGTATAGTTCCTGGGGGAAGAACCCCTGCTGCAGGGCTACCACATAAAGGTTCAGAAGTTGGGGCAGAGGGCATCCTGGAATCGTTTGTAATGTACATTGGGGTACCAGTCTGGTCCAGCCGTTTTGCCGGCCTGTAACCCAGACACCATGGCACACACCTCCTCAAGCGTCAATGCCTGATCCAATTCCTGGGCCAGAGCATCCGGCACAGTCGACATAGGTATACTACCCAGGAGGGGATTACTGATTTCCTCAGGTGGCGGAAAGGATCTCCAGTACAACCCCCAATAGAATTACATGAAGGTCGCAGCAATTACCGGATCTCTTCCCGGGGACAACCCGAGGGGTCCCAAATCACCGGGACCACTTGGTTGGATATTCTGCAGGTCACCAATCAATAGAGTATCTTATCTGACTTGTCGCCTGAGGCATATTCTCTGAGTGGAGGCCTTCCAGCACTGCCTGGCCTCCTCTAGGCAAACCTGTTGCAGTTTCATATGGGCCTGAGCCAGAAGATGACGGGACTGCTCACTGTCTAGACGCCGTAGAGCAGCCTCCTCTCAGAGATTCTGGGCTTCTAAGTTGGTCAGGTGCGCAGCTCGGCAAGCCTCAGCCTGGCGAATATAGCCTTTAATTCGGCCTCTAAGTGAGGGTTTACTAGCTGCCTATAGTGTCATTGACTCCACTGTGCCTGCATTAGGGTTAAAATATTGATGGATTTCCTCGTCAACAAAGGCCTTGCATTCAGAATCCTGCAAATACCAGGCGCTAAACCTCCAAGGTTAGGCTGAACTCCCCACAGCAATAACAGCGGAGCTTGATCCGAGATCCTACGCGGAAGTATGTGTATTGACTGAATTGAGAGCAAGTCAGTGGCTGAGAGCCACATCAGATCTATACGGGAATCCTCCGCATGTGCATACACCTGCATACTGGGATGCCAGGAGTCACAGGAGCCCAGTGAGTCAGCCCAGGAAGATAAGCAAGCCGATTGGGAACGTGCGGCAGGATATAAAGCAGAAGAGGCGTCAAGGACAGGGTCCAGAAGCTCATTGAAGTCTCCCCCAACTATTGCGACTCCCTGGGGAGAGACAGAAGAAAGGATCTCAAGGTGTACAGTGATGGCTGCAGCAGGCGTGGCAGAACGTAGCAAGAGATGAGGTTATACTGTCTTGCCTCTAAATGGCCCTCAACACCCATGTAACAGCCCTGCAGGTCCATATGGTATGCATTGACCGCCAGGCGAAAGGCCTTGTGAAGCAGTATGGCAACCCCCCCTGGAACCGCATGAGAACCCCGAATAGAAAACCCTATCATTGCCGAAGTAGCCTAAAAGGGAACTCGTACCCAATAGTTGCATCTCCTGCAAAGTGACAAGCAATATTTTATGTCGCTTAATGCATCTTAGCACTGCGGACCGTTTAATACGGTCAAGGAGGCCGTTCGCACTGTAATTTTAGGGGAAGCCATAGCACAGTTGAAAGGGAGCTGCCCACACCCAACCCGAAGGGAAGGTGCATCTCCAGAAGCCAGCCACGCCCTGCCGCTGTGTAAAAATCCCTAAAAGCCTCTGTGATAGCTGTTAACCTAAAGGAAGAAAACAATGTTAAGACAACATGATATAAACAAAATTAAGCCCTCTGGAGCAACAAAACAACCCACCCCCAATGCCCCTCCACACCACACTTCACCCAAGGAAACATCTGTCGCCCTAACTAAAGACCCGGAACCTCTAAGGGGGGAAAAGATTATTACGAGCCATAGATGCCAGTGGAACAGGATCTAGTACCTGTCAATTAACCACTAATCATGCAAAAGAAATACATCTTTAGGGCCTCTACAGAGGTATGCCACATTTTGCAGACCCCGTTCGGGGATAGGGGAGGCACAGTCACTCCATTTTTCGCAAGTCTTTAGATCCCCCACCCAGAACCAGTGTCGGAGAAGTGGAGCAGGAGCAACTTGATCCCAATACGCCGACAGCTGGGACAGGGAACTCCGGTCCTCTCCACTGGCCAAACACTCAGTCTGGGCCCCCAAAGGACTGGGAGCGGAGACTCCGGCGGCAGAGAAGCGATCCCTTGGTTGTCGGTGTTGCTCAAGAGAGGTTGGGGGGACAGTCCCCGGAGAGAACAGGAGCCGCAGGTAGCCCCCAGGCAGGAGATCCACAGGAAGGCAGAAGTCCCTGCCCCCACCCGGCACACAGCCCTGCGATGGCCAAGGAGTAAGATGGTCAAGGCAGGCTCCAATGCTCAGCACAGATTGGGGGGGGGCCCCCACCGTCCGGGAAAGCTAAGGGGAGGCCCCAAGTCACAGCAACTCCCGGTGGGCACGTCCAGCCTCGGCAGTGGTCTCCACGAATCTAGTGGACAAGCACTCTGCAGCCTGCCTACAGCAGACACAAGGGCCACGATTCAGCTCAGGAGCACTCAGACACCACAACACAAGGAGCACACATAGAAGTCCAGGGCCCATCCCATGCAGGGCCCCACCACTACAAATAGGTCGCCCTCAGGTAATCTGACTCAGGGAAGACCAGTGGATTACCTCTGCAGGCGGCCACACAAACCTCGAGGCTGCAGGGATTACATGCAGTGGGTATTTCTGATGGGCTAGTGCAGTTATAGTTCACCCCTCCTAATGGCTTCAGCGTATATGAGCTATAGGAGCAAGCGCAGAGCTCCACAGAGACTGTCCCTGTCTCCAGGCCGCAACTCTGCCTGGGAGGCCCCCTGACCCCCAACACTGTGAGAGTTCCAGGGGGTAGAGGCTGAAGTCAAAGGCGACCCAAGCCGGGTCGTCACCGCCGTAATAAACCGTCCTTGTCTGGTCCGCTCATCCCAGACTCCGCAGCAAGGACTGAAATGACGGGGGAGGGAGGGGAAAGGGAGGAAGCGGGGAAGCCCACCTCCACCAACAGCTGCAACCCCTGCCCTGCCGCAGAGCAGCCCCGCCGCACTGCCCCAACCCAGTGGGTCTCAACAGTCCGACACCACAAGCAGGAATACGGGCCTCACCGCCTCTCCTCTGCCCGCGGGAAGCACACCTCCAATCCAGGCAGCACGGTAGTCAGCCACATGCTGCACGACCGATGAGACCTGCCTCGGGTGCCGATGGAGGTAGGATCTTGGCTCCTTTTTGACTTTCATTTCTCAGGAGCTTCTCATATACAAATAACTGCTAAACTAGTCCTTATAATTTGCGGCAGGAGGAAGATTTCTTCACCTCTGATATTTTTGAAGTCATGGTTAGCCTGGCGGGCTCCGGATGATTCACAATCCTGCAATTGACTGTGCCGGTTACAAGTTACTATCAGTCAAGACTCATTAGTCTCATTAGAAGTTGAGCTCCCAGTCATGGCTTCGCTTTCCTCCCACTTTATGCACACACTGAATTCTTAATATACTCATTTTTCTTCTTCAACAGGCTTACAGCTGTCCTATTGTCCTGATGAAGACCCTACAGTGATGTCATTGATACCCACACGGTGATAGGGGCCGAAACTTCGACTTTCATTATTAAGCGTTGGTGCCCAACCAGACCCATACAATAAAGGAGGTCTAGCTAGTGTTTCTGTTATTGTTTGTACAATACTACCAAAAGAAAGATTTATGCTACATGTACTGTGTTTTTGTTTGTTTGTATTGTCGATATATGTACAGGCACTTTCTATCCCTTTTATATGTCACTATTGTAGATAATCACCTATGTTTGTTGTGTAGGTTTGATACATGTCCTGTTATGCCATTATCAAAAAATATATGATTTTTTTCAAATACACTAACTTTTTTTCAAGTTGATTGTCTTTTTGTCTAAAATATCAGTGTTGTGCGTTTGTATATTACTGTTGATAGTCCCAGCTATGGGGGACAAAAGATTAAATGTATTGATGTGGCAGAACCACTGTTCACATAACGAGCGTAGCCGCCATGGCATCAGGATGCAAGGGGAGGAGCTGCCGCCCTCCAGTCAGGGTCCTCCTTACTAGCCAACTAGTCACATCAAATTTAGGATTTCGCCACCTCCAGGCCCAGAGAGTCAGCGCCAGGCCTCGGCCTAGGCCCGCACTTGTCACCGCCAGCTCACCACTCAACGGATCACCAGGGCTACCTGGCGGACAACGTCCCAGTGCAGGCTGAAAGAGGGCACAGCTGACAGCCCAGCCTCGCAAGGAGTATCCGGCCCTCCGCGTCATCTTTGCCAGGTAGGATGCCTATGGATCTTTTCCAGACAGCAGGTACTCCGTTAAAGCCTGACCACCATCTTGGCCGCCCAATCCACGCCCCCGAGACCTGGCAGAATTTTAAGTCTGGATCCACAGGTTATGCAGAATTGACCAACATGAAAATGCGCTCAGGGTGTACATCTTTTTAACTTGTGCTGATCCATTTTACCCTGCGGTGTCCTCCTTCGTGCAGAAGATAACAACTGCCTACACTTATCCACCACAAATGTGCCAGTTTTTTGTGACACAACGGAGTCATTTAGGGACACAAATATCATATGCAGCCTTGTTAATGGAATAGTTGGGGAGACCCTATCGGCGATTGCAGGTGAGCCTCTCGTATAAAAAAAAGTATGTCAGATTTACTGCCAATAGTGTGCTGCATAGAGGCTATAGTGGGTTAATTTTATACCTGGCTCTCAGGATTTTATTTAGTCCTTGTGTGTTGATTAAGACCCTTTTAAAAAGTTGCGTTGTGTAGAAGATAAGCATACAGGGCTGCATTTTGTGCAGAAGGAGTCAGTATTTAGAAGATCAGCCACCAAACACTTGCAGTAACCACAAATCACCCAAATTAGACTTTTCTCCTCCATCGTTTACCAACTACTGGAGAGAGGAAAAAACACAAAGGTGAGTATTGCTTAATGGATAACTGTGGTAAAGTGATTAAATAAGCAATGTTGGGTATATTGCATTTAAAGGTAGTAACAGTAATTAATCTTAGTACTTGTATTCATTGTCATGAAAAACGTGCCATATTTTTGTACTAAGCAATCTTAAAAATGAAAACAGACCAGAAAACACAAAACTTGAATTCAGGAGTGTTAAACTACTAACTCATTTCCTAGATCATCTCTTGTTCTCCATCGTATTGGCATTAATATTCTGGTACGTCTGTGTGGAATATTATTTCACAAAATTAACATATTTTTGGAACTCAAACTAAGTTGCGATTTTTTCTTAAATAGATTTTCCTGGCTATGTTCCACAAATTGAATCTAATAACGTTACCTCGGCAAAGCCATATATCTGGATAGAAAGCTAATCGTCAGGAAATCTTGGGGTTACTACTAGTTCATTACAAATTCATCAAACAAGCCCATTTATTCAGCCACAATGTTTTCCAATTGCATTTTCACTTTGTGAGTAACCACTCATCGAAAATTCCTGTTACGTCAGATGCATTAAAAAGACAGAAACTTCAAATCTGTTCATATTCACAAAAAGAAATGCACATGTTTTCGTTTTTTGCTAAATTATTTATTCTAAGAATGTACTTTATACAAAATCACCAGTTCATTCGGAAAATAATCTATTGCCCTCAAGCATCAACTTTTCTTTTTAAAAAAAAGTACAAAAACAATAGGTCATAGAACTAACTACTGAGGTAAATGTCGCTCCCAGTGATAGAATAACAGCACACAAAACATAAGAAAAAAATCAGGGCCAAAATATACACTATAAAAACAAATAAATAGAGTTCACATTTCCAGTATTGGCCAGGAAGTTCTAACTTCTCACAGCAGGACTGGGAGGGAGGAGGGCGAGGTTTGGAAGCCATGAGGGGCTGGTTTCACTGGCATAATGCCTGTGTGCAGCACTGTCTGGCAGCAAAGGGAGGTATTAACTGCAGCACCAGATAGGTTTATAATAAAGCAGCGTATTTGTTCCAAAGCCCAATGGTTACCACTGAGGTGTCTTCTATGAGCTCTCCATTTATAGATGGGACCTAAGGATACAAATCACATGTCCAACATCACATTGGCTAACTGAATAAGTCAGGTTAAGGAAAAGTACCTCATTTGTCCCCAAAGCAGATGCATGTAACTGCATTTACTACTTTTCTGGTGGCACGGGAGATACAACTAAGAGGCAAAAAGTGGCCGCTAGTACAGCATATCGGTTATCTACTACTAAATCCAGTTGTCTCCATCTGTACATCTAAAGTCAACAGTAGTATCAAGAACATAGTTTGGTCTGATATGTTTGCATTTTATTCCTAAATAAATTTACAAGTCATGTTTGGCAGCCTCTAGTAGACAACTGTCCTAAGCAAAGTGGGCTGCGGCTGTGCTTGCCTCAGCCTTTTGTATCGAAAGGATAATGTGGTCTATGGAAGTATGATGGCAGGAATGAAGCTTTCGCATCAGAACGGATCACCTTTTTAGTACAGAAATGAATCAAAGAGGAATGGATTTGACGAAAGGAACGAAGAACCCATATGAGAAGAGATTAGTTAGATTTGTCTATATAGAACATGTGCTCCTTGTGTTCAAGATTAATCAAGCACTGTTCATGTCGCTTTGTGCAAGTTGCTAAAATGTAGGTGAGATGCGAGTAGCCATTTTCTATTAACTGCTTTGGTGGCATACTGCTAATCCATTTGCATTTGTTTCCAAGGTTGCTCGGTGATACTAGGTCATCTCGAAACACAATGACATTCCTCCATCAAACATAAAAGCTGGGTGGCGCCATTATAGGCAGTCGTAGTGCATCATATAACCTTGGGGTTTGATGTTCAACCATTAGTACACACTACCATACATAAAGTGGGCACTAATGTCAGTGGGCCTTTCTCTCAAAGGGATGACAAGGTTCATCACATCAACAGTACAAAACGTCACAAATACATGACCTCTAATTGTCGGCAGTCACAAATGGATTGAGAAAACTGCAAGGATTCACATTTAAACTTAAAAGGGGAGAATCTGTCCCGAATCAGAGCGCTTCACAAGAAAAGGAAAACCAGAAAGGGGTCTAACTGCATCTAGACGCGAACAGTGGCATCAACCTGAAGGTGTACAGTACGTGCATGGAAACTAACATTCTTCGATTAGTTTCTCAGACACTAGTGAAAAGGTAACATTACCATAGAGGTGGTTCTCATATGGGAAAGAAGTTTGGGACGCACATGGGAGGTTATGACAGGGGATTAAAAGCCTTTTCTACTTCAAGCGCAAGTGTAACCTGACGGAGAGCTGCATAAAGCTACACAGCCACTCCCATTGAGCAGCAAGTCACACCCTCTGCACCACGTCCGTTCCCTGCATAAATCTTGCTCATAGGATAGGTTTGATTGTTAGGTCACATGTTGTACTTGTGCGGGTAAGTCTGCGCTTACATAAGATTATTCACTTGAACGTAGAGTAGGTATTGCTCATCTCAAAGAGTACGAGAACGATCAGAACAGGGTTGTACAATGGCGAATGAGGGGCTTTTCTTTATTGCCAGGAAAGGGTCTGGGTGACTGGGCCTTAAACAAGTGATAACAGGGAATGGGGGAGGAGGGCGGGGTCTCTAAAGGTGGATGGGAGAATTTGGTATTATAATAATTTCTTTCAGTTTCTTTTTCATGACATAAGAATCAGAAAAAAGCATACGACAGGTTACAATATACATCTAGAATAGATAATCTACGCTATTAGTAGCAGTAGCAGGATATCATTTGCAGAATAACACACCAGGAAAAAAGTCACTCTAGTGAATCAATTTTCCTTACACTGCTCTTGAAAATACAAAATACTGGATAGCTTCCTTTGGAAGAAAAATTTGATCTTTTGATTATTTTGTGTCAAAGGCTATTCAGTGAGTCTTTTCTGGAAAAACTAACAAGGTGCACTACTTATCGTAAATCACAAAAACTGCAGAAACCGAATCTGGTTATCTGCTGACCAAATTTGCCTAAAACGCCAAAGGGTCACAAACTGCATGTACAGGGGAGGGTGAGTCAGAGTATTAACTACAAACCTAAAATACTCCGAACTCTGAGGAGCCAGAGAGTGTGGCAGCACCAACAAGTTGTGGTGTTTAAGGAAGCATCGAGGAGGAAGAATAGTAAGATAGTCAGACTAAGGACCAACTTCAGAAGACAAAGTACCAGTTTCACTTCTTCCCGAATTTACCAAGCTTAACCAGTAAGAGTCAGGCTTAAATCACACTGTGAAAGCAAACGCCCCATTTAAGCTTCTCAGAGATGAGTGAGTTTGCAGAGCAGTATAGCAAAGAATCCGAAAGCATATTTTTAGACTGACTGTGTGACATAACAGGCCAGATGACTAATTAAAGTGAGTTTAATATCCAGCACCCAGGCGGGCCGGACCCACTGTGCTAAGGGGCTATATATATAAGAAAACCTTTACCCGACAATTCATGCTCTGCACGCAGCACATGAGCAAGACTGATCAAGACTTTCTGAATAGTGTGATAAATGTAGCAAATATTTGAAAATACTGCTAAAAGTCATTTATTTCCTGATTCGAGGTGTTGTGGCTTTTACTCCTCGTTATTACCTAAGCCCAGATTTGTTCCTGCTGTTCACATAAAAGGTATATGTACATTCACAAAAGTGCAACTGTGGATTAAAGTCCACCTCTCCCAAGGCAATGAGGCATAGTGCTACCTCTAGAGGGTTCTCCAAAGGGCTAGCTAGCACAAACAATTCTCTAGTAACTAACACCTCAGAGCATCATCCGCAACCATGTGTAACCTGATTAATTTTAGCGGCTTTACATTCATGATTATTTTAAATCGTTCCCCTACACAGACCAATACTTTCCTTGCTGTGAAGCTGGTCAGAGGTGTTGGTGAGTGTTCACAGTAATATTTATTGGATAAAACAGATTTGTAAAAAAAAAAAAAAAAAAAAGGAGGCAGACATGCAGTATGTACATTTAGTTGGTGTTTTGTTATACTTCTAGCGGTGCTAAGCTGAGGAAGCCCTTAGATTGCGTCTTCTGAACTAGTTTGGAAATGTATCTTACACATCAATGTCTTGCAACTAGATCCAATTATACCAATTTACATCAAATCAAATATTGCCCCTTGAATTTAGAAAGCCATAAGCGGTTATCTTTAAGTAGGAGCGCTCTCCGTATATTTAATTCTGCCCAGGTAATGCACCACAGACTGGAAAAAAAGGTAAGTAAAGCTTTTCGGGAAGAAGAAACAAAGATGAAAAAAAAAATCTGAGCATCATAGGAACTGGAATCAAAAGTTCATGTAAGTCTATGTTTTGCCCTATTTCAAGACAGTTCATTGGGACCCGTTAAAAACACTATTGCTGGAGACACATACAAGACATCCTACCTCAATCACACGCCCTTTTTTTAACAAATGATAAAACAAATGTGTATGAAAAAACATTCCAGAGCACCAGATGCTGTGCGAATATCAAGGGTGCAACAACACAGCAGCATAGTCAAAATATTTTCCAAAACCCTTCTGATCCAAAGTGTATACAGTCCAGGAGCACAGTGTAGATCCTTCTTGGCACCGTGGGCAGCACACACTACACTTTCGATGGCGCGAAGGAACTGTAGTAGTAAGAATCCATCTCACCTTTCCTGCCGTTGACGAGTATGTTGATTCCGGATTGTTGTCGATAAACATCTCCCCTTTTATGTCTGATCCGATCCTGCTTCAAAACCTCTCTCTTTCCCCAGTTTTTGCTGTCCAAACTGTGTGATTTCATGTAAACAGATTAAGGTAAGCGCAGTGCTAAGAGTCCAAGGAGCTGCTCTAGAGGACCCGCTCCTTCCTGGCTATGTACAGTACATTCCTCAAATAACATTAAAAAAAATTATACGCCCCACGCTCCGTCCCCCTTCTCAAAAAGAGGACCAAAAAGGCCATTTCTGTAAACAGGAGCTGAATTATCCCCCTATAGTAATACTATGCTTACAGTGTAAGAGCACTGCCTGCGCCCCACTCAAAAAAAGCTGCCTCCACCCGCCTCAACCTGAAAAATATTCCTGAGATAAATCAGCGATACCCTCACATGTAATTGTTCTGTAGGGAAAGCCATAGATCACAGACAGCGGCGGGACAGAGGCAGTCTCCATGTCTCTCTCCAGTGGATAAAAATGAGTATTTCCCTGCGTCGGATACTCAAAACATCGGTCATTCCTGCAATTCATGTCCTCCCGCATGAAGATCATACATGCTTGATCCCCTCCGGATGAAAATCAAGGCACTGTTTAGCTGCATTTTGGAGATAGATGTCCTTCATTCTCATGGGATGACTGGGGAAAGCCTTCGATGCATCACTTGGTAATGCAGACCAATAGGCGCGGATTCCGTTACTACAGGGCTAGCTCTGTGGAAGCAGGAGAGAAGAGGTAGTAAGGGTACATCATCTACTGAAAAATATTTTGTATATTAGTTTATCTACAGAAAGTTCCTTTGACAGTCAAATGTCAACTTTTACACACTGATAAGCCAATATCAAACATTGAAACAAAACCGATGATAAAGTACAATAAATAAGAATAATCTAATAGCTAAATGTTGATCTCTTGAAAGTCCTTAACAAATAGAAGTGCGTTTTGAAACTTGTTTCAGTGAGCTAAGTGATGTTATGGCCCTCTGCAATTTTAGCACAGTATTTCGCTGATGCTCTGTAAAAGTCCTCGGAACCTACAGCCATATAATATTTTGCAATACAATAGAGATGGTCAACAATTTTTGTTTGGCTTACATTGCACACCACTATTTGAAAATATAGTCAAGCATACCTACAAGGCTCTGTGGATCAGTGCTTTAAATGGAAAAAAATAAGTGCAGGTCCTCACTAAAAGGAGCGGTGGACTGGTAGGGATGGAGTGTGGGGCGGGGCTAGGTTTTCAACCTTTCCAAACTTTATGTGCAAAAAATCCAAGTGCAAAGTAAAAAAAAAAACTGAATTATCTGTCCTATGGTTATGGCCCTAATAATAATAAGGGTATGTTTGAAACAGTCTCTGAATTTTGCCATCAAAGCTTTGCATACTGGACTTTTTAGAAACCCTTATTTATAATGAGAAAGGAGAACTACGAGTCCCAGCATGCAAATGCATTACCAGCTAAAATCTATAACTGTCTGAAAGTCTAAAAGCATTCCATGGAGATGCCTGTCGCAATTGGGTTATACATGGCTTCCCTTACGAAACAAGCAGTTTAAATGCACCAAACCCCAAAAAAATTGCGTTGCCTTTAAAGTGTTTTTTTTTTTTAGGGTTATTGTAAAACTGGAAGAAACGGCATGGATTTACATTCAAGTAAAATGCTTAATTTAAATTGCATATGAACTAACATTTACAGTCATTTAAAACAATGGCATGCTGAAAAGCTGTACTGCCCTGAAGAATACGCCCCACGCCCTCTCCATTAGTTTTATGGTGGACTCTCAAATCCTACTGTGCAGGATCAAAGGTAGACAAAACACCTGCCGCCCCACGCTGCTGGAAGACTGCAGAGAAGCAGGACAAGATTGCTGTGTCCTGGTGACAAGAGCTGCTGTTCTGGCACTCCTGTGCGAACTCATCTCAGGATTGAACAAGCATTTCCAATGCAATAGGTCTCGCATTTACGTGAGTTTGAGCAATGCCTTTTATTTATGTTTTGGTTTTTAAAACATAAATAAAAGGCATTGTCATTTACAATGCCAATAGCTTAAACTTGCGTAAATGCGAGACCTATTGCATTGCAAATGCTTTTTTTGCTCACTGTCCTAATGTAAAAGGAGAAATAACTTTATGAAAATCAGCCTTTGCCTGGTGTCAACGGTAAGAGTTCAGTTCGAATTGCTGTGCTTCCTACACTCTATACATGAACGAAAGAAAGCCCAGGCGCAATTCGCTTAGTTGGACCTCATGACTGAAGAGTTTCCTGAGTTCTATGGTATAGAGGCTTGCCACCGGAGTATAACACTACCCAAAGTCACCATAAACATGAGCGAAAGAGCATCAACCCCCAAAACGAAAATGCTCACTAAAGAAAGGCTGCAGAAAAAGCATATGGAGGAAAATATTTCGAGGAAAATAAACAATTATTACACACGGCGGTTGAAAACTTCACATTGCCTAAGTGTAGGACTAAAAGGCTATGTAACACAAGCATTTGCAATACAATCGATCTCGAAATTACGCAAATTTGAACTATTGGCATTGTAAATGACAATGCCTTTTATTTATGTTTTGGTTTTTAAAACAAAAGGCCTTGTCATATACAATGCCAATAGCTTGAACACGTAAATGCGAGACCGATTGCATTGCAAATGCTTGTTTCTGTTCTTTCCTGTTTCCCGTTCTAAGACGCACCCCGTGATGCCTCGCTACGATATGGGTTTGAGATTAGCGGATGCCCTCGCTATTAGTTGTTTACCTTGCTTATGTACGTGTCGCAGTTGAACATGATTTCATTGAATGACGCACAATTACATGACCTGTACGTTACTTCCGCAAGACAGCATGCCCCGTATGTGCCTTGTTGAAAATAAGGATACGTTTCCTTGAATTTATTTCATGAGACCTTCACTCATGACGTCACTGTGGAAACGTTGGCGTGATTACCATTGAGCCAATCAGAGCGTCGACACGTGCACCTTTAAACAAGGGTTGCAGTCAAGAAGTTGTCTGTAGGCATGATTTTGCCATTTCAGAAGTTTGGCGCTCACTGAACTCGGTTTACTTTGGACACTGTGGTTGTAGAACTTGTGCTAATGAATACAGGTGAGTCAATGTAAAGGTTTGCATGCCAGCGAATACGGGATTGATAAAAGCAGGGCTGGTAGCCTCTGGTTTTATTTTCGATAAAACCTTTTTAATTTTGTTGCTGGGCTGTGAGATGTATGTGAGATGTATGCCCTGTACTGTTATTGTGTTCTATGCTCTGCCCCTTGTACAGTGTATCGACTGGGGTAATTTTATTTATTGCCTGATGTACGCGTATCCATAATGTGCCCCTGTCAGAAAATAGGGGTGGTTGGAATTAACCTTGACGGGGTCTCCCATATTTGCGGGCGAGTGGTGAGAGGAGAGACAAGCTGTCTGCATTGCCAGAAAGAACAAGCTGTCGCTATTACGCAAACAGCAGCGTGTTTATTTTTGCATCGCGCTTTCACTTTAAGTGAAAGCGCGATGCAAAAATGAACACGCTGCTGCCTCGGCGGAAAAGCACCCAGAGTCTGCCGGGTATCCCCTGTCCTGCCTGTGACCCCCTGCGCCTCTGAGCTCCGTGCCTGCCCGGAGTAAACAAAGTAAACACAAGCATTAAGAAACATGATCAGTCACTCCACGCCTCCAAAGATAAGAAATATCGTCACGACAGCCGTCAAGCATGCGATCAAGTCCCGAGGGGCTGTCCGAAAAGGAGACAGGGCGGTAAGAAAGAAGCCTCCCTTTCAATTGGAGGCCACAGTTTACCATAAACTATGACGCTGGCCAATGAAAAAGAATGGGCGGGGCTTCAAGTCCCCTTCTTAAATTTCCTTGATCACATAAGCTCTCCCAGAGCGAGCAGCGCATGCGCGCTACAACGCTAGGTGAGACCTAAAAACCATAGCTGGTCATGTGAAAAGTGCTGCTGGAGGCACGAGAAAATGAAGCACACCACCTGTGGCCCCCCATGAGTACCGGTACTCTCCTTGCCCTAGGAGAAGTTCCGGTACTCAAGGGACGGAAATTAAAAAGTGCCGTACCAGTGAGCATCGGCCCGTTTAAAGCACTGCCATGAATACATCCTAGAATGGAACTGCTAGTAATTTGGAACGATCCTGACGCAAAGTAAAATGAATCACTCTACATTTTGTGTCCTATACTATTAACATGTTCAGGGCATTACAGAACTCCCACCAGTGCAATATCCTGCATCAGAATCTTTTTTTTACGGAGTTTTATATAGAGCGAACTTAACCGAAGGTATCGCGTCATTGCCGAGATTTGAGGTCAAACGTCCTAGCCGTTAGGCCAACTCGTCTCCCCAAGTATGTTACAGTAATTGTATTGAAAAGTCCATGTAGTATCTCCAGCTACTGGCAGTCAAAACCAAGTTTACATATAACCGTTTGCAGTTAATCCATACTGCCTCGTTTCTAAGACAGTCTAACATGTTTTTAATTAGAAGAATTAGTGTACATTTGATCATCAGAGCCAAATGTGGTGAGTGGGCAATTAAGCAATGGTTTGACACATAAACCATACTTAATATTTGAACCTGTGGTGAACACCATTGGAAACATCCATAGAATGTAGGTACATTGCCCAGTTACTTCAAAAGACTCACTCATCCGACATCTCCTACACGATCTGGTTCAGCTCAGCAACAATTTGTTATACATTGGCCAAACAAAACGAAGAACAAACAGATCAAAGAAAAAATCTGTTGTACATAAGTCAAGGCAGCACAGAATATACGCCTGAGGGCTTGGACCGACAGGGCCGTTCATAACGCAGTCAGTCGGCAGCCGACTACTGCATGGAACATAATTATGGAGGTGTGAACTGACTGAGCCGAACTTATTGGTGTCTGGCAACTGTTGTTCAATCATGGGGGAGCCTAAAGCTTGGAAGACAAAGCAACACCTGGGGTGAGGATGTTGCGTCCAGACGGGAAATTGGATTGAACGAGTCAAAAAATAATTGCATGAAAATAAGGAAGTACACACCAAAGGTATCCTGGGGCGCCAGGTTCAAAAACGTACAATGTAAATACCTGTTTCAACATTACCCGATACCCACAGCAACTGCCCTAGGTGTGGGCTGAGAAGACTCACTTTACCACAGTGCGGAGGTGCCAGGGAGCAGCAGGGGCTGAAGGCCACGTTCTCTGGCGCATTCGGGCAGCATCTGCTGGTCTGCAGAGACCCACCTGCTAGGAGTCATGCCCATACTCCAAAAGGCAAAAGCAGAAGGTAAGTTTATCGGCGTCACCAAGAGACTGATTACAGCCACGCGCCCTGAAGTGAGGGGTTGACCAGGTGGAGGCAACAACAACAGCTTGGAGAGGCGGGCACCATCACAGCCATGCAGACTTGGATGTCCTCTTTCTGCAGGTCCCCAAAGATGGCCACTTATCCTCATAAATGACCCCTGGTTACGCTGGTTCAGTCAACATTTCTAGTGAGAACCGAAGCTTGCGAAACGGAGGACGCATTATTTAACCCAGACTGGTTTCCAAAAGGGGGCACATATTAAAGACAACCTGATTTGCATTTCCAATCTGATCGAAACAACCCTGTCAAGAAAAGGCAGGGCTTTGTACCTTGCATTTATTGACTTTCAAACTGTCTTTAACAGTGTTTCCCGTCAGCGGCTATGTGCATTGACAACACGCTCCTAACAGCACTGATTGACCTTTATTCGAACACTTAGGTTAAGATCAGAGTTATAACTGATTGTTCCACCACCAAAAAAATTCTCACTAATAAGGGCCTAAAGCAAGGTTGTCTACTGGCCCCAATCCTTTTTAATCTATACCTGGCGGATCTGCTTGAAAGATTAGCTGCAGCAGGAGCATTTCCCCCTAAATTGGCCGAAAATAAAATTCAATCATTCCACTATACTGCTCAACCAAACCCAGATCGGTCTACAGCGGCTGCTAACAGTATTATCTCTACATTATAGGGAGAGCAATTTAAAATTTAAAATTGAACAACGCAAATACTAAGGCAATGATCATATCCGGACAATATCCACACGTTAAAAAATGTAAGTTATGAAAGTTGGGCCTCGACCCAAAAAATTAGGTCAGCCTCCAGTCTTGAATGCAGTCTCTCTTGAAAGGGTCAAAGAGTTTGACTATTTAGGCATTCGCATTACAGACACTATGCGCTGGACATCTCATCTGCAAAAAATGCTTCTAACTCACAAGAGGGTCACTGGCGCCCTTCTCAGAGAACATCGTTCCTCTTCATCTAGACCAATAGCCCCAGCACTGGATATATACAAAGCTAAGGGCGTGAGTTCGGCACTCTATGGTGCTGAACTATGGGGCTTAAATAATATTGAGGAACTTGCCAAATCCGATTCCAGTTTCTATAAGGAACTGATGGCACTTCCGCAGAGCACACCTATAGTGCCCCTGTTATCGGATCTAGGGTGCCATGCGTTGAAAGATTTGGCAAAAGTACGCCCCTTACTTCTCTGGGCCCGGCTCTGGCGGACCCCCGAGTTAGCCAAGTATGCGGAGGGCTTATCCGAAATACTCTCTATGCCTTCTTGGAATAAAATCAAATGGCTGAAAGAGGTAAAGTCCCTGCTCTTTGATCTTGGCCTAAAAGATGCTTGGGTAAATAGAACCTCGCCCCCGAAAGCTGAGCTGAAGAAACTTTACTGGAGTTGGGTTATAGGAAAAAGGAATTCCAGCTCCCAATCCAGTAGATGCACTACTGAATTTCTTCTGCTCAAAGAGGACGTTCACTTTGAGCCTTATCTTGATATTATCCAGAAGCCATACGACCGAGCACTCTATTTCAAATTTAGGATCGGCACTCTTCCGGTACGCGAGCTGACTGCTCGCTGGAAACCTCCCTTCCAAACTTCGCCCTCCTGTCCTTTTTGTGTAACCAAACCTGAATCTATTGCACACGTGCTTTTTGCATGCCCAGAATACAAAATCCCAAGATCATATTGGCTTAAACCTTTATGCAGAATCTTGGGTACACGTGACCACCTCATAGCGCTGCGCATTCTTAAATCAGACACACGATCTCTGTTCGTTTGCGCTCTATCGAAATATTTGAGGTGGTCCTGGCTCTTAAGATCCAAAGGCCTTGCAGCCCTCGACTAAGTAGCCAGACTGTTTATCGTTTGTCTGCATATCTATTTTATATTGTCCTATTTATAATGTTTATATGTATTTTACAATTCTTTGTATATCTTGGGAATATGTCGTTATTATATTCATATGATTCGTCTTTTGGTATCACATGTTTGTACAATTTATATTTGTTTGTGCTTTTTAAGATATTTTTTATCGAAATAAAGCTTATTTCATCATCACTAGTGTGACCTTCCCATATTATCTGTCCTCCCCTCTAAAACCAGTAATGAAGCGTCAACTTATGAGGTTTGGTCTGATTCCATTGTTGGCATACAAATATGGGCAAGGGTACAAAGAGGCGGTAGCTACCAAGTGCCGAGCCTGTAGTGCAGCAGAGGAATCATTAATTCACATACTGTGCATTTGTATAAAACTGCGTCCACTGAGAATATACGGTCTCCGCCCAATTTGGCGAATTTTAAGCATACGAACGTGTCAAGCCGCCTTAGTTGAATGCTTGAAAGGTCAGCGCAGCTGGCGGTCCGGTTTTTGAAATATTTGATGGCAATAAGGGCCTCTCTGGATTCCCCAAATGCATAAAACATTAACTCGTAAAGTTGGGGCATGCTATGTTTTTTTCCTTTATTTTTTTTTTAAGGCTTAAGCTAATGTTAACCAATACGGTGTTTCCATTTTCTAAAACTTTTGCATAATTGAATGAAATAATCACTCTAACTTGTACAGTAAGGGAAGAAAATTGTATATTTTATTTGATCTCATTGATAAGATCTTAATTGTGCAATAAAAAACGATATCTATATATCTAAAGGAGCTGCGAACGTCAGATAATGATAAATATTTTAATCTCAGATGACTACCTCGGGAAATAGTTATCCTGGCATTTGTTAGATTATAAAAAAGTTAAAACATTGCTCTGCCTACAACACATTATGTGGAAAGTTGATGGACGGCATTACAGTTGGCTGAAACGAACGGTTGACAATTGAACTACCAAAGAACCTGAACTGAAAGATCGACATCCTACGCCCTACTGCTTCCTGTTCGTTATACATGTGGGAGAACCACCAATATCACATTTTGGGTAGGAACCCCCAGAGATCCAGAGTCGACAGAACAATGGCAAGGGGAAATAGTAAAGTTTTGGCGTAGCACAAACAACATAGGTAGTGTATTATTAAATTAGGGCAACCCACATGCAGCCGTTGGCCACATGCCTGCGTCGCGATTCCTTCAGGCCCTTATGAGTCAGTTACGCTGTCGGAGATAAGCAGTGAAGGTTTCCATGTGTCTTCAGGTTGAGATTCGATGGGCATAAGCTCCCAGTAGGTGGTCAGCTGCTCCTGGCAATAGGACACATCATTGAGCCATTCTTGGATGGTCGGGACTACCCCGTGTTTAGCCAGGAGAAGCAATATATCGCCGGGCGACAAAGGTGCCCAGCAGGTATATCCTTTACGTAGCTGAGCAAATCAATCACTGGTGTATAGGGGACGGAAAAACCAGTCATCTCATGTATATTAGTATATACTGCTCATCAGAACTCTGTTACGTTTGGGCAGTCCCATGCCAATTGTTTGAAAGTAGTAACTAGTGTGTGGCAAAGCAAACATTGGGAATCGGAGACAACACCCATTTTGTAAAGTTGTATTGGCGTGCAATATCATCTATGAACGTACTTGAAATGAGTAAGGCGCAGCTGATGATTTGGTGCTTGCATTTCTAATTGGTCATAGCAGAAGGCCCACCGCTTATCTAACACATCTGTGTGCCATGCCCCTCGAGCCTTCGGGGAGGCGATTGAACAGGAGCTTTGCATGTGATTATATAAGGCAGGGAAGATATCGTGCATCTTGCATAAGGTAGCGCGTAATTGGTTATATAATAAGGTGTCCATTAAGGTGGGGGCCAGGGACTACTAATCATTCCACGGTAGGAGAAATTGGTTATCCAGGTATAAGTCGGAAAATACTCTGATGCCTCTCTCGCTTGCACGCATAATGGCACCTTTATCTTGCAGTGGTGGCACTGCAGGGTTTTTAGCAAGTGGATTGAGGGAGGCATGGTCCATCTCCACAGCGTGGTGCGGTTGAAATGAGGTATGATGAAGCCAATACTGAAGGAAATGAGCTTGAGCACACAGTGCATACAATAGCGTGTCGGGCACCCCCTTAGGCCACTTTGCGAGTGTGGAAGTGTGAGGAGTTTGTATGACACTCGTGGTTGTCTGCCCATCCAGATCAACGAAACAAAGTTTGACCTCAAATCCTGAAAGTATTGAGCTGTGAGTGGGAGGAGAATATTTATGAAAAGGTAGAGAAATTTATAGAGTATAATCATTTTAGATATTGCAATGGGGCCTGCCACGGACAGGGGTAACCTGGACCATTCAGGGACCATCTCATCTAGCAAGTCAATTGCCCGCCTGTAATTAGCTCGCCAGAGCTCTTCTGGATCCCTATTGAGCCACATTCCCAGGTATTTGATTGAACCGAATGCCCACTTCATAGGGTAGTTGGTGTTGAAAGGCATTGTTGCGCCAGTTAGTGGAAATAGATAGGATTTGGACCAAATTATTTGAATCCCTGAATATCCTCCAAGCGCACAACCTCAAATGTTCTTCACATACAGTGAAACCATCAACCCCCTGGCCGTAAAGCTGATGCTCCTATTCCCATGATGTTGACGGAGCCGTGCTGCCCTTGGCTCCATGGCGATGGCGAACAGGAGCGGCAACAATAGCCCCCCCTGTTGTGTGCCATGAGAAATCGGAATGGGATCAGAGAAGAGTCCGTTTAATCGCACATGCGCAATGAATGGGGAGAGCATAAAGGAGCTGGATTGCCTTGTGGGCTGAGCCCCAGTTGCCTGAGCAGTGGGAACAGGTATGCCCATTCTAGAGAATCTAACACCTTAGTGGCATCCAGAAGGGCAGCAGTTGCTGAAACCTGGGGGTTTAATTGGTGCATGACAGCATAAAATGGTGCGAAGGTTGTGCGAAGTCGACTGACCTGGGATGAATCCCGACTGACCTGACCACACGATAAGGGGCAACAGGCAATTGGAGAGTACCTTGGCGTATATATTTTTGTCAACATTTATATTTATTAAAGTAAACGGGTCTATAGGAATGGCATTACACAGCTGGCTCATCTTGAGCAACATTACGATGACAACCTCTCTTAGCCAGGGGGTGGGTGGGGTAAACCTGTAGCCAGGGATTCCTGGTACATCAACATGTGAGGAGCCACGAGTGAAGCATACTCCTTACAGAAGGCAATTGTCAGGCCATCAAGCCCAGGTGCCTTATCCCCAGGTATGCCCCTAATCACCTGTATGATTTCCTAAGTCGTTATGGGTAAATCTAGATATTCGCTGTCGGCGCGGACTAGCCAAACCAATTGTATGGTAACCAAATATGTTATAAGCTAATCAGAACCAAGGATTGGGGTCGCTTCAGAAAGTTGGAAGAAAAAAAGAGGGCATCACACACAGCAATCCTGACTGGGTAGAAAAGAGTTGAGACCCTGCATCCCAGAGCTCTGCGACATAAGCGGAGGCATGTCGTTTGCGCAGCATCCCTGGCAGTGCTCTACCTCGATCACCCTCACCATACCGACGGGCCTAAGCTTTTTTGTTCAAGTAGTGGGTTTCAAGGGATACCTCCTCCTGATATTTCAACAGTTTGTCTCGGGTGCTGGCCAATGTGGAGGGATTCAGTTTCCAAAGCTCAAATATTTTTCTCCAATCTAGATAGCGACCTGTGGATGGCTTGGAGAATGCCCCACTGTTTGACAATGCATACCCTGTGTATTAATACTTTGATTGACTCCCACAATGTCAAAGGTGATTGTACAGAGCCTACATTGTGCGCAAAGTAGTATATTATGGCTGCGCGAACCTGGTCTCTAAAGACCACAATGCACAGTGCACCAGATGGCAAACACATTTTGTTGGGGGGGGGGGGGGTTTGTAAGACCAGCTTGACGTGCAGGATCACGAGAGCAATTGGGGTAGGTGATCCACTGATGTAGTCCAGGACTGAGCGTCTTTAGACAATAGCCAGAGAATCAATACTGGACCATGCTTTGATGTAGGCTGAGAAACAGGTGCATTCACGGGCATTCTAGTGTGAATGTCACTACACGTCTTACAAGAGGTTGTCTTGGATCAGGGTGTTAAGGGTTTGTGCAGGTTGGGGGTGCGGGCGCTTAGAGGTTCCAGATCGGTCTAGCTGGTCCTCCAGCATAACACTAAAGTCGCCACCCCAGATAATGGCATGGGGGTCCCAAGTCAGATCCCAGTCTCGAAATCCCAGAGAAGAACTCTGGGTCATCCACGTTGGGACCTTATACCGCAACCGAGATCACTGGTTGGTTGAGTAGCGTACCAGCAAGAATCAATTATCAGCCATCTTTATCAATGAGGGAGTGGTAAGTCTGCCAGGGAAGCCCCTCATGGAGCAATATTGCAACCCCTCTGGCATAATTTGAGCAAACTGAGGAGCGTGTTCCTCCAAACTAGAGGGCATGAAGCTCGAGAGAGGACCTGTTGGCCAAGTAGGTCTCCTGCAGAAAGCAAGTTTCTATTTTGTGGCGATTAAGGTAAGCATGGACAGGTAGTGTTTTTTTTGCAATCATTAAGGCCTCGTGTATTCCAGGTGAAGCATGTCGTGATAGCCATGTTATACGACAGAGCTAGGGGGCCTAACTTGAGGGTCATGAGTGAATGTGTATGGACTGTGGGCGTGGTCCGCGGTGACTGTGTTCTGAGGCAAAAAAATAAGCATAACAATAACCAATCAGCAAGTTAAACAACACGTTCCCAACCACTACAACCCCCAAATATGGTTGAGATATACAAACCTACCCCTCCATCTCAAATAGACCCTACCAGTAATGCATCTAAGTTGGAATTTATCCTTGGGGGCGGGGAAAGACCGGGCATACTCCCCTGCCTAAACAGCCGGGTGGCCGAACGACAGGCAGCAAGGACCGCCCATTCTTAACGGGAGTGTTGTACATTAGGCACAGATACAGGAAATCAATATGGGAGCCTGAAAAGCGTATAAGTGCGGCTGTCAAACACCCTGGTAGTTGGGCTAGTAGCATAAGCCGCATGTGGGCACCAGAACCAGAGTCGAAGTTAAAAAAAACAGAACACAGTCCCACCCCCTCTGGCATTGGCTCAGTAATTTTAGCAAGCTGCAAGTCTTCTGAAGTTTGTCAAGCCTTCCGAGGGGACCTCTTTCCTTTGGCGGTCTGTTTACCAAATTTTAAGGCTGCTGTGCTGTGGGGTCTATGAAGAAGTGTTGCTTATGCTCCATGGAGATCCGCTGCCTGGCGGGGTACAGAAGAGCGAGGGAAATGTTGGTTTGTTGGAGGATCCGTTTCACGGTCAAGAATTCACGACGGGCTACTTGCCTGCGTAGCACGAAAAAAGGCCGCACTAAGTTACCACATCGACTCAGGGAACAGACGTGGCAGATCAGACCCAAACTGCACCAGAAAGATCTGCAAACGTTCCTGAACGCTGTGCTGTTGATGTGTTGCCACAGGCAGTCCTTGATCTGATGAATTCTTGTTGATTTGGGCGGTCGACTGGCAGAGCCTCTCTTTGGTCTAAACTGGGGTGGCATGGTGAGCAAAAGAATGATGGATTTAACCCAGATCTCTTAACTGGGGGTGAATGTTTTGATTTGTTCTGCATTCTGTCCATCAATTGTGTGTCTTTTGCTCTCTAGGTAGCAGCCATTTTGTAGCTCCCCAGCGAGCTCTATTTGTTAAATATAAAAAAAAGTCTTCAGTTATATCAATGAGTTGTTTTTTTTAGATTGATGCCTACGAGACAGAGGATCTGTTTGGTTGCAAAGACATTTTTGGGGACATGCTGAAAGCTTCCCTAAGAATGTATTCCAACCATTGCTTACCATTGGCTTTGTGTTTTGTATCTCACATTTGCTGGCCCTCTATTTGCTGGCTTGAGTTGTTTTAGGCTGTCCAGCATGTCTTTGCCCCTCCTGTTGAAAATATCCTCTGACTGGCTCGATGGGGGCTTGCTTTCTGGGAAATCTTTGAATTCTTTTTTGGGAGGCACTCCACAAGAGAACATTTTCAGCTGTTTCCCTTGTATTCTACTTAACAGCAGCAAATGTGCTGTATTTCATTGAAAAGGTTTCCTGTCTCCTACCGTTCATTTTAACTGATTCTCCTTATCTCTGCCTCTACCAGTTCATCAATCTCATATGCCTGTGAGGAACAATGTTCTATCTACTAGCTTGTTTATTTTAGTCAGTGCTCTTCACGAATAGCATAACAAAATGGTTTCTTACCTGTACGGTACGTTTCGCAGCTTTAACAATTTCTTGAATTCACATGCTGGTCATTATTCTACCATCTAGTGGTTGAGTCTAGAATTCTCCACTGTGATAGTAGTATGATTTCTCTTGTAGTTTTTTTTTTTTTTTAGGGCGACGACTGTCCCACCATTTGGTGTCTAATCCAGCCTCTCCTGATCACATAACGCCCTCTCTGGAAGCTCGTAAACATGGTCGCCATCCTCACAGTCTAGATTCATTTTTTTGTTACTTCCCCCATCTTCTGAGGAGGTGGGTGGGGTCGCCTGTGAATCCAGAACATTCTTCATGGTGCAAAACTGCAAAACTAACCTTACAGGTAAAAAAACATTTCATTTTGCAGTTTGAATCTTATATGGATGTACATGCTATGCATTGATTTGGTAGCGTTTTTTATTCTTGTTTGTAAATAGACCTTTCAATACCTTTTGTCCTCTTTGAGTTTCCTTGTTCATTTGAATGCCTATACACAGAAGTTACTACTTGTGTAACGATATATCTGTAAGAGACATTAGTTAGTGATAGATTCCTTACCTTAGAATAATCCTCAGGCATCAGACTGGATCCGGAAAGTTTTGCTAGCAGTACCGTTGCGTGTCAGGAGGTGGCATCCTGCGGCTCCGCGTACGTCGCTGGCGTCGTAAGCGCTGAGATGACGTCACGGAGACTACATAGGCGCCACCCATGTGCTCTGATATCAGTTCTGTACACGACTTTCCGCGCCAGGAACGCAGAGCCATGCAAGGAACTAACCACTGGTTCCATGAAACTAGGGCCCTGAAAGGGGATGACCTTAACCCTAGAATCAGTTTGCAGAACGGGGAGGATGGATGGGGCGGTAATGTCTCTTACAGATATATCGTTACACAAGTAGTAAGTTGTGCATCTGAAAGAGACACATTAGTGATAGATTCCTTACCTTAGAATAGATACCCCAGCAATACCAACCCCGGAGGAGGGACTGCGAACCGATCACACCAGAAAGTCACAGAGAACAACGGCCACAGAAGCCGTCTCTCCGGACCGGACTGTCAAGGCAGTAATGCGTGGTAAACGTGTGCAGCGAGGACCACGTATCTGCCTGACAAATGTCAATCAAGAGAACGCCGCGTCCCAGTAGTGGCTGCAGTTGTCCTGGTAGAATGAGCATGCAGCCCCACACGAGGCTCCTTCTTAGCCAAGGAGTAACACACTTTGATGCACAGAACGACCCACCGCGAGATAGTCTGTTTGTGCACAGCCCGACCTTTCTTGGCACCCACGTAGCCAACAAAGAGCTGGTCATCCACCCGGAACTGCTGTGTACGCTTCAGATAGAATGCGAGCGCACGTTTCAGGTCCAGAAGATGGAGCCTCTCCTCCTCCCTTGAAGGATGCAGAGGCGGAAAGAAGGTGGGCAAAGTGATGGTCTGCCCGATGTGGAAGGGTGTGACAACCTTTGGCAAGAAAGAAGGACGGGTCCTTAAAACCACCTTGTCCGGATGAACAGAAAGGAAAGGAGGCTTGGAAGAAAGGGCCTGGAGCTCACTCACTCTTCTGGCAGAGGTGATATCTACCAGGAAAGCCGTCTTCAGAGTGAGAAGACGCAAAGGACAGTTATGAAGTGGCTCGAGGGGAGCGCACATCAGATACGTCAAGACAAGGTTTAAGTCCCACTGAGGCATTATGAACGGCACCGGAGGAAACGTGTGTGTAATGCTTTTCAAGAAACGGTTAACAACCGGGGACTTAAAAAGAGAAGGCTGATCTGGAAGCCGTAAAAAGGCGGAGATGGCCGAAAGATAACCTTTGATAGTGCCCAGAGCAGAGCCCTGCTGGACCAAAGAAAGAAGGAACAGAAGGACTTCAGAAAGAGGGGGCAGAAAGGGGATCCACAGCCTTCGCTGTGCACCATGCCACAAACTTTTTCCACCTGCAGGCGTATACAGTTTTAGTGGAGGAACGCCTGGCTTGCAGAATGACATCACAGACTTCGGGAGGAAGATTGAAAGCTGTCAACTGTCGCCGCTCAATCTCCACGCATGGAGGTGGTGGCTGGAGAGGTTCGGGCGGAGGACCATCCCCTGCTGCTGAGACAGAAGATCCTCCCGAAGAAGCAGACGGATCGGGGGATCGATCAGCATGCTGAGTAGCTCGGGATACCATCATCTTCGTGCCCAATCCGGAGACACAAGGATGGCTTGGGCCCGGTCGCGCCGAATCTTCTTCAGCACTCTGGGCAGAAGTGGTATAGGCGGAAAGGCGTACAACAGACCGCAACTCCACTTGCGATGAAAAGCGTCACCGAGCGAGTGCCGCCTTGGAAATTCCAATGCGCAGAACTGAGGACATTGCACGTTCTCTTCGGTGGCGAATAGATCTAACCAAGGCTCTCCCCACTGCACCACGTCCGAGTTCAGACGCCATTCGGGATCCATCAAGCACCGGCGGCTGAGTTCGTCTGCCCTGGCGTTCAGAGAACCTGCCAGGTGTTGAACCACCAAGGTAATGCCTTGACGTTCCAGCCATGTCCAGAGGCGCAGAGCCTCCTGACATAGGGTCCAGGAACCCCCCCCCCCAGTTTGTTGCAATACCACATGGCGGTGGTGTTGTCCGTGAACACTTGCACCACACTTCCCCAGACAGACTTAAGGAATGCCTTCAGTGCAAGTCAGATCGCCCGATACTCCAACAGATTGATATAGAGCCGGGACTCCGCCGGAGACCAGTGGCCTCTGATCTCTGCCTCTCCCAAGTGGCCTCCCCATCCCAGGAGGGACATATGTCATCACTGTGTCCTCCGGTTGGGGAAGGGAGAGGGATCTGCCATTGACCCAATCGCGATTCGTGAGCCACCACTGCAAGTGTCGTGCAGTGCCCTCCGAGATCCGGACAAGATCGGACAGGTTGCCCAGTTGCTGCGCTCACTGGAACTTCAGGTCCCACTGCAGAGCTCGCATACACCATCTGGCATGTGGAACCAGCAGGATGCAGGAGGCCATCAGGCCCAGGAGCTGGAGGGTCATTCTGACTGAAACCCAGGATAGAGGCTGAAAGATCGGAATCATAGCCTGAATATCCCGGACTCGCTGCTCGGGAGGATAAACCCGGAACAGCGTTGAATCCAGAACCGCTACGATGAAGGGGAGCTTCGGAGAGGGACTCAGGTGCGACTTTGGCACGTTGATAGAGAACCCCAGCAAATGCAGGAGGTCGGCTGTAGTCTGAAGGTGGTTGACTACTGCCTGGGGCGAGCCTGCCTTCAGCAACCAGTCGTCGAGGTAAGGGAAGACTGACACCCCTAACCTGCAACCACCGCCATCACCTTCGTGAACACCCAAGGGGCGCTGGTAAGGCCGAAGGGGAGCACGGCAAACTGAAAATGCTCCTGGCCTACCGTGAACCTCATGCAACGCCGGTGGGCCGGCAGGACGGGGATGTGAAAATATGCGTCCTGCAAGTCTAACGCTACCATCTCGAGGGTAGCCAAGACCTGAGCCAGAGTCAGCATTTTGAACATCTCCTTTCGGAGGAAGCGATTGACGTTCCCGGAGGTCCAAAATGGGATGCAGACCCCCTTTGTCCTTCTTGGGGACCAGAAAGTAGTGGGAATAACAACCACACCGTACTTCTGGCCCAGGAATGCACTCGATGGCCCCCTTGGCCAAGAGGGCCGCAACTTCCTGCTGGAGAGTCACCAAGTGGTCCCCCGACAAGCAGTGGTGCCGAGGTGGCATGGCTGGAGGGATGGACTGAAAGGGAAGGAAGTAACCCTTGCAGACAATCTACAACACCCATTTGTCCGATGAAATAGCGTGCCAGTGGGGGAGGTGAATGCAAATCCTGCCACCCACTGGCGTGGGGTGCTCCACAAAGCTCGGATTAGGAAGGCTTGGAGGCAGAAGCAGCGGAGCAGAGGTGGACTGACCCCCACGCTGATTCCCAGAGCCGCCCCTGTGGAAGCCGTGTCCGTAGCCGCGCTGAGGCTGGGATGAGTGTTCAGAAACGCGGGGTCACCAGGTGGTGGCGCCTGGCGACATTCTTATCCACAGGGGCCCCTGTGGCCGGCCTCGACCAAATGCCCAACAGGACGTCGGTGAGGGCGTCGTTGAAGGGAAGCAGAGGCTTCGAAGAAGTAGACGCAGTCTGGAGCACCTCAGTGAGTATATTAGTTTTGAGGGCCACCCTAGGAAGATCGAGGTTGAGGACCTCAGCAGCCTGACGGAGCACCATCATGTAGGAAGCGCCCTCCTCCATAGTAGGCGGGGGAGAGGCAAACCCCGGGTCAGAAGAGACATTGAGGTCGCCGGCGTCCTCCAGGTCAGCCACCCAGTCCTGCTCGGAGTCACAGTGACTGGCAAGTGGGTCCGAGGACCCCTCCCAGTCATCCTCCACCTCGGTTGCAGGAGGAACCGGCCGCAGAGGCAGAGCCCGAGCAGGAACATACGGCGTCGGAAACGGCGCCGTCTCCCAATGCGGATCCCAGGCAGGAACAAAAAGGTCCTGGAACGGGGGCAAGGGCGGAACGAACGGCACCCACTGCGGCGCCGGAGGTGGAGCCGAGGGCTGCGCCGACAGCGCCGGACCTCGTGGCGCCGGGGCCGGAGCCAACGGCGAAGGATCCTGTGGCGCCGAAGCTGGATCAGCCGGTGGCACCAACGGCCCAACAGGATCTGGACACGGGACAGTGGGGCCCAAAGGCACGCCGGCGGGAGCCCGAGGCCTAAAATGGCGGTCCATGGTGGCAAGAAACGCTTGCACCTGTTCGGGAGTCACCAACGGACCCGGGTAAGGCGGGTAGGCCACGGGACTCCCAGGCTCCAAAGGAGCCGCAGGGGCAGAGCCCTTGTCCCCCTCGTACGCATTCGAGGACCAACAGGGGGACGTCAGAGAGCGAACCCGCTTCTTCAACTTTATATGATGTCGCTTACCGGAATCCGAGGGCGAAGACTTGGAGCCCGAGGAGCGACGACTGCGGCCCCGCAAGCGATCCCGGGAACGATCCCTGGATCTGGAACAGCGCTGGGACGAGTGCCGGACTTCCAGCAGCTTCCGGCGCCGCTCCCTCAAGGCCTTCGGGGCCATGGCCCGATAGTCCCGGCAGGACCGGGAGTCGTGGTGGGTCTCCAGGCAGTAGCGGCAAACATCGTGGGGGTCCGCCACCGACATATTGTGACGACAGGCCCCACAAGACTTAAATCCAGGCATCCCTACGTGCATCAGGAGAAAAAAGGGGGGGGGGAACAAAAAGTCTCAAAAGAGTATTCAAAAAGTGACTAAGGTACGTGCTCTAACTGGATCTGCGCTTGCTGGCGCAGAAAAAGAAAGAACTGACGTCAGCGCACCTGAGTGGCGCCTAAGTAGTCTCCGTGATGTCATCCAGGCGCTTACGATGCCAGCGACGGACGCGGAGCCGCAGGACGCCACCTACTGACGCGCAACGACACTGCTAGCAAAAGTTTCCGGATCCAGTCTGACGCCAGGGAATTATTCTAAGGTAAGGAATCCATCACTAACATGTCTCTTTCAGATAATGATGTTTTGTGAACATGTGGAACATGTGCACTGAGGACCAAGTAGCTACCAAGCAAATATCCTACAATGGTATATTTGAGAGAAAGGCCATCGTTGCTCCTTTTTTTGCGAGTAAAGCGTACCATTGGTTCGTAGCTGTATACGTACAATAGTGTGACACATTTGGATCGTAAGATACCTCTGTTTTCCTTTGGTCGGCAAGACTTTCTAAGGTGAGGCAGTCCTTTGTGCTTTAGAGTTTGATGTGTGAAACTCTACCCCAGTCAATTTTTTCAGTGTTACTGGGTTATCTGACCCTTGAAAAAGAAAGTGAAAAGGGACTACCATATTGGATAATGCCGGACCCAACAACTAAATGGAGGAATAATGCACAGCATGTTAATCCAGAAATGATTCAAGCTGCAAAACTTAAACAATCCTTTACCTTAAATGTCGTGCCTCTGCCAGAGGTGCTGGAAGGGGAGGGGTGTGATGTAGTACCCCCAAAATATTATTTCAACAAAGGAGGGGGGGACGAGGAGCTATTAGAAAAGGTCCTGTACCAGGGCTCCCAAGTTAAATGCAACAGCAGTCTGATGGTAACAGTTCCTAAAGGATAAAGTAAGAGAGATTCAGACAGCCAGTTAGGCTTAAGAAGGATGTGCAGTGTCTCCAAGATGGTTAGAGTGTGCCGAGAAAGAGTGAAGGTACTCCTATGTGGATCTGTAAGTGCCCTCACACACCCAAACAGGTGTATAGCATCATCATCGGGCTTATGCTCCTCGTGGGGGTGGCGCTGCAGTCCCTCACGGGCCCGTTTGACGGGGCTCTTTGTCGGAGATCTTCAAGGAGTTTGCCGCATTTGTGCATGGGGGTGTGTGGGGCTAAGTGTAAGTGGTGTGGTGAGTGAGTTCTAAAAAGAGCCCAAGGACACTTGCAATTTATTGAGGGTGTCCTCGGGGTCCAGGTAAAATATATCACGGGGATGGAGAAGCAATCTCAGTTGCCTGTGTGAGAGGGGAAAAGGAACAAATACAATCCCTCTTTTCCTGGACCTGGAACTAGGGAGGGCCGTAACAAGGGACACGATAGTCGACGTGTCTCTTATCTCTTGCTTTGCAACTACTTTCCTACAATTAGGACTCATGGGTTTATAGGGTGTCTCTTTCCCGACTCCCATTTGACATACCTTACTCTTTTGGTCCTGATGAAGCGCCCCCAGATCCACTAGGGACTATCTATGGCGCGAAACATGTCGACCCCCTGACACACTCACTTTATTCACTACACGGGTGAGAAAAGAGGGATTGTATTTGTTCCTTTTCCCCTCTCACACAGGCAACTGAGATTGCTTCTCCATCCCCGTGATATATTTTACCTGGACCCCGAGGACACCCTCAATAAATTGCAAGTGTCCTTGGGCTCTTTTTAGAACTCACTCACCACACCACTTACACTTAGCCCCACACACCCCCATGCACAAATGCGGCAAACTCCTTGAAGATCTCCGACAAAGAGCCCCGTCAAACGGGCCCGTGAGGGACTGCAGCGCCACCCCCACGAGGAGCATAAGCCCGATGATGATGCTATACACCTGTTTGGGTGTGTGAGGGCACTTACAGATCCACATAGGAGTACCTTCACTCTTTCTCGGCACACTCTAACCATCTTGGAGACACTGCACATCCTTCTTAAGCCTAACTGGCTGTCTGAATCTCTCTTACTTTATCCTTTAGGAACTGTTACCATCAGACTGCTGTTGTACCCCCAAAATAACCATGCTGGAGTTCAGAAGTGAATGAGCAAAAAGGATACGTTTCTTACCTGTAATCCTAGTTCTCTTCCAGGGGTATCCTCATCAAAGTCCTAAGCACTGAATATTCCGGCCCATGTGCGGGGATCCCGGAAATAAAAAATATATAGGAAAAACATATACGTATATATATATATCTGTATATATATTATTTGTTCTCATCTCAATGCAGCCCCCATTTAGGAGGCTAAACAATGCAATAATAAATAACTGCTTTTGCAAATACAGAATGTATGTATAAACCACAGGAGGACAAGTACCACTTGAACTCTTTTTAATGAGTAAAACTCATGAAAAACTGCAAAAGAGCAGACATTGTTAGCCTACAGGCTGCATTGTAGACCAATAGCATAGAAAATGAAAGCACCTGCACAAAAAAACTGGCACCGTGCCTTTAAAGCAGCCATGACCCCTAGCTTCCCATCATGCCTCAGGGGTGACAGTTAGGTCAGTTGTTCTTTGCGAATACCCGAAGGTCAGGGCACAAAAATATAGTTCAACCATACAACCGTCTCATTTGCCTGGGGAGGCGGGTGGGTTGCTTAGGACTTTGATGAGGATACCTCTGGAAGAGAACTAGGATTACAGGTAAGTAACTTATCCTTCTCTTCCAGGGGATCCTCATCAATAGTCATAAAGACTGAATAGAATAGCAAGCCCATCTTCCGCCTGCGGGCAAATGAGAACAACTGCAGTAATCAGCTGTTGAACAAATTCCTCAAGGAGGCCTGGCCTACTTGGGTGTCTGAATCCAGATAATAGTGCCTTGTTAATGTATGGACGGCCCTCCAAGTTGCAGCCTTACAGATCTCAGAGATTGGCACGTTACTAAGGAAAGCAGTCGTAGCCGCCTTTCCCCTCGTGGAATGCGCCTTGGGAGTAGGCTTTTGTGCCAATTGATAAGCTAACTTGATGCATGAAACTATCCACCTGGAGATGGACCTTTTTGAGGTGGGAAAAACTGCTCTGATTGACCCATAGTTAACGAATAGTTGATCAGACTTTCTAATCGACTTGGACCTATCAAGATAGAATTTGAAAACTCTTTTTAGGTCAAGTGAATGCAAAGCCCTCTCTGCTGGAGTGGAGGGATTGGGGGGAAAGGGTCGGAAGTGAAATGGTCTGATTCACATGGACATCTGACACCACATTCGGAAGGAAGGAGGGATGAGTCCTCAAAACCACCCTATTGAGATGGAAAACAGTGTACGGTTCCTTTGAACAGAGTGCTTGTATTTCGCTCACTCTGCGAGGCGATCGCTGCCAGGAAAGCTACCTTCCAAGTAAGGTGTTGCAAGGTTGCTTTGTGGATAGGTTTGAAAGGTGGACCCATCAACTTTGATAGCAACAAGTTCAGCTCCGAGGGCGGTGAAGGAGGCTGGACCGGAGGATAGACCTTTTTTAGACCTTGTAAGAAGTTCTTCACAACCTGCAGCTGAAAGAAGGATGGCTGAGAAGGTGAACGCCTATATGCAGCAATGTTCCCTCTAATTTCTTTCATGTGTGTGCAGCAGTGTAGGTTCTCTGTGCGCTGCAGCCATAGCCATGTGCGCCAGGAACCAGACCGCGTGCGTGTGTGCAGCACCAAATATCACTCCAAACGTTTGCTTAAAACCCTAGCAGCCCAGCTGTTGAGAGAAATTTTATTCCTCTGATGTAACATTTCCTATACATTGATTTACACACTATGATTCAGTGTCTCTGTGTAATGTGTGTGCAATGTTAAGTGCTTAACACCTTACACTGGTATGAGTGGCGCTATTAACCAAAATAAATATGAAAGAGAGGGGTTATGGAGACTTGAGGGGCACTGTTAAAGGTTGGTAATGAGAGTATCTGTGGCGGAGGCGGTCATTGGGGCGCCAACAAACATTGTCACACCAGGCGCCACCAGCACTAAAGTTGACCCAGTTCAAATGGCACTAATAATTACACTGAAGTTATAAAAACATCCCACATAGCAATTTGAAACCTTGGCAGCTACGTTGCTGCGTTAATAGGGTTGGGCTGCGGGGTGATTGTGTGCATTTGTTAAGGTTTTCGTGTTAATTGCAGCACATGATGGGTGCTACGATTAACATGAAAACTTTTAACAAATGCACAGGGAGACCTTAAGAATTTTGAGTGCCCTGGGCCAAACTTATTTCTGGGGCGCCTTATTAGAACAGCTTTGGATTTATGATCCAATTTGAGCTTTTTCATGTCCTTTTTGGCCAGGTCACCGACACTGCAGAGGCACACTGGTCCAAATTCTAAATGTGCTTCCATCTAATATTCAGGGCTAATGGTATGTGTTTTCAAAATTGTAAGATAGGCTGAAGGAAAAGGAGAGACTAGTGAGAAATAGGATTTAGTGGCGGAGAAAGGGGGGGAGAGAGGAACTAAGTAGAAAAAAAGTCTGGGCGCAACGATGAGAAATTGGCAAGGAGGTAATGGATAAATTGGTAAGAGAGAAAGACAGAGGCAGCCAGAGGCTTTGGAGAACTGGGTGGGAGAACGGAGAATGGAAAACCGGTAAGAGAGAAAGCAAAGAACAGGCAATGAGAGGGAAATGGAGACAAGAATGGGATGGGGAGAAGGGGAAAGGGGGGAAACGTGGAGCGGGACTGATATGAGGAAGAAGAAAAAGAAGGGAAGGAGACGGCGAGAGCAGCTGGGGAGTGGAAGAAAAAAGGACAAAAGATATATCAAGAAGACAGCGAGTGTGGTATGGCAATGCTTTAGAAGTAGCGTCTCTGCATATCGACGTTGGGGGGTTCTATAAGGAGCCTTTTTCACCATCTTGTCATTTGTAAACGCTTGCTCTATGTAACTGTGCTAACCTGAACAAACTAAGAAGGGTGGAAGGCTGGTAGGCCTTGCCAAGATTTATAATCTTGCCAAGATGCAGGTCTGAGCAGATAGCAGCTACAAGTGTGTAAATGACTGATCCATCTGTTGGGAGAATTCTCTTCACTAACACTTGCTTCCCATCTCTGTTTGAAACGCAGGGGCAGCAACATTGTTGTGGTGTCACCAGGGCTTTAAGTGGAAGCTTTTTCAATATTATATAAAAGCCATAGTTGCTGCTTATTTATCTCATGCAACTAACAACCACTGACAAAGCCAATAGTCCGACTTGTTGTAGGTATAAATTTACTTGTATCATATATTTGGATGCAATGACAGAAACAGGGCACACTATGCCAAACACAGAAAAGTTTAAAAAGTCACACAATCACCCCGCAGCCCAGCTCTATTAAGAAGAGAACTACAGCAAGTCTACAAGCACGGCGTGTGCTTTATTCGCCATGTTTGTAGAGTTGCTGCATTTCTTTTCTTAATAGAGCGCAGCTGCAGGGTGACTTTCAGATGAAGTGAAACGGGATGACTAGGAGCATTGCGCTTAGAGGCTTTTATAGGTGAGAAAAGTGATCACTGAACTGCTATGCAACTTTCAAATCGTTGAAAAAATACAAACTTGGACGAACATTAAAACGCGGACAAGAGATTTGTGAAAACCTGCATAATCACTGCACTGGTACATCACCTAGTCCCGTGGAATGCTCAGGTCACAGATCATCATGCATAAAAAAACACTCTTTCTAGATGTCAGTTTCTCGAGACAATAATAGAAGAAAACAAGTTACTTACCTGTATCTGTAGTTCTCCAGTATTGGAAGCTTTCATAGATTCACATGCCTGAATCATTCCCCGTCGTCGAAGACGGGAGTCTCCGGTATATAAAAAAGCAATGCTTAGTTGGATAGAAAACTGAAAAGAGGCCTACGCCCATTTCCCTTTTGCAACCCATAACCTTCGTTATGTAAAAGAGACCAAACTTGTCCCTGAATCAATAAGAGCTCCTCACCCTCTAGAACCCTCCTGAGAGAACATTTTGCCCCTCAGATTTTCGTGCACTTGTGCCATAGACACCTTTTGTGCTAAATCTAAGGTGAGCCTCTCAGGGGAGGAGGGTGGGTCGCATGTGAATCTATGAAAGCTTCCAATACTGGAGAACTACAGTTACAGGTAAGTAACTTGTTTTCTTACTCCAGTATTGGAGCTTTCATAGATTCACATGCCTGAATCAGAATAGCGAGAAGTAAAATATAGCACATTTTTTGTTACCCAAGACCTGGAACAAGGGAACATAATGTAGCTTGATTAAAGCGGTCTTCATATACCAATACACACAGAAAACACTTTCCAAATTGCATATAATACAATATACAACAATAAAATGTGCATATGTAACCAATAAAAGGAAGGAGGGATGATAAAGAGGCCCCCCCGTCAGTGGAAAAGGTTCCTCAGTACTGCTTGTCCTACTGCCACATCTTTCTCTGCAGGTGCATCGAGGCAGTAATGTCTGGTGAAAGTATGCGTACTCTTCCAGGTAGCAGCTCTGCAGATATCCTGGATAGGTACTCCCGCAAATAAAGCAGTGGAGGTGGACACTGCTCTTGTAGAATGAGCACGGACACGTGCATTTAATGGCTTCCCTGCCGCCTGATGACAAAACTGTATTGCGCTTGAAATCCATCGGGCAATTCCCCTCTGTGACAAGGGGAACCCCTTCCTGGGGGCACTATATGCCACAAACAGTTGGGAAGACTTGCGGAAAGGCCTTGTTTGCTGCAAGTAAAACTTCAGACAACGTTGAACATCCAATGAATGACGAGCTCTCTCCGCTGCTGTTGATGGTTGAGGGAAAAACCTCTTAAGAATCAGCGGTTCATTCAGGTGAAAGTCTGTAGGCACTTTTGGAATTAATTTTGGATTAGTCCTGAGAACAATCCTGTCCTCTTTGAACTGCAAAAATGGTTCTTGTATTGAGAGAGCCTGTATTTCCCTAACTCCTCTGGCTGAAGTGAGAGCTATTAGAAGAGCTACCTTCCAGGATAAGAACTTTAGATCCGCCCTGTGAATTGGCTCAAAGGGCTGCTTCATCAATTGAGATAGAACAATGTTCAACTGCCAGAGAGGTGGAGGAGGCCTTATGGGAGGAAAAGTCAGAAACAATCCCTTCATGAACTGTTTGATAATCCTTTCAGACCACAGTGATGGACCCGAGGAAGTTCTTCTATATCGAGAAATCGCAGCAAGATGCACTTTAATAGAAGCATGGGCTAAACCAGATTTTGCTAACATTAAAAAATATATGGAATAATTTCATGTGCCGCTGAGCTTAGAGGATGAATATTACGTTCTTGGCACCACAAACAGAATCTCTTCCATTTCATCCTATATGTCTTGTTTGTACTTTCCGCTCTTGCATTTGATAGTATATCTCTGCATTCTGATGAAATATCTAGGTGTTGAAATTCACAGTGTTCAGGAGCCAGGCCGCTAAGTGTAGCGATTTCGGGTCTGGATGAAGCACTTGTCCCCGGGACATTGTCAAGAGTGATGGTATTGGTTGCAGACGAATCGGATGAAACTCCGACAGCAGGAGCAACTCTGTGAACCAGTGTTGCCTGGGCCACCACGGAGCTATCATTATCACTTTGCACGGTTCTTTCTTTATCTTTGTGAGAACGCGTGGCAGGAGGGGAATCGGAGGAAAAGCGTGAGCAAAGACGCCTGACCATGCCATCAAAAACGCATTCCCCCAAGATCCCCTTTGGTGATGCCAACTTGCGAAGAACCGGCATTTTTTGTTCTGAGCTGTCGCAAACAGATCCACTGTCGGAACTCCCCATTTGAAGAAGATGCTTTGTAAAATCTCCTGGTTGATTTTCCACTCGTGGCATGTGGACTTCAGCTTGCTGAGAGTGTCCGCTTTGACATTCTGATCTCCTGGAAGATGTTCCGCTTTTAGAGACAACTCGTGTTGAACAGCCCACTTCCATATCTTTTGTGCTTCCTGCGACAGGGAGAGTGATGTTTTACCTCCCTGCTTGTTGAGCTAGTGCATTGCAGTTGTGTTGTCTGTTCTTATCAGAACAGATGCTCCCTGAATTCTTGGTAGGAAAGCCAGCAATGCCAAGCCTATCGCTTTGAGCTCCAGCAAGTTGATGTGGAGCTGCTGTTCCTGCAATCCCCACCGACCGCTGACCTGTAGATCCTGAAGGAACGCCTCCCCCTTCCTTCCAGGGATGCATCGGTGAGAATTACCAATGGACCTGGTTCGGTCAGGAAGGAAAGGCCCACCGCAATGTTCCTTTTGTGGGTCCACCATGCTAGTGCTTGCCCCATAGCCGGCTTGATCTTATGTTTATATGTTTCTAAAGCGCTCAAATGCCGAAGCGTCTTGGCGCTGGAGATGCAATGGCAGGGAAAAGTGGGGTTAAGTGGGCTATGTGGCAGCGAAGAGCTTAGTTTTTAGTTTTTTTCTGAACATCTGAAGGTTGGATTGGAGCCTCATGGACCGGGGCAACTTATTCCAAAGTCTAGCTGCACAGTATGTGATCGCCCCCCCCCCCCCCCCCCCCCCCCCAACCTTCTCTTCTGATCTTAGGTACTCAAACTAAACCTTGAGTGGCCGATCTTAGGGTACGCAACGGGACATAGGGTACAAAGAAACTTTCCAATTCCTCAGCCGGCCCCCCATAAATTGCCTTATGCACGTATGTAAGCACTTTGAATTCTATGCGCTGCTTTATAGGCAGTCAATGGAGGGAACGTATCCCGTCTGAAGTGGGTTGTCCTCTGTGTAGGCCTAAAATCAGCCTAACTGCCTCGTTCTGCAATGATTGTAGTTTCAACAATTGAAACCTATTGATCCCCATGAACAGGGCGTTTGAATAGTCCAGCTTCGAAAGAAAAAGAGCCAACATTACCGTTTTTTGAAGCTCCTGAGGTATGAAGGGGAAAACTTTTCTCAACGTCTTCAATAGGAAAAATCACGAGGACACAAGACTATTGACTTGTTTAGCAAAATTAAGCTTGCTGTCTAAAAGGACCCCCAAGTTTCTGACCTTCTCTACTGGGAACGGACATTCTCCCGCCTCCACCGGCCACCATGATTGATTCCACAAGGGTGGACCCGGCCCAAACGCCATCACCTCGGTTTTGTCTGTATTTATTTTTAGGTAATTCTGGCCCATCCAGGACATGATTTCCGTAAGACATGCATAAAATCTGCGTGCAATGGTTTCGAGCTGATTGGTGGTAGATATAATCAGTTGGGAATCGTCTGCGTATGATACCAGCGTAAAACCTTGTTTCCTGACGAGGTCAGCTAGAGGTGTAACATATAGATTAAACAGAGTTGGAGATAGGGCCGACCCCTGTGGAACTCCGCAGGGGAGGTGGAAGCTGTCAGATCTCATACATTCCCAGAACAACCTGTGCTCTCTATTTTCTAGGAAGGAAGTTAGAAGGGACAAGGCGGTCCCTCCCACTCCCATGTCCCTCAGCCGCTGCACCAGAACTATGTGGTTGACGGTGTCAAAAGCGGCCGACAAATCGAGGAGTAGCAGGACCGGCTTCCCACCACCATCCACTACCCTGAGAATCTGTTCAACTGTTTTGACTAACGCTGATTCAGTCGAGTGGCGTGGTCGAAAGCCATGTTGAGAGGGGTCTAGCAAGCCATTTGTATCTAAATAGACAGTAAGGGATTTATTCAGATGTTTCTCTAGGACCTTAGCAGCGAGGGGGAGGCCCGCAATAGGGCGATAGTTGTTGGGGTTACAAGGGTCCAAACTGGGTTTTTTTAACAAGGGGGTAATGGCTGCCATTTTCCAAGTGGTGGGATATTGTCCAGAGATTATGATTTGATTTAAGATGAGCGTGAGGTGTTCAGAAATTGGGCCTACAGCTTGATGCATAATAATCGGTGGACATGGATCAGTGGGCGCCCCTTATTTTAAAGAGAGGAGAGTTTTATTAACCTCTTCTTTACTCATCAGCTGAAAGCTAGTCAGCGTACAGCTGGAGCGTATAGTGGGCCCTATCGATCCGAGGGATTTATGGGGTTCGAGAAGTTGTTATATATTTTTTTAACCTTCTCTTGGAAGTGGTCCGCGAGGGTGTTACAGAAGTGTTGGTCTGGCTTGAAGGTACTGACTTGCTGGGGTTTTACCAGCAGGTTGACCGTCTTGAACAGTTCCCTAGTGGAATTTCCTGCGTCCTTAATTTTAGCTGTACAAAACGTTTTTTGGCGGCTACTATAGCCTCTTTGTATATTTTAGTAGAGAAACTATATAGGATTTTCTTTTGGCTGTCATAGTCTATCCTCCAGTGCCGTTCCGCCTTTCTGCATTTGATCTTTAGGTCCTTGAGTTCGGGGGTGTACCATCTTCACCTTGTCGTCGAAGGATCCCTCTGCCTGGTGCCATTGCCGGTCCAGTTCCTCCTGTAATGGACGCATCTTTAGTCGGCAAAAAGGAACCAGAGGTACGCAAGAGAACATTGTCCCTAGTAGCGACTTGTACATGCGTACTGAAAGACACTTTTTTGTGAAATTCTTGGCAAGCGTCATGAGACCCAGTTGCCTCTCTGAGGGAGGGAAATGCCTTGTTTACAGAGGTGTCCAGAATCGCTCCAAGGAACGTGCTCTTCCTTGAAGGTTGAAGGGATGATTTCTCTATATTCAAAATCAGTCCCAGTTCGGCAAATAATTGTATGCATGCCGTAGTAGACACCTGGGCTGAAGTTTCTGATGGTGCTTTTATCAACCAGTCGTCCAGGTATGGAAACACCTGGTGTCTTAGCTTTCTGAGAAAAGCTGCCACTGGCACCAGACACTTCGTAAAACTTCTCGGGGCTGATTTGAGGCCAAACAGTAGTACTTTGAACTGGTAATGGTCTCCGGCTACTGCAAACTGAAGATACCGTCTGTGGGAAGGATGAATCCTTTAAGTCTAGAGTGGTCATATGATCCCCTGGGTTTAATAGCAGCAGAATGTCTTGGAGGGTCACCATCCGGAAAGACTGCTTCTTGAGATAAGTATTCAGCGACCTCAGGTCTAGAATAGGACGCAATTGGAGAGCATTCTTCCAGACTAGGAAGAGACGGGAGTAAAACCCCTTTCCTTTATGGGAGATCGGCACCGGTTCTATTGCTCCCTTTCGGAGCATTGTCCGAATCTCCCAACGCATCTGAGATCGATGTTTGAGCCCTTGACTTGTCGGTGGTGTGCAAGGAGGGAATTGAAGGAATTCTAGAGTGTGTGCGAATTGTATTATATTGAGGACCCATCTGTCCATCGTTATTTTCTGCCAATGATGCAGATGGGAAGTAACTCTTCCACCCAGGGGAACTTGTGGAGGGGAAGAAATCCATGTAGCCGGATTCAGGAGGTTGTCCTTGTCTTCTGCCATTGTCCTTTCCTTGATGACCCCCTCGTCCTCTAGGAGCAGACTTTGTATAGCTCCCTGATTGTTTTTGACCATATTGCTGACGGTATGGTTGTGATGATGAGGAATAAGAGGGGTATCTCTCCTGTTGGTAAACCCCCTCTATAGGATGATTGGCCTCTCTCTCTGGCACCCCGAAAGGGCACTTTACGGTATTGTAGTGAACCTAGGGCTTTTGCAGCATCTGTATCTTTGATACCTTGAAGTGCGTCATCCACTTGTTTCTTAAACAAATCTTCTCCGAAAGGGAGATCTAGAATCTTATTTTGCACCTCTGGTCTAAAGGCAGTCGCCCTTAACCACCCCTGACGCCGTAGCACCGCCGCTCCTCCAAGCGACCGGAAGGCTGTGGTTGCGATATCCATCGCACAGTCAATGATTACAGCCGAAGTCCTTTCTCCTTCCTGAAGGATCTTTTCGCCTCCTCTCTATTGTCCTCTGGCATGAGGTCCATGTAAGGTGCCATATCGCACATCTACCTGTCGAATCTGCCCAGAATGGCAAGGGCATGTGCTGCTTTAACTAGGAGAGCAGACATGGATGAGAACCTCTTTCCTGCATTGTCTAATCGTCTCCACTCTCTGTCAGGAGGTGCTGATATAGGCGCAGAGGGATTCTTAAATTATTGTTGCGCCGCTTGCGAAATCAGAGAATCAGGTTTTGGATGGCTTAGTAAACACGCTGGTGCGTCCAAAGGAGCTTTATATTTTTCCTCCAATCTAGCAGGCACAGGTGCAACTGTCGCCAGTGTCTTCATCACTTTTAAATTTTCTTCCCACACATGGCTAACAATTGGGATAGCCAGAACTGACTTGTGGTATGGTTCCTTAAAATCGTATAGGAAGCATTCCGTTTGTGTTGAAGCCACAGGCAGCTGGAACCTCTTTGCAGCTCTTTCCATTAGATTATGGAATCCGCCGGTGGGGAATCCACAGGTACTGGTGAGGGAGATGCAGGAGATGGAATCTGGTAATCATCCCATTCTTTGTTGTGATCTGCTATCTCTCCCTCTTCCTGGTCATCATCGTCCGTGGTGACAGGATTCTGGTGGTGTATTGTTTGAGGAGTTGTAGGCGTAACTTCTTGTAGCGGTTCCCTGCTTCTAACGGGAGTAGCAGGGATGGAACATGGATGCGAGACCGGGATTTCCTGAGAAGCTGGTGTCAGCGGAAATCTCCTTTTATAGTCTGCTAGCATTAACTGCAGATCCATCATCATGGACGATGGCATACCCACCATCTCTTCTTGGTACCCTTGGCGATAATGTTGTTGCGGAGGATATTGGTACTCCCCATATCCCTCCTCATAGTCATCGTCCTGACACTTCACATGCAATTGTGAGGGACTACTGGCGTATCCAAAGGGTCCGCCGTCGTCCTCTTCCTCATCTTCCTGGTTCTCTAGCAGGTGTAATGGCACCAGAGGAGTCATCTTGCTTGGGGAGGTGATTTCTGGTGCAATTCTCCTCTTCCTAATTATTTCCAGTTTATCTGGAATTTCCCTAGTCGGCGAGATGGCCATCGACACCCGTCATTGATGCAGTCATCGACACCAGGCGTAAAGAGCTATCCGTCATTGATGTTCCCGTCGACGATCCCGTTGTCGTCGTCACCGTCGTTGACATTGTCATCGTCGCTGTCAACACCACCGTCGACGATGACGACGGAGAGGCTGTAATAGTCAATGATGGGGTCTTTGATATGAGCTTTACCTCAATCTTCGTCGACTAGGGTTTCTTCATCAACGATCCCGTCGACTATGCCAGTTTCTCAGATTTTACCTCAGGAGCCATAGAAGACAGCTTCCTGAAGGGTTCTTTGACCTGAGGAGGTGACTGACGGTTCAGAACTCGTCTTTTTCGATTATTTTTCTCCTGAAGCATGTCCCTTACTCTCCTTTTCCACAGATTTAGGAGGACTGCGCCCAGAAGACCCATGAGTGGTCTTTTTGAGGGCCTTCTCAGGTAGGCCTGGGCGAAAATTCCGTTCCGCTCGCAGAAATTGCGATAATTTGCCATTTTCGCCTTCTGCGAAGAGCGCGAAAATGTCAAAATTTCCACAATCCGCTTCTTACCGGAAATTGTTTTCTTGCTCGTGCTGTAAAAAAAAACATTCTTGCATGCGCGCGATCGCCTTACCTGAATCCCCACGTTCGCCAACAAGTTTTCCCGATCCGGTCGCGTTCTCCACGAGATGTTGGATTGTTGGTAGCCATTTGCGCTGTCTCGCGACAGTTCGCGACCGCATTAACGTCATTTGTCGCGCGATCACGTCATTCGTCGCGCGATCACGTCTTTGTTCTCGCGATCATGCACCGCGAGAGTATGAGATGATTGAGATCTCGAACATGTCATTCTCCACCGTGAGCGAGAGGACGCGGGCACATCATATCGAACGCGAGCGGGTGGGCGGGACAAGTGAAAACAAGATGGCCGCGCCCGTGAGCAACCGCATGGGTAAGTTGGCGAGCCGCGATCAGGCAGAAAATACCGCGAACGGGCGGGAAAAAAACGTCCGCGTCTTCGCGATATTTCCGTGTGTTTGCGGATATTTTTTACATTTTCGCGATAGTTTGCGAAAGTGAATTTCGCAAATTCCGCCCACCCCTATTCTCAGGACGTTCCCCTGAGGAATGAGTTAGAGGAGATTTTCTTCTCTTTTGAGATCTCCTAGATGTTGAGGAGGACACCTCCTCACTGTCACTGTAGATAACCTCCTTTCTGGCCTTTAGCTTTTGAAGCCATATCAAGAGGCTCCCTTCACGATCTCTCAGAGTTTTACTTGAGAAAGTGCGACATACCTTACAGTCTTTGGCCTGATGATCTGGGTATAGACAGTAGATGCAGTCAGAATGAGGGTCATCAGTGTAGAGCCTCTTCTTAGAACAAGTTGCACAGGCCCGAAATAAACCTTTCTTCTCCTTTCCAGACATTCTCTAAAGAATGTATTTGAAGACAATCCAGAGTAGTACAGAATCCAGTTGAATTTCTAAGAACAAAGTTCTTCAAAGAAGTTGAAAAAAAAAAAAAAGAATTTGAGCAGAGCTCAAAGGAGACTCCCTAGCACAACAATCGGTAGAAAATCTGAGGGGCAAAAGGTTCTCTCAGGAGGGTTTTAGAGGGTGAGGAGCTCTGATTGATTCAGAGACAAGTTTGGTCTCTTTCACCTAACAAAGGTTATGGGTTGCAAAAGGGAAATGGGCCTAGGCCTCTTTTCAGTTTGCTATCCAACTAAGCATTGCTTTTTTATATACCGGAGACTCCCCTCTCGATGACGGGGAATGATTCAGGCATGTGAATCTATTAAAGCTCCAATACTGGAGTAACAATAATTAAGACACTAAAAAAGACTCTGCTCCTCCACTGCTCAAGACTACTGTTCCCATCATCAGTGTCTCACTGGGTCAAGGTTCATCTAGTTTATTCTTCAGACTTGCCATAATGAGCACCTACATAAAAAAATAGAGCAATACCACAAACATTTCCTCTTTCTTCCTTCCTCTGACCCCATTAAACCTGGAAAGAATAATCATCCTCCAATTTGAAAAATATTTAGAAGCAAGCCAACTGTTGAATTCCCATTAGTCACTTTTATGTCCTAACCACAGTACAGAAGCTGCACTACTAGATGTATGGCAAGCTCCTATCACAAGACAGTCTGCTTAACCTGATGAATTTCAGAGTTTTGTACAGAAGATCACCCCCTTTCGCCCTAATATATGCAAGTACAAAAAAGGGAATCTTATTAACAGTCAAACTGCTTCTTGTTAAAATGTCACATTTTGTCTAAATGGGTTGTTAAAACTGTACTACCAGCATGACCATTACAGACACTCAAGCAAGTCTCTGTCACTGGCAGCCTCATCACAACTAGAAAGATGGCTGTAGAGTTTTGCGGTTTTCAAATTCAGATGGAATTAATTTATACAAGCCATTGTTGCTGCGTATTTATCTTATGCAACTAGCAACCACTTACAAAGTCAATAGTCCAACTTGTATGTATGATCAGTGCTTTAAGTGGGCCGGGTCTCACCGGTGCTGAGCACAGGCAGTTTTTTAAGGGGTCCTCGAAACAGGTCTATACCGGGCTCTGTTTTGTGCCCGGGCACAGGTGGTTCGTTTCTTCCCTGACTGCAGTGACCGTAAGAACATCGGTGTGTGCATGCTCACACTGCTCACTTCTCGCTAGTAGAGAAGTTAGGGCATGACGTCATGCCAGGTGAGCCTTGTAGGTAGGGTGACCATCATTCATGGATTTGCCCGGACCGTCCCGGTTTTTCAACAGCGGTCACGGTAGATTTCAGTAAAAGTGGCTCATGTCCCGGTTTTTTGAGAGGGTGAACTAAAAAGGCATTTTTGTTAGGTGTTCCAAAGCAGATGTTATAAGTAAGCAGTTTCATTAACAGGTATGATGCTGGTTTTAAAAGGCAAATCCTACTTATCAGTATGCATCTGTTCTTGGCATGTACTGGTAAGTAGCATTTGCCGTTCGAGGCATATGAGCTGCAGATTACACACTGTGCAGAGATTATATAGCAGTACTCGCTCCTAGCGGTGACCACCAGTATCTGTTGCAGTGGTTTGAAACAATGTTTTGAGTACAGCCTGGCCCACACTAGCTTGTTGCTTAGTTTTCATATCTACACAATAGTGAAAGTGTGTGGTGTAGACCATGTAGCTGCTTTGCAGATATCACCTAAGGGAATGTTCCCTAAAAATGCCAAGGAAGCCCCTATCTTACGTGTAGAGTGGGCTTGGGGGGGGGGGGGGGAACAGTTAGTATTCGTTTTGCTTTGTGGTAGCAAATCTGTATACATTTAACAATCCACCTAGCTATCCCAGCCTTGGAGATGGGGTTGCCTTTGTGTGGTTGTGAGAAAGACACAAACAGTTGTTTGGTCTTACGAAAGGGTTGAGTTCGTAGAGTAAGGCTCGTTTGACATCTAATGTGTGGAGAGCTCTTTTTGCAATGGTCTGTGGCTGCGAGAAGAATATGGGCAGTTCCACAGATTGGTTCAGGTGAAAGAGAGAAATGACTTTAGGGAGGAATTTTGGATTAGTGCGGAGAACCACTTTGTTATGGTGCATTTGCAGAAAGGGTTCTTGAATGGTGAGTGCTTGCATCTCACTGACTCTTCTGAGGGAAGTGATGGCTACAAGAAAAGCAGTTTTCCATGTTAGGAATTGAAGTTCACATTTGTGCAGAGGTTCAAAGGGAGGCCCCATTAGTCTTGTGAGAACGATGTTTAGGTTCCACACAGGTGAGGGTGGCACTCTGGGGGGAATTATTCGTTTGAGGCCTTCCATGAAGGCTTTTATGGAAGGTATCTAAAGAGTGACATATGTTGCCTGTTTTGTAGATAAGCTGTTATGGCTGCAAGATGCAGTCTAATAGACGTGTATGCTAGATTGCATCTTTGTAGGTGTAATAAATAGCCTATGATGTGTTGAATGGACACATCTAGGGGATTGAATTTATTGCTGTGACAAACCACAAACCGTTTCCACTTGGCTGCGTAGCAAGCTCTAGTGGTAGGTCTTCTAGCTTCTCTAATGATGTTCATACAGTCTGGGGGAAGATTTAGATAACCAGAGTCTAGGATTTCAGGAGCCAGATCGCAAGGTTGAGCTAAGCTGGGTCCGGGTGCCTGATCTCTCCATGGTTCTGGGTTAAGAGGCGCGGAGAGAGTTTTAACTTTTGGTGCGGTACTACAGATAGTTCCAGCAGTGTAGTGTACCACTGTTGTCTGGCCCAAGTTGGAGCTACTAGGATGAGAGTAAGGGAGTTTTGTTGTAGTTTGCGTGGGAGAGGCGGAAAAGCGTACGCCAATTTGCCTGACCAGTTCATCCATATCGCATTGCCTTTGTACAATGGGTGTGGATACCTGGCGGTGAAGCTTGGGCATTTGGCGTTTTCGTGGGTGGCGAAGAGGTCTAATTGTGGATGCCCCCACATTTGGAAGTACGGGTGAAGAACTTGTGGATGGAGTTCCCACTATTGGATCTGCTGTGTTTTTCTGCTCAGCAGGTCGGCCATAGTGTTTTGGACTCCTGGGACATATTGGGCTAGGAGAAAGATTTTTTGGGGTATTGCCCATCTCCATATGCTCTGTGCTAGCTGAGAGAGTTGTGGAGAGTGTGTGCCTCCTTGTTTCTGTATATAGGACATGGCTGTCATGTTGTCCGTGCGGACTAGGACGGCCTTGCCTGATATCTGTGTTTGAAAAGCCTTTAGTGCTAAGAATATGGCTAGTAACTCCAGATAGTTGATGTGGAGAAACTTTTGTTGAGATGTCCACCTGCCCTGCATGGTGTGATGTAGTAGGTGAGCTCCCCAGCCGGAGAGCGATGCGTCCGCTGTCAGTACTATCTGAGGAACAGGCTCCAGGAACGGTCGCCCTTTGGAAAGGTTTTTGGTGGTCCACCACTGCAGAGAGCGATGGGCACGACCGTCTACCAACACCAGATCTGTCAACTGACCCTGGGCCTGGTTCCATTGGCGCGCTAAGCACTCTTGGAGAGGACGCATCTGGAGTCTTGCGTGAGGTACTATGAATATGCAAGAGGCCATCATTCCTATGAGTTGCATGAACACTCGTGCTGGAAGAGAGTGCTCCGGCTGAAATTTGGAGCGTAGAGCCTGAATGCTTGCTATCCTGGCAGGACTGGGGTAGGCTAGCGCTTTTGAGGTGTCTATAGTGGCACCTAGGTATTGTTTTACGTGGGACGGTTGCAGATGGGACTTCGTGTGGTTTACTGTGAAGACCAGTTCATGAAGTAGCTGGATAGTGGTGTGCGTGTGTTGTACACACTGGTTGTATGAGCTGGCTTTTATTAGCCAGTCGTCTAGGTATGTGAAGACGTGCATGTGTTGTCTTCGCAGATGTGCTGCCACGACCGCTAGGCACTTGGTAAACATTCGCGGTGCTGTGGTGACTCCGAATGGGAGCACTTCGAATTGATAGTGTTGACTGTCCACTACAAACCTGAGAAACTTTCGGTGAGCTTTGTGAACGGGAATGTGGAAATAGGCGTCCTTGAGGTCTAGGGTGGCAAGGAAGTCGTTTTGGGAGAGCAGGGGAAGTACCTGCTGGAGTGTGACAATGTGGAAATGGCCAGAGTGTGTATAGTGATTTAGGGGTCTGAGGTCCAGGATGGGCCTTAGAGTGTCGTCCCTTTTTGGTATGAGAAAATATAGGGAGTAAACTCCCATATTTTGTTGGTGGGCAGGAACTAGCTCTATCGCACTCTTTTGTAGGAGGGAGATTACCTCCTGCTTTAGAAGCGACAAATGTTCCTGTGACATTGGGCATTGTTTGTGTGGAATGTTTGGAGGGATAGATTTTAGTTCGAGGCAGTAGCCTGACCGAATTATTTGTGTTACCCATTTGTCTGTGCTGATAGTAGCCCAGACATGAAGGAAATTGTGGAGTCTGCCCCCGACTGGAGTGGGATGGTCTGGGGGAAGTGGAGGGAAGTCATTGGGTAGGGGTGGAGGCAGAGCGGGAGGTATTAGTTTTGCCTCTGCCTTTATTGTTGTTACCCCTGTAGCCACCTCTCTGGTAACCCCTAGTAAAGGTGGATTCTGTAGGGGCTTTATAGGAAGTAGAGGCGCTGTCAGAGGAGTAACCTCTGGAGGTGCTTCGAAAGGAAGAACGGCTAAAGGAGCGCCTAGGAGGGTGTGACTGTAAGGCTCCCATAGGCTTTGCTGTATCGGTGTCCTTTTTCATTTTCTCAAGGGCAACGACAACGTTTGGGCCAAAGAGATGTTCTTGGTCAAAAGGGTGGTTGAGGATGGAAGCCTGCACCTCGGGTTTAAAACCCAAAATCCATAGCCAGGCATGCCTACGGAGGAGGACGCTAGTATTAATTGCCCTAGAGGCGGTGTCAGCAACATCGAGGGCGCAGCGTATGGAGGTATTGGTGATGGTTTTACCCTCCTGGATTAGCTTGTTGGCTCTATTCTTGTATTTGTCAGGGAGGTGTTGCATTATGGCTTCTAGCTCATCATAATGTGCCCTGTCAAATCGTGCTAAAAGCGCTTGGGTGTTTGCAATGCGCCATATGTTGGCAGCCTGGGATGCAGTTCGCTTGCCAGAGGCATCTAGGAGTTTGGACTCTTTATCAGGTGGTGGTGCCTCGCCTGATGCCTGGGAGTTTGCACGTTTCCTTGCAGTGGAGACTACTAGGGAGTCTAGTGGTGCGGGCCCCCTGATGTAGGTGGGGTCTGTAGGGGCGGCCTTATACTTCTTTCCGATGCGAGGGTTGATGACCCTGGCCCTGACCGGGTCTTTAAAGACCTCTGGCGCGTGTTTGATAACCACTTTAAGCATGGGCAGAATGGAAGTGGCCCTGTGTGTAGTATCAAAAGTATCTAGGAGGAAGTCCTCCTCCACGGGGTCTGTATGGAGATCAACTCCGTGGTAGTGTGCAGCCCTATGGAGCAGTTGGTTAAACCCCATAGTGTCTTCCGGGGGGGGACGGTCTTGAAGGGTAAAGGTCGTCCTGTGGGACGTTAGGGCCGTCTGGGATGTTAAAGTCGTCCCATGGGTCTGGGGAGCCTGTAGGAGTGGGGTCCCCTGTGGGTTGGTGATGGGGTTCGTCCCCTGTGTCGTTGTAGACATTGTCATCATCCTCATCCGGAGAGGTTGTGGGGAAATAAGGTGGGGAGGCGGAGGAGATAGAGGAGGTGGAGGAGGAGGTGGAGGAGGGGGTGAGGGTAGTCTCAAAGGGGAGGTAGCAAAGTCTCTTCTCTTTGGAGGTGGAGCTGGGGCAGGCTTGTCCAGCGGTCTCTTCTTGATGCTGAGCATCAAAAGTCCAGTTTTAGGGTCTTTGATAAGTGTTTTTTGGAGTGGATCGGGCCGAAATAGTTCCTCTTTGAGGGGCCGATCCGTCGGCGCCGAAGGTGCCGGAGCCGTAGGTTTTTTTAGTCTTGGAGTCATCAGTTTGTTGTTTTGAACTGTGTGGTTTAGAAAAGTCCGGTTGTTTCCTCAGTTCCGAGATGACTTTCGGCTTGCGTCGACGACCGGAATCGAAGAAGTCTAATGATGAGTCGCGTCGAGTGGGGAGATCGCGATCGAGAACAATACCGCGGAAGGGAAGGATTGCGTGTCGATTAGGAGAACTGGAAACTGTTCGTAACCGGAGCGCGAAGAACACTTCCGAGCCCGATGGCGGAAAAAAACAATCTGGGGATGGAGCCGAAGCCCATGCACAGTGTGATCCAAAGGAGGAGTCACATACCTCGTGACTTCCAAAGACTTTCCAAGAAGAAAAACAACTGCAAACATCCAGGCCCAACACCAGATGGCGATCTATGCACAGTGTGTAATCTGCAGCTCATATGCCTCGAACATTACATTTTATTCATTTTCTTAGTGCCTGTTCTGTGTTTCTATGAGGATGAGGACTGTCATTATTTGGCACTTTATTAATGTAAATTGTCTTTCCTCTATGTTTGCAAAATGTCCTGGTTTTTGGGTCACACGATCTGGTCACCCTACTTGTAAAACAGAGGACTTCAAACTATGGGGCGCGCCCCACCGGGGAAGGGGGGGCGTAGATGGGTTCCAGGGGGGCGCAAAGGCCTCTGCATACACATGTAACTGAAGATGGCCTGGAAGTGCGGCAATGTTTATTTGCTGCATTTCCAAGCTGTCTTCATTTACTTGGGGCCGGAGGTTGTTAAGTGTGCTGCTGTGGGCATCCCTGGGTGGTGTCTGGAGTCTTATCTCCGGCACGCCCTGAGTTTTTCACAGGTCTTTAAAGACCATTTGCATCCCTTTGTGAGCTGGTTACCAAGGCATAGGTTTTTTCTGTTTCCAGTACCCCCTGGGCCCCCACTCTGCCTATTCCTTATATTCGTATTTTACATTTACTGCTGTAGTGTGAAAATGCATTTCATTAAATGGAATATAAAGTAGGGTTGCCAGTAGAAAAACCCTCAATCCCTGATTAATGCCATAGTAGCAATAGCTTAACTTGTATCTGAAACCCTACGCCACCATCAGTAACATGCTGATTTACTTCGAGTGTCTGGGAATGCACTCTGCATTCAGACAACTCACTCCTCATTCTCACTTTCACGCTCACCCTGCACTCACAGCCCAGAGTTATGGATTTCCCGCATTAATAATCAATCATCTGCTGCATAATTTGCAGATTTCAAAACAACTTGTTTCTAGCTCAAACGGTTCAAAAGTTACTAAAAATGCAGCAACACGTTACCTCACAGTGGAAGGCCCTTTCTAAAGGTTGACTGGTAACCTTTCTGTTGCTTATTGCTATATGTGGGTGTTAATGTGGTACTTATGAGGGGCAATAAAGGCCAGGACAGTGTTAACAAGTGTAAAAATAGCAAAATAATGCAGTAATGCCATTCTCAAAATATGCAGCATAATTCGCCTTTGCTTGCTGCAGAATTTAGTTAACCTTGCTGCGTAATTTGGCCTTCTCCTGCCGCATAATTTCAATGGCCCTGTTTATAGTGCTATGAGGTCCCAGCCTGTGGCAGAAATCCCTGTGAATATGTAAGTCATTATTTTAAAACAGTATTTACATACTCTTAAGCTAGGCTGCTAAAAAATGATGCAGTGATTGAGATAAAACAAGTTCTTACAAAATACACTTTAGTAAGAAGTAATCAAACTGTATCTAATAGAGACATTTTTATAAGTGTCTCCACTATTACAGATCTCAGCTGATAACACCCTTACATTACATCTCAAAAACAATAGATCTTTGCCACATGAAGCTCCAAGCAGAGCCTCTGGAATTGTTCAGCAGAAGAGGACAACATTATGCAGCAGGTTTCACTAAATTATGCGGCACAATGCGCCACATTTTGTAGTTAGCATTACTTCATTATTTTGTCATTTTAACTAGGGTAACGCTGCCAGGGGAAATATTTCACCTCATTAGTACCAGTTTAACACCCAAATACAGCAGTAAGCAACTACAAGATTACCAGTCAATCTTTGCAAAGGGCCTGCCACTGCTCTGGAACACTTTCTCACGCTTTAAGTAACTTTTGTTCCGTTTGAGCTAGAATCAAGTTTTTTGTTGTTGAAATCTGCAGATTATGTGGCAAATGCAGTGAACTGATAATTATGTGGAAAACGCTGCTGCTGCAGAAACTCATAATTCCGGTGGCCCTGTTTTTAAGTGACTCAATCAATTAATGGCTGCTAAGAAGGTTGGTTTCTTTTCTAACTTTCTGCACTACCACCACACCCTTCCCTTTCAGGCAGAGGCACCTCAAGTCAGTATTAACCATTCAGGGACAGTTTTTGTGTGAAAGCTGAGTCCATGGAGTGGCAGGTAGACGGCCAGCAGGGCTGCATTCAGATGCAGAGCCCTAATCCTGTCGATCCCTGGGGGCCTCACAGTAATGGTCCAGAAGACAGAGGAAAGGAGCGAGATTCATAGATATTGTCAAAGAGAAGGCCCAGAATAGGAAGCACTGTATGCAGACTAATTTTTGTGTTTACAAATGGCAAGAGACTGCTTCTTCAGATAGATACCACAAAGAAGGGGGCAATACAAATGTTTTTTAAAAAAAAAAAATTAAAGGGACATTAATTAGAAAAGCAGTTCGTTTGGGATAATATCTGTTTTTGTTTGATGCATTTGCTGTTTTATAAGTCTCATATTTAGTGCAGTTCATAAGCTATAGAAAAAGTATTCCTGAAATCATCTCATAAGCCCAGCTCCCTGCACTCAGCAATGTTCCTCCCGCTCTCCAAATCTTTGCCATAAAGTTTTGGAGGGTGGCCCAACCTCAAATCATTTTGCTTAGGGGGGGACTCAGAGTAAAAAAGTTTGAAGACCTCTGTTGTAGGGGATGGGAAATTCTTTAGAGTCATTTTCTCTCTGGATTTCCCTTCTCTTTTTGAAACTCAGGAGCAGCAACATTGTCGTGGTGTCACCAGGGTTTTAAGTTGAAGCTTTTTTTATATTACATACAAGCCATAGTTGCTGCTTTTTTATCTTACGCAACTAACAACCAATGACAAAGCCAATAGTCCTTACTTGTAAGTATGATGTTACTTGTATCAGATATCTGGATTCAATGACAGCAACAGCAAAATACAAGTCGGGCGGTACACTATGCCAAGCACAGAAAAGTGTAAATCACCCCAAAGCTGCGCTGTATTAATTAATTTTTTTATTTGCAGAATTTTATATAGAGCTGGCTAGACCCAGAGGTATCCGAGCGCTTTGCATGAGGATCAGCGAATTACAAGTCACATAAAATCACATTACATCCTGTCATAGCACACAGTTTAGAGGGCTAGTGACCTTAACTTTTAAATGTAGATATAAGTAGCAAACATCCAGAGATCATACATTATAGTACTGGGTTGCCTACATAATATTGAAGTCTTCCATAGTCAATGTATATGACAAGAACACAGACTCGCCAAATTCTTCGATGAGGTACAGAACACATGCCTTACAATGCAAGTAAGGCCTGTGTTTTGGGGCAGAGACTAACACACTTTTAGAAATGAATTTGGACAGATTACAGTGGGCTCCAAGGATCCCCTCTTAGTCCACCACCGTGATAACACACATTATGTATATGAAAGATTATAGTGACATATGACGAGCCCAGCACCCATCCAACAACAGTTCACGTGCTATTCATTTGGTCATGACTCTGGCTAGTGTTGCAGAGGCTAACAGACTAGGTACAACATAGAGAGTGTTAGGACATACTGCACATCTAAGATCTTCCAAATATTTATTGGCCATAAAGGCCACCTTGGCCACTTCATTTCAACCCAGTCTCGTTATTGTTTAATATAGATACTTCCTGTGTCTGTCTTTCAGGTTACAAGTATTCAAACCAGGGAGGACCAAGATAGGTACTGCGAGTAATCTATGATCACACCAACTGAAACAATCTTCAATGGACATAACCAGGGTCACAATGTAGGGCCACCAATGTGCTTTCCTCAAAACAGATGCAGTGTCCTGCGGGTACCACCTAGATAACCCGTCATTTCTGCACCCGACACTGAACCTGCAGCTGATGAAAAAAAAAATCCCTCTTTTCAACCTCGTCCATTAAGAAGAGAAAAATAAGTAAGTCTACTAACACGACGTGTGTTTTTCACGCCGTGTTTGTAGAATTGCTGCATTGCTTTTCTTAATAGAGCTCTGGGCTACAGGGTGATTGTTGGCCTTTGTTAAAGATTTCAGGTTAATCGCAACGCCCGTCTGGAGCTGCAAATAACGTGAAATCTGTCCTACCTGTTGAGTAGAAGTATAAAACCCTAAAATGTAGGGGATACCAGCTTCATAGTCACAGAGGAGGTGGGGGATCCTTTATAGTCGCACATTCGTCAAAAGAAGCTCCCATCCGTCATACCTACTCCGTCCCCCTCTCTGTGCTGGGAGCTCCTATTGATGAATGTGTGACTATAAAGGACCCCACCCCCTCTGTGACTATGAAGTAACACCTACATTTTAGGGTTTTATACTTCTACTCAACAAACAGGTAGGACAGATAGTATGGGCCTAATTTGGCACCTGACAAGGTAGATTGTACTAGCCTTAAAATAGGATTAGTTAACACATATACCATCAGTAGGGATCCACATGCCCTGATGAATGGCCGAGACCGTGTAGGCTAATTACCAATGGGCAAAACATGTTGGCAGGTGAGGGATGGGCATGAGGCATTATACTCTTAGACACCCATCCAATCCATTGTTTTAATCTCACCTAGTGTCCCAGTCATTAAAGGTAATCCCCAGGGCACACTAAGGTATTTTATTTAGTTTTTTTTATCTGGATCCCCTTCGCCTGTGGGGTTATCCAGTAAGATTTATGCAAGAACTCCCTCCAGTCTAGTCAGTTTTCGAGGAGGTTGAGTTTGCCTTGGTGGCACTGTCCTACCAGTGTGGGGAGAGGATTCCTATGATGAAGCATGACACCAAAGGTGTGTGAGGTTTCCTCTTCCATTAAGGAGGACTTGCCATAACTAGGAATCTACGTTTTGGTGCAGTTGATTTATATGAGTAAGAACCAATAGTCTTGGAGTATCCACTTGCACAGCCTTTTGTTCTCTGACATTGGTCACCGTACTATTGTGTTCTGTCTGTTCTTCTGGTGCCAGGGGCTCCCCTAAATACTGAATTTAGGGACATTAGGGGAGTTTAGGGTAGTAGCCAATGGGCTACTGACTCTTGGGAGTCATTACAACCCCTATAAGACCACTTTATGTGGGGAGTGGGCATAACCCTGTTTGAGAATTCCTAAGTATGCCATCACAAAGATGACTGCTTCTGAAAAGGCGTGTCCACCTCAGTTTAGCTCACCTTAGGGGTGGTACTAGCTTTAATTTCTTTTTCACAAAGTCTTCGCGCGACTTTCAATTCACTTCAGAATACGCTATACGCATACACTACCCGCTATCACACTGCTACACAAGCTGGGAGAAGTCCATAATGTCTTGCACTAACTCGTCTTTTCTTCTTTCTATCCGATGTCACGGGCACATTCACGTAATGTTCCTTCTTACCATTATGATTGACTATACGAATCGTGTAACGTTCCCTTTTCTTTTTAGCACTTGTATTGAATACACAAGTATTTTCAATTGTGCACTCTTTGGAGGGCATACTCACCTGATATACCCACGCTCTTATTCTAAAGTTTTTTTCGCATGTTCACAATTCCTATTGATTAGTAATTAGCTAACTGCATCAGCATGAATATGACACCAATTTTGTCAGCCCGCTCGCCTATGCTTGTTTTTCGACTTTTGTTTCTTTTTGTTGTAGATTTGATACCCCTGACGAAGCGCTAAACCAGCCCGAAATGCATTGGGTCATGAATTATCAATTCACATGAGACAGCGTCTCATTTTTGGAGAATTCATATATTGTTTCTGCAAAACCAACTAGTAAAGTTGCAATAAACTCAGTGAAGCTTTCCAAGATTATATGAAGTCTAAATCTTGATTATTAAGAATACCTCATTTAATTACATTACTAGCCCTGATAGTGCCACAGATTGTGTTCCTCCTTGTTTGTTGATGTAGAACATGGTGGTTATGTTGTCTGTTTGGATCAACACCCTGTTTCCGTATAGCTCCCTTTGAAAGGCTTTTAAGGCTAGGACCACCGTTTTTAGCTCCAGGTAGTTGATGTGTTTGACCGCATCCTACTGCGACCATAAACCCCTCACCTTGAGGTTGTTCATGTGCGCGCCCCACCCCAGCTGGGAGGAGTCTGTTGTGAGGGTCACTGTTGGAGTTGGCTGTGTGAATGGTTTCCTCAGTGATATGTTTTCCTTGTTCCACAACACTATTTCCTGATGCACTGCGTGTGTGACAACCACAAGATCTTCCCAACTCCCTGTTGCCTGTGACCATTGCTGCTGTATCCATTCCTGGAACGGTCTCATGTATAGGCGAATATTTGGGACCAGGTGTACGCACAACACCATCATTCCCATTAGCTTGCGCACTGTCCTGACTGTCAGAGCTTGCCCCTTGCGGTAGAGACTTGTCTCCTTCAGTATTGCCAAAGTTCTCTTTGTGCTGGGGAACACCTTGCCCTGTATGGTGTTGATCTCTGCCCCAAAGAATATCTTCACCTGTTCCAGTTCTATTGAAGACTTTCCCCAATGGATTGAAAGACCCAGTTGGATTAGTATTTGTATCACCTGCTGGATGTTCTGTTTGCACTGGCTGTAGGTGCCTGCTTTTACGAGTCAGTCGTCGAGGTAGGGGTATACATGTATTCCTTGCCTCCTTAGGTGTGCTGCTACCGCTGCTAGGCATTTTGTAAACACCCTTGGCGCGGATTTGAGCCCGAATGAGAGCACTGTGAACTGGTAGTGAGTATTGTTGATCACAAATCTTAGTAGGCGTTTGTGTTTCTTGTTGATGGGGATGTGTACGTACAATTCCTTTAGATCTATAGTTGCCATGTAATCCCCTTCCTGTACCTGGGGTATTACTTCTAGCAAGAGAATTCATTTTGAATCTTTGTGCCCTCATGAACTTGTTTAAGAACCTTTGATACAGAATAGGCCTTAGCGTTTTGTCCACTTTTGGTACGAGGAAGTAGTTTGAATAAACCCCCTTGTTTCTTTCCTTGTACGGCACTATCTCTATTGCCTCCTCGTTGAGCAGTTCCTGTGCCTCTAGCAGCAAGAGTGAAAGTTCCTTTGCCGAGTGCGCCTTGTTGTTTGGCCTCTTGTTTGGAGGTTGTTTTTCTAGCTCTATACAGTAGCCGTATTTTATGATGTTTAGTATCCATTTGTCCGTTGTGACCTTCTTCCATTCCTTGAGGAAGTTCCTTATTCTGACTCCTACTGGTGTTATATGTTCAGGCAACTGTTTGTTTTGTGAACTTAGTTTTTGTAGTTGTGTTCTGTTTTGATGCCCCCTAGAGGTGTTGTTTGGGTGGGCGTTTGCCTTATGGCGAAGTCACTTGTAGCTGTCCTCCTCTCCGTGCCTGTCCTCATCCATTTGAACGACCTCGAAAGGACTGGCCTCGTGGCTGGTACTGCCAGTTCTGCTGCTGCTGTCCCTGCTGCTGCTGGCCCTGGCCGTTTCCTTGATAACCTTGTTGGAAGGTTTGGTACTCAGTTGGTTCCCTCCCCTACCATTTGGCCTTCTTGAGGGTGTACCCCTTCTCATCCCTCTAAACTGCAGTGCTTCGATGGACCTTGCAGTTTTGTTGTCTTTATTAAGTTCGGTTAACTTTTCGTCAACTGGCATGCCAGAGTTGTTCTCCGTTGAAGGGTGTGTTCAGGATGTGGTTCTGGACTTCAGGCTTGAAGCCTGAAATCCAAAAGCCATGAGTGCCTTCTTTCGGTCACCCCAATCATGATCTGCCTGCTGGACGTCTCCGCCGCGTCCAAGGCCGACTTTAAACAAGTGTTCGCCATGTTTTTCCCTTCCTCTACCAGGTGGACTGCCCTTTGCTGGTACTGATCGGGTAGATGCTTCAGGAGCTGCCCCACTTTCTCCCAGTGCTGGTATCCGTGTCTGTTGATTAGGGCGTTTGAGTTGGCGATGCGCCACTGAATCGCCGCACTCTGTTCTACTTTTCTCCCCATGAGGTCCATTCTTCTACTCTCCTTGTCGGGAGGTGGTCCGGCATTGGTGGGCACATTGGTCCTTTTCCTAGCTGTTGCAGTAATTATTGAACCAGCTGGCACTGATCCTTGAATGTATGCAGGCTCCTTTGAGGAGTGCTTGTACTTCTTTTCTGTTCTCTGGGTCACTGGTTTACATACAGCTGGCTCTCTGAAAGCCTCTCTGGCCTGGTCCTGCACACTAGGGAGCATGGGCAGGAATTGACTCCTTGTTTGTGTAGGCAAAAGAGTCTCCAGGAGAAAACAAGCCTTGGGCTTCTCCTCCTCCAATTTCACTCCATACGTCTCTGCAGCATTCTTGACCACCATATTATAGATCCCTATATCGTCTGATGGTGAAGGCCTCGAAGAGTATGTGTCTACTCCTTCTTCCGGTATTTCAGCATCGAGGTCATGCCACTCTAAGTCTTGCGCCTCCGAGGACGTTGAGTCCTGGTAGGTTTGCTGCTCCTTCTCGCCTTCTCCCTTGAAGTAATACAGGGCCTCTTCTTCCTGTTCTTCGACCAGTTCAGGAGTTTTTGGCGGTTCAGGGTCTTTGTCGCCCTTTTCGACCTCCGGCTTCGGCGGAACGGTGTACTGGCTCATCTTTTCGTCAAGGTCCTTTTTCCGCTGCAGGATGCTCGCTATTTCGGCCTAGAGCATCCTCTTATTCCTCTCCATCTCGACAGCTTGTCCGGCGTTGAGTGTTTGAGCGCTTTGCTTCGAGGTCGAAGTTTTTGTTGACCCTTCTTTTCTCCGTGTCGAGGAGTCCTTTTCGGGGGCTTCCTTCCTAGGTTTTTCATGGGTCTTCGCCATCTGGGAGCCCTTTTCGAAGGATCCGCTGGGCTGTTTGTCCCTGGGAGCTGTTGCTTTAGCCGAGTGCTTCGACGGCAATGCTCCCTTCGAGAACTTTGTTTCACTCTTACGAGTGTCGGTTGAGTGTTTAGGGGTCGACGGCTCTTTTACCTCCTTCTTTTCTTTTGGACTTCGACGACAGTGCAGTCCTCCGGTCCTTCGGCGATATTGTCCTCCTCTCCACTGGAGAGGCCCAAGTCTCGGAGCGATGGAGGTGGCCCCTGCATGGTGTGGTTCGCCCTTCTCTGCCTCTCTCTTACTCCGAGGGTCTTGGGTGTGAACAGTGAGAACGCGTTGCAGTCCTCGCTGTTGTGGTCACGCAGCAGGCAGAGGTTGCAGACTGGATGCTGGTCCTTCTGGGCGTATTTGTGGTGGCAATTGGTGCAAAACTTGAAAGGTGTTTTGTCCATTTATGCGCTCAGGAATCCCCCTGTGTGCGCACTCTCCGGTGAACGTCAAGATCTCGTGAGAAATTCTTCTCCTTCGTAGTCCCGGTTACCTGACCTGTAGTCGGGTGTGATGAAAAACTGGAATTTCGTTGATTTTCCTAATTTTCGTCGATTCTTTCTCCAAAACTCTGGAACTCTTTGGTGACCATCCAGACCCAACGGCGGAAAAAAGAATTTGAAGATGGCGACCAAAGGAGGGAGCTCCGGATGAAGCGCGTCGACATCACGAAGGACACCAAATAGTGGTATGTTGACGCCCACCTGGTCCACGGACAAAGAAAACAAACAAAAAAAAAGAAGGAAAAAAAAGGAGAGAAAAAAAAAAAGACTACAATTCCGGACCCTACCACAAGATGGCGGAATAATGCACAGCATAGTGAATCCAGAAAGATTCACGCTGCAAAACATGCAACTTTGCAACTCAAGGTTAGTTGTGAATATAGTAGTATTGTTGGTTATTGGGATTAGTTGTGTGCTCAAGAAAAAAAAAATCCCATGCATTTACTCCAGTTTCTTTGGTGTAGATTAGAATTAATACCAGTTAGGTGTGATCATTAGTGAGAGGCAATGTAATTCCAGGCAAATGGTTGTGGAGATAAACATCCTGGAGTTGTTAGGTACTGTTAGGTTGCAGGGATAGAGTTTTAATGAAGAAGAGGTTGAGATCTATGAAAGCACACAGATTCTGCCTAATCAAAACATGTACTTCTGTCCAATGTCCCCGTCTTTAAAACGCCTGAAAGTCTTTTATGTTCTTTACATAAGGTCAAGAAAGACCTAAAATTCTGAATCTTTAATTCCCTGTGAAAACTAAAGGGGAGGAAAAGCAGAGAGGTCCAATGCAAGCTTATTCCAGGCCTTTGCTGCGGACATGGAAAATTCCCTATTGCCAATGTTATGATCTTGGATTTAGGGATTTGTAGCATCTATTGGTTAGTAGACAGAAAGTATGTTAAGGTCAACAAAACAAATTTGGCCTTCATAAAATCAGGGGAAGGTTGATAGGATACTTAAAAATGCTTTTTCAGCAAGGCAGCCAAAGTATAAAATAAAAAATTGGGGCGATATGGTCCTCTTTTTTGCTACCGGTAATATGTCTAACTGCCACAGTGCGAGTCATCTGTAGCCTTCTCATCACTTTATCTGGGAGATCAATGTGGACTGCAATACCATAGTCCAGTTTTGATCGTATCAAGGCATTGACTAAGAGAATATGACGAATTGAATCAACTAAAAGTCTAATATTTTTTAGCTGCGTTATCTGCCAGAAGCAGCCTTTTCTACTTGCACTTCCAAGGACTGATCTGTGTCAATCAGAATACCAAGGGTTGCAGATCACTTTTGATGGTCCAGGTAGGGTCTCAATGAATTCAGGCTACTGGTTAGATTTATCGTGGTTATCATGGTGATTAGGCTCTCACTTTTAAGTTTCAAGAAGTTTGATGACATCTACCTCAGAAAGATGGTCAGGGGACACTTAACATCAATCTTCTAAGGTGACATCCTTAAACTGAAGCCGATTGGTAGGTTCTGACGTCAGGTTGTGGTATGGATTTCTGGGTGATGTAGGCACTTACTTTTTTCCTAAAATAAATTTGTTAACTGCTTACATAGCTCTTGGGACAGAGGAGTGGGGGTTTGAAGTGCTAGAGGTGACTTTAATTCCCCTATTATTATAAAAAGTAATTGGGCCATGTTAGGAGCATGAGAAATTAACAATGTAAAATAGATAGTTTTGCCAGACTGAATTTCATTTGCAAATTGCAAGCATATCTGTACATTGTTCTCAGTAGGGTATTTCTACTTCCATAAAGAAGTAGCAAAGGAACTTTTGCCCATCTGGGACCACTAAGTAAGATGTCTCACAGACAACCTGCCCCATCCAGGATGAGAGCTGTCAGCATATGCTGGGAACCAACATTTCACCAGATGCTGAAAATAAACATCAGTAACTGATATGGCCCACGCTTCTGGGAAGTATGACTCCAGCTGAATGTTCTGAATTAGGGGAATGCTCAGTCATTATCGTTTCAAAATTGTCTTTCCAGGCAAAGTGGGATAGTTGTGTGACCTAAACCTCCAGTTAGAGCATGGAGTTCCCCATGTTTGCGTGTGTCAATGAGAAAGCTCTTTCTCTAGAGGGCAGACACGAAGGCTTTCTGGCCGAGCTTGTTGATTCTCACTCCCCAGGCATCCACCTCATGTTCACAAGCAAGGATAGATACAGGTCATGCACAACTGAAACCATTACGCAATGGCGATCTAGTGCTCTGGCAACAAAGAATGAAAATTAGATCTCATAGGAACATATGAAGGTTGGGGGAGAAGAGAGTAGATGGAAGAGAAGGGAAGAGTGTAGATGAAACTAAAGGAAATGGGACATTTTTGTGTTCAGGTTCAATCTATTCCAGAGATTCCTTGGAAAGATGAAGCTGACAGACTCACTCAACAATGGTCAGGTGTGAGGCTCAAATGTAAAGAACAAGAGATCGTTAGCCCAAGTAGCTTATGGAACAAGCCGTGGTGTTCTGGTGAGACAAAAAGTGAGCTGTACTATACCTTCATTGATGTAACTGTTGAGAGAGAGTCATTAACTAAATCCTTATAGATGGAACTAAAAACCCCAGTTCTAGTTATGAGCTTTGTACTCACTGACATGCCTACATTCTTCCTTTGGTGGGTGATTTGAATAACACATCAGATTAGGGAGGAGTTTGATGGTGTGCTGGTCTACGTGAGGGAGAGAAGCAACGTTCAAAATCCATATAGCCTAAAAGATATAGTTTAATTTGCTTTGCTTGTGGTTTTTAAAAACAGAGACCAACCTTTGGATAAACCTGTATCTATCAGAACAGGACGAGGGACTGGTCTTAGACCCACATCCCCCAACCTCCTGGCCACCACCACCTCTCTTGAATAAGAGGAGGAAATTTAGTTTGACACTCAGGTCAACCAGTAACAATCCAGCTGTTAAAAAAAATGGCATTGCCTAGAAACACCAAGTAATGTATTGTCAGGAACAAAACTGCTTCCCTGGCATGATAAGTGTGTTCCTGGATGACTGTATTTAGCAAAACAGAATAAATAACAAGGAAACTAAGCGACAACACATTTCTGCAAAGTCAGTATAATGCAAGCGCTGAAGATAAAGAAGAGTGATCTTAAGGCCAAAGAGCCTATTGGAAAACCATGCAAGACACTAAAAAAGGAAAGTTTGAAAAGAAAATCTCTCTGTAGGTGAAAATGGAAAAACGTATTTAAATGTATGAAAACCGAAGGAGGAACTCCCCACTGAAAAATATTTTTTTAAAGCAGATTATTAAAGAAAAAATCCTAGGAACTCCAAAAAGAATTTACTGCTGATGACGGAAACACAGAGATAAGCATTTGTATCAAAGAAACCTTTTACAATTATATAGAGTGTTGACTGCACAAGTACAGGAATTTAACTCTAACCTGATCAATAGGCAGCTCAGACTTGTGTGGTGTCTCTTCTCTCAGAGATGTTGACATTTTAGATAAGGATGGCTGTTGCATTCGCATTCTGGGGAAAAACAGAGGAAGATTAACACCCGCATGCTTTGATTCAGAGGCCAAACTGATTTTTTCATGCATATTCCTACAAGCCATTTTAAAAAAGTTTTTTTTTTTCTTTCAGGCATGTTTCATCCTAACATATCTAGACATCTCATCAGATCCCATGCACCTGCTCCATTTGACTGAAGAAATACAGTAGCATGCAGGCTTGCCCATTTGCTACTTCATTACGATTGTCCCTGGTGGATAATGGACCTACTTCAACACTATCCAGTAGAAAAGTGGTCCTACTGATGGGTAGTGTAGGAAAATGCCCCTTTTGACATGGTCACCCCCACTTTTTGCCTGTTATTTGATGCAATTTTAACTGAAATGCGCTAGGTTCCTGCTATTCAGGTGGTCAAAGCCCTAGGAGGCTCACGGGAAGCTACGCGCTATACAAGTATTGCAGAATAGTATAGTGCCAGTGCTCTTTTCCTAAAACAAGACAACTGTGCTATTGTTCCCCAGCTGGAAAGACCTTTACTACCTCTGCAAATCCCTAGTAAATGATACCCCTGGTACCTAGAGACTGGGTACTAAAGAGCATCCGTAAGGGCTGCGATTGTGCCATCCTAAGGGACCCACCACCAAACTCATGCAGACTGCCATTGCAGGCTGCGTGAAGTGGTGCAGACAAATGTGAAAACATGACATGGCACACACAGGACGTGTCATGTCACCAGACAATGAATGCAATATATGCAAGTCACCCCTACAGCATGCCTTACAGCCCTAAGGCAGGGTGCATTGTATTACATGTGAGGAAATATCTGCATGAGCAGAAATGCTCCTGTGTGGTGCAGTTCAAATGGTAGATAGTACAAGTGAAAAGGAAAGCCATCTTAAGTATATGTACTGAGCACCCCAACTACATGATAGCTTCACTGAAACATATGGTATTTGGTATCCATACTGATGCCAGTAGTGCATTTATTAAAACATGCACCCAGAGGGCAACTTAATGGTAACTCAGAAAATCTACCAGGCTCTTTGTGTGCCTGCAGGGGTCGAGGAGGGGTGGGGGATGGAGTCCCGCAATCCTGTGTCTTCTCTGCTCCTGCTGCCCTGCTTCCGACTTCAGGAACAGGAAGCAGGCAGCCAGGCTCCCTCCCCATAGCCAATCACAACGCTGCAGTGCAGTGTTGTGATTGGTCTGAGCGCCGTGACATGGCGCTCAGCCAGGGGCTGTTGGGGTGGCCCTGTTCTCGATGCGGGCTGTAATACAGCCTGCATGGAGAAGGGGGAAAGTGCGCATGACTGGTTTGGGTGGCCCTAGAGGGCCGACTAGCTTAGAAGTGAGCAAACCACTCCTGCGCCCTGCTCCGTGAGCAGAGCAGAGCAGCCCCGCCGACCCGCAAAGCAACATGAAACATATAATGATACCTGTAAAGTATAATTTTATGTTTTTGTTTTCTGCACTGCTTGAAAGCAGTGGGCGACGTGCATCCGCCATAGCAGAGGTGCCGCCACTGCTGACTAGTCCAGTCCAGCCTGCCACCACAGACATGTTTCTGACCTCTGTAGGGGAGAGCCTGCGCTCTATGAGGGCAGGAACAATGCCTGTGCCGGAGGAAGGTGTTCACACCTCCTCCAGCAGGATGGCAAGCGAATCTACACAACAAGGCCAGTGACTTCAAAGCTCTTGCTGCCTTTGATATGAAAATCCGTTTTCCCCCAGACCTGGGAGATGCCACCCCCTGCCCTGATGCTGATTTGGCACTAGGACAGACGGGAAATTAGCAATGCCAGGAGGCTAGGTGCACTACCTGGCTAGTCACACCCTTATGGTGGGCTGCCGATGTGCCCACGAAAGAAGGGTTGCACCATCTTGATTTTGATGGAATTAGGAACTCTGGGAAAGGGTTATGCCCCCTCCCCACAGGAGGCAGTCATATAGGGGGCATAGTGAACCCAAGATTAAGTAGCCCATTGGCTACTATCCTTCACTCCTCTTAATGCCCCTAAATTCAGTAATTAGGTGGCCCTAGACACCTGTATCTTAGGCATGTCTGACTGAAGAAAGAAGAGGATAAAGGAGACAAAGAAGCAATAACTGTGGACTACTGGTGGACTTTGGCACCAAACGCAGCCTGACTACCTGTCCAGACAATAGAGACAACCTGACTCGTCCTGCAGCTGTGCATCCTCCAAAAAGCCTTGGAGGGCCTCCAGCACCTAGTCCAGGTGCCAGCATCTGCTCCAGGAGGTCAGATCTGTCTCCCCACCATGTTTGAAGACACCATGACCAACTGGAGCCGCCGTGCACAAATACCTGGGGTACCAGAACCCTTGCAGCAACCAAAGCTTGTATGAGTTCAATCCAGACTCAAACGCCAAAACAACCGACCTGCCAACGAGGGACATAAGCATCGCAGAGGACCGCACTGAGAGCTGGTCAGCACCGAGAGTGGCCCAGCTGTCCTGTTGTGCCCTCTGAGTGCATTTTTCAATAAATCCAAACACTGGCATCAGTGTGGGTTTATTGTGCTGAAAGGTTTGGTACCAAACTTTTCAGTATTCAGCTAAGCCATCATGGAGCTGCGGAGTTGGTAATGAGAAACTCCCAGCCCATGTACTCAGTATGGCTTCAGTGCACTTCAAATGTCTAAGAATAGACATGCACTGTATGCGTATATTACTCATGCAGGTATGCCCTCACCTGTGGCACAGTGCACGCTGCCGTAGAGGTGTGAGGCCTGCTAGAGGGGTGACTTACCTATGCCACAGGCAGTGGTTCTGGGCATGTGTAGAAAGCGGAGTTTCTGTGGCAGTAACCCCCCCCCACACACACTTTTTGCCAGATTTCTGATGCACTTTGTCTTGATGTGCCCTGGGTCCCTGCCAATCTGGTTCCCAGGGCCTGTGTTCTTTCCCCAAACTGTACCTTTGTACCCCTAATTGGCACCTCTCTGGCCACATGCAAATCCCTTGTGAAAGGTACCATGGGTACCAAGGGTACTGTGACCAGAAAGGCCTCTAAGGGCTCCAGAACATATTGTGCCACCCTTAGAGGTCCTGTACATTAACACACACACACTGCCATTGCAGGATGCGTGCTTTGGTGCAGAGAAAAGTGAAGAGTCGACATGGAACACATCCCTGTGTGCCATGCCTACAACCCACTGCCTATGGCATAGGTCAGCCACTCCTTTAACTGGGCGCACTATGCCACTGGTGAGGGTACAGATGCATGAGCCCTGTACCCGTAGAGTTTCTAAGTCCATTGGCATCACTGAATTCTGGGAAGTTTGGTATCAAACTTCTCAGCATAATAAACCCACACTGATGCCAGTGTGGGATTTAATATACAATGCACTCAGAGGGCATCTTAGAAATGCCCCCTGAAAAACAACCAGTCTCTGGTGGGTTCCCTGACTGGTAAACACCAGCTTGCCACAACAAGAGATGTTTCTGGACTCCTGGGGTGGGAGCCTTCGCTCCCTGAGCCCAGAAACAAAGCCTTTCCTTGGCGGAGGTTCACACCTCCCCCAGGTCAGGAAAAGCCATCTGTGGCAGGGGAGCTTCAAAGGCTTTGCCGCCTTTGTAACTCGACCCCCAGCCTCTCCTGATATCAGGAGCAAGCCCCCTTCCTGCCTCCCCTCCTTTTTGGAGGGAAGACAGGTAGGAAAAATTAGTCAGCCCAGAAGGTGTGGTCACCTCTGCCAACCCCAACCATCAGGTGGGGGAGGCGAGGTGAAGCCCACTCTTCAGTGCCCGCCATCTTGCAGATGGCAGGCACTCTCCAATCAGGATTAGGGATTGTGCCCACTCCCGATGCGGGGTGAGCACACCAAGGGTGTAGTCACCCTAAGGTCAGTAGCCTATTGGCTACTGACCTCAAGACCTGTAAAACGCCCCCTAAATACAATATTTAGGTGGCACACCAGATCCAAGAATACAGATCCCAGCAACCCACGAAGAAGAAGGGCAAAAGAAGACGCCCACCAGAGGAGACTGCAGAGACAAACTGACTTGGCCCCAGTCCTACCACCCAGTCTGCAGTTTCCAGAGATCCTGCGCCAAAAGTCGCCTTGTCCTGCAGCCAGCGACCTCCAGAAACCCTGCGAGGACTGACTGCCTTCAACAAGGACCGGATCTCCTGTTAACAGCAGCCCTGTTCAAAAAAATCACAAAGAAAGACTCCGAGCCTGCTGAGGACAAAGAAACCAGATGCCTGGAACCACCACTGCACCAGACACCTACGGCCCGAATACGGGTGGCCACCAGTCCCAGTGAGGTCCCCCTGTGCTCCAGAGTCCACCGTGGGTTGACCCCTCAAGGACTCCCCGACGTCGCCTGTAGCCTCTGCACGGAGCCAACACCCAACCGTGAGTGGCCCAGTAAGGTAAAATACGACTTCAAAAGTCAGCCCGGCATCCAGCCGCCCTAGAGAAGAGAACCGGAGGTGCACCTACGTCCTAGAGCCCTCCAACTTACATGCCCAGCCAAAATCCCACACCGGCAACTCTCATTGAAAACAGGTCGCCAGAACAGCACCCTGCACCCAGCCACCTGCTGCGGGTGTACTTTGTGAGCTAACTCGGATTCCCCTTTGCCCTGAGCTTAAGTCCAGGAGCTTTCCTCACACAACCTTGTGGCCTGCTCGTGTGCAGCCTCCAACTGGAGGCCACCTATCCACCATTGGATAACACTTGGCGTCAGCACTCTGTCTCCGGCCGCCCTAGTGCCGCTGAGGGTGTTCTGAGAGTGCATCCTCGACCCTGGGGGAACCCTGGTTGTAACCCCAGAATACCAACTCCCACAAATAAGTACTTACCTGCAAACCATTAACTTAATTTTTCTTCATAGGGATACATTGACTGTTTTTCCTTGAAAATTATTTTAAGTGTGCAGTTGGTTTGTATGGAACATTGAAAAACAGCATATGTACTAAAAGGGAATTACTTACCTTTTGTCTAGATGTCTCAGTGTGATATCTAGGCATATCACACTGATTAGCAAAAGTAATCTGAAAACGAACGTGCAAAAGTAATTCTGAACTGTTGACTTAACTGTAATGCAACCAACTGCATTTGAACCTGCATTTAACTGTAAAACACTGCGTAAGATTTTGCAAAGCATTTATCTCACTTACCTGAACCAGGCTTGGCTTGGTTCTAGAAATAAAATAATTATTTTTGATACAAATTGGTTTGAGTTTAGTCTTTGAGTGGGTGACATCATTTGCTGCCTTAGTGTGTACAACAAATGCTTTACTGCTCACCCACACTACCACAAACAGAGTAAGGTGCTATCTACTTTGACCTCTGCCTACCTTTGGGGTGCCACTGGACTCTGTGCACACTATACCTTATTTTGGTATAGTATATACAGAGCCAGCTTCCTGCACGCGCAACTTTGTAAAGAAGGGGTGAGGCAGACTCCAAGGTGGTAGTGAAGCTGGACATCAATTGGTTGGGCGATAGTGGAGGGGGTAGGTATTTTGGAGCAGAGCCAAACTAACTGTAGGTAGCTGGCTTTTTATGTGTGTACCAAAAGGAGATGCACTATATAGAAAATCAATGCGACCCTATTGGCTTACAGGACAAATTAATAATCCCAAATGCTCTCTATTGCGGTATTGTGGACGAGCAGTTTAGGCTACACAGAGGGTAGCGTTAAGCATTTGTTTACCAAACAGGCAATAAATGAGTCACTCCAGAAGAAACCAGAGACCAATTTAGAAAAAGAACAAGTGTTTTTATATGTTTTAATACCAAGAACTTTGTCATTGAGTATTTACTTTTCAGGATATCAATTTTTACAATTAAATGAAATTGCCGTACAAATGTTTTTTTCAGCGGTAATGCTTTCATATGGGGAAAAGGGCAGATCCTGCTCAGAGGGTATCTTAGAGATGCCCCCTGAAAACAACCAACACGCTAGTGTACAGCTGACTGGTCTGCACCAGACTGCCACACACACGCACCTGTTTCTGAACCCTTGAGGTGGGAGTCCTAGTGCTCTCATGGGTCAGGTAGAAAGACTGCTTGGGTGAAGGTGCTTCACACCAACCCCCTAGCAGGGACACCATTCAGGGAGAGCATCCTACCCTTTGTAATGCTAGCCAGGGCTTCTCTAGCCAGGGGAGATGACCACCCCCTTACCAAGCCCCTATTTCGGCAGCAAGGTCTACGGGAAAAATAGTAGTCAGTAGGCGGTGTGTACCCTCTCTGCCAGGTCCACCCCTAAGGTGCCGTGGACCGAGGTGAACCCTTCCTCCCTCCTTAGGAAATCCTCCATCTTGAATGGAAGGATTCTACCTAATCAGGTTAGGGGGGGCCCTCTTCCCAAAGGGAGGGGATGTACAAAGGTTGTAGTCACCCTTAAAGGCAAGTAGCCCACTGAATTCAGTATTTAGGGGCACACCTGAACCTGGATCCGGAGATTCCTGCAACCTATGAAGAAGACGGCGTGCAAAGCTTAAAGAGGACGACTGACTTGCCCAGGCCCACTGGCCTGTCTCCAGCTTGAAGAGACTGCAAAGAAGACAATGCCTGGCCTGTGGCCAGCGACTTCGAAGAACCCTAGGAAGACTGCCATTCTTCAACAAAGACTAGACAGCCAGAGGACAGCGGCCCTGTCCGGAAGACTCCAATTTTAAGGACTCCGGATCCAGGCGGATCCACGACCACTGCCCACTCTGCACTCGACGCTCATGGCCAGAGTGTGAGTGGTTCACCTGCCCAGTGAAGTCTCCCCAACCATCTGGACCTTGACTCCATAGGTGGCTGACCTCTCCTGTACCCCTCAAAGTCGCCTGCCGCCTCAATATGAAGGGTTCCCCTGAACACGACTGGCTCTGGTGAAGAAAATCTGAAACCAGAAGGCACCCCTGCATCCTCCGCCCACTCGACTCTAGGGAGCCCAGCCGGTGGTGCCCAGACCCTGGTCCCAACTCACCTGTCCAGCGGTGGTCACCTTAATCCAGCCTCCCGGTCCCAGCATGCAGACTCTTTGTGCAACCGAGATCTTCCATTTGTTTGCATTAGGCGCCTGGCATATATTTGCATCCTGCACCCAGGCCGCTCATGTGCTGCTGGTGGTGTAGCTTTGGTGCTCCCCTGTGCTTACCTTAACCCCTGGGGCCTCTGCCCTGAAACCGCGGGTTCCTACCTGCAATCTGCACCTTGTTGGGTGCCCCAGGTCTCCACTGACTAACATTGGGCTCAGTGACCACTGCACCGGTCACCCCAGTGCCGCTGGTGGTGCAGTACCTACCTTGAATTGAACCTTGCCCAGTGTTGGTCTAAACTCCCGAAGACTATAGGAGTAAGTTGTGTTCTTAACAGTTAATGCATTTACCTGTTTCCCTTCCATAGGATTGCATTACATTATCTTATCTTTTACAACTGATAAGTCCTACTGTTTGTGATTGACAATACTAAAGTAGTTCTACTACTGTAAAGCATTTTTGCTGCCTTGCAAAACAATTCCTACTGCATTTTTAAAAGTTGTATTGCTATTCTTGAAACTGTTACTTACCTGCAACTGAGTTCCTCTTGGTTCTAAAATAAAATAACAGATTAGTAACTTCTTATACAAAAATAAATGGTCTTGGATGCAGTCAGTGTGTGAAATTATTTCTTGCCCGAGTGTGTACACCAAATGCTTAACACAACCCTCTGATCAACCCAACTGCTTGACCACACTACCACAAATAGAGCTTTTTCTAATTAAGCTTCTGGGGATCCACTGGATTCTGTGCACACTATACCTTACTTTGGTGTAGTATATACAGAGCCAGCTTCCTATGCTGTGCATCCTCCAAACACATCAGAGGGCCTCCAGCACTTTGCTTCAGCATCTCCCTTAAAGTAGCAGAGCCACTTCCCGGCAACCTGCTGACACCAAACGCACTGTTCGGTTCACCTTTCTGCTGTTCACTGGGTTCACGGACGCAGCAGCCACCCAGGAGGAGGTCACCGTGCTCCAGGAAGTCAAATCTGTCTCCCCGCGAAGTGCGAAGACGCCAGGACCAACTGGAGCTGCCATGAACAAATACCTGGGGTACTAGAACCCTTGCAGCAACAAAAGCTTGTTCTGAGTCCAATCTGGATTCAAATGCCGATACGACCGACAAGCCGACGAGTGACAAGCATCGCAGAGGCCAGCACAGAGAGTGGCTCAGCTGTACCCCCTGTCCCCCACAGGTCTAACCAAGAACAGTGAGAGCCTTTGACGCACCGGCCCAACCAAATCTCCATGGCTACCAACTGTGTCCTTAGTCAAAAAAAGAGAGGGGGACCAGGAGCTGGTTATGGTCCAATGTCCGTGCTCCACTCATGACAGTTAAATCAATGAGGACATTGTTCCCTGTTGGCGGTGAAACAAAAATAGCGATCACCTGTTCAACATGAAAAGGGATAGAGGAAAGAGGGTAGAGGGGGGAGGGAGGGTAGAGGGAGATGAAAAGAGGCAGAGAGAAATTTCCCCAGTCTCAAGGATCCAATCCCGAAGGGGAGGACTCTATGTAGCCTCTAGTTTGCCCTCACACACCCCGAAGGATGTCTTGCTTCATCATTGGGCTTGTTGTTGCTCCTCGTCGGGCCGGCGCTGCAATGCCCGACGGTCCCCCGAAGGGTCTCTTTTTCGGAGGTCTTTTAAAGAGAAAAGCCGTAAGGTGAATGCGGGTGTGTGGGCTAAAAAACAGTAGGTAGGATCCGTGAGATAAGTGATGGCGTGCGTGCGAGGTGTGTGTCCTCCCCTTCGGGATTGGATCCTTGAGACTGGGGAAATTTCTCTCTGCCTCTTTTCATCTCCCCTCTACCCTCCCTCCCCCCTCTACCCTCTTTCCTCTATCCCTTTTCATGTTGAACAGGTGATCGCTATTTTTGTTTCACCGCCAACAGGGAACAATGTCCTCATTGATTTAACTACCAACTGTGTCCCCCTGCTCCCAGGTGTGAGAAAGGGCCATCTTTCTTGCATGGTATGCCCCCACTTTTTGATGAATTGCTGATAAACGTTGACTGAGTGTGCCCTGGGCTCCTGCCAATAAGGTCCAATGTTCCTTCCCTAAAACTGTGGTGAAGCCTAAACCCAATTGGCATCTCTAGCCACATGTCAGCCCCTGGTACACTATGTACCCAGGGCCTTGTGACCAGAGAAGACCCCTAAGGGCTGCAGCACTTATTGTGCCACCCTTAGAGGCCCTGTACCCTGACGCACACGCACACGCACACGCACACACACACACACACAGCCCTTGCAGGCTGAGTGTCTGGGTGCAGAACAAAACAGTCGACATGGCACACATTCCTGTGTGCCATGCCCACAACACACTGCCCTGGCATACCTCAGTCACCCCTCTAGCTGGGTGCCCTATGCCAGTGGTGTGGGTACAGGTGCATGAGCCCTGTGCCCCTACAGTACCCAGGTCCATTCCTGGGCACTGTAAGTGCAGTGCAGCCATTAAGAGTATATGGTGCTGGGAGGTCGTCAACACAAACTACACAGCACCATGATGGCAACACTGAAGACTGAGAAGTTTGGTACCAAACTTCTCAGCACATTAAACCCGCACTGATGCCAGTGTGGGATTTAATGTACAATGCACGACAGAGGGCATCTTAGAGATGCCCCCTGAACCTAACCTATAATCCACATCTTGTCTGAGGGGCTGCCTAGGCTGCCACACAGCAGACATGTTGCTGGGCCCCTGGGTAGAGAGCCATCCGCTCTCCTGGTCCTGCAACAATGCACATTCTGGGTGAGGTGCTAGGTCTCCTCCCCCAGGATGGGCAGGGAAGCTTCTAAAGGCATGCCGCCTTTGTGAGCTTCTCCAGGCCACTTGCTGTACTCAGCAACTGGCCCCTACCGGTTCTGACCCACACTCTGGCGGGAAGACTGGCCGGAAACCCCCAAGGAAGGAAAGGGGGTGTGCCAGCCTCTGCTAACCCCACCTCTCAGGTGGGGGAGGCGAGGTGAAGCACATCTTGAAGATGGGGAGCCCTGCCCAATCAGGACTAGGCTACTGCCCGCCTCCCACAGGAGAGTGGCAGGATAGGGGGTGTACCCACCCCAGGGAAGGGACCCATTGGTCCCTGCCCTTTACCTACCCTTAACGCCCCTAAATTTAGTATTTAGGGGCACCCTGAACCTTCCTTCCTCAGATTCAGATTCCGAAATAAGAAAGAAGAACAAGAAACAAGAACAATTGCCGTGCAGCTGCTAACAAGAGGAAGACACCAACTGATTTGGCCCCAGCCCTACAGGCATGTCGACCCTCAAACCTGCTCCTGCTAAACCCCGGCATCTCCAGTGGTCAGCAACCTCAAAAACCCTGGAGGACCTGACTTCCTTGTGACTCTAACTGGGACCCCCACAAGCAGTGGTACTGCTCAAAGCAAATAAGCCCCTGGCATTAGCCAGGAACCACGGCTCCTGCACACTCTGCACCTGCCAAGTCTGGCCTGTGCCAGAGTGAACAAAGAACACGAGGATGTCCCCATGGCGACTGTGACCCCGAATCCAGCACCCAAGGAACCACCTCGACGCTCCTGATGATGCTTGCAGCCTCAGACCCAGGGACCCCTCCAACCGCGACCAGCAGAGGGTAAGATTTCCCGACGTCAAAAGGCACTCCTGCACCCGGTGCCCTGCGGCCCCCTGTGCCCAACTCCTGGGTGCCTACCTACCCTCCAACTTCCCAACTTACCTCTCGAAGTGGTGGTCACACCTGAAGAATCTTCGTCCCCGAGCTTGCAGCCTTCATTCGTCCTTGAGCTTCTCCATTGAAATCCACTGAGCACCCGACAGCTCAAAAGCACCCTGCACCCAGCCGCCCGAGTGCCCCTGGCAGTGCAACCTCTAATCTACTTCCCCTCTTGCCCTGAGTAAGTGACCAGGAGCCCAGCTCCCACAGTCGCGTGGCCTGCTAGCCAGCAGCCACCAACCAAAGGCCCCCTACCTCCCAGAGGATAACATTGGGCTTAACTCACACTGCACCCGGCTGCCCCTGTGCCGCTGAGGGTGTAACAACTGTACCTACCTGACCCTGGGAGAGCCCCTGAGTCTATGCCCAGAACCTTAACTCTGCCAGTCGAATACTTACCCAAAAGCCGATAACTCACTTTTCTTCCATAGGGTAACATTCACTGGTTTCACTTGGAAATTCTTCTAAGTGTTGAGTTTTGAAACTTTAAAATATTCATCTAAAATCAGCCGAATAACGAAAACGAATTTACTAACCTGCTATCAGGAGAGATCCCAGTGCTGGATCTTGGTGCCCAGCACTGACCCTGCAAAGTAATTACAACCGTGCTTACCGCTAACTTGATTTTCCTCCATAGGATAACATTGCCTGGTTTTTGCCAGAAATTCTTCGAAGTGTCGATTTTGCAAACTTACAAATATTCGTTAAAAATCGCCTGTATAACAAAAACGCATTCTTCAACTGTTTACAGGAAATGCACCAGTGCTGGATCCAGGATCCAACACTGAGTTAGAAAAAGTAACGATAACCCCACTTACCTGCTATGTGAATTTCCTTCCATAGGATAACATTGGTGATTCTATGTGAAAAAGTTTCAAAGTGTCAGGGCGTGGCTTGGACTAAACCGAGTATGGACGCGTGAGCTGTGAGCTCCGTGTCGGCCTCGTGAGTTATCCTGTTTAAAAACTTCCCAGGCGGTGTTGAAGGCTCCGAGGGGGCCCCCCATGACTGAGAGGTGCCTGCCTGCTGATTGAGCCTCGCGCCGGGACCCAGGGGCCGCCCTGTTCGGCGATTGCTGTGGACCCTCTTGGAGAGGCCCGGCCATCTTGCTTGTGGCCTGCAGAGGGCCTGACATCCCCGGCCTCGCGTGAATTGAGGCCCACCGGAAGTGAGCGGTGACCTGGCTGAGGCAGAGCACCGGCCGCGCTGCGGTCCACTGGTTCGGAGGAGGGCAGGGTGAGCTGTGTCAGCCCGGGCGGTGTTTAGAGGTCCGAGGACGGCTGGCGGCACTGGCGGAGCCCACGATGACTGGGGAGGCGCAGGTGTAGCTGCTGCGCCGATGGTGACTGGAACTGGGCTGGGCCTCACATCGGTGCCCTGAGGATCGGCCGGGATGGCGGACTGAGGCCCGCTGCAGGAGCGCCTGCGGAGGTACTGTGCGGGCACTGCGGGGACTTTGTAGTGCGGGCCCCCCCCCCCTTCGCGCTTTCGCTACCCGCGCTTCGGAGTGGGAGAGAGCATGCCCACAGGAGGACTGGAGCGGACGAGCACGCTCCCATAAGTACACTGCCCTGAAGTCCTGTGGCCCGAGCTTTCTGGAGGGGCTGGTTCGTGGAGGGCAACTCGGTGCGACTGTGCTGGTGGAGCCACAGTTTCGATGGCGACATGGTGCTGGTTATCCCCCCCCCCCATCCCTGCTGAGCCGCTACCCTGCAGAACACGCTGACTCGGATGCGTTGGAGTGGTTGGCTCCGTTTGGAGGCGGCTGGCGACCCTGATAAGTAGACCACGGCGCGCCTGATGCAGTAGCTGGGGATATCGCGGAAGCACCCGGGAATACCTCGCCCTGGTTGCGATGAGGGCGGTTGCGGTGGACAGCTTGCTGGCGAAGCAGGGTGCGGCCCCCTTCCTGGTGGGCCTGGCGGGAGGATCTGGTGGAGTGGTGCCCCCTTGACTGGCGGTGGTCGATGCTTTTGCCCTTGAGCTGTGCCTGATGGACTAGGGGATGTTGCTGTGGTGATGCAGGACAACTGGAACTGTGGCTGCTGAGTGGGGCGACTGGAGTGCATTTCTTACTCTCTGGGGACCGCTGCGGGAGGCTCATCGCCCTTTGAGTTGGATCGCTGCTCTTGCGGTCGGGCCATGGGGAAGCCGCGGCGCGTTCCGGGTGCGGCACTGACTGATCACGTGGAGGACCCACTCGCCTCTCAGGATCGAGACCCAGCTGGAACCCTGCCGGCGGGGCTGCAGCAGCAGCAACTGGAACAAATCCTCAAAGCCATATCGGACACGAAGGAGGCACTACGCCACGATATAGCGCAGGTGTCCACGAGCCTTGGGCTATTGCGTGCTGATCATGGCAAACTGGTTGACCGAGTCAAAAGCATGGAACTCAAGCTTGAGACACTGGAACCTGCCCAGAAGGCGATGGAAGGATCGTTGGGTGACTTGTCGCGCAGAGTGCCGCTGCTGGAGAAGAGGGCCGAAGAGGTAGAAGGGCGCAACAGGCGCAACAACGTGCGGGTGGTGCGCCTGCCCGAAAAAATTGAAGGGGACAACATGGTCGACTACCTGGAAAAGTGGCTGCGAGAGGTGGTGGCGCCAGAAGGATTATCGCAGTTCTATACCCTTGAGAGGGCCCACCGAGTGCCGGCCCGCCCGCCGGCTTTGGGCCGTCCCCCTAGGCCGGTGGTCGCACGCCTGCTGCATTTCAGGGACCGTGACCTTATACTGCGGAATGCCCGGACATCTGGCCCATACAGAGTGGACAATGCCTCAGTCTCCCTTTACCCTGATTACTCCCAGGAGGTCCAGCGGAGCCGTTTTTTCTTTATGACAATTAAGAAGGCCCTTCTTGCGGAGGGGATACAGTATGCTCTGTTCTTTCCGGCACGTTTGAAGGTGATGGTGGACGGGACTGCTACTTTCTTTGACACGCCAGACGACGCATGGCACAGGCTAGAGCAGTACCGCGCGGGTGGGGACGGCGCTGGACATCGGGAACCGGAGGTTGGGACCCAGCCAAAACCTCGTCGGGCCGCCGAAACAGGAAACGTGTGGCGAGTGGACAGTCACCGTCGACCTCTCAGACGGAGCTGGAGAGGCAACCGGCTCTACAAGCGGTTACCATCATTTCTGGAGCGGCGACTGCGGCCTCGCTTGCGGATTCAGGATCCCGGCAGGGGTCCGAAGGGGTGGTGTCAGAGGGGTCGGAGGGCTCTGGGGAAGACGTCGGACGTCTACCGGAGGTTACACCAAGGACTGCCGATGGCCTGTTGGACGAGTGACGATGCCTGTCTTCAATCTGAATACAGTAAGGGGAGGCGCGCCAGTAGCTGCTTTGTGGCAAAGTGGGGAGTGGGTATGGTTCTGCTGGAGATAGTGGGGCCCTGGTTCCTGGCTCGGACGGGGGGGCGGTTTGGGGGGGTTCCCTAACTGGGGGGGGTCACTGGGGGCGGGACACTGCCGGGAAGAGGGGAATCCGACATTTGAGGCCCGACCTACAGGCTGGGCTAGTGAGATCGCGGTCCGGCTCATGTTGGTGCTGGGTCACCCCCTTCTACCTCACACTTACTGTGAGACTCTGGTAGCTACCAGGGTATTTTCCTTTGCTGGGTCTGTGTTTGGATGGGTAACTATGGTTTAGAGCCTGTTCTAGGGAAGGGAGGGGGGTTTGTTGGGGATGTTTTGCAAGGAGGGGGGTTTGTCAGCCCGCTAGGCTGCATTGGATTGTGTTCGGTTGTATCCTTCTATATGGCGACCCGACTTGAATTAAAATGTGTCACTTGGAATGTGCGAGGGCTGAATTCCATGAGAAAACGTTATAAAGTGCATGCATATTTGGTCCGCACGGGGATCCAGGTGGCCTTTTTGCAGGAAACACACATTGACCAGGCTGAGGGGCAGGCGTTGCAGAGGAGATGGAGGGGACAGTTATTTTACACTACTTTTTCTGCATTTGCTAGAGGGACCTTAATTTGGGTGCGGTCCGGGGTACCCTTCTAACCCATCAACACGCTGGTAGATCCGGAGGGGAGGTTTGTGTTGGTGTTCGGCCGTCTAGATGGCAGAGATGTGACATTCTGCAGTGTCTATGCCCCGAATTCCGACCACACCACATTCTTTGCGCGGCTTTCTGGGAGGCTGGCGTCGTTTCTAGTTGGTACGGTGTTCCTCGGGGGGGACTTTAATTCTGTCACTGATGTGGAGTTGGATCGTTCTCACCCCCCGTTGGCTCAGTCGGCAGTACGCAGAGTGGCCAGGGTGAGAAGGGACTGGCAGGAAGCGTGTGGCCTTGTGGATGCCTGGCGGGTACAACATCCGTTAGACAGGGACTATTCATTCTACTCAGCGCCGCATGACTTACATGTTCGGCTAGATGGCTTCTTATGTACCCCGGGAGCCCTGGAACTCACGCGCCATAGCGAGTATCTGGCAAAGACACTCTCGGACCACAACCCCTGTTTGATAACGATACTCTAGTCGCAACAGCGGCAAGTGATCCCGACGTTGCGTTTGAATCAGGTGACGCTGGAAGATCCCGTGTTTCATGCAGAGCTAGGGGTGGGCGTAGAGCGCTACTTTTTAGACAACTCGGGGACGGCGACGAGCAGAGCTCATGAATGGGACGCGCTTAAAGTGGTGGTGAGAGGGATTTGCATCTCGTCCGTAGCTGGGACGCGTAAGGTGCTGCTGCAGGACATTGACTGGGCTGAGGCTCGGCTGCGCCAAGCGGAACTCAGTGGTCACACGAATGAGGGCGCCCGGGAGGAGGTGTTGGCGGCGCAAGAGGAGGTGGCCGCTCTGGTTGAGCGGCTGCGCTGCTATGACTATAAAGAATACATGGTACGGGCACATGCTGAACGGGACAAAGTGGGGTCGTTACTGGCCTGGCTGGCTAATCCGGCTGTCCGGGGATCCCCAATAGTGTCGCTGTCTACACCAGCAGGGGGCCTGGTATACTCGCAAAAGGAGGTCAATGACCAATTCTTGGATTATTACACGCTGCTGTACCAGAGTAGGATGAGGGACCTGCCCGACGGTCTGGACGATTATTTAGAGGCTGCAGGGTTGCCACACTTGGACCCGGAACAGGGCACTGCATTGGGGGCAGCTATCTCCCTGGGAGAAATCAGGGCAGCGGTTAAACACATGGCCGGAGAAAGACTCCAGGGGCTGATGGACTTCCGGTGGAGTTCTATGCAGCGTATTTGGACATTATGGCACCGCGTTTGCAGTCGGTGTACAGAGAGGCGTGGGGCCTGGGTAGGCTGCCGCTCACTACGAGAAAAGCGATCATAGTGCCGCTGCTGAAGAAGGGTGGGGTCCCCGTCTCCAGGACGGCATACCGTCCGCTTTCCATGCTCTCGGTTGACTATAAGATCCTCAGTAAGATCTTGGCCACGCGACTCTTGGGTCACATGCGCACCCTAGTACACCTGGATCAATCGGGTTTCATTCCCACTAGGAATACTGCGACGTGCATTCGGCGGTTGGTGCGGATCCTGGGGGAAAGAGGGGAAGGTTCGTCGGAGGCCGTGGTGCTGTCGGTGGACATCGAAAAGGCATTCGACAGTGTGGAGTTGAACCTCTTGCGGTGCATGCCCGACAGGGGCGGTTCTATGAGGGTGTTCCGCTGCGCGGGGAGCTCCATCACATATCCCTGTACACGGATGACCTCCTGTTGTATCTGGCTGATGCGGGGGATTCCCTACGGGGTGCCAGAGCCCTGCTCCGGGAGTTTGGCCGCTTGTCGGGGTTGCAGGTGAATTGGACCAAGACCTGCCTATTTCCTTTGTCCCCTGAAGTTTAGATGCCCTTGGCGCTTGAAGACCTGAGGTGGGAACCTGCCTGCTTACCGTATCTGGGCGTCCGCATATTTCACGCTCCCACTGACCTTTTTGAGGGGAATGTGGGTGGCGCGCTGAGGGGGCTCAAGGGTAGTATGGCGTTCTGGCGCACTCTCCCTCTTTCGGTAGCTGGGCGGGTAGCGCTGCTGAAGATGGTAGCGCTGCCACGGTTGCTCTACTTCTTCCGTACCTTGCCGATATGGATCCCGGTCTCCTTTTTTAAGACACTTAGGGCACTGATGACAGGGTTTATTTGGGGATCTGACAGAAGGCAGGTGGCACTGGCCACTCTGATGAGGCCGAGGGAGGAGGGGGGGCTGGCGGCCCCAGATTTTGAGTGGTACTACTTGGCGGCACAGCTGCAATGGCTTACACTGGCCGTGGCGCGTGAGTTGAGGCCCTGATGGTCCACAGGGTAGGGTCATCCCTCGACACGTGTTGTCATTCATTGTGCTTCGGCAAAAAATCAGCCTGGACCAGCTCACCCTCGAGGAGCGCTGGACTCGCAGTCAGAAACGGGCAGGCTTCGTGGTCCCATATGCCCCGGAAATTCCTTTGGGCATGTGCACGGCCCTCCCTCATGGCGGGGATTGGTCGGCGTTGGCTGGCTGGGAAGAGTGTGGGGTCCACATGATTGGGGACTTATACAGGGATGGTGTTTTGTTGCCATTCCAGGATTTGCAGAGGGCTTTCGATCTGCCGAGGGGGGATTATCTTTTACACGCCGCCTTGGTGTCGGGGATTCAGAAACAATGCAAGATGGGACTGTCGGAACCCCCAACTTCGTTGGGGTGTCAATACGTCACTATGGCGACGGGTACATTCAAGGCCATCACCTGTCTTTATAGGCGGCTGTCCACGGAGAGGCTTCCACCCCTGGATGCCTTGCGAGGTAAATGGGAGGGAGATCTTGGTAGGCCCATTCCTGAGACGACGTGGCCGCAGTTGTTGCGGCGGGCCTGGGTTTCAATTGGTCCAATTTTACACTCTCCACAGGGCTTTCTTGACTCCGGTCAAAATTTTACAGTATTTTGGAGGGTCCCAATCGCCGTGTCCCCGGTGCAATGCAGAAGGTGCCGATTTTGGTCATATGTTTTGGTCCTGCCAGGGATTAGGCTCTTATTGGGCAGATGTGGTGGCGTGTTTGAATCAAGTGCCTGAGCGCGAGCTGGAAGTGGAGATGGGGACTTGCCTTTTGCTTTGGTTTCCGCACACCCCCAGTACTAAAATTACGAGCAAATTTTATGATTTGGGTCTGATAATGGCGAAGAGGGAGCTCACCATGCATTGGAAGGCAAGGGCTGGACCTAGCTTTCGGAGGTGGAAGGCGAGTTTCTTGTCCTGGGCAGGGAGTGAAGGGACGCTTAGTCTACAATTGGCCAGGCGTGCCTCTAATGACAAGGCGCTGGACGCTGCAAGGGCGTGGGGAGCTTTAGTAGAGGGGCTTTGTTCAACGGAGGAGCTGGACGAGGGTGACAGGGCTCCTGTAGACATGGACCAGAGTGTGGAGCCTAGGGCGGGGCCCTCTGGGACTACTGGGGAGACTGTTCAGGATGAGGCCACTTAAGTACACTCAGGGAGGAATCAGCGTCTGCACAACATATTGAGAATTGTCGAAGAAGTCAAGGTGGGAGCATAGAGCACATATGGGTGGCAACATGGAGCCTCCTGTCCTTTGAGAACAATGATAGTGGCTTTTCTATTGATTTGAGTTAGGCTTTCTCGGAACACGGGGTTCTAAATGCCTAAGCTGAAGGGGGGTTGACGCGGGCACACTGACACGGTGGGGGGTTGGGGAGTTAGGGGGAAAATGTTGAAGAACCGGTTTCTCCTGACATGTACAATGATGGTTGGGTCTCTTACAAGATGCTATTGTATGTAATATTGGTTTATTGATACACTGGTTGGGGAAAAACTCAATTAAATTCTTTAAAAAAAAAAAAACGTTTCAAAGTGTCAACTTTTAAAATACAATAATATTCCTTAAAAATCACAACTGTAACCAAAACGTTTTTATTCAACTGTTTACAGGAGATGTCCCTGGACTGAATCTAGGATCCAGTCCTGTGGTAAGAAAAGTAATCCAAAAAGTAATCCATTGCATTCAACTAGAAATTCCCATTGAGCTCAATGTATAATTGGGTTTGAAATTGTGTTGCCTATTGACAGTATTTATCTAAAGCATCTCATTCTGAGAAAGTATATTTTGATACCTATTGTTGGTTCTAAAATAAAACTACTATATATTTTGATACAAAGCCATTGGCCTAGAGTTCAGTTCTGGAGTGTGAGACCATTTGCTGACTGGGTGTGTACAACAAATGCTTTACACTGTCCTCTGATACTGCCTTACTGCTCGACCAAGCTACCACTTTAGAGAGTACGGTTATATATAACTTTAGCCTCTGCCAAACCTCTGGGGACTGTGGACTCTGTACACCCTGTACCTATTTGGGAACAGTATATACAGAGCCACTTTCTTACACCAGGACCCTCACGAACTGAGCCTCCTGTTGGGAGCTCCCAGACTTGTCCCTAAGTACCCCTCTGCAGCCTGTTTCTAGGTGGCCCGCCTCCTTGCCTGCAGTGTAGCACGCAAGGCTACAAAATTGCTTGGTACTTCCTTGCTCAATCTAATCCCTGGTCCATTTCCTCCATTCTGCATTTAAACACAACTATCTACCCATACAGGTAATGCTATGGATGTCCCATCCTCTTAAAGAGCAGAATTTAACAGGGAAATGAAATCTCTGCAATTGTGTGCATAATTATAGAACACACATTCAAGATGTACAAAGTAAAGCCTGCCAGAGCAGCAGCGCTCTACGGTTTTTTGCACTGTATTTTAGATTTATACCTCATCTTCTCCTCTTTTTGTATGGTGACAATTATTTCAGTCATCAGACATGAACACCGTATTCAATGTTAATGATCCCTTCGAGTGTCAATTACAAACTACTGCTCATAGGTGCTCATTCAGAGAGCCAACACAGGAGAACAAAGAAATGCATACATGCAGATCTTAAATGAAGTCCTATTATATTCGGTCCCAACCCTATATTAGATTACATATGGGCATGGATGCTACATTCAGTGGAGTAAGAAAGGGGGGGGTGCACTGGGTGCGGGTGCCCTGGGTGTCATCACTGAGGGGGGTGACAAAATAGCAAAACTATGTATTTTAAACACATTTTTGCCATTTTGTCAAGCCGTGGGTGACAAGAAATCTTCCGCACCAGGTACCAACTGACCGTGCTACGCCACTGGCTACATTTGAAAGCCATGAAGGAGGTATCGTAAACAGACGGACATTGGGACCGTCAAAAAGTCCCCTCGAGCAAACAGATTTATTTGCAGCTCCTCTCCAGTTCTTTCTAACTGAACAGTATAATGTCACTATTGCTTCTATCACAAATTACCCTGTGAAAAACTGGCAATTATTAAAATCTGTGTCTCAGGCATGGCAAATCCCTGTCCACCCAATGAAAGACATTATCCTTACCCTGCTTGCTGATACATGTCCTGGAATGACCCCATACTTCCCCTTTGCTCCATCATGATGGCTTGAAAATGTCCCCTGTTCTCTTCCAGGCACCGATACACTGGGCCCTCATTAGCAAAGCCATTAGTCCGAGTTGATGTTTGACACTGAGATGGGTGGGTAGGCATGGATGATGGATATCCCCTAACATGGAAGGTACCTGATGGGTGTTGAGATCCAAAAGAAGAGGCATGCACAGTGTCAACATGCGATCGAAAAGCAGTGCCATTGAAACCCATACCAGGGTTTGTCAGCCGAGTGTCAGCTGGAAATTTGCTAGTAGCCATGGTGCTCGGATGCTTGGTGGCTACAGTCTGGTTATCAAGATCAAGAAATTCTTTAGGGCTTTCTGGTCTCTCGTCAGATTCTGGAGACTTCTCTTCCTCAGTTCCTAGATCCTCATTTTCCTTCGGCACAGCTTTGGGCTCCATGTCCATCAAGTCTGGGGACAACAGAGCCATACTTGATAATTCACACCCTTGAAAAACAGTTGATGCTCCCTGGTTTGTAAAACTGTTTCTGGAAGCAGGTGTGGACATGGCAGGCACATAACTGGCAGATGATGTGGAGGGTGGTGCAGGTCTTTTCCAGTCTGAATAGCCCTGATTGCTTGGAAAATAGAGAGGCTGTTGATAGGGATACGATGGTTGTGCACGAGGCAGAGGATGTGGTGGTCCCTGGTAATGAAATGGCATTCTTTGAGGTGGATACTGGGGAAAGATCCCAGGATGAGGTGCAGGATGACTCTGCTGGTGACTTTGAACTGGAAAACGTTGCTGGTTAGAGGGTGGTGGAGGCTTCTCCATTCCATGGGAGAAGGCCTGCAGTCCTGGGTTGATACAATACCCTTCAGCCTTTGGATGCTTAATGCCAGATGTGTAGATAGGAGGACCTTGGTTCAAAGAGGAATTACCTACAACAGGCTTCGTGTCCGTGCTAGTACTGTTTTCGTTCTGTTGAGTGCAAACTTCAGGAATTTCTGTGATGATCTTTCCGTTGCCACTTGGAGATCTCTTAAACTCAGCATCTGTAGACACAGTTGTAGCTTTCTCTCCTTTTCCAATGCAGACAACTGGGCATCCACCACTTCGAGCAAAAGCTTCACCCTCTGCTGTGCTGCTATTTGACACATGTTGTGGTGAGGTCCTGCCAATCTCGCTATCTTCCATACTGTCATTCTTCCCTTGTATATTTTCTGCAGTCTTTTTTTTCACAGCACGGGGTCCCTGTTTCTTTTTCGTCGATCCAGCTGTACTGGAAATCCTACTGATGGACTCGCCCTGAGGAGGGGACACCAGTGGCATAGGTGTTGTTTCGTCCAAGGCACCAGAAATGTGAGCTACATTTCCTCCTTCTTGTAGCTCCTCAGAGTGGGAAGCTTTAATTTTTCCAATATAAAAACATTGGGAGTGCCAAGAAGAACGGGGGAGAGAAGAAAATATGTAAACAACAATTAGTCTCCACAGGTCATGAATTTAAATAAAAAACACATAAAAAGAAACATTGATCACAACACAGAGGTGAATTGGTAAAAATATCTTTGTGTATTTTACAGTTATCTAGTGAATTTGAGCCATCTCATGTGCTCTTTGTATTATCAGTACATCAGATTTAACAAGCCTGGCTTCTTAAACAGCCATGTGATTAATAGTTGTAGTCAGTCACCCAGCTGCTGGTATGTTTAAAACCCTCCTCTCTGTGTCGGAGGCAGATGGACCTACTCAAAGAGGAATCCAGACTGTCTGATAGACACATCGTCTCTAGACATGCACAGTGGGTGAATTTCTGATGCATTTTTATTATGCACAAGTGGTGAAAAGTATGCCCTCCGAGCAGGACATTAAGTAGAAAAGACTGATCTTTAGACTGATGTGGGAGTCCTAGAGTGCACAAGGTACAAAGAAAAAGGATGTCTAGTAGAACTTTTTTTGCTGCCTAAGATTGTGCAGGGAAATACATTTTCAATGGGACTGCAAATTACTTGAAAACATTAGGTGGTGAAGACAAGGCAACACAGGTTCAAGTGGGAATTTAGTTAACATAGCAAATTAAGTTTCTAAACGAGTGTGCTCAAATTTGTCCCCACTCTCCAACCCCCTCAGGAGCAAACAATGAATGTCTCTTTGGACAAATTAAAAACCGTACTTGGATTGCTTCTGTTGACACCAATTTTACCCAATTAACCAGCAACAATGTAACAGGAAATCGGTCCCAACAAGGAAGCCGGATAGAAAAAGACATTCATAAGGTATGAGTGGAGGTTCAGAAATATTCCTTTCCAGGGAAAATATTTACATAGGCACTTGCTTTTACACCTGCCTGGAGGTCATGTTGTGGAAGAATATAGGAGTCACTGAATCCCACATACTTATGTGACCACATGGTAAAACCCTGTGAGCAAATGACAACTCACTTACCTATGAAGTAAAGTGATTGCAAAATACAACGGCTGATGAAAAATATGCAGCTGAAAAAAAGGTCTCAGATTTTCAAATTCTATTTTTTTAGGCAAATGGTTTGTTTTGAAATAATTAACCTCTCAACTCTCCTCTTTTCGCAATGAAACTTTACAGTTTTGCACAGGGATCAATAATGATTAGAGTATTGAAGCTTAATGGTATAGGCTAAGAAGAATCACAAACTTATTTGTAATATGAATTTAGAAATCTAACTTTACGCCTGTAATTTCAGACTGTTGCAGGGATTCTGCTTATGCGCAGAACTATGCGCAGGAACCCAGGCCCTCAGTGAATTGCGGTGTACCAACAACTCACCTCAGAACCCAGAACCCCTCATCCAGCCAGCATCAGTGTCCCATTCGTTATCCGAGGTTTACCTCGGCGGTCCCAATGTATAGACAACCCAGAACAAGCGACTTAGTATATTTCTCAGGAATGGTGAGAATCAGAAACACCTTTTCGTATTTATTCTCGTACCAGTCCACAACAGAGTAAACAGAGACACGGTAAAAGTTTAAAGACTTTATTTTATAAACCTCGTGTCCTAAGATGCAGCAGTTTGGCTAACATTAGCAGACAAACGATTAAAATCAAAACCATCAGCATAGTTACAATACCATAGAAAATGAAAGGAGTAATCATGCTAAAATGACAGTGGCTCTAGGCCACCTTCCTTTCTCTAACACACCAATAGTATTATTAGACTAATAAAAGGTCTCTAGGCTTGAATGGGGAACCCCATACCGTAAAGATCAGCTCAGAGAGTTCACATCACAGGATCAGCTATGCTCTGCTCCTAGGAACGCTCTTCTTCCGAATGTAATGAAAAACATGTAACACTGCAATATTAAAAGCACTCGACTTTCAGGTATTTGCAGCTGCGTGCGCGTGTTATGGCTAAACTAGTGGGCCGATCAACCTGAACTCAACAACATGCACCGTCTAGCGACCCAGACTGTTTCTTTTACACTGTGTACAGACCAAGGTCGCTGCTCACTGTTTAGGATGTTAACAACAGACAGTTCTCATGTGAAGCAAAGTCGAGTAAGCATTTCTCAATTAATAACATGTGACTACAGTGTCGTGTGCAAAAGCAGCAAACGCGGCAAGATGGCTTTCTAACATTTAACGCGGTTATGCTAACTTAGCGTTGTACATAGGTAGATAACGATCTTCACTACACCCCCCCATGATCGGACCACTAACCAGTAGGGGCGCACTTGCAAGAACGCAGAGTTCAAGTTTGATAGAACGGAACCAAGGGCATGAACTATAAGTCCATATAAGGGAAGTGAAAATAGTTCAAAAGAGAAAGAAAAAAAAAAAAACAAAGACAAAAGTCAAAACTGAGTAAGAAAAAACAAGTAGATGTGGAATAAAAAAAATCATCGACGGACGTAGGACGAAATGAAAGGAAAAAATTCAATCCATCAATGTATAGGCACAATAAGTTGCAACAGCTTCCAAGAGGAAATCATTGGAACGTTCCGCAAAATGATCTGCCATCCAGTTCAGAACGGGGAAGGAACATACATGCTCCTCAACCACCGGAGCCTCCAGCACCTGGCGAGGACAACTGGTGTGTACCTCAAGATAACTGTTCGCTAAGAAGTCAATCGCAGCCGTTCCGATGTCCCAATTCCCAAGAACTCCATGCGCTGCTGCTCAGGCCATAATCCAGACACCAGAACAGTCCAACTCGTGAGCCACTAAGTAAGCCGATCATAATCCGGATCAGGAGACACCGAGTTTGACAGACAGAAATCCAGAGCCCATTGGAACAGACAATCTAGGCAATGAAAGACTGGCTGCACACAAGTAAAGTAGGCAAACCGGAAGGACAATCCATAGGCTACGCTCAAAGTCGCCAGTGGTAAAGCGCCATAGAACTCAAGCATCCGGTTACGAAGATGGACCAGCCGGGACATATTGTCGTGTGACGCAAGTTGTGCATCCATAGCGCAGGGCGCAGATCAACAACAGTATTCCAGCTATGAGGGCGAGAAGTAAAGGGAGACCTCCGAAGACACTGGAAAAAATAGAATGAAAAAAGGCCGGGATCACTCCAAAAATAGTTTGAAAAGAGGTCACGAGGCCGGAGCCCACAATTTAAAAAAAATGAGCTATGCCACTTGTGGATGAGGCATTAAAGATAGTCTGTATCAAAGTCCCAAAATGAAGCGGCAGATCAGTATTTAAAAGAGCTTGCACCTCAGTGCGCGTGTTTGCTACGTGAAGGACAAATGTTTCCCGGGACGAAGTCAACGCGACTTCTTTTTTTTTGTCAAACTTGTTTTTTATTAGTCACACAAAAAGAGCAGTACATACAAAACAAATCCTGACATGTGCCTCATAGCCCATCAGACCAATAAGCGGTGGTTAGACAACGCCATACCGACTCTCAGCCGCACCTAATAAGGGCGAGTCTCCCCCACCCCAACACTCGCTATAGGAAAGATACAGAGAACTAACATAAGGGGGGGACGTCGGCCCATGAGTAGTGCCCCGGAAACCTCCCGTATGTGCCACCCGGGTACTAACAGTCCCGTGCCGGTCCGGCACTCAAAAGATTCGGCCTAACCACCCTGCCGGCGCTATGTCCTTAGGCTGCACATCCAATGTAACAATCAACCCCAACTCCCCCCCCCCTTCCCCCCCAATCCCCCCACCGCGACTTCTTTTTGAGACAATAGAGCCCTCATTCTGCTCATCTTGTTGAACTCTGCTTTCAAGGTTGGAATGGAAGGCCAGATGGATACATCCAGCCGGCCATGCGGGGGTGGGAACAGGACGTTATTACAGCAAACTACTCTCTGTGATAGTCACTATGTAGGGAATTCCCACTAACATCCCACAGCAAGCTTCATTATTTAACAGCAAATAACTACCGTTAGCAAGCAGCGTAAAAGATGGAGTAATAACTGGCACAGGACTCCCTTTCAGGACGCAAGCTAAATTAGGGGCATGCACATTACATGCACCATGCAATTGAATGTGCCTACACACAACAGAGTGATGCGGAGTGGAAGTGCACTCTTCACCTTTCAAGTAAACCTCCTTGCTGTCCCTCACACATCTGTATGTGAAAGGGAGCGACCAGACTTCATGCAAGAAGGCAGTACCCAATTGTTCGTATCTGCCTAGAGCATAATGTTTCATGCACGAACTAAACTTAAACAGGGGAAACGGTAATGTGATCAACCCATGTACTAGCCACACAGCAGAATTCAATTCGGCAACAGAGAAAGGCAAAGGTTCTAATTTTTCAATGTGTAGCAATGAATATGTAGCGTCTTTCATGGACATGAATTTCTGTTTCGCAGTTAAATTAAAAGGAAGGAACAAAGATGAAGTATTCATGTAATCCCAAGGGACTTTCCCTGCCTTTAAAGTTTGCAACGTCCATGCAAACTGCATAATAGAACGCAACTGATTTTGACCATGATACAATACAGACAAATCATCCTGCACAATGTCTACCACAGATGATACAATATTATCTAAGGTATAAATTCTAGAAGATAGGGTGTTAATACTATTATCTATTACAGCCAACACTTTTTCCATATTGGCTTGATCAATAGCACGTAATCTGGATGCAGCCTCAATTTGTGATAACTTCCAAACTTCGTTATAAACAGCATACACCCATCGTTTGGGCCTGCCAACTGCAGGACCCTTAACAAAATCATTCAAATCTATTTTGTCATTCAATCGTGCTAAATGGAGTTTAACAGACGCTAAAGTGGAATGTTGCAGCCAAGACTGGCATAACTTTCCTACTGAGTAGGTAGTTACAGTGTGAGAAGATTCAAAACAGGGGTCCACACGGACCTGTGTATACCCCTGCTTTAAATCCAGAAACCTATGTTGACAGGAGTCCGAACTCATTTGCCACACCAACCACCCTTCCGGATTCAATTCAGAAATATTGTAGGAAACATAGCAAGGGATAGATCCATATGATTACCCCAATTGGGATAAGCACCCAGACCCGGCATGGAGGGAGAATTTAATTTTTTAGTCATAGCCAATCCAAAACAGGTTGTCTGAAAAATCGAGGAATTTAAAAATAACATATGATTCGGGATAAGACAGGCACGATGCAAAGCTTCTGTTCCCTGTACTTGCCATCGTTTGGAGCCCCAAACCGATTTAAGATCGACTGTAGCTTTCCACAGATCATACCCGCCAATTGCCAACTCGTCCATAAAGGACTTGGAAAACAATAATTTGGTGTGTGTCAGTCTAACTTTAGAAGCAGACTCAGGCGCAACTTTAAAATAAAAGGAGGCCGGATTGGACACACTAAAATCAGAAAAATAAGTGAACTTTTCCACTAACGTGGCAGAGCTGCCCATCCTAGGGGCGGGGCAGTGTTCCCATTGTGTATAATTTACAAAATTTCTAAACGTATTTGCTTTGTGTAGGAAATGCGTGCCATAATGTTGATCACAAAATTGCTCATCATAATTAGCAGTGTCTAAATACAAATCCTCAGCATCAAATGCAGCATAATATTTCAAATCAGAAAACAGTGCTTTTATGGCTTGAACATCCCAATCATCTGAGTGAATGTTCTGCTTAACGACATCACCCATAGAAACACGAAATACATTAGGCACATTAATCACTTCAGTGGGGCCATGAATTTGAAATTTAACGGCATCCCAAGCGATCCCATAACGTACAGGCCAGGCAGTAATGTTCACAAAAGTCTGGTCCCTCTTCATAATGTGTGATGAGGAGTGGGGGGCCAAAGTTCCATTAATTAGTCGAATCGTGGAACGTTCATTCAGGTAGTGTCCATTGATAAGTCTAAAAAACACTACCACAAAGCCAATGGACATAAACAAAAAAACACATATGAGCACCAGCCAAATGTAAGTCCAAGGGGGTATTAAAAAATGTCTTTTGAACCAAGCCACAAAAATCGAAACCTTGGACGGGGCAATGGAAGTCATTGAACGAGAATCAAAAGAGTCTTGTGAGAGGGCAACTGTGGTGGATTGTAAAACAGGCAAGGTAACATCCGCAGGATAAGCATACTCAACTTCTTCAAGCACACCACTAGGTGTTTGTGGCAACAAGGGACCAGTAACGGCATGTATCTCGATGGCAACATCAGGCACTGTCAGAAGCTCGGGCCACAACAGAAGTTCTCAGCATCGAAGGGCAGGAAACCGCCGGAGTCATACTAAGAAGAATCCGCCACTCGTAGTTTGACATTGTCAATCGAAATGTACCCGTTATCCTTTCGACCAGGAAGTGGAGGTAAAATGACTGTTCTAGTACCCTGCACTCCAAGCACTGGAACCGGTGCACGATAAGAGGGGCCGAACTCCTTGTTCTCCACCTTCTCACGGACCAGATCACCAACACGAGGTAGCCAGCCGACTACCGGAATCTGAAGTTCAGCTACAGACGAGGAGGGTACGTGTTCCTTCGCTAGACTGTTTCTGGCTTCTTGAAGAGTCTGCAATACAGCACAGTGTTCATCTACGTCAAAGGGTGCGGCCGACGCCGCCATGTCTAGACCATCAAGGTCTGGAACAAACATTCGAACACCATTATGGGGTCCGCCCACTCAGAGACCTTCTAGGGAGATTATTAAGTGCACGTTGCACGTCATACAAGTGGGCCAGCCAGTTCCGGCCAGTACCCAAAACTCTGGCTGTCAAAGATTGCTTTAAGTCACGGTTCATCCGCTCCACTACACTATTGCCCTCAGGCCGGTATGGAGACGAAAATTTGACTTGGACCCCCAAATTTCTCATGGCCTCTTTGTACGCCTTAGAGGCTAACGCCGGGCCCTGATCAGAATGAAAGGTACCACATGCAAAACTCCCAACAAAGACACGCAAATCTTTTATGACAGTGCGAGAATCAGCACTCCTTTGTGGCCATACCCACAGAAAACGTGTGCACGAATCAACTGCAACCAAGATGTATTTGTACGCAGTATCAGAGGTAAAAGGACCGCAGTGATTAAATAAACACAACCCAATGGTTTACTAGATATGTACAACTGAGTTTGCGGTGGGCACGCCGCAGTTGAAGGTTTAATCTGCTGGCAAATGTCGCAATTAAGAACATAAGCTCTGACCTGTTTGTACAAACCGCACCATCAGTAACGTCGTTGTAGCAGAGATACAGTAGTCGCAACGCAGGCATGCGCGGACGCCATGCCCTCGTGGGCCGCTAATATCAAAGAAGGTCTGCAGTCCGCGTTGGGAATCAATCTGTCACCAACGTCATTAATCCTTACTAATGGGACTTTATCAGGACTTAAGCGATAATGGTAACGAGCAGGGAAACCTCTTGGTGGCTTCGTTCCCTGTTCTGTAGCAGCAATAGCTGCCAAGATGTCATCATCGATCTTACTTTTGGATCTTGTAACTGCAGCTACTAAGTATGTTGCCACTGCTGTTTTTGCTGCCTCGTCAGCCAGGCTGTTGCCGACAGCATGGACACCAACGCGTTGGTGACCAAGAGTGTGAATTACATTCACGAGAGGCAGACTGTCTTTAAGATCTGCCACTCGAACCCAAAGCAGTTTATGCTTAATAGTGCTACCTTTGGAATCATGGTAGTCGTTCTGAGACCAAAAATGTAGATTGTCGTTGCAAGATTGAACACATTAAAAGGAGTCACTCACTATAAGTGTAGTGACTCGGGGATCAGCAAACTCCAGCGCAAGCACCACAGCACAAAGCTCCGCCAACTGAGCTTTACAGTCACCCAATGACTGCGTATGCACGACATCAGACTGGAATTCTCCATTTACAAAAGTACCGACTACAATTGCACAAGCCGCTGAATAGGCGTGCTTTGATCCAGTTGCGGGTTGCGCAGATCCGTCAGTGTATATGACACAATGGTAATCCTCGAGAGGGCGCAAGGACAGAGGAGCCGGATGAACGAATTCATACTGCAAAAACTCCTGAGTCTGTAGCGCCGCGTCAAAGATAAAAGTGACGTCCGGCGGAGTCAAGGAAGTGGCCCACTGTATCCACCTTGGATGCAAAGCTTTAGAATTTGGTACACTCGCTTTTGTCACCGCCTCAAGGGCAGGATACGGTGTCACCACCAACATGCGTTTTCCTTGCGACAGCGCTCGTTCTTTCAGAATCGCCATCTGCACTGCTGTCAGAACCTTCTCAACAGCAGAAAAATGCAGTTCAGCTGAAGTGTACAAGTGAGATTTGTAAGCAATGGGGACGGTGTCGCCCTCATTGAACGTTAAGTATGTAAAACCAACTGCGCCGGGCACTATTCTTATGACCAGGTTAGTGTGGTTATCACGTGTCAGTAAGTACTTAGAAGCAAGAAGATCAGCTTGCAATAACTGCAAAATAGCTGAATGCTCAGGCAGCCAACAAGATTTGGAAAAAGTAGGTTGTACCAAGGCATAAAGCGGCTCGATACGCTGGGCAAAATCCGGGATATAAGTTCGACCGAAATTCAGAAAACCCAGCAGGGAATTGTAATTTCTTCAGTGAAGTAGGAGCACGGAGGCATGCGCACTTCTCTAGAAAGTGCGGAGCCAATCCTCGACCTTCATTGTTGAGTTTGTACCCCAAGAACAACACTGTATATTCGGCAATGTGTGACTTCGCAAAATTGAATTTGTAACCGAAGTCTGCAAACAAAACAATAGTGCGATCAACGCGACGGAGATGCGGGTCCAACTCGTCATCTGTGAGATAGAGGTCATCCACATACGAGTACGCATCAGGGTCTATACCCTCCAAGAGGGAGACCACGCGAGCGGCAAAGACTCCTGGGCTGTTCTTATAGCCCATTGGTAATCTCTTGAATTGTTTTTGTTTGCCACCAGAGGTGAACGCCGTCCACTCACTACTAAGAGAGGACAGGTTATGGCTGTAAAAGCCATTGGAAATGTCAAGTGTGGTTTTAAACCTTTTTCTCACGAGACTATCGACGAGAGCCGAACTGTGGGTGTTCTGTACTGCACAGGTCCGGCAATGAGAGTTAAGGTGCTGGTAATCCAAAATTAGGCGGTACGACCCGTCAGGCTTCGTCACTGTAAACAAGGGATTATTCATAGGTGACACACATGTTTCGATTACTCCCCGATATTCCAATTGTTCAAGGATCGGCGCGACGTGAGGTCTGCCTTCACGACGCATGGGGTATTGGGTTTGAGGTTGGGGCGTTGTCAGCAACGGAATCTCATGGCCGGGAGACAATTTATCCCAGCCAACTTGATTTCGATACAACGCAGGCGCTTGCACCGGAGCCCATTCCCCGGCGGACTTTTTAGCTAGGACCTTAGGCACTGTGTGCGCAAAGGACGGGAGGATTACTTCCTCCCCTCTAGGAGCATCTAAAACGAAAGCCGGGGGCCAATCTGCCTCCGCCGACAGAATATCATAGGTAGTGGTCAGATTATCCCAAAAAACCCCTTGAAATGTACGTTGTATGTCACCTTCAATTTGAATGACTATATTATACAGTCTATAAGGGGGAGACACCAGAGTGGCAGCAGTTTCAATATTCACAAATATATCAGTTGCTGTCGCCACCAGATATGGACGCAGTGCTTGTCGCACTACTGTAACTTCCGCCGCGCTATCTAGCAGCGTTAGCGCCCATGTCAGGTTCTGAAGCTGCATCCGTACCATCTGAGGCATACCTCGCTGTCAGTGCAGCAACTTTCTTCTTCTGAAACGGGGGTCTTTGACGTGCAGAGTCTTCTTGCTTGCCTTTGCCGTCAGTCTGTCGGGATTGCTCAAGTGCTTGTGGGGCACCCCGACTTTTGCCACCGCCTCCGCCACCGGACTGCGAAGCCGATGTTTCGTGTGAAAAACGAGGAGAACGTTGGTCAGAAACCTGAAATCGATCAGGTGACTTAATAGTAGCACGATCACGCAGATCAAAAATGCGTTCACTACTTGACTGTACTGGAGAAGCAGGACGAGACCCCTGTTTCTGTTGCTGCTTCTCCTGTTTTTTTGCCCTCCATCTTTGTTTTGGAAAATTAGGGCGTTCGTCCTTACCAGATGAGTTTGCCTTTGTTTGCTGTATCAATTCAGGATTCTTCACAGTTGGTTTAACACCTAAGGCACTACGACCAACTTGTCTATAGGCGTTCGCGATAATTTTCGCGAATTCCCTTGGCTTGTCGTCTTCATTCACTGTCTCTAATTTATTAAGCACTTGGAATTGCATAGCATCTCCTTTGAGGTTGCCCATAATCATGGTAGCAACCACATCGAACACACCGACAAGCCGCATTCCCAATTCAATAGCAGCCTCCGCACCATGATTCTCTTGAACACGTTTAATCACGGAGGGCAGTACCGACAGAGACGGAGTGCTAAAGCACTTCGAATATGTCGCTGCAAAGACCTTACCCCAGTTTTCACAATCGGCCATATCTGGGACTAAGTCTTTAGGCAAAGCGATGGTAAGGATCCTGTGTTTCTCCACAGGAGTCGTACGCGGATAAACCGCTTCTATCTGATCAAATTTCTCAGCAAGCCAATAAGGGAAATCATCCCTATTTTGGGGTCGCTTGCCTACAACCGAATTGACCATAAAAGGACTAATAACCACCGCGTGGTGGTCCGTCGGTTGTCCCGCAACAGCAGTAGCGACCACCTGCACGTTGCGTGACACGTACTGCACTAAAGCCCTATGTACTGTAATAAGGGCAGTGTGCAGTACACGCAACTCAGCCACCGTCACCTGTAGGTAGTGGGGATGAGGCGTATATCATGCTAATACCGGCCATGTGGCCCCTGCAATTGACAAAGGGCCCATTCTTGCCGGTATAACCGCATGGGGAAGGGCGCCATTAAACCAAATGCTATGCTGCCAGGCAGAAATAGGAATTTCCTGAGTCCTATATGGCGTACAGTTGGCTGGTAGCGCCGTGGCAGTATAGGTGTGGAACGTATCATCGTCTTCACTCACTGCCGGCAAAGTAACCCAAAGTAACCCAAGAGTAGAACAACTCAAACGGAAACAACGCATCGGCACTTACAGCAATACCATCGTCCGGCACCCCATACTGTGCCAAATGACGTTTCAGGGGTGCCCGGCTATGAGCCGGAATATCGACCGCCATTAGGACACTAACAGTAAATCTATAATATATCAGTAGCACTAGGGTTCAAATTAAATAACCTTTTTAATGATCAAGCTTGAAGGAACCTATTTAGTCGAAACACAGGTAGGTTAAACCGTCACTCCCGTTATCCGGAAACAAGAGTGAGGGTGTTGTGGACTAATACAAGTACTACTAAGGCGTCTCAAATCGATAGACCAAACGTTAGGTGCGCCATGTTGCAGGGATTCTGCTTATGCGCAGGAACCCAGGCCTTCAGTGAATTGCGGTGTACCAAAAACTCACCTCAGAACCCAGAACCCCTCATCCGGCCAGCATCAGTGTCCCATTCATTATCAGAGGTTTAACTCGGCGGTCCCAATGTATAGACAACCCAGAACAAGCGACTTAGTATATTTCTCAGGAATGGTGGGAATCAGAAACACCTTTTCGTATTTATTCTCGTACCAGTCCACAACAGAGTAAACAGAGACACGGTAAAAGTTTAAAGAGTTTATTTTATAAACCTCGTGTCCTAAGATGCAGCAGTTTGGCTAACATTAGCAGACAAACGATTAAAATCAAAACCATCAGCATAGTTACAATACCATAGAAAATGAAAGGAGTAATCATACTAAAATGACAGTGGCTCTAGGCCACCTTCCTTTCTCTAACACACTAATAGTATTATTAGACTAATAAAAGGTCTCTAGGCTTGAATGGGGAACCCCATACCGTAAAGATCAGCTCAGAGTTCACATCACAGGATCAGCTATGCTCTGCTCCTAGGAACGCTCTTCTTCCGAATGTAATGAAAAACATGTAACACTGCAATATTAAAAGCACTCTACTTTCAGGTATTTGCAGCTGCGTGCGCGTGTTATGGCTAAACTAGTGGGCCGATCAACCTGAACTCAACAACATGCACCGTCTAGCGACCCAGACTGTTTCTTTTACACTGTGTACAGACCAAGGTCGCTGCTCACTGTTTAGGATGTTAACAGACAGTTCTCATGTGAAGCAAAGTCGAGTAAGCATTTCTCAATTAATAACATGTGACTACAGTGTCGTGTGCAAAAGCAGCAAACGCGGCAAGATGGCTTTCTAACATTTAACGCGGTTATGCTAACTTAGCGTTGTACATAGGTAGATAGCGATCTTCACTACAAGACTATTCATTGGTAAGTAGAGATGGCTTGCTATAATTCTAATATTTTATCTAGGAGACAAGCAATAAAGTAACTATCAGAAAAGATGTTTGTTTCATATCTGATAATGTATTTTATTCATTTAATGGTGCAGGCTCTTCATATCAATATTTCAAATATTCAACCAAAAAAAAACGTAAATAAACTTACATTACTACTACAAGGACAAAAACGTTAACAGGGAAGGCAACTTGCTCTAGATTTAAAATGTATTGCCAGACATCTAGTAGACTAAACAAACCAGTTACTTACCTTCCATAATGCCGTATCTGGTAGAGACCATCTAGCTGCAGATTACTTACCTTATAATTATCCCCAAGAATCACTCAGCAAGCTAACGCAGTGGTTGCAGCTTTAGCTCTGGTGGAATGAGCACGCAAAACACTCAGGAGGTTGCTCTTTAGCCAATGCGTAGCAGATTTTGCTACAGTACGATCCATTGTGAGATGGTTCTCTTCTGTTCTATGTTCGCTCCGCCGTGCCGCATGAAGAGTTGGTTGTCCTCCCCTGTGGCTCTTGGTACAACCGAGGTAGAACGAGAATGCTCTTTATGAGTCTAGAAGTTGAAATCGCTCCTCTTCTTTGGAGGGAGGAGGCAGAGCATAAAAAGTAGGCAGAGTGATGGTTTGGCCTACGAGAAACAGAGTGACCACTTTTCAAAACAAAGGAAGCTCTTGCACGTAGCACCAGTTTGTTTGGGTAGATGTTAAGATAAGGGGGCTTGGTGGGCAAGGCCTAAAGCTCACTGACCTTCCGGGCAGATGTTATTGCCACCTGGAAGGCTGTCTTGATAGTTAGGAGTCTGTTTGGAAATTGTGCAGTGGCTCACAGGGAGCGCTCATAAGGACGAGAGTGAGGCCCCACTGGGGCATAATAAAGGGAGAAGGTGGAAACAAATGTTGTAAACCTTTCAGAAACCTATTTACAATAGGGAATTTAAAGAAGGGTGGCTGATCAGGCAACAGCAAAAAATCCAAAATGGCATAGATATAGCCCTTCAGAGTGCCCAGAGCAGAGCCCTGCTGGGTAAGGGAAAGGATGAACAGGAGAACCTGAGAAAGGGGGGCAAGTAAGCGATCAATTTGCCTTTCTGTACACCATGCCACAAATTTTGTCCAACTGCAGGCATAAACCATCTTGGAGGAGGGACGCCTGCCTGCCAAGATAACATCACAGACTTCGGGAGGAAAGTCGAAAGCTGTCACCTGTCTGCTCAATCTCCATCCAAGAAGGCGGAGCTTTGACAGGCTTGGGTGGAGAACCCTCTTTTGCTGCTGCGACAGAAGATCCTCCTAAACGGACAGCCTTGTCAGAGGACCGATTGTCATGCTCAACAGCTTAGAATACCAGACTCTCTGTGCCCAATCTGGAGTCCCAAGGATGACTCTGGCCTGGTCCTTCCTGATCTACTTGAGAACTCTGGGCAGGAGTGGTATGGGTGGAAAGGCGCACAGGAGGCCTGAGCTCTCAGACATTTTAAGGCATGGGCAAAGTGGGCCCTGGCCCAGGGTCCCATCCTTTAAGGGGGCCCCCTAATGGAGCCAACTCTTTCTACACACATTTCTGTCCAGCCCTGATGACCTTGTATGAGTCTTAAGCATGGATAGTTTTAAATACTGTTTTATTTAATTTATTTTTAATATGGGTAGTATGTGGGAGTTTATCACAGACATTTTGCAGAGAAATGTTGTGTCTGAATGTTTCACCACCATGCAGCATCCATGAAAAGTTCCTTCTTGGGCACCAGAAAGTAGCAAGAATAACTACCACAACCCACTTTTGGCGTCGGCACTCTATGGCTCCTTTGGGCAAAAGAAACTTCATTCCCTGGCAGAGAAGAGATGTTGGTTCTAGGTCAGCCTGTCATAAGTAGGTGGAATGAAGGGAGGGGGAGCCTTGAAGGGGAGGGAGTAGCTCCATCGGACAAACTGCAAAACCCAACTGCCCGATGTTATGGACTGCCAGTGGGCGCAGGTGAAGGCAAATCCTGCCATCCACTGGGTGCCCATGTTGTTAAACGGGCATACTAGGTGGGTTTGGAGGCAGCGGCTGCTAGGGGTGGTGGGCTGGCCTGACCGCTGGTTAACCGATCCACTGCGCCGGTAGGTACTGTGTCCGCGCAAAGGCTGGAAAGCTTGCGTGTGGTGGTGGCTGGGCAGGTAAGGATGCGGCTATACACCCCTTCTGTGGCCGTGAAAGGCAGATTCAGGGTAACAAAGAGCCATGAATAGGCCCAAAGACCTGGCCATAGCCCTGCTGTCCTTAAAGGAAAGTGGAGGGTTGGATCACCAAGTTCTCATGGGTAGGGTGTTGTGAGGAATTTGGGGTCCCCTGGAGAAGATGGCAGGCAATTGTCCTGTTCACAGGAGCCCCTGTGTTGTGCTTGGACCAGGTCCCAAGCAGGACATCAGTAGGTACTTTGCTGAATGGGAGAAGCGGATACTCCCAGTTAAAGCACTTCCGTCAAGACAGTCTTGACTGCCACCAAGGGCAAACTAAGGTCCAGGACCTCAGCTGCCCTTCGCACCACCATAGTGAACAAAGCTACCTCCTCTGTAGCTACGGTATGGGGAAGAAAGCATGCCAGTAACTGGAAACGTGCCCAGTCCACTGGCTTCACCCAGAACCTCACACCAGTCCAAGGATTTATAAGGCTGGTATTCTTCAAGGTCCAGCAAACCCTCCCATTCTTCCCAGAGTCCTAACCCATAAGAAAAGATCTTAGGCTCCAGCCTGGAAGGCATTGCTCCAGTCGGCGCTGGAGCCTGCATCAGGCGACACCCCTCCGGCTCTATGCCGGGATGTAAATGGGGATAGCGCTGCGGGTGGGCCGGATCCATCTGTGGAAATCTGATGGAAATGCAGGGAGCTGGCACAGGAAATGGCTCAACCGCAGAGCCAGGCAAGAGTGACGCTCCCTCAGCTCTTCAGCTGATAGACAAAGTGAAGTCGAAGATTGCTTCGACAACTGTTTATGGGACCGAGACTTATCTGAATGGCTTGACGACTTGGAATGCAATAGCCTCGGACTCCGCAACAGTCCCCAGGACCTTCCTCTTGACAGGCCCTCGAGCATTGCAGCATTGTACGTCGAAGCGCCACAAGCTTGGGGGATCACTCCCTCAAGGCCTTCAGATGCATGGCGTGGCAGTTCGGTCAGGCCTTCGTGTCATTGTTTCGTTCGAGGCACCAGAGGCAAACAAGGTGTGGGCACCACAAGGCTTCAAACTGGCATTCTTAGATGACATTTCTTTTTTTTTTTTTTCTTTTTTAAAAACCTTTATTCGTGCATCTTAATAGAACAAATACGGGCCTACAACCGTCAGGCCGGCCACGATACGGTTAAGCACTGATACCAACATTACATCCCCTGTGCTTCAACGGTCAAGATTAACAACGAGTTATGAGTTATATACTGGAGAGATCCTTGACACCAGGGGAAGGAGAAGTGAAGGTTAATTTTAAGTTTTTAAGGTAATTTTATCAGGGAAAAAGTCAGTGAAGGATAAGAACAAAAGAGATTCGAGTCCGCCAGATAGCTTCACCACACGGGACAGCAGCAGCATCATTAAAACAACAATGGAAGTAAAATCTCAAGCAGTGAGGCGGTGCAGTGATATAACAGGATAGTCACATGAGCAATTACGCACCCCTCCAGAGCCGCCCCCACTCAATCCACCCCACACCCGGACCCCGAATCGAAGCAAGTATAGCGCAGAGACATAAAAGAAAAAGGCCCATAGAACTAATTAAGAACAGAGTATTACCCCCCCCACCCTACACCAATGCGGAGGCTACGGCCTGCCCCCCCCCCAGCATAGTGCCTGTCGCCCAATGAACCCGAAATATAGACAAGAGAGAAAGTAGGAATAGAGTAAAGAAAATAAGAAAACAGAAAAGAAGGTGGGGAGGAGCCCACAGAACACCAGAGCGCCCCAAACCATCAGCCAGCTATGGCCTCCACACACTGAGAACCCACTACGCCAAAAAACTGCGTGCGAAAATAACGTGGCACAACAATTTAAGCGAAGGAAGACAAATCGCGACGAGTGCACACAACACATACATACAGTTCCAGTCCCAGTCCAGCCCGTCCATGAACCATGGCGATATAAGTCATTCTAGCCCTGGCCCGATCGCGGGCTTGGGATTAAGCCAGCCCCTACATGAAGGCCCCGCATCCCGAGCAGACAAAGACAAGATGGCCGCTTGTGAGAAGATGGTGAAGTAGGATCACGAAATGGCCGCCGACCATCTATTGAGGTCCCTCTTTGCACCACATAAAATCCAGACCTGGCAAGTAGAGTACAGGAGTTCCACAGAAAAGAAGCAGTAGGCCACCGCGGACGATTCCTCGAGGCTGTCAGGTATCGCTCAGCAGGATACTCTTGCGGACGCGGTGAGGCAGGCAACAATGAAGCAGGCAGCCATGACCAGGGGAACAAAGTATCCGCAGTTGAGCTGGAGAGCGGTTGATCCTGGGTGCCGGGAACGCCGGATGCAGGCACCAGTGTAGCACAATCATACACCGCCGTTGCGTCCCCGCAAGAGGACAAAAGCACTGGTAGACCCACGCCTTGTTGATGACAAACAGAGCGCTCACAACCCGCAGCCGACAGTATGGAGTCAAACCGCTCACTCAGCGCCTGCAGGCCAGCACACATTTGTAGTCGAAAGTCCCGCAGGACAGCCAGAACGGAGCCGCATGTCAGCGGAAGCTGGGCCCCCACATCGGCAGCAATCCGGGACGGCACTGTGGAGCTGGTGTCCGGAAGAGGGAGGGCGAAATGGGCAGCGGGCAAGACCGGAGCATCACCCCCCAGCCGCGAGCAGGCAATCAACGCCATGTTTTACCGCTGTACGGTGTAATGGCCAGGGGGGGGGGGTCGTGGCAAGGAGTCAATTCCCCTCAGGTCTGCGCCGCAACAGGGAAGGCCGACAGTCGCTTCTCTTCCCGCGGGTTCTCTTTGCCGCCGGCTAGGCAATAGAAGAAGGGGGTCAGCAGCCTCCCACAGCGCGGTCCTCAGAGCGGGGCAGGAGACCCGCCGCACCGGGGCCCACCCCACAGCTCAGCCCGTCAGGCGCAGGGTGCAGAAGGTGTCCGGCCGTCCCTCCCCGGGCTCATCCGGCGACGATCCGTGGTGCGAGGTGAGATCGGGACCGCGGGGCTCAGGTTTGCGCTAGCGGGTCCGGTAACTGCGGAGCTTCCAGGGGGCCGGCAAAGGCCACCATGGCACAGGGGTCCAGTGCAGAGAACAAAAGCACCCAGAACTCCGGCATCCGGGCGGGCTGAGACTCCGGGAAAGCGGCGGCGCGGTCAGCGCGTCTTCGCACACGTTGCACCTCGAGAATCGGCGAGGATGGGCATCAGGATAATAGTCCGAGGCCAAGGGCCGACGGAGCCGGGCGCTCAAGCGTCTGCTCCGGTCGCCATCTTGGCTCCTCCTCTTAGATGACATTTCTGGTACACCAGGAGGTAAGACCTCAAAAACAACTTTGATAAAACATCGAAAAAAGGTATTCAAAAAGTGACTACGGGGTAGCTCTTCCCAGATCGGAGCTGAATTGCACAGAACGTAAAGAACAAAAAACAGACAGTGCACATGGGTGGTGCCTATGTAGGCACATACGCCCCTTCCAGCGCGGACGACCCCAACATCATCAAATACCGACACGCAGTGGTACTGCTCATGAAAAAAAGTCCAGCTCCAGTTTGACGCCTGGGGATAATTCTATGGTAAGGAATCTGTGGCCATTAGTCAAGCAGATTTGTCTTTCCAACGACTATGGGCTGAATAGGAACAATCCCAATGCAAAAACCAAATTGTTTAGAGCTTGTGTTTCCAAAAAGTTCTCTGCAACATAGCAGATTATGGTGTTGCTAGTACCAAATAGGAGTGCCACCATTCTGCTCACATCAGCTCCTTACCTTATTATTTTTGCTCTCTCAAGTGTGGAGGGCTTTGAACAAATCTTAGGTGACAGTATGCCAACATTTAACTTGGAAACTTATTACAATGTTAAGGATTCTCCGCAGCATAATGGAGAGGTGGGAGGGCAACGAGGAAACTTCGGTTGGAGTTTCCACCATAAAGAGTTACCCAACTTGTTGTTCTGATGGATACTTTTACCACAAATTACTCACCTTTAACTGAAGATACCGCAGCACCATCCCAAAGATAGAGGGTCAGGGGGCGTGGACTTGACCAGAAAATCTTGCAGGACCAAGCAAGCAAAATGGCTCATCCCTACAGCACATATTGTCAAGGAAGTATTGTTGCGTAAACATGTGCACTGATGGAAATCTAACAGCCTGGCGGAGGTTCTGAATCCACATCCCCCTTGCCAATGCTATTGTACTGTATTGGGATTGCATTTGTATAGTGCTTACTGCCCCCAACGAGGCACTTAAATATTCTACTGCACAGAGCATGCTACTCTAGAACCCAAGGTTAGTGGCTAAATCAGTGGTATGGCTGTTTATTGGGATTAGTAATATGTTCTCAAAAATACATTCCATGCACGTATGTCAGTTTCTTTGTGGTAGATTAAGATTAATACCAGTTAGGTGTGATTATTTGTGGGGGCAATGTGATTTCAGACAAATACTTGATGAGATAAATAGATATGCTGTAGGAGGTTTGGTACAGTTAGGTTGCGGCGACAGCTTTAAAGGAGAGGTTGGGACATGTGAAATAAAGTATGAGTTATTTACAGAATAACAATGATATTACGGCAGAAAGGCATGAGACAGAGGATGGTATAATCAGAAATAGAAGGCATACAGAGGATGGAAGGTATGGGGAGTCACTCTGAAGCAAGAAAGGACCATAATCAATCGGGTCCAGTATAGGCTTGAGGGTTCATTCCTTTAGCATGAGCAATTAAAGTGAATAGCACCCGTCTCCTCGCTTCAAAGCAGTCTCATGCTTGATCGGTCCAAATACAGTTGCTATGATGAGGGGGAAGGCAGTGAAGAGAGGAAATGAAGAGCAGGGTGTGGCCCATTTTAATTATTTGCAAGACCCATCTATCTGGCATGATGGATCTCCAGCCAGGAAGTAATTGTCGTATCCTGCCTCCCACAGACCGAGTCGAGAGCCTGAGAGGGCAAGTTAAAGAAGCTTAGCACTCGCTGCAGCAGGGCAAGAAAAAAGTAGTAGAGGAGAACTGCCCCTGCTAGTGTGAAGGTGTAGGAAAGCCTCTTTTAGCATGGTTACACCCTAACTTTTTGTGAGATACTGGATGCCAACTTGACTGAGTGTGTGCTGGGACCGTGCTAATCAGGCCCCAGCTCCTGTGTTCTTTCCCAAAGCTGTATCTTTGCACACAATTGGCACCCCTCTGGGCCACATGCAAGTCCCTTATGAAAGGTACCCCTGGTACCAAGGCCCTTGTGACCTGAAAGGGCCTCGGACGGCTGCAGCATGTATTATGCCACCCTCAGAGACCCCCTCACCTTAGCACACCCAACCTGCCAGTGCAGACTGGGTGCTTTGGTGCAGACCAAAACAAGGCGTCGACATGACATACATCCCTGTGTGCCATGCCTACCTACACTGCTTGTGGCATGTGTAAGTCACTCCTCTAGCAGGCCTTACAGCCCTAAAGGCAGGGTGCACCATACCACAGGTGATGGAATATCTGCATGAGCACTATGCCCCTACAGTGTCTGTGCCATTCACAGACATTCTAAGTGCAGTGATGACATTTTGAGTACATGGGCTAGGAGTTTGTGAACACAAACTCCACAGCTCCATTATGGCTTTACTGAAGTCTGGGAAGTTTGCACATTAAACCCACACTGATGCCAGTGTTGGATTTAATTAAAAATGCACACAGAGGGCATCTTAGAGATGCCCCCTGAAAAACGACCAACCCTGGTGGGGTTTCTGACTGGCTCCCAGCCATCTGCCACCACCAGACAGGTTTCTGGACCCCTGGATGGAGAGCCCTCCGCTCACTGGGTCCAGGAACAAATCACATACTGGGCAGAGGTGTCATGACTCCTCGCCCAGGATGGGCAGGTTCCTCGCAGACGGAGCTTCAAAGGCATGTCACCTTTGTTAGCTACCCCCTGCCTTTTACGGTTGTCAGCAACTGGCTTCCACTGGTTCTGACCCCCATTTTGGGCATGAAAACCGGTGGAAAAACCTAGCCAAGAAGGGAAGTGTGCCCACCTTTGCCAACCCCACCACTCAGGTGGGGGAAGTGAGATGAAGCACACATCTCTATCCCCACCATCTTGTAGATGGGGAGACCCATCCAATCAGGAAGAGCCTTATGACCCCCTGCCACCGGAGGATGGTATACTAGGGAGAGTAGACACCCCAAAGAAGGGACCCATTGGTCCCAACCTGCGCAACCCTGTAACACCCCTAAATCTAGTATTTAGGGGCACCCCTGAACCTCACCTCTTTAGATTCAAAGTGACAAGAATGAGGATCGAAGAGCCATGCTGTAGAAGAGGACGATGACAAAACTTCTTTGGCCACAGCCCTAACGGCCTGTCTCCTGCTCTGAACCCCTGCGAGCTGAACCAGGTGTGTCCTGCAGCCAGCAGCCTCCAAGAATCCCAGAGACCTGCCCTGCCTTCACAAAGAATTCCTATCTCCCGTAGACACTGGATTTGCCCAACACCAACCCAAGGACTCCAGATTTGGCTGGATCTGCGAGTCCTCAACACACTGCACCCGATGCCCACTGCCCGAGTGGCCCACCGACCCAGCGAGGTCTCCCCGGCAATCCTGACCCGAGTACCAAGTTGGGTGACCTCCCACGACTTTCACCTCGACGCCTGCAGGCTCAATCTGAAGGGTCCCCCCAACCGGGACCGGTGAGAAGAACCAGACACGAAAGGACACCCCTGTATCCGCAGCTCATGTGACCGGCAGTGACCCATCAACGGTTTTCCTGGTGATCAGCAACTTTTCAACTTAATCCTGCGGTTGCTGGTTCCCATTGTCCAGTCTTCTGGCATCTGCCTGCAGTCCCTTTTCGCGACCGACATCCTCCATTGAAAAGCACTGGGCTCCCAACAGCTACTAAGCACCCTGCACCTGGCTGCCCCCGTGCCGCTGGTGGAGTGGACTTGGTGCTAACCTGAGTCCCCCTTTGCCCTGATCTCACCCCTAGGAGCTTGGCTCCTGAGACCCAGTGGCCTGCATGTGAGCAGTCCCCAATCAAAGTGCCCCTTAGCCCCATTGGCTAACATTGGCCCCCTGCACTCTGCACCCGGCCGCCCTAGCGCTGCTGCTGGTGTCACTTAAATGCCAACCTGAACTTTGGGGAACTGTGGTTCTACTCCCCAAAACTCAAATTACAAAATAGTTTTACTCACCTGTAACTTAAAACTGCGTTTTTTCCATAGTACTGAATGGTGGGTTTTCTCTGAAACTTCTTGTGTGGAATTGCCTTGTACTGCACAAAAAGAAACCTACTGCTTGCACATGAGTTAACCTGCTTACAAGTGTCATGAATGGTGTAAAATGGGTTAGGAGTGTTTCATACCAAACTATACAAGTAATCTCGAAGTAATCAAAAAGTAATTACATGCCTTTAACAGTTTACAAAGCATTTTCTGCATGGAAAAAGTATTCAGAATGTTCCTAAGAATCCAGTATTTACTGTATTGTTAAAAGTAACATCGCATGAAGAGTTCAACTTGCCTGCTAGTGAGTAAATCTACGGTTTAGAAATAAAATAACAAAATATTAACTTTTTATACAAACAATTGGTCTGGATTCAGCCTTTGAGTGAGTGACATTTCTTGCCTGAGTGTGAATAACAAATGCTTAACACTACCCTCCTGATAAGCCCGACGGCTCAACCACACTACTACAAGAGAGAGTAAGGTGTTATCTACTTTAACCTCTGCTATACCTTTGGGGATTCACTGGACTCTGTACACACTATACCTTACTTTGGTATAGAATATACAGAGCATGCTTCCTACAGAAGGGCTCCGGCTGACGCTACAACCTCTACCCTTAAAAGTACTTGGCCTTCTGCTGCACACGTTAGGAGTGCTGGTGCGGTCTGTACAACACTAGTACAACAGATTAATCCCTAAACTTCCTCTATTATACTGACTTCATCCTGTGATAGGTACACAAGTACATGATGACCAGTGCAGTTTTATCCCAGGAATGACTACACTACACAATATTCCATGATTTACCAATGTACTGCACTCCACCCGTGGTAGGGACATATAGGGTGCCCTTGTGGCACGAGATAGATAAAACATTCTACACCATGGGATGGGACCATATGTTTGAGGTGCAGCAGAAACTTTTTTAGTGCTGGGTGAAACTCCTTTATGCAAAGTTAGGGATGCTTACTGTCTGCGTATTAATTGGGCACTCAATAGGTTTGCTCTGGTTGCTTCAGATGTAAACCCAATTATGACCATGAGATGAGAGACGGAACAGTTTAGAAACTTGAGATTACAGGCGGCACATACACAGACACTGCAATATGTAAGCAGCATTGGCAGAATTCTACAAGGACTGGACTGTGAATGTTGATTACCTTCTGGAATACCGTCCCTTTAACCATTATAGGGAGGGTTTGACTTGCGAAGATTGTGTTGCTGCTTCGCTGTCTGTATCATTTGAAAAACATACTATGCGAGATTCCGCACTCTACTTTTAAAGAGATAGACTCTCCTCAATGCTCTAATTTGGCCTGGCAAAAGAAGTAGGGTTAAATTATCCATTCGTAAATGGACAAAGTGAAGGGTGATCTTGGGCTCTCTCACTTGGAGATATATTATATTGCTACGCAGCTCTAGCATGCTGCACAGTGGAGTGATAGGGAAGCCAATTAGGAGAAGAGATTACTGAAAGGATGCTGCACAGGAGAGCTTCTTCCTGCTCGATTAAGGCAGGGGGCATTTCCTGTACTAGGCTCAACTGTTCAGGACAGCGAGGGAGGTCCAGGTGGATTTCCTGGTCACTCCTTAACAGCCCCCCAACCACCATGTCTGTGGTCCTCACTCAGCTGTTAAGAGATGAAACATTCTAACTATGCAGTATAACCCATTTTATCAAGCGCGGAGGACTGAGAAACAGAGAACGGCAATATCAGTAAGCCAAATATGGGAAGGATAACTGGGATCACAGAGGACAGATGCAGAATGGAATCAGACTTGTACACGTCAAACAGATTTCTAGTAAAGCACAGTTTGAATTGCCACACTTTAATTTCCTCCACCGCATTTGACACCCTCAAAATGCTCTATAATATATACAGATAGGTCGGACGTGTCCCATATCTGGCAAGGGGTAGCTGATCTTCTACATAGGATGTGAAATTGTGATCAGTGGTGTATGTATTGGCAAATCACGATTAATAAATTGTGTGATATTGTGGGTCTGGCTATCGAACTGACCATTAAGCATTGCTTACTTAATGTTATCCCTACATTTAAGAAATCATGGATTCAATATAAATTGGCATTGTTAGATTTGAGAAATGTTGATCACCATTTAGTGGCTTAAGCCATGGAGACAGATGATTGTTTCCTGGTAAAAAGATCTACTGCTGTGGGCAACTACAGAAGAAATCGTAATGAAAATGGCTAGGATGTCCAATCACTTAATGGATGATTTGGAAACTTAGTCTGCAATGCTTCACACATGGATGGAGGGGTCCAGCTGGAGTCAGGTGAAAGGCCGATACCGCATCAGAGATTTGATTCCCGACACACAATCGATATTTATATAAATGTAACCATGGTTCGGCCCTTTAAGTTGGTTCTTTTAAAAGGGTCACAATTCTGGTAGTTTATAAAAAAAAAAAAATTAATAAACACTATAATATTAATGGTATTGTCCGGTGGGAAATAATAGTCACAAGGATCGTGCTGAGACTTAACTATCCTTGAACTGCTTGAGAGCAAAATCAGTCTTCTCCACAAACAATTTGTTACAGTTAAAGAGCATGTACCGAAAGGACACCTTCACATTCCTAGAAAACCCAATTGAATGAGTCCATGTGTGTCTTCTAAGCACTTCATTGACGCCAGCAGCTCAGCCCATAGTCTGTGGTATCCAACCCAGGACAAAAGACATACTTTGCCATGTTCTGGCCATCATGTATAGTTGGAACCAGCAAGGGCCTAAGGTCGTCTGGAACAGCCTACAAAATTTCACTGGCTATAGCCCCTAAAGCATTTGTGCACCCGACTAGAAGACACTCAGCGTTCAAGGATCTTAAGGCTACACTAGCCGAAGATCACATTCTCTAACTAAAGACATAAATAGGCTTCCCCTCTATTTGGAGAGTTGGTTGGAAAGGCGCTTGGAGTGAATTCACTTGTCGATGCTTTCCAGTATAGTATGTGTGCTCAGAAAATCGTAGTCACTGGGGCAAGCCTATGTCGCCTGGCAATAGGTCCACCACTGACCAGTGGGTCAGAGCCCAGCTAGAACTAAAGGGTCATAAAGGGGCCTGTAAGACCATGGTTGAATGGCAAACGCGGCTCAAAAGAAGGACCAGGTTGAGGGTTCTCAGTTAACAAATTTGCTGTGGTTTCAACAGTAGGCACCTGTAAGTGAAGTACTTCTTCTGACCTTCGCACAACTACTGCGAAAGAGACTTTTCTTGGTGGTTGAGGTGGTGAGTCTAGCACAGTCTCTATGGGTATATGCAGCCCAATTGCTTTTTGTTAATCAATGTATAGCCTATCATCAGTATAGTGAGGAGGCTGTCTTCTCATCATAGTCCGTGTCATGTGGAACATTTTTCATACCCCGAGTGGAGCATAATAAGGCCTCTAGTCTCGGACAGTCCTGGCGTTAAGGCAGAGGTCGATGGTTAGAATCTGGTTGCAAATTGACTGTAAGCCTTTGTGATTTGGCCTGATGCAAGCTGACATCAGTGTGCGGATTGGAGACCGACATCAGAATTGGGTCCTAGGTCAGTAGTCCGTGCCGGCATCTAAGGGAATGCCGTGGACCCTGTGGTTAGAGCGAAACCATGAAAGGTGAGAACAGGCCTGGGAATGGGCATTTTGTTGTCAGGGGACACCAAGGGAGGGCCTATCAGTGGAAGTCAAACTTTAACCGCTTGTGGATCTGCAGGCACACCAAAGGAAGTATCTGAAAGAATTGCATCATAGCATCCTTGAAGGCCCCAATTCGCTGCAGGGTTGATAATAGCCCAGAAAACGTAGTGCACGCTGGGACCAACTTCAGGAATAGATCACAGTCACAACACACTTGTGGGGGCAAGACCCTTTGATTCATGCCTCTCTGCCTTCTTGTCTGTTTTCAAATGGCAGGATGGGGGTCCCAATTAGCCTTCTTTGACTTCTTACAAGACCTTAAGCTGGAGCGGGACATTGTGTGGGACCAACTCCTTGACTGGGATAGCAAATGACCCACAAGATCTGTGTTTTGACCACAACCTCTTATGTTAGGGAACACAGTTTCACTCCCTGCTCTCAGAACGCTTTTGAGTGCAAGAGGACACATTTATTGCATGACATCCAGTTGTGAATGGACCCAAAGCACATGTCATGCGGGTCAGTCACCAACATCATCTTCCTGCAGTCATGGCACAGCTTTAATCCTGCCAACATTGTCCCTGGCACACAATCTGACATAATTTATAAGTTGTCAGATAAACTGAGATCAATGGAAGCTCTGCTCCAGGTAAGTGTTGATGAGTGCAGAAAGAAAGGAACTGATGTCTGCGTGCAGGGGTGGAACTTATATGCGGCTTTGCTCCATCACTTCTGCCACATGGCACCACCTACCGCTGTGCTGGAGCAATGCTGAGAAAATTATTTGGATCCACTCTGACACCTGAGGATATTTTTAAGGTGATGAATCTTTGGTTAGAAGTGTCCAATAAAAAATAGTTTACCTAAAGCAATAGTACCACCATGCAGTAATATATGTGTTGGTCTAATGAAGAGTATTAAAAAACATTTGGAGTAGCAAATCTCAATATTCTTTTGCCACATCTAATAATGTCCAAAAATGATTTAGCTAAATCAATAAAACAAGCAAACCACATTGTTTTGTTAGTTGAATAAACAAAATGAAATGTATTCCGAAAGAGAGTAACCAATAACAGTGAATAGAAAAGTAGTCACAAGAATATCTTTGCTTTGTGCTTAATTTGTGATATAAGGAAATAGCTTTTGGAAAACACAACTTCTGCACTGGGATATATATAGGTTTTCTTTGTAATCTGCTATTAAATACAGAGATTCTGAAGGACAAGGCAAATAATACATTTTCCCCTTAATGTTATTTTTGTTCCTCAATTAAACTTTGAAATGATCACTCCTCAGGAAAGGCCAAGCTATAAACACAGAGAACCTGATTTTCTAGTCTAAAGAGCTATTTAGTCCAAAATGCTAAGCATAACCCATTAATATCCATTTTTAAAATAAGTCGTTCAATACTGTACCTCCTACAATGTCCTTTACTGTCCCGGTTCCAGTACCCTGCACATTCCGGATGTCTAGTGTTTGTGTTGCTGCTGGATGTAAACTTATAGATGCCACATGGGCAAGCTGAGGAAAGGGTCCAGGAAGATGTGGTGGAGGTGGTTGACGTGGTTGGTATGGCATGCCGGGTGGGCACACGCGTGATGTCAATTGCTGCATTGCAATCATCTCAGGGCTATCCAACATAGAATCGCCCTGTTCTCTCAAAGATTGAGGACCAGTGAAGGGTGGGGGTGCCATTCGCTGGACACTAGGCTTGGTAGCCGGGTGGAGGTATCTGGGTGGCTGAGCCACATGAGGTAGGAAACTTGACTGATCTGGCCAGTGGTTGGAAGGCACAGGGTGTCTTGACATGCTGGGGTCCATCACAGGTCCAAAAGCATGAGGTGGGTGGGATGAGTTTTGCCCCATAGCATTTTCCTCTACTGGACCCAAAGAGTTATGGTTTGCAGGAACACGCCCTCCATTCCACAAGGGGGTTGGACCCCTATTCATGTATCCATAAGGCGATGGGTACATCTGGGTTGGCTGGAACTGGGGGTTCTCGGGACCAGAATTCCTCATTTGTTGTCCATTGGGCCTTGGAGGAATAAATCCTTGTGGGAACTGTGGTCTAGGGTACATGCCATTCTCTGGTGCAGGAACACGCATTACAGGTGTGGCAGGTCCTGGATGTGGCCCATGGGAGGCCATGTGATCTGGTCCCATGTAGGTTTGCTTATTCTCTGCTCCTGAGATTCTTTGTCCCGTTTGATTGCTTAATCCATCTGGAGGCTGCAGAGAGAAAAATATATAATTAAGGAAAATACAAGTCAAGGGTGCCGCTTGGAAGAAGCACCGGGTGCAAGGAAGGAATAATGGAAGAAGAAGCAATTCCAAGAAATCGTATTCTCATTCATGAAAATAAATTTATGGATCAGCTGAGTAGATGAAGAACAAGAGATAGTTGATGAAAATGTGCAATGGGGCTCTAAGGAAAAAACAAGCACATATAGAACCCGTAAAGAGAAGAATCAAACAGTGAGCCAAAGAAAAAGAATGGAGGATATAAATTAAATGATTAAGAGGAAGAAAGCAAAGGGCCTTCTGAGAAGAACGCCTAAGGTGATCTTTCACAAATAAATAGAGATTCTAGAAACAATAAAGAAGAAAGGGAACAAGGTGCAATAGGAAAAACATTTACAGCACCCAAGTAAAATAAGTACTGGCAAAGCCAAGTGGTCTTGTGGCAAAGCCAATAGGTCTTGCCTTTGACCTATAGGCTTTGCCAATGTATTTTGATAGAAAAACACGGTGGCGCAGGCGCTGCTGCGGCGGCCATGTCATTCTATACGCGTTTGCATGAGTGATGTATGACAGAAGCACGCATGGCTAAACCAGGTGTGCCTCAATGCAGTCGCAACAACGAATGCGCCTTACCCACGCATGCCTTTACCAAGCATGCCTTAACAACGTATTTCGTTGTAAAGGAATGATTGCTAAAGGGATATGCAAGGCAAATTACATCTACCCCGACACTCTCCTCCCTGCCCTAAGCCCTCAAATCCAGCTCCCTAAATTGGCCCACACCTGCCCTGAGCCCTAAAACCGACCATGTCCTGGCGTTAAAACAAACCATTCCGCTTGCCCTCCCCCTGAGACCTAAAACCCTGCCCCCTACCAAAAACGACCCAGACTTCAGCCCCTCCACCCTGAGCCCTAAAACTGACCCCACCCCTAAAACTACCCCTTCCTGAAGTCTAAATCTCTGCCTCCTGCCAAAAACTACCCCTATCCCAGCCCCAACTGCCCTACCCCTGCCCTGAGCCCTAAAACACAGCCCCAACCCTTACACCTACACTGACCCCTCCTCCGACTTGAGCCTGAAAACCCTGCCCCCTTCCAAAAAAACTACCGACGCTCCTGCCTCCCCCCTCTGAGCCCTAAAACTGAACCCCACCCCTAAAACCTACCCCCCAAAACCCGGCCCCAGCCACACTTACCTGTCTGTGTTTGGAGCTACATGTTCCTACGCTTCCTGTTCCTCTCCCTGCCCATCCAGACATCTAGACCGCTATCTGCCTTAACCACACATATGCGTGGCTAAGGCAGATGCGTGGTTCAGGCAAGTGTTGTTCCACTTGCGGGGAAACGGCACGCGTGGCTCAGCCAGCGTTGTAAAGTTAATTTCCCGTGATGATGTATGTACATGCGCGAGTCACCATGCATGCTCGCGTCTACAGAAAGACGTGGGTGCTTTTTCCTTTATATTTTTATGTACTGATATAAGATGGTAGATACCACTTAGATCTGTACATTTTTGGGATAAACAATGGCAGCTGCTGGGCCCTCCCAAAAAATAAAATTTTTAATAAAATGATGTTCAGGGGTGGGGGTACCAATGAAGGAGCAAGGACGGTTGGGGTGTGGATCGAAGGCATCAATATAGGAGTTGATAGATTAAAGCAATGGAGAGACACAAAAGAGATAGAAAGCTAAGTAGACTAACAGCAAAAGGCAGCAGCTGTGCCCTCCAAAAAATGAAAACAATTAAATAAAAATATTTATTTGAAGGACTGTGAGTGGTAGGGGAGCAACGGAGGATCGGGTGGTGGCAGAGGGAGTGTTTGGTGAAAGGAGCAAGTATTTGATGGGGGGAGGCAGTCAACAAGGGATAGCCAGAAAACACATGCACACATGGATTGAGTAATGAAAAAGAATAGAGTACTTTAATAAATGTGAGCAATGGAAGAATATAAGTAATACAATCAAAACAATGTTAAAGAGGCTTTACTCCAGGGGGTGGACAAACACAAGAAAAGGAAGGAAAGTCATTAAAAAAAAAGAAGCAAGCAAATGAGAGTGACAAACTCAACCAATGGTAAGCAATGGTTGGACTTTAAGCTCACTATATATTTTGGAATGGTTCATAAGAGCTTTTCATCAACAGGCAGCTATAAAAACTGCCTGGTAGAAGAGCTAGAGAGGGACCTAGAGAGGGAAAGAAACTACCCTCAAACCTCCCCTCCCGTGGTGGCTTCGAGGCTCAGAGACCTTACATTCAATGTTACCCTACAAGTCCCTTGAGCACACTCAGTCTTAGAAACAAATGTGCTAGTGCCACAGCGATAATGTGCAACAAACGGTTACTATACCTACTGTATGAGATCAATTGCTATGCCTACCTTGTGGCAAACAAGCCAAAAAAATTGTATCATCATGCATGTTGTTTTCATGATGCTTAACTATGGTAAAGAGGTAACAGAACAAAACTGCTAAAAACCTCAACATGTCTGTATCATGGATCACATATTACTAAATTACAGATCTTTGTACCAAACAAACAAGAACGGGAGGGAAAAAACAGGAAAAGAATAAAATGGTTACTTAAGTAAGAGTAGTTTTTGCAGCTTGAACTATTTTCTGTATTCAAATGATGTGGTATATTTTGCCATTTAGTGGTTTGATCCGGAATTTCCCTCTTCTTCACGCTCTTTTTTTTGTCTCTTGGGTGTCGCCGACCACCATTTGGTGGTGTGTCCGCCCCCTCGTGTCCATGTCTTTTAAGGCTTTCTGTGAACTCTGTGAAAAAGAAGGCACTCTGTAGTGTGTCTCGGGCACCTAATTTCTGGGGAGGTGGGAGGGTTGCGTGTGATGCCAGAAAACTCTTCAAGGTGCAAACCTACTCCTAGGGTAAGCAACCCATTTTTGCAGCATTAATCATTTCTGGACTGACATACTGTGCACTGATTTAGTAGCAGCTTTCTTTTCCATATAGAGGCTCAGTTGAAATTTGTTTGCGATCGCAAACAGGTGTTTTAATACTTTTTATCCCACCTGCACCTCTGTTGGCTTGAATGTCCACACAATAGTGTTTTGTGAAGGTGTGTAGGGATGACCAAATGGCTGCCATAGTATGTTGCTGTGGGAAATGTTTGCTAAAAAGGTGAGACTTGCCCCACTTTTCCTTGTGGAGTGAGCACTGCTTTTGTGTAGCATGTCTGGATTGTCTATACTATCTCTCGAGCGATGGTTCCATTGGCACCTATTGAGCCGCTGCCTGCAGAGGCAAAGTAAACGAAGATCCTGGTTCCTTTCATGATCAGTTTAGTTCTATCCAGGTAAAACGTGAGTGCCCTACGCAAGTCTAGCACGTGGAGAGTTTATTTTGCTTGTACCTTTGGCTGTTGAAAGAATACTGGCCGCTGCATGTTTTGGTTAACAGTTAACAGGTTAAGTGTGAGATGACCTCGGAACTGTGGGTTTGTTTGCATGACCACTCTGTCTTTGTGGATTTACAAGTAAGGTTCTGCAGGGTACTGTTCAAGTTCCACCATGCTATTTCCTACCTTACCTTCAGTTTGATAACCACTTGATTCTCCCAACTTCCCGTAACGATTATCTGTGTCCATTTTTGGATTGGTCTCATGTGGAGTCATGTTTGTGTGATTTGAGTTATGAATGATGCTATCATGCCCGTCCGTCAATGTCAGGATCCTTCTGATTGTAGGCAATGCTTTAGCTTCCCTGGACTAACATTGCTCCTAAAAATGTATTTTCTTTTTTTTGGTATTGGGGCAAACCCATTCTATGTAGGGAATGCATGGCCATTTTTATGATCTTCTGGAATTGTCTGAATGAGCCTGCCTTTACCAACCAATCGTCTGGGTGGGGTATACATGTAACTCCTGCCTTCTCAAGTGCGCTGCCAAAGCAACCAAACATTTCAAAAACACCCTGAGCACTGACTATCCCAAAAGGAAGTACCCTGAACTGATAGACTACCTGGAGGAATGTCTTGTGCTTGCTGGTCATCGCCACATGCAGATAGATGTGTTTAAGGTCTAAAGTTGCCATGTACATCTTTCTGCAGCCATGGTATGACCGCCTGAAGCGTGTTTATATTGAACTTCGGGATTTTTATAAATTTAAGAACCGGAGATTCAGAGTTGATCTTTGGTCAGGTTTAGGTACCAGAAATTATACAGGGAAGGTTCTTTGTGGTTCTCTCTCTTTAGCACCCTTTCTATCACCTGTTTTTGCAGACGTTCCTGCACTTTCCGTTGCAAGTGATTTTGCTCTTTCTTGGCGGGAGTTCTTTCACATTTGGTGGTATTCATGAGAGTTCGATACAGTAGCCATTTTGGAGAATGTTCCATACCGATTTGTCAGAGGTGAGTGACCTCCAATCCTGGAGGTACCCTCCCATCTTTCCTCCCGTGTCCCCATAACTGGTGGTAATGTTATGTTGCAGGGCTCTCCCTCACTTGCTTACTGAGCCCACTCCTTTTGAGGGTTGGGTCCTTCCTCTGTACCTGCCTCGTAAGGGCTGACGCGGTGTTGGTGAGAGCTAACACTATGGAGTTGCTTGCTGAGTTCTTGTCTGTAAAGAGAGGAATGTCTGTAGAGTTCTATCTTAAAATACTCCTCTGCCTCAGGGCCTCCTTATTGGAGCTGTTCCCTCTCATGTAGATGAAACTGCAGGGCTTCCCTTGGTTTTGCAGTATCATTGTCCTCCTTGATCTGTTGAAGCTCGTCATCCACCGATGAACCAAACATATGCTCTTCCAAGAAGAGGGTGCTAGTTACAGTTCTTTACCTGGTCTTTAAATCCTGAGACTTGCAGCAAAGAGTGTCTTTTAAGAGTAGTGCTCGTACATAGCTGTCTTTTTGCCATGTCTGTGGTGGCCAGGGTTTACTTGAAGCAGGTGTTGGAAATAGCTTTATCCTCTCGTATATGTTGTGTGCCATCTTTCTGTACTGTTCACGGAGTTGCTGCAGCAACTCCTTGTTTTCCTCCCACTGTTGATGCCACCATCTACTGAGGAGTGCATTGGAGCTGTCTATATTCCATTGGGTGGCAGCCACTTTCTATACTTTGCGCCCACTGTATACGGCAATGTAGTTGGGCAGTAAAGGCCTCCCAGAGTAAGAGTCAACTCCCTCCTCTAGTGAATTGGTGTTGAGATTCTGTCAATCTCCCTCAGCACTCTCTGGGTCCAGGAAAAGTGCTAGTTCCTATATTTCGTCCTCCTTGTAGAAGATTTACTGCTTTTTCTTCTGAGCTTTGGATGTAGTCCGTGGCCACAACTCAATTTTCCATATACTTCAACCTTCGTGGTGGGCTCACCTGCATGTCACACCTACTTTTTTGGTGGTATCTGGTGAATATGAATTGGAGGTTCTTTCATTCAGATTTCTTTGCCTGTTGCTTTAATTACTTTTTGAATTTTCTTCATTGATCTTCAATTCTACCTCTGCTTCCTGACCCAACAACTCAAAAAAAGAATCCGAAGGTGGCAAGACATGCACATAGAGTTCCAGGGTGCATGTCTGACGTACGGATTGGACCGACATGCCAACAAATGATGGTCGCTGACACCCAAGAGGAATATTCTGAACCCAGCTGCTAGATGGCAGAATGGTCTACAGCTGCTAAATGGCTTAATGATCTACAGCCGCTAGATGGCGGAATGATCCACAGCATGCGAATCCAGAAAAGATTTACAACGCTAAAGCTTTTTCACTGAAATTAGTAAACTTCAAAATACAAGCAGGATAATTTTAGGCATGTGTCTAAAAAAAAAAAATTCTGTTTAGGCTATATCCCATTTGATTTGGTTTTACTAGTGTTTATATGTTTATAGTAGAAAATAGGAAAGCCTAAACAATGGCAATAAATACTGGGCTCACTATAAGGTACCAAGTTGACGTTAGTCTTCGGACTAAAGCTCAGAACCAAGTCATCAACTTGCGGTCCAATGGGAAGAAACTCCTGGACAGGAGAAGCACCAGCACAATAACACCATGATAGTCAAATCACCATGTTCCAACCAACTGGGACAAACAAGACCCCAAACATCTTTAGTCTGTTGATCCCTCCTGACTAAAAATCCCTAAAAACCTCTCTCCATCGTTTTTGTCTGTTTCTTAAACATTTTTAGACAATTGTTCGAGGATTCTTCGATGACTTCTTTCGAAATAAGATCAGGAGACTTCAGATGTACCTCCATACCCAACGGCAGAAAACTAAACTAAAATGGTGGGTATGTACATGGGCATTGTGGGATTATGGTAGATGTCTTAAGGACTCTGACCAAGTCGACCCTATAGTACGAGTTACTTACCTTCGGTAACGATGTATCTGGTAGAGACGATTCTAGCCGCAGATTCCTTCACGTAGAATTATCCCCAGGCATGAGACTGGATCCGGAAAACTGTTTTGCTCAGCATCCCTGCGCGCCGGGGGGACGGCCTCACGCGACTCCGCCCAGGCATCGTCTGCGTACCCGACGTCAGCGAGGTCACGTAAGTTCCCACCCCGGCGCGCCTACGTCAGTTTTCTTCGGAGAACCTTTCCGCGCCACAACGCGGAGCCCGCAGACAAAAACTGTGAGAGTATAGGAACAGTGTGCGAAAGAACAGAAATAGGGTGGTGAGGAACAACACCATAAAGAGCAGCGTCCGGCACTGCAGTAACCGAAGGCAGGGAAAGAATAAGGAACAGAGCAGCAACCCAGAGACTAGAGGTGGGCGGAATTTGCGAAAGTGACTTTCGCAAATTATCGCGAAAATGTTAAAAATCCCCGCAAACACGCGGAAATATCGCGAAGATGCGGAAGTTTTTTTCCCGGCCGTTCGCGGTATTTTCTGCGTGGTCGCGGCTCGCCAACTTACCCATGCGGTTGCTCGCGTGCGCGGCCATCTTGTTTTCACTCTTCCCGCGGTGCATGATCGCGAGAAGAAAGACGTGATCGCGTGACCAATGACATTACTGCAGGCACGAACTGTCGTGAGACAGCGCAAATGGCTACCAACAATCCAACATCTCGTGGAGAACGCGACCGGATCAGGAAAACTTGTCGGCGAACGCGGGGATTCAGGTAAGGCGATCGCGCAGGCGTGCGCGAGAATGTATTATTTTACAGCGCGAGCAAGAAACAAATTATTGCTAAGCTGCGGAATGCGGAAATTTTGACATTTTTGCGCTCTCCGCGGAACGCGAAAATGTCAAATTATCGCAATTTCCGCGAGCGGAATGGAAATTTAGCCCAGGCCTACCAGAGACAAGGGACATGTGTAAAAATGTCACGATAACACGCAACAGAACTACGACCCCAACCAAAGACAAGGAAAGGGAACCAGTCAGGGGCACACAGGGAACGACAAAACTCCAAGATATCCCAAACAGAGTGCGACAACCCCCATCAGGAACAAGGGCAGAGACACAGCCAAAAGACACCAACCTCAAGGATCGCAAAGAGCCAGAAGGACCAACAAACCTATCCTCCCCTGTGACAACGGGGAGGAAAAAGGGTAAAGAATGTACTCAGAGAAGACACAGCCACCCATAGGGAAGCAAGTGCAAAAGACCAAATTACAAGCCCGCGCAGAACGGGGAGGAAGGGCAGGCCGTGAAGGAATCTGCGGCTAGAATCGTCTCTACCAGATAAATCCTTACCAAAGGTAAGTAACTCGTACATCTGATAGAGACTACTAGCCGCAGATTTCTTCACGTAGAATAGATACCCTAGCCATACCCAAGGGGAAGGAGGGTCTGCGAGAGGACCCCACCCACCGGGGCATCAGAGGGCCGCACAGGGGCCGAGTCCGAAAACAGGACGAGGAGCACCGTACCCCAGGCAAAGGGAAACCCCCGCCAGCAGGAGGCCACGAACCCCAAAAGGGGGGGGGGGGTAAATCGGGAAGAGAAGAGAAAGATAGCCTGTCCTAAACTCAGCAGAGGAAACCAGGCAAAAGAAGAGAAGAAAAAGATAGCCTGTCCTAAACTCGGCAGAGGAAACCAGGCAAGGCGCAAGAGGCCAAACACCCCAACAAAACAAAACCTCCGCCCAAGGCCAAGGCAAGGAAAGGAGCACCGAAAGAGAAGAGCAACCTAGAGACTCCAAGGAGAAGAGGCAGAGCAAAGGCCCACTGGAAGCAGCGGAGAAGGCAGGATGACAGTCTCACTAAAGTCCCAAGAAGGCACAATGTGCAGAAAGAACAAGAGGACGGCACTGGCAAGCTCCGCCAGACGTCAGGGACACCACAGAACGAAAAACTCAAGCAAAAAGTCGAAGAAGAATAAGGTTGCAACCGCAACATACCATAACGCCACGAAGAGCAAAAGCCCGCAGGCGACCACAACTCCCCAGCACATACCAGGGCCATATACCAGCCAATCCTGCCCCACATAGGGCATGTCAGATCCCAAGACATGGGAACCTCTTAGGAAGAAACTTCCGCAGCAGAAGACAACAGAAAAGAACTGCGACAAAAAAAAACGCAGGAGGCCTATCAAGCAGCCAGAGGGGAAACGCAGACAGGCCAATCCCAGGCCCAGCATGGGGTACAAAACCCAAATGAAAAACACACAGCCAACAGAACCTCAACCACAGCCAGACAACCATGGAGGGCCCCGCACACTGCAAGGGATCCGCTGATGTCCCGGGGGGGGGGGGGGGGGGGAAGAAGGAGGGGAAGCCAGCGAGGCCTGCAAAGCCGCCGCATATGTCTACATCTGGGCTGTGGTCGCCCCCACGCCGGGAAACGGCAGCTAAGGGGACGACCCGTGGGGCCGCACCACACGCCCAGAGCCCACGCCCTCGACAGGCCGGAACCCGACGCTCGGGAACAAACTGCGACACTTACCAAGAGGTGAGCGGCGCACTTGCGACCTGGGAGAAGACCGAAGTCTGCAAGGGAAGCCGTGGGTCCGAGAACCCTCCTCAGGGGCCGGGCGAGAGGACACTGACCTGGACACACGAGCCGAAAGAAGTTTCATCCGGCACTCACGCCGGGACTTCGGCTTCATCTGCTGGCACGCCTCACAATCAGTGGAGTCATGGTGCTCCCCCAAACACCACATACAGATGGGGTGAGGATCCGTCGCCGACATGAGGCGGCCACACGACTAACAAGTTTTAAAGCCCGAAGGCATTCGCACACTGTTCACACAAACACAGCAGTAGCATAAGGGAAAGGCCTAAACAGGCCCAGAGCACAAACCGGATCCACGTTGCACGCGGAAAAGGAAAAAACTGATGTAGGCGCACCGGGGTGGGACTTATGTGACCTCGCTGACCTCGCTGACGTCATGTACGCGGACGACGCCTGGGCAGAGTCGCGTGATGCCGCCCCCTCCCCCCGGCGCAAGATCGTTTTCCGGATCCAGTCTCACGCCTGGGGATAATTCTACGTGAAGGAATCTGCGGCTAGTAGTCTCTATCAGATAATGTGTTTCTACTGTAAGCCTCAAGCCAGTGACACCCATTCCAATGTCTTCACAGTTCAAAGGAAGACTGCCATTTCAGCCTCAAGTGAGTACAAAAAAATACCGATGGTTTGCCTGTGACCAAGTTGTCCTCTGATGTTCACTCTCAGAAGATAACTGCCACTTCAGTCAGATGGGTTAGGGTGGGCCAAGAGCAATACAATGGCATTCTGCATCTTCAGAATTACTGACAGACTTGCAGAGAACAATTTAAGGGGTCATAAAACATCTCACTTCCTCTGAAAAGGGGCAAGGCCACTACTCCCACTTTCTGGAGGTGAAAACGGATTCTGCAACATTCTGGAAGAATTAAAACTTAATGTATACCTTTACAGAAGTTTAAGACACTATGCTTGGCAATGTTTTTGCAGCAGTTCAATACAAGCACTGGCTGTTATCAATGGACTTTTAAGACCTCTACTTTGAAGATTCTGTGCCTCAAGGTCATCCCTAAACTTAACCTCCTCCACTATCCATTGGGTTAGACAAATATTTTTTGCTTGTCTACACTGCTCCTGCTCTTGCCCAGCAGACAGTGGTTGCCTACTTTGCGCCTGAGTGCCGGGCTTGCTCCTGCACAATGGGCAAACCTTGCACACAATCTGAACACAGTAAGGCATGCAACACAGCAAATCACTGTGTGCCACAGCCTACTGTAATGCAGCCTCTCAACTTCAGACTCTAAAAGTGAAAGTGATTGGTCCTGTCGGAGAGATCTACAGGGCAGGTACCTGGGTTACCACACACGCATGCTGCATCAGTCAAGCTCTCGATTTTCCTAACGTGTGACAAGCTGATAGAAACTCCTCAAGAAATACATTTGCAGAAACCACTGGCTCAATAACACCTTATTTAATTCCTATGAAAGCATATATTGCAGGAACAATGATTCTTAAAGGACATTTGTCAGATGCTGAGAAATAGATATAGATCCCCCCTACAACAAAGCGGCAGGAGAAATGGCAGAGATTATTCGGCGGAAAGGAGGTCCTCAAATTGGTTGTTCATCTAACATATGTATGGAGGCATTCTCTCTAGCAAGAGGGCGGAATGATGGCAAACCAAGCAGGGGAAGAACCATAGAGGACTCAGATTCCAAGAGCTAGGATAATAGTTGATTTCACACAGGGACTTTCCTCTATTCTTTCTTTTCTTATGGAATCTTCTCACAGATTGAGAATAAGAGAGAACAAAGATATAGGACTAGGATAAAGTTAGCTTTATGTTGTTTGTCTTGTCTATTCCTAACTCTCTCTGGGTTGCTCCTTTGCCATCGATCAAAATTAACTGAAAGGTACGCTTCATTAAAAAGGAAGCTTTGCACTTGTGTGAGGGGTACATATACTACATTACATGTATGCACTTTACTATTTACATGTATGTGATGTACCATGTTAAGATCAGAAGCAGTTTCTCGCTTCACCACTAGGTGGTAGTGTATATGGGAAATAATGGTAGGCGAAAGCCTACAACAACAGGACTAATAGTCACCCGAAAGGTAAATGTATGTGCTTTTGGAGGAAGATCAGTTTTTAGGTCTGTCTTGTAGTACAGCTGTCTGAAACATCTACTGTTACCAATTATTTAAAATATACATAGGGTGGGCATTTGGCTCAGCCCAGAGAAGTACTGCCCTCTCCTTACATGCTATTGGTTGAAATGTGTATCATTCAAATCTCTCTGCAGTGCTTTCATTTCAATACATGATTGTCTATTTCACATCTCAGAAATGCACTGAATCATTCCACATTACATTATCTTATAGATGCATTGAATTTGATTTTTTTTCACGGCAGCAGTTTTTTTTATGTGTTTTTCAGGACTCAAAATGCATGCTGGATCTATTTACTATGCCCATGCTGGTTTACGTTGCAATGAATGTCTTCTCCATATCAAATGTAAACCCAAATCCTCTCAACCTCCTTAGTGTATTGCATTTATTGTTCTAGATGAATAAAGCCTCTAGATGGCACGATGTACTTACTAATGTGATGTATTTTTAAATTCATTCTTACTACTAATTTTCTCCTATACAAGACAACAAATGTTTTTAATGAGAAGCTTTAGAATTTCCATTTTAGAGAAGATTTGAAATATACACTGGTGCAAGCTCATGTCGCTATAGAGGGGGTATCAATATCATCAGTGCAATATTACGAAATGCTGCTCCACTACAATGATTCAGGTCATACAGTGTTCCAACAATTTCAAACTGAAGAGTGTCAATTCCACCACAGGTTAATGGTGCTATATAAAAAAGTATACAAACATAATAGAGCAACAAGTGACCTGCAAAAGCCTACATTCAGTAAGTTTGATAGAACAAGTGAACATCCTTTTTTAAAGCCACAGGAATAAAAAACAAATTGACAAACTATTGTTGGATATGCACAATACCTGCACGTTGAAGTGCGGATGATGCTGAACTTGATCGCCTGGGTGTGGTTCTGGTACTCTTAGAGACCCATATAGGTTGGCTGGATCAGAGACCCTTGGAGGGGCAAACAGGCCAGGAATGGTTGGCCTCTGATTAGCGAGGAAGGGTCGATTCACAAGGAGAAAGACAAAAAAGGCACCATCAGTAATGCTGGCATTTAAATCTAAATAAACGGAGAGAAGTGTGGCAAGACACCGTGCCCAGAGGGAGGGTCTCTTAAGAGCCGGGACTTAGTACTCAATGACTGCAACATATCACTTCTGTTTCATTAAGTGAACTGGTTTGAAAACATATATAATACAGATCTGCCATGTGTGTGAGCACGGGAATGATTATTTATGGTGGGGTTGTTTGTATTAAAATCATATTCAAAAGAAATCAATTTTCCAAAGTTTGTTCAAGTGCACCTTTTTCCAAAATACATGTGTAACGTACCATAATCATTTAGGAAATACGATTGGTATGAAACAGACTTGAGTGGCTGACACCTTCATTTACATTATGCCCAGTGCTTTGTTGGAACACAATAGAGCACTGTACATCAATGGAGGGGGTGAGAATTGAATCAATATTATATATTTACACATACAGCTTTCCATTAACATGCTTTACATTGCACATATGTGCAATCTGAGGTACAGGAAAATTACATGTTTTGTTCTGCACCACATAGTGTTTGCTACCCATGTGCCAAACCAGCACCTATACCACTTCTAAAGACACAATACATCCATCATTGTAACAATCTCTATTAAGACCCTCAATCCAAAAATGGTAGGCGTGATGCTCTGTGGAAAGAAGTAATCTACTTGAAATGTAGTTTAAATCTATTCTCTCTGTTGATTAAACAAAATATCTAGCTTTAGCAATGCAAGAACCCCCACAGCCCTGCAAAAGTCTACAAAGTGGGATGCAAACACGAACACTGGTTTGAACATAAAAACGTATGTGCAGTTTCAAGTCGTCCTTCCACCTTCTTGCACAAATGAAGAAAGTACCCATTGAATGAATAAAGGGCAGAATGTATGTAGAAGCAGGGCAGCATGAAGATGGTGACAGGATGGTCAATGCAAGTAAATTCCATTTGCTTTGAAAATTGAGATTCTCCTGGTCATTATTGTATTAGCCGATTGTGAACTCTCTTTCAGGGGGACACGTAATGACATAATATGCAAATCTAAGACATGGATCTGCCAAGTTAAAGAGTCATCCTTTTAAGAATTTTAGAACCGGATTTATTGTCCAGTGGTAATGGACTCTAATTTCAGGAGTGAATGTGAAATCTGGAGAAAAATCTATTGGTTGAAATCTCTCAGTGATACCAACACTACTGTCAAGAAGTTCATAAGACATTGAAAGATTTCCAATTGCCATTAAACTTAAAATCGCAAGCTCACTCCAAAGGCATACTGAGGAGTCAATTGTAAGGGTTGCCGTATTTAGGTTCTACAGCTGCCCAGGCATTAATTATAGCTCAGTTTTATAAAATTGTCAGACATAGTTAGAAACTTGTATGTGCAGCTTCTGCTCCTTGGTCTCTGGCTCGAACTGTCAAAATGTTGAGAATGTCAAGGAACCTACTAAGCGTATACGCAAATCTGTTTAGTGTCCTGGCTGGGTGCAATGTCCGTTAACTACTCCGGAGAGAACCTATATTGGGAGTATCTCCACATGTGTGCCGGAGTGGTAATGTATAGTTTCTTACCTGTCAGTGTAGTTTTTCAGCTGGAAGAATTTTCTGAATTCACATACTGTGCATTATTCCGCCATCTAGTGGATGGGTCCTAAATTCTCCATAAAATCTTTTGTCCTCTTTTTGGCTTTTGCTGTTGGTGGGCATCAACGCACCTCCATTTGGTGTCCCCATTTGACATTGTTGTGCCTCCTCTGGAAGGTCCCACCTTTGGTCTCCATCTTCAGATTCTTTTTTTTTTTTTTTTTTAATGTTGTTCCCTCCTCTCATCTTCTTGGTGGAGGCAGGTGGCTTAGATTGTGAATCCGAAAAACTAAGGTGCACAACTGCACTGACAAGTGAGAAACTAAGTTTTGCAGCGTGAATCTTTTCTGGATTATTTTTGGAATGAACTGTGATTCGGTTCTCCAGACAATTCTGTTCTTGTGTATCTGATAATATTGTTCTTGTAATGAAAGTGCCTGTAACTCACTCACCCTGTGTAGTGAAGTTATGACAAATAAAAAAAGCAGTCTTTAGAGTGAGCATTTGCAATGTAGCCTTGTGTAAAGGTTTGAATGGTGCCCTCATCAGTTGTGTGATAACTACATTCAAATTCCATGTGCGTGCAGGTACCTTTTTTGGTGGTCCAATTCTCTTTGCTCCTTCAAGGAACCTCTTTACCAAGGGGCTGTGAAAAAACTTCTCCCAATGTGGCCTCTTGTGTATGCTACTATTGCTGCTAAATGAACATTTAAAGATGCATATGTTAGTTTGCAGTCTAGGCGATGTGTTAAGTATTTTAGCACCATTTTATCTCTTATGTTTTTCCTTAATAATCTCTCTTCAAGACACCAGAGTGAAGGTCTTTTCCATTTAGCCATATAACACCTTCTTGTTGTTGACTTCCTTGCCTCTATTAGGACAGCCATCATAGTCTCTGGTGCATTAGGTATCCACATTTTAAGTCTTCAGGAGCTATGCTGCTAGGCCTAAAGACTCTTGACTCTGGTTCTGGATGTAGCACCCTTCCTTCTTCCACTGACAGCAGATCTTGTCGGTTTGGTAATCGAAATGGTTACTTACCAGTAGGAGTAGTTTTGCAGCTTGAAGAATTTTCTGGATTCACATGCTGTACATTATTCCACCATCTGTGGCTGGGTCCGGAATTGTCGTTTTTTTATTTTTTTCTTGTATTGGTCGCTGTCTACCAACATTTGGTGCCAGGTATGTCCCCTGTGTAACATCAGACGGTATCCTAGAGGTCCACGTGCGTGGTGGCCATCTTCGGATTCTTTTTACTGTTTTCCTTATGTTTTTTAATCTTTGAAATGGTTTTGAAAATACTGATGTAGTCCTTTGCTTACCCACCTGTTTGTTTTCCTTATAGGGGAGGCCAGGTGGGTTGCATGTGAATCCAGACAATTCTTCAAGCTGCAAAACTACTCCTACTGGTAAGTAACCATTTAGTTTTGCAGCATGAATCCTTTTCTGGATTCACATGCTGTGCATCAGATTGTGTAGCGGTTTCTCCGTGCCTGGGAGGCTGTGGTGAAAGGAAGACTTTGCAAACAGGTGTTGAAGCACCCTTTGTCCAATTTGAGCTTCCTTATTCAGTTGTATGTCCACACAATATTGCTTCGTAAAAGTGTGTGGTGATGCCCATGTTGCTGCTGCACAAATGGAATCAATGGGTAAATTTGCCATAAATGCCAGAGTTGCTCCTTTCTTTCTAGTGGAGTGAGCTGTTGGTTGCATTGTTAGTTCCTTTTAGGCATTGGCATAACATAACTGGATAGCCTGTACTATCCATCTTGCAATAGTTGCTTTTGTGACAGCTGATCCTGTGTTGGTATGTGCGTAAGCAACAAACAATTGCTTCGTTTTCCTGATTTGCTCTGTCTTCTGCAAATATACTAATGCTCTCCTTACATCCAGGGTATGGAGGCTTCTCTCTGCTTTCGTTTTTGGGTTCTGGAAGAAATCTGGCAGGAGAATGTTTCGATTTAAGGGATACTTGCATACTACATTTGGCAAAAACTGTGGGTTCGTTTTTAGGATTACTTTGTCCTTGTGGAAACGGTTCCTGTATCGTTAAAGCTTGCAGTTCACTTACTCTTCGTAGTGATGTTATCACAATGAGAAAGGCTGCCTTTAGATTAATATGTTTGAGGTCCGCTGTATGCATGGGTTTAAAGGGCTTTGTTATCAGTTGAGAAAGGAGTGTATTTAAGCTCCATGTTGCGACAGGAGCAACTCTTGGTGGAGCTATTCTTTTGGCTCCTTCTAAGAAATTTTGAAAGAAAGGGTCTCTGTATATACTGTTCCCAAATAGGTACAGTGTGCACAGAGTCCACAGTCCCCAGAGGTTTGGCAGAGGCTAAAGTTAGATATAACCTTGCTCTCTAAAGTGGTAGCTTGGTCGAGCAGTAAGGCAGTATCAGAGGACAGTGTAAAGCATTTGTTGCACACACTCAGTCAGCAAATGGTCTCACACACTCAATAACTGAACTCTAGGCCAATGGTTTATCTACAAAAAATATATGCTTGTTTTATTTTAGAACCAACAATAGGTATTAAAATATACTTTCTCAGAATGAGATGCTTTATATAAATACTTTTGCAATATGCAATTGACTTTTGTAGAAAGTTACAAGTGGTTGCAATAGGCAACACAATTTCAAACACAATTATACATTGAGCTCAATGGGAATTTCTAGTTAAATGCAATTGATTACTTTTTGGATTACTTTTCTTACCACAGGGCTGGATCCTAGATTCAGTCCCGGGACATCTCCTGTAAACAGTTGAGTAAAAACGTTTTTGTTATACAGGCGATTTTAGATGAATATTTTAAAGTTTCAAAACGCGACACTTAGAAGAATTTCCAAGGGAAACCAGTCAATGTTACCCTATGGAAGAAAAGTGAGTTATCGGGTTTTGGGGAAGTACTCGACTGGCAGAGTTAAGGCTCTGGACAGACTCAGGGGTCCCCCAGGGTCAGGTAGGTACAGTTGTTACACCCTCAGCGGCAAAGGGGCAGCCGGGTGCAGAGGGAGTTAGGCCCAATATTATCCTATGGGAGGCAGGGGGCCTTTGGTTGGTGGCTGCTGGCTAGCAGGCCACGCGGCTGTGGGAGCTGGGCTCCTGGTCACAAACTCAGGGCAAGTAGAATAGAGGTTGCACTCCGAGGGGCACTCGGGCGGCTGGGAGCAGGGTGCTTTTGAGGCGTCGGGCGCTTAATGGATTTCAATGGAGAAGCTCAAGGACGAACAAAGGCTGCAAGCTCGGGGACGAAGATTCTTCAGGTGCGACCACCACTTCAAGAGGTAAGTTGGGAAGTTGGAGGATAGGTAGGCACCCAGGAGTTGGGCACGGGGGGCCGCAGGGTGCCGGGGTGCCTTTTGATGTTGGGAAATCTTACCCTCTGCTGGTCACGGTTGGAGGGGTCCCCGGTTCTGAGGCTGCAGGCGTCGTCCGGAGCGTCGAGGTGGGTCCTTGGGTGCTGGATTCGGGCTCGCAGTCGCTGGCGAGACGTCCTCGTGGTCTTTGTCCACTCCGGCACAGGCCAGGCTTGGCGGGTGCAGAGTGTGCAGGAGTCGCGGTTCCTGGCTGATGCCAGGGGCTTGCTACTTGCTTTGAGCAGTACCACTGCTCGTGGGCGTCCCAGTTAGTTAGAGTCATAAGGCAGTCAGGTCCACTGGAGACGCCGGGGTTTAGCAGGAGCAGGTTCGAGTGTCGACAGGCCAGTAGGGCTGGGGCCAAATCAGTTGAGGTCTTCCTCTTGTTAGCAGCTGCACGGCAGGTCTTCTTGTTTCTTGATCTTCTTGCTTGTTTCGGAATCTGGATCTGAGGAAGGAAGGTTCAGGGTGCCCCTAAATACTAAATTTAGGGGTGTTAAAGGTAGGTAAAGGGCAGGGACCAATGGGTCCCTTCCCTGGGGTGGGTACACCCCCTATCCTGCCACTCACCTGTGGGAGGGGGGCAGTAGCCTAATCCTGATTGGGCAGGGCTCCCCATCTTAAAGATGGCGAGAGCCCGGGTATATTCACCTGGCCTCTCCCACCTGAGGGGTGGGGTTGGCAGAGGCTGGCACACCCCCTTTCCTCCCTTGGGGTTTCCCGCCAGTCTTCCCACCAGAGTGGGGGTCAGAACCGGTGGGGGGCAGTTGCTGAGTACAGCAAGTAGCCTGGAGAAGCTCACAAAGGCGGCATGCCTTTGAAGTTTCCCCTGCCCATCCTGGGGGAGGAGACCTAGCACCTCGCCCAGGATGTGCATTGTTGCAGGCCCAGGAGTGCGGATGGCTCTCTACCCAGGGGCCCAAAAACATGTCTGCTGTGTGGCAGCCTAGGCAGCCCCTCAGACAAGATGTGGATTGTAGGTTAGGTTCAGGGGTAAACTCTAAGTTGCCCTCTGTTGTGCATTGTACATTAAATCCCACACTGGCATCCGTGTGGGTTTAATGTGCTGAGAAGTTTGATACCAAACTTCTCAGTCTTCAGTGTTGCCATCATGAAGCTGTGGAGTTTGTGTTGACGACCTCCCAGCACCATATACTCTTAATGGCAGCACTGCACTTACAGTGCTCAGGAATGGCACCTGTGCCCACACCACTGGCATAGGGCACCCAGCTAGAGGTGTGACTGAGGTATGCCAGGGCAGTGTGTGTTGTGGGCATGGCACACAGGGATGTGTGCCATGTCGACTCTGTTTTGTTCTGCACCAAGACACTCAGCCTGCAAAGGCAGTGTGTGTGTCAGGGTACAGGGCCTCTAAGGGTGGCACAATAAGTGCTGCTGCCCGTAGGGGCCTTCTCTGGTCACAAGGCCCTGGGTACCTAGGGTTTACTTTACCAGGGGCTGACATGTGGCCAGAGATGCCAATTGGGTTTAGGCTGTTAGGCAGTTTTTAGGGAAGGAACACAGGCCCTGGGCACCTGATTGGCAGGAGCCCAGGGCACACCACTGAAAAGTGCATCAGTTATCAGGCAAAAAGTAGGAGGGTTACTGCAACAGAAATCCACTTCCTTACAACCTTTTAATGACTGGTCTTGTAAAAAACGATTTTGCATGATTTACCTCGTGTGTATGCCACTATGGCAGCAAGGTGCACTTTAAGGCTCGAAAAATTGATGTTGTTATCCAATAGGTAAGTAAGCTATGTAATAACTTTTTATGTATTGATTGAATTAGTGTTGTTGTTGGTGGTGCACCATGTGGTATATCACTTCCATTTTGCTGTATAGCATTTTCTTGTTGACTGCCTTCTTGCTTCTTTTAGAATTTCCATTGTTCTTAGGGGTAGATTGAGATGCCCAAATTCTATGTATTTAGGCGCCAGGCTGCTAGTTGTAACATTGCTGGCTCCGGGTGAAAAATTTGTCCCTGTTGCATTGTCAACAGGTCTTTTTCTGCTTTGATCCTGACCATTTCTCCATTGGATAGTTCTAGGAGAGTTGAGTACCAGGTTTGTCTTGTCCAATGAGGAGCAATGATAATCAGGTTTGTTCCAGGTACCTTTGCTTTTTGAAGCACTTTTTGCATCAAGGTTATTGGTGGAAACACGTAAACAAATGTCTGAGAGCAATTGAGAGAAAGCGCATTTCCCTTTGACAGGTGGTGTGGAAATCGAGGCAAAGTATTGGCATTTCTTGTTCTGCATTGTTGCAAACAGGTCCAACACTGGCGTTCCCCAGATGTTGAATAGAAACTGTACCGTTGTGTGTTTCAACTCCCATTTGTGGGAGCAGTTGTTTTGTCTGCTCAGTTGGTGCGCTGTGATGTTGTTTACCCCTGGTAGATGTACTGTCTGTAAATTGATTTGTTTGGTTATTGCCCAATGCCAGATTTCCTGTGCAAGTTTGCTTAGGGGAAAGGACTTTGTTCCACCCCGTTTGTTCAGGTAGAACATTGTAGTTGTATTGTCTGTTTGTATTAAGATGGTTTTCTGCTGAATAGGTTTTTGGAATGCCTTGAGTGCCAGAAAAACTGTTTATTTCCAAAACATTGATGTGCTTCGTGGAGTCCTGTTCGTTCTATTGACCAACAACTTTCAGCTGGTTGAGATGTGCCCCCCAACCATTGAGGGATGCATCCTTGGTGACTCAGATTGAGTTGGGTCCCTGATAGGTCTCCCCTGTGCTATGTTGTTGGATGCCCACCACTGAATCTCTGCTTGCAACCTTTGTGTAACAACCACTAGATCCTCCCAACTTCCTGTGGCTTGCGCCCAGCTGTAGGTGAGCCATTCTTGGAATGGGCGCATGTATAGGCGAGCGTGAGGGATGAGTAGGATACAAGATGCCATCGTGCCCATTAGTTTAATTACTTTCCTCACTGTCAGAGACTGTCCCCTCTGGCAGAAGGCGGTTTCGTGATGGATAGCTTGTATCCTGGCCTGTGTGGGATAAGCCTTGGCGTTTGCCGTGTTCAGTCTTGCTCCCAGGAAGGTTTTTTTCTCTTTCTGGTGAAGTAGGCGATTTTTTGCGGTTTATTGAGAAACCCAGGCCTTGCAGCGTTTGAATTGTTTTTTAACATGATTCTGGCATGTTTGTTTTGTGCGTCTCCTTATTAGCCAAACGTCTAGGAAGAGCAGATGTGGATTTTCTCTCTTCTCAGGTGGGCCGCCACAGCGGCTAAACACTTCTGAATGACAAACAGACAAAAATAGAAAAAAAGACAACTTCTCAACCCCTCCCCCCGGTTCCTCACCCCCCCTCCCATTTCTTGACATTCGAAAAATAGAAAGAGAAGCAGTCTCAGCCCTCCATAGCGTCTGGGACATTGTCTAAGTGGTGTTTTGACCCAAGTCGGGAAGGCGAAGTAGCCGCAAGTATCTGGGGCAGGAGAGCTCGCGGAATTCGGTGCACAGCAGGGAAACGAAAGGGCGCCACACATCGAAAGAGGCCCCTTCACCCTGCAGCGAAAAGGTGATGCGCTCCATGCCCAGTACATACAACAGGCGCTGGAGCCAATCCTGTATGTTTGGAGTAGTGTCTGTGCCCCAGTGCGATAGGATATTTTGTAGAGCTATGCCTATTTGTTTGCCTTCATGGGATTTGAGGGGGTAAGCAAGTCTGTCCGAGACCCCTAGGATTATGTGTACAGGAAATCGGAGTGTAGTGTCAAAATGGTGGTCTATCTCGTCCAGCACCTGCGACCAGTACATAGTAAGCGCAGGGCATTCCCAAGGCGGGTGTAAAAGTGTGCCGTCAGCATCACCCTCTCCTGCAAGATGGGGGAGCAGTCAGGATAGCTCATATGGAGTCGGGAGGGTGTGAGGTACCAATAACCCCAGTGGCCATCTCAATGCTGTTGATATTACAAACGGAGTGTCTAGCACAGTAGTAAATGTCCGACCATTCTCTGAGAGTCAGCTCCCTACACAGTTCAGTCTCCCAACGTCTTTGGCCGGCTGACTTGACCGGCTGTTCCGGGGGCCGTAGGAAGTGGTAGAGTTCTGTGATGAGTCGCTTGGGGGAATTTTTGGAGAGCAGCCATCCCTCATACCTGGCGAGGAACCTCCCCACACCCGGGTGGACCAGGGGCTGTGCAACTTAATGTCGTATTTGCAGGCAGTGGTAGCGCTCTTTTTCAGGTACTTCCGTAGAGCTGATTTTATGCTGAACAGGAGTACCTTGAATTGGTAGTGTGTTCCGTTGTGTAGGAATCTTAGGTACTTTCTGTGTCTTTTGTTGATTGGTATATGTAGGTAGGCCTCTTTGAGATCTATTGTTGCTAGATAATCCCCCTTTTGAATCTGTGGGATTATTTCTTGAAGGGTACACATCTTTAAGTGTTGTGTGAGTATAAACTGGTTTATGAATCTTAAGTCCACGATTGGCCTTAGGGTGTGGTCCTGTTTGGGTACGAGGCAGTATGGTGAATAGTTTCCTTTGTGCCAATCTTGTTTTGGTACCTTTTCTATTGCCTGTTTTTGGTATAGTTCTTGGATTTCTGTATTTAGCAGTGTTTGTTCTGCTTTGGTTAAGCATTTTGTTTTGGGTGGATTTTCAGGTGGTGTCTTTGTTAGCTCTATGCAATATCCGTGTTGTACCACATTTAATATCCAATTGTCGGTTGTGATCCTTTCCAAATGTTTGTGGGAAAAGGATATTCTTCCCCCCACTGGTGTTGTGTGGGTCCTTTTCTGTGAGTGAGTCAGTTAGAGCCATTTCCTCTTCCTCTAGAGGATTGGCCTCTTCCTCTGTCATTCCCGCTTCCTCAAAAGGGCTGCTGTTGTTGCCAGCCTTGGTAGCTAGACTGTTGACCCATCTCTTGGTTTGGGTTCTGACCCCGAGCCTGTTGTGGCATCTGCTGTCCTTGGCCAAAGCGGCCTCTACCTGTGGCTTTTCTGTTAGAAAAGCCTCCTCTTTTAAAAGTAGCTCTTTGCTGTAAGGCCCCCATTGCCCTTGCTGTTTCAATCTCATTTTTTATTTGCTGAAGGGACTCATCCACTTCCTTGCCAAACAGAGCTTCCCCATTGAATGGTGTGTTGATGACTGATGTCTGAACTTCTTGTTTAAATCTAGAAATTCTGAGCCAGGTATGCCTTCTGAGGATGGTTCCTGTGCACACTTGTCTGTTTGCAGTATCTGCTGCATCTAGGGCTGACGTTAGGCAGGTGTTACCCACATTTTTCCCTTCTTGAACAATAGAGGTTTACCTTTTCTTGTCCTCCTCGGGGAGTTTGTTCAGCCCCTCTTCTATTTCATCCCACTGTTGGTGGTCATATCTATTTAACAGGGCATTTGAGTTGACCATCCACCACTGTGTTGCAGCTTTTTTCCATCCTTCTCCCCACCATATTCATCCTCTTACTTTCTTTCTCTGGTGGAGGGCCTGTGTTGGAGATTGCATTTGCATTCCTCCTGGCTGTTGTTACAATGATTGAGTCAGGTATAGTACTTCCCTGTATGTATTTTGGGTCTTTTGACAAGGGTTTATATTTTTTCTCCACTCTGGGAGTTACCCCTTTGTTTGAAGCTGGTTCTTTAAGGGCTTCTTTGCCTTGATTCAGAATACTTGGTAACATGGGTAGATATTGTGTCCCCTTTATTACAGGTGCCAGGGTTTCCAGTAGGAAACATGTGTCCCCCTTTTCTTCCTGTAAGGGAACACCAAACTGATTTTCTGCCCTCTTTACCATGTCATTATAAAAAGCAATGTCATCTGGGGGTGATGATTTCGAAGGGTAGCTACAGATCTCTTCCTCTGGACTCTCGGTGTTGAGATCGTTCCAAGTATCCTCAAAGGTTTCTGAGTTTTCCTCTTCCTCTGATATGTCTCCATCTTCCTCGGGCTCTTCGCCTCGAGGTTCTGGTGTTGGTGGGGACTCGAAGATACTTCTTCCTCCCCCTTGGCGTCAAAGTTTTCCGGTTCGGCAGCCGGTGTCTTAGGGAGTCGAAAATTCTTTGAGGCGTCGAATTCCTTTTTCTTTTGTAAGAGCATAGCCATTTCCTCCTTAAGTCTTCTCCTTTTGACCTTGAGTGCCCTCTTGGCGTCAGAGGCCGGGGACTTTCTTTTTTTTCTTCTCGGTGCCGACGTTAGTCTTCGGCGATGTTGTGCCCTTTTTTGCGGGTTTGATGTCGAACCTTGGCTTCGGTGCCTTCTGCGATTTTCGCTGTTCGGTAACCTTTGGATGGGTTCTGTGGGGTTCTTTAAATCGTGGCTGACCCTCGATCAGCTTCTTGCTCGGTGTCGGTGCTGCTTTGGGGGGTCTTATGTTCGTGGCCCTTCGGTATCAACGGATCTTTATGTCTTACCTTCTCAGTCTTCTTTTTCAACTCCCTCGCCTTCTTTTCAGCATGAATCTTTTCGGAGTCCTTTTCTAGTATTTCGACGTCCAAGCCTTCATGTGTGAACTCAGCTGGAGCTCACTGCTCTTCGTCACTAGAGAAACCCATGTCCCTCATGGAAGGTTTCTTCGTCGACTGCGACATTGTGGTGTAGTGGGCCTGTCTTTGGTTTAGGCATGTCCTGAGCATCTTCGGCAGGAACGCTGCACAGGCCTCACAGTCCTTGTCCTGATGATCTTCGGGCAGGCAAAGGTTGCACATGTCACGTGGGTCACGTTGTGCCTATTTGCGGTGGCACTTGGGGCAGAATTTGAAAGGGGTATTCTCCATGACCCCTACCTCGCCATTTATGGACTGGAGTGGTCCTCAGGTGTTCCAACTGACACTCTGCTCCTGCCTCCAGCTACGGCGTCTGTTAGTTTTTTCTTTGATGATCTTTCGATGATAATCTTATTTTGAAGATTTTTCGGGAAAAACAAAAACTTTCTTTGGAGCTTCCCTTCTTGCTTCCAGACCCAACGGCGGAAAAAAGAATCTGAAGATGAACACCACTCACGTCGACCTCCAGGATACCGTCTGGCGTCACACAGGGGACGTACCTGGCACCAAATGGTGGTCGACGGCGACCAAAACAAGGAAAAAAAATCAAATTCCGGAACCAACCACTAGATGGCGGAATAATGCACAGCATGTGAATCCAGAAAAGGATTCACGCTGCAGAACTGTTAATTTTTCCCTGAGATAGATCTATCAGCTTTGAGAACCATGACTGTCTCGTCCATTGTGGAGCAATTAGTATCAGGGTCATCCTGCTGTTCTAGCATTTGCTGATCACCCTGTGCAATAGTGGTATCGGGGGGAGAAATGTGTATGCAAATCTCCTTAACCAGTTTATCGACCGTGCATTCCCCATTGATTTGTGGTAACATTGTCTGGAGGCAAAGTTTTGGCATTTTGCATTCAGGGGAGTTGCAAACAGATCTATTTCTGGAGTTCCCCATTTCTAAAAAATCATGTTGAGCACTGTTTGGTTTAGTTCCCATTCATGAGGACATGAAGCTTGTCAGCTCGGTCTGTCCACCTTGTCAGTGTCTTTTCCTGGTAGATGGACTGCGATAATTTCCATCTTCATTTGAATCATCTATTTTCACAACTCTTCTGCTAATTTTGACAGTGGTAGGGATTCCGCCCTCCAACGTCCCCCCCAACCCCCATTTGTTGATGTAGAACATAGTGGTTGTATTGTCTGTTTGGATCAATGTTGTATTCCCCCATAACTCTTTCTGAAAGGCTTTTAAGGCTAGGAATACGGTTTTTAGTTCTACGATTTTTATATGCTGAACAGCATCTTGTTCCTTTCAGACGACCCACACCTTAAGATTGTTCATGTGAGCTCCCCATGCCATACGAGAGGAGATTTTTGCAATGGTCACTGTAGGAGTTAGTGGAGCAAATGTTCTCCCTTGTGTTATATGTGATCTGCTCCACCACGCCATCTCCTCCCCTATCTTTTATGCAACAACCACTAGATCGTCCCAACTCCTAACTCCCTGTTACCGGTGACCATTGTCTCGCAACCATTCCTGATTTGGTCTCATGTTGAGTCCCGCATTTTGAATCAAAGGACTTCCTAGTAACATCCCCACTGTCCTCACTGTCAGAGCTTGCCCCTTCGGTTCAGCTGGGTTTCCTTCCACAGTGATTCTGTTCTCTTCTCACAGGGACACAATATTCCCTTGGTCAGAATTAAACCTTGTCCACAGAAACATTTTCACTTGTTTGGGTTGTGGAAAATACTTCTCTATGTTTAGCAAGAATCCCAGCCTGTATAGAGTTCTCATTACTTGCCGTATGTGCTCTTCGCCGTTTTTGCGAGAATTTGCCTTACCAGCCAGTCATCTAGGTAGGGATAAACATTAATGGCTTGTCTCCGTAGGTGTGCTGCAACTCCTGCTAGACACTTTGAATACTAATGGTGCGGATTTGGTTCCGAAGGCTAGTAACTTGAACTGGTAGTGTTTTTTGTTTACCACAACTCTGAGGTGGTAGTTTTTCTAAGGTGTTTTCTCCATTACTCCGTAGAGGGAGACGCCCGCACGTGCATTCTCCAACACCGTTGAGGAAATTATTCACCTCCTCTCAAACTCTCCCCCTTCTTAAGATGATTTCCTTAACTTCAGTTGCCTTTCAGTGAACTTCTCACGATCTCCAGTTGTTAACTTCTACTAAGTGTTGGACTCTTCAGCATGCATCCAGACCCAACGGCAGAAAAAAAGAATCGAAGATAGCGACCAGAGATGTGAGCTTCCGGAAGAAGCACAACAACTTCACAAGGGGACACCAAATAGACGTGCGTCAATGTCAACAAACAGCAAAAAAGATTTTATGGGAAATTTCAGACCCAACCACGAGATGGCAGAATAATGTACAGCATGTGTATCCAGAAAAAGATTATCTCTGTAAAATACTTTTTTTTTTCATAAGCAGCAACAAAACAAGTCCAGCACACTCCTACCCATTAAATTGTACTCTGTTACCATATGACATAAATTAGGTGAGCTGGACCATCACGCTGACAAGTACTGTATATGATACATATGAATGGAACTAGACATGACCTACCATTTGTCCTGGTTGCAGTGCTTGGTTGGGCATCCCTCCATAAAATGGGGGATGAGTAAACCGCTGTTCATTTGAATGTTCCTTTATCTGCGGGCGAGTCATGTTGCTGCTTGGAGAACCTGTGGGTGGACTTCGCTGGGGCTTTCCAATCTCAGAGGGGTGTTTCCAACGTCCATCTTCCTTGGATTTGCTCCAGCTTCCAGAGCTACCACGTGTAGAACGGCTTCTTCTCTTCTCGCGTTTCTCCTTTACATCCTCTCTGATCCAGAATTCATCATCTGTGTCACCATCATCCCCCGGGAAGTGCTTCTGCATGGCCTTTTGAAAAACTCTCTCCAAATTGTCAGCCATCATTGTGTACTCTAGAGTGAACAATTAAAAAAAAATAAACTCTTAAAAGTAAAGTACCTTCCAAGCGTAGTAAAAAAAATAAAAACAATTCTAAACTATTTTACAAACCTTGTCCAAATCAATATTCTAACGTTACTATATCTTGCAGGAGAATAATTAAGTGACACATACAATTCTAGATTTGTTGGAACCTCTTGGTGTACACTTTATGTCCCACATGCCCTTATTAATTCATTTCAGATTTAAATACAACAGGACTGGGTTTAAGTTGTTTTTGACTTCTTGTCTCATCACAATTAGGCACTTTAATGCAATTGTTATGTTTGGCAAAGACATGTTTCTTCTTCTTGAGTGTTGCTTGGCTAACATATTGGACCAAATGGTTGTGCATTTACTTTCTGTGTTGCTAGTGAGGAGTAAGGGTTATTTTTCACTTTACAATTGAACTGATTTTGTGGGAACAGTGGTGTAGTGGGGAGTTTGTGTTAAAAAGAGAATAATCTTTTATTCGTTTCATACCAGTTTGTGGTTATCCCTTCTGCCTCTAGGGTGAACTAAGGTACAAAAGAAAGCTATGACATTCACCTGTGATTCTTGGACAGCTTTTGAGTCCTGCACATTGTGGGGAAAGTTTGTTTTGCGGGTCATACAAAAAGGTTACACTGACACCCGTCATAGAGAATGTGAAAACATAGCACAACAGCAGACAGAGTTACACAGCTATACGTGGTAAGAGGATAGTGCAAGCCACAAACTCATGCTGATGGAAAAGAGATGAAGAGTTTACTTGAGAACAGAGTTAAAGGAAAACTCATGTTTAGCAAGCTCAAAGGAACTTATGGCCTTAGCACACTGTCACATATTATGTGCTTTCAATAGATTGGGAAGACGATTTGACATTAGGAGCAGGAGATCAAATTAGCCAAGAACACAGACAATCTGATAAGATGTCTTAGGTGCACAATTAAAGCACACAAATTAATTAGTATGAATTTAACCCAAATACACATGCATTCAAATGTAGAAGAATACTTTAAGCATTGTTAGAAAGTGCAATAAAGGGTGTATAGTAAAGTAGGTTAAAGTCAAGGGTCACAGGTGGCAACAAGTCTTTTTGTAATTTAAGTGTACCAATGTATAATAGTCTAGTACCATCTTTAAAGAAAAATACTTTTGTAACCCCCCCCCCCTGTTCAACTCTGTATAAAAATAGATGTCTGCAAATTGTGACCGGCTGCTCGCTTGTGTGAGGAATGTCGTTCTGTCGCAATTGTAAAGAGCTGTTATAAACATTGCCAAAGATTAGTCTGTCTTTTCTTCATTTTCTACATTTTTAAGTTACCCTGCAATAGACCACACTTTAAAGTGGACTACGTGGCTGTGTGTACAGTAGGGGGCTGCATCTCCTGGGTGCACAGCATCTCCAAAGGAGAACCCAGCTTGGTACCCCCTGTATCAAGTGATCACGGAGAAAGCTACAGAAAGGAAGTGGAGACACCTGGCCATCAGCAGGTACCAGGTAATAGACACATGGTTAGGTAAGTTTCAAGAATTGAGATTCACTGTAATTGAACAAACTGGAAGGGAAGTCCCGAATACAATCAGGACTAAACAGTGTAGGAACAGGGGCAGAGCCAGAAAGAGGTAGGGATATAAATGGGAAAGGCTGCAGAAACAGTATGGGTGTGTGGTCAAATCGGCATAAGCTATTTGGAGGTGAAGGATCGCGGAGGAGGGGGGTGGGGGGTGTCTGTGTTGGATACATGGACATAGGCAGACGTTATCTCTAATATTCCGTGTCCATCCTACAGGCAGAAGAGGCTTATCCTTTAAGCCCCCTTGAAGCAAAACATAAGCCCTAAAGACAATATAGCCCCAGGACGAGGATTCAGGGAAGGAATAAAGATATTCTATAGAGGGCTGACATTAGAAAGTGAACTCTACTCAAGGGCCAGTCACTGAATATTTGTCGCTTAAAGAGTTCTCATACATCACCTTACGCCAAGGTAAAGAACACAAACCACAATGTAGTTAATGTGGTGTGGTTGAAGTCCATCACTGTGAAATAGCAATACAGCTATATGTTCAATACTATTAAATATATTGTTAGTGAATATCTAAGTAAATATTGGGGATTGTACAACTAACCATTCCTTGTTGCCAAAATTGTTGTAATTAAAGATGTGAATCTCTAGAACATGAAACAATGAAGTAGTTTCTTTCTTCAGAGACATAACCCCATACGCAGTTAGGTCAGGTACAACCAACAGCTCGACTGACATTCAAATGCAGAATACATTGATTTCATCACAGACTGTTGCTGTGTAACAAGAACATTCACAGCCTTGGCATAACGGACCCTGCCCATGAAGAACATAACAAAATTCTCGATGGAGAAACCAAAATGTAATTAATTTAAGATGGGCACTTTCTGATAATGACAATGCTTTTTCACCCTGATTCGCTAAAAGTGATCCCCAGTTTACCCTTCACTTGACACTTGTGTGCAAGGATGGATAAGTTACTTACCTGTAATCCTAGTTCTCTTCCAGGGGTATCCTCATCAATAGTCATAAGCATATGAATATTCCCGCCCATGTGCGGGGACCGCATAAAACACTCATTGTGAAAAGCTGAAAAGCTAACCTCATAGAAACACATAGGAATAAAACTGGCACCGTGCCTTTAAGGGAGCCATGACCCCTAGCTTCCCATCATACCTCAGGGGTGACAGGTCAGTTGTTCTTAGCGGAGACCCGTAGGCACGGGCACAAAGAAATGACATTTATTGTTATTATTTGCCCGGGGAGGCAGGTGGGTTGCTTATGACTATTGATGAGGATACCCCTGGAAGAGAACAAGGATTACAGGTAACGTATCCTTCTCTTCCAGGGGATCCTCAACAATAGTCATAAGCACATGAATAGAATAGCAAGCCCATCCCCATAACCTGCGGGCAAATGTCAAGCATAAACTCAACAGGATTAAGACATATCATGACTCCAATGAAATTAGCATTGGAACAAATTCCTCAAGGAGGCTTGGCCCACTTGGGTATCTGCTCAGAATCAAGGCAGTAGTGCCTAGTAAACGTGTGTACCGATTTCCAAGTTGACGCCTTGCAAATCTCAGCCATTGGTACATTATGCAAGGAAGCTACTGTTGCTACTTTTCCCCTAGTAGAGTGAGCTCTAGGGGAAACCAACAAAGGCTTGTTCGGTAACTGATAAGCCAGCTTAATGCAAGACACTATCCACCTCGAGATAGATCGTTTTCGAAGCTGGAAAACCTGTCCTGATGACACCATAGTTTAAGAATAATTGGTCAGACTTCCTAATGGATTTCGTTCCCTCCAAATAGAATTTTAGAACCCTCTTGAGGTCAAGTGAATGAAGAGACCTTTCTGCTGGAGTAGCAGGATTGGGAAAAAAAAGAGGGAAGGGAAATTGTCTGGTCAACATGGAAGTCAGACACCACTTTTGGTAAGAAAGACGGGTGAGTCCTGAGAACTACCCGATTGTGATGGAAAACAGAGTATGGTTCCTTTGCGCAGAGTGCTTGGATTTCGCTGACTCTGCGTGCTGACGTGATAGCTACTAAAAAGGCAACGTTCCACGTTAGGTGCTGTAAAGTGGCCTTTTGAATGGGCTCAGAAGGAGGGCCCATGAGTTTGAACAGGACAATATTCAACTCTCAAGGAGGAGAAGGATGTCGGACAGGAGGAAAAACTTTCTTCAACCCCTGAAGGAAATCCTTGACCACCTGGAGCTGAAAAAAGGAAGGCTGGTTAGGTGATATTCTGTAGGCCGTAATGGCCGCCAAGTGAACTTATATAGTAGAGTACTTCAAACCAGACTTAGCTAAATACAGAAGATAAGGCAAGGTTACCTCCTCCTGCCCACTTGTTGGACTAAAACCATTACGCATAAACCACAAGAAAAACCTCTTCCATTTAAAAGAATAAGAACTTCTGTGGATGGTCTCCTCGACTCCCTTAAAATGTTCATGCAGACCTGAGGGAGATTCAAGTGTCCATATTGCAGGACTTCAGGAGCCAGGCTGCCAAGCTCAGCGACGGAAGGCTGGTGTGCAGAATCTTCCCTCCCATTTTGGTCAGTTGGTCCGGTCTGCACTGCAGCCTCCTGTGTGGACATATTGAGAGTTGCAATAGGTCTGAATACCACCATTGGCGAGGCCAGTACGGTGGTATCAGGATTATCTTCATCCTGGACCTGATGAGCTTGGTCACCACCTTCGGTATGAGAGGAAGGGGAGAAAAGGCGTATGCAAATGTTCCGGACCAGTCGATCAAAAGAGCATTCCCTCTCGTTCCTGGCCAGTAAAATCTGGACGCGAAAGCGTGGCATTTTTTGTTTAGATCGTCTGCAAATTGGTCGATGTATGGTCGACCCCATTGACGGAAAAGGTCTGCCACTACGTCGTCGTTGAGCACCCAGTCTTTTTGTTCTTCGAAGTGCCGTCTAAGAGCATCTGCCCGCACGTTTTGTTCTCCTGGCAGGTGTACCGCTGTGATCGAGAGATTCCTTGCCAGAAGCCAGTGCCAGATCGCTTGGGATTCCAATGACAGCGGGCGAGAGTGTGTTCCACCTTGTTTATTTAAGTAATACATGGTGTTTGTATTGTCCATTTGAATCAGAATCTAGTCTGACTGAATTGATGGAAGGAATGCCTTGAGAGCTAGATGAACTGCCCGCAGCTCTAACTTGTTTATATGGTAGGTCTGCTCCTTGCTCGACCATTTGCCCTGAGTTTGAAGGTAACCCAAGTGCGCCCCCCCATCCCTGGAGAGATGCATCCGTGATCAGGGATTGCTGTGGAAGAGACTGGTGGAAGGGCACTCCCACCAGAAAATGTTTCGGTTAAGTCCACCAAATCAGGAATGACTTCGCCGCTTGGGACATGAGAATCCGATCCTCCCAATGCCCTGAGGATTGGTCCCATTTGTCTTCCAGATCTTGTTGCAGAGGTCTCATTCTCAATCTGGAGATGGGGATGAGAAATATGCAAGAGGCCATCGACCCTAGTAGAGAGGCCACTTGCCTTACTGTTGGTTGGTGTACCTGAAGCAGAGAGTTGTACATCTGTTTCATAGATAACAGTCGTCCCTCCGAAGGAAACACTTTTCCTATACCGGAGTCTATAGTGGCACCCAGATAATGTAGAGTTTGGGTGGGTTGTTTGCCAGATTTGTCCAGGTTCATGAGAAGGCCAAGACGGCGAAGTAGATTTAGGCAAATCCGAAAGTGTTCCGCCACCATCTGTGGAGACGAATCCTTCAACAGCCAATCGTCCAAGTACGGGTACACAAATAGGCCGAACTGTAAGACTCGGAATTGGTAATGTTTGGAACCCACCATGAATCTCAGGAACTTGCGGTGACGTGGAGCAATTGGTATGTGGAAGTACGCATCTTGGAGGTCTATCGAACACATCCAATCCCCCTTTCGTAGGTGCAGATATATTTGATGTAGCGCCAACATGCGAAACTTCTCTCTCCGAATGACCTTGTTCAGAGATCGCAGATCCAGGATAGGTCTGTATTTGTGCGGTGGGTCTTTATTTGGCACCAGAAAGTACCTGGAATAGATTCCTTTTCATCTTTGAGCCGGAGGAACTTCTTCTACGTCCAATTTCTGAAGAAGGCCAGACACCTCCTGACGAAGCAATTTTAGTTGGTGGGGATGAGACTTTAGCGGAGGAATGTTCTTTGGTGGTGCACTGAAACGAAGTGTGTATCCATTGTTCAGTATATTTAGCACCCATTGATCTTTTGTTATTTTGTGCCACTGCCACGTGATTTGAAATACTTCCTCCCACTGAAGTGGGCAACGGCGCTAGAGGAAGCAGAAGATCACTGCTTCCCTGAACTCTTGGCTGTGCCAGAGGATTGTTGATGTGGTCCTCCTCTGCCTCTGGAGCCTCTACGGTTCTGAAACTGAGACCTGGCTGCTGATTCTGCTGCCATTGAGGGATTTGAACCCTCTGTTGGTAGTTTTTGAGATTGTAAGCCCTGTATCTTCGTCTGAATTCTTTTTTCTTTTCTAGGCTTACCGCCTTCAGCGTAGCCAGCTCAGCCTTCATTCTGGCCATCTCTTCATCGCTATGAGAACCAAAAAGAGATGTTCCGGAAAATGGAAGATTTAAAATCCGATGTTGAGACTCCAGCTTTAAAGCCGTTAGTCGCAGCCATGAAGACTTTCGTGCACAAATTTGTGTGCATATGAATGTGCAGCCAGAGAAGCTTCGTCCGCTGCAGTACTAATCACTTGATTAGAAACCAGCGGCCCTTCCTGGAGAATATCCGCAAAATCTTGCCTGTCCTCTTTTGGCAGCTTTTCCTTAAAACGCTCCAAAGAATCCCACAGGGACCTGTCGTAGCGTCGTAACAGGGCAGCAGCGCTTGATACCTTCAAGGAAGATGCTGCGGATCCGCACACCTTTCTCCCCCAAGAGTCCTGGGTCCGACTCTCTTTGTCTGGGAGGGGACAGAGGAGGAAGAGGCGACTGCATGGGTTTTCTTTGCTGCCGCGATGATCACCGAGTCCGGGGGAGGATCTGACTTTAAAAATAAAGGATCCGATGCTGCTGGCTTATATTTTTTCTGAATCCTCGCTGGGGCAGCTTTAATCGAAGATGGGGTGAGAAAAACGTCCATCACTGGCTCGATAAGACCAGGAACCAGTGGGAGCAAAGGAAGGATAGAAGTGGAAGCCTGCGGAGCAGACATATCTATGTTCAGTTTCAGTGCTCCTCTAGTTAGGACATTGTGAAATGTGTTGATGTCATCGATCAGTGACACTCTAGAAGGAGGGCTATCCATAAGGGTAGGTGAATAGTCCCTTTTTGAAGAGCGAGATGAAGAAGAAGACCAAGACGGTGATCTTGCTCTCTTCAGATGAGCATGAGATGGCCTATGCTCCGGAGATTTGTCCTGACAATCCCCGGACCGAGCAATAGGTGATCTGTCCACCTCCTGTACTAATCGTTCCAACGGGGATCTGTGTAGTGGACTGGAATAGTGCAAAGGCCGTCGAGTTTGCCCAGAAGCATCTTTCTGCCAATGGCTGATAGGAAGGAGCCATCTTGGTGACAGATGTCTCGAAGGAGACCTTTGCCTTCTTGGAGACGTTGGTCTTGGTGATTGTAGTGCCTCTGGAGACAGAGAAGAGGAGCTTCTTGTCGAAATTACTTGAGTGCTCGCCGCTTGTTGTATTCCGCTTTAGGTGTCCGTATATAGGTTTTCCTGAAACATGCCCTTATATAGGCATAAGATCCCAGTCTCTTATTTAGGCATTAGCCATGCTATCCAAAATGCAGGCATGGTCACCTACATCCGTCCACCCAGTCACAACGAGTTCTTAGAAACCAGGCCCTTAAGCTCTTGGGAGTTCCCCTAGCACAGGATTATTGATTTCTCCAAGAACTCATTTATTATGCATGAACTGCTATTCTTTAAGGGTTCATTACTGACGTCTTCTTCTGCCCGACTTTACGTCAATGCTAACACTCCAATATACCTTCCCTTGCCCAAGCAAGTAGGAGGAGACCTCTACTTTAGAGGAGCCCATGTCCCGGCCTGACGCACTGCCAGGAGACGCTGTCATCCCTGCTCGCAGAGAATCCAGCTTCCAATGTTCTGACTCCCTTCGCGGGGTGTTAGAGTTCGAGACCCAGAAAGAGATTCCCACCTCTCTCATTCTCAATGTATGGAGCGGACTAGAACCTAGAGGGACTCTTGGCATACCAGACTATAGATAACATCACCTACTTCTTACCTTGTACTACACTTAGGTTGGGTACACTGGGGTAGAACTAGTTAGAGGAGCATCTTATGAGTACTCACATTTTTAGCTTATATTATTTATGTATATGAATACGTGTCATAACTAAAAGATAATGCTAGCACAGTATTATTTCTTTCTACTGGTTACGCTGTACATACTATATCTCGCATGTCTTACGATTGTAACAGCTCATATCTCTTACACGAGAAACAAGACTGTTCAATAAATCCTTTTATTGAAACGCCCGTCTATTTCTGTTTAACTCTGAAGAAACTAAGCATGCACGATTAGCTGAGTGAAACTGTTATCTGTTGTTTCCAAGATTCTGAGAGTGTTCCGATTCTAAAGGGAAACAAAGTTGTCATGTTTATGCGGTTGCCAGAAACTACTCCCTTGTTTACAAGGAGTTTCTAGTGGCCTCTGAGTTAACTGGCACAAAGTAATTAAGTTTAATATACTCGATAGGGGCATACTGACCTCAGTCCTATGCCAAATCTATAGGGTATATTATTCCAATGCACACAGCCTATTAGGGAAATAGAAACTACACTACACGCTGAAGGCGATGACTCACAGAAGCCTCTGGAGGTTCAACAGTGCTTGGAGGAGGGATGCGACGTCGAAAGGGAGTGCCTTGACGTCAAACAACTATATGTAACCAGCACCGGTGAGTCATTCGAGAGGGATCTTCACCTCTACATCGACCTCTCTCCCAGCTTCGACGTCGAATATCATGAGGTGGAAGCAATCAACCTCATAGACCTCGACGCAGAGCATCTGGGAGAAGTTAAAGTGTGAATCGACAGAGAACTCCTTCTCGACGTCGTGTCCTTCCTTGACGTTGACGGAGACCGCCGTCTCGACATCGAACGCCACCTGGAATGCTCCACTTTGGGTCCCGACGACGAATCCTTCTTCGCCGTCAAAGATCTGGCCCTCGACGTTGAACGCCGTCTGGTCAGCGACAACGGAGGAGTCTGCGTCGAATGCCTCGCACCTGGCGGCGACGATGGCTGTCTCGACTTCAACCGCCGCCTGATCGTCGCTCTACTGGCGATGGCGGAGCATGTCTCGACGTCGAATGCCGAAGTGACGGCGGAGAGTCAACTCTCGACGTTGTGCGAGCCTGCACCAACAGAGATCTACTCCTCGATGCCGATCGTCACCGGGTTGATGACGGCGGAGGGCGTGACGTACCTGCAGTCTTCGTAGACGACCGGTGTTCTCGACGGTGAGCCCATCGTCGATGGTCTTCTTATCGACGTTTTCGCTGCCGGTGAAGGTATTTTCAGCACCGATCCAGACGCTGAGGGACAGCAAACTAGAACTTTACTTCTGGATGACGATCTTGCGCTCTCCTTTCTCTTCTTCACCGGAGACCTGCCTCTAGAAGGAGCTTTACCCTTCTCAGCCAGCCCATAAAGACGAATCCTCTCTCGGTCTTTCAGAGTACGCCTGGACAGGGACTGACAATGTTGGCAATTCTTAGGATCATGATCCTCAGGAAGGCAAAGGATACAGACAGAATGTGAGTCTGATCTAGCTTTCTTTTTGCCACAGGAAGGGCAACAGTCAAACAGAGATGGCATTTCTGAGAGGAAAAATATGCCTAATTCTTTTTAAAAAAAGTAGAAAACTACTTCAAAAGATGTCGAATGAAGTAGGTTTTTTTTTAAATAATAGTAGATATTTTCTGACAGAAATCAGAAAAAGCAAGAGCTAAAGTAACCAGGGTCCTGACAGAAGGAGCCGGAAAGAACAACTGACCTAACCGTCACGCCTGGGGCATGATGGGAAGCTAGGGGTCATGACTGGCTTAAAGGCACGGTGCCAGTTTTATTTCTGTGTGTTTCTATAAGGTTAGCTTTTCACAATGAGTGTTTTATGCGGTCCCCGCGCATGGGCGGGAATATTCATATGCTTATGACTTGATGAGGATCCCCTGGAAGAGAAGTCTCTGTATCCCTTTCATCACAACCCTTCATTGTTTTATCGTCTTTGGTTGAAAGCTATATTTCTTTTTTCTTGTTTAACTCTTTATTTCAAACAATTCGAAAGACAATGATAAGTGCATATCTGTTGAGTCATAAGCAACTCAGAATCATGCTTTCATGGCACTTAGGTAATAATTACAAAAAAAAAGTATATTTATCCCAACCCATCTTCCTCCCTCAACCCAATCTCATTTCACAGATTCTTTAAGTTTCTTTTGTAACTGTAAGCCAAGATTCCAAAATAAGTTATGTTTTTCAAAGCTCTCCTAGTTGAAGGCTGTTTGGAAATCCCAGACAGGAAACGTGGTGCACAGGTTATAAATCTGTGCTCCACACAGTTATTTCTAAATTTACAATCTCTTAGTATTTACCAAATCATAGTTTATGCGAATCTGGGAGCTTTACCTTTTGGTTTAGAGGAACCACTGCCTACCTTACATAAGTAAAAAGGGTTGGTAGGAAGTGCTGGGTGTCGTGCAGCACTTTCTAATCTATGACAGTACAGAAGTGGGGAGGATTCTGTCACTGAGCTTGTCCCAGAACTTCTACAAGCACAAACTACTTGCCTTCCTCTGCAACTGCTTTGCCCTCCTATTGCAAGAAAAAGTGGGGTGTAGGGTCGGGCGTGGTAAGAAAGGCCATACCAATACAACATGATACGTAAATTGTTCTAGCAAACTCTGTAGCACTGTCCGACTGTGGGAAATCCTATGCACAAATGATGAGAAGTTAGTAAACAATATATGATTGATTTTGAAATGGCAGCTTCCGATTTAGTACTGCAAATAAACTTTAAAAAACAAACTTTGAATTATTGTCTTGGTTTTTGCAAAAGGGCATTTTCAGACAGATTTTCAGCACAACTAAAGCAAATCAGGACATTAAGATGACAAATTTGTGAAGAACTCAAGTAAGACAGGGAAAGACACACATTGCGCTTTTGGGTTTTCCCTAGCAGAAAAAGTCACAGCAAGAGCTTATGCTCTCTTACCGAACAATCAAAACATGCTCATCAATAGTAATATTAGCAAAACATGATAAGGCAGGGTTTCATCCCAAAGGATAAAAAGAGGTTAATAATATATGACCTCGAACTATAAGAATCCACCACTTTCGAGCACCACGGGCCCAGCTGTGCTCTTACCACTACTCTCGCCGTTGTATTTCAGGCAGTTGGTAAACATTGTTTTCATGTTGCTCACAAACTGCTCCTTAGTGATGTAAAAGCCGCTATTAAGTTTCTTCTCGATGCTGGAGATATCCATGGGATTCTGAAAAACAGGTACATTGCGTGAAGAGCAGCAATTTACATTATGATGGCGAATCAACAAGGATGGAGTTGAAAAACCGTCAGAAATATGCTACCAACCAGTGCTCTAGAAGCCCTAGAAGCATCAATGACACACCAGTATTTCAGGGAAGCACCCCACTCTCATCTCATCCTGGACAACTACTAGAGTAGGAAGTCTAGGTATCCTCTCATATTAATTCTTAAAGTCAGCTTTCTCCATGCATTTAAAATATCCGTGCATACAAATATGTTATGAGTCTAAATTTCAAGACATGTGAATGCAGACTGGAATCACAACTTATAGAGTTTCTCCAGTTATAAAAATAAAATGAGAAGATTCACAATCTAGGTAAAAAAAACAAATAATAATTTAAAGACCTAAAACAATTAAGCTGTGGTGATGAAAATGGCAAGGTATTTCCAAACTAGAAAGGGATCAGGAACAGATCAAGTGAAGAACTTCAAAGTAAACATGTATGTGCGAGAAGAAAGTGGAGGATGGTAAAGGTTGGGGCATAGTAAGAGGTTTAATCAGAGAGAGATTATTATGCCTTTGTAAAATGAGTGATATGACTCAACGTGGATTATTTTTCCATAGAGAAGGCCATTTCAGGCATGATGATATGATATGGGGTAGTTGCCAGCCACTTGGAACATATCACTTTAATGTTACGAGTCAAAACCATCCATTTGCTTATCAGCTCTACTGTTCGAAACTAGGCTGCAACTTCCTAGTTCTACATCAGAAAGATGGAAGCTAGTATCAGGCACAGATTATCAGATTGTATGATCCGCTCTTGAACATGCCAAGCACACTAGTACGCATTTATATTGAAAAGTGGACCCAAGGGGTAGTGTGAGGAAAGTAGAAAGTTGCTAACAAAAGCATTGCATTACAGATATGATAACAGAGGCATACATTTGTGTATGTATTTTCCTGAAAAAAGGAGACATTCCTTGCAGAGGAGCTCAAGATCTCATCAGAGAACACAATCTTTTATAACACCAAGAAAGTGGCAAAAAAGGTGTGCAATTATTATGTAAGGAAATATGGGTATGAATTAAAGAGGAAAAAGAAAAGGTCAAACAACATGACAATAACAGCACGATTGAAAGTGGAGCCCGTCAGCATGTAAGAAAAAGCATGTGTTGCGTCAACAAGAGCATTATTCTAAGGGTACTAAGCTTAAGTTCAGCAGTATGTTCTGCCACGCAGATTTTGCGTTCGGATTGTATTTATTTTTAGCATTCTCTACTTTGAGATACCATTAAATAGAGGTGATAAAGTAGTGTTTTCTGTATTGGCTGTAATAACACAAACATCATGCTGTACCATGAAAGAATTAAATGCTGCTCAGTTAGCTCAGAAACCTAGAAGAAAAAAGGTTAACAATTGCATTTTTGGATATCTCCACATACCTTAATGATACCATAATAATTTGGTGCATATGATTCATCCACAGGCTCCAGGAAGGGCCACGAGTCCTTGTGTGCCTTCACTGCATCCAAAACTAGACATAAAAGATCAACTAATTACAAACCCTTGCGAAACTTTATATGTTGAGTTTGACAGGAGCAGCTCTAGTCTGCTTACCTTTGTACATAGCAGTGTAATCGTCATCCAACTCGAAGCTGAAGCTGATAAGAAGAAAACAAATTAAAGAGGTGGGTGACACTCACTTTACAGAAAATAGATCCTAAATACACTCTGAAGTGGATGCACAATATTATTACTAATGTTAAGGAAGTTCCCTTCATTTACAAGTGCCTAATATTCAAACTACCTATCAATTACTTTGTAATGTCTTTAAAGGTAAGACAGACACAAATCTTTCTTTAGGAATTTCATTTTTCGCTCTGAAAGCCACACATTAATAAGATGCACCTTGTGCCTTGTCCAATTGAAGGTCAGCTCATACATAGTGGGACCAACAAAATCGACACTATTTCCACAAAGACCCACTGCTGTTCAAAAATAGGTTTTAGTTATTGACAGATTTCTACAGAACTAACCATATCAAGGGTGTGAAACTTTCGCAAAAGAAGCAAAATAATATTTATGCCAACTTTTTGAATCTGTGGGTGAGGGTTCCAGGTGAAAATTCGTGAGCAGAACACTTGTTACAATAAAATAAAATAGACTGATACAAAAAGACAATAAAAAGAACATAAATAAGTTAGCGCGCTAAAGAAAGAGGAAAAACATCCATTCTTGGTCTCACCTGCCCAAGCTGTACTAGTGCAACGGTATTGTAAGGAATATTGTAATATCCTTAGTTGGTGCCTCAGCCCCCTGAGTTCACATGAGCATAGAGAGGATGATTCACCACTAACAAAGTTCATAGCCAAGAAATTCTCGAATACGATTGCTAAGCAACTGTTGGGACTGGTGGTCTGTATCATAATACAAACAATGAAATCCCTTCACTGGCCTGCTGTGGCCCAAAGGAGCTCCTTACAAACGGAGAAAATTTCAGCTTTAATGTAACCTCTAATAATTTACGCTAGATCTTTAACAATACCGAAAGCGCCTAGTTAATGCTGATGGTTTTCAAGAGTCTTTAAGATGCTTTCAACAGACATTTCTCCAAAAATGAGTCCTATTTCTCAATCATTGCATACACAGTGATCTAATGGTATGCAAAGTTTCAAAGAGACCATGCTTCTTAGGGCCTCTTTAAACTATGCAGCACCTTTTGGCAGGACATTTTACCATTCTTCATCCTATTAAAATACCATGGAGCTATATAGTGGTTAATTTATGTAAGGATTGCCACCAGCACTTGGTTGTGGGATCCAGAGATCTTTAAAAATCTCCTACGGGTGGCAGTCCCAGTGGTATGCAGGCTGGCTGCCCCACTAGCAACTAGGACATGAACTCTGGTAGCACTTTAGAGGGTGTGAAAGCTGTAAGGAAGCGCAGACTCCAGGTGATTTTAAGATTCTTTATTTGCAGTCAGCAGGATGCCACCAACACCGTCACACTGCTTCCAAAGAGCCCCCTAACTGCCAATCTAGATGATCTGGAACCCAGTTCTCTGTAACCTTCTATGCACTCTCTCGGTGCGTGGAACCTCAGACGCCTAGAAAAGGTACATAAGACCTAACACATCTTTCCCCTTAACATTAATAAATAAATACAGGAATTCTAAAACAAAGAACAAAAATGATAATTATACTACATTTGAACATGAAGTAAGACTCGCGCATAAATATATGATAGCATTATAAAACATAATCCTGGAGATTAGAAGGCATTTTGATTGGTCTGGATGACAAGCAACGACCCATGACATTAGTCTCCATATGATCTTCAACCTGAACTTCGTTCGGTCACTCAAACCCATCTTTTGACCGAGAAATTTTCCCTTTGTTCCACCACTTGCCATCACCCAATTTTCCCGCACTTTTGTTGACTTTCACAACCTTTTTCAGGACAGAGAACTTTGACTCCCCTTTAGGTAAAATTCTGGAAGAAACAAGTTACTTTCCTGTAACTTTGGTTCTCCAGTATTGGTAACTTTCATAGATTCCCATAGCTTGTATCATTCCCCGTCGTCAGAATGGGAGTCTCGGTATCCAAAATAACATAGCAGTAGGTACAAAAGAGAAAGAAAAAGGCCTAGGCCTCATTCCCTTTTGTAGTATATCTACCTCTTTTTGTAAAAGAGACCAAAATAAGGCAACAACCAATCAGATTAGCCTCACCCCACAAAACCTTCCTGAGAGAAGCTCAGAGCCTCAGATTTTCGTAGCCGTTGTGTAACAGTACAACCAAACCTGCAGAGGGCTAAGCTTTCCCAGGGGAGGAGGGTGGGCTCATGGGAATCTATGAAAGTTACCAATACTCGAGAACCAAAGTTACAGGTAAGTAACTTGTTTCTTACTCCAGTATTGGAACTTTCATAGATTCCCATAGCTTGTATCAGAGTAGCTAGCAGTAAGAAACACATTTTGCCTCTCTGAGACATCTCAATATCCATAACTATATATCACCGTACTTTTTTTTTTTTTTTTACATAAAACTACCATGCAATCACATAAGAAAAATACATAGCAAAATGTGCAAGAACCATACAAAGGAAGGAGGGAAGAAAGGAAAGCTCACCACTCAATGGAGGTTCCTCAGGACTGCCTGGCCCACAGCCGTGTCTTCCTGTGCCAAGGTCTCCAGACAGTAATGTCTTGTAAAGGTGTGCACGCTGCTCCAAGTTGCAGCTCTGCAGATGTCTTTAATCTGGACCTCCGCAAAGAGAGCCATAGGGGAAGCCATGGACCTCGAGTGTGATCTAATTCTGCCCTCTAGAGGCTTGTCCGCTGCAGAATGACAGAACTGTATAGCACTGGAGATCCATCTAGCAATATCCTGCTTGGACAGGGGTAATCCTTTGCGGGGAGCACTGAATGCAACGAACAATTGCGAAGATTTTCTAAAGGCTTTAGTATGGTCCAGATAAAATTTCAAGCACCGCTGCACGTCCAGCGAATGAAGTGCCCTTTCCGCCGGTGTAGAAGGTTGAGGAAAGAAAGCCTTGAGAATCACCGGCTCATTTAAATGAAAGTCCGAAGGCACCTTTGGAATGAACTTTGGATTAGTCCGTAGAATGACAGTATTCCTTTTGAATTGGAGGAAAGGTTTCTGAATTGTAAGAGCTTGCAATTCCCCAATACGCCTTGCTGACGTGAGAGCAAGAAGGAGTGCCAATTTCCATGAGAGGAACTTCAGATCCACTCGATGAACCGGTTCAAAAGGAGGCTTCATCAGCTGGGAGAGAACCAAGTTCAAATGCCATGTGGAAGGCGGAGGCCTCACGGGAGGATAAACTCGAAACAGTCTCTTGAGAAATTGCTTGACAATTCGAGAGGACCAAAGAGACGGCCCAGAGGCAGTGCATCTGAAGCGAGAAACTGCAGCCAAGTGCACCTTTATGGACGAATGAGCCAAACCTGCCTTAGCCAAGGACAGGAAATAAGGAAGAACTTGAGGCTGAGACAAAAAAGGATCCACACCTTGCTGATGGCACCATATGCAAAAGCGTTTCCATTTGAGACGGTAAGTCTTGTTAGTGGAAGGGGCTCTAGCCTGAGAGAGAACATCCCTTATTTCGTTCGAGAGAGGAAGATCTAGGAACTCTCGCTGCTCAGGAGCCATGCTGAGAGGTGTAAGGAACGAGGATCCGGATGCCAGATTTGGCCCTAGGACATAGTGAGAAGATCCGGAATCGTCCGTAGAGGACGAGGAGGGACCAGAGAAAGAAGGTGAAGCTCTGTGAACCAAAACTGCCTCGGCCATGCCGGGGTTATTAAGACCATTTCACATGGTTCCGCCTTGATCTTTCTGAGTATCCTCGGTATTAACGGAAAGGGGGGAAAAGCATACACAAATGCGCTTGACCAAGCTATCGAAAGCGCATTCCCCAGTGATCCGCGATGGTGAACTTTGCTTGCGTAAGACTGGCATGTCCGGTTTTCCGGGGTGGCGAAAAGATCTATCGACGGTTTTCCCCACTGGCGAAAAATGTCCTCCAAAACCATCTGGTTTAGTTCCCACTCGTGGCTGATGGATGAAAACCTGCTGAGCCTGTCCGCCTTTTCGTTGAGGACCCCTGGAAGGTGTTCCGCTGTGAGTGATATTCCGTGGAGGATCGCCCATTCCCAAATTCTCTGGGCCTCCTGTGACAACGGAAGAAACCTTGTGCCCCCTTCTTTGTTGATGTAATGCATTGCCGTGGTATTGTCTGTGCGGACGAGAACCGCGGAACCCTGCAACCGTGGCAGAAATGCTTGAAGAGCCAGGCGAATCGCTCTGAGTTCCCGGAGGTTGATATGAAGGAGGCGGTGTTTGGGTAACCAATGCCAGCTGACCTGCAAGTCCTGAAGCACCGCACCCCAGTCGTCCAGCGAGGCATCTGTCGTGATAACATGAGGAGCCGGATTGCTTACGAAGGATAGACCTCGGGATACATTCTCCTCCTGTGTCCACCACAAGGCAGCGTCCCTCATCGCCGCAGTAATCCCCACCTTGTCGTCGAAAAAGCTGTGAACTTGTTGCCACTGCATGTCTAGTTGCTCTTGAAGAGATCACATCCGTAATCTGCAATGGGGTTTCAGAGGGATGCATGAAGAGATCACTCCTAGCAGGGATTTGTAACGGCGTACTGAAAGACACCTTCTTCTTCTCAACAGATGTGCCAAGGACTTCAGCTTTCCTTGCCTTTTGAAGGTTGGGGAAACCTTGTTGAGAGACGTGTCCAAGATAGCACCTAGGAACCGTGCTCTCTTGGACGGACAGAGCGACGACTTCTCTCTGTTGAGAGTCAGACCCAGATTGCTGAATAAAGCTGTACACGTGTTTCCTCCGCTATGAGCCTGGACGGAGCCTTCAGCAACCAATCGTCCAGGTACGGGAAGATTTGATAATGCTGCTTCCTGAGGAAAGCTGCTACCAGTGCCAGCACCTTGGTAAAGATCCTCGGAACAGAACAAAGTCCAAAGGGTAAAACCCTGAATTGGAAGTGGCTCTTGGCTACTGTGAAGCGTAGAAAACTCCCGTGGGCTGGATGAATAGGGATGTGAAAATACGCATCTTCGAGATCGAGAGTGGCCATGAAATCTCCCGGGTTGAGGAGACGCAAGATATCCTGGAGAGACACCATCCGAAAGGATTGACAGATGAGATAGGTGTGAAGCTCCCTGAGATCTAAAATGGGTCTCCATTTCCCCGGCGTCTTCTTGACCAGGAGAAACCTTCCCCCCTCTGAGACAGGGGAACCGGTTCCACTGCTCCCTTGAGGAACATCTGATGTACTTCGAGCCCTAAGAGACGCAAATGTTTTGAAGGCATGGCGGCAGGGGGCTTGGAAGGTGGTATATGAAGAAACTCCAGCGTATGACCGTCTCGAATGATGTTGAGGACCCAACGGTCCGATGTTATCAGGGTCCAGTTGTGGAGGTAATGGGAAACCCTGCCTCCCACAGGTGTCAACGGGGAGGAGGGTACAGTAGGCAGAGCCAGAACGCCGCTATTGTCTCTTGGAGGTGTCACGTCCCTGGCGAGTCTGTTTCCCTCTAGTGGTTGAGCGAGAGAAAGACGCGGATTGGCCTGGTCGTTGTTGGTACTGTGGGCGATACGACTGGGATGTCGAACCATAAGAAGAGTACCGTTGCTGTTGGTACGAGCCTATGTAGGACGCGGTACTCTTCCCTCTGGCCCCACGGAAAGGCACTTTACGATACTGAAGAGTGCCTAGAGACCTCGCCGTCTCCGTATCTTTTTTAATGTCCTGGAGGGTATCATCGACACGTTTCCCAAACAATGCCTCCCCATCAAACGGGAGGTCCAAGATCTTGTTCTGAACCTCCGGTCGGAACCAAGTCGCTCGGAGCCAGCCCTGCCGACGAAGAACAGCCGCACCTGCCAGTGCACGGAAAGCTGTAGTGGTGATGTCCATGGCGCAGCCGATCACTTCAGCCGACGTAGCCTCCCCCTCCTGAAGAATTTTCTTGGCCTCCGATGGAAGTTGGTCCAAGTAAGGCGAAAGGTCGCACCACATTTGACGATCATACCTGCCGAGGATCGCCAACGCATTAGCTGCCCTTACTAAAAGACTGGCCATAGAGGAGAAACGTTTTTCCGCATTATCCAGGCGCCTGCCTTCCTTATCCGGAGGGGTGGTGAGTGGTGGCGAAGGATTACGTGATTGCGTTGCGCCGCCTGGGAGATTACCGAATCCGGCTTCGGCTGACTAATCAAGGACACTGGACTGTCCTCAGGCACCTTGTACTTCTTCGAGACTCGGCAAAACCGGAATCACCGTAGCCGGGTTTCTCATAGCCTTCAAACCTTCGTCCCAGAGATGGCTAACAATGGGAATTGAACTAACCACTTTCCTGTAGGGCTCCTTAAAATCATACAGGAAGCATTCCGTTGGGGCTGACGGCATAGGAAGCTGGAATCTACTGGAAGCCCTTTCCATCAGCTTGTGGAAACCCCCAACATCTGCCGGGGGAGAATCCACCGGATCAGGAGTAGGTGAAGCCGGATCCGGAATGACAGTCCTCCCACTCCGCACACTGATTAGACGTGTTGCCAGTATCTTGATCCTCATCAGAGGAATCATCAGGAGCAACCGGGATCACTGGGGGCTACCCTGGCCTGGAAACGTGCAGTTGAGAAACCACCTGAGGCGGTTGCCCCGGTGAAAATTCTGTAGGAGCCGATGGAGTAGGCACAGTATGCACTGCAGAGAAAGTCGAAGACGGAGGAGGAGGAACGTGAGAAAACCTCTTCCGATAATCCTGTAACATGCCCTGGAGATCTCCCAGGAGCGATGAAGGAACCGCAACCATACCCTGGCCTGCGCTGTCCTGACACCCATAGGATGGTGGATAGGCGTACCCAGGCGTGTAGTCGCCCTCTGAATCCGTGTCCTGACATTTCACCAGTAGTTGTGAAGGACTATGGGCATAACCACAAGAATCCTGATCATCCCCATCAGAGTCTCCTTCTTCTAATAACAATGCGGGAGGCAAGGGGGTCACCCTCCTTGGCGATGTCATATCCGGTGTTATACGTCTCAAGGAAATTGTAATCCTCTCCGTCGACGAGGTAGTCGGAACCGTCGGCGTTGATAACGGAACCATCTTCGACAGAAGCTGCACCGTCGACGAAGATATGGGCGTCGTCGACACCGTCGTCGACGAGACCGTCGACACCCCCGCCGTCATAGTCGACGTAGTCATAGCTCTCGTGGACGCCACCGCCGTCGTCGACACCCTTGTAGATGCCGGTATCGTCGTCGACGCTGCCGTCGATGCTGGAACAGAAGGCTCCTAAGTTGAGGTTTTGAAGTCTTCGTCGATGGAGTCTGCAGCTGCGTCGTCGACTATCTAGAGTCCTTTTCTGACTTCTCTGAAGATAGAGAAGAGGGCTTCTTGAACGCCATAGTGGATACCACCACTGCTGGGGCAGTAGAAAGTCCTTCCCTCTCCTTTGCACCGTGGTGAGGAGATTTACTCGGACTCCGGCACTCAGACTCATGGGGGGTCTTTTTTGAGGCCTTAGCAGGGCGGTCAGAGGATGACGAAGGGGAACCCCTACCCCTTTTCACTGACCTGCGAGAGGAGGTGCCAGAAGAGGAGTTCTCACTGTCACTGGATGTAGCACCCTTCCGTGACTTAACCTTCTGGAGCCACGTGAGAAGGCGGGTCTTTGTAGAAAAGGTGCAGCAGATCTTGCATTCCGCAGCCTTATGCTCCAGGTACAGGCAATAAATACAATCCTTATGCCTGTCCTCCACGTAGGGCCGCTTTTTGCCACAGGTGGAACAAGGCTCGAACAGGGCTTTCTTCTCCTTGTCAGACATTCCTGAAGGAAAACAGCAACAAGTTGGAAGAAAACTATTTTGAAAAAAGCAGTCAACAAAGTTGAAGTGAGCAGAGCTCAAAGGAGACTCCCTAAGCACAATGTGCGGTAGAAAATCTGAGGCTCTGAGCTTCTCTCAGGAAGATTCTGTGGGGTGAGGCTAATCTGATTGGTTGCTGCTTTATTTTGGTCTCTTTTACAAAAAGAGGTAGATATACTACAAAAGGGAATGAGGCCTAGGCCTTTTTCTTTCTCTTTTGTACCTACTGCTATGTTATTTTGGATACCGAGACTCCTATTCCGACGACGGGAAATGATACAAGCTATGGGAATCTATGAAAGTTCCAATACTGGAGTAACACTTCACTCTCACCGTATCATCCACATCAACCTTTAACTGCTTATGGCATTGATCAACATGCATTTTATCGTATCTGCTTTGTGCTTCAATTCGCCTTTTGCCAACATCATCACTTTTCTTCCTTTGCAACGTAAATCCGCTTTCACCCATCCATCTTCTCAACAACTTGGAAGCAGGCACACGCCCTCTTAGCAAAACAAATGGGGACACCTCAGTGTCAGCGGTCGTGCGAACAGCCCACAATATTTTTCCAAGGACCACCTTACAAATCAGACCACTCGCTCTTGCCAACTGCACATTGTTTTATGACTCTTAAATCGTTCAATAAGGCCATTGCTCCTAGGGTGATATGACGTTTTAACGTGTCTAATGCACATGGGACGTAAAAATTCCTCAAACTGAATGGATATAAATTGAGGACCATTATCAGTGAGCAGTTCATCAGGCACGCCCTCCCTCGCAAATAAAGATTCAAGGAACTTAATCACAGTGGTAGAATTTGACGCTTTCACCCATTAAATTTCCAGCCAGTGACTATAGTAATCCATGAGAACTATACCATACTCAGGTACACTGCCAGATATAACCATGGGACCAACAATGTCAATTGCTAGTTTGACCCATGTTTTGTTGGGAACTACAATAGCTTCTACAGGAATGGGAATAGTTACCTGTGATTTGTCACTAACCACACACTCCATACTGGTCTTCCCAAAAAGCTATTCGCAAAAGAGACAAAGAATTGCTTTGTCTTCCTGTATACTTTGGTTCTTTCAATGTAGTACAGGACTGCTCTCCTAGCGTCAAGTGTAAGCAGAGTTCTTTCTGCCTCAGTCTTTGGGTTTTGAAAGAAACTTGGAATTTGTATGGTCTGATTTATGTGGAATTTTGATACCACTTTTGGCATAAAATGTGGATCTGTCCTCATGACCACTCTGTCACTATGTATTCCTGTAGTGTCAATGCCTGTAGTTCACAAACGCTGCGTAGAGATGTGATTGCTACTAAGAAGGCTGTTTTTAGAGTGAGCATTTGTGGTGTTGCTTTGTGTAGCGGTTCAAATGTTGCTTTCATTAATTGTGTCAGGACTACTTTCAGATTCCATGTGGGCGCTGGCACCATTTTTGGTGGTGCTATTCTCTTTGCTCCTTCTAGGAACCTTTTGACCACATGAGAAGTGAAGAAACTCTTCCCTGTTTCTACTTTTGGGAACAATACAATTGCTGCTAAGTGTAACTTTAGTGAAGTGTGGCTTAGGTTATTTTGAAATAAATGTGTCATGTACTTTAGGACTGTTGTTTCTTTAGTAATCTTTTTTGCCAGTTTTTCCTTAAGGCACCATTGTGTGCAAATTTTCCATTTTGCTGCATAACATTTTCTAGCCGTTGGCCTGCTTGCTTCTCTGAGAACAACCATTGTACTTTCTGGTAGTTTGAGGTGTCCAAATTCTAAGTACTCAGCAGCCATGCTGCTAAGCTTAAGCTCTCTGGTTCTGGGTGTAACACCTTTCCGTTTTGCATTGTTAATAGGTCTTGTCTCTTTGTTAATTTGTGCATTGTTCCTTGAGATATTCTCCATTATCTCGGAGAACCAAGTCTGCCTGGCCCACTGTGGTGCAATGAGAATCACTGTAATTTGGCTGATCTTGCATTTGAGGATCACCTCGTAGAGTAGTGGGATCATGGGAAAAGCGCAAGCAAATATCCCTGACAAGTCCATCCATAGGGCATTCCCTAGGTACTGACTGCACGGTTGCTAAGTTTTGGCGTTTTGCATTGTGGGGTGTTGCAAATAAGTATATTTGTGGAGTCTCCCATGAAAATATTTTGGAGTTCCGATTGATTCAGCTCCCATTTTCAAAGTTGTCTGCTCGGTGTTTCTGCTGCATCAAGAGCTGACTTTAAGCATGTATTTGCAATGTTTGTACCTATTCAAGTGGGTAGCTCTCTTTTGGAATTGTTCCGGTAGGTGTTTCAGTAGATCCCCCTACCTCTTCCCAATGCAGATATGCATGCCGGATTAGCAATGCATTAGAGTTGGCCACTGGTTTGCCGCACTTCTCTCAATCTTTCTTCCCACTAGGTCCATTCTCTTACTCTTCTGGTCTGGTAGTGGTCCAACAGTGGTTGGCACATTTGCTCTTTTCCTAGCAGTGGAAGTGATAATAGAGTCCGCCGTTACTGACCCTTTGATGTAAATTGGATCTATAGAAGAATGTTTGTATTTCTTCTCCGCTCTTGGTGTGACTGCTCTGCATGTTGCGGGCTCCTTAAATGCTTTCTTTCCTTGATCCAATACACTTGGCAGTATTGGAAGGAATTGGTTTCTTGACTGTGTTGGCATTACATTTTCCAACAGAAAACAGGATTGTGGTTTCTCTTCTTCCAAATGCCCTCCATAAGTTTCAGCTGCCTTTCTAATCACCTGATAGTACATTCCAATGTCATCTGGTGGTGAGGGCCTCGAGGGATATGTATCAATCGCTTCTTCTGGTGAATCAGTGTCGAGATCCTGCCATTGGAGGTCTTGAGTCTCCGAGTTCGCTGGCTCCACATACGTCTGTTCATCTACGTCCCTCTCTTCCTCGAAGAAGGCTTCTTTCTCTTCTTCTTTGAGCGGTTCAGGTGACGTTGGGAACTACAACTCCTCAACGACTTTCTGTACTTCTGTTGATGTTTTCGGCAGTATCTCGAATTGCTTCAAGCTTTCGTCAAATTCTTTCTTGCGCTATAGTCTGCTCACCATTTCTGCTTCCAGGTGCTTTCTCTACCTCGGATGCATGCGTTTCGACGCAGAAAGTTTCGGCCTTTCTTTCCGCTCGTGCCGACGCAGTCCTCGAAGCCTGTTTCGGCTGAGGTCGACGCGTCTTTATCGAGTCAGTCTTTCAACGTCTCCGATTTTTCGAGTGTCTTTGTCGTTCTGGAGTCCTTGTCCAAGGATCTGACAGAGTGCCTATCTCTGGATGTTTCTGCGGTCGTCGAGTGCTTCGACGCCGAGGCTTCCTTCGAGGCGCTAGAGTCAGTTTTTCGTGACTCGTCTACTTTTTGAGGTCGACGTAACTCTTTCCCCCTTAGAAGTCTTCTTCCCAACAACTAGGTCCCTGACGTCTGTGGCCTCATCGACTACAGGCCCTTCAACGACGTTGTCCTCTTCTTCGCAGGAGAGGCCCAGGTGTCTCAGCGTTGGTGTAGGGCCCTGGCCCTGCAAGTTGTAGTTGGCCCTTCTCTGCCTTCCTCTCACCCTCAATGTCTTTGGGGTGAAGGCCGAGCACCCGTTGCAGTCTTGACTTTGATGATCCAGCCGCAGGTAAAGGATGCAAACTGGATGCTGATCTTTCTGCGCGTACTTGTGGTGAAAATCTTTGCAGAACTTGAACGGTGTCTCGTCCATTACAGAGTGCCCCCTGCATGCGCATTCTCCACTTGTTTGTCGAAGTTTTGGTGTTTTTCCTTCTCGGCATACTCCGACTGACTGAATAGACGACCGGAACGTCGAAGGTAGGTATCGTTGACCTGTAGAACTATTTCCTTCAACTTTTGTAGATTCTTCTCCCCAAATCCTAGGAGCTCCTTCCGTAATGATCCAGACCCAACTGCGGAAAAAAATAATCTGAAGATGGCGATCAAAGATGGGAGCTTCAGGAGGAACACTGTCGACGTCACAGAAGGACACCAAATGGTGGCATGTCAACGTCCATCAACCACAAAAAAAAAAAAAAAAAAAGGGACATATATAACAAGCCCAGACCCAACCACTAGATGGCGGAATAATGCACAGCATGTGAATCCAGAAAAGATTCACGATGGAAAAAGTGACATTTTTCTTGAGGAGACTTCTGATGTTATAAGTCTGGGACGCACAATTGGGAATAAATGGAGCATAGAATTCAACGAGACCCATAAAAGATAAACTGATCCTTGTCATTAGGAGTGCAAAAGTCTTCAATTGCTATGACCAAACTGGTCTTGGGCTGCACCCCTTTTGATGATAACCTATATCCCAAATAGTCCACAGTGGGCACATTCAACCTACATTTGTCCACCTCCAGAGTCACACCTTTTTGTCATAATGTCAACACTTGGCACAAACTTTCGTTGTGTTGATCCTGGTCCTCCCCCTACAGCAATACGTCATCCTGAAATGCCATTACTCCAGGCATTCCTTTCTACTACTGTTTGGAAGACAGCAGAAGCAAGGTCAAAGGGCATACACAAACTGGAAAAGACCCTCTGGAGTAATGAATGTGGTAAAATGCCTAGACTCTACATGCAACATGATCTGACGATACGCAGATGACATATCCAATAGACTAAAAAATTTGGCACCCTTGAGGGTGGATGGCATCCGTGTAATATTTGGTAGAGGATGTTGGTCTATCCACATACTCTTGTTGAGGTCGCGCAAGTCAACACATGCGTAGGGTACCAATGGCCTTTTTGGCAAGAACCACAGGAGATAACCAGTCAGAGGACTCAATAGTCTAGAACGTCACACGAGCACAATTGATGTAATTCTTTTCCGAATCTGATTGCATCGCTAAAGGCACTCTTGACCTTGTGCACCACAGGATGAGCTCCTTCCACTAGTTTAATCTTATGTTTGAAACCGTTAAACAGACCTAACTCTTTATTTTAATACTTCTGGGTACAATAACTCCCATGATTCTTCCTTGACAGCTTGTACTTGGAAGAAATCCTTCTTCAACATTACTTGATTAACATTATTGGGATATAGTATGATACCTAGATTGCCTTGGTCTTTCCACACAAGAAAGCATGCCTCATCCTTTGCTACATATATGATGCCTTTAGACTTGTTGCCCCTGAATTCAAAATCAGCGCTGAAATCACCGGCATCATCAGTGGCCTTCTCACCATAACTTACAGGATGTATAGCAGACTGCATCAAAACCTGCTTTGAAAATGACTCCTTCCAGACAGATGCACTTATCAGGGTGAAAGGAGACCCAAAATCAGCTAACACCTTGACATTCACATCATTCACACTTATGGAACATAGAGGCCTTCTCACTCCTTGTGAATTAATCCCCCGAAATGCCCTCTGAACATTCCTTGTCCAAAATAGTGACTATTTGGTCTTACTCACTTGATGAAGACACTTCTCCAACTGTCGATTCCACATTATGCACCTTCCTAGATGAGCCGCCTCCACTGGATCTACAACGCATTGTGAAGTGTCCTTTTTTTTTTTTTAAACACTTCGCGCATATTTTTTATCAACTGCAGGACATGATCTAGCATGAGCTAGATGACTATTACTGCCTCATCTATAGCATTCCAATGTTTTCCTTGTTGTATAGTTACTGTGTCTGTTGTCCGACCTTTCCTTGAATTCTTTTGTTTTCTTATATTTGCTTTCAACTGCTAGAACACTCTGATTTTCACTATCGGATAAGGGCATTTGTTCCCTATATGAACTAGTGCTTTCTATTCTTGTGGCAATGACTAATGCATTTTGCAAAGTGAGGTCAGGTTTGGATAAGAGAGCTTCTTGAACATTCTTGTTGTTTGTTTTTTCGACTAGTTGGTCCTTTATCATTTCCTCTTCAAATGCTTTGTATTCACAAGAGACTGCGAGAATGCGCAAGGCGCCAATGTAAGTTGAAGCAATTGAATCCTCTTCTAAAATGTATGTCTCTCCAATGTCAATTTTTGCAAGCCTTTAAAAGAGTATTCAGAGCCTTGATGGCTGTAGCATTCTGATCTTTTACACCATTGCCTTTACCATTGGCTACGTTAACAAGTTTTATATATATTTCAGAATGTTGCGACTTTCTGAACCTAAACAATGTCTGAGAATGGCATATTTCTCTTTGCATGTGAATGACTCTCCTTCCAGGGCCTCCAGATATGCTTCAAACCCTTCTTTCCATTTTTCCCAATCTATTTCTGGAGAGGCTGGATTGGGAGAAAAAGGTGAAGGTGGGGCAATTGCTTGATGCATGATGCATTAGTAAAGGAGATGAGGAAACGGTTCTTGTAAGACGTGAATAATGCAAACCATGCAAAGAATACTAAATAATTAAAAGTTACAAGTAACTATAAAGAAAATGCAAACTGCAGTTATAATAACTATGCGGAATAAGCATGCTAAGTATGCAGTGTGCATGTCACCGTAAAAGTTGCATGCAGAGATGTTATACTGTTATGCGTGCCACCGTATGCAATACCCGCAACAAAATAGCTGGTGAAAAATGTGCGTGTCTCTGAATAATTGCATGCAAATATGGTGTGCGAATCACCGTGATCGGCACTTGTAATATTGGAAAAATAATGGATATTAAATGTGTTTGAATCATTGCACGTTAAATATGGTGTGCTGATCACCGGAATCAGCACTGGAATGGTGGAGACTTCGAACAAGTGTTGGGAAAAACGATGTACAGCGGTGTGCAAGTCACCGAGATCGGCACTACACGAGATGAAAAGGAATAAGATGTACAACGGTGTGCAAATCACCAAGATCAGCACTACTAGAAGAAATTGCGTGATTCTAAAATGGCCATGACACTTGGTACGCTAGCATGGTGACGTAGGATGGTAATGGTAGGCGGATCACCAAAAGCCGCACGGAAGAGAAGCAGCTAGCACGCAAGGGACACTTGCAAGAAACCAAGCGTCGGCAAGGATGGGCAGCCAGTAACTAACGTAGTCAGGATGGCTTGCGCGAGCAAAAGCTGCAAGCAAATCCTTGAAAAAGCAACGAAAACATATCACAATACCTTCCAATGGTACCTACATCGCACAGCCACCCTGAAGACGGCGGTCAAAGGAGAATTTCGGATCCGTCGTGAAGAATTGAAAGCTGCTCCACTTGAACGGCTGGATGAATTGGCCTTCTTCACGCGTGGAAGCCTCATTGACTGGCAACTCGTCGCCAGTGTAAGGAAGCACAAACTCCAGGTGATTTTAAGATTCTTTATTTTCAGTCAGCAGGACGACACCGACAAACTGCTTCCTAAGAGTCCACCAACCGCCAATGTTGACGATTTGGAACCCCATTCTCTGTAGCCTTCTATGCATTCTCTCGGCGTGTGGAACCTCCAGACGCCCAGAAAATGTACAGAAGACCCAACACAGGCCAGAGGTGCGCTCCCTACACAATCCATATACTGAATGTGTTACATCATTTTAAAAAATATTATTGGCTCATGGCAGGGTGAATCTCACCGCATTCATACCGACACGCATATTTCTGCCCACTTGAGACTGCAGCAAAAAAGATAAGACTTGTGGTAGCTCTTTGCGGTAATGGGTGTCTGAGTGGGAAGTGAGAGGCATTCACATGATGCATCACCAGTAAACCATAAACTGGCTACACCTGAACCGGAGCTCCCAACCTTGTAGTATTTGATTTTCTTTCCATTGCATCAACTATGAGAACATGAAAACAGACTGAAGACAGAACCAAGAACTGAACTGAATTAATGTAATGACTGATAAAGATAAAATTGCGCCTTTAAAGGGTATTGGCATACAACTCAGTGGGTTGAGCAATTTTTAAGGAAAATTAATACACTGCATCTTTGACACATCTCTTTTGTGTTTGATAACAAAAAGATCCTAAAGTGTTCCATTTATGAGACTCCTGGGGATCCTCTAATGCATTTTTGCAGTTGTTGTTAATCAGAATGATTACAGAATAAGTGTCTTTTGATCAACATGCATGTGTTACACATGTATGTTTGTAGTCCTAGTGCCAATGGTGAAAGTTGTCTGTGGCCACTTCAGAAAAAGTCTGGGTAAATGAACTTTATTTTTTTTATTTATTCTTTTCACAAATTAAGCACTGTATACAATTTTGAGAACACTATCCTTCTCAATCCAAATAACTAACATTCACCACTCAAATTACTTCCATATTTCATTATACTAATTCACAACTAATCCTTTACGGATTCTGGAGTTGCGAGCACCTTGCCGAAAAAGCGCTTTGACGCCTCATCAGGGGTAGTAAGCGCTATATAAATTAAATTACAATACAATACATAAAATATAGTTCTACTTTATAAGGAAAAAATGGATTGACACCAGCCCAGCACATGCAATGAATCATAGCAGCAAGAAGCACCGGAAATGTGATTTTTTAGCTTTAAGATTTACGTCCAAATTAAAACGTGCTGACCTTCTACCCAAAAGTAGTGTCGATTCTGGAGACAAAGTAAGAATAGAAAACTGTGCCCAAATTAACCAAAGATAGTGTTAAAGTGAATTAGTGGATTATTTTTATACGGTTTCTGCTAGAACTGCTATTGTAAATTAACAAAAGGGGTAGGGACTCACCTGATAAAAAGCAAACTTGTGGCTAACACTGTATGAGGCAGGAAAATCAACGTGCTGGATATTTTAAGGCGGGTGGCATATCTATGGGTGTTTGAAGATTACTGGAGGTAAGGAACGGGATGGTCCATAATTATTTAAAGGCGTAGGAATTTACACACTATTATCTGATGCACAGTAATAAAAGAACAACCTGGAAGGATGTTCTGAGAGAAATCGCCCCATTCAGTGGTTTTCTACCTTGGAGTTCAAAAAAGGCAGGGTGAAAGGAAAACACCATTAGTCCTTCAAGGAATCAGGGATGTGGTCATTTCTGAAATCTATGCATTGAGACACTACACATTTTAGGGTTCAATTTCCTTTAACTGGGCTAAATCCATGTGATTAAAAGAGTTGAAAGACAGGAACCATGTCTAAGATACTGGATTAGAGCGTTGTTGGATTCTGGGTCTAGATTATATTCCTACACAGGAAAGTTTAACAAACCCATGGAGATGAGCAAAGGGTCTCCGAACCATGGAGCTGGCAGAAGCACTGTAAAGCTCACTGTATAAAGGAAAATGCAGTCGAAGTTGTTTGGGCAGAGCAGTGTCACGAAATAAGCTTGCTGGGCTTACAAAGTGAGGTGGGAGTGGGCTCGGATCCAGCTTGACTGAGTCTGGAGAGATGAGCAACGGCCTTATCTGAGGAGAGGTCATTATTAAAAGACGGGGTTTCACACAAGAATGGAACCTATTGGATATGTGAAGTATCATCCTGCAAAAGGGGGAGGACACAGAGGCAGTCAAGCTAGTAACTGGAGAGCTCTCCTTATGCCTCATCATTGGTGTCCACATTAATACCTTGTCAGTCAGATCCAACTAAGGACTTTGTTGGAGGATAAGCCAAAAGCTGCTGGCAGCACAATCAACAAACTAGGATCGAATGATTAAATTTCAAAAAACAGATCATTGTAGCAGTTCTAACAGAAACCTTCTAAGACTGTGAACTGCATCAAATTAAAATACTGTCCGATACCTTTGTAACCAGTTTTCCATGTCAACCCTGAGGAAAAAACAATTGAATATTTTTGAAAGTCACCTTTTAGACTATACACAACAATAAAAATGTACTTTTAAAATAAGCTCTGCTTTTATAAGGTGGCTAAACAAACATTATATATTAAGAAACAACTTGGGCTATCAAAGGAATAAACAAATAGTGTGGAATCAACGGACAGTGTGTTGCAAAATGTACAATACAGAAAATAATGGTTACAAAAATTGAAGAAAATCTAAAATGTCTTTTTTTCGTACTCTTGTTTTAAGGTTTTGCTGAACAGAAGCAGATGCTTTAAATTCATACCATGTCGTCACAACTGAATAATGACTTCCCTCCGGAATCAGACAATCAGTAGATCAAATTGATGTTTAAAATAATTATTGCTGTGCCTCAAAAAAAGTAAGAATTTTCAATAGTGGAACTGAGAAGAGTGCACCTTCAAGGTCTATCATCCTAAACATGCTTCTTATGGGTGCATTTGTGGCAAGTGGATATGTAGACCAAACACCAACTCTCCTAGCAATTCAATACACAGCAGAATGTAGTATTTACTGTCATATTTACATATGATTAGAACGATTTTGGACTGAGAGGAATAAGCCTTTATCTTACTAGATATTAGCCACATTTATTTTTGAACTATGAACCACAACTTCAGCTTCTAATACCATCTAAAATGCTGTCAGTTTGTAAGAAATGTCATGTATCTGTAACAACGATACAGCAGCACCAGGATCATGCATCACCCAGCTGTACCCTTCACACACAAAACATACCCTGTAGACGGATGCCCAAACACCTAATTAAGTCATCTATACCACGAACAACTCCTCTGTCGACAATCTCGTTTGGTTCTAAATCCCAAAGCTTGTGGGAATATTTGCCTGAAACAGGAAATCTTAGGCAATGGTAGGGAAATAAAGCGCAATGCAGTTATTTACACAAATCTAAACATACTCTGATTTTAGGCATGAATATGAATGAATGAAAATGTATAAAGGATGCAAATGTTCATAGGTGTCTTGGCAGTAGTGAAACAGTGACAACGCTAGAGTGCAATTAACTGGAATAAATCTGGGGCGTGTTGTAACACTCTGGAAACTAGGGGTCTGAAAACCGCAGGTTTAAGTGATTTCCAAAAAGAGGCAGGCTGTTTTCGATTTTTAGATGCAAAAGAAAACAAGTTACTTACCTGTAACTTTGGTTCTCCAGTATTGGTAACTTTCATAGATTCCCATTGCTTGTATCAAAATAGCTAGCAGTAAGAACACGCACATTTTGTGTAATAATACATTGTTGAAACCTTGCGAAATGCATACAGTCATTAAAGCCACAAGATATAAAACAAGTAGCCAGTAAATAACGAACTACAAAATGTGCTAATAACCAATAAAAGGAAGGAGGGTTAGAAGGGACAGCTCACCACTTATTGGTAGAGGTTCCTCAGGACTGCTTGTCCCACTGCAGCGTCACTCCGCATGGAGGAGTCTAAGCAGTAATGCTTCGTGAAAGTATGGGCACTGCTCCATGTTGCTGCCCTGCAGATGTCTTTAATAGGCACTTCTGCGAAGATAGCCGTCGAAGAAGAAATGGATCTCGTAGAGTGAGCCCGGACACACCCTTCTAGGGGCTTGCCGGCCGCTTGGTGACAGTATTGGATCGCGCTAGCAATCCATCATGCAGCAACCCTTTGCTTTGACAGAGGGAAACCCTTGCGAGGGGCACTGAACGCAACAAAGAGTTGTGTAGATCTTCTGAAGTCCTTGGTGCGCTGGAGATAGAATTTTAGACACCTTTGAATATCCAAAGAGTGAAGAGCCCGTTCGGCTGGAGTAGTAGGGCGAGGAAAAAGGATTTAAGGATGACCGGTTCATTCAGATGAGTCAGAAGGAACCTTTGGGATAAATTTGGGATGAGTCCTCAGAATCAGAGTGTCCTTTTTTAACTACAAGAACGGATCCTTGATCGTGAAAGCGTGTAGTTCACCTACCCTCCTAGCTGATGTTAGAGTGAGGAGGAGGGCCACTTTCCATGTGAGGAATTTAATGTCAGCCCTATGAATTGGCTCAAAGGGTGGCCTCATGAGTCGAGTAAGGACTAGGTTGAGCTGCCACAGAGGTGGTGGAGGTCTAACAGGTGGAAAAACCCTAAAAAGTCCTTTGAAAAATTGCTTCACAATTCTCGCCGACCACAGGGAAGGTCCAGAAGAAGTTTGTCTGAATCTAGAGATAGCTGCCAGGTGCACCTTAATAGAAGAATGAGCGAGACCTGACTTAGCCAAAGTCAAAATGTATGGTAAAATTTGATGAGGAGCAGAGGAAGAAGGATGAATGTTCTCCTGTTGGCACCACAAGCAGAAACGCTTCCATTTCAAGCGATAGGTTTTATTCGTACTTGGTGCACGGGCCTGAGCTAGCACCTCTCTAAATTCTTGCGAGATATTTAGGCTTTGAAATTCTCTGTGCTCAGGAGCCATGCTGTTAACTGAAGCGATCTCGGATCCGGATGTACCACTTGGCCCTGGGACATAGTCAACAGAGAGGGAATCGGTGCAGATGAATTGGATGATCCAGGGAGAGCAGGAGAAGCTCCGTAAACCAAAACTGGCATGGCCACGCCAGGGCCACCAGTATCATCCTGCCGGGCTCCGCTTTGAGCTTTTTGAGAAGCCTTGGAATTAATGGAATCGGAGGAAAGGTGTAAACAAAGGCGCCTGACCAGGCCATCGAAAGTGCATTCCCCAATGATCCCTGATGGTGTTCCCTGCTTGCGTAGAATCGGCATTTCTTGTTCTCTGGGGTGGCAAACAGATCTAGGGACGGAGTGCCCCAGAGAGAAAAAACCCTGTCCAGAGTGAGATTGTCCAGTTCACACTCGTGGCTCTCTGATTTGAGACGACTCATGTATCCGCTGTCTTGTTGAGGGCACCTGGAAGATGCTCTGCCGAAAGAAATATCTGATGTTGGATACTCCACTCCCAAAGTTCCTGAGCTTCCTTGGATAGCGGACGAGACCTTGTTCCTTCCTGTTTGTTCACATAGTGCATAGCGGCCATGTTGTCGGTACGGACTAGGACGGTGGACTCTGATCCGCGGAAGGAAAGCTTCCAAAGCCAGACGAATCGCCCTGAGCTCCAGCAGATTGATGTGGAGAATGCGGTGCTCGGGCTGCCAGCGACCGCTCACCTGAAGGTCTTGCAATACCGCTCCCCAGCCTTCTAGCAAAGCGTCTGTTGTAAGAATTAGCGGAGCCGGGGTGACCGTGAAGGTGAGGCCCTGAGAGATATTGTGTCCAGTTGGCAGCCTTCTTCATAGGCTGAGTTACCATTATTTTGTCGTCGAAAGAGCCTTCTGCTTGGCGCCATTGCAACTCCAGTTGTTCTTGAAGAGGGCGCATTCACAGCCTGCAATGTGGAATTAAGGGAATGCAGGAGGAGATCGATCCTAGAAGGGATTTGTATAGGCGAACTGAAAGTGACCGTTGTCTTTGGAACAGACGGGCAGAGGCCATCAGATTTGCCTGCCATTCCTCCAAAGGAAACGCTTTGCAACAAGTCGTATCCAGAATATTACCTAGGAACTTGGCCGATGTGGACGGGCACAGGACTGACTTTTCCCTGTTGAGCTGAAGTCCCAGATGACTGAAAAGGTGAGTGCAAGTTTTAACTGCCTCTGAAGCTGCTCGGGAAGACGGTGCCTTTATCAACCAGTCGTCCAGGTAAGGGAAGACTTGTAGAGTATGTCTCCTGAGAAACGATGCAACTGCTGCTAAGACCTTTGTGAAGATCCATGGTGCAGATCTGAGTCCGAAAGGCAGTACCTTGAACTGAAAGTGGCTCTTGGCTACTGTAAATCATAAAAACCTCCTGTGGGTTGGGTGAATGGGAACATGGAAGTATGCATCCTCGAGATCTAGGGTGGCCATGTAATCAACCTGGATTGAGGAGACGCAAAATGTCCTGTAGGGATACCATCCGAAAGGAGAGCTTTATGAGATAGGTGTTGAGCTCCCTCAGATCCAAAATTGGGCGCCATTTTTCTACGGTCTTTTGAACAAGGAAGAACCGGGAATAGAATCCCTTGCCCCGTTGGGATAGGGGCACCGGCTCTATAGCTCTCTTGAGGAGAAGTTGGTGGACTTCCAGACGTAGAAGGTGTAGATGTTTGGATTCGGTGGCGCGAGGTGCTCTGGCTGGTGTTGAAACTCCAGTGTAAGTCCTGACAAGACGATATTTAGAACCCACCGGTCTGATGTTATAAGTTGCCAGTTGTGGAAGTGTTGTGTTATCCTGCCCCCCACTGGTGTAACAGGGGACGAAGGAAGAGTAGGAAGAGCCTGTTAGCCGCTATTGGCGCTTAGAGGAATCCCTCCCCATGCGCCCCTGTCGTCCTCTAGTTAATGATCGAGAGAAAGAAGACGATTGGCTCTGACGCTGCGAATATTGTGGCCTGTAAGACTGCAAAGGCTGCTAGTAGGAGGAATAGTGCTGCTGTTGGTATCCGCCTCTGTATTTAGAGAAACCCTTTCCTCTCGCTCCACGGAAAGGAACCTTGCGGTATAGCAAACTCCCAAGGGACTTAGCAGTCTCCGTGTCCTTCTTTATGTCCTGCAGCCATTATGTCAATGTGCTTTCCAAATAGCATCTCACCATCGAACAGAAGATCCAGGATTTTGTTTTGGACATCAGGACGAAACCAAGTGGCCCGAAGCCAGCCTTGCCGGCGAAGAACTGCCGCTCCTGCAAGAGAGCGGAAAGCCATAGTAGCAATGTCCATTGTGCAAACTATTATCTCAGAGGATGAACGTTCTCCCTCCTGCAAGATCTTTTTTGCCTCAGACTTTGCTTCCTCGGGTAGCTGGTCTAAATACGGGGATAGATCGCACCACATCGGATTCCCCATATTGCCTATATTAATACAGTAGTCTTCCCTCCTTATCAGGTGGCGTGTTAAGAGGTGGCGCCAGAGTTTTAGATCTTCTTTGGGCCGCTTGCAAGATTACAGAGTCCAGCTTCGGCAGGCTGACCAGACAAGCAGGGCTGTCTTCCGGAGCTCAGTATTTCTTCTCTAGATGCGGAAGAACAGGCATGACCGTTGCTGGCGACTTCATGACCTTTATTCCCTCATCCCAGACATGGCCCACTATAGGAATAGAGCGAACAGTCTTCTTAAAAAGTTCTTTGAAGTCAGAGAAAACATTCCGCTTGAACCGATGGAATTGGTAAATTGAAAAGTTTAGATGGCCTCTCCATTAGATTGTGGAAGCCACCGATATCAGCTGGAGGAGAATCCGCTGGATCAGGAGTTGGAGAGGAGGGATCCGGAATAATGTAATCATCCCACTCCCTGTCCGGAACTGGGATTGACATAGTGCCCTGGTCATCATCCGATGAGTCGTCTTGAACAGTGACCACATTCTGTCGCGGTTCAGATAGCTCCTGAACCTGAGGTTGAGGGAGCTGAGGTGGAACTGGAGAAGCCGGATGAGCGGAGGCTGAGTTGGAAGCAATTGACCAGTCTCTTGGGCAGAGGACTGAGACGGAAATAGTCTCCTATAATCCGACAGCATGAATTGGAGGTCTGTAATGAGTGAAGATGGTACACAGACCATGTCCGGCTGATACTGATCCTGGGACCTAGATTGCGGCACATATTGTTGTTGATGTTGCTCCTTAAAATAGTCCTCAGAGTCCGAGTCCTGATATTTTACATGCAGTTGTGATGGACTATCTGCATCCTCATAAGGACCGTCATCCTCAAAAAGCTCCTCTTCCAAAAGGAGTGCAGGAGCCAGAGGTTTTACTTTCCTCGGGGAAGTAATTTCCGGGGTAATGCGGCGCCTCCTTATAGAAATAGATACATTTTGTATCGTCGAGGTAGTCGACGGAGCCACCGGCAACGACGAGTGGATCGTCAACGACGAAAGGCCCATCGTCGACAAGACCGTCGCCGAGACTGTTGTCAATATGAAGCTGGGAGCTGTTGACCAGGGCCGGACTGGCCGTAGTGGGCACCGGGCAATCTCCCGGTGCGCCGCACTGGTGGGGGCCGTTTTTGTTACAGGGCCGTTTTTGCAGCATAGCTGCAAAATCGGTCCTGTAACAAAATCGGACGAAAACCGGCCCTGGTAAAGAGCTCGGCGGCACCCCCGGAGTGGGGAGGGGGGGGCGGCCGAGCACTTTGCCAGGGCCGGTTTTGGTTCCCTGTCCGGCCCTGCTGTTGACGTCGTTGTCGTCAACGTGGTTGCCGTCGACACCATCCTCGTCGACGTGGAAGTAGTCATAGGCGTCGACGACATAATCAAGGGTACCTTTGTCTGTGGCGTCGCCGAAGTAGTCGTAGCCGTAGACACTTGCAACGGCGCTCCCATCGACGAGCACGTCGACGGAGCTGAAGTCGATGCCGGTTGAATCTTTGAAGCGGTCGTCGACGGAGCTGATGTCTTCGACGAACACGTATTCTTCTCAGCCTTTCCATCAGGTGGAACAGAAGCTGGTTTTTTGAACATCTTCTGTTTCTCAGAGGGTGGGGAAGCAACAGAAGACCCATGGCTCGTCTTCTTACCCAAAACCACCTCAATAACCAGTCCTTCCCTCTCTTTTACACCTCGGTGAGGAGATTTGATGGGACTACGCTTGTCCGACCTATCAGAGGTCTTTTGCAAGGCTTTGGCAGGGGAATCAGAAGAAGTTGAAGGTGAGGACCTACCCCATTTTTGTTATCTCCTCGAGGATGTTGCAGAGGAGCCATCATCACTGTCACTTGACACAGGATCCTTCCGTGACTTCAATTTCTGTAACCAGGTGAGCAGACGTCTCTCACGGTACCGCAAGGTCTTTGTAGAGAAGGTCCTGCAGATCTTGCCGTCAGTAGGCTTGTGGTCAGGATACAAACAATAAATACAGTCTTTATGTTTGTCCTCCACATAAGGCCTCTTCTTGGCGCAGGTATAACAAGCCTTGAACAGAGCTTTCTTTTCTTTGTCCGACATAATGAAGCTCAGTGGAGACTCCCTTGCACAACGTGCGGTAGAAAATCTGAGGCTCTCTCAGGAAGGTTCTATGGGGGGGAAGATGTTCTGATTGGTTGTTCATTTCATTTGGTCTCTTTCACAAAAAGAGGTGGATATGCTACAAAATGAGATGAGGCCTAGGCCTTTTTTCTTCTTTTGTACCCATCTCTATGGTGTTTTTTATTACCGGGGAACTCCCACGACGACGGGGAAAGATACAAGCAATGGGAATCTATGAAAGTTCCTATACTGGAGTAAGTAGACTATTTTACAGTTAGTTTTACAGTGCAGAAGATAAAACTGCGCCACCCCTATGTTGTTTAGAAAGGTCCACAACATGCCAATCGATATTCCAAAATGTTAAGTCCTTTGAGCTGGAGTATCTGTAATGTTTCAAGCACGATAAGGATCCTGGCTGCCCCAAGACTATCGTAACCATTTAAACGGTCATCTATTTAATTTATTAAAAATACATTTTACACAACCTAAACCATCGACTTTGCAACATAGCAAACTACCAAAAACAATAGATGTTTGATACTCACATGTCCCTATTCTTCCGCTGCTCCCAAATGGGGGAATGGGGTTCCAGCAGTGACAGATCACTACCCCCGTCAGTGCTCGAATCTTGCAGCCAAGAACGCTCCTCTCGGAGCTTCCGCCTCCTGGAACGACCTGTACAGATGGGTGGAAAAGAAACAAAGAGTTCCGAACTGAATTAATAAATACATCTATACCGCTTGGATCTGATCAATTAATTCCTCAAGGTGCCAGCTATATCAGATGAAAAAACGTTCCACAGTGCGGCTACTTTTTTTAGTGGGGAAAAAAAAAAAAAAGGATTCCTGTACTTCAAAGGAGCCGTCAATTGGGCTACTAGGACATGATGAGAATACGGTTGCATCTATTTGTGCCTCAACACCACATAAGCATTAAAGACATGTAAAGCTGAGCAGAAGATGGCATTGATATTCTGAAGACTTCTGTGAAATATAGCACCAACCATAAATAACTTGTCCTTTCACTTCCGGTTTCAGATTCCCATCCAGAATTCCAGATATGAAGTTTACCAAGAAGACAGGGTGTACTCAGATTTTAAATATACACCTTCAGATGCACCAATTAGTCTACATCTTACTTTGCCATATTTCTTCTCAACTTACCCCTGCATGCTAAAATCATTTTACTGCACAAATTCTTATGTAAAGTGCTTTGGATTTTTATATAAGCTGCTCTGAAAGTATTTATACAAGCCGTCCTTACAGTTTTGCAACTGAAGAATGTAGGGACACTAACAGATGTCTGCCTCCCAGAGGTAATCATTCTCCCAGAGGTAAAAAAAATAAAATAAAAATCAAACAGGAAAGCTTGCACTAAATACAACAAAACATAGGTCACCTTGCTTTCCCAATACTTTAGTGAGGATCTCAAATAACAAAGCAAAACTGTAAATACCACAAATGTATGTGTCACGTTAAAACAACTGAACAGTGGTACCCCCATACCATGTAAACGTAGCCTCCGTGTAGAACAAAAGTGCTAAGAAACAACACAAATGGTGTAATTACGGTACATTGTATCCCTATCACTTAATGCCACACATGGATCATGGAGCTACTGAAGTAATATTAAAAGGCATTACAAGCTAAAAACTCAGTTTTGCCACAGCAGAACTCTGGTTATCAAACACAGGGAATCTGAGGCATCCTGCTTAATGCTAGGATGTATCATGGGCATTACAGCACATTTGATGGACTGCATCCTATAGGTGAGCAGGACATGTATACAGGGGTCTAGACATCCCCTATCCCAACTCCTGCTGAACTAGAGTACTCCTGCCTTTTATGGAATATTAGATATTGGTTTTCAACACACAACAATTTCCATGTACATTAATTCTAATGTCAAAGCAACAGAGCCTACCAGGGTTTTTCAGTGTATGCCTTTTTGCATCCCTAAAGCTGGGCTGTTTGTAGAAAGAGCACCAACACTGCTTTACTTCTCTACTTTCCTGACAATTTTGGTGCATTAAGAAATGGCAAAAGGTCACAGACTATATCACACAATTATATATATGTTTTCAGACTAATCTCTTGTTTTAATCGCTTCATATATTTAAACCATGCCCCTTAAACAATAGGTGAAAAGGGTACAAAAAAATGAAAGATTGTACTTGTTACTGGTAGAGGTTTAACTCGTTACAGGGTTCGCACTGTAGAGTGGTATTTCTTCGGCAGAACCGATATGGAAATTTGACAGCACAGATGGAGAAGTACCACTGCAGGAAGAGCACGTGGTCTCCCATCAGCAATTAAACTCACATTTGTATTTATTAATCATCTGACAACTACGCTTTTTAAATGTCAAATTAAAGGAGGAGAAAATATTTTTGCCAAAGAACAGTGTTCCTTTAAATGCAGAGGATTTACCACATGTAGATTTAATAAACAAATTACAAGCTTGGTGGGATTTTCAGGTTTGCTTTCTGAATCGGAACAAGGAACAGTGTCAGGATCAATATTCAGCCTTTGGGAGGACTACATTATAGGCCAGTGTTTCCAAATACCCTCCTCTAGTGGGTTTGGAGGACTGAGGATAAGAGGAACTCAAGAGTATGTCTATTTAACTTGTGTAGTAAGTGCATGCATGTAATTCAAATTAAAAACCATCCCAGATGGTAGGAGCGTGGTGTCCTATGTAGCAGTTTTAGGTAATATCCGGAACCTAGTTCACAATTCAATTAGCTTTCAAAAGCATGCGACTCGGTACCTGGAAGCTGATCATGAAAATTGAATGCTTGTCAAATTTCATGGGTATCACAGAAAAAGGCCATTACAATGTGAAATAAACACGTTTCACTCCTATACTCTTTTGGATCTGAAATGCTGATGATTTCTGCTCCGATTGAGGTACGAACATGAGGTGCACAAAATGCTGGTTAATCTTAGGAATGAAAGGCAGAACAGATTGAGGTCAAAGAGGATGAAGATGTCTCGCTATCCTTATTTTTCACCTCTTGTGATATCTATGTTCTTAGTCGACTCCGGTATCCATTAGGCTAGTGGATGTCTGGCAAAAGTCTTGTCCTCTCCTTCCCCACCCCAACACACCCCTTGTACAAACCTTTTAGTAAGCTGAGGGTGGATTTAATATTTTTCAGGTTCATAAACAAAACTGCATCAACCCCAGGTTTTACTAGTGACAATGCCATAGCAGGTCTGAATAGCTAGCGAGCTATTTCTTGTTTTGAACTAGCAGTCTTACATGGTTTCACAAAGGTCCCAAATAATTGCTGGGCTTTCCAAAATGGTTTTCTACCATCCATATAGTACATAAGGGCCTTTTTAATATTTAGTGTATGAAGCATCCGCTCTGCTACTGTCATTGGATGTGGAAAGAAAACCGGCAGTTCTATGGTTTGGTTAAGGTGAAAAGATGATATTACCTTAGGTAGTAACTTTGGCTTAGTCCTAACTACCCTGTCGGAATGTACTTTGAAAAACGGTTCTTCTAAGGTTTACACTTGAATCTCACACGTCTTAAGGGTGGTAGTAGTAACTAAGAAAGTCACATTCTATGACAGAAATTCTAAAGGACAAGAATGAAGTGGCTCAAAAGGAGGCCCCATTAATCTTGTGAAGACTAGATTAAGATTCTAGGATGAGATTAGAGGTAGTCTGAGAGGGATGATAGTTTTAGGCCCATTCACTAAGGCCTTAGTTACAGAGACTCTCTAGAGGGAGAAGTGTTACCTATTTTGCAAGTATGCTGCTGCAGCAGACAAATGTAAGAGAATAGATGTGCATGCCAGTCCTGGGCGTTGCAAGTTAAAAAGATAGCAGACAATGTCCTTTACTTTTGGTTTTTAGAGGATTGATGTTCTTGGGGAGGCAGTAGTGGACAAACCTTATCCACTTTGCAGCATACAGGCTCTAGTGGTACCTGGACGTGCCTCCCTGAGAATAACCATCCACTCGGGTACATTTAGGTGCCAAAACTGTAGGATTTCAGGAGCTAAATTGCTGGGTTGAGTTGTTTGGTATTAGGATGTCTTAGGGTTCACTGGGGTTGCTTGAGAAGGTCCAGCCTGTTTGGATCATTGGGGAGGGGAATGGGGGCATACTGGAGTGCTTGAGGAAGGTAGCAAACCAGGGTTGTCTGGCCCATGGAGGAGCTACTAAAATTAATGTGAGAGAGTTTGCCGTAGTTTCCTGACCACTTATGGAAGTAGTGAGAGAGGTAGAAAAGCGTAGGCAAATAACCCTGACCAGTTCATCTATAGTGCATTTCCCTTGGACTGTGGGTGAGGGAACCTGGAGGTGAAGCTTGGGCATTTTTCATGTTCGGCGATAGTGAACAGGTCTATGTTGGGAAACCTCCAACATTGGAAGTACAGGAGTGGGACTTGAGGGGGTAATTCCCACTCGTTGCTTTACCCTGCTGGGCAAGTCTGCAAGGATGTAGAACTCCCTGTAAATACTCTGCTAAAAGGTGAACTTTGTGGTGAATCTCCCACAGCCAAATGCTTTTTGCTAATGTGGAGAGTTGGGGCTGAGTGTGTGCCCCTGTTTCTGAAGGTGGTACTTGGCAGTCATGTTGTCTGTTTTGATCAAGGCTGATTTGTGATGAATGTGGCAGAAGAACACCTTGAGGGCCATTGTGAAGTCTGGCGTGCAGTACAATGCTGATACAAGATGCCATCAAACCCAACAAGCGCATGATCATGTGGACTGTTAGCTGATGATTTGGCTGAAAAAGAGGCAGCAGAGTCTAAAAAGCTTGCATTAGAGTGGGATTGGGCTAGGAAAGGGTTGAAACTGTAATGGCTGAAGATGCGATTTCCCTAAGTTTATGGTAAATCCTACATTGTGGACCAAATCTAATGTTTGCTGTGTGTGAGCAAGACAATGTTTGCTAGAGCTGTTTACCAGCTAATTGCTCCTTCATAATTGAGTCGCAACTACATTTGTCAAAACCCTGGGTGCGGTGGTCACCCCAAAGGGGTTAACTTTGAAATGATAATGCTGGCAACTTACCACAAATCTGAGGTAACATTGATGTGCTGGATGGATTGTGATGTGAAAGTAGACGCCCTTCAAATCTGGGGGCGGGCATGAAGTCGCCTTTGTCTTTAGAGCGGTATGACATCTTAGAGCACAGCCATGTGGAAACGCTCTAATTTTATGTATTTGTTGAGAGGCTGAAGGTCTAGAATGGACCCGAGAGAACCATCCTTTTTGGGAATTTGGAAATACAGGGAGTACACCCCCGTATTTCTGTGGGGGTGCGGTAATGGGTCCCTTTTGTAATAGGTGCAGATGTTGAGGGGAGAGGGAGTGTGGTCTTTGAGGTATGTTTGGTGGTGTTGCAGTGAACTCCATGCAATACCAGTGTTCCACAATAGCTAGGACCCACTGTCTGAAGTGATGTTGCACCATTTTTGTAGGAACCCCTGCAGTCTTCCTCTGACAGGTGTTGTAGGGCACGGGAATCACTGTTTGGCAGTGGTAGCAAACATATCCGCTCTTCCTTTACCTCTGCCTCCGTTATTCCCTCTGTGTGACAGGCTACAGTCCTCCCTAGAAGTTTGGTGTGATGTTGCTGTCATTGATAAGAGGTATGCACCTCAGGGGAGGTGGTCTTGTAATCTCAACGAAATTGTGGGTGATGAAAATTAGTCCGAAGGGACAAAGATTACAAACCTCCCATTGCTTTGGCAGTGTCCATATCCTTTATGATTTTTCTACATCATGTGATCAACTTGAGGGCCAAAAAGATGATCTCCCTCAAACAGTAAGTTGACCAGATGCCTAGAACTTCAGGCTTAAAGACAGATTCCAAGCCACGCAGGTCTACTGATAAGGATACTTTAGTTGGCCTCTCTAGCGGCAGAGTAAGCACCATCAAGGGCACACCTAATTGATGCATTAGAAATGGTCTTTCCTTCTAATACTATTTCCTGGACCCTCTGTACTGTTCTGGTATGTGCTGTATAAGCTCTCCCTTCTCATCCCACTGGGCATGATCCTGCCTTGCTAAGAGCCCAACTGAATTGGCAAAATGTCAATGTGTAGCTGATTTTGCTGCAACTCTTTCTTGCTGCATCACATTTTTTTGCTTTCTTTATCTGGGGGTGTGGTATCCTTGTTGTACTGGGCATTTAGTCTTTTACGTGCAGCATGGGCCACTAACTAGTCTGGCGGGAGCTTGCCAGTAATGTTTTGGAGGGGGGATGGGGTCACAAGAGCAAGGCTTGTATTTTATGTCCACCCTTGGAGTAATAATTCTAGCCTTTACTTCCTGCATTGGTTTGAGCATCCCTTTTAGCATTGACAAGAATTGGGGAGCCCACTGTTTGTGTTAGAGGGTTTCTACCAAGAAGCCCTCCTCTTCCTGCACTGAATGAAGATATACTTTGTGGAAGATAGCAGCCCGCTGCCCTTTGCATAACCTTGTGATACGAGGTGGTATGATCAGGGGAGAAGGCTTTCCTGGTGCAAGTCTGGATTGTTAGGTCCTGGAGGTACCACCTCAATCCTCCATGCAGGGCTCGAAAAATCATTAAAATTTTACTAGACCTGTAGGTCTTGTAACTTTAATAATCTACTTGACCTAAATGTATTGTACTTGACCCGTGAACTGGTCTCAAATTGTGTGATCCTTGGCAAATATTTTGTCTTATGGAGCCGTCTTTTTCTTTATTATCAAATAAGAGAGCACCTTCAAATATGCAAGTTCACTATTTCTGCTGTACAAAAAAACTATTTAATATACTAAATGTTTGCTCCATGTATAACAAGAATCGAGCCCATATATAGGGTCACATGATTCCTGGCTTGCCTCTTAGTTCACTAATAGCATTGCCATCTGGGCAGGAGCAGTAATAATTCACAGTTCATGTTTAAAAACTCATTTTTCATAAATATATTACCAAAGCATGATGTGGTAGTGCATTGTCATTTACAGATGCAAAAAGAACAATTGATGGACAGAATGCAGAACCATGTCATACATTCACCGCAGTATAGAGATCTGGTTCTAAATCCATTTTTTTTTTTTGCTCACCATGTCATTCCAGTTTGAACCCAACCATATGCAAATCAGTCTTGACCCTGTGCCTCATGGAACAGTCCAGCCCGAACTGCCAGGCCAGGTCCTCCTTTGCATATGTCGACCTAAGTGGGAAGGGTATTTCCAGACGTGGGTCCCGTGCTCACTACACCACTGGATTCAAGCTAGCCTGGCGGATGAAGGGTAATGCCCTGCAACCGGTCCCAGGATACTTGATTCCGGTCCTATGAGGACCTGGCATGGCTGGACTGTTCCCATAAGGAACAAGATCAAGACTGATTTGCATTTGGCTGTGTCTAAACTGGGGTGGTGTGGTGAGCAAAAGAATGATGGATTAAACCCAGATCCTTATGACTGGGGGTGAATGTTTGCATTGTCTAGCATTCCGTCCATCAATTTTATCTTTTGCATATGTTGCCCTAAATGGGAAGGGTATATCCAGACGTGGGTCCCGTGCTCACTACACCACTGGATTCAAGCTAGCCTGGCTGATGAAGGGTGATGCCCTGAAACCGGTCCCAGGATGCTTGATTCCAGTCCTGGGAGGACCTGGCTTAGCAGTTCGGGCTGGACTGTTCCCATTAGGAACAGGGTCAAAACTGGTCTGCATATGGCTGGGTCCAAACTGGGGTGGTGTGATGAGCAAAAGAATGATTGATTAAACCCAGATCCTTGTGACTCGGTGTGAATGTTTGCATTCTCGAGCATCCCGTCCATCAACTGTTTTTTTTGCAATTGTTATTTACAGATAGCATATTTTCCATTGAAATGGCTACAAAACTTTCGCACTAACCTGAGTTCTACTGATAATAGCGCATAAACTATTTTTGGAAATTGGGTCTCAGAAAAAATATTTAAAATTTGCACATCACCAAGTAAAGTGTTCTAATTTGTTCTGATCCTATAAACATATTAGTTTCACCACAGAATTACAAAAATGGGTCTCCATAACTAGTGAAATATATTTGAAATGCTTGAACAGTTCACTTCGCCATTTCAGTGTTGCGTTAGAAAAATAGTCTGACATCTTACAGTCTTTCATTTAACATGCTTTGTACAGTTCAATTGTCACACAATTCACTATACAAAAATCCTCCAACTTAAGTCACAGAAAGAAAAATAAATGTAATAAGATAAGCTGACTTTTGACCTCGGTCCCTGAAAGCCAGTAAAATTTCACAAGATAACAAGATTTAACGGTATTTTTATTGCTCTTTTATTTTGCGAGCAATAAAGATGCCTTTAAATCTTGTTATCTTGTCAAATTTGCTCTGCTTTCAGTGACAGAGTTCAAAAGTTAGTTTGTCTTCCCTGAAGTTAGAGGATTTTCAACTTCCCAGCAAGGGAGACTAGTCCCTAAAAATAGCTCGTCCTGAATAAATCTTGATCGACAATGCGAGTGAGCGAGTGCATTTTTCGAGCCCTGTCCATGGATCATCATGTGGATCCTTGGTGTATGGAATGTCATAAATGTGATGGGGAGGGCTATCATCCCCATAGTATGAGTGATAAGACCCATGTGGTGATGGGGGTTGTTGTGGAGGTGGTGTGGTGGTGGAGGAGGAGAAGTAGATGGCAAAGGAAGTAGAGGAGTAAGAAGAAGCTAACCAACTGCCTGAGGTGGAGGTCTTGTACCCCAATCGTATTTTATTGTGCTTAGGAGGCAGCCAGTGGCTTCACTGTTATTTGTTCTTCAAAGGTAAGTAGCCTCTTTCTGCTGGACCAGAGGTGGAGCCTTGGTGATGATTTTGCCTGTGTGAGGATGAATACACAGGCGTCACTGCCGAGAGTCCAGCTCCCCCTGTAGGCATTGAAGGATAGGCTGCGTCGCCTCGGAGTCCGCTGTGGAGGGGAGATTGAGCTGCGTTGACTGTTTGGGCTTCGAAGTTGGTTTCACGCCAGATGCATGTTTGAGCTCTGAAACTGTTTTCGCTCTTGGCAGCTTGGTAGACTGCAATGGTGGCATCGAGCTCGACCTAGAGCCTGACGCAGTTCTCGATGTCTATGGTTGCTTCGGGTCCAAAGTGACTCTCAGTGTCGCCGCAGAAGTTGTCGACGTGCAGGATGGTTTGCTCTTGGGGTGCGGACTCTCTGCTGGAGTAGGCCTTGTTGTTGACTCCAAAGCTTTGGATCAGTGCTGGCAATGGCTCGAAAGCAGTGGCGGTCCAGTCGACTGGAATTGAGGGCTCAAAGTGTGACCCCTGGAGGAGCGGAGAGTGATTTGTTCAGGGGTTGTACTCATTGCGTGGATGACGGATCGTTGTGTCGAAGCCAGCTGTGGCTCCAGCTTTTACAACTCCATTAATAACTCTGGCTTCGGGCTCAATAATGTTACTTTGCCAGCATCGATTTCCTCTTCAGCTTCTTCCTTTTCGACTTCTTCCCCAAAGATAGAGGATCTCCTCTTCCCTTAGTTGCTCCATTGCACATTGTCGTGAATGACTCCTCGCACAATTACAGATGTTTTTCTTAGACCTGAACGCAAGACAGGTGGAGCAGGAAGCCTCGTTGTGCTCTGGGGAAAGCATAGGTTGCAGACTGCGTGCTGGCGTGTCCACGAGTACTTGGAGTGGCACTGTGGACAGTATCTAAAAGGTGTCTTTTCCATTACACTGCAATCATTTTCAAAGGCGAGCGATGATGAAGGCGGCTCAGCCAACCAGTGACCCCATCCGAGGAGCCCACCCTTGACTGAATGCAGGATGGTCAACTGTGGCATCGTTGACGGAAGAAACTGTTGCAGAGACTGATTGATGAACTACCTGGAAACAGAGAAACTTGAGAGGCCCCAACAAAGACTGCCACACGGAAATCAACACAGAGCATCAGCAAAGCACGTCTGAACCTCATGGCGGATGAAAACAATCTGACTATGAAGTGGATATTTGTGTGCAAAAAGGACTAAGGGAGGAGTCACTAACCGTGTGACATAAGACAAAAACAAGCTGAACACATCTGAGCTTAACACTGGATGGCAGAAGTATGCACAGCATGAGTAACTACAGCTACACATGCCACAAACAGAAGCATTTTCCAGATCTGTCTGCAGCCACAAGAGATCCCAATAAGTTGGCACAGCAGGAGGAGCAAGTAAACACTTTATTTACAGAGTTCGATCCGAAAGAGTGAGCATTCCATGAGGAATGCATAAGAAATCAAGTAACCATGCTTCAAAACAGATCTGAATCTCAGACATACCTTCAACCGATTTGACCTGTGCAGCAACAGCACGTTTCCTCTCCTCCTTCCACACATGCTCTTCTTCTTTCTTCTGGATGGCTAGCACAATCAAACGGTCCTCCTCTTCTTCCTGGGTCCTAGGCCGCTTCCCTTCCCCCACTGGTGAATTCCCCTACAAAATTAAATAAGCAGACCGGGTTTTCTCAACATAATGGCTTGACAATATTAACGAGAGACATTTGATTCAAGTCATGCATTTGGTCATGCTGTAAACAATTACCAAGATTAAAACTAATACTGCTAGTTAACATGTATTATTACTGATGAATCTGCTCAGTAGCCCAAGACTGGCAAATCCTACTTATGCTGATAACTTGCAGATATTTGTTTACCAAGGTCAATTCCCTGTGGTGCTGCAAGCCCAAAGTATGAATGGTTGACCACCAGACCAAACTCCTAAGAATGTTTTTTTTTTGTGTGCAAAACTTATTTTTTTTTTTAATTGTTTTTAACCATACAACTCCCACAGTTGGTACAAATCAAATAGCATGTAGTATAAAGGCACAACAAGGCATTGCACATTGAGCATGAATCACCCGTAGCAGCAAATATAAAAACACTAGTGTAAGCTGGCACTGTGAGGCAGGCAGGCAGGCTCCCTCTTCCCCTGTAAGCAACTTGTAACATCGCAGTGAGGGAGCAAGTCCTTGGTCGCAGACCATGGTGGGGGCAGGCAGGGTTCCATTGCAATACCCCTAATGTCAGCCCATCCCTTCCAAACTTTGTGGTGTTTCTGGGTCACCCTCACGACATGCATCAAGCGTTGCAGGCCTATGCAGTGATCCATAACCGTGGCCCACCTCTCAACTGACGGAGCCGCTGTAGCCTTCCACGCCTGTACTATGTCTCTTAGCCCAACCAAAGCAGTGCCCTCCGATACCGGTTCTCATCTAGGTCCTCTTTTTTTTATTTTATTTTTTTACATATTTTATTATTGACTTTCAGGTTGGTGCTGGTACAATAGCAATACACATGTGCCATTATATATACTTTCTGGTGGTACAGACAAAGTTGTTGGTATACAGAAAAGAAAGCAATGTTAACATTGCAATGAAACGGCCACTATAATCATACATTCATAATAATAAAAAGGAAAATATGAAACAATCCCCAGAACTCCCTAACCCATCCCCCATAACAAGTTTGGGTGGTCCTAGTGTTGACGGTGTTATCAGTAGGGGATGTGGGGGGCCCATGTGTCACAAGAGGTGGAAGAATGTCTAAGTTTGTGTCCTCTAGGAAACATGAGTGGGTGCTCTACGTCGCACATTATGTCTCAGATATGTGTTCGCGGAACTGTTCTAGTAGCATAGACCAATCCAACGAAATTGGCTTCTTGGTGAGGTCCCTATATTCTTCCCGCTGAAGTGCCTCCCCTTCAGCGGAGACCCAGCGCGTCACCTCCTCCACCCAAGACCCTTTCCTAGGAGCCAGAGGAGACTTCCAGCAGCATTGTGTAATCAATCTCCTTGCCAGAAGTAATTAAAGGTCGAAAAAGTGTTGCATTACTTTAGCCATTTTAGGCAGTGGGGACAGACCCAATATATAAAATTCCAACGATGTCCAGTTATGTACTCCCGTCAGCCATGAGATCCCCCCCTGAAACCTACCCCCAATACCCTGTTAGGGAGGGGCAAGACCAAAGCATATGTATGTATGTAGCGACAATGCGGACACTCCGATGCGGCTGCAGGGTACATTGTGTCAGCTTCTATGGTGTCAAATACGCCCTGTGTCATATTGAAAACTGAACACATTTAAATCGATTACGGGAGATGCGTTTGGGGTGCTCCAAAATGTGGGTCCATTCCTTGTTAGTTAGCTCCCTAGTCAGATCAGATTCCCATTTAAGTTTCAAGGGAGTGAGCAAAGCCATGAGGCGTTTCCTCAGACCACTGTAGAGCCAGCGTACCAAATGGCACCCATGCCCCATTGAGTGCAGCGCTCGGAGCAACTTGTAAGTAGCTGGTTCCTTATTATCCACTACACAATGTTTGCGTACTTAGTGGAGAATACTAACATGAGTCCGGAATAAAGAATCGGGCAACCCGTGGACCTGTACAAACTCCTCATGGGGCAGAAGGACTTCATCCACGAACAGGGATCCAACCGTCGTGACCCCGGTCTGATCCCAGGGAGCCAGCCTGGGGGCCGTCAATATGCTCATGGATGTAGAAAGACTGCAGAGTGGAAAATTTGGTGCATATGGCATACGTGTGTTAGAATACTTTAAGGCCAATCTCCTATACAACAGGGCATTACGCAACAATAGTGAGTCTATGTGTGATAAGGAGGACACTGGACATAACAGTGTACGGAGCCCTTGTTACAGGTGCATAGCTTTATATACTATTTCAAACAAATTATGGCCAGCTAACCAATATAACCATTGTCGGTGTCCAGTTATGCAGTAGGCTTTAAAGGCTAGGGCTCCCATTCCCCAGTGGATGCCAGCAGCTGCAGTTTAGACAGGCTTACTCTGCGTCGTCCCTTTCCCTAGACAAGATCGATCAGCATGGAGTTCACAAGCTTAAATACCCAGGTTGGGCCCACCAGCAGGAAATTCACAAAATGGTACAATAACCGCGGTAACATCACCATTTTTGTCAGTGCCAGCCTGCTTACAATGCAGGGCTCGACAAATCCACTCGACCGCTCGCATTTGCGAGGTAAATTTAATGAGGTCGATCTATTTTTAGGTCCTACTCGCCCTTTCTGGCGAGTAGGAAAACATACTAACTTTTGTCCACTGTCTTTGAAAACGAAGTAAATGTGACGAGATAACAAGATTTAAAGGCCTTTTTATTGCTCACAAAGCAAATGAGCAATAAAGATGCCTTTAAATCTTGTTATCTTGTCACATTTGCTCCGCTTTCAGAGACGGAGGTCAAGTAGGTTACTGTTAGGTCGAGGAGAGTTTAAGGTACTAGACCTGCAGGACTAGTACAATGTTTCTGATTTTTCGAGCCCTGCAATGGATATGGGTAATCTGACCCAGAATGATACCGGAAACCTCAGGGAATTAACTGTACGTACCAAGTTTCCCTCTAGTATATCACATGTCTCCCTATAAATCTGAATTCCTAAATAACGGAAGGAAACAGGTTCCGTTTTCAACTGTAGCTCACCAATGTAGAGAGAGGGCTCTATAAATGCCATAGAAGGAATACCTGTAGGACTTAGTGGTGTTTATTTGTAGACATGACATGGAGCAAAACTGGGAAAGTAGCTGGGCCAGTTCAGTCATATCCGTCCAGAGATCTTTAAGATACAGGAGGATATCATCGGCCTTCAGGGACACTGACTGAACAACCCATCCAACTGGGATTCCAACGTTTGGCATAGTATGGCGGAGATGCTGCGCAAGTGGCTCCACCACCAACACAAAGAGGAGCGGGGAGAAGGTACATCCTCGAGGGATCCCATGAAGTATCTGGTAAGGTTGGGATATATATTGGCCCATTTTGGCTCTGGCAGAGGGTAAAGAATACAATAGCTTCACCCACTTAAGATACTCTGGGGGGATCCAATACCGCAGCAATGTCGCAAGCAGACAATCCCATCCCAGAGTGTCAAAAGTTTGCCAGATATCCAAGGAGAGCCATCCATCATAGGGGTACTAACCACAGGCTGCATCCATTATCCCAAATAGTCGAAGTATATTCAGCGAAGTACTACAGTGGGGCACAAAACCACACTGATCGGTATGTATCAATCTCGGGAGTAATGGAAACAGGCAGCAGGCCAGAATTTTACTGAGTATTTTATACTCTGTAATAAAGATTGATAGAGGTCTATAGAAGGACAATTCTGGAGACGGTTTATCTGGCTTCAACATAAATGTCACTAACGCTTCCCTGACGGTGGGGGGCAATGTACCCTCCACGAGGGACGTACCATAAAGCTTCTACAATTGTGGCGCCAACTGTGACACAAAGGTAAAATAGAATTCTATGGGGAGGCTGTCCGAGCCCGGCACTTTGTTACGAGCCAGGTCTTTGATGGCTCCTCGTATCTCGGTGACGGTAATAGGGGCCGCTAGGCCCTCTTTATCGGGGTCTAGAATATTTGGCTGGGACGGGCTAAACAGAAAGTCGGCTAGCACTAAACAAAGTCATCTAGCGCCTCTGGGGTGGGGGAGTGCATTAATCTCTACCTGCGTAGTCACTAATCCTTATGTGGGTGTGGCAAGGGATAAAATAGGTGCAAGGGAAGGTGATGGCTGAATTAATCAGGCCAATACGGTGCCTGACCTGTCCACTTTTTAGTGCGTAGTTGTATATAGGCCCTCTGATCTATTAATCGCAGACGTTCTAGAAGTTCAGCATATGAAATCCTAGCCTCTCAATTCCATTGCATTTGCTGCACTTTCTTGGGCTGCCACCTCCAAAGAGCCCAGTTTGCCCTTGAGCTCCGCAATGTCTCTAGTGACCTCCCGCCTAGCTCCCACCACTGCGCCCAGCGAGGCTCTGGAGACTACCACCTTAAAGGCTTCCCACTCTATCAAACGTAAGGAAGCTGTGGCAGTATTCTCTGAGAAGTACGTATTGATGGGTGTAGCTAATGTGTCCCTAAACACTGAGTCTTACAGTAGTTGAGGCTATGAGCACCATGTAGGAATGGGAGAAGGGACTCGTCCCCAAATAAATGTAACTTCTAGAGGGTTACGGTCAGATAAGGTTTTAACAAGAAACGTAGTGAGAGTCACAGAGGAGTGTAAGCTGTGCAGAGGAATCTATCCAAACGGGAGTGCAAGGCATGGGGATATGAATAAAAGGAGTATTCGCACAGACCAATATTACGGTACCGCCACATATCTGCCAGATCCCACCCGTTCACCCAGCGACGCAATTCCTTGGCTTGCCCGGGAGGGGAGGATGTGAGTGGTGCAAGTTGGTATTTATAACAGCATTGAAATTCCCTCCCAAGAGCCAGGGGTATTGAGACCGACTCGCTAACTCTGTCTATAAGAGGACCAGGAATTCATCTTGGTCCGAGTTGGGTGCATATATACATCCCAGGACTATCTGATCCCATCAAGTGTGCTCTGTAGGAAAGTGGCTCTGTATATACTGTTCCCAAATAGGTACAGGGTGTACAGAGTCCACAGTCCCCAGAGGTTTGGCAGAGGCTAAAGTTAGATATAACCTTACTCTCTAAAGTGGTAGCTTGGTCGAGCAGTAAGGCAGTATCAGAGGACAGTGTAAAGCATTTGTTGCACACACTCAGTCAGCAAATGGTCTCACACACTCAATAACTGAACTCTAGGCCAATGGTTTGTATATAAAAATATATGGTTGTTTTATTTTAGAACCAACAATAGGTGTCAAAATATACTTTATCAAAATGAGATGCTTTAGTTAAATACTTTGCAATAGGCAATTGACTTTTGAATGCAATAGTTAACAGTTTGTTGCACTAGGCAACACAATTTCAAACAAAATAATACATTGAGCTCAATGGGAATTTTAAGGTATATGCAATTGATTACTTTCAGGATTACTTTTGTAACTCCAGGACTGGATTCTAGATTCAGTCACGGGACAGTTCTTGGAAACAAGTGAGTAAATACGTTTTAGTTACTGTTGTGATTTTTAAGCAATATTTTGCTATTTTAAAAGCTGACACTAATAAACTTTTTCTAATCAAATTACCAATGTTATCCTATGGGAGGAAGTTCACTTAGCAGGTAAGTGGGGTTATGGTTACTTTTTCAGGTTCAGTGTTGGATCCTGGATCCAGCACTAGTATACCACCTGTTCTCAATTGATAGAATGCGTTTACGTTATACAGGCGATTTTTAGCGAATATTTGTACGTTTGCAAAATTGACACTTGAAAGAAATTTCACAGAAAAACAGTCAATGGTTTCCTATGGAAGAAAATTGAGCTAGCGGTAAGAATGGTTTGTAATTACTTTTCAGGGTCAACACTGGGATCTCTCCTAATAGCAGGTGAGTATTTCCATTTTCGTTACTCGGTTGATTTTAGGTGAATATTCTAAAGTTTAGAAACTCCACACTTAGAAAAAATTTCAAGTGAAACCAGTCAATGTTACCCTATGGAAGAAAAGTGAGTTATCGTCTTTTGGGTAAGTACTCGACTGGCAGAGTTAAGGTTCTGGGCATAGACTCAGGGGTCTCCCAGGGTCAGGTAAGTACAGTTGTTACACCCTCCGCTGCACAGGGGCAGCCGGGTGCAAAGTGAGTTAGGCTCAATGTTATCCTATGGAAGGTAGGGGGCCCTTGGTTGGTGGCCGCTGACTAGCAGGCCACGAGGCTGTGGGAGCCGGGCTCCTGGTCACTTGCTCAGGGCAAATGGGGAAGTAGGTAGGAGTAGAGGTTGCACTGCCAGGGGCACTCGGGCGGCTGGGTGCAGGGTGCTTTTGGGCCGTCGGGCGCTCAATGGATTGCAATGGAGAAGCTCGAGAACTAACTAAGGCTGCAAGTTCGGGGACGAAGATTCTTCAGATGAGACCACCACTTCGAGAGGTAAATTGGGTGGTTGGAGGATAGGTAGGTTCCCAGGAGTTGGGCAATGGGGGCCGCAGGGCTTCGGGTGGCCTTTTGGTGTCAGGAAATCTTACCCTCTGTTGATCGCGGTTGGGGGGTCCCTGGTTCTGAGGCTGCAGGTGTCAGGTGCGTCGAGGTGGGTCCTTGGGTGCCGGATTCGGGTTCACAGTCGCCGGGGAGACGTCCTCCTGGTCTTTGTCCACTGCGGCACAGGCCAGGCTTGGGGGGTGCAGAGTGTGCAGGGTTCGCGGTTCCTGGCTGATGCCAGGGGTCAGTTACTTGCTTTGAGCAGTGCCCCTGCTCATGGGAGTCCCAGATGCTCAGAGTCACAAGATAGCCAGGTCCTCCGGGGTTTGTGAGGTTGCTGGCCACGGGAGATGCCGGAATTTAGCAGGAGCAGGTTCGAGGGTCGACAGGCCGGCAGGGCTGGAGCCAAAGCAGTTGGTGTGTTCCTCTTTTTAGCAGCTGCACGGCAGGTCTTCTTTCTTATTGCTATTTGCTGTTTTGCAGTGGTTTGAAATAGTGTTTTGAGTACAGCCTGGCCCACACTAGCTTGATGTTTTGCTTGCACATCTACACAGTAGTGCTTTGTGAATGTGTGCGGTGTAGACCATGTAGCTGCTTTGCAGATGATATCTAAGGGGATGTTCCCTAAAAATGCAATAGATGCCCCTAGTTTACGGGTGAAATGAGCCCTAGGGGGAATGGATAGAGTGTGTTTTGCTTTTTGATAGCAAATTTGAATACATTTTTAACTATCCACCCTGTAATCCCAGTTTTTGAAATGGGGTTACCTTTGTGTGGGAGAGAAAAGGAGACAAAAAGCTGTTTCGTTTTATGGAATGGCTTTGTCCTATCAATATAATAGAAGAGAGCTCGTTTAACATCCAACGAGAGCTCTCTCAGCTACTGTTTGAGGTTGGGAGAAGAATACTCGCAACTCAAGACTGATTGAGATGGAATGGTGAAATGACTTTTGGAAGGAATTTGGGATTTGTCCTTATAACCACCTTGTTGTAATGTAGTTGCAAGAATGGTTCTTGAATTGTTAGTGCCTGGATCTCACTCACCCTTCTGAGTTATGCAATAGCAATTAGAAAGGCAACTTTCCATGAAATGAATTGTAATTCACACTTGTGCAAAGGCTCAAATGGAGGGCCCATGAGCCTGGTGAGAACAATGTTGAGGTTCCATACAGGGGAGGGTGGTACCCTGGGAGGAATTATTCTTTTAAGGCCTTCCATGAAGGCTTTAATGGCAGCAACTTTGAACAATGATAGATGCTGTCTGTTTTGGAGGTAGGCTGCTATGGCAGCCAGATGGAACCTGATTGAGGAGTATGCTAAATTGCATTTGTGGAGATGCAGCAAATAGCATATGATGTTTTGTATGGAAACATCTAGTGGGTTGATGTTATTGGTGCAATAGATAACAAATATTTTCCATTTAGCTGCGTAGCAAGCTCTAGTGATAGGACGTCTAGCTTCTTTGATAACGTTCATGCAATCAGGTGGGAGGTTGAGATATCCAAATTCTAAGACCTCAGGAGCCAAATTGCTAGGTTGAGCTGCATGGGGTCGGGATGCATGATCTCTCCATGGTTCTGTGTTAACAGATGTGGTGAGTTGCAGTTTTTGATGTGGTACCACTGAAAGTTCCAGTAGTGTGGTGTACCACGGTTGCCTTGCCCACGTTGGTGCAATTAGGATCAGTGTGAGGGAGTGTTGCTTCAACATGCGCACCACTAACGTAATGAGTGGGAGAGGCGGAAAAGCATATGCAAATTTGCCTGACCAACTCATCCATATATCATCGCCTTTGGACAATGGGTATGGATACCTGGCGGCGAAGCTTGGGCATTTGGAGTTTAGGTGTGTGGCAAACAGATCTATTTGTGGCTGTCCCCATACTTGAAAGAAAGGTTGAAGAACTTGCGGATGATGTACCCACCCATGAATCTGTTGGCTCTGGCGACTCAACAGATCCGCAATCTGATTTTGAACTCCTGGTAGATGCTCTGCTAGTAGGTAGATTTTTTGAGGAACGGCCCACCTCCATATGCTCTGCGCCAGCCAGGAGAGCTGTAAGGAGTGTGTTCCTCCTTGTTTTTGGATGTAGTCCATCATTCCCTCTGGTTTTGCTTCGCTGTAATACATGGCTGTCATATTGTCTGTGTGGACTAAGACAGTCTTGCCTGATAGGTAATTTTGAAAGGATTTTAGTGCTAGAACAATTGCTAGCAACTCCAGATGGTTTATGTGGAGCAGCTTTTGTTGCGGTGTCCATCTGCCTTGAACTGTGTGCTCTGACAGATGAGCTCCCCAGCTGATGAGGGATGTGTCTGTGGTTAGCACCACCTGTGAGACTGGCTCGAGGACCGGCCGTCCTTTGGAAGTGTTTTTGGTATTCCACCACTGCAGAGAGCGATGTGTCCGGCTGTCCACCACCACCAGATCTGTTAGTTGACCTCGAGCCTGGTTCCATTGGCTTGCTAAGCACTCTTGTAGGGGACGCATTTGAAATCTTGCGTGCAGTATTACGAAAATGCAAGAGGCCATCATTCCAATTAGTTGCATGAACACTCGAGAAGAGCTTGCATGGCCTGTATTCTTATTGGGTTGGGGGATGCAAGTCCTTTGGAGGTGTCTATTGTGGCACCTAGATACTGTTGAGACCAGGATGGTTGGCGGTTCGACTGTTTTGTTTATAGTGAATCAGAGTTTGTGTAAGAGGTGAATGGTCTTGTGTGTGTGCTGGACACATTGCTGGTATGACTTGGCTTTTATTAACCAGTCGTCCAGATATGGACATGGATGTTTTCCCTTCTCAAGTGTGCTGCTACTACCGCGAGACATTTTGTGAAGACTCTGGGTGCTGTAGTAACCCCAAAGGGGAGGACTTTGAATTGTTAATGCTGACCGTCCACCACAAACCGAAGGTACTTCCTGTGAGCTTGGTGAATGGGAATGTGAAAGTAGGCATCCTTGAGATCTAGGGTACCAAGGAAGACGCCTTGTTTTAGCAGAGGAAGGATCTGCTGTAATGTGACCATAAGGAAGTGGTCTGACTGTATGTAAAGGTTCAGGGGTCTGAGGGAGCAGTCTTTTTTGGGAATTAGGAAATACAGTGACTAAACCCCCGTGTTTTGCTGGTGTAATGGAACTGGTTCTATTGCTTGTTTGTGTAGTAGAGCAACAACCTCCTGTTTTAGGAGTGTGAAATGCTCTTGTGATATGGGACGCTGTTTGGGTGGTATTGTTGGAGGAGTGGAAGTGAGTTCCAGGCAATAACCTGAGTGAATTATTTGTCTCACCCACCTGTCTGTTGTGATGGAGTTCCAGACAGGTAGGAACTGTTGTAATCTTCCCCCGACAGGAGCAAAGGACACAAACAGCTGCTTCGACTTCCTGAGTTCCTTGGTTCTCTCAATGTAGTGCATCACCGCTCTTCTGGCATCGAGGGTGTGCAGTGCCTTTTCTGCGTTTGTAGTCGGGTTTTGGAAGAAACTTGGTATCTGGATAGCCTGATTTATGTGGAACGCCGACACTACCTTGGGCATGAAGTGTGGGTCCGTTCTCAGGACTATTCTATCTTTGTGAATCTGAATGTAGGGTTCCTGCAGCGTTAGTGCTTGAAGCTCGCTCACCCTGCGTAGTGAGGTTATGGCCACCAGAAAGGCTGTTTTCATAGTCAACATCTGCAGTGTGGCCTTGTGAATGGGTTCAAACGGTGCCTTCATGAGCTCCGTCAGGACCACATTCAGATTCCATGCCGGCGGCGGCAACCTTTTCGGGGGGCCATCCTTTTGGCTCCTTCCATGAATCTCCTCACCACCTGCGAACTGAAGAAACTTCCACCTTTTTCCCCTCTGGTGTAGGCCACGATGGCCGCTAGGTGTACCCTTAGTGAGCTCGAGCAGAGGTTACTCTTTAGAAGGTGTGTGAGGTACCTCAGTACTGTTGAGTCTCTTGTCATTCTGTTTTGCAGGCCCTTTTTCCGGCACCACACAGTGAACCTCTTCCATTTTGCGCTGTAGCATTTTCGTGTAGTTGGTTTCCTCGCCTCCCGTAGCACTCGCATCGTGCTCTGCGGCAATCTTAGGTGCGCGAACTCTATGTCTTCAGGAGCCATGCCGCCAGGTTGAGGGTCTCTGGCTCTGGGTGCCGGACCTCTCCGTTTTGCATTGAGAGCAGGTCCTTCCTCCTCTCGAACCTGTATGGGTCGCCTTGTGCCATTTCTTGAATTTGTGAGAACCATGTCTGCCTCGCCCACTGCGGAGCCACCAGGATCAGGGTCATGTTGCTGGTTCTGCACTTGTCGAGCACTCTGTGCAACAGGGGTATCGGTGGAAAGGCGTAGGCAAATGTCCTCGACCAGCTTATCCATAGGGCATTTCCCTTGGATTGCTGATCTGGTTGCCTGGACGCGAAGCTTTGGCATTTTGCATTGTGGCGTGTTGCAAAATGGTCTATTGTGGGAGTCCCCCATCTCCGGAAGATTTTCTCCGTTTCCTGGCCATTGAGCTCCCACTCGTGTGATGCTGAGGTCTGCCTGCTTAGCCAGTCTGCCTCCACATTGTCCTTCCCCGGTAGGTGAATTGCCAGTAGATCTATCCTGAGAGGTATGGCCCATCTCCAAATCTCCTGAGCTAGGGATGAGAGCGGGAACGACTGTGTCCCCCCTTGTTTGTTGATGTAGAACATCGCCGTGGTGTTGTCTGTTTGGACCAACACCCTCTTGTTGAACAGGTGCCTCTGGAATGCCTTCAGGGCTAGCAGGATTGTTTTCAACTCGAGGTAGTTGATATGGTGGACCGCATCTGCTGGGGCCCATAGACCCCTCACTCTGAGGTTGTCCATGTGCGCTCCCCATCCCTTCTGCGATGCGTCCGTGGTAATGGTCACTGTTGGGATTGGTGGTGTCAGGCTTCTCCCTGCTGTTATGTTGCCTCTGTTCCACCAAGTTATCTCCTCCTGCACTGCGTGCGTAACAACCACTAGATCCTCCCACCTTCCGTTTGCTTGTGACCATTGTTGTTGTAGCCATTCCTGGAATGGTCTCATGTGCAGGCGTACATTCGGCACCAGCTGGATACAGGACGCCATCATCCCCATCATCTTGCTCACAGCCCTCACTGTCAGAGCTCGCCCCTTCTGGTAGAGCTTCGCCTCCTTCAGTAGAGCCTCTGTCCTCCTGTCGCTGGGCACAACTGTACTGTTGCGGGAGTTGATCTTTGCCCCCAGGAAAATCTTCACCTGCTCTGGTTCCATCGATGATTTTCCCCAGTGGATCGAGAATCCCAGTTTTGTGAGGGTGTCTGTTACGCGTCTTGCGTGCCTCTCGCACTTTCCGCGTGAGTTTGCCTTGACCAGCCAGTCGTCCAAGTAGGGGTAGACATGTATTCCCTGCCTTCTTAGGTGCGCCGCTACCGCCGACAGGCATTTTGTAAAGACCCTTGGTGCTGATTTTAATCCGAAGGCCAGGGTCGTGAACTGGTAGTGTTCTTGTTCGATGTTGAATCTTAGAAGGCCCTTGTGCCTTCTGTTTATTGGGATGTGAAGATAGGCATCCTTGAGGTCCACGGTGACCATGAAGTCCCCTTCTCTTATCTGTGGCAGAACCTCCTGCAGTGAAGTCATTTTGAACCTTTGCGTTCTGATGAACTTGTTTAGGTAACGGAGGTCTAGTATGGGTCTGAGGTCTCCGTCTACCTTCGGAACCACGAAGTAGTTTGAGTAGACCCCTTTGTTGCGTTCTCTGAACGGCACTGTCTCTATGGCTCCCTTTTGCAGGAGTTTCCGCGTTTCTTCTCTGAGTATTGCCAGTTCTTGGGCCGATCTCAGTCTTCCCCTTGGTTTCCTGTTTGGAGGTCTTTTCTCCAAATCTACGCAGTACCCGTACTGCACAACGTTCCGTATCCACTTGTCTGTGGTTATACGCCGCCACTCCTGAAGGTAGAACCTCAGTCTTCCGCCTACTGGTGTCGTATGCTCGTAGGCTCTTGAATTTTCTCTTCCCCCTGATGACACTTTTTTGCGCCTCACCCTTGGGGTCCTGACTAGGGTAGGCGTCCTCTTGCGTGCTGAGTCACTTTGTCGAGGGCTGTTCGCTCCCTCTCCTCCTTTGGCCACGTCCGTTCCCTCTCCCGCGAAAGGACTGGCCCCGAGGTTGATATTGCCAGTTTTGCTTCTGTTGACCTTGTCCGTGGCCTTCACCCTGCTGACTTTGTTGGAACGCCTGGTGCGACGTCCCCTGCTGGCTTCCTCCCCTACCGTAGGGTCTTCGAGGGATTTCCTCGCCTCATTCCCCTTAGCTGTAGGGCCCCCATGGACCTCGCCGTCTCGTTTTCTTTTTTCAGCTGGGTGAGCTTGTCGTCCACTGTTGCTCCGAACAGTGTCTCTCCATTGAAGGGGGTGCCAAGGATGTTGTTCTGCACTTCCGGTTTGAATCCAGAGATTCTTAGCCATGCATGCCTCCTCTCTGTGACCCCTATGGCCATGAGTCTTGCTGAAGTCTCTGCCCCATCCAACGCCGTCTTTATACAGGAGTTGGCGATGTTTTTGCCTTCATCTATCAGGTGAGAGGCTCTCTGCCGGAATTCTTCGGGGAGGTGCTTTACTAACTCCCCCATCTCATCCCAGTGCTGGTACTGGTGTCTATTGAGGAGTGCATTTGAATTCGCCATGCGCCAGTGCATTGCGGCGTTCCTCTCGACCTTTCTTCCTGTGAGGTCAATCCTCCTGCTCTCCTTATCCGGGGGTGGGCCCGAAGTTGCTGGTACGTTGGCCCTTCTCCTGGCCGTGGAGGCTATGATGGAGTCCGCGGTCACGCTACCCTTGATGTAAGGGGGGTCCAGGGAGGAGTGCTTATATTTCTTCTCTGTCCTGGGCGTGATCGACCGGCAGGTTGCAGGTTCCTTGAAGGCTTCTCTCCCCGGATTCATCACGCTTTGTAGCATGGGGAGGAACTGGCTCCTTGTCTGGATGGGGAGCAGTGTCTCGACGAGAAAATCGGCTTTCGGTTTCTCCTCGTCGAGTTTGACGCCGAAGGCCATTGCTGCGCTCCTGACCACCATATTGTAGACCCCGATGTCGTCGGGTGGCGAAGGCCTCGAAGGGTACGTGTCCACGGGCTCCTCCGGGTTTTCGGTGTCGAGATCGTGCCAGTCGACGTCGTTGCTGGTAGATGCCGCCGATTCGTAGAACGACCGTTGGTCTTCTTCCTCGGCTTCTCCCTCATAATAGGGCTCTTCTTCCTCTTCGAGTTCCCTTGTCAGCCCTTCGGCGTCGAACTCGTCTTCGACCTCCTCGACGTCCGCTGATGGAACCGTTGGAATCTTGAATTCCTTCATTCTGGCGTCGAACTCCTTCTTTCTTTGAAGGATGTTCTCCATTTCGGCCTCGAGCCGCCTCTTCTTCTTCTCCATCTCGGAGATGCTTTCGGCGTCGACCGCGGGTCTTTTCGATGAACCTTGCGTCGACGTCGAACGTTCTTTCTGCGTCGATCGGCCCGTTTCATGGGATGCTTTCGACGACCCTTGCCTTTCGGCGTCTTTCGGCACCGGGGAGTCCTTATCTAAGGATCCGCTCGGCCTCTTGTCCGTGGTTCCCCCTTTGGACGTCGAAGTTTTCGGCGCCGGGGCTCCCTTCGTGGACTTTGACTCAGATTTTCTCGAGTCACCCTCGTGTTGTCGAGGTACTTTTTGTTTTGCGCTCGACGATTCTCTTACCTCGTCTTCTTTTTTCTTGTCGGTCTCTACGACCGTGAAGTTTTCGGCTGTCTCGGCGACGTTGTCCTCGTCGTCTGAGGAGAGGCCCAGAGTGTAGAGCGTCGGGGGCTTCCCCTTGCCGTCCATGCTGGCGTTGGCCCTTCTCTGCCGCTCTCTCACCCTGAGTGTCTTCGGCGCGAAGGCTGAGCAGGCGTTGCAGTCGATACTCTGGTGATCGACCGGTAGGCAGAGGTTGCAGACCGGATGCTGGTCTCTCTGCGCGAACTTGTGGTGGCAGTTTGGGCAGAACTTGAATGGCGTCTTGTCCATTGCGCTCAGGGTCTCTGAGCGTGCATTCTCCAAGGCCGTCGAAGAAAAAGGGCGCTGGTCCTCCTTTCTTCGCGCTCCTGATGAAATCTTTTCCTTTCCTGATATCTTCTAGTGTTTCTATCGACGAAACTCGCTTTTCTTCCTTCTTCCTTCGAGTGTAATTCTGGAGCTTCCCGATGACGATCCAGACCCAACAGCGGAAAAAAGAATCTGAAGATGGCGCCCCAAAGGTGGGACTTCCGCAGGAAGCACGACGACGTCACGGGAGGTGCACCAAATGGTGTACGTCGACGCCCACCTGGGCTACAAAAAAAAAAAAAAAAACCAAAGAAAAGACTACGAATCCGGACCCAACCACAAGATCGCGGAATAATGCACAGCATAGTGAATCCAGAAAGATTCACGCTGCAAAACTGTTGTAATCTTCCCCCGACAGGAGTGGAATGGGCTGGGGGGGAAGGGGAAGGGAGGGAAGTCACTGTTTGGGGGCAGAGGCAGCAAGGGTGTTATCTCTGCCTCTACCTTTAGTATTGTTGCCTCTGTATCCTCCTCTGTAAAAACCTCTATTGGGCGAGGATTGGATGGGAGTTTTGTAAGAAGAGGATGCAGCGTTGGTAGGAAAAGTTGTTGAGGCGCCCCTATATGAGGAGCGACGAAAGGACGCTCTGGGAGTTTGATTTTGTAAAGCCCCCATGGATTTTGCGGGGTCAGTGTCCTTTTTCAAGAGAGGCATCAAGAGAGGCATCAACTGAGGGACCAAACAGATGCTGTTGGTCAAGGGTTGATTAAGAATACTTGTTTGTACTTCTGGTTTGAAACCAGAAATACGCAGCCAGGCATGCCTGCGTAAAAGTATGTCAGTATTTATTGCTCTTGAGGCTGTGTCAGCAGCATCTAGAGCGCAACGGACGGAAGTATTAGTAATAACCTTGCCTTCTTGTATTATATCAGTAGCCCTGGTCTTGTATTTGTCTGGTAGATGTTGTATAATGGTTTCAAGCTCATTGTAATGAGCCCCATCGTATCTTGCCAACAGAGCTTTGGTGTTGGCAATTCTCCAGACATTGGCTACTTGAGAGGTCATGCGTTTCCCTGAAGCATCTAATAGTTTGGATTTTTTAATCAGGGGGTGGAGTGTCCCCTGTTTGAGAATTTACTCTTTGCCGTGCGTTGGAAACCACTAAAGAGTCTAATGGTAGATGGCCCTTGATATAGGCTGGGTCAGATGGAGCGGCTTTGTATTTTTTATCCAGCCTGGGGTTAATTACCCTAGCTCTGAAGGGATATTTGAATAAGTCTGATACGTGCTTTGTAACCCCTTTGAGCATTGGTAAGATGGTTGTGGTCTTATGTGTCCATAAAAAAGTCATCATCCACTGGGTCAGTATGGAGATCGACCCCATGAAAGGCTGCTGCTCTGTGAATGAGTTGCGTAACCCCTATGGTGTCATCTGGAGGAGATGGCCTAGAGGGGTATACATCATCTTGGGGTAGATCAGGGGCATCTGGTGCATTGTAGTCTTCAAGGATTACCTGATGGGCCAAGAATATCGTCTGGGTCCTCTAAGGGTTGCTCATCTTCTATTCCCTCAGAAATATCATCGTCATCAGGGTTATGTGGGCTGAGTGGCAAGTGTGTGGGGGAAATATAAGTATCTGGCACTTCTGGTGAAGGTACCCTTATGGGAGAAGTTTGAGCATGTTTTTTGAGTGGAACTGAAGGTGGAGGTTCCAGTTTTCTTTTGTAAGGTACAGTGATTATATGTCCAGTCTTTGGATGGATATGAAGAGTCTTGTTTTGGATCTGGGCGGAAAGCTCTTCTATGGAAGAATCCTTCGGGCCCATTTGTCCTGTTTGGAATCAAGCTGTTTGCTTGGTTTACCGATGTCCGGTACAGTCTTAGGAGCAGATTGAGGTTTGGGTTCCGAAGACTTGTGGTCGGAAGCTTTTTTCGGCTCAAAATTTTTTCTTTGGATCAGAGAATTTTTACGGATCCGAAGTGTTTGGTTCCGAAGCTGGTTTCAGGTAGACAGTTTTAGGTGCCGAAGTGTGCTTAGATGTCGAAGTTGACTTTGGTGCCGAGCTTGGCTTCGGTTCGGCCGTTTTCGATGCCGGAGTTTGTTTTGGCGCCGGGCTTGGCTTCGGTTAGATTGTCTTAGGTACCGAAGTTTGTTTCGGTGTCGGACTGGACTTTTGTTCGACAATTTTGGGTACCGAAGTTTTCTTCGGTGCAGACGTCTGTATCGGTTTCACTTTCAGTTTAAGAACCTTTTGTTTATCAGGGTTGAGTGAAGGCTGACTCAAGCCCAAGTCGCGTAGAGGCTTTTTGGAAGTCTTCGTTGCCGGGCCAGAAGGCGGGGCATCGGAGGTTTGTGATTGGTGTGCACCTGGGCCCGAAGGTGGAGGTGGAACCGAAGCCTCACGAGGTGTTGGGGTAGGAATAGGGTCGTCTGTACTTATGACCGGTTGACCAGCTGGAAGGGGATCGTCATCTGCCTGCTCGTCGGCTCCAGAAGCTGAATCCTCTGCTTCTGAAATGATGACTTATTCCTGCTGTTGCTCTTCTTCGGACTCCGGTTGGACTGGAGTCTCCTGGATGAGGGTGTCTGGTGCTGATGAAAACGATTGTGCCATGACTCTCCGAGCTACATGGTCCCTTATTGTCTTTTTGGACCGGAATGAAGCACAGGCCTGGCTCTGTTGCTCTGGGGACAAGCACAGATTGCACACCTCATGAAGATCAGTGTGGGGGACTTTGTGTCCACACCGAGGGCACTTTTTGAATGGTGTTCTTTCCATGAGCCAAAGACCCAATGGCGCAGTTGGGCCCGACAGCCCTTGACGAGCACCGGAATCGAAAAGTGCAAGTTGGTCGAGACGCGTGTAGAAGGAAGTCTCGATCGAAAACAATACCCATGGTAGGGATCAGGTAATGCGCGTCGAAAAGAGATGGGTAACGAAACCAAGTGAGAGCGACATACACATCTGAGCCCGATGGCGGAAAAAAAACCAATCTGAAGATGGAGTCGATGCCCATGCGCACTATGCTCCAGAGGAGGTGTCATCTACCATACAAAGACTCTTCCAAGACAACAACAAAGTGTAATCATCCGGGCCCACCACCAGGTGGCGATCTATGCACTAGTGTGTGACTCTGCAGCCCATATGCCTCGAACAGAGTGTTCTGAAAGGGTCCCTGTGGGCACAGCTAGGCCTCAGTTTTAGTCTGTTCTTTGCCAGTCACTGCCTAGAGCCCCGCCACTGTCCAGCCTACCAGGTGTGCCCTAGGTATCCATAGGATGGACTGTAGTGAGTAGGGTTTGGTAGCTGCTTTTAAATGAATTGGAGCGGAAACTGGATAGTAGTCGTACAACCGTTGTACAAGTAATAACATGGACACCCGTAATACAGGCACAGCTGGTGTTGTCTACAAAAGCAATAACCTCAGGCGGTCCCGGGAAAGGGAGGGGGGGGGGGGGGAGAGGGATGGAGGCAGTGGGTCCTGTAGGTACCCACAATGTCTGTCCCGCTTCTGGGTGATTAACTGAGGTTTCCGATGTTCTCTCCTGTGTCACATCTCTCCTCAAATGGCAAGCCTCTTCACACTGGCGCAGATCCGCAACCGTGTTGAGCTCAACTTCCTGCACAATCCTCACAGTGCAGCCGAAGAAAGCATCTGTGTCCTCCCACGTGATGAGTGGCAGGTGCAGCCGAGGCAAGGGGCACTACAAGCACTCAGGCGGCACCCCACCCAACATAGCCCGCTGCTGGAAAACCCCACCAAGACACCAATCAGGTGCGGACTCCACTGGCAGTCCGGATCACCCCGGACTCCGCACAGCACTCTACCCTCTAGTGTTTGGGGGAGGGGAGGGGGAGAGAATCAGCAGATCTCAGCACAGGCACCGCCCACTTGAACTCAGAGCATTGGTGTCGCTGGGCCCAGCACCGCCCAGGCCACAGGCAGCAAGACCACGCCACTCCAGGCCCGACCCCACCAAGGCACAGTCCATGAATGTCCACCACAGCAACCAGCAGTGCAGCAGGTAAGGAGAGGTAATGGTGGGTCCTCGATCCAGCCTATGCTCTCCACAATGTGCCAGCCACGGCGTACAGGCCCTTGGATCTCACGGCAAAGGCCCACCTCATCAAGACTCAAACAGGCCGCAGCAGCGCTGGGAGAGTGAGTTCACATCAGCCTGCACAGTTTGGGGTCACCTGCATTCCGCCGCACCGCCCATTGGGGGTCTGCTAGCAAGGAAGATGTCGCCGACTGGGTGGTGGCATTTTCCCCTCGTCTCAGTTTCTTCCATCACAGCGGAGCCCCAGACCTACAGGCAGCTCTGCATCGGCCACCATGCCGATACCTCCAAGTAGCAGTAAAGCCCGCAGCATAGACCCTTACTGGCACCGGGCCCGCACCATTCATCGCACTAGCCCCCGGGCAGCGCTCCGGAGCACACCAGTGGCTCGATGCAGCAGGTCTGCGAGGATGTGAACAGGATTTTGATTCCTGGGTCCGGTAGAGTTCCGACTATGCGACCGCCATCTTGGTCTGCTGGCCACGCCCCCTTCCGTCTATGTCCTCTGTAAAATTGAGCAATAGTAATTTGGGATCTTGCTGTACCCTCCACCCCAGAATCCCTTCCAAGGTCCCTAGCACCCATTCCAGAATGGAGAGAGGGAAGGCAGTGCCAATATGTGTGCGGTAGGTCTCCAACAGGGTCGTCGCACCGTAGTCGTGTGCCTGTGGAGATCAGACCCAATAAAAGAGCCCGGGAAAGGTAAGTGCAGTGTATTTTGTGTTGGATCAATTGGAATTGGGAAGCTATCACCGGCACCCAGGGGGCATCCACCGCCTCAATCCAGTACTCGTCGTCCAACGGACCCAAATCCCGCTCCAAAGCCTCTCCAACCCTCACTATACAAACCAGCATATTGCGAAGTAACATTTGGTATATTTCAGACAATTTATACCTGGGAATGTTGGTAAGTAGGAGTTTGGCCTCCAAAGAGGAATGCTCATAGATGTCCGCTACAGACTGTATGTAGGGTGCAAGCACGTGTCAGAGTTAAAGGTACCAATAGAACTCGGTGCATATGCTGGAATACCCCGGAGTGGCATTGATAGGTCAAGGAGAGTACGGTCATGGTACACCGTTTTCTTATTCGGAGTCACCCAAATCCTCCAATATGTTTTTTTTTAAAGCTACTTATTGTGATCCTGCTACTAGTTCAATACAGGTAGAGCAGTTCTTCGGGGCGGAGCAGTTCTTCAGGGTCCAGTCCATCAAAATCAGAGACAGCTGGTTGGCCTACTACCAAATCCCTGATAACTGCTTTCTTATCACAGAGCAAGGCCAAGAAGGATAAACATTAACTGTAGCTTAGATTACTCTCCACATATTGCAGAGGTATTCTCTTAGTCCCACCCCAGTCAACCTTTTGGATAGAAGCTGAGCAGCAAGGGGTAGGAAAGGAGACAGCAAAGATGACCAACTCGGAGTCCGATATCCTTTATATAGTTCCTACACATTATGAACTGTCACTCTTCAAATGATTCTTTCTCTCAGCATTGATTTGTCATTAAGAAGAAATGTACACATGACGTGTGCTTAATTAATAAGTAAGCAGAGTCGAACATCAAACCTTGTCTAGGACAGCCTCAATGTATTGTAACACCATTATGTGAGCCTTGCCATGTTGTCTTTTTCTCTAAATCATTCACAGCTATTGTTGACTTCTAGGTGGTTCCTACACATTGTAAAAGGGAATGTGCAAGACCCACGGGGCACCAATCGCAATCCAAAAAGCCCGATATTAACTATAATCTATATAGTTTGAAATCACATCCCACCATTGGTTTGTCCATCAATTGTTTTGTTGTAGACTATGCTTGACCCTATATCTCTTGCTCACCTCTTGTTTTGCCAGACGGAAGGAAAGGCGTTCAGACAACCGTTTGGAGGCGAGTTCCGCCTGTAGTTTCTGAAGTCGCTTCTCCTGCAATGAAAAGGTGTTATAATAGGGTTATAAGGACATTAACTGCAGTAAGGTTATCTAAACTAGTGAGACTCCAAATGTTACTTGTATGTCAATAGATAGATGCATTCTGGCCAATCTCCTTCAATACTAAAAGAACAAGGGAGAAACTTGGCAAACTTGCATTTAGACTGAGGAGACACATTTACAAATCTGAATTTTCTGTCATATACGTGGCATCCTCAGAAGCCCTCTACCTCAAATATAGGGTTCACTCTTTCAAAAGATTTTTCACTGGATGTTCCTGTTGCAGGGAGCAGCATATTGTTCACTGTACCACGTGGCAAGATAGAAACTGAAGTGATTCAAAAAGGTAAATTAAGAAAATGTTTTCAAGCAGCTTTGTAAACGGCTAGGGTAGAACCATCCACAGTGCAGTCTTCCACACGAAGAGAGCTTTCAATGGCGGCCACTGCAACCCATTGAGAAATCTTGTGTGTAAAATTAGACTACTGTTAAATAAATTAGCAAAAGTATCTTCATTAAAAAAATAGTTTGTTGTTAACAAAAATAAGTAGCATTTTCCAACTCCGGCAACTAGATGATGCAATATGCAACGCATGTGAATCTCAGAGCTTCATCCTACAAAATACACTTAAAAAATGTATCTTATATCAGTGCCAAAAGCTCAATATTTGTATCTTTAATGAATATCTCAACCACCATCAACAAAGACACCTGCACCATCACTTGTGGACAGCACCTGGAGAAACAATGGACAACAGCCAACCTTATCCTCATGTGCTAGATTAATAGCCTTGAAAACTAAACTAACCATATCAGCCTAGAACCCTTCAAAGACTGAGGATGATGGGGCCCACCTCCCCCAATTCTTCTTAGTCCTGAATGTCTTGCAAGACTAGCAGTCATTTCATTTGTCAGACCAAGCATGTTTCGCGCTATAGTAAACATTTTATAAACAAAGAAGAACCCTGTGCTTATAAAGGATGACAGAAAAGCAGTATAGAAACAAACACCAGAATACATATCTGGTGCGCTGACCTTTTGTGCGATCATATTGCAGATCTCAGGCAAGAAGTCTTCATTCAAGAGCTTGTACAGTTGTCGCTCTTTCAGGGAGGTTTTCTCCCGGAGGCCCTCTGTAACCTTCCTCCACTCCTCCTCCGTCTGACACAGCAAGGACCAGGCTCCCTGGCCTGGGTGAGGGCTTGGAAGTGGGCCTGAAAGCAAAAAATCTGTGATACATGTATGCCTGCATCTGCATCAAAGGATACCCCATAGAAATGTTTGCACAAAAAATAGTTTAGTAAGGGTTCTGTTTAAGTGTTGCAGGGAGACTATGTCAAACAGCTAGAAAAATGTAACTTGACTAAGTTCAAAGCTATCAGTGCATTAGAAGGCTGCTTTAAAAAATGTAGTTCAATTTTTCGACCCACTCTGATAACATAATATAATTGTTCCCCTTAGCAGTGAAGACTATTCACATACTTCATTTTGTAGTACATCAAGTATTACTACTTGCATCTTACAAAATTGTATTCATTAACCTATTTATCTGTGCATAAATATCTGCCACAATGGTGGGAATCTCTGCATTTGCAGTAAATGTGGTGATGGACAAAGGAGAGTGGCTGGAGAATGGAGAATACTTACTACAAAACTGGAGGAGTATGAAGTTTAGGGAGGGACAATTTACTACAAACACCACACCCACAAAAGAGTGGATAATTGCTAACCAGAAACTACACTATTCACAAACTACCTTTCTAAAGTTACTACGGCCCTAAAGGTGACAAAACAGTAGTAATTGTACTTCAGCCAAGCCTTGGAGTAAGTCAAGCACCACAGATGGCAAACCACAGGTAATGCAACACATTCCCATACAAAATAATGGAGGTAGGGACCTAAAATAACACCATAAGAAATAATTTCAAATAAAATTTAACTTCATGTTAAAAATTATATAGTTTTAATTAAAAAAAACGTAATAAAAACAAACTTTTAAACTAGTAATTAAATTACTGAAATGAATTCCACATAACTTAAAATTTAATATTTATTAAATAAAAATCAAATGCTGTTGGGGACCTTTTACAGCTCTTAATTAAAAAAAAATGTTTAGAGTAAAATATAGTTTAATACACATTTCATTTAATGTCTGTTGTAAAGTTTTATTTTTATAGCTCTAGGTTTATGATCAAAATACATCATTTAATATTAAATATGTTAAATATTTGTTCAAAGAATAATAAATATTAATATTTTTCCCTATGCTTTCACATTGGGAGACCTCTGGCATGGTAGCGCAGATCTCCCCCTATTGGTAACTTTACAATCCTTTAGCAGTAACTTTACCCTGTAAATACTGTTGTAAAAGGTTCCACCAGGAGGCAGAGGCATGCAAATTTATACTCCGGTGTATAGCTAAACTGTGAATAGCAAAAAAGTGAAAGTTAACACCTTGGTGCAGTAGTAGATATATACAATTAAATCTACACGTATAAATTTACCTTTGCGAATCAGGCCCTGTCATTAGGACACTCAAGTGTTACATTATAAACACCACTACAGAGTGACTTTTCTCACCATTGCTTGGTAAGGGAGCCAGAAGTGGATCCTCAGTCAATTTCTCTTCCACCTTCAGGTTCTCTTCCACCTTCACACTGTACAAGAGAAATTAATTACTTGGAGCATACAACATTGAACAACCAAGATATTACATTATGCTACCCTGTTGCAAATCAACAGCATTTTAAATGGATCCTTTCTGCAACCCCACATGCTGCCTCTCTACTTTCAATAGTATTGTCTTGGCAAAGCAACAAGAGACAGACACAGGGTACTCTCGGCAGGTCTAGAGCGTGGTTGACTGAATAAGGGCCATCACTTAGAAACAGTCTCTCCTTCAACCTTTTGTATACAGGTTAACCTCTAACTTCGGCAGGCATTTTTATTGTGGAGTACATTACCATAACTTCAGAACAAAGTAAGAAATAAGTGTCCCCGCCGGAGTACTACCTCTGTCCAGCCGAAAGCCAGAGCCACCAGTGGCAACAAATGAGTAGGATTATTGGGGGTGGGGGGGGGGAAAGGAGGAAGGGGTGGTGTGAGGGCGGGGTAAAGAATCCCAGAGTGATTTTGGATATTTATTCCTTATTTTACCCAGTGATTATAATTGGGAGTCAGTAAGGCGGAAAGCGTTTTTCATTTTCATCTTGCCCACATCGCTTCTCAATGCGGATTTGCCATTGATGGACAACCTTAATTTTTTTTTAATAAATCTTTTTATTGCAAGAACAAAATAAAACATTACAAACAAGAGAAAGTGCAGTGTAGTGCAGTCTCCAACCATTTCGGCAACCTTATTACATTAGTACAGCAACTGTCATATCGTTAAACAGGGTCTACAATGTAATCACGTTTCGTATTTCCCATCGTATTCAAAACATTACTAAGCATCGTGATCTGCTGACATCGGGGGATCATCGCCACTTGCATGCACCAAGCCATGTCCAATTCCCAGTTATTGAACCTTGGGTTGGCAACTTCTTTCCATGTTCTGGCTATATTGCGTTTTGCCACCATACAGCCCAGAGACCCACAACCTCTCAGTTCTTGACAAGTCCGTAGCCTCCCAGATGTTAAGACGGACGACAAAGCCACGGGGAAACATCGATGAGTTTATGACAAATCCGAGACAACGCTGATAAGACCTTTCCCCAGTACTTCTGAAGGATAGGGACATCCCACCATTGGTGTAGGTAAGTGCCGGTGTGACCACATCCTCTGGGACAGGCCTGGGAACTCAGAACCCCCATCTTGACAAGCACTGAGCTAGTGTAATAAGCTCTGTATAATAGTTTAAGTTGGAGGAGTTTGAATCGAGAACGGATCGCCACCTCACAGGGAGAAGCCAGGGCCTCCCGCCAGTCTTAGTCACTCATGTCCCCCAAGTCGTCTACCCATTTTGCACGAGTTTTGCCCTGGGTATCAGGTGTGTTGTTAAGTATTTTGCGATATGTCAATGAAATGGCTTTTTCTTGGAGGTACTCATCTAATAGTCTGTCTTCTAGGGGCGAGGAAACCGGCAGGTAAGTTCCCCCATGGTATCGCTCTTTGTAACACACTACGGGCTTGGAGGTAGCGAAAAGTTTCTCCGCCTTGCAATTGTAGTCCCTCTGCAGGCTGCTGAACGGGAGCCCTCTACCCTTCACCCATAAGTCACCAACTCTCGAGAGGCCTATCAGGTCCCACTTATCGAATCCTGGCTGTTTTGACAACATACCCAGTTGGCATGATTCGAGCAATGGAGTGACTCATGTAATTTTGGCTTTCCACCCAAGTGTGGCTGTCGCCTTGTGCCATTGAGCAATTGTGGTGGAAGTTGAGGTGTGTCTAGGTGCATGTTTTGCCCCACCATAGATTGCCCTTGAATAACTACCGGGGAGTATGTTATGCCAGTCCATTCTGTAGACCAGATCCGCAACGGGTTGGTGCACCCAATGATTAAGAACCACTAACTGCGAGGCCCAGTAATAGGTTCTAATAGCGGGCAGGGTGATACCTCCGTCATACCAACTTTTCGTAAGCTTAGCTAGAGCTGTACTATTATTCCAAAGCAAGGCACGTACCTCTGATTCAATTGCTTGAAAGTCGTGTGATGGAACCAAATATGGTGTGTTTTGTAGGGCATAGAGAAAACGGGGGAGTGCCATCATCTTATAGAGGGCAGCCCTGCCTAGTAAAGTGAGGGGAAGTGTTTTCCAGTGTGGCACGTCAGCATGAAAGCGACGCAGAGGCGGAACGAGATTTAGATCGTGGAAAACTGTAAAATTGACCGTAATGTAGATTGACAACCTTAATTTTGAGCTATTGTCAAAATCAGTGGGGTTTTGAAGCATCAGGATTGTCTCCATTTGGTTGAAGAGTTGATGGGCCACAATGGCCTTAAAGCACAAGTTACTACTTGTGTAATGATATATCTGTAAGAGACATTAGTTAGTGATTGATTCCTTACCTTAGAATATTCCCCAGACGTGAGTCTGGATCCAGAAAGTTTTCTGCTTAGCAGTACCTCTGCCCGCCAGTAGGTGGCGACTTGCGGCTCCGCGCCCGTCACTGGCGTCGTGCGCACCGGGATGACGTCATGGAGGCTACTTTGGCGCCACCCATGCACGCTGACGTCAGTTCTGTAGACAACTGTCCGCACCGAAACGCAGAGCCATGAGAGAAACTGACCTTTGGTGCATAAAACTGGGGCCCTAAAAGGGATGACTTTAACCCTAGTAATCAGTTCGCAGAATGAGGAGGATGGGTGGGGCGGTAAGGAATCTATCACTAACTAATGTCTCTTACAGATATATCGTTACACAAGTAGTAACTTGTGCATCTGAAAGAGACACGTTAGTGATAGATTCCTTACCTTAGAATAGATACCCCAGCAATACCAACCCCGGTGGTGGGTCTGCGAACAAGATTACACCAGAAAGTCACGGAGCACAGAACGGCCAAAGAAGCCGACTCTCCGGACTGGACTGTCAAGGCAGTAGTGCTTGGTAAACGTGTGCAGTGAGGCCCACGTTGCTGCCTGACAAATATCCTGCAAAGGGACACCGCGTCCCAAGGCAGTAGTGGCTGGAGTTGCCCTGGCCGAATGGGCACGCAGTCCCACAGGAGGCTCCTTGGCCAAGGAGTAACAGGCTTTGATGCACACAATGACCCACCAGGAGATGGTCCGTTTGTGCATTGCACGACCTCTTTTGGCGCCCACGTAGCCAACAAAGAGCTGATCATCCACCCAGAACTGCTGTGTACGCTGCAGATAGAATGCGAGTGCACGTTTTGGGTCCAGACGGTGGAGCCTCTCCTCTTCCCTTGAAGGATGCGGAGGCGGAAAAAAAATGTGGGCAAAGTGATGGTCTGCCCGATGTGGAAGGGCATGACAACCTTTGGCAAGAAAGAAGGATGTGTCCTCAGAACCACCTTGTCCGGATAAACAGAAAGGAAAGGAGGTTTGGAAGAAAGAGCCTGGAGCTCACTCACTCTCCTGGCAGAGGTGATAGCTACCAGGAAAGCCGTCTTGAGAGTAAGAAGACATAAGGGACAGTTATGAAGGGGCTCAAAGGGAGCACACATCACAAAAGTCAAGAAAAGATTCAAGTCCCACTGAGGCATTATGAAGGGCATAGGTTGGAACGTATGCGTAATGCCCTTAAGAAGACAGTTAACAACCGGGGACTTAAAAAGAGAAGGCTGATCTGAAAGCCGTAGAAAGGTAGAGATGGCCGAAAGATAACCTTTAACAGTGCCCAGAGCAGAGCCCTGCTGGGCCAAAGAGAGAAGGAACAGAAGAACCTCAAAAAGAGGGCCAGAAAGGGGATCCACAGTCTTGGCTGTGCACCAAACCACAAATCTGTTCCACCTACAGGCATACACCGTTTTAGTGGAGGGACGCCTGGCTGCCAGGATGACTTCACAGACTTCGGGAGGAAGATCGAAAGGTGTCAACTATCGCCGCTTAATCTCCAAGCATGGAGGTGGAGGCTGGACAGGTTCGGGTGTAGGACCATCCCCTGCTGCTGCAACAGAAGATCCTCCTGAAGAGGCAGACGGACAAGGGGATTGATGCTCCTACTGAGTAGCTCGGGATACCATACTCTTCGAGCCCAGTCCGGAGCCACAAGAATAACTTGGGCCCGGTCGCGCCTGATCTTCTTCAGCACTCTGGGCAGAAGTGGTATAGGCGGAAAGGTGTCCAACAGACCGCAGCTCCACTCGAGATGAAAAGCGTCTCCGAGCGAGTGCCGCCTTGAAAATTCCAACACACAGAACTGATGACATTGCGCGTTCTCTTCGGTAGCGAATAGATCTAACCAAGGCTCTCCCCATCGCAGAAAGAGACCTTGCGCTACGTCCAAGTTCAGACGCCACTCGTGATCCACCGTGCACCGGCGACTGAGTTCGTCCGCCCTGGCGTTCAGAGAACCTGCCAGGTGTTGAACCACCAAGGTAATGCCTTGATGTCCCAGCCACATCCAGAGGCACAGAGCCTCCTGACATAGGGTCCACGACCCCACCCCGTCCTGTTTGTTGCAATACCACATGGCGGTGTGGTGTTGTCCGTGAACACCTGCACTACACTTCCCCGGACAAAGGGAAGGAATGCCTTCAGTGCAAGCCGGATAGCCCGCAGCTCCAGAAGGTTGATATGGAGCCGGGACTCCGCCGGAGACCAGAGGCCTCTGATCTCCACCTCTCCCATGTGGCCTCCCCAACCCAGGAGGGACGCATCCGTCACTACTGTGTGCTCCGGTTGGGGAAGGGAAAGGGATCGGCCATTGACCCAATCACGATTCGTGAGCCACCACTGCAATTGCCGTGCAGTGCCCTCCGAGATCTGGATATTATCGGACAGGTTGCCCTGATGCTGCGCCCACTGGAACTTCAGGTCCCACTGCAGAGCCCGCATATGCCATCTGGCATGCAGCACCAACAGGATGCAGGAGGCCATCAGGCCCAGAACCCGGAGGGTCATCCTGACTGAAACCCGGGATAGAGGCTGAAAGAGCAGAACCATAGCCTGAATATCCCGGACTCGCTGTTCGGGAGGATAAACCAGAAACAGCGTCGAATCCAGAACCGCTCCGATGAAAGGGAGCTTCTGAGAGGGACTGAGGTGAAACTTTGGCACATTGATGGAGAACTCCAGCAGGTGCAGGAGGTCGGCCGTAGTCTGGAGGTGGGAGACAACTGCCTGGGAAGAACCCGCCTTCAACAGCCAGTCGTCGAGGTAGGGGAAGACTGACACCCCTGATCTGCGCAGATGAGCTGCGACCACCGCCATCACGTTCGTGAACACCCAAGGGGTGCTGGTAAGGCCGAAGGGGAGCACGGCAAACTGAAAATGCTCCTGGCCTACCGTGAACCGCAGGTAACGCCGGTGGGCCGGCAGGACGTGAATGTGAAAATAAGCATCCTGCAAGTCCAACGCTACCATCCAGTCTCCAGGGCAGACAGGACCTGAGCCAGAGTCAGCATCTTGAACTTCTCCTTCCGGAGGAAGCGATTGACACCCCGGAGGTCCAAGATGGGGTGCAGGCCCCCCTTGTCCTTCTTGGGGACCAGAAAGTAGTGGGAATAGCAACCACTCCCTAGTTCCTGATCGGGAATGTACTCGATGGTCCCCTTGGCCAGGAGGGCCGTGACTTCCTGACGGAGAAGAGCCAAATGATCCCCCGACATGCGGTGGTACCGAGGTGGCATGGCTGGAGGGGAGGACAGAAAAGGGAGCGAGTAACCTTGGCAGATTAGCTGCAGCACCCACTTGTCCGAAGTGATCCCGCGCCAGTGGTGGAGATGGTGACGAACCCTGCCTCCAACCGGCGTGGGGTGCCCCCTGAAGCTCTGATTAGGAAGGCTTGGAGGTGGAAGCAGCGGGTGCGGAGGTGGACTGCCCCGCCCGCTGGTTACAGAGCCGCCCCTGCGGAAGCCACATCCGCGGCCACCCTGAGACAGGTTCTGCACAGGCTTTGCAGAGGAGCGCGACTGGGTGCCTTTACCCTGGCCACGAAAGGAACGAAACCCATGCGTGGCAGTGCTCTTAGCGGAAAGACCCAAAGATTTAGCCGTGGCCCGTGAGTCCTTAAAGCGCTCCAGGGCACTGTCCGCCTTGTCGCTAAAGAGGCGAGAGCCATCAAGGGGCATGTCCATGAGCGAGCTCTGGACATCAAGCGAGAACCTGGTAGACCGCAACCAGGCATGATGCCGCAATGCCACAGTCGTGTAAATCACCCTGCCCAAGGAATCAGCCGTGTCCAGACCACACCTGATGGCAAACTTCGTCGCATCCTTGCCCTCCGCAATCGCTTCCAAAAGGACGGCCTGGACCTCTTCAGAACACTGAGGCAGGACCTCTGCTACCGTAAAGGCCTAACAAGCAGGCGGTATTAACCGACCGCAACCCCAAGCTGGACGAGGAGAACAACCTCTTGCCATATTGGTCCAGCTTCTTAGAGTACTTATCCGGCGGAGCCGTGGGAAAGACACTCTGCGACGTCGAGGCCTGAATGACCAGGCTCTCAGGCGTGGGGTGAGTGGTCAAGAAGGCAGGGTCACCAGGTGCCGGGCGGTGACGCCTAGCGACGTTCTTATCCACCGGTGCCCACGAGGCCGGCCGCAACCAAGTGCCCAAGAGGACTTCGGTAAGGGCCTCATTGAAAGGGAGCAGCAGCTCCGACGACGTAGACGCCGTCTGGAGCACCTCCGTAAGGAGGTTGGTCTTAAGGGCCACCATAGGGAGGTCGAGATGGAGAGCCTCCGCAGCTCGACGCAGCACCAGAGTGTTGGAAGCGCCCTCCTCCAAAGTAGGCGGAGGGGAGGCAAACCCCGGGTCAGAAGACGCATCAAGTTCACGCGCATCTTGAAGGTCATCCACCCAATCCTGCTCGGAGTCACACTGCCGCGCAAGGGGGTCCTCGGAGCCGTCCCAGTCCTCATTCGGCTCCGGGGTAGAAGGAGCCAGCGGCGGCGGCAGGACCGGAGCCAGCGGCGCCATAAGCGGCGCCGGCCGGGCCCGACCCGGAACCGCATCCCAATGAGGATCCCAGGTCGGAACCTAATGGTCTGAGAACCGGGGCAGTGGTGGGACAAACAGCACCCAGTGCGGCGCCTGTGGCTGAGCCAGAGGCGGCGCTGGGGCCGGAGCCAAGGTCAGCGCCGGAGCCAGTGGTGCGGCACCTTGGGGCGCTGGATCCAGTGGCTCCAGGGCCGGGTCAACAGGATCTGGACACGGGACCGCAGGGCCCGCAGCTGCTCAGGCGGGAGCGCAAGGCCTAAACAGGCGGTCCATGGCAGCAAGAAACTCTTTCATCTGTTCGGGAGTCGCCGACGGACCCGGGAATAGCAGGTAGGCCGCGGGACTCCCAGGGCAGAGCCCCTGTCCCCTTCGTCCGCCTCCGGGGAGCGACGGGCGGACTTCGGAGAGCGAACACGCTTCTTTGACTTCTTATGGCGTCGCTTACCGGAATCTGAAGGTGAAGACTTAAGTCAGAGGTGCGACGGCTCCGGCCCCGCGAGCGGTCCCGCGAACGGCCCCTAGACCCGGAGCGGCGGTGAAAGGAGTGCCGGACCTCCAGCAACTTCCGGTGCCGCTCGAGCAAGGCCTTCGGGGCCATGGCACAGCAGTCCCGACAATCCCGGGAGTCATGGTCGGTCTCCAGGCAGTAGAGGCAGACATCATGGGGGTCCGCCACCGACATATTACGGCGGCACGACCCACAAGACTTAAAGCAGGGCACCCCTACGTGCACCAGGACAAGAGAAGGAGACAAAAGTCTAACAAAAGTGACAGTGACGGGTGCGGAGCCGCACGGCGCCACCTACTGGTCGCAGTGGTACTGCTAAGCAGAAAACTTTCCGGATCCAGACTGATGCCTGGGGAATATTCTAAGGTAAGGAATCTATCACTAGCGTGTGTCTTTCAGATCTCAACAGTGCCAAGAGCAAGGATGAGATTCCAGTATCAGACCACCTCCCGCATTGTTCCTGATAATTATTCTCTGGCAAGCCCTCCATCTTGGCAAAAAAAGTAACTAACTGAAGGGTTATCTGAAATAGTGATGCAAGGAGGATGAATACCCAAATGGGTTCAATTTCCACCACGTTAAACATGGTTTACCCAGGAAGCTCAGGCACTGGCTACAGCAAGTCGAGAATGCTCAGAATGGCTGGTGACCAACTCAAAAAACAAGCATGGGTATCTTCTCTCAGACTGACATTGGCTTCTTTTCAGGACAATACATTTTAAAAGTCTATCCAGCTTTCAATGATTATCTGATTATTACTACCCTGCTTCGCGAAGATACAAATTCTGCCGGTGCAGCGCCCTGTACTTTCTTTGACCTCAATATTTTTACAAAATCCGCCTTTTTGCATGGCACCCCATATTTTACGCCTTTTTCTGGACACTAATTTTGCTGGTTGTAGGAATCTGTGCATATACCGCTGCTAAACAGGAGTAAAGTATCTGTGCTTCACCTTTAAACATGGTTAAATTGGGTTATGCCTAATTGACTTAACTTGCCTATAAGTCTCTAGTATAAAATGTACCCAGTCCGAGAATGTAATGGTCACCAGGGGACTGCACCAACTATTGAGCCATCTACAGACTACAGCAGCCTAAAAACCTGATATCAACCTAGTCACAATAACCTTCGACAGACAGGAAATCCCACTGGTAAATATTGGTCATCTCAAATACACCTTGACAGGGTGTCTGATATTTAGAAGTGAATTATGCGAGCACTTAAAATTGCCATGTTTCTACAGTGAATAGGTCTAAGAAGCTATTTTCACTTTAAGGGCTGTATCTGAATCCTAAAAAAATCCAGATTATGAACTTTAACTAACTTTTGACAAGAACCAGCTACAAAAGTCATTCAAGGACTACTTTTAATATTTACTAAAAATCGAATGGTAAATTTAGATTTTCTTAAAATAAATATTTAGGAAAAGTAACTTTTAGGAATGTATCTTTCACCTGCCGGAACTTCCAGAGGGCTATTTAGAATTAGCCTATTGTCTGGTCTGCCAGTGCTTGGCCTTAATGAGATCTGAAAACTACTTCTAGAGCCACAGTAATGGGTTGGATATGGAGAGGCGTTTTTTTCCCCTTGCAGGAAGAACAGGTAAAGATGGACCAAATAGCTAAATAAACTTGTAAATGAGCCTGTAAGGTGAGAACTCGAGAAGGCAACTCTGTTTTCCAGCAATGTTGGCACCAAACCTAGTAGGATGGGAGCTATCCCCAGAACTCATTTTGAGTGACCAGAGAGGACAAGACTGCTTATTTCCCAGGACACTCCTCTATGTGAGCACACAGGCTCTGCAAAAGGGTAAAAGAATTTCCCAAACTTGCAGTCCGAGAGTAAGATGCAGTGTGGTCAGTCCGAGAGTAAGATGCAGTGTGGTATTGCTTATAGTAGTGCAAACAGGAACTTCTGCAAAAGTGGGTGGGGTTGTCCCTTGGAACTTTTACCACATTGTCCAGGGAGGGCCCAGGAGTCATCCCCATCCACTAGCGGGTGCAAAGCATAAATGTGCCACTTACTGCACCATCCTCAGAACACTGTCTGAATCTGCCGATTAGAAGAGGACTGGATCTGCTGCTTGTAACCTGAGAGTAGCCCTGAAGAACGGGCCCTACTTCCTCTTGCACCAATGACAAAGATATGGACTCCAAAGGTCAGTTGGCTGACCTCCTGTGAGCTACAGGGACAAAACAAGCTGAAAGACGCCTCTTTCCTGAACTGATTAGGCGGCCAGTACCAACTGGACCTGGACTGGATCTTGCTGGTGTCCTGAAATGAAGTGGGTTCTGGCCACTAAGTGCTAACATTGAGGTCCTGGGAGCCTTAAAAGTGATACTGAGGAACTGTTATGTTATGTTATATACACTTGTAGCGCGCACTGATACTCCAAAGAGTGTCCCGGCGCGAGCCAGACAAGGGATCAACACAGCCACAGATAAAGAGACTAGAACAGGAACTGCTCCAAAACCCTGAAATGTGGGACTCCCAAGACCTCCGGAGCTGTCCTGGGGCCCTTGCAGCAAATGTGACCTATTTTGATGCACCTTTCTCAGCTTCAGGCTTGCCTTGCTGGAGCATTCTGAGCTCCATAATAAGTCACAAGGTAAAATCTTTACCAGGGACAAGCCCACTTGGTATATCCAACACATGCTCCATTACCATCATTTTGAAATCGCTCCTAGGTCCTGGACTACTGCTTCCATAGACTATCATTGATGATTAGTACCTTTTGGCATTATTTTTACTTACAACTATGAAAATTCATATCTCTGGTTCCCCTTGTAAGATTTTTCTTGTTTGGGTCTTATTTGGTTTATAAAATGTGACTATCTTTATAACTAAGTTTGTCTTTTTTTAATTAATTGTTTTTTAGGTCTCGCCTGAGCCAGCGTATGTGCTGCTCTGGCCAGACTTTTAGTAAGGGGGCTTAAAAAGCCGACCACAGCTTTTTGTGTGGCCTAGAGCGTGCGGTTACGCACACAGTTACAAGCACAGGCGCCATCTGGCTTTCCTGTCTCATCATGGCTCATTCAGTGCATCACTCGCGGGCACCCTTACAGCCCGCGATCACTTACACGGCCGCGCGGCCAATGCTTGTTTTTATTTCCTTTTAGCGTGCGCGCGCCTCCTCGCTGGCACCTCTGCCTGTCATTGCTTTCGTCCTTCCGGCGCCTGTCACTCCGTCTGAGTACACTCGCTGAGAGTAACGGGCATCTGCTTTTAAGCATTGCTTGTTTTATTTGCCGATTGCTTTGTTGTTAAAATAAAACAAGCATTGGCATAGCCAATAGGTCTCGCCTTTGGGACCTTATAAGTGTTGATCCATGCAGCAGTTGATGTGGTTGCACCAAGGATATTGTGCTGCATAACTAAATACTTATAAGGTCCCAAAAGCGAGACCTATTGGCTATGCCAATGCTTGTTCCATTTCTAGCAATGGTTAAGCATAGCATGCAAATCTAGATTTAGTAACTTTCACTGAATAATCTAATGAATTTGTGCGAGTCCCTAAAATCTGTCAATTTTCGAAGCTTTACATATTATTTTGTGAATAGTAGCCTATTTATCAACTGTGCAGCTGTCCAGTACCTACTGTAGTAATTTTAGAACCCACTCAGAAACTGGTAAGCACAGAGCCTGTCGGCTTACTCTTCGGGGAGTTTGGGTAGAGTACTGTGGGAAATAGATGTTAAAATGAGTGAGGGAGGAGAGGAAAAGGATGAAAGAAAAGCAGAGAAAAAAATATAAGATTGGAGAAAGGGATAATGATGAGAGAAAGAACATAAGGATGAACAAACGAGGCAAGGGAAGAGGATGTCAGAGAGGAAGAAGGGAATAAGGAGGAAGAGACCAAAGAAGGGAAGAAAGAAAGAGAAGAGAGGAAAGAAGGGGATGAATATGACAGGAAACAATGATGCTAATAGGGAAAAGTAAAGGAGCAACTTTGAGACCTTTAAGAGGGAGCACACCTTTTATGTGTGCAATGACCACAGTGGCACCAGGGCCCAGAGGTGCACTCATCTATATTTTAATATGGACTCGCATGAAAACACATACACGCACGCACACACACACGTACATGTGCATTAAAAAAATGCAGAGAATTTTCGATTTCCTTCCAGGCCCGCCTATTTGCAAGGTTGCAGGTTTTATGTGTCTTTCCAGGCACCGTGATAACAAGCTGAAGCCGAAACCACGAAATTATTTTGCCATATTCTTTTCAGCTGCATTTGTTGAGCGGCAGAAAGGTCAGATGAAACCTAGGGTAGGAATGCCTTCATTGGAAGCTCTTCCAGACAAGAGCCGGCAGCAGAACCTTCACTGGGAGATGCACAGAAAGCAGTGGTCTGACGCAGGTTCGCGGAAATCAGAGGAGCAGGTAAGTCAGCTTGGAAGAGTGGAAGGGAGTGGCTCCTTCTATGTAGGGGGGGTGAGTACAGCAGAGAAAGGCCGACTCCTGGCGTGGGCGGCAGACCCCTCCTCCCGGGCCCTTAGGGGGGTGCATGCAGTTAAGTCCGTCCCTGACTCCTCATCCCGGGGCTAGCTGGGTTGGGTGCAACGGGAAACCCCAACCCTAAAAAGTAGGAGGTGTCTGAGCCCCGGGAGGTGGCAACGCGCTCACTACAAACTCTCTGGACGGGAAGTGCGCCGGACGAGGAAGTGCTGGCAGGGCGCTCGGACAGCCTTCGCGAAGACACCAACCAGGTAAGCAGAGCAATGTCATTCATTCTAGTAAGGTTTTCTAAAAACAAAATGCCCCAACCACCTTTGTTTGGAATTGGTCTTGATATGTGACAGCACATGGGAACTCCTATGAGGGGATTTTGTCAGAAGCGGGATTGATATTGAAGAGGTGAAAGGGAAAACAAGCGCTCGCCAGGCAGCCTATGACGTTTACTTTAGGCTTTTACTGCCATCCCACTTGGACGGCCTGCTTTCCTTCTGAAGTAAAAGGTTTCTTATCTTTATGGGGCCATGTGTTTGGCCCCATAAAGATAAGAAACCTTTTACTTCAGAAGGAAAGCAGGCGAGGCCGTCCAAGTGGGACGCCAGAAAAAGCCAAAAGTAAACGTCATAGGCTGCGTGGCGAGCGCTTGTTTTCCCTTTCACCGAAAATGTCTTGAACAGCTCTTTTCCCATTTAGCATAAACGGTGACGCCAGCCAATGGAAAAAAGGGGCGGGGTTTAACCCCTTGAGTGCCCATGACGAGATGGTCTTGTCATGGGCCGCGGTTGCACTGTGCCCATGACGAGACTATCTCGTCATGAGCCCCGCCCGCTAATGAAACGCCCGGCACAGGGCGTGGAAAGGGCGGGGCACTCAAGGGGTTAAAGCCCTTTACAGAAAATACCACAAAAAGTTAAATCTCGCCAGCGAGACTGCGCATGTGCGCAGCCCACGCCAGGCGAGACCTAAAAAGAACATGGTCATTGTATATGTGGCAACATGCTCCATAATTTGTATTTTCTTGTCCCATAATTTTGCCATTCTTGCCACAGAATATGTTTTTTAAATGCCGCAAACTTTGTGTGGGGTCCTTATCTCACTTTTGGGCACACTCAAAAGGGGGATCTTACGGAGACAAGTTACCATCCTCAAACTAATTTCTGGACGTGGTCGCCTATCGCCACCTGCAGGCCAAAACTATCATTTGTGTGCTGTAATCATATGTAATCGCCACAAGAAAGATCTGAATGGCATCAGTTGATAGGGTTGAACGTGTGATTTAAGGAGTTCTGCCTACAAAAGGTATTCCCTGTTCTTGTTTCTAAACATCCTCTCTTCATTCTTCCCTGGTTTATCTCACCCTTTCTTTTTTTTTCTTTTTTGTATTGGTCAACGATAGGGTAATAAACGCAAGGTAAAAAAGATGCACAGAATTGAATATATACAGACATCTAAAAAAATGACAATAATTATACACATAATAAAGAAAGTAAAACCGAAGGACAAAAAAAAATAATAATATGGAAATGAAAAGAAGAATAGATAAACTCATATATATCAGCTGGGAGGATAGTCAAGCTAGTCTAAACCACTCCTGTATTATACTCCTTATACACCTTAGAACAAAGACCCCCAAACTGCAGTACACTTAGCTATAGAGCGAATACCTCTCGTCTTAGCCAGCGCATATTCCATATCATATATTTGCCTTACTAGCAGCCACCAGTCCATGACAGATGGGGATTTTGATGATATCCACGCCCTAGCTATAGTTAATCTTGCCGAAACTAGTAGAATAGCAAGCAAACTGTTACATTTAGAACTCTCAGAGCTATATCCCATCATGATTTCAATAGTCGACAAAGGTACTTCTATCTCCAACTTCTGACGCAGAACATTCCCAACCTTCTGCCAGAATGTTATCAGTTCTGGGCATGTTACAAACATGTGTTTGATATCAACCGCATATAGATTACATCTTGGGCATTTTGTCCGTACGCTAATTATACTATTATCCGGTGACCATTTAGCTATTCTTTCTGGAGTATAGTATAAGAGACATATCGTACGATGTTGCTGCAACAGCAGATTAGTAGAGTGCACAGCCTTATCTATAATACTGAAAGCTTGTGATATAGTGCTGACTGCTACCGGCATCTCCATCACTCTACTCCAACGATCAGCTAATCTCTCACAATCGTCTGATCTATGGCTACTTAGCCATTTATACATCCAGTTGATCAGAGATTTTGAATCTACTGCATACAGAAAATCCCAAATCTCGGAATCGGTTAGGTTTATCAAATTTAGATCTGTTAAAAAAGAATCCCGAATATTGTAGTATTTAAACAGCATATGGTCTGGTAGTTTGTGCTTAATCTGCAGTCTCTCAAACGGGACAAAGCCACTATAGTCATATAGATCCCCTAAACATATAACTCCACATCTAGCCCATTTTTTACCCACAACATCATGGAATATCTTTGGCAATCCTGGATTATGCCAAAGCGGAAACTTATTATGATAAGGGGAAATGCTACCGCTAAGCAGGATAGCACGCCAAATAAGTATACCGTCCCGTATAGTCTTGAATTTTACCCTTTTGCAATAGTTTGGGTCGTTTATTCTGTACAGAAACATATTACTCCCCCCCCAATATAAACTCATGACAAAAAATGGTGTTAGCAGGATTGATAAAACTACGGAGACGTATGAAACAGGCTGACCAAAAGTTGGTTTTAAAACCAGGAAACTCTAGACCTCCTTGACTGAAAGGGCATTTCAATCGATCTATTGCTCACCTTGCCTTCTTATATCCCCATATAAAACTACCTAACATTCCGTCTAGTCGTTTAAAAAATAAGTTTGGAACGCGTAACGAAAAGAACGAAAAAAATAAAGAAACTTAGGCAGAATCTTCATTTTTATAATATTAATTCTGCCAATAATGCCAATTTATGCCATTTTTTAAGAGACTTCGTTTTTTCTTTTTAACGAAACGTCGTAATTTAAAGAAAATATACTATCTACCTGTGCTGCTATCCTAACCCCCTAGTAAGTAGCAACTGAGCAAACTCCCTTCACAGGGACAGTCGGTTTATGGTTAAGAAGAATTTGGGTCTTATTAACATTTAGTTTATAGCCTGAAAGTGATCCAAACTCACCGGCTGCTTCGGTTACCTTTTTTAGTGCTTCTCCTGGTTTTGTTTTGAAGACCGCTATTTCCTCTGCATATGCGATGACCTTGAGAGAGCTTGTCCCAGACATAAAAGCACTTATTTAAGGATTGTTTTGCAAAACCCTAATAAATGGCTCTATATAGAGAACAAATAATAAAGGGGACACCCCTGGTGAGTACCACAGAGTACCGGGAAGATTGATGACTGCAAGCCTGAATATGTTAGTTTGGCACATGGCTTATCATACAAAGCTTGTACCTGCTTCATAAATTGACCATTGATTCCAAAGGCTGAGAGTGTAGCCCAAAGAAATTCCCACCCCATTCGGTCAAATGCTTTTTCTGCGTCTAACAATATCATACCGAGTGAGGTGGATCTTTTATTTGCCATATCGAAGGCTGTCACTGCCATGCTAACATGAGCAGTAGTATCTCTCCCTTGAATGAACCTGTGCGGATGGGGGGAAACCAAGCTATACATTATTGAGGATAGGCGATTCGCAAAGATTTTTGCATCGCCATTTATGAGTGAAATTGGCCGATACGACCCCCACTCCTCCGCTGTTTTTTTTTTTTTCAAAAAGAAAACAATGTGCGTCATGTGCCATGATTCAGGGGTTTCATCATTAGTTCCAACAAACTATTGCCGGACTAAATGGAATCAACAGAACATTTTTAAAAATTCTATAGAATTCCAAGGGAATGGAATCTTCCCCCGTTGCCTTGCCAGATGGTAAAGCACAAATTGCTAATTCTATCTCATCGATTAAAATGCCCTCATCAAGAGAGTCAGATGTCTCATTGCCCATCTCACCCTTCCATGTTCCATTCCTTCGTTCCTTCTTACATGTTCGCTCCCTCGCTTTCTAACACTCTTCTCCGTCGCCACCGCATTTCTTAATTTCCAGCCTGTCATTCCCCTTTCTCATTTTCTCTCCTGCTCTCTGTCACACTCTCTCTTCCCCCTTAGACCTACCATCCTATCTTCTCTGTTTCATCCCTTTCTTTATTGGGGTATCTCTTTGTTTTCTTTGATGCTCTCCCGAACTATTTTCTGTCCCTGTCGACCCAATCTACCGCTCTTTCACACACTCGCATGAAGCGCCTTTTCTCACCCTCTCCTGCTCCCTTGACATCTTTCTCTCCCCTCTTATATCATTCCAGACTCTCTTCCCTTGCTCACGGGCTCTCCCCACTTTTCCTCCCCTCACTCTCCCAGAATCTCCGCTCCATACGTGAACAAGCCAGGACATCATACATGGTCTCACTAGCTCCTCCTTTTCTCATTGCTTTCTATCTTCTCAACCTCAGCTCTCTTCATACTTTTCCCCCGTCTCCACCTTTTGTCTTTTTCATTCCAGTTTCCCGCCACTCTGTCCCCGTTTACATCTCCTGCTCATCACTCTTCTGAACTCTTCTTCTCCCTGGTCCTGTTTCTACTTTGTGCTTTCTTCGCCCCCTTTTCTCCCTCACTTCACCATCTTCTCAGACCCTCCTCTTCTCTTTTTTACCTTACCTATTTTTATATCTGCATTGTCCTTTTCCATCACTCACTACCTTACGTTGTCGCCTACCTCTCTCACACTTTATATGTCTACCCTCTTCTGACCACTCCTTTCGTCACACCTTTCTTCCCCTTAATAGCCCATCTCTTTATCCCGCCCGTCTTCCATGTTTTTCCTTTTTTACATTACCTTTCCGTGCTCCCATCATTCTCCATGCATAAATTCCTTATTGTCTTGCACACTCTCCAGCCCCCTCTGCCCTTACCAATCCCACCCTTTTCCATCTCTCCTCGCACCTCGCCATGACACTTCTCTCCCACCTACTCCATCTTCAATGACGTCACTTCATTTCAAGAACCTTTGATGTTCCTAAACACACCTTGCCCTCAGCCCACTCCCTCACCCAACCTCCCTCGCTCTCTCTCTACACACTCTTACTTCACTTCCTGTCACTCTCTCCCTCCTGCTCCTTCTCGCCTTCCTCTGACTCGTCATCGGTCTTGTTCTCTGCCTGCCCGCCCTCTCTAGCCTCTCTTCAACAGTCAAAGCCTTCTTTTTCTCCCCCTCTCGCGCTCTTGAACCCTCACCCCCCAGCCCTTCTCACTCACACAGATATCTAAGCCTCAGAAATCCATTTCTGGGGAACCTTGGTAAATTGCAATTGTAATTGCATTTATATAACACTTACTACCCACGGCTCGCTTTCGGCGTTCTTCTGCGGATACGCTGCAGAGATGCTGGGAGGCATTTGGACGGAAGCAGCAGCGCGGCTCGGCAGGAGCCGGTGCGCGGCAGCGAGAGTCTGGCTCCAACATAGGGGGATTGCTGCCACAAGGTTAACTCGCAATACTCCTCTCGATATTCAGGGAGTAAAAAAAATTATCTGGGAAAATTAATGTAAGCGACTCTGCACTAACTGCCAATTTAAAGGAACAGGACCCCGAGAATGCAAGAGGGGAGCCTACATTGATGACCCCGGTAAGGAGGCAAGAGCGGGAAGTTGTGGAGGAGGGTGCTGCTGGGAGGGGGATTGTAATCTCTAGGAAAACCCCGGGAAAAGAGTGAAAAAGGGTAAAAGGGAGGAGAGGGTGCTGGAGAAGCCTAAGAGCTGGAACTTTAAGGACCTTAAGGAAATATCGAGTAGCAATACAATAAACAGATATACATTAAGGAGTAGAGGGGTTTGGGGTGAGGAAGACCTCACAGTAAGTACAGAAAATTTAAGACCAAGAGTCCAAGTGATTTCACCTACAATACTAACGGATCCCTGTTTGGATAAGTTGCCCACTCCTGCTTCTGAATTGGAACCACAAACAGGAGAGGCGCCGAATCAAGGTTTGAACAAAGGGCAAAACCTCAACAAAAGCTCTATAGAGAAAGGAAGAGGAAAAGAAAAGAGAAAGGGAAGCCTAAGAAAGTAAAAATTACACCCACTCTGCGCTCATACTTCAAGGCACAAAATCAGGAAACAGCAATTAATATAAAAGTTAACCTAGATCCACCAAAACCTTGTAACGTTATATTGCAAAGGTCAAGAATATGGATCCGGTTGCGTTTACAGGCTCTCAAGGGGGATTTTTCGCTCCAGATTCCCACAAAAAACAGCTTTGAGCTATTAGCAGATATGGATCAGGAAAATACTCCAGATCCAGATTCACGTTCGGTCAGCGTAACCCCTATAACAGTTCAGAGCCTAATATCTTTACAACCTTTACAATCTCCCTTAGTACATTCAGCCAGGCCAGTGGAATCAGGATCATCAGGATCATTGTCGGTACAGTCGAACCCACAAGATTTGGAGAAGCTAATGACGACAATGTTATCTGAGATAAGACAGAGGTTTGTCACGTCTGAAAGTAACCAGCAAAAAATTCAGGGGCAGTGTGAGTCAATGGAAGAGAAGATAAATGGCCTAGTAGAACGAGTAGGTGCTATGGAACATGGGTATGGGCAGCTCGCAGCGAAGGTGGTGGGTAACCAATAGGAAATTACGATATTGAAAAGAACTAGCAAGAATTAAAAGATATGATAGAAGTCATCGAAAACAATGCGAGACGCAATAACCTTAGAATTCTAAATGTTCCAGAGGGCTCGGAAGGGGGAGATATAAAGGCTTTTGTAGTCACTCTTATACTGGAGCAGAACAGAAATCTTGACCAAGCTTCATTGGAGGAAGACATACAGAGAGTTCATCGGGATCCCTTTGTAGCACCTACTGACAGGAAGACAGCCAGAGGAATTCTGGTAAGCTTTAAAACATATACACTGAAGGAAAAGATTCTTTCAGGAGCATTAAAAGCAGGGTCCTATAAGAAGAACGACTGGTTGTTTGGGTTCGTATAAGGTCAGATATATCACGTACGACTTTGGACTGGCAATGGGAGCTTGGCAAATTTATTCAGGAACTTAGAGATCATGGTGCCATAGCAAATATTAGGTTTCCCGCATCATTAAGAGTTATGAGGAACAATAAGATGCACAATTTCCGGGACACAAATGATGTGAGAACCTTAAAAGACCAGATTAGAACACAATCGTAATAAAAGTGTATATATAAGTCCATCAAAATGTAGCAGAGCTCAAATAGAGGTGTATTATTATACCTCAAGGAATTTGGGAGGGTTCCCCAGGGAGGGAGGGGTGGGTCACAGGTATTAACTTAAAACGTAAAAAAAAGCAAAAAAAAATCTTCACAAAGGGTAGTGGAGCATGTGGGAAAAAAAAAAAGTCCTCAAATGTTACAGCCTGTCTTTTGTTTTTTGATTTATCAGGAAAAATACAGGAGTATTATTTACTGGAATGGTAGTTTTAACTAAGTCTAGTTGTCTGAAAATTATAACATGGAATGTTAATGGTTTAACGATCCCCTCAAGAAGAATTTTTTTTTTTTTTTAGAGTATCTGAAGATGTGCGACTCGGACATTATATTTATCCAGGAGTCGCATCTTGTAAAAGAAGAATGGGTAGTAATTTTCAAACAGCAGACATGGATAGATTACTGTATCAGTAAAAGGAGTTGCAATCCTGGTCAAAAAAGCCTGTCAGAGTATATTAGGAGAAACTCAGGTGGACCCATCTGGTAGATGGGTAATAGCAAAGGTTAAGGTTCAGGGCGTTTGGCTTGCATTGGTAGGCTACTATGGCCCAAACTTGGACGAACCAGCTCATCTAAAAACACTATTTTTACATCTAATTGAGGTAAATGAGCCCATTATCTTGGGAGGTGATTTTAATATCCCCTTGAATGCAGGACAGGATACAACAGGGCGGCGTTAGCAGTACCAAAAATGAGAGCAACAGTAAAACAAATAATCCAAGACTTAGGACTCGTGGAAATTTGGTCTTTAAAGAACTCCAAGGCGGGGTTAGAAGCAGGAAAATATACATTTCATTAAAAAAAAACATGGCCATAGGTCTAGAATTGATTTCTTTTTAGTGTCAGCTTCGATTAGTGAACATATTAGAAATGTGGTACATATCCCAGAACATTCATCTGATCATTCGGCCGTTTCATTACAATTTGAGTTGAGGAATAAAATAGCCGAAAGACGGTGGACTTTAAATCGATCTCTACTTTTAGACACCTCAACAACAGATAAATGTAAACATATTACAAACGAATTCTGTCTCTTTAACTTGAATACTGCCCCCTTAGATAAGGTATAGGATGTGTACAAAGCATATATCAGAGGGACACTAGTCCGTATCAATGCATACCATAAGAAAAAGGATAAGGTATAATTTCAGACATTAGAAGATGCAATAAAGCAGGCGCAGGGGAACTTAGGATCTACCCATAACTTAACCACGGAATTGGAATTAACAAAAGCAAAGAATAATCTAGCTGATTATTTGGAAATTAAAATAAAACAAGAATGGGAGGCAAGTAAATATGCAAATCATGAATATGGGGAGGGCAGCGGTAAACTTCTAGCGTGGAAGATAAGAGCAGACCAAGCTAGGAATATAATAAGTGAAGTAAGATACCAAGAACAGAATCACTGAAGATGGGGAGATTAAGCATGCATTTGAAAAAAAAATGTAGGCTCTTTATACAGAGGATTTAGATCCAAGTAGGGGACAAATAGCAGCTTTTTTTCGAAATATAAATCTCCCGTGTCTCAGTGACGAACTTAGAGAGGAATTATCGGCTCCTTTCACAATATAAGTAATCTACAGGGTTATAAAAAGCTTAAAGAAAGGTAAAGCTGCTGGACCAGACACCCTCCCGAACAAAATTTATTCTCTTATGAAAGAGGAACTTGCCCCCTTTTTGCTTGACTTGTTTAACTCCATTTATATTGCAAAACAAGATCTCCCCTTATCCTGGGATCTGGCCACAATAATTATTTTATTGAAACCTAACAAAGATCCAAAACTTTGTGAGTCATATAGGCCGATCTCCCCGCTCAATTCAGACCACAAAATATACACACAAGTAATTACAAAAAGGTTGGAGAGGGTGGTCGGCCTATTGATTCACAATGATCAGAAGGGTTTTATTAAGGGTAGGCATTTGCAGGACTTAACCCATGAATTAATAGGCACGATTGATTTGGCCACTGAAAATGTCATGCCTCTAACGGTAATGACTTGTGACGCAGCTAAAGCGTTTGATAGGGTCAACTGGTTTTTTCTTCAAGAAGTAATTCAAAGCTTTAATCTAGGCCATAACTTTTTAGTAGCAATTAAATTATTGTGCAAAAATCCTGCTGCTCGAATCTTGGTAAATGGTACTCTCTCCTCCCAGGTTAAAATAGGTAGGGGCACTAGGCAGGGGTGCCCACTTTCACCTTTACTGTTTAATTTGTATATAGAGCCGCTCGCCATTAAATTGCAGATGACCTGATGATATTTACTGCACATTTGCAAGATTCAATAGTAGCTATTTGGGAAACTTTAAAAAGTTTTGGGGAGGTATCGGGATATGCAGTCAATCCAGTCAAAACAGAGGTCATGCAATGGAACACGCATTATAAGTGTGATCAGATTAGACATAGTAATAGGTATTTGGGGGTAGAGGTGGTCCAGAAGCTTGAATTACTACCAAAGACAAATTTCGATAAAGTAACATATAAGGTTAGGGCACAACTACAACAAAGGGATTCTCTACCTCTATCCTTTTTGGGAAAGTCGAACCTTTTGAAAATAGCAATTTTACCCAAATATACATTTTTATTCAATTCAATTCCATTGGAGTTCATGAAGGATTGGATAACCAAGATACAAGGCCTTTTTTCTAGCTTTATTTGGGGTAAGAAAAGACCACGAATAGCCTGGCGAAAAAACTCAGGGGAAAAAAGGAAAATGGAGGGGTCGCCAGCCCAGATCTTCTGCAATAACAGAGAGCATTTCACTTAAAACATTTTAGACAACTGTTGGGCGACACTGCTGCTTTTACACCATTATTCCGGGCATTGACATTAGGTTTCCAGCTCCAATCCAGGTTCTTTCTCTTTAAATTTGGAGACCCGAAATTTTTCTAAAAAGTGAAGAAACGCGTTACTTACCTGCAACAGCAGTTATCCAGTATTGGTGTCTTTCATAGATTCACATGCCTGAATCATTCCCCGTCGTCGAGACGGGAGCCTCCGGTACATAGAAAAGTAATGTCCTATAGACATACATAGAGAAAAATAGGCCTAAGGGCCTCCCCTTATCCTTATGTAAAAAGGACCAAACTCTTAGAGCCAGCCAATCAGCTATCACCTCCCTCTAGAACCTTCCCGACAGGAGCCTCAGTCCCTCAGATTTTCGTACGCACCAAGCTAGGTAGGCGTAACACAGTTAGAGAGAGACGTGAGTCCTTCCAGGGGAGGCGGGAGGGTTGCATGTGAATCTATGAAAGACACCAATACTGGATAACTGCTGTTACAGGTAACGCGTTTCTTATCCAGTATTAGGGGTGTCTTTCATAGATTCAAATGCCTGAATCAGAGTAGTTAGCAGTACATTATGCACATTTCCGATGTAATCATGCCATATAGTCATTTTAGATAATACACATATTACCATGCGACTTTGAAACATTGGCATACATCAATATATCATAGCAGCAAGAGATGTGCATACCAGGATGGCGGGATGTTGGAAGGCTCACCTCACTGGAATAGATGGCGAAGCACCGCCTGGCCCACTGCTGCATCCTTCATAAGTTCAGCATCCAGGCAGTAGTGTCTGGAGAAGGTGTGCGGTGACTTCCACGTCGCCGCTCTACATATGTCCAAAATCGGCACTCCAGCGAACAGCGCTGCTGATGTGGACATCGCTCTGGTGGAATGTGCTTCAACCTTAGCTCTCAAAGGCCATCCGGCCCCGTCATGGCAGAATGCTATCGCTGAGGAGATCCACCTTGAGATGCTCTGTTTCGTTAGAGGCATACCCATCCTTGGCCTACTGTAGGCCACAAATAGCTGTGATGACTTCCTGAAGCTCTTTGTTTTGTCTATGTAAAACTTTAGACACCTTTTGAGGTCCAAGGAGTGTAGCGTCCTTTCTGCTGCGGTGGTAGGGTTTGCAAAGAAGGAACGTAGAACCATCGGTTCATTAAGGTGAAAGTCTGAAGGCACTCTCGGTATGAACTTGGGATTTGTCCTCAGCACCACCCTGTCCTGTTTGAACTGCATGAAGGGTTCCTGAATGGATAGAGCCTGTAGCTCGCTGACTCTCCTGGCAGATGTTAGAGCGAGCAGCAGAGCCGTTTTCCATGAGATGTACTTGATGGATGCTCGATGAATGGGCTCAAAAGGGTGCTTCATGAGTTGGTGAAGGACTAAATTGAGGTGCCATGTGGGTGGGACCCCTCTAGGTCTTGGGAAGGATCTATATAGTCCCTTTAGGAACTGCTTGATAAGCCTATTGGACCAGAGAGACGGTCCTTTGTAAGTCCTGGTGAATCGTGAAATGGCCGCCAGATGCACCTTTATGGATGCGTGCGCCAATCCTGACTGTGCCAAGAGTAGTAGATATGGCAATATCTGTTCGGGTGTGATATGGAGTGGTCTCAGGCCTTTCTCTAAACACCATGTGCAGAATCGTTTCCATTTTAGAGAGTACGTTTTGTTGGTACTGTCCGCTCTTGCTTTTGCCAGCACGTCCCTGCATTCCTGCGGGATGTTTAGATGACAGAACTCTCTGTGCTCAGGAGCCAGGCCGATAACCTGAGCGATTGCAGGTTCGGGTATTGCACCTGCCCGTTGGACATTGTCAGCAGGTACGGGTGCTGCTTCAGACGAATCGGTGTCCTGATGGAGAGGCGATGAAGATCCGAGAACCAGTGCTGCCTCGGCCAGAACGGGGCAATTAGGATCAGGGTACAGGGCTCCGCCTTCATCTTCCTGAGAACCCTGGAAATCATCGGAAACGGTGGAAAAGCGTACGCAAATACGCTGAACCAACCTATGGAAAAAGCATTTCCGAGTGACCTTGGTTGGGGACGACAGCTTGCGTAGTTTGGGCATTTGGCGTTCTCCTTGGTGGCAAACAGGTCGATTCCTGGGACTCCCCATTCTGAGAATATGTGATCCAGCGTACTCTTGTCGAGCTCCCATTCGTGGGAGAGGGATTTCTGTCTGCTTAGGGCGTCCGCAATGGTGTTGTCCTTGCCCAGGACATAGTCCACCCTGAGCGTGATCCCATGGAGTACAAGCCAGTTCCAGACCTTTTGCGATTCGCGTGATAGAGTGAGCGAACGCGTTCCTCCCTGTTTGTTGAGATAGTGCATCGTCGTGGTGTTGTCCATTCTGACGAGCACCTGGGAGTTCTGGATGCGTGGTAAAAAGGCTTGTAGCGCCAGATACACAGCCCTCAGTTCCAGAAGATTGATATGGAGTTGCTTCTCCTGATTTGTCCATTTGCCGCTTACTTGGAGGTCCTGTAGGACGGCTCCCCAGCCTTCCAGGGATGCATCGGTGGTGATCACCAGAGGTGCTGCTGGAAGTAGGAATGGCAGTCCTATAGACAAATTCTTGTGATTTCTCCACCATTCCAGGCTCTTGGATATTTGCGGTGTTATCTTCACAATGTCTTCGAAAGAACCTGTACTCTGTGTCCATTGGTTCGTGAGGGCCTCTTGCAATGGACGCATCCCGAGTCTGCGATGAGGAGTATACAAGAAGACATCATTCCTAGGAGTGATTTGTAGGTTCGAACTCTTAGGGACTTCTTTGATGCCACAGCCGTGGCCAGAGATATTATTTTGTTTTTCCTTTCCTTTGAAGGAAATGCCCTTGCGCATTCCGTGTTCAAGGTCGCCCCGAGGAAGGTGATGTTTCTTGTTGGGGACATGCAGGATTTCTCGTGATTGAGAGTCAATCCTAGTTGTTGAAAAAGATTGGTGCAGGCGTTGGAGGATTCGGTCGCGCCTGCAGCTGAAGGTGCCTTTACCAGCCAGTCGTCGAGGTAGGGGAAGACTTGGTGACCCATTTGACGCAGGAAAGCTGCCACAGGTGAAAGGCACTTGGTGAAAATCCGCGGTGCGGATTTGAGGCCAAACGGTAGGACTTTGAATTGGTAGTGCTGTCCTGCCACCTCGAATCTTAGGAATTTTCTGTGCCCCTTGAGTATCGGGATGTGGTAGTAGGCATCCTGGAGATCCAAAGATGTCATAAAATCTCCTTTTTCTAGAATGCCTAGTATTTCTTGGATCGTCACCATCCTGAACGACTGACTCTTCAGGAAAGAGTTGAGTGCCCTGAGGTCTAGTATGGGCCTCCACTTTTTCTCCTTCTTGCGTATAAGAAAGAAGCGGGAATAGAATCCTTTCCCTCTTTGAGACGATGGAACTCGCTCGATCGCTCCTTTCTTCAACATCGCAGATATTTCTTGGAGCAGCAGTCGTAGATGTTTGTGCGGAAGCCTGCGGGGAGGGGTTGCAGGTGGGATGGTGGTGAATTCCAGGGAATGGCCGAATCATATTAATTGGAGTACCCACCAATCTGTGGTGATGAGATGCCAATTTTCTAGGAAATGGGTCAATTTTCCTCTTATCTTTAATGAGGGATATAGTTGCTGGACTGGCTGGAGTAATTGGTCACTGGCGTCCGCCAGTGCCCCTCTTCTGGTTTTTGCCCCTGAAGTTTGATCTCCCATAAGAAGTCTGACGACCTTGTTGCTGCTTCTGTTGGTACTGGGATTTATTCTGGTAGGAATACGAGGACCTATTTTGATAGGATCCCCTGTAGGAGGACTGGCCCCTGGATTTGTTGCCTCGAAAGGACTGATTCCTTGCCTGCAAAGTACCAAGTGCTCTAGCAGTATCCGTGTCTTTCTTGATCGCTTGGAGCGCCTCGTCAATCTGGTCCCCGAAAAGGTGTTGGCCGTCGAAGGGCATGTCCAGCACCTTCGTCTGCACCTCTTGCCTGAATGATGTTGCCTTAAGCCATCCCTGACTGCGCAGGACTGCTGCCCCAGCTAGTTGTCGAAAGCCCGTCATGGCTACATCTATGGCACAATCAATGATCTCAGCTGCCGAGGTTTGACCCACCGTAAGCAGTGCCTTGACCTCCTCCTGAACTGTGTCTGGCAGTTCCGCTATATATGGGGCTATATCTTCCCAAAGCTGGCGGTTATAACGCCCTAACAAGGCTATGGAGTTGGCCACCTTGATGGTCATGGCCGATGTCGTAGTAAACCTTTTACCGATCGTGTCCAACTTCCTGCCTTCCCTGTCCGGTGGGGCTGACAGAGGAGAGGAAGGGTTGCGAGAATTCTTTTGGGCCGCCAGGGTTACGACCGAATCCGGTTTCGGGTGCCCATTAAGGCAAGCTGGCGCTGTGGTTGAAGCCTTGTATTTTTTATCCAGGCGTGGAACAACCGCAGGTACAGAGGCCGGCGTCAGAATCAGTTTCTTCCCCTGGTCCCAGAGAAATTCTATTATTGGGATCGACTTCGTTGTCTTCTTTGTTTGCTCTTTGAAGTCATGTAAGAAGCACTCGGTCTCAGTCGATTCCATCACCAAATGAAATCGCTTCGCTGCTCTTTCCACTATTCTATGGAAACCGCCAATATCCACTGGCGGTGAATCTGCTTGGCGCGGTTGGGGTGAAGCTGGGGAAGATGCCACATACTCTTCCTCCTCATCGTGATCCGTGTGGTCTTCTTGGACTTCCCCCTCTTCCATTTCTTCAGCCTCCTCATCTGATGATTCTATCACCTGAGGTGGCACTTTCTCTTGGCGGACCTGAGTAGTTGGCCGTGTCTGTTTTGGGGCTGCCGCTGGTGTATTTGTAGTAGGCGTCGGGCCCCCTGTCTCAATTGCCGGTGATTCCGGGAAACGCTGTTTGTAGTCCTGGATAAGGTATTTAAGGTCATTTACAATTGAAACGGGAAGGCATACCATCGGGGTGACCTCCGTGCGAACCTGAGCTCGGAAAGAGTGTTCCTGCTAGCTCATCTCCTCCTGTTCTTCGTCCGTGCTCTGACATTTCACGTGAAGGTCTGAAGGGGAAGTAGCCTGATCCAGGAGTTCTCCTTCAGATTCCTCACTCTGGAGAATCTCCGTAGGCAAATGAGTTTGCACCTTACTTGGTGACGTTGTTTCTGGTGTAATCTGCTTCTTGGTCAGTTTGCCAGACACAGAACCTTTTGCAGGATCCCCTGCCGTCGTCATTGGTGTTGTCGACGGTGGTAGGGTCATAGACGATGTTTCTATCAGCTTGGATTTCTTCCATGGCTCAGTAATGACCAATGTCGACGACGATTCCTCCGTCGACGGTACCCTCGTCGACGGCATGACCTTCGTCGACGGTGCCTCCGTAAACGATATTTTCTTCGTCGACGATGCTTTCGTCGACGATGCGCTCGTCAACGATTCATTCCTCGTCGACGTCTTCGTCGTCGACGTCTTCGTCGTCTACGTCTTCGTCGTCAACACTCCCGTCGACGGGGGGCTCTTCCTCGATGATGTCGTCGTCGACGGGGCAATCTTGGTCGTCGACGTGCTTTTGGGCGTCGACGACGGCTTCAGCAGTATTATAGATGGAATAGGTTTACCTGCTGACGACGATGGAGTGGTCGTCGTCGACGAGAAGACAGACGACGCTGTCGTCGTTGACACAGTCGTCATCGCTGTGGAGACATAAACTGTCGCCACAACTCTTTTTTGCACTGAGGAGGATGTCGCAAGTTTGCTGGACGACTGGGTAGGCTTCTTAAAAGCCTGAGAATCCTTTTCAGACACTGAAGATTTTGTCGATCTCGCCTCTGAAGACTTCTTTTGTGCCTTCATAGGAGGAGTGTCTGAGGGGCCAGGGGACGCCACTCTTGGCCTCTTCAAGGAGACTTCAGAGGTCCTTGAAAAGCTTCCCTCTGAGGATTCCACATTTTCCTTCTCCTTAAGCCTGTCCAGCCAGATGAGCAGGCGACCCTCTCTGTCCCTCAAGGTCTTGTGAGGGAAAGACCTACATATCTTACAGTCTTTAGGTATGTGGTCAGGATAAAGGCAATATAGGCAGAGGTCATGCTTGTCATCCACATGTAGCCTTTTCTTCCCACATGAAGAGCAGGCCCTGAAAAGGGCTTTCTTCTGGGATTCAGACATGCCAGAATTTTGAAGAAATAAATCACTTACTGCAGTGATAAGTGGCTTGAAGTAATCCTGTTCAAGATTTTGAAGAAAGAACTCACTTTTAAAAGTGAACAAGTTGGTTTTGAAGAGATCCTGAGGAGAACTCAGGCTGGAGACTCCCTAGCACAACGTGCGGTAGAAAATCTGAGGGACTGAGGCTCCTGTCGGGAAGGTTCTAGAGGGAGGTGATAGCTGATTGGCTGGCTCTAAGAGTTTGGTCCTTTTTACATAAGGACAAGGGTAGGCTACTAAGGGGAGGCCCTTAGGCCTATTTTTCTCTATGTATGTCTATAGGACATTACTTTTCTATGTACCGGAGGCTCCCGTCTCGACGACGGGGAATGATTCAGGCATGTGAATCTATGAAAGACACCCCTAACACTGGATAAACTAAAAATCTTGCAGGCAGCTTGTAAAGTATGGCACCAAACAAGAGTGATATTGCGAATCCCTTATTATAGCTGCTATGCTCCAATATGGAATTCACCCGGAACGCCAGTATGTCTACTAGATTCTCTAGCGGTACCAATTCAAGCAAAGGGAATCTAGAGATGGGCGAATTGCTAGAAGGGTCGGAGTTAATTTCATGGCAAAAGATGGAGGATATTACTGAAGGTGCGGTCTCCAAATTTAAATATTACCAGTTATCCAGTTGGGCGAAATCATTGAGAAGATATAGAAATGGTAACAAATTCTTTGAATCTAAACTTGCTATTACTCCTTCGGGCCGAAAAGAAATTGCTGAATGGTATTGGATGCTAGTGCAGCCCCAGGATGACTCACAGCCGTGGTGTAACCCTTTCGCTGCGGCGGGAATTCCGCCGCAGCGCTGGGGGCTGCGGGGGGGCAGCGCGGTGGCGCTGTGCTCATGACGGAGCCACTCCGTCATGAGCCACGGTTGAGCTGTGCTCATGATGGAGCGGTTCCGTCATGACTCCGCCCAGTTGCGTTGTCCCCCCGCACAGGCGGGGAAACAGCGCCGCGTGGGCGGAGCGGCCGCCAACGGTCGTGGCATGACGGAACCGCTCCGTCATGAGCACACGGCAACCGTGGCTCATGACGGAGCGGTTCCGTCATGAGCGGGGAAGGGGTTAAATCAATCCGGAGGAGCGAACTGCCGAGCTACGATCTTGATACTTTATGGCAAGTATCTCTTACTTTTTTATGGCAAAGTGTAAAGTCTGCACCTCTAAGAAAAAAATCATCTATTTACTATCCACTGGGCATACTGGACCCCGCGAAATGGGACCTGAAGCTGTGAAGTGCCTAAAGTGCGGAGAAGTAGATGCAGGCGAAGCACATATGTTCTGGCGGTGTCCTTCCATCCAAACCTTTTGGGAAAAAGTAGGGGAAACAATTTCCAGTATTATGGGGCATGAAATTAAGGTGAGTCTGCCACAGGTTATTTTTGGTGTAACACCAGATGAAGACTTAATAGTCAATGTATCTAAACATAAAACCCTTATGTTTTTGCTAATCTTATTGGCGCACAGAGAATTGTGCATTAAGTGGATTTTACCGGTTCCCCCTGTAGAGGGTGAATGGCTCAATTCGATACATAGATTTTCAAAACTGGATAGGGCGATACGCATTACAAAAAAAACAAAATTTTGGAATGTCTGGGATGCTTGGTGTATGAGTAGGCAAACGTAAAAAAGAGAAAAAAAAAACCTGCCCCAAGTATAGTTATTTTATCTTTGTGGTACTCCTTTATACTTTGTGAGTTTCGTTGTTTTTTGTTTCTTTCTCCATATTTTTTTTAAAAAACTTTTTCCACTTGGTTATTCAGTCCTATGATTATGCTGTAGCAATACAGGCCAGGAATGTTCAAGACGGTTTGGACTGATAGTCCTGGAACGGTAATTCCGTTTGTCCTGTCAGAATGGAGAAAGAAAATGGAAAGAAGGAGCAAGGGGGGTGGGGGGGCGGGGGGGGGGGGGGAAGGGAAGGGGTATATGGCTAGACCAATGGAGGGTCCGAGATGCTAAAACCATCCCCTCCGTAAAGGGGTGATCTAAACCCCTCACACATTGGTGCAAAAAGTCAGAAATATAAAATCCCTACTTCCTGTGAATTTTTCTTTTTTACATCTCCAATATACAATTGCTAAATTACAAATGAGGACAAAAAAACAACAACAAAAAAACAAACAAAAAAAAAAACCACTTACTACCCATGACGAGATGCTGAAGCGCTTTATTCTGGGCAGCATGCTGCTACCGAACCCAAGGTTAGTGGCTAGTCATATTATTGGTTATTGGGGTTAGTTTCGTGACTCAAGCAACCATTCCATGCATTCACTAGAATTTCCTTGGGGTAGGTGAAATAAATAGCAGTTGGGTGTTAACATTAGTGGGGTGGGGGAGTGGTTGAGGTATGTGAGTTGATGCAGATGTTTATTGGGATTCTTCATGCTGATGTTTGGTGGGATAAATAAAATACAGATGAATGCAGATATTCTGAACCCTTTACAAGTTACAAGCAATAGGCAGTTCTCGGGCACAGCCTCCTTGTCCTAGCCTCATAGCAGCCCTGGGCCCTTTGTGCAGCAAACCACTCACTTGTGTTGTTTGAAGACCTAAACCTTTCCATCAAATAGAAAACAAGCATTGACATAGCCAATAGGTCTCACCTTTGGGACCTTATAAGTGTTTAGCCATGCAACAGTTGATGTTGTTGCACCAAGGATATTGTGCTGCATAACTAAATACTTATAAGGTCCCAAAAGCGAGACCTATTCGCTATGCCAATGCTTGTTTTCTTTATTACTATTTTGGTAGTACATAAATGCTTTACATATTGCCCCAAGTAAGGCCTGTCTGCGTGGCGTCACAGCTACCAAGGGGTTGAGCTCAGGTTAATTTAGCGACTTCAATGACAAGTATCGTCATTCCATGAGGTGTGCAACTGCCTGTATGAAAGTGGCTCTGTATATACTGTTCCCAAATAGGTACAGTGTGCACAGAGTCCACCGTCCCCAGAGGTTTGGCAGAGGCTAAAGTTAGATATAACCTTACTCTCTAAAGTGGTAGCTTGATCGAGCAGTAAGGCAGTATCAGAGGACAGTGTAAAGCATTTGTTGCACACACTCAGTCAGCAAATGGTCTCACACACTCAAGAACTGAACTCTAGGCCAATGGTTTGTATATAAAAATATATGCTTGTTTCATTTTAGAACCAACAATAGGTATCAAAATATACTTTCTCAGAATGAGGTGCTTTAGATAAATACTTTCAATAGGAAATAGACTTTTGAATGCAATAATTACAGTGGTTGCGATAGGCAACACAATTTCAAACACAAATATACATTGAGCTCAAAGGGAATTTCTAGTTAAATGCAATAGATTACTTTTTGGATTACTTTTCTTACCACAGGACTAGATCCTAGATTCAGTCCTGGGACTTGTCCTGTAAACAGTTGAGTAAAAATGTTTTGGTTACAGTTGTGATTTTTAAGGAATATTATTGTATTATAAAAGTTGACACTTAAAAACGTTTTCACATAGAATCACCAATGTTATCCTATGGGAGGAAATTCACTTAGCAGGTAAGTGGGGTTATTGTTACTTTTTCTAACTCAATGTTGGATCCTGGATCCAGCACTGGGGCATCTCCTGTAAAAAGTTGAAAGAATGTGTTTTTGTTATACAAGCGATTTTTAACGAATATTTGTAAGTTTGCAAAATCGACACAAAAGAATTTCTGGCAAAAACCAGGCAATGTTATCCTATGGAGGAAAATCAAGTTATAGGCAAGTACGGTTGTAATTACTTTTCAGGGTCAGTGCTGGGCACCAAGATCCAGCACTGGGATCTCTCCTGGTAACACGTGAGTAAATACGTTTTCGTGATTCGGCTGATTTTAGATGAATATTTTAAAGTTTCAAAACTCAACACTTAGAAGAATTTCCAAGTGAAACCAGTCAATGTTACCCTGTGGAACAAAGGTGAGTTATCGGCTTTTGGGTAAGTACTCAACTGGCAGAGTTAAGGTTCTGGGCATAGACTCAGGGGTCTCCCAGGGTCAGGTAAGTACAGTTGTTACACCCTCAGCGGCACAGGGGCAGCCGGGTGCAGAGTGAGTTAGGCCCAATGTTTATCCTATGGGAGGCAGGGGGCCTTTGGTTGGTGGCTGCTGGCTAGCAGGCCACGCGGCTGTGGGAGCTGGGCTCCTGGTCACTTGCTCAGGGCAAATGGGGAAGTAGATTAGAGTAGAAGTTGCACTGCCAGGAGCACTCGGGCAGCTGGGTGCAGGGTGCTTTTGAGCAGTCGGGCGCTCAATGGATTTCAATGGAGAAGCTCAAGAATGAACAAAGGCTGCAAGCTCGGGGACGAAGATTCTTCAGGTGCGACCACCACTTCGAGAGGTAAGTTGGGTAGTTGGAGGATAGGAAGGCACCCAGGAGTTGGGCACAGGGTGCCGCAGGGCGCCAGGTGCAGGGGTGCCTTTTGGCATCGGGAAATCTTACCCTCTGCTGGTCGCGGTTGGAGGGGTCCCTGGTTCTGAGGCTGTAGGCGTCGTCAGGAGCGTCTAGGTGGGTCCTTGGGTGCTGGATTTGGGGTCACAGTCGCCGGGGGGACATCCTCGAGGTCTTTGTCCACTCTGGCACATCCCAGGCTTGGCGGGTGTAGAGTATACAGGGTTCGCGGTTCCTGGCTGATGCCAGGGGTCAGTTACTTGCTTTGAGCAGTACCACTGCTCGTGGGAGTCCCAGTTAGTTAAGAGTCACAAGGCAGTCAGGTCCTCCAGGGTTTTTGAGTTTGCTGACCACTGGAGCAGGTTCGAGGGTCGACAGGCCTGTAGGGCTGGGGCCAAATCAGTTGGTGTCTTCCTCTTGTTAGCAGCTGCACGGCAGGTCTTCTTGTTTCTTGATCTTCTTTCTTGTTTCGGAATCTGGATCTGAGGAAGGAAGGTTCAGGGTGCCCCTAAATACTAGATTTAGAGGCGTTACAGGAAGGTTAAGGGCAGGGACCAATGGGTCCATTCCCTGGGGTGGGTACACCCCCTATCCTGCCACTCTCCTGTGGGAGGGGGGCAGTAGCCTAGTCCTGATTGGGCAGGGCTCCCCATCTTCAAGATGGCGAGAGCCCGGAGATGTGCTTCACCTCGCCTCCCCCACCTGAGGGGTGGTGTTGGCAGAGGCTGGCACACCCCCTTTCCTTCCTTGGGGTTCCCGGCCAGTCTTCCCGCCAGAGTGGGGGGTCAGAACCAGTAGGGACCAGTTGCTGTGTACAGAAAGTGCCCTGGAGAAGCTCACAAAGGCGACATGCCTTTGAAGATTCCCCTGCCCATCCTGGGGAGGAGACCTAGCACCTCGCCCAGGATGTGCATTGTTGCAGGCCCAGGACAGCCAGCAACAGGTCTGCTGTGTGGCAGCCTAGGCAGCCCCTCAGACAAGACGTGGATTGTAGGTTAGGTTCAGGGGGCATCTCTAAGATGCCCTCTGTCGTGCATTGTACATTAAACCCGCACTGATGCCAGTGTGGGATTTAATGTGCTGAGAAGTTTGATACCAAACTTCTCAGTCTTCAGTGTTTCCATCATGGTGCTGTGGAGTTCGTGTTGACGATCTCTCAGCACCATATACTCTTAAATGGCAGCACTGCACTTACAGTGCCCAGGAATGGACCTGGGTACTATAGGGGCACAGGGCTCCTGCACCTGTACCCACACCACAGGCATAGGGCACCCAGCTAGAGGGGTGGTTGATGTATGCCAGGGCAGTGTGTGTTGTGGGCATGGCACATAGGGATGTGTGCCATGTCCGACTCTGTTTTGTCTTGTACCCAGACACCCAGCCTGCAAGGGCAGTGTGTGTGTGTAAGGGTACAGGGCCTCTAAGGGTGGCACAATGAGTGCTGCAGCCGTTAGAGGCCTTCCCTAGTCACAAGGCCCTGGGTACCTAGTGTACCATTTACCAGGGGCTGACATGTGGCCAGAGATGTCAATTGGGTTTAGGATTTAACACAGTTTTAGGGAAGGAACATAGGCCCTGGGTACCTGATTGGCAGGAGCCCAGGGCACACTCAGTCAAAGTACATCAGCAATTCAGCAAAAAGTGGGGGCATACCATGCAAGAAAAATGGCACTTTCTCACACTGCCCATCCCAAATAATCCGCTTCTTACAGTGTGTCATTTGTTATCTGTGGCTAGCATCCCCTGCCAGTAAGTGTGGAGTTTTCGGTAGGGCAAGAGCAGATCTGCAAGTGTCCCCACTGCTCCGCAATCCCTACAGCACTGTTCATCTGTTTATCCCATTTGTTTAAATTAATTGTGTATGAACCCAGTATGAGACTGTCACACATGGCTCTGTGGTGTAACGTGGGACTGGATGTAATACTTTTTATCTAACCAATCCAAAAGCATCTCTTTAACCTTTTCAGTCCCTTAGCTATAAGCTCCCATATGGAGTCCCTAAGGGGTCTACCAATGATCTTTAGTATTACATGCCCCCCAATCCCCATTTCATAAGCTTGTTCAATCTACTGGCATCTCAATCGTGTCCTACAGTGGCAACACCAAACTGATTGCAACACACTGGGAATTAGATTTTGGTCTAGAAGCCAACTTTAGGGAGTGCCTCTCGGTGGTAGCACACTGGATGACGTCTCGTTGTCTTAAATTTAACATTGACAAGGTGATGATACAGGCGAAAGCCGGGAGATAGCGAATTTGAATTTTAAAGTGTGCTAATTGATTGTTGTTTTATTTACTCACCTTCCCCTCCTGGGCACTTGCACTTGAGGTCTTAGCATCTCCCGCGAAGTTGATCGTATAGCTGTAGCGGTGTCATAACTTCAACGCCGCCATTCTCCAGAGGCTGCTGGCCACGCCCCCCTCTAACAGGCCACGCCCCCCCCCCGCCGGTGCTTTTAAATACGCGCTAAATTCGAGCGCGAGGCAGAGGCAGATAGAACTCCTGAGGCGGAAGCCGGGAGATAGCGAATTTGAATTTTAAAGTGTGCTAATTGATTGTTGTTTTATTTACTCCCCTTCCCCTCCTGGGCACTTGCACTTGAGGTCTTGGCATCTCCCGCGAAGTTGATCGTATAGCTGTAGCGGTGTCATAACTTCAACGCCGCCATTCTCCAGAGGCTGCTGGCCACGCCCCCCTCTAACAGGCCACGCCCCCCCCGCCGGTGCTTTTAAATACGCGCTAAATTAGAGCGCGAGGCAGAGGCAGATAGAACTCCTGAGGCGGAAGCCGGGAGATAGCGAATTTGAATTTTAAAGTGTGCTAATTGATTGTTGTTTTATTTACTCACCTTCCCCTCCTGGGCACTTGCACTTGAGGTCTTGGCATCTCCCGCGAAGTTGATCGTATAGCTGTAGCGGTGTCATAACTTCAACGCCGCCATTCTCCAGAGGCTGCTGGCCACGCCCCCCTCTAACAGGCCACACCCCCCTCACCTTCCATCTTATAAAAATGTGCTTTCCCCGTTCGCGCAGCGGACGGGCGCAGCGGGCGCGCCTAAGGCAAGCCCGTCTGCGCCCGTCCGCGGCCGGCCAGGGACAGGGGCCACAACCCCTGACCGAAAGAGGTTAGTAATCCGCTGGAGCGCACAGCAACTTCGAGCCTTGTGCCCGCCTCTCCCTAAAGCATGTCTTCACAGTCTTAAGGCGGAAGATACTTTTAATTGTAAAGAGTGTCAATACAACTGGCGCATTGAACCTGTGTATAAGGCTAAGAATAGCAGGCTCATATGCGGACTGCTCAATACTAGGTCTATGCGGAAGCATAGTCTTGATATATATGAGCTGCTTACAGATATGAAATTGGATCTGTTATTTCTTACTGAGACTTGGCTTGATCCTGACTCTGAGCCTGACATAGTGGCCTCTCTCCCCACTGGTTACGCTATGGCACGTTTAGATAGAACTGTGGGCAGAGGTGGTGGAATAGCTAAAGTTTACAAACAGCCACTATACTGCCAACTCAAACCACTTGCTGTTGCTGATAGTGAGACGGGTGCCTTCTCCATCAAAGTCAATGATGGAAACATACTGAAGGGCCTTTTGATTTATCGTGCTCCGGGTCCTTTTACTCATTTCTCCAACAGCCTTATTGATGGCCTAACTGAGGCCGCTCTACGCAGAGATAAATTTATGCTCCTAGGCGATCTTAACATCCATTGGGATGACCTATTGGACAAAGGAGCAACTGATCTCTGTCAGCAACTACACTCCCTCCAATTAGAGATCAAATCCAAAGCCCCCACCCAGTGCCTTTGACACTGTAGCACATTTCACCTTGCTACAGTGTCTTAACAAAGGAGGAGTCACGGGCTCAGCACTTAGGTGGATCCAATCTTTTCTTACTGACAGGGGCTTTCAGGTTAGACAGGGAGAACATTACTCTCGTATGTTCTCTCTTGATCAAGGGGTTCCCCAGGGCTCTGCCCTGAGCCCCACCCTGTTTAACCTTTATGTCTCCACTGTTGCCACCATTGTGGAAAGTCACGATCTCCAACTAGTGTCATATGCCGATGACACACAGCTGGTCATCTCGCTGTCACGAGCACCTGATGTTGCGGCATCCAGCTTCAGTGCCTGCATGCAGGAGCGTGCATCCTGGATGTCTAATAACTGCCTGAAGCTGAATGGGTCCAAAACGGAAGTGCTCGTGGTAGGAGGTGCACCGAATGTGTGGTCATCGGCATGGTGGCCAGACTGCCTGGGACCCACTCCCGTGCCTTGTCAGCAGGCAAAAAATCTGGGAGTGTTGTTTGATATCGACCTTTCCTTCACTGCCCAGATTAATCGGGTGGTTGGAATTTGCTTTGGCATGCTTAAGAGCCTAAGGAAGATTCTTGACCTACTACCAGTCAGTGCTAGGCAGACCCTGGTTCATGCCTTGGTCACATCTAGACTTGATTATTCTAATCTCTTGTATCTGGGCGTGACAGTAAAATGCCTTAATCGTCTCCAGGTACTTCAAAACGCCACAGCCCGACTGGTATTGAGGCTTCCTAGAAGAACGCCATCTAAAGCTGCCTTGAAGGCCCTCCACTGGCTGCCGGTCAGGGAGAGGATCATCTTCAAGGCACTCTGCTTGTGCCATCGCATCATTATGAGCAGGGCGCTTATACCCGTTTGTAATCTCATTACCCCCTATAGATCGGAGCGGATGCTAAGATCTTCGGGCACGGGACTAGTTGCCATCCCCAAAATTCGTAAAGCTCGAATGGGGGGGGGGGGGGGGGGTTGGGGGAGATCTTTCAGATTTCTTGCGGCCAAAAATTGGAACTTGCTCCCGATAAAGCTGCGCCTCGAACCCTCAGAGACTAAATTTCGTAAAGCACTAAAAACTCACCTCTACCGCTCCGCACTGATTTGACCTCTTGCTTTATTCGCCTATATTCTCCTCTCAGCGCGGGGACACGCCGGGGTGCGTAACCATGCGCTTTACAAAATTCCATAATAATAAATAATAATATGGTTTCCAACCTGATTGCCTGAGGATCTTGTCCCTCCCCGGCCCCTTCTACAGAGGCAAGAAGTCTTGGCATCTAGATGAATTCCAATCTCTCCTTGTCCATTCACATTACTGCAATCTTGAGCACTTGGTTTTCCCTCTTAAAAGCGGAGGAAAATGTTTTACTTTATCCTGAATGTGACCACCAAATTAGAGACCATGCTATTAAAGCATTGATATTAGTTTACGAAAACTGCCCCCAAATATCGGGTTAACCATTTCCAGTTTGTACAAAACACAACTATGAGGCTGCTTCTTTACATTCCCAAACACCAGTTTTGCACTGGCTGTCTGTTCTGAAAGAAATGTGACTCACTTACCCAAAGCGCTGTGGCTGGTACAGGGTACTAAATACATTCAAGCACTCTTTATTCCCCATGTCCTGTCTCAAACTCAGTTAGGCTGAGCTGAGACTTTTTTCGCACCCCTATTTTTGTACAGTGCACACTGGAGTTTGATCCTTTACTCTTCTGGCCGTCCAGCTCTGGAATGCCCATCTCCTGCACATTAGAGCGATCTCCTCTGAAGAATCCTTCTCGAAACAGATCAAAACCTGGCCAGTCTCTCTTTAACTATGCTTCTTTGGCCCATCCATCACATTTCTACTGGTCACTAGCGCCTGGATACTCTGTGTTTGAACAGCAGTGTCTGAGCTCTCCAAATAATTAATTCATTCACTGTCTCCTGAATAGCGACTCACCACGCCATGGTGTGTGATCTTATGTGGACTTACTTCTATTCAGCATCGGACAGCAGCCTAAAATTATCTCTCTCTCTCATATCCTTTCTCCCTGCATTCTCTGTGTCAGATTCCCTAGCATCTGTGTTTGTAAAGCTATAAAACCAACTTTCATTTGTGCCTTTTAGGACAAGCCACCACTCAAATGCCATTAACAGCCAAAATGCTGCTGTTTTTACTTAGGGGTGCAGTGCTCAGTCCTGGAGATGCCAATTACAAAAGCATTTGGACACCAGCAACTCAAATGGTTGTTTCAGGCTGCTGAAGGGTTGGATTTTGCCTTACTCAAACAGGTCACCCACTCTCTTACAACCCTCTCTCACAACCTCGATTATCTCAGTTTATTAAATGGTTCTGGTCCAATGCAAGGGTGAAATCTACATTCCACATTATTGGTGTAATGAGTGAGGGAAAGGGAGTCCCACCTTCGCTTCTCTGTCATTCTGTCCCAGAGCATTAATGTTGCTCTAGAGCCTGGAGAAGTCTACAGGTCTCAAATTCTATGTCTTTTGGGCAGTGAAGGATCCTTCCTGATGTGCACTCCTATCTTCAGATAGAAGAAGCACCACTACCTCTCAGATTCTTCATATCCCCACTCCCACCATGTCCTACAGTGGGGCCGCTGGGTAGCCCCACCCAATGCCCGGAAAGTCCATGCCCCCTTTCTTAGCTGGTTTCTTCGGATAGACATTAGCTAGATCGGCCCTCTTCCAAGGCCACACAAAATTACCCAATGCCACACAAAATTACCCATCACTGCTATTTGTACAGCATCTGGAGTAGTAGCACTCCGGGGAAGATCCCCACTTTAACTGCCTCGATCCTGCCACAGCAAGATAATTCTCTCATTTCCTTTGCCTGCGACTCCATCTGGGTAACCCTCAACAAGTCATCATATCTGACCTGCGGAGTCTTAGGCAAGGTAGGTGCCAGTTGCCTCCCCCAGGTACATCACAGAGTCTTTTGCCAAGTGGAATAGGGACTTGCTTTCATGTTTGCTACATTAGCAGCTGGCACCATCGTGTTTAGTCTGTTCGACTTAGCCAAGTTAATCTAGAAACTCGAAACCAGTCTGCAATGGTGCAACTCTGATACAAGGGAAAGGATGCAATCGGCTAGTTGCGTGGATTGTGATCATCACAACATCAGTGCTGAGTGCCAGCTTACGCACTTTTCTCCCGATTGACATAACCATTATAGCTGCATTTCCCTGCCAGGAATTCCAACGTCCATGCTAAAACACACTGGAAAGCAAGGACAGTTTTGTCTTGTTCCCTTTCTACATTTACCTAATCTGAGGTACAATTGGTAATTCACACTGATACTCTGGGATTCTTACAGCAGCTAATAATCCACTGTCTGAATCTTGCCCTTTTCCAAAGGTCTCTAATGTACACTGTTGAACTGTCAATTTAATTTAGAAAAGTCTACATTAAGCTCCCAAGGAGGGGAGGGAGACACAATCGGGGTAGACCTTCTTCTACCCTTCAAGGAAGTCCTTAACTACAGGCATCTGAAAAAAGGAAACCTGCGTGGGTGACTTCCAATATGCTGTAATTGTCGCCAGGTGCACTTTTATCGATGCAAACTGGAGCCCAGATTTAGCCAAATACAAGTAGGGAAGCATAAACTGTTCTTGCCCTAGGATGGGATTAAGACCATTGTTGATGCACCACAAATAGAAACGCTTCAATTTGAAAGCGCACGACTTCCGTGTAGATGACCTCCTAGATTCTTTCAGAATGTTCATACAGTCTGGTAAAAGAACTAGATGTCCATATTGGAGGAACTCAGGAGTCATGCCACCAAGCTCAGCGAGCGAATGCTGGGGTGGAACACCTTTCCTCCAGAGTTTGGAGAGTAGATCCGGCATGGCAACCTGTGTGGGGTCTCGGACAGGTGAAGAAGGTCTGGGTACCACCATTGGCAAGGCCACTCCAGTGCAATGAGAATCAGCCTGGTCTTGACTCTGTAGAACTTGTTGATGACCAGAGGAATGAGTGGTATTTAAGGAAAATCATAAAGCAATGTCTGACAAGCTGATCAAAAGCGCAATCCTCTGGAGCCAGGTTGGAGATACTTATCTGCGAAGGCGAGGCATTTTGCATTTGTTGCGTCAGCAGACAAATCGATGTCTGGAATTCTCCATCATTGGAAAATGTCCTCTGTGACTTTGTTGTTTAACACCCAGTCGTGAGCTTTGATGAAGTTGAGACTGGGCGTCTGCATGAACATGGAGTGTGCCTGGGAGATGGATCGCAGATATGGTCAACTCTCTCGCCAGTAGCTACTGCCATATGGCTTGAGCCTCTAGGCCTTGACCTGGTTCCTCCCTGTTTGTTCAGGTAATGCATGGTGATGGTATTGTCCGTTTGAACTAACAGGGAGCATACCTGGATGGAAGGAAGAATGACTGAGCGCTAGATGTACGGCCCTCAGTTTCAACATGCTGATGCAATACCCCTTCCCCACTTCTGACCACAATCCCTGAACTTGTAGAGGGCCCATGTGGGCTCCCTATCCCTGTAGGGACACATCAGTGATGACCGTCTGGCTGGGAAGGTCCTGATGAAAGGGAACCTCTTAAGAAATGAGGACGTTTCATCCACCATCGAAGGGAGTCCTTGGCCCCCTGGGCGAGAGTCACTTTGTCCTCCCAGCGGTCCGAGATCTGCGACCACTGACCCTCTAATGCCTGCTGGAGAGGTTGCATGTGCAGCTTGGCATTGGGAAAATGAAGATGTAGGACGCCATGGAACCCAGTAGAGAGGATACCGGTCTGGCCGTGGGATGAAGAGTGCGGAGAAGAGTGCAACACTTGTTGGTGATTGAGGATAACCTCTCCTCCAAAGGATACACTCTTGCGTGTGCAGTATCCAGAGTTGCACCCAGGTAGTGAATCGGTTGGGTTGAGAATGGACTTTTTGTACTTGACTTGAAGACCCAATTGCCTTAGCAATCGAATGCAGGATTGCAGATGTTCCTAAAGGAGAAGAAGTGAAGAGCTCTTGAGCAACCAGTCATCTAGGTACACATAGACGAAGAGCTTCCGTTTCTGTAGGAAGTCTGCTACCACCGCCATGCATTTTGAGAACATGCAGGGTGTTGATTTGAGTCTGAAAGGAAGGACCTTGTACTAGAAGTGCTCGAACGCCACCTGGAAGAATAGGAATTTCCAGTGTTTTCTGGCAATCGGTACATGGAAATATGCACCCTGCAGGTCGATGGAGCACATACAGTCCTCCTGATGGAACTGGGGGAAGATTAGATGCAGGGTCCACATCCTGAACCTCTCCTTGCGGATGAACTTGTTTAAAAGTCTTAAGTCAAGTATGGGTGTGTAGTCCTGGGTTGGACCTTTCAACACCAGGAAATAGCGGGAGAAAATTCCCTGATGTCATTGGGACAAAGTGATTTTTTTCTATGGCTTCTTTCTGTAGCAGAATAGCTACCTCGGCTTGTAGCACTTCTAGTTGGTGGGCAGACGTTCTCCATGGTAGAACTGCCAGAGGAGAGGACTTGAATCTGATTGAGTAGCCATCCTGTACAATATTGAGCACCTATTTGTCTTTGGTCATTTTGTGTCAACTGTCAAGGTGTGCTGTGGTACTTCTATCTCTTCCACCCCCAGCGGAGTGGGAAACAGAGATGGGGGAAGAAAGCGCTCATTGTATGCCGGTGATTTTGCAGAGGAAGCTGATGGTTTGGAAGCTCCCAGTCCTCGACCTGCCCAGCGCGGATGGTACTGGGACCTGGCCTGATGCTGCGGTTGCAGTGCCCAGTGAGGGGTTTGAACCCTCTGCTGATAGTGCCAATGGTCGTATGAAAGGTATCTGTGCCAAAAATCCTTGTGCTTCTCCAGACCCACTACCTTCGGGTGTCCAGCTCAGATTTCACTTTCACCATTTCATCATCGTTATGAGTGTTGAATAATGAGTTTCCACTGAAGGGTAGGTTCAGAAGACTAAGCTGAGCCTCCGAGTTAAGTCCAGTGAGCCATAGCCAGGTTGAGCGCCTAGGGCAGATGCCATGAGAGCACCCGTAGGCTGCTAGGTCCGAAGCCTCAGCTACCGCACAGATCACCTGATTCACCACTAATCCACCCTCCTGGAGAATCTCTTGGAACTCTTGCTGCTCTTCCTTTGGCAGTTTTTCCATGAACGTAGATAGGGAGTCCCATAGAGCCCTATCGTATCTTCCTAAAAGCACTGAGGATCTAGCGACTTTCATATAGGTCGCAGTGGTGTTGCACATCCTTTTCCTGAGGGAGTCCATCTGCTTACTGACCTTACCGGGTAGTACTGTAGAGGACGCCCATGGGTGTGCTTTCCTAGCTGCTGCAACTATGACCAAGTCCAGTTGTGGCTCAGCTCTTAGAAAGACGAGTGGATCCTGGTCTGATGCTTTGTAATTCTACGTAATGCGCAATGGTGCAGACCCTATCAACGCTGGTGTAAGAAACGTCTGAAGAGTTGGCTCAAGCAGACCAGGAACCAGAAGAAGCAAAGGTCTAGAAGACGACCTGCGATGCAGCGTCTGAAAGCTCGCTGATGTGTTTAGCGCAGGCATCTCAATATTTAGTTGAGCGGCACATCTACATAGGACCTCGTTGAATGTGACATTATGATCCACTGGTGCACTCTGGCTGGGGGCGTCGCAGACTGGGCTGGTGAATAGTCCCGAACAGACGATCTAGACTGGTCTGTGGACCAGGAAGGAGATCTGTGCCGGCATCTCCGAGATCTGGACGAATAAGAGTGATGAGGTCTAGGAGATGATCGACTGTGAGGTGTCCTAGAATGCGACCTTCTTGTAGAAGGAGACCATATTCTCCTTGGAGACCTTCAAGGAGATCTCATGGCAGTTGTAGCAGGAGTACCAGCTGAGACCCTACAAGGTGAGTAGATTTGAAAAAAGTCAGACCCTGGACTCAGTCTTGGTACTCGCCACTCTTTCAAACTTTGTAGCCAGTGTGGTGAAAGATTAACTGGTGGCGTCTGTTGCTCTTGAACCGGAGATCACTCTGGAGTAATTTGCACAATCCTGATTCCTGGGGAGGATGATGTGCCTCTCGATGTCGAACATCTAGATCTCAATGCCAATTTCTGCAATTCAGCCTCTTGTACTTCTCTTGACATTGAGGGAGGTCTCGATGTCAGTATGACTCTGGACGCTGAGTGTGCATCTTCTGTGGGCCAACCAGACGTCTGCCGTCTCTTTGCCGGTGGCGACAAGTGTGAAGACAGAGGACTCGACATCTAAAGTCTAGACACTGAATGCCTTAGTCTTTACGTCGGTGAAGCTGTCTACATCAACTGTCTGTGTCTGGATGACAGAGGGGGCCTCTATGCTGAACGTCTATGTACTGATGTCTACCGTCTATGCCTGGATGGTGGCAAGGCTCTCTATGTTGAATGTCTATGTTCTGACGTCGACAGAGTTTGACGTCAACCGTCGGCAAGGGATAGTCGATGTCAGCCAGAGACGAGGAGGAGAAGTTAGACGCCGACCCAAGCCTGCTTTTTGACGTCGACGTACGTATAGACAACTGCGATGACAAACATTTGGACTTCAGCACCTGACGCCAAAGGAAGCGGTCTTGATGTTGACTTTTTCTTCATTGACAGAGCTGGTGCAGATAGTCTCGATGGCGATTTCACCCTCTGTGTCATCGCATGCTGCAGAGGCCTTTCCGACGTAGATCGTGACGCTGACTTGAGCACACAGGTATCTGTCTCGATGTTTATCTCCTCTCTGTCGACAGTGAAGCAGAGCGGTGTTTTTTCTTTTAATTTTTCCCTCTGTGCTCAGACCTTATGTGAGATGGGGGGAGGGGTGGGGGGTGTGAAAGGCTGTTAAGACCCTTTAAGGCCACTTGTAGCCCTCTTGTATAGCATGCAGCTCGATTTGTTCCCTGTCATGTAGGGTCCTTCTGGAAAATTGTTGGCAGTAATAATATTGGTCTGGCTGGTGAGAAGATGGCAAACACACAATGCAGACAGAGTGTGGATCAGATCTTGCCATCGTTTTTCAACACGATGGACATTAGTTGAATAAGGCTGGCATTTCTGACTAAAAAATATAGCAAAATAGCTAGAAAAACAGGTTGGAAGTATAGCTTGTATTTAAAACCATCAAATGAAGGTCGTAAATACAAAGTCAAAACCTGATGAGCTCAATGTTCCAGAATCCTCACAGAAGGAGCCAGAAAAATGAACTGACCCAACTGTCACATGTGGGGCATGATGGGAGCATGGAGGTCTTAAAGGCACAGTGTCAGTTCATTCTGTCGTGGTTTAACTATGCAGCCTATGGGCTAACATGCTTTTTATTACTTTGCCTTTTTCTTTACAAATAAAAGGTAAATGCTACTTACCAGTATGCATCTGTTCTTGGCATGTAGAGCTGCTGCAGTCACATTATTGCATTAGATCGCCGCTTAGTGTTGGGTCCGGATGTTGCACGTTGTTGTCTTGGAAGAGTCTTCGAGATCTCACAAGATAGGTGACTACTCCCCTGGACTACAGTGCGCATGGACAGCTCCTCCATCGTCAGATTGTTTTTTCGCCATTGTGGCAAAGATGGAGGATAGTAATAGAAAAGAAAGGTGTCCATGTAAATGTATCCAAGTAAGATAGTACTGCAACTGTGCCCGGCACCAGGGAGGAGGGTGGGCATGTGACTGCAGCAGCTCTACATGCCAAGAACAGATGCATACTGGTAAGTAGCATTTACCGTTCGAGGCATATGAGCTGCTGCAGTCACATTATTGCATAGACTGTATAGCAGTTCCTCCTCTAGTGGTGGTTACCGGTGGCAGTTGCAGTAGTTTGGAAAAGTGTTTTAAGGACAGCCTGACCTACAGAAGCTTGTTGTTTGGCTTGCACATCAACACAATAGTGTTTAGTGAAGGTATGTATGGTAGACCATGTAGCTGCCTTACAAATGTGTTCTAAGGGGATATTCCCTAGAAAAGCCATGGATGCCCCCATTTTGAGTGTGGAATGTGCTCTTGGGGGAATAGTTAATGTGCGTTTAGCTTTTTGATAACATATTTGTATGCACTTAACTATCCATCTGGCTATCCCTGCCTTTAAGATAGGGTTACCCTTATGAGGTTGACAGAAAGACACAAACAACTGTTTTGTCTTCCTAAATGGTTTAGTTCTGTCTATGTAGTAGAGTAGAGCCCTTCTGACATCCAGTGTGTGGAGTGCTCTTTCAGCTACTGACTGTGGTTTTTGAAAAAAGACAGGTAACTCAATTGATTGGTTAATGTGAAAACTAGTTATAACCTTTGGTAAGAATTTATGGTTTGTTCTGAGTACTACCTTATTTTGGTGTATTTGCATGAAAGGTTCTTGAATGGTTAGTGCCTGCAATTCACTTACTCTTCTGAGTGAAGTAATTGCTATTAGAATGACAAGAATGTAGAGGCTCCAAGGGTGGACCCATAAGTCTAGTAAGTACAATGTTAAGATTCCAGACTGGGTGGAGCTCTTGGAGGGATTACTCTTTTGAGCCCTTCCATAAATGCCTTAATAGGTGGTATGCGGAAAAGAGACACGTGTTGTCTGTTCTGGAGGTATGCTGCAATAGCAGCTAGGTGTAATCTTATAGATGAATATGCTAGATTACATCTTTGTAAGTGTAGCAGATAAATTATGTTTTGGACAGAAGCGTCTAGTGGATTGATTTGATTATTTTGGCAGTAAATAACAAATCTTTTCCATTTGTTTGCGTAACAGGCTCTGGTAGTGGGACGTCTTGCCTCTTTGATGATATTCATACAATCAGGAGGCAGGTTAAGGTATCCGAACTCTAAGACTTCAGGAGCCAGATTGCTAGGTTCATTTGATTGGGGTCTGGGTGTTGTATCTCTCCATGGTTCTGTGTGAGTTGTTTTGGAGAGAGGTGTAGTCGTTGATGAGGGACGACCGAGAGTTCTAGGAGTGTTGTGTACCATGGTTGCCGTGCCCATGTGGGAGCAACTAGGATCATCGTAAGTGTTTGTTGCTTTAGTTTGCGTACCACTAATGGAATGAGTGGGGTTGGCGGAAAAGCGTATGCAAATCTGCCTGACCAGTTCATCCATATCGCATTGCCCTTCGACTGCGGGTGTGGGAACGTGGCGGCGAAGGATGGGCATTTTGCGTTTTCTTTTGTGGCGAACAGATCTATGTCTGGGTGTCCCCATGCTTGAAAGAATGGGAGTAGGACTTCTGGGTGAATTTCCCATTCGTGGACCTGTTGACTGTGTCTGCTCAATAGTTCTGCAATCTGGTTGTTTACTCCTGGTAGTAGATGGATGTTTTGTGGAATGGCCCATCTCCATATCCTTTGCGCTAGGTGTGATAGCTGCAGAGAGTGTGTCCCCCCCCTGTTTCTGTATATAGAACATTGCTGTCATATTGTCCGTCCGGACTGGGACAGTCTTGTTGGCTATGTGTTTTTGAAAAGCCTTCATTGCTTGAAAGATTGCCAGTAATTCTAGGTAGTTTATGTGGTGTATTTTTTGGTGCGGTGTCCATAGACCTTGCACTGTATGTTGAAGTAGATGGGCTCCCCACCCTGTGAGTGATGCGTCCGTTGTCAACACCACCTGTGGAACTGGCTCTTGGAACAGTCGTCCTTTTGAAAGGTTTTGTGTGTTCCACCACTGCAGAGAGCGATGGGTACGACTGTCTACCAACACTAGGTCCTTTAGTTTCCCTTGAGCCTGGTTCCATTGTGTTGCTAGGCATTCTTGTATGGGACGCATTTGTAGCCAAGCATGTGGGACTATGAATATGCAAGATGCCATCATGCCTATGAGTTGCATAAACACTCTTGCTGTCAAAAGAGTTCTAGGTTGGAATTTTAGGATCATTGCTTGAATGTTCTGTATCCTGGCTGGAGCTGGGTAAGCCTTTGCTACTGTGGAGTCTATCATTGCTCCCAGATACTGCTGTATATGGGAGGGTTGTAGATGGGATTTTGGGTAGTTGAGGGAAAATCCCAGATTGTGTCAGAGATGGATTGTGGTCACAGTGTGCTGCAGGCATTGGTGATGTGATTTGGCTTTTATCAGCCAATCGTCTAGGTATGGAAACACATGAATATGTTGTCTCCTTAGATGTGCTGCCACTACTGCTAAGCATTTGGTGAACACCCTTGGTGCTGTTGTTACCCCGAAGGGTAGGACTTTGAATTGGTAGTGCTGTCCCTGCACTACAAATCTGAGGTATTTCCTATGTGCGGGATGAATAGGTATGTGAAAATATGCATCTTTTAGATCTAGCGTGGCGAGAAAATCGCCTTGCTGTAGTAGTGGTAGTACTTGTTGGAGTGTGATCATGTGAAAATGATCGGAGTGTATATAGTGATTGAGGGGACGAAGGTCGAGAATGGGCCTGAGGGAGCCGTCTTTTTTGGGGATTAGGAAATAGAGAGTAAACTCCCTTTCCTTGTTGCTGCAGGGGAACTGGTTCTATAGCGTGTTTTTGTAGCATTGCTAAGACCTCCTGTTGCAATAGTATGGTATGTTCCTCTGACATTGGTCTGTGTTTGGGTGGTATGTTGGTGGGGTAGATGTAAGTTCTAGACAGTAACCAGAATGGATAATTTGCTTCACCCACCTGTCTGTTGTGATGGATTCCCAGACAGGTAGGAACTGTGATAATCTGCCTCCGACTGGTGTTAAGTGGTCTGGAGGCAGGTGTAAGAGGTCACTGTTTGGGAGTGGTGGAGGCACGGTTGTTGTTGTTACCTCTGCCTTTAGTATTGTTTCCTCTATATCCTCCTCTGCCTCTGTGAAATGTGTTTTGAGAGGTAGTTTGGAAAGGTTGAGAGGTTTGTGTATTGTTCCCTCTCCCTGTACCTCTATAGGAGGATCTACGAAAGGAACGTTTGGATTGATAAAACTGCAGTGCACCCATAGATTTAGCGGTGTCAGTATCCTTTTTCATTTTGTCTAGTAGGACATCTGTTTCAGGCCCGAACAGGAAATCTTGGTTAAGGGGTTGATTGAGAATAGTGGTTTGCACCTCAGGTTTGAAACCTGATATGCGAAGCCATGCGTGTCTCCTTAACATCATGCTTGTATTGACTGTTCTAGAGGCTGTGTCAGCTGCATCTAGAGCACACTTTATTGAGGCATTAGTGATGAACTTTCCTTCTTGGATAAGATCATTTGCCTGTTGTTTATATGGGTCAGGGAAATTAGAGCAGCTCCTCTAATTTGTCATAGTGTGCCCTGTCATATCTAGCTAACAATGCTTGTGTGTTAGCTATTCTCCAGGTGTTGGCTGCTTGTGAAGCCACCCTTTTCCCTGATGCCTCCAGTAGTTTGGACTCTTTTTCTGGTGGTGCAGCATCGCCAGTGGTTTGTGAGTTAGCCCTTTTTCGTGCATTGTCGACTACTAAAGAGTCCAGCTGTAGTTGACCCTTGATGTATGTAGGGTCGGAGGGTGCTGCTCTATATTTCTTTTCCAGTCTAGGGTTGAGTATTCTAGCCCTAATGGGGTCTTTGAATATTTCTGGTGCATGTTTTAAAATCCCTTTGAGCATGGGTAAAGTGCGGACACTTCTTTCTGTGGTTGGGAAGGTGTCCAGCAAGAAATCCTCTTCCAGAGGGTCAGCATGCATGTCTACCCCGTGGAAACTAGCAGCCCTGTCTACTAACTGATGGAATGCAATGGTGTCGTCAAGAGGGGATGGTTTTGAAGAATATGGTGTGGGGTCTAGAAGAGGTGTGTTATTGTCTGGTGAATATGGGTCTCCCCATGTGTCCAGGTTGGGATTTGTGTCATCAGGATCTTCATAAGGGTCTTGTGGATCATTATCTATGTCCTCATCTGGGTCCCCAACAGGCTGTGGAGGCATGGGGGGTGTGTATGGCACATAAGGCAGAATAGGAGAGAGAGGAGGAGGGGTAACAGGCCTAATAGGAGAAGTAGCAATGTCCTTCCTTTTTTAGAGGAATTGGAGAGGGTAAGGCAGGATGCATTTCTCTTGTGGAGCACCACATGACCTGTGTTAGGGTCTATGATGATTCTTTTCTGTTTTGGATCGACAGGATCCGGAAAAAACAGCTCCTCCTCTGTATTTGGTGGTTTCGGCACCGAAGATTTTTGGTGTTTTTTACTGGGAGTCGACGGATTTGTAGGCTTCGGCTTCGACTTGTTCGGCTCGGGAACCTTGTTTTTGTTTAGTTCAGGAGCTTTCTTGACTTCGACGTCCTTTTTCGGATCGACCGTTTTCTTGGGTTCGATCTGTTTTTTAGGCTCGGTGACCTTTTTGGAGTTGTTAGTCTTTTTCGGGTCGATTAACTTTTTCGGGTCGATATTTTTCTTGGGATCGACCGTTTTCGGCTCGAGATGCTTCGGCTCGACGTTTTTGGTGCCGTATGTGTTTCTCGGCGCCGAAGGCATTTTTGGTGTAGGGAGATACGGTTTGCTCGGTCCCGAGCTACCGGAAGGCTTTTCTATTATCTTCGGAGCCGGGCCCAAGGGTGGGGCTTCCGAAGGGATGTTTCGATCGTGACGAAGGCCTTGTGGCGATGTCTTGACCGGAGCCTTATGTGGGGTGATTGGGACAGGGGCATGGTACTCACGTGCTGCCCCGCTGGGATTGGGTCATCTGAGTCAGATTCTTCGACTGTGACGAGCTGTAGGTCGTCCGAGTCCTCGGCATCCGAGGGGTCGAAGATATCATCCGGTGCCGGTGCTGCTGCTTGTCGATGCATCGCTTGTCGATGGGCCCTTCGGTTCCTGATTGTCTTTTTGGAACGGAAGAGTGCGCAGGCTGAGCAGTCTCCTTCTTTATGCTCCGGAGATAGACATCTGTTGCACACCGGATGATGATCCGTGTGTGGGTATTTAGCACCACACTGGGGGCATTTTTTGAAGGGGGTCCTTTCCATGGGCCCGAGGGGCGTCGATAGGCCCGGAGGCCTGCGTCAATGGAAATATGAGAAATAAAGTCCTGTAAAGTTGTAGGGTATCGACCGGAGAGCAATCCCGTCGAGATACTTTGATTTGCTGTGAATAAAGTTGAAAACTTCGGAGTCGAAGTTGGCGTCGCAGAAGTACATCCGAACCAGATAGCGGAAAAAAACAATCTGACGATGGAGGAGCTGTCCATGCGCACTGTAGTCCAGGGGAGGAGTCACCTATCTCGTGAGATCTCGAAGACTCTTCCAAGACAACAGCGTGCAACATCCGGACCCAACACTAGGCGGCGATCTAATGCAATAATGTGACTGCAGCAGCTCATATGCCTCGAACGCTATGTTTTAAAAAGTGAAAGCATGCATGTTCTACGTTACAGAAAAGCTATTAGATATATATTTATTTTAAATGAAAAATTCAATGCAATTTTTGCCTTTTTTGGTGTTTTAGGCTTCATGTATGTCTATATACATACAAGTATGTTTGAGAGTACTTCGTACTTTTAACTCTTTAAACATACATATATATATTTTTTTTTATGCTCCGGGGTCCCCGTACATGGGTGGAACTATTCCGAGCTTATGACTATTGAGGAGTACCCCCTGGAAGAGAATTGGCTTTCCTCAGCATGCTTGAGTTTACAGCAGATTTGTGAAACACTTAGCAGAAAACAATCTGCATATGGGATTGCTTATGAGTACAGGTGTAAGGAAATTGTCAGCTTGAATTTGTGTTAGCCTAAAAGTACCTGGAAAAAGCTTTAATGTTACAAGTTTTTGCACCTGGTATATAGCGTATTGTTACGACTGATGCCACCTTAAAAGGGGCCAGGTATAGTTCTGGTCCAGGTCCATGGCAGTGTGGTGCATACAATAGTGTTTACTTCCAGAGCCTTAAGGGGAGAGCAGTTCATTTCATTTCAGAAGGCTTTATTCGAACAAAAGACAAGTCCATAAAAGCACAACATTAAAAAGACAACAGTATAAAACATCAGTCAAAGGCAGAAGATATGACAGTTTAAAACGGTTAAAAAAGCATACTTTTCCTTGCATTAATTGATTTAAGGAGAAAGGTAGCAGTATAAAAACAAACATCAGGGTGATGTAAATTAAAAAGCAAGCTCATGCAGTCTCGTATTGACCTGACTCCAAATTTAGCAAACAGGGGTTTCAAATATGCAGTCCGCAGGTGTTTATACAGCCGACAAAGCAAAAGGAAGTGCACAGTGCTTTGAGAGGTAGTGTTGTCACATGGACAAGGGCCAGCGGGATGTAGATGCAAAGAGGGGAAAGCAACAAGGTTGTGGACTACACCCATTCTAAGTCTAGCCAACACAAACCGATGTGCCTTCCAGGTCACTTGTGACAAATATGGTTGGAAACCCACAAATTCATTTAAATCATAATAAAAAACACAGGATGAAAGTTCAGAGCTATTTTGATGCCTCCTGGTGGAAAGCTGTTGTTAAAAACACTGCCTAAGTTCGGTTTTAGACAGCTCAGTAGCCCCATATTGATCCGCAATGATGTTAATGTTAAAGATCTCACGAAAATTATCCACAATATACTTTAACCATGGGATCTTTAAATGATGGTCCAAAGAGAGACAATCAGAAATAATAGCTCTGCACAAAGAGGTCTCTTCTTTTATCCAAATGGAGCGCCATGGCATCAGTGGCCTTAGGAGAATCAAGTCGGCAAGATGGTAAATACCCAGTTCGTTGTGCACTAAGGCATTAGAAACAGAGCTTGGCAGGCACAGAAGTTTTTTCAGGAAAACGTTCTCCTCAACCTGAAGAGACCCTGCCGGGGTACGGCCCCAAATGCCGGCTCCGTACAAGGCAATCGAAACACAACAGGACTGAAAAATTTTCAGCATGTCGTTGACCCGCCTGTCTCCCAGTTTCGTAGCCATTGTAAAAATACCATGAGCACTCCTCGCCATCTTAGCCCGGACATTCTTGTGTTCATTGGCCCAAGTGTTTTTATTTGAAAAAGTGACCCCCAAGTACGAAAAATTGTCAACAGCCTGGACCTTCTGTCCCTCTATAAAGAATGAGAACTGTTTCTTTCTATTCCTACGCCCGCATTCCATAACATAAGTTTCAGATTTATTTAACAAAAACTTTCTGCTTTTAATAAATTGCAAAAAGCCATCCATCAGCTGTTGAAGTCCGTTTGGGGTGCGTGAAATTAGAACCGCGTCATCCGCGTAGAGTAGCACAGGGACGTAATCCTTGTTAGTTTTGGGAGCATCCACTGCCAGAGATTTGAGAAAAGAATCAATCTCATTGATGAAAAGAGTAAAAAGCAGAGGGGCCAACACACATCCCTGTCTAATTCCACGCCCAATCTTAAACTTGGTTGTACATTCCCCTTTCGAACCGTAACTACACAGGCTCGTAATTTGATATAAAGACGTGCTAGAAAGAACACAATGCCCTCGGGAGCCCCAATTTCAATTAGCTTTGCCCAGAAAATGCCATGGTCCACCAGGTCGAAGGCACTACTCAAATCCGCGAAGCAGAAATAAATAGTGCCTGTCTTTGCCAAGGTATACTTACCGATGAGCAGGTCTAAATTTAGACACTGCTCGATCGTACCACGACCCTTCCTGAACCCAAACTGACTCTCTGCTAGAATGCCATTTTCCTCCGCCCATTCTTCCAACCTTACTAGAAGCACTCTGCTCATTACTTTTACGGAAGAATCCAACAAAGAGATTGGACGATAGTTCTTAACGTCCCCTCGATTTCCTTTCTTATATATTGGAATTAGAATAGATTCTTCCCAGGTAGGGGGCACCTCATTACGGACTGCTGCGTTGAAAATATTAGTTAACAAAGGCCCCCATACTTCAGGGACCAATTTATAAACATCGATTGGTACCCCGTCTGGACCCTGTGCTTTCCCTCCTTTACTGACCCTTATGCTATCTAAAACCTCTTGGACGGTGATATTCAGTGGCGTATGCGGCCACCTGTCCCCTATATCCCAAGATGCACTGTCAGAATCCAAGATTTTAGAAAAATGAGAAACCCACTCTTCCTTCATAACGTTGGAAGTTAATTCAGGGATTTTATCATCTTTGAGGAATGGGGAATTAACTGTTTTCCAGAACAGGGTACAATCATTCAATTCAGCAGCCAGGGTCAAATTATCCCACCCCTCCTGTTGGGAGTTCAGATTTCCTCCATTTGAGGGTTTCTTTATATCTGGCTCTTAGGTCTGCAACAAGACCCTTATCTCTTGGCGTTACTGATAAAGCTGATTTTAGTTCCTTTAAGGCCAGGGTACAGGCTGAATTGAACCACCCCCGCGGACGATCCTTATACTTGCATGTACTAGTAAGCTTGGAGTCGATGACCGCATTAATGCCAATAAAATACTCAATAGAGCCAGTGGTGCCTTGATTGTCTTCTAAAATCCCTGTAATACCTGCTAGACAACTAGAAATGATTGAATCAGACATAATTTCAGCCTTATCCCCCTTCCACCCGAGTCTGGTGCCATTAGGGCGCACAGGCTCAATGCTGTTAACTGTACAGCCCGGAATACGGGTCCCTTGGTTTTCCCATAACATAGCCTCTACTGTCAGGCAGTTATGGTCACTAAGCTGGATATCTATAACTTTAGGTGCCGTAGTCCAGGACTCGAGGAGATACAAATAAAATCAATAACTGAATTCGCTCCCCGGCCTGTGAAAGTTGGACAGATCTCCTCCTGTTCATTTTTCTCGTTAGCCATAATATACATATGTGAGGCAAGGAGACTGTTTAAGGCATCACCATAGTGGTTATGTTGAAAATGGAGGATTCCGTCACCATGACAGTCCGCCATCCCACATACATTGACATCTGAGAGTGAACAGGTAGTGGCATTAAAATCCCCTGCCATGAATAAATCAAAGATTACATTGGAATCCTTAAGGATATCATCCAGTGCAGTTGATAGTGCTCTAACCACCTGATCCCTGGTATCATCAAAAAGATTATTATGAAAATGTATTAAAAGAATATTCCTACCTCCTGCTTTGTACAGCCATAAAATCTGGGAGTGAACCCCAACTTGTACATATTTTTTGACCAACAGAGGAGTTTGGACGGAAATCAAGATCAAAATGGCCCCCCTTAGCTCTACCGGATACTGAACCGGTAGCAGGTAACTGGTATGAGACAAAACCATTATATCCTTTAAAGTCCCTACACCAAGTTTCCTGTAAACAGATAATATCAAAAAGAGCTAAACATTCCGTCCAACCCAGACAATCTGATTTGGATCTAATACCCGCAATATTCCAACTGGCAATATAACAGCTGGGAAAACCAGGGGCACCTGACCCCATAAGGAAACAGTTACTACCCTGTTGGGAAATAGCAGTATTTGAGGTCTCCAATACTAAGTCTGGGCGACCTGCTGGATCATCCTCCTTGCCCATAGGCGTACAATCTACAGTTGTCCCAGAAATGTTAACCATAGGCCCTGAGATACAAACACTTTGACCCATACCAGACGAAACCTGACTCACCGAAATTTCTGGGGGTACCATACCCAACTCCATTAATGATTCCGAGCAACCTACTGGATCCCCCTCCTTGCCCATAGGTGTACAGTCTACAGTTATCCCAGAGGTGTTACACGGCTCCAGTCAGTCGTTTTGCTCCAACCCACTGAGACATTGGAAACGATTAACGGTTTTCACCTGGAAACTGTTTGCAAAGCTTCTCCCCCCCCCCCCCCCCCCGTAGTTCCTAGAATAAAGGCTAGTGTGTTGTCTGTAAAAAAAGCCCAAAGGACGGAGTTAAATGCCCTGATCGTTGCAGGGGCGAGAAGTGGCTCGAATCAGAGCTGTCGTGGCAAGGTGTGGATTACTGAAATTAATAATCACGCAATCCCCAGGGATGTTCTTCGGGGACGTGCCAATCCAGTTGGTTCTGGTGGTAGCCAAAATTTGGTCCGCCAGAGCCACTGGAAAGCCACACTCCCGATTAAGCCATGCCACAGTTTTATATTTAAGGGAGTCATGTGATTCCTTAGAGCGGTAAAGCCCATCCTCCCTAATAGGTGTAACATTAGTCAGGACTGCTACATATGGTGCGCAGTCCGGTGGGAGGTTTGGTTGAGAGAGGCCACAATTATTAAACTTTCCCCTATCAGAAATCTTCAACTCATTCCCCAGGGCACAGGTAGTGGGGGGGTTTGAAGGGGTATCATTAGAGCATAAAGTTGTTATTGGAATGACATTGATAATGTCCCCTGTGGATGGTAGTTTTGATTTGCCAGTTACGCCCTGCTGCTCGATAACTGTTATGGGACTACTATTTGGCTGTGCAGGGATGCTAGAGCCTGCACATACCACTCCAACACTGGATGTGTCTTTGTTGTATTGCACGGGCTTACTAGTCCTGCCCCCAGCCACAGCAACCACAGCGGCTGGTTGCAGGCTATTGTTTAGTTTCAAGCCGGATTGCACCAACACACCCAATCTAATCACTTCCCTAGAAACAGCCTCGAGTTTATCCAAGAGTGGAAGGACAATTTTGTCTAACTTGGCATCAATCATACCAATAAGCAGCTCAAGCTGATCCGGAGCTAGTTTCAAGTGAGTGGAATTAACGTCATTATGTAAACAATTTAGCTCGGTGGGGCCCCCATTTGATACAGAGACAATGTTCTTTTTACTTTTACGACCCCCCTTTTTAGACAAAACAGGTCTATTTAGATGTCTGCAAAAACAACAATTGATGGACAGAATGCAGAACAATGTCATACATTCACCTCAGTACAGAGATCTGGGCCTAAATCCATCGTTTTTTTGCTCACCATGCCATTCCAGTTTGAACCCAGCCATATGCAAATCAGTCTTGACCCTGTGCCCCATGGGAACAGTCCAGCCCGAACTGCCAAGCCAGGTCCTCCCTGGACTGGAAACAAGCATCCTAGGACCGGTTTCGGGCTTTCAGCCCTCGTCAGCCAGGATAGCTTGATTCCAGTGGCATGGAGAGCAAGGGACTCACGTCTGAGCATACCCTTCCCACTCGGGGTGACAAATGCAAAAACAACAATTGATGGACAGAATGCAGAACAATGTCATACATTCACCCCAGTACAGAGATCTGGGCCTAAATCCATCGTTTTTTTGCTCACCGTGCCATTCCAGTTTGAACCCAGCCATATGCAAATCAGTCTTGACCCTGTGCCCCATGGGAACAGTCCAGCCCGAACTGCCAAGCCAGGTCCTCCCTGGACTGGAAACAAGCATCCTAGGACCGGTTTCGGGCTTTCAGCCCTCGTCAGCCAGGATAGCTTGATTCCAGTGGCATGGAGAGCAAGGGACTCACGTCTGAGCATACCCTTCCCACTCGGGGTGACAAATGCAAAAACAACAATTGATGGACAGAATGCAGAACAATGTCATACATTCACCCCAGTACAGAGATCTGGGCCTAAATCCATCGTTTTTTTGCTCACCATGCCATTCCAGTTTGAACCCAGCCATATGCAAATCAGTCTTGACCCTGTGCCCCATGGGAACAGTCCAGCCCGAACTGCCAAGCCAGGTCCTCCCTGGACTGGAAACAAGCATCCTAGGACCGGTTTCGGGCTTTCAGCCCTCGTCAGCCAGGATAGCTTGATTCCAGTGGCATGGAGAGCAAGGGACTCACGTCTGAGCATACCCTTCCCACTCGGGGTGACAAATGCAAAAACAACAATTGATGGACAGAATGCAGAACAATGTCATACATTCACCCCAGTACAGAGATCTGGGCCTAAATCCATCGTTTTTTTGCTCACCGTGCCATTCCAGTTTGAACCCAGCCATATGCAAATCAGTCTTGACCCTGTGCCCAATGGGAACAGTCCAGCCCGAACTGCCAAGCCAGGTCCTCCCTGGACTGGAAACAAGCATCCTAGGACCGGTTTCGGGCTTTCAGCCCTCGTCAGCCAGGATAGCTTGATTCCAGTGGCATGGAGAGCAAGGGACTCACGTCTGAGCATACCCTTCCCACTCGGGGTGACAAATGCAAAAACAACAATTGATGGACAGAATGCAGAACAATGTCATACATTCACCCCAGTACAGAGATCTGGGCCTAAATCCATCGTTTTTTTGCTCACCATGCCATTCCAGTTTGAACCCAGCCATATGCAAATCAGTCTTGACCCTGTGCCCCATGGGAACAGTCCAGCCCGAACTGCCAAGCCAGGTCCTCCCTGGACTGGAAACAAGCATCCTAGGACCGGTTTCGGGCTTGCAATGTTCAACACTCCGTCCATCATTTCCTTTGGTTTTGCTTTGTTCGCCATAAGTTGGCAGGGTATGCTCAGACGTGAGTCCCTTGCTCACTTTGCCACTGGATTCAAGCAAGCCTGGCTGAAGACGGCTGAAATGCCAGAAACCGGTCCTAGGAAGCTGGTTTCCGGTCCAGGGAAGACATGGCTTGGCAGTTCGGGCTGGACTGTTCCCATGAGGCACAGGGTCAGACTGATTTGCATATGGCCATGTCTGAACTGGGTTGGCAGAGTGGGCTAAAGAACGGTGATGGATTAAACCCAGATCAGTTGACTGGGGGTGAGTGCTTGCAATGTTCAACACTCCGTCCATCATTTCCTTTGGTTTTGCTTTGTTCGCCATAAGTTGGCAGGGTATGCTCAGACGTGAGTCCCTTGCTCACTTTGCCACTGGATTCAAGCAAGCCTGGCTGAAGACGGCTGAAATGCCAGAAACCGGTCCTAGGAAGCTGGTTTCCGGTCCAGGGAAGACATGGCTTGGCAGTTCGGGCTGGACTGTTCCCATGAGGCACAGGGTCAGACTGATTTGCATATGGCCATGTCTGAACTGGGGTGGCAGAGTGGGCTAAAGAACGGTGATGGATTAAACCCAGATCAGTTGACTGGGGGTGAGTGCTTGCAATGTTCAACACTCCGTCCATCATTTCCTTTGGTTTTGCTATTTAGATGTCTCCCTGACCTCAGCACACTGAGGTTTGGGGACCACGGAACCCAGGGCATCAGAGTCATTAAGGGACTCGTTTATATCGGATTCCTTGTGGGGGTCCTCAACGACAAGGAGATCCTGTGATGGCTCTATTTCATTGGTACCCTCCCTGGTTGGAAAATCCGTAGAGACCACTACACAACTATCATCAGTGGTAGGAATCAACAGGGGGGGTAGACAAAGGGGCAGGGGTCTCAACAGAGACTAATTGACTCGTAGATACGGGGACACTTCCAAGACCCAGGGATAGTCTTCGTTCCTTATTAATCCTGTCTACTACTTTAACTAAGTAGTTGTCAAGTGTAGAGACAATAGGGCAGGAAGTCCCGACTGACTTGGGCATGTTGCCTTAAACAAAGATAAAAATAACCAGCACGAAATACTGCCAGATGAGGATAGCACTAAATATGAAATGACTTTAAAAAACACAAATATTAAATATACAATATACAACAACCAGTATCATACCCCTAGAATGGCAACTAATTTTAGGGATGCTATTTTGTTTTAATCCAGGAGTAGACCAATGTTCTGGGAAACAACAGAGTGTTAGCGTCCAAATGCACTCCAAAATTGTAAAACGTGTGACAAGCAGGGGGCACAGGCCAGATCAACAGTCAGTAGCGGGCCAATACCAGGGCTTCAAACATACAATTAAATTGCATAGGTCCCAACAGTAGCAACACAGTACCTTATAATAGCGTCGGCTGGATTATGAGATGAGGGCAAAGGTTGCGGGAGTAAGGGGGGTGGGGTGGCCCGACCCGGCCTCCTCTGGCCCCGGACGGCCACAGACGGCCCGCCCTCTGCCCGGGCTCAGCCCGGCGGCGCCCGCGCGCGTCCCGCGACACGGGGGCATGCAGTGCTTTTGAAGCGCCTCCGGGCGCGCTATTGGCCGGAAGTAGGCTGGGGCGCGAAGGATCACGGGAGCTGTAGTCTCCCCCAACTGCGGCCGAGGATCTTCGTTGGCGGCGGGGGAGACACACAGCGTTTGGCAGCCCGACAATAATGCCCCACACTGGACCCTGGACCCGGGAGGCTCTGGTAGGTCTTGTAGCGAACAATGTCAGGAAATGTGTCCCACCGCTCCGCCGAGGGAGGCGGTGCTTTTGAAGCGCCTCTGGGCGCACTATTGGCCGGAAGTAGGCTGGGGCGCGAAGGATCACGGGAGCTGTAGTCTCCCCCAACTGCGGCCGAGGATCTTCGTTGGCGGCGGGGGAGACACACAGCGTTTGGCAGCCCGACAATAATGCCCCACACTGGACCCTGGACCCGGGAGGCTCTGGTAGGTCTTGTAGCGAACAATGTCAGGAAATGTGTCCCACCAGCAGTTATATTACTCTGTAATTGAAAAGGAAGTTTTGACAGTAAGTTGGGCCATGCAGAAGCTTTAGAATTTTCTCTGGGGAGAGAATGTCATGGTAAGAATGGGCCATGCACTGTTGAAAGCAATCTTTGAGAAAGGGGTTTAAATGCGGTCTGTGCACACATTAGGAAGTGGGTGGTGGAGCTGGAAGAGAACACATCTAGGGTCCAATATAGTCTGGGTGCTAGGAATTGTCCATTGGACTGTTTATCATGGCTGGTAGCCTAGGAGAAGGATGAAGATCTGGTGATGGATGCATGGTTTCAGGAGAATGTGTTCTGAATTGCTGATTGAACGATTTTGATGGGAGGTGCAGAAGAGGAATTATGGAAGATTTCTAAGGAAATCAAACCATACTGGATGGTGGGGGATAAAATCGCTGTAAAAGAAGGGTTGTAATCCAGAGGAACAAGGTTAATTTTCCACCCCTCCCCCTTAGATCTCTGAAGAAACAGGTAAATCAAACCAATACATCAAGGAAATTTGGGAGTGGTAATATCTAAATAAAGAATGAGGTTGGACTTCTGGTGTCCTGGACTTCACAGGAAAGTGCTGTGAGAGATTTGCTGAGAGTGTGACAAGAGTGACAACATTTTTAAGACTTTTACAACTCCCATGCAATGTTGTGAAGCATCGAAGGTGCCTTAGGATGACATATCTTTGGATTTAGTAGGCCCATTAGCAGGGAAAGTGTATTTTCTAAACATGTTGGTCTTGGTAGATCTGTTTTCCATGTGGCTGGAGTTGAAATAACATCAGTTTGTCCATCAGTAAGAAATTCTTGAGTGAGGTATTCCAGTGGGAGGGTTATCCCAGAAGGATTCTTACAGACAATGGGGTGTAGTATTATACCACTATATCTAGGATTATTTTGAGGGATGTGGCACTGTGGTTAAGAGGAGTGCAGAAGCTGTAACTGCAAACTGAAGGTGACTGGCAGAGAGATTCAATGCAAGCTGAAGGAAACTGGTGAAAACTAACCGGTTAGATTTGAAACGGCAACTGAGTGAAAGGATCATTGCATACTGGGTGATGCCACATCAGAACACTGGGAAAACTCATTTTGAATTGTTCAAAATGTAAGAATCCCAACAGTAAAGTCATGTCTGAATATATGGATTAGAGGAAGGGATGTTTTGACGATTTTGGCTGAAGTGTTGAGAGAGATGGCAATGCAAAAGTGTAAAGAGTTTTGATGTACAAAAAGCTACTTTTGAATGAGTGGAAAAGGTGGGTAAATGGGAGAAGATAAAAACCAACATAAATGTGATCAAAGTTAACAAAACCACTCAAGATTATCAGACTTTTTAGAAATGCAAAAAAGACTTCTAGTGGAAGAATCAGGAATTTGGGAAGCAACAGTTTAAGGGACTTTTGTCACCCATATCATTTTGGCAGAGTGTTGAATTTCAAATAGTGGTTCAGATTACAGTGACATTGATCTTGCTTATTTGAGGTCCCAGGAAACCTGCATATTTAGTATGGTTCCTCTAAGCCATGGCATGTCATTGTTCTTTCTTTACATTAATTTTCCTTGCTATACGTTTCCTCTGCTCCTGCAATAATCTTTTTCACCTATGCCATGCTTTCTCAGAAAAAAATGATTTGTGTATGATGGGTTTTTGCTGTGTAGTACAGGCACATTACACCTTGGAATAGGAATTTAGAATGTTCAGGGAATTCTGGTAGAGACAGTTGGAATGGGTAGTTGGAGGAAACTGTTGGAAGGTTGTTAAAAAACGAAGTATCGCGGTTCCGTAGCCACTATACATTTCATTTTTACCTTTACACACATATGAACAGCAGCAATAATGAGAATCAATACCCATGTTTTGCTAATTAACTGTAATCTAGTATTGTAGTAATGTTCACACCTGTCACCCCCACCTTGCTACTATAAAAATTCTCAAATTTGACCCCACATTTAATGGCATAATATGCTTTACAAATACAGAAATGTTAGTATGTGGCTTTTTTTCTACCTCACAGGAATTTCCTCCATCACTTTCTTCTTAGGCGGCCGGCCTCTCTTCCTGACTGGCTTCTCCGGAATGATATCGGTTTGTCCTGGTCCCCTGCATTTAAGAGATAGAATTGTTAGCTGTATCCTTTTACAGTAACAAAAGCACATTATAATTCTGAGACATAGTTCAGACTAAGTAGCGAGGTGCCTACACATCACCCAAAATTATAGGGAATAACATGGAGCCCAGGAGAGGATTTCGGGGTGCAATTAATTAAACAAAGAGGACATAGTTGGAACAAGAAGTAAAGTTTCACAACCACATGATGGATAAGTACTGTAGCATTGAATACAGTATCATTTCTAATTCACTTTAAGTAATGGTGCTGCAGTGTGAATATTTTACTTACAGGCTCAGAAATATCATCTGGTGTCTCAGGAAGGCTTAAGGTAATTTTGGACCTAATGTAGAAACGGGTTTTTCTCCAGTCTGTGTCTACAGGAAAGGGGCTCTCCCTCAGCAGCCACTGTGGTCACGCGTTCTTCCTTCAAGCTGGTTGCGGCCGAGTGGGTAAAATGATTGAACAATCCAGAATCCTATGAATACCACAGAGCTTACAATGTTCTGGAAGGACATTGGGGCTCAGATTCGCATGTGATGGAACCCCAAGTAAGGAGACTATGCCAAATGCTCAGAGACGGACTTTGCTACCCTTTCCTCGATGTTAAAACCATATATGGCTGTGAGAAGCGTAGCGATTGTTCATAGTCCTACAGCAGCTCCCCCGCCTCCATAACAGAGGTGGAAGAGGGAAGACCTGCAGCAGCTTGCTTAGAATAGCAGAACAAGTTATGTTTAGCACCCCGGAGACCTCACGACGCAGCTTTTCTGATCAAGTCGTAATCAAGGCAGGTAAGGACGTGTAATGCGCTGCGCATGGGTCACCTGGCTCATTTCACCAGAGGCTAACACTAGTATGACTGGAAGAAACGACATTCCAGGGGGTTCAGTGAATGCAGAGTCTTTTCTGCATATTGGACATCCTTGCCAGTTAAATGCACCACTGGCTCTGCGCGGTCCAGCACATTATACGCAGACTGTGTGTGGACAACCATCCTACGCATTACTGTCGGCTCTGCACGCTCCTCCAGCAGCAGCGCCCTGATGCACCGAGGTGCCAACCATGCTAGATACCGTGGGCACTGCTTCAGCACACTGGCCCACATACTGCACAGCTCAGTGGTTATGACTAACACCATAAGGAACACTTTGATTTGTTATTCCGTCTGCCCTCAGCTTTTCCACCGAAGTGCAGATCCTGCAATATTTCACGTTGTGAGAAAGGAGCATGGTAAGGTAAGAGGTCGTCATCTGATTAAGCGATTCCTAGGGGTCTTGCTTATGTGAGTAACTAGGAGATACAGGGCACCATGAAGGAACGTCAGAACGAAAGTGCTTTGATAAGGAGGTATACAGATACATATTGGCTCAACTTTAATTTGATGCAGCTCAGCCCGATTGGTATACCGTGCCACCATTTACGACATTCATTGATAAAAAAAAATCGAATGCCATTTATTGTAGCCACCACTAGATGGCAGTAAGTCAATGTACAAGTAATACTGAAAACAGTGCAATTTTAAGGCAGAGCGCCCACTTAAATCGAAGCCAACTGCAGTGAGAAACAAGACTCCCATCACCCACCATGTTGAAAGTGCGTCAAGGAAAAGGACCGAGAAATAATAGAGAACCGACCTCTCAGAGATGGCAAACACAGGATGTAAATGCAGTTTAGCCGTTGGCAAGCCCCGCTGCATTAGTAAACAATTAAAAACAAGCATTGGCAAAGGCAGGATGGCTTGCATGCTCTTAGCATGCCGGGTACCCTGCACAGTTCTTAGACCCCCGAAGCCCCGGCAGCCTAACACCCTTGCGGTTGACACTTTACATGCTATGCGGCGGAGGTCCTCTTACACCACAATCCTCGAGCAGATACAATCAGTTGTATCTTCTGCTATGCTGATCCAGTTCCCATAAGAACACGTATCAGTTGTCCTGTTCCCAGTTACTCCCCCGTTCCCCACACTCGACAACTCACTTATCGCCATTTGCGACCGGGGTGCCGGAAGCTAGAGGCTCCAGGGAGAGGCCGCGCGGATGTCTGGCCTGGCTTAGTTTAAATGTCCTAGGCCTTAATGCTCCAGTAAAGCGCCTGGCACTCCTCTCCCTGCTTAGAGATGCGAGGTGCGACATTTGCCTTATTCAAGAAACCCATCTCCTCAAAGCAGACTGGAGCTGCACGCGGCCCCGCGGGTTTGATAGTCAATCTTTCTCCTTCGGTCCAGGAGGGCGGCAATCCTGCTAGCCAAGCATGTCCCGGGGATTGCTACTCAAACACAAGCAGAACTGCCGGGCAGACTACTCCCCTTGCGCACCTCGATAAAAGAGTACACACTCACACTTGCTAATGAATAACATATATGACCCGCCCCAAACGCCCACCAGGAAGCCTTCCTTCTAGATGCTGTGGACCGGGTGATGACCACCCCAGATGCAGACTCCCTTATAGCAGGAGACTTTAATCTGGTCCCAGATAATGTCTTGGATAGATCATTCCAGAGGGCGGGTCACAAGGGGGTGCTCACACAGTCACTGGGGGAACATGGGACTTGTAGAAGTGTGGTGATTGCGACACCCAGCAATAAAAGACTACACTAACGTTTCAGCAGAATAGATTTCTTTCTGGCGTGCCGGGTCTTTCTGACCATTCCCCCATCTCCATCACACTACACATCTTGGATGCCATGCTGCAATCCTGTACTTGGCGCCAAAATCATAAGCTATCAACATACGATTCCACCATAACCAAAATCAACACCATGCGCTCCTTTCTTAGCACCAATGACACACCTGAGACCGACATCGCCTTACTGTAGGACACTAAAAGTGGTGGTACCGGGCGGCTTTATAGCCATCGCAGCCAGCTGAAAGGGGATAGAAAGGATACGTGGTCTCACTCGGAGGGGCAGGTGAAGGAATTAGAGGAGGCCCATAAGCAATATGGTTCCCACAAAATACGGCCACAACTTGCGACATCCTGCAACCAACTTAAAGTCCTGGACATAGATAAAGTGGAATATACTCTCCCCCGCACTAAACAAAAATAATATGCTTGGGACAGTAAAGCAGGGCGCCTTTTGGAACATAGGCTAAGCGTTCAAGTACTCAAGCAAAGAGTAGAGGAGATTGAGGGATCCCAGGGCGGCAGGGGGTACCAAGACATGCAAATTACACGAGAATTTGAACTCTTCTATTCTACCCTGTACTCAGCAGAGGCATTTTAACTGGGGGAGGCTGAAACCTATTCAGCACAGGTCCCCATAGACCGCATCCCCACCGATGACTCCTTACAATTATACAGGGCTATCTATCCCAATGAGGTACTCACAGCCATAACCCGCCTGCAGGTCGGTAAAGCCCTGGGCGAAGACGGCTACACATCTGACTTCCTAAAGTATTTGCAAATCCCCTGGCTGCAATCCTGGTTCCCCTTTATAATTCATTTGGCACCTCCGGCACCCTCACGGACACTAGAAGAGCAGCTACCATCATGGTGCTCCCCAAGCCCGGCAAGGACCTAGCACTTTGCTCTTCCTACCGCCCCATATCACTACTACGTGTCGAAGCTAAGATATTCACCAGTATACTGGCAGCCCGCTTCGCCCCCCATACGCAGGGCCTGGTAGATCCTGCCCAGGCTGGGTTTAGTCCTGAAAGGGGTTGCAGCAATAATACCAAATGCCTCTCCCACCTTCACGATAAAACCCAACACACTTGTGCCAGCGCTTCTGCTTACCTTCAATGGCGAGAAGGCGTTCAACCGCGTGCACTTGCTATGCCTTCAGTTGGAGCTGCCAAGGGCCTGTCTCGGTGACCGGTTCGACGCTGGATATGGTGAAGTTACACTAACGCCGCGACTAGAGTCAACAGACTCATGTCACCCCCCTTTAACATGCCCCTTGTTGCCACTCCCTTTTGACCCTCTATATGGAGCCGTTCGTCGACTGAATGTGCAGATACCCACACATAACGAGCATCACCATGGGGCGCATGGAACAAACTTGTCCTGTATGCAGGCGATGTTATGTTAGCCATCACACAACCCTTCACCTCCCTTCCACCAGTGTTCCAGGAACTTGAAGCCTTAATCTTACCATCCCACAAGTTGATGAACTGCAGCTTGAGCGCCTCTTCCGCTTTCTGTGGCTTAACCAAGGGGTCGCATACGCAAGCCTGCAAATATACCCCACCCCAGAGCATACTGAGGAGCGCAATTACACCATGCTATTCTCCAATGCATGATCAGATTTACAATCCTGGAAGGAATGCACCCCATCTTGGCTTGGAAGGCTCGCAGCAATTAAGATGACCTTACTCTGCACAAGATAGTTTATGTAAGGCAGACCCTACCGCTGCAGTACCCCTCCCCAACAAGTAAGATGCAACACCTAATTGACAACTACATATGGGCTGGTAGAAAGGCGCACATGGAAAAGCACTTAGTGGGGGTCTCGTACTGAGAAGGCACGGGTGCTTCATGGATAAAGCATTGGCTGAGATCCACATCTGGAAGAGACCATGTCTTCCTAGGTCACAACGGACACCAGGGGGTTTATATCTCTCCCATAGTCAGGGCAACGGTAGGCACCTGGGATAACGTACAATTGACAACAGCTCTCCACCCACATCCACCACAGACACCGATCATGGGGAATCCCGATTTTCCCCTGGCTCTACAGAGAACCGCATTTTCACAGAGGCAGGAAGCCAATTGCAAGAGGGTGGGGCACCTATTTGACCAAGATGGTCTCATGGACTTTGTCCAGGTCCAGTTTAATCACGGCATTCCTCTTGATGCTCACTGTCAGGCCGTTGCCGTTCGCCATTTGGTTACATAGCCACATATACGTCTGCATGCCAGAGCTAACCCCTTACACCTTTTGGAGTTGGTTACTCACCCGTCGTATGGACAAAAGCCTCTTCTCCAAAATCTAAGCTGTTCTAAACGCCCCGCTGGCCACTGTCAAATCTCCTGCACAGCAGCAATGGGAAACGGAATATGAGCGCACCTTTACCCCTAGGGAACTGTCGACATCTTACGACAATCCCACTTGTCTGTCTGCAGCACATCTGATAAAGAGACCTTAATGAAAATTGTGCATTATTGGTATTATACTCAAACTAGAACAGCTAAATGGAAGCAGGGTGGGGATGATAGCTACTGGAGGGAGTAAGGACAGCCAGGCACATTAATAAATTCTCTGGCATTGCCCCAAGCTACAGCAATACTAGACGGATATTTTGGCAGACATTAACGAGATGTACGACACTGACCTACCTAGATGACAGAGTTACATATTGTTGGGCCTCCCCAACGTGCCAACCTACCCGCTATGGTCAGTGAGGGGACGAGCCATCACCCTCACCCTCTCTGCAGCCAAACAAGTAATACTGTGCAGGTGGGGCACAGATCAGACCTACACGACTGGATTGGCAGCATACACTTTGGGAACTCCTTGGCATGGAAAAACTGACACTATTGGTGGACTGCAAACTGCCACGATTTGACAAAAACTGGGGGCCCTGCATATGGTTTCTGTCCCACTAATTGAGGGAACTATCGTGGCCAGCTTACTTGCGGGGACTCCTCCTCACACATACTGACCATGGCTTCACCTAAGGTGTAGAAAGGACAGCTTCCCATATACCCTTTGTCCCAGAACCCGATCACCTTATATATCTCACTCACGGCAGTAGTCCAGTAGGTCCCTTATCCCCCTTTCCCTGACATTTCCTTCTACCCTACCTCCTCTCCCTGCCTGCCACGCTAACCACCTGATTTACCTCTCCACCGGTTAAACTAATGTCTCCTTGTTGCGCCTCACCGGCCAGTGGATGTAACAGGAGATTGTTTGTTCCATTGTTTTAAATAAATAAAAATAAAAAGATCTATAAAATCGATTCAAACCTAAAAATAAGGTGCAGGTCAAGTAACTTCAATTATTTGCTCGCCCTTTAAAGAGGAAGATATACTTTTTATTTAGAATCAAAATAAAGACATTTGGTCATAGTCACATGTAAACTAACCGCACAAAATTCATTGTCTTGTGAACATTAGTAGAAGGCAACACAATCTATATTCTTTATTTTAACAAAATATATGCTAAATGAAGGTTGAGAAGGAATAGTTTTTTACCTGTAACTCCAATTCTCTCATAGGAGAATTTGAAATTCTAAACCATACGAACCAGACCATGGTTGATCATTAGTTTTATCTGCAGGTATCTCGTGTTTTATCGAGATAGAATTTCAAAACTCTCCTCGCATACGGGGAATGAAGAGTTCTTTCAGCTGATGTAGAGGGATTATGAAAGAACGTAGGTAATGATATGGTCTGATTAACATGGAAATCTGAAATAGCATGAGTGGGAGGAATTTTGGGTAAGTTCTCCTACTACTTTGCTTGAGTGGAAGACTGTGTATGGTTCGTGAGAACAAAGCGCTTGGATCGCTCTAACCCTGCGAGCTGATGTTATTGCTACAAGGAAAGAGGTCTTCCAAGAAAGGTGTTGAAGGGAGGCTTTAACAATAGGCCCAAAGGGATCCTGCATAAGATAAGAGAGTACAATGTTGAGTTCCCAGGGAGGTGAAGGGTGCCTAATGGGAGGGAAAATCTTTAACCCTTCTAGGACATCCTTGATGACGGATATTTTCTGTAGGCAGTAAGGGCTCCCAGCTGAACCTTTATTGAAGAAAATCGCAAGCTAGATTTTGCCAGATGGAATAAGTATGGAAGAATGACATCTTCCTAGCAGGATGTTTGGTCCACATTCTTAGAGGAACATCAAATGCAAAATCTCTTCAATTCGAAGGTGTATGCTGAATGGGTGGAAGGCCGCTTGGCCTCTGAGGACGTCCATATACTCCTTCAACAGATTCAAGTGTCTGTATTGCACCAACGCAGGACCCATGCCCCCAAACTCAAAGAGGAGAGATTAGAGTGTACTATCTGGCCTCCGAACTTAGTTAGCAGGTCTGGTCTGCATGGCATTTTGAGATGTAGACAGACTGGAGAAGGAAATCTGTGTACCACCATTGATGTGGCCACTACGGAGCTATTAGGATAATCTTGGCTCTCAAGTGGGACAGCTTGATGAGGACTGATGGAATTAGGGGAATCGGTCGAAATTAATAAAGAAATCTGCCAGACCAGCTGATCCATAGGGCAGGGCAGAGTCCCTGTCTGAAAGTATCTTGAGGCAAAGCTTACTCATTTTTTGATTTCTGCCGTGGCAAAAAAGTCGATGGCTGGGGTGCCATACAGTTGAAAGTGGTTTTGTACGATGTCATCATGTAAGATCCACTTGTGGTTTGCTTGTATAAGCCTGCTGAGAGTGTCTGCCTGAGCATTTTGTACACCTGTAAGGTGAGTTCTGGTGATGGTTAGGTCCCTGGCTATGAGCCATTTCTAGATTGTTCGGGCCTTGTGTTATAGGGGCCTGGACCTCATTCTTCCCTGCTTGTTGAGGTAGTACATAGTGGTTGTATTGTCCGTTTAAAAAGCAGGAAGACGGATCTTAACGATGGGTGAAACTCCTTCAGCGCTAGATGGGCTGCACGTAGATTGATATAGGTCGTTCCTCTCTCTGACCATTTGCCCTGGATTTGGAGGTGATACATGTGGCTCCCCATCTCAGCAGGGAGGCATCCATCACTATTTGAGGAGGAACCTGCTGATGAAAAGGCATCCCTCGAAGCAGGTTTGTTGGACAGCCCCACCATTACAGGGACAGCTTTGCATGATGGTATAGGTCTATCCTGTCTTCCCATTTGTCAGTTGGTCCACTGGTCCTCTAAACATTCTTGCAGAGGTTGCATATGGAGACGGGCATTAGGTGTGAGGAAGATGCAGGAAGCCATTGAGCCCGAGAAGAAGGATTCCGTTCTCACTAATGGCAGGGAAGCGCTCATGAGAGAGTGATACTTCCAAAGGATCGATAAGCGTCTTTCCTCCAAAGGACACACTTTTACCTATAATGTGTCGATGGAGGCTCCAAGATAATGTAAGGTTTGAACCAGGACAGTCGCTGACTTTGTAATGTTGACATGAAAGCCTAACCTTTGAAGGAGACTGCAATTCCTGTTATAGTGAAGCTGAGCTTCCTAAGATGTTTCCGCTTTGATTAGCCAATTGTCTAGGTATGGGTAGACTAATATTTTGTGCTTTGTGGAATGGGCAGCCACCACTGCCATGCACTTGGAGAATGTTTTGGGTGCGGATTTGAGACCAAATGAAAGTACTTGGTACTGACAGTGGTCTTGCCCGATTACGAACATTAAGAACTTTTGATGCTTTCTGGCAATTGGAAAATGAAAGTACATGTCTTAAAGGTTGTTAGAACAGAGCCAATCACCTAGTATAATTGGGGATAGATTTGGTGTAATGACAGCATCCGGATCTTTTCTTGCCAAATCTACTTGTTGGCTGCTTTGAGGTAGAGTTTGGGCCAGAATTCCTTCTCATCTTTTTCATCAAGAAGTACCTGGAATAAATGCTTGTCCCTCGTTGGTGAGGAGTGGGTTCCACCACCTGCTTTTAAAAGAGGATGTTAACTTCCGACCATAACAGCAGGAGTTGAAGCTGGACGGTTTTGGAGGGATGGACGGTGGAGGACTGGTGAATCAGAGACGATATCCATGTTGTACAATATTCAGAACCCGGGCGTCTTTTGTTATGCTTTGCCACTCTTGCCAGATAACAAGATACGCTTCCTCTCACCAGAGTGGGTAACAGAAGAGGGAAAAGAAACAATTCAGGGTTTTGACCGAGATGGCTGCTTGCCCCCTTGAGAAGGCTGCTGGGTGGATTTATCCCCAGTCTGCTTCCTTTGGTAAGATCGTTGGAGCTGTTGCTGTCCACCACTTTGTTGGCGTCCTCTGAAAATAGACATGGCGCTGGTTGGGACGTAGGAATTTTCTTTGCCATCTGGTTTGCTCTACGCCTACTGCCTTCAGAGTCTCCATTTCCACTTTCATTTTTGCCATCTCATCATTGGTGTAGCTTTTGATCTGAGTGTACCAGAGAACAGGGGACTAAATATTCTCTGCTGTAATTCTGGCTTGAGAGAGGTAAGGTGAAGCCAAGAGTGCCTTCGGAGAGCAATGCTGTGGCAATACTGATGTGCCGCAAGAAGGGAAGAGTCTGTTGCAGCACTAATGATTTGATTGGAAACCATTAATCCTTCATTTAGGATTTCCGTAAACTCTTTCCTTTCATCTCTTGGGAGATGTACAACAAAATGCCCGGTCATACCTGCCTAAAAGGGCGGTTGCACTAGCCGCTCTAATCGTGGTTGCTGCGGTACTGCAAACCATACAACCCACGGAGTCTAACTTACGACTCGCTTTAACAGGAGGCACTGTTGAAATGGGAGTAGTGGCATTAACAGAGTCTGGTGTTGGGTCAGTATGGAGAAAGGCAGGAAATTGCTCTGGAGGGCGGTATTTTTTCTGAAGCCTGGATGGAGCCGTCTTAACTGAGGCTTGTGTCAAGAAGAGATCCATGGCTGGTTCTAAGAGGCCTGGCACTAATGGCAGCAAAGGTCTTGATGCTGGCCTATGTTGAAGGGTTTTTAAAGATTACTGATGTCGCTGGTGCTGGAATCGATATCGCAATATTAAGCTTCGCAGCCCCCATCACCAAGACCTCTTGAAAAGTGGCGATATCATCCATAGGTGATTGCGTGGAGGTGGGAGTCCGAAAGAGTTGGAGTATTGTCTTGGTTCAGAAAAACAGAACTGAAGCAACTGTCACCTGCTCAGCATGATAGGATACTGGTGGTCCCTGGGTTCTTAAAAGGCATAACCTCTATTTTAACTCATATAATCATAGCCAATAGGGCTACACTGTCCGGCTTTCCTTCATCTTTATGCTCTATCAAAAAAAAAGGGTTTGTGAAAGATTTCTGCTGTTGTATGAAAACATCATGAAATTATAAACATATATTAGTATCCAGACCCCTTTTGTGAAGAACAAGAGAGGAAGAATTGGGCCATTGTAGCCTAGTCCTATAGGTTGCATAATCTGTCCTTAAGTGACCCTGCAGGCCTTCCTGAGGAAAGGCGAACATCTACACTTAAGAAGATATATCGTGAAAAATGCTCCGGGATCCACACACGAGTGGGACTATTCAGTGCTTATGACTACACATGGAAATCCCCTACAAGAGAAGCTTTCTTTAACCTATTGTTATTAAAGAATAACTATTTTAGCTGGGCCAAGACGTTTCAAATGAAGGTTCAAATTGGACAAGGATTCTCATAACCACATTTGACAGGGCATTTTATTTCGGTGCATCAGCTATTCCCAATTATACAATGTTTTACAGATCCAAACACCCCTCTGTGCAACAATACACTGCGACCTCAGGCCAAGAGTAAATTAAACTATTACAGATGTAAGCTGCACCTCATGGCCAAGGTATTTCAAACTACCTTTGACTTATTATGACATTCCTTTTTGGTTCCCCACAAAGTGCACCCAGATGATTATTTGGAGGCTTACCATAACTTGGTCCTACTGCCAGTCCTGTGGTGCTGCTCTGCTGGCATCACACGTAAGGCAGGGGTAGAAGGTCTCTCTCAGAGGAGCTCAGACTGTTGCAAGTCGAGTGGCATCATGTGAAGGATACTGCTGGCTGCAGCTATCAGTCGTCCCTCTGTGATCCCATTGTGGTCTCAGTCAATGCTGGTGCTCTGCTGTAGGCGTTCTGCAACGCTGGAGCTGCAGAGACTCCTCTCTTGACTAGGCCTGGGGCTCAGGAGAGTGCACTGACTGCATACTGCCTGCAATGTCGCTCCATGGTGGCTGCAGAGGAGTCTTTTAAACAACAGCGATCATCTTTTAAAGACAGCTCAGCACTGCTGGGAGCAGTGTGATTATACAACAAGTGTATGTCCCCCAACCCCTCCAACATGTGGACATGTCAGGAGAAGGTCATCTAAGCCATCCGGCAGCGGCGGCGTGCCCCACACCCCATGAGGACTCAGATCAGTGGTCTTCCCGTTTCCACCCTGCGGCAATCATTGTCTGCTGGTACCTGGGGTGGCCCGCAGGACTAAAACATATCTGTCTAGTCCATGAGGCAAAAAAGAGTGCAACTCCCTCTGTCACACATAGTGAAAAAGTGCCACGTGACCATGGCAGCAGCTGGCACCAGGAAAAACCAAATTAAGCTGCCGTTGCCAGTGTCCAATCATCTTGCGTGGCAATGGTGGGCAGGCGCGCCTTGCCTAAAATAACAGGTAAGGCGCTGCCCCTCTAACGTGTGAGCACTGCTGGGTGATGATTACTCCGGATAGGATCTTGTTTTGTTATTGCCATATAGTAGAAGGCCTGAATGAGTCTTAGATTGGCTGAATCATTCGAATAATGCATGGCTAATGCATTTTAGTGCGGTGATGCGGATCACCACACTAAAATGCGTTAGTCTAACCCCTGATGAGTGGTACTTGGCAGGATACTTGGCAGGGCTGGATAATCACTCATTCTCACAAACTATCTGAACCAGACTGTTTTTGCTCCGTAAGCCTTTTTTTACTTTTGTGGTTGACAGAAGCAAATTTTGTCGTAAGTCAGTTTTGCTTCATTAAAACCGAGATCGGGTGTGTAGGTGGTGGAGGGTTTATAGCAGCAACCAAAGCTTCAAGCATCTGCAATCACAGTAGTGACCACAGCTGCCACCAAAGCAGGGGAAACCGCAGCAACCACAGCTAAAGACACAACAAGAGGAAACAAAGTGAACATGACAGTAACCTCTGCAGAACCAGTAGCAGTGGCTTCACTACAATAAAGTACAGCAACAGTCGCCACGACAGCTGCGACCAGTGTCATCACCAAGGCAAAACAGCAGCATCAGTAGAGCAAGCGGAGCAGGGCTGACAGCAGCAGCAAAAACATCTTCCACCACAGGACAACAGCAGCCAGAAGAACAGCTGCCACTATGGCAGGATCAACAACAGCATAATTTGTCAGAAAGGTAAAACGTTCAGTGACAACAACTGCAACAACAGAAAAGGTCATAGCTGTAACCATCGCCAGCTGCCTCATATGCAGCAGGAACCACAGAAGCAGCAGCAGCAACAGTTGCCAACAAAGCAGGGATCACAGCACGAATACCAGCGGTCACAACAGCAGTAATCACAGTTACAACAGTAAAGCAGAGACCATGGCACCAACCACAGCTGCAACAAAGGTAGAAATAAAAACTGCTACCAGCAAGGCAGTGTAAGTGACCACAGTTAATCACAAAAGCTGGGTACATCACAGGAACCTCTGTGCCTACCACTGAAAGAACAGCAGAAATCACATCTGCAACCACTGCACAGTTCACTTCTGTCAACTACAACAGTAAAGCAGAGACCATGGCACCAACCACAGCTGCAACAAAGGTAGAAATAAAAACTGCTACCAGCAAGGCAGTGTAAGTGACCACAGTTAATCACAAAAGCTGGGTACATCACAGGAACCTCTGTGCCTACCACTGAAAGAACAGCAGAAATCACATCTGCAACCACTGCACAGTTCACTTCCGTCAACTACAGCAGTACCGACTGCTGCCACTATGGCAGGTGTAAGCACAACAGGGACCATGGCATCAAAACGCTGCACCATGGTAACGAAAAAGCAGCTAGAGCAGTTTCTATAGCAGCAGGGTGGAAATGCAGCAGCAAAATGAGCCACAACTGTGCCTCCAGCCACCACCACCATAGTAGCAATAGTTGCAAGTATAGCAGAAACCACAGCAGTGGTTACAGCAACTAGCAGTACAGACTACGGTTACCACCACAATGCGGACAAAGGCAGCAATGACCGGACCAATCACAGCTGCCATCTTGTGGGGACCACATTATCAACAGCTGTAACTACATGAGGAACTGCTGCAGCAACCACATCTACAAGCAGAGCAGGAAACAGGGCTTCCACCATGACAGGGACAACAGCTGGCGGCACAACATGGACCATAGCTACAACCAATGCTGTATCCAAAGCAGGGGCCACAGCAGAAAAAACAGCAGTGGCAACACTTGGGACCAAATTAGGACCACAGATGCCACCATGGCGGGACAATAGCAGTGACCACATCTACCCAGAAGCTACAACGGCTGTCATGAAGAAGCGGATTTCTTGGAAAACAAAAAAACCATAATCCCTTATTTTTATACAATTCCAAAAATACATAAATCAATGGTGGCGCCCCCTGGTAGACCAATAGTATCAGGAATAGGTTCCATCCTGGAACCTTTGTCTAAGTTTGCGGACGCATTCTTACGACCTTTGGTCCAAGCCACCGATACGTATCTACAGGACACAAAAGCAGTCCTTTGTCTAATTCAGAATCTCGAATTTAACCCCACAACCAGTATACTGATTAGTTTGGATGTGGAGAGCCTCTATACCAGTCTCCCACACAATGACACATTAGATATCCTGGAGGAGGTACTTTTTCAAAACAATTGGGGTTACCACACACCCAGACACGTGGTCCTTGAATGCTGTCGCCTGGCCTTGACAGAAAATTTCTTCCAATTCAACGACTCTCTGTACAAACAAACGCACGGTACCAGCATGGGAAGCACTTTTGCGCAGAGCGTAGCAGGGCTCTATGTACATCACCTCGAGAAACAAAAGATTCTCCACCATAATAATCCGCACATCGACCATATAAAACTATGGAAAAGATACATAGATGAGGTGTTCTGGATCTGGGAAGGGAGCGAAGCAGAGGCAGATTTTTTCCTTGTTTGGCTAAACCAACAAGACCCTTTCCGGAAATTCACCTTCACTATGAGTAGGTCCAATCTGGTTTTTCTTGATCTCAACATAACAGCACACGAAGGACGTATAATCACTACTACACATTTTAAGCCCACAGCAAGGAACTGCCTACTAGTGTACGATAGTTTCCATCCCAGAAGTTTAAAAGACAACCTTCCTTTTGGACAATTTTTGCGCCTGAGACGCAACTGCGCCACACGACAAGATTATAACATTCAAGCCAATGATCTATCACAGAAACTGATACGACGACAATACCCACAACATCTTGTGTCCAGGGCCCAAAAAAGAGCTTCAAATAATAACAGAGAGGCACTACTTGAAGACAAACCTGAGACCACAGAAAAAGACCGAAAGAGACAAATCTGCATCACCACCTTCAATATCGCATCAGACCAAGTAACCAAAACAGTAAAAAAAACATTGGCGGATCCTGAATAGTGGAGGTTTGCATTTACAAAAACCTATGTTCAGCCATCGGAAAGCCAAAAATCTGAGGAACTATCTAGTTCAACCCCACGCAAACCATTGGTCCTCTACGTCTGCTCCATCCACTACCAGAGGGCCATTACCCATGCAGCAACTGTAGTGTATGTCATTTAACCAAAGTTACCAAAACAGTAACCTATAACAATGGAATGACAATGAATCTTCGATCTTTCACCAATTGCAATACGACAGGGGTGGTATATCTTATCACCTGCATTTGCAACCTTCATTATGTGGGGATGACCACAAGGAAGGTGAACACAAGAATAATCGAACACCGAAGCAATTTTAGGTGTAAACGGAACACAAAAATGACCACTCATTTTTTGGAACAACAACACACACCTAATGACCTCAACTGGGTTATTCTGGAACATGTAAACAATCACCCCAACATTGAAAGAAAACTGCACGAAAAAGAACAACGTTGGGTGTTTAAGTTACGGTCTGACAGCAAAGGTCCGAATGATGATATACCTTGGGGACAATTTACATGACATGAGCGATGTACCTGCCTTAACCTGACAAACCTTTATAATGCAGGTTAATTTTGAACATCCCTGATATCCATCATGTCTCCTTACTTTCATTAACTTTACCGTGATTCCTCTACTTTTTGGTCGCCCTGATTTATTTATCACACTGCGATTTAATTAAAACTCCACTACCTCTGTTTGTTTCCCCTATCGGGACAAGCACTATATACTAAGTTGATTGAGATCATCTTCTATGAGGTTTATCAAGTTATTTCTGCTCTAATTTGGCCTTATCCATCATGGCCGCTCCATAGAGATAATCCCCCCTTTTTAATATACATCGCATGAGGCATTAATTTCTGCCTTATGAAGGTATTGTTCCTCATCATTTTTCCTTCTCACCACATTTCCACGCATGATTCGATGTGTACAGAAGCCCTAGCGCTAGAACACACTCTCTCGTAAAAATATCCCAATCCAAAATGGCCCCACCCGGAAGGGACTCCGACGGCGAGCCCTCCTCGCTTTCCATGCGGAAATACCCATTGATAACCAGCTCCTCACCGGGGACACGCCAGAATGCGGTCTGTGAGGTTTTGGCCCCAGTAGGTGTTCATGAGTGTGGTTGTCCACGTACAAGTAAGTGATAACCATTGGGAAGACCACCGTGCCCACTCATATCGCGGAGAACGATTCTTTTCCCGTTTTCTCTCCCTAAGGGCCAGCCACAGATACGGAGCTCGCCACCGTTCAACGACCTCATTTACCATTCTCTTAGGTGTACGAGATCGCCACACCCCCTCCGTTGACCATGAGGCACATTGTTGCTTCTTAAAATTTATGTAATGTCTTTTTATCGTTAGTCTTGTGTGTGTTGTATGTTGTGTCAGACGCGTGTGTTTTTTTTGTATATTTTGCGATTTTCGACTCACTTCTCAGCACAGCGCCGGCATGGAGAAAGTTACCTAACGTTTCTGTCTTTTTTAAACCACATAGAGGCACATCAGAGGCAAGAGTGTACGAACACTTGGGTGTAGTGTGCTCACAATTGATAATGATAACAGTGCATATGACTTTTTGTTCCTTTAATATTTGTATTTTATTGTATCCTACAGATATTGCCTGACGTACATTATGTATGTATTAATTGTAACGCATGCCTTACAGTTGCAGCGTCTCACTTTTGCACCTTAATTAGGTTAACTAGGAGTGGTGCTTTCACACTGGGCTGGTCCCGGTGGAGTCCTGAAGAAGAGCTGGGGAAGCTCAAAACTAGTTGACCATATGCTAGGTACACCTATCCATTATAGTTAGGGCCTTTAGCATATCACCCCGTTTTTAAGTCAATTAGCTAGGAGCATTAATAAAATATAGTTGGCCCACTAGCTGATTATTTTAATTTACCTTATCACACTTTCACTTACACTACACATAATCTGATTTTTAGTGCTCTTACGTAATTCGCAAGTCGCAACACGCCTCAGTCCGTAGAGGACCCCAATGATGAAGCATGTCACCGTGGGGAAACCCTGGTGAGTGAGGGGACTCAAGAAAGAGATCATTTTTTCCTTTCTCTCTATTTGGTGGACTTCAGAATCCAATAGATTTCTGACACCTTCCTCTCCCTTAGGTTAGGTTCTTTGACTTGACTAGTTCAGGTTGTTTTTGATACATGTACTGTTGGAGGGTGAACCTAACTGTTAGCCTCTAATTCCCCCCTATTTTTTGATAACCATGACAGCAGTAACCACAGCTGCCACACTGGCAGGAGCAATAAGAACTCTAGGCAAGGCAAGGAAAATGCCACTGTCCCCAATTATAATCACACAACAGATCAACAATGACAGCTACCATAACAGCAAGAGCAACATCAGTGACAACAGGTGGTACCAAAACAGCTGGTACCATAGCAGCCAAAACTGCTTCCAGCACAGCAGAGATAACAGTGACCATGTATTTAGCCACTGAGAAAACCAAAACAAGTGACGAGTGGAATGCCTTGCTTACTTAACCGGAGCAGAATTTCAGGTCATCATTTCTTTTTGCTCACTGAGGTACTACAAACAGGGATGGATCATATGCAAGTCAGCACTGGTCCTGCATCAATATGAACAGTCCAGCCCAAATTATCAAGTCCGATATCCTCCATTTGGGAACAATAGCAGTCCCAGGCCAATTACGGTCTTGTTGGACCTCAACACTGAGGTACAGTTTGAGTCTCAAAATGTCAGCATGGACCTAGGTCTGTGAATACCCTTACAAATACACAAGCACTGTCAAAACAGGTTGGCCTGGCTCTAACATGTAACAACTGTAAACGGACACACATAAATGTGCAGTGACTATTTTATATAGATGCAACCTGCCTCTTTCTGTGCATTCTAGGTCTGTGCTCATTCCCACTTGAATGCTGGGTTTGTCCAGGAGTTATTTGGTTGACAAACCCTGGGGTGCACTGACATAATTTGGACTGGTAATTTACCCGACTACAAGCAACATTTAAAACATCCCCAAACCTACTTTGCTACTTTTTCTGTTGAAGACTGGCACCACCATAGAAAAACATGTAAAGAAATTCAAGCACTGATGGGAAGCACTTTCCTACTTGTGAACAATTCAAAAATACTATGAATTGCATGTACCAGAGTGCAATGGGAAACCTGGTGCAGACTTGTGGCAGTGTGCTCCCTCACCACTTGAAAGGGTCAAAGACAATTGTGTATGTCAACATTTAGAAAGGTTGGGGCACCAGTCCAGGATCATGCGGAGCGCATGCATTATCTACAAAGAGGTGGTGGGTTTGCTTCTAAAGAACACCTTTATTTGGAGATAAAGCTGTTTAACATATCAGACACAAAATATTAAAAACTGGGCAAACAGAGCCCAGCAGTTTCTAAATGATTGGAGGATTGTATTTGCTTATGTTTTAATTTTTGAGCCATGTAGCAGCCACAATCACATTGAAGAGATCAATCAATACATTGATTCCAGTTTACAAAGGTCTGCAAAGATTAAGCTAGATGTTGCAAGGGCAGGCAGCTGATCTTTCCCTATTGTAAAACAGTTTGGTTTTCACCAGCGTGAATTGGGAAAATGAGCGTTAGGCATATGCATTAATATTTAGAACGGCATAAAACACTAACATCACTGCCCTGACTATGCTATAAATGGCTGTTCTTTGAATCAAAAAAGCCTGTAGTTTCTAAGCAGGGTTGATATACTTTTAATAGTGTGATACTGATATTTGTTTTCAGTCTCAGCAAAAAGACCAGTGTAGGAATGGACATCAAGTGTAGACTACACTGGTAAGCAGGTGGACCGGAGAGTGTTATGGTGTGAGCAAGGTAGCAAGGGTAGGTAGGATATGGGACAAAGAAAGAAGCATGAGAAGGATTACAAGGGTGATGTATGTCGGGGAAAGTGAAACAAAACAAAACTTGTGGCACAGACCCTCACCCCATTCTATCTCAAATACCAGATGCAGTGGTTTTCAAGCTTGAACGAGGTGCTGCCTGATCCCTCTTCAGAGGGCAGTACGAGCATTGAGGACAATGGCACAAAGCGCCGCCAGGTGCGTAAAACAGACCCAGGTAAAAAAAGAAAAAATATAAATAAAAACGTTTGCCAAGTCAACGGTGTTGTACTGTGAAAAAATAACTCTCCCATGGCTCTGGAAGAAGCCTGGCTTGTTGTCAGTTTGGTGTGAAGGATCATCCATAGGTCAATAGTGTCAGAATACCAGCAAAACCTTTAACATCCTCTGGGCCACTAAGATCATATTCATTTTGTAAGCTGGGCAATTCTGTAAAAGCAGAGAAAGAAAAGCACAGGAGCTGCGCTGCAATATGTGCACCTAGCCCATAACTTACTAAATCATACGCCTTGTTGCTCCCACTGGCAGATGTTCAGAAGGCATGGTTTTGTCCCTGTATCGAAGAAAAGGAACAGGCATATCTTGCATATCTCCTTATGAAATAGTACTCGTGGTCCACAGGCTGTAAGCAGGCTTGATGTCTGAATTCTGTTATCTCAGTGAAAGATACTTTATGATTCAAACATGTAACCTTAAAAAAGACTCCACGTATTTATGATTCTTCTAATGTCCAGTGTCCTGCTGAAACGAATTGCAGCTTTGGGAAAACGGTTTGCGATGAGAACATGAATGTGTGTTAGTAGTAAAACATATCCTGACATAGAAAGATCATGCTCGCCACTCTTACATTTCCTGTCGCTGGTAATAGACATGTACATCAGTCCTTCTAAAGTGGATGCTTACTTAAATCTAGACAACATTGTCACCTCTTTAAAGGGTTAATGACAGCAATCAACAACTGAACGTTGATAATCAACTTTGCTAAAGCATTGCACCACATATGCAGGAATTTGACTCATTTGAGCTAATAAAAGATGTGGTAAATGTAGCCATAATACAGATGATTATGGCTTACACAGTGAGGGTGGAAAATTCATGTTTATGTAGAAAATGCACAATCACTTTTCCCCTTAACTGTGTCTGAAGTGAAGTCAGGCAGGTAAAGATGGAAGGCCTTTGGGCAGTGTGTGTGTGGGGGGGGGGGGGGCTGTAGGCATGGCTTGGTCTTTAGGAACAAAAGATTCCAGTGTCCAGAGGACGACCCTCCCAGGATTCGGGTGCAGCAAAGCGATCAGCAACCACATTGGTTGTGCCAATGAGATGCTCTTGAACGTAGAAGGAGGAAGACAATGTTAAATGTTCTAAACCCCTTCTTACTTTCTGTATTTTCCACCATTTTCACCCTCCACCCCTAAAGTCCTCTGAACAGGTAGGTTGGGATAAGGAGTCAAATGTGATTTTTTTTTTATAAGAAGCCAAATGGTAGCTGATGTCACTTCAACTACCTGTGACATTTTAACAAATCAATATTCATGTTCCAGAGCCCTACAAAACTCATTAGTCTATTTTAAGGTTAGCGGGTGGACATTACATGCGTCCAAGTCCTAATTTAAAATATGCACAGTACTTCATATTTACAAAGAAAAGTTGATACAAACAAAATACTTAAGTCAATCACGGAGGTTAGAATAGAAGAATACTTAAAGCAATCTACAAAATGCAATTCCTAGTGATTACTGATCTTACTACTGCAAAAAAAGGCCAAGTGTTATAGGAACGTTTGATGTCATCTGAAGGTAAAGACGATTACTCTTAGCAAATTTCAGAGACTGTCATTCTAAAATTGTGCTAAAATTCTCCCATTATAGCAGAATTTGTTCAACACTCTTAAATCTATGCAAAAAATATCACGTTTGAAACCCAAGTGGATCAATGACATTTCACCCATCAGAAAACACAGCTAACAATAAACACCTACCCTTCCAAGCTCTTTTGCTCATTGATTTTCTCCAAGGATCGCTCTTCTCTGTACATCCGTGTGCCATAGAAATACCAGTATAGAGCACCACTGGAATCCTCTCCCAGCGGCTCCACCCGTAAACTATCTGCATCCAGACCCTAGGTGAGAGAAAAACATACGCCCAATGGTGAAAACCTAACACATGCATTTCTCATGTAAGGGGTGAGCACTTGCATATGAATGTAAGTAAATAAGGTGAAAAATACTTGAAACCACCCCAGGTTTCCCTCCGTGTTGACAGGAGCATGTAACCACAAACCTGTAGCAGCCTAGACCCTTCTCTATGTAGAGAGCACATTTTGGGAATATCAATAGGGTTAGATCTTGTCACAGCAGGGAAGAGTGACATTCTAGTGGTCCATAAAGGAAAGGATGGATCAGAGATTATACATAAGATATTATAAAACCTTTGTTGAGGATTACCTAATAACCTGCGGTAAAGAAGTTATGTATACTACGCTGACTGCACACAAAGAGCCCAGTGACTATGTTCCTCAAAGTTCAATTAGTCTCAAAAAAGTGAATGCCTCCCTCTCCAACACCTATCCTAAGGCTGGAGTTCAGAACCAACTCACAATATACCGTCCATCATATGTAATAACTAACTTAGGCCAAGCTCTCCATCTATCACATGTATGACCCACTACTGATTGATTTATTTATACCATTAATAATGCGCAACTGTCACCAGACAGGTATCCTGGCACTGAAGCTTCTATCCGGACAAAGCAGCTGCTAACGCCAGAACATTGTGATGTGAAATAAAAGGTTACACGCGGAAATGCCATGTCTTCAGGGCTTTCTTAAAGTGCAATAATTCAGTTGAAGATCTAGCTGGCAGCTTGTTCCATAGCTGGGCCGCCCTGACAGTAAAGGCTTGCCTGCCTTGTCTGGTCTTTTGGATTTTATTTATTTTTACATAGATGAGGTTCGCTGATGCCGAATGGCAGATATCGCCCTGGGGTGTATCTATTTACTCTGTGTTGCAAGGGCGCTGGGCCCCTACCCTGGAGTGCCTTGAAGACAATACACAAACATGTGAAGGCTATTCTCTGTTTCAGCGGAAGCCAGTGGAGTTCCTTCATCACACTGGATGCAGATGATCTTCGAGGTCTGTTTAATGCCAGTTTGGCCGCCGACGCTTGGGCTCTGCGTAATCTGTTAATCCGATAGTCTGCTGCTCCTAGCAGTAGAGCACGGCAGCAGTCTAGCCTGCTTAATACAACGCTGCCCACAATCTGATTTTGCATGAGCTAGCAGGAGTGGAATAAACTTCCTTAGGACACGGGTAAGCACAAAGCAGGTGCCTGCAAATTTGAGGACATGACTCTCCAAAGACAGTTTATCATATGTCACCCTAAGATTGCAGACAGAGGCAGAATGTTGTAGCTCTTCAACAGTCAAAAGGGGGCAGAAATAGAGGGGAGTGTCATGGGGGTCAGCATAGAAGGGTACGTCTCGGGCGACAATACCACGAGAACCACGTGAGTTTATCTAAATGTTGTACTGTGTGTGCTCTGATGTAATGTGCTCTCTTAAAACATTCAAGGACGCTGAAAAGTAAAGTCCTTCGCGAACTGATAGGATTTCCATCAACTACCAAAGACGTCATCATTTAGATATCCTTCCTTCCTACCACTTGATGCCATTCTGTAGTTTTTAGGAGACAATGCAGTGAAATAAAATACACGAACAGCTCTGCAGATTATATAATAAATATCAGGGTTACTTCTGGTGTTAATAATAAAGATTTGAAGGATGTCCCTGGTATTAACAAACAATTAGTCCCCACAGTTCCACGAAAGAGGACTAGAGACAAATTTGAATAACCATTTCCTCGAGTACAAAAAAACTACTACTTTCGGGTACAATGACGTCATTCTGCAGTATAAGTAACAACTAGGCGTAGCTGATTTCGTCGGATAAACGAACAACCTAAGTGGACGGAGGCTACACTATTTAAGCATTCCCAAACAGCTCAGGATAAGAATGCTGCTCCTTCGTAATGCCGAGTGGAGCGCTCGAGAGGAGGGCGTCAAGCGTGCATTTTAATAATACACAGAGTAGGAAAGGTACTCTATCCTCGCGATACAGGGTTTTGAAAGAGAATCCTCATTTGAAAAAGATACAGGTTCAGTCACTGTTGAGTTCTGGCGATACTGCAGTGGCTTTATAGACATCATAGCGAACAGGAGATGTCCTGTCTTCTAGCCCTTCCAATTGCTGGTTATAATTGTCCTTTTTAAAGAACATGTCCATTCTGAGTTCTGAAGTACAAACACTGAGCACACACAAGAGGGACAGAATTGAAAGGTTTTTTTCCGCTTCCTCCTCCTTAAAAGTGATTTCCCTCTCCTTACAGGGCGGGGTCTCCGATACCGGAGTTGTGACCGGGTGAGGTTTTATCCTCGTACAAGACAGGTGAGCGCACCAGCTGAATAAATGTTACAGCGGTGACACATTTAGAACCCATGGATATATGCAGGAACCAGAAGGTTCATTGTAAAGATGATAGACTGTTGGGGAGTATCTGTAATTGTTTTATAATTTCACAATTAGATAGTATGTGTCTTTCTGTTACAGGTGTGAAGAGCACTCCACTTGCACAGAGGAACGAGCATCCAAAGGGTTATATTTATGATTATATACACAAAGGGTTTGTCACAAAATTGGTAATGCAGTAGCAATACAATTTGTTGTTTAGGTCCTGTAGAAAGCCTATGGCCAACAGCCAACAAGGCTGAAACATGTCGACCGTATTGTGAGGCAGCCTATGTGTTCAAAGCTGCATCTGCACTATTTTTTAATCAGGATTAGCAGAGATATTTGTATTAAGGTAGTTTTTTCTCTTCCAATTCCTTTTTAACTTCACTCACATGCACATACAATTCCATCACCCAAAGCATCCATTATCCATCTTTGAGGCCTGTTACTATGTGAACAATTGGTCTCACTCTCTCCTTTTCACTTCCTCCTGTCACGCTTTCTGTGACCTGATCGAAATCCGATCCACATGACTCTCCTCTGTGATCTAGAGGGGTAGTGGTAGGAAGGAAGGATATCCAAATGATGACACTGACCTCTTTGGTAGTTGATGGAAATCCTATCAGTTCGCGAAGGTCTTTACTTTTCAGCGTGTTAGCACATGGTGTGTGACTTGATAATTCAGTCCTTTCTCCCTATTGTAGACCACCAGATTTATTATTTGTTGTTAAGTGTTGCATAGGGGATTAAGTCTGTGGTTTGGTCTTTAAACTTTCCCTAGGACCCTCCTCCATGTGAGTCGTAGATGATGCTCTTAAAACATTCACAGCGATTTGCTATACCACCACTACTCCTAGCGCCAAGTTCGTCATGAAGGAGATGAAAACAAGTTACTTACCTGTAACTACAGTTATCCAGTATTGGTATCTTTCATAGATTCACATGCCTGAATCATTCCCCGTCGCCGAGGCAGGAGTCCCATGGTAAAATACAAAAGCAGTGCCTAAGTAAATAATAGTAGTAGGCTAAAAGAAAGCCAGAGGCCTAAATCTTAGTAGCCTATCTACAACATTATACGAAAAGAACTAAAAAATTGTTCTAGCCAATCAGCTACTAGCACCCTCTAGAACCGTCACAGCAGAGGCAGTTCTCCTCAGATTTTCTTAGCACAAGTGGGAAATAGGGATCCCAATAAAAGAACTGCCTCGCCGGGTAGGAGGGTGGGTGCATGTGAATCTATGAAAGATACCAATACAGGATAACTGTAGTCACAGGTAAGTAACTTTTATTGTTATCCAGTATTGGGGTATCTTTCATAGATTCACATGCCTGAATCAGAATAGCCAAAACAGTGTCGTTTGTGGATGGTGGGAGACCGGATTAATAAATTCCCAAAACACATCCAGAAAGGGTAGAATATTAACAAGCTAATAATGCTGACAAATAAACAGAATGCAGTTTAAGAAACAGTATCTATGAAAAGCAAATTTAAAATATATATAAAGAAACACATAAAGCCAAAATCGTAAGTATAATAAATATATCTATAGATGTATATAAATATATAACACATGAAACAGTGCAGTATAGGTAAAACATAAATCTAACCTTAGTTTAAAAGATGTTGAAGTACGGCTTGTCCTACAGCTGTATCTTCCTGCAGAGCAGATTGCAGACAGTAGTGCTTCGTGAACGTGTGGACATTCTTCCATGTCGCAGCACGACAGATGTTTTCCAAAGTCACTCCAGCGAATAATGCAGTAGAAGCTGCCATAGTTCTGGTAGAATGCGCCCGGACTTCTTTGTAAAGGTTTGTTGGCTTTGTCATGACAGAAATGAATTGTAGAAGCCAGCCATCTGGCTATAGTCGCCTTAGTTACAGCAGTTCCAAGTGTAGCCTGGCCATAGGCTATTAGCAAATGATTGGACCGCCTGATGTCCTTAGTCTTTTGCAAGTAAAATTTCAGACAACGTTTTACATCAAGTGAATGTAATGCTCGCTCAGCTGGAGTGGCTGGATCTGGAAAGAAAACTTTCAGTTTCACTGGCTCATTTAAGTGAAATTGAGACGGTACTTTAGGGATGAATTTGGGATTCGTCCTGAGAGTTACATAATCTTTAGAGAAATGCAAAAAGGGTTCTGAGAAGGTGAAAGCTTGGATTTCGCTATCCCTTCGAGCCGATGTAAGAGCCAGTAAAATAGCAACCTTCCATGTTAGAAATTTAAGCCTTGTGGATAGGTTCAAACGGTCTTCTCATTAATTGAGCTATTCCTGTGTTTAACTCCCACTCTGGAGGAGGTGCACGTATTGGAGGAAAAACTCTAAAGAGCCCTTTCATAAATTGCTTTATTAGTGAAGAGGAACAGAGTGAAGGTTTTATAGAACTCTTCCTGAATCTTGAAAGAGCAGCAAGATGAACTTTTATTGATGAGAAAACAAGTCCAGATTTGGCCAAGTATAACAAATAAGGAAGAATTTGTTCTGCAGGAGCTTGTAGAGGGTGGACATCATTACCCTCACACAAATGACAAAACCGCTTCCATTTTAAGCGATAAGTTTATTATGTACTCTGAGCGCGTGATTTTCACGACATTCCTGGGAAATGTTTAGATCTTTAAATTCTAAGAAATCAGGAGCCATGCGTTCAAGCGCAGCGACTGTGGATCTGGATGAAGTATTTGACCCCTCTCCCTTGTCACCATCGTGAGTGTTGGTACTAGATGGATAGGGTTGTCCTGAGATAGAAGAAGCAACTCCTGGAACCAATATTGTCTTGGCCAATGGGGTGCAATCAGTATGAGACGGCATTCCCTCTTGATTCCTGTTGAGGAAATCTGCTGGCGTAATACAGGCATTTCTTGTTTTCTCTTATCGCAAACAAATCCAGTGCTGGTTTGCCCCAAACTTGGAAAATTTTGTTCACTTGCTTCTGCTCTAATTCCCATTTGTGACAGCCCGCAAGAGTCCTGCTTAGGTTGTCGGTCAAAGTGTTGTGAAGGCCTTTGACGTGCTCTGCTCTTAGGGTTACCTTGTGTGCTGTAACCCACTCCCACAGCTCCTGAGCCTCCTGCGAAAGAGACAGCGACCTCGTTCCCCCCTGCGTGTTGATGCAATACATGCTGGTCGTATTGTCGGTTTGGACCAGCACTGAAGCACCCGCAATCCTCGGGAGAAATGCTTGCAGAGAGAGAAAGATGGCGCGAAGCCCCAATCTGTTGATATGTTGTTGACGGTATTCTTGGGACCATCTTCCCTGGATCTGCAAGACTTGGAGATGGCCTCCCCACCCATCCATGGAAGCATCTGTTATAACGAATTCTGGAGGAGTTGGCAGAAAAGAAAGGCCTGGAGCCAAGTTTTTCGTCTGAGACCACCAATGCAGAGAGTCTCATGCGCGGTGTTATCATGATGGAGTCGTCAAACGACCCTACAGCTTGTTGCCATTGTAGATGTAATTCCTCTTGCAGAGGTCTCATTCTGAGTCGTGCTAATGGTACAAGGTTTATTGCAGATGAACACATCCCCAGAAGAGACGCAAACATCCGGACAGAAACTGACTTTTTTTTGCGATTGATATTGCCAATTTTTGTAGACAAAGCGGACGGTCCTTTAACAAGCATGCTTTGCATTGTATGGTGTCTAGCATCGCTCCCAGAAAAGGAATCAACTGAAGAGGACGCAGTTGAGATTTGCTTTCGTTGAGAGAGAGACCTAGGTTTGAAAATTGACATAGGCATGCTGAGACTGCCTCCTCGGCTGCCTGCTTCGAAGGACCTTTGAGCAACCAGTCGTCTAAATATGGAAATACTTGTATTCCCTGAGATCTTCGAGTCGCTGCTACTGGTGCGAGACACTTCGTGAAGATCCTTGGTGCAGATTTCAGTCCAAACGGAAGGACTTTGAACGGATAGTGGACGTCAGCCACTGTGAATCGTAGGTATTTGCGATGCTTGGGATGTATAGGGATGTGAAAGTACGCGTCCTCCAGATCCAGAGAAGCCATAAAATCCCATTTTTTTAGGCAGCTCAAAACTTCGGCCAGCGTAACCATCCATAAAATTTGTTTCTTCAGAAATTTGTTGAGCTTGCGGAGGTCTAGAATCGGGCGCCACTCTCCTGACTTTTTCTTGATGAGGAAAAATCGAGAATAGAACCCGGTTCCCTTTTGAGACGATGGAACCTTCTCTATTGCGTTCTTGTGCAGCATTTTTAAGGCTTCTTTGAACAGTAAGTGAAGACAAGGGGAATAGGGGCCCTTGGGCGGGGTAGTAGGTGGTCGTTTTAAAAATTCCAGGGTGTGACCATTTCTGACTAGGTCGAGGACCCAACGATCCGAGGTGATCTTTTTCCACTTGTGTGCAACAGTTGAAATCTTTGCGCCCACGGGGAGGGAAGGAGGGATGACTGGCGTCCTGAGAAAATAATTGTTTTCTGTTGGCATCGCGACCCTGATTGTTCGATCGCTTTCGTCCGCCCATAAGGCTGTCTATATTGTGATTGATATTGCCTGTTTTGCTGACTTTGATAACCTCCTCTTGATGCAAAGCCACGGCCTCTTGCACCACGGAAAGATCCACGTTTATATTGGAGAGCAGCCAATGATTTAGCGGTATCCGTATCGGTCTTAATCGCTAGGAGAGCCTCATCTATATGTTTCCCAAATAAGGACTCCCCATCATAGGCCATGTCTATAATTTTTGCTTGTACCTCTGGCCTAAAAGATGTTGCTTTAAGCCATCCTTGCCGCCTAAGTACTGCAGCACCGGCAAGTTGCCTAAAGTTGGTATTAGCAATGTCCAGAGCGCAGTCTATGATCTCTGATGCGGCTCGTTCTCCCTCCAAAAGTATCTTCCTTGCATCCTGTTTACGTTCATCAGGAATGAGGTCTATAAATTCCGACAACTCTGACCACATCTGGCAGTCATAACGACAGAGTATGGCCAAAGAGTTTGCTGCTTTAACCCCTTCGATGCTCATGACGGAACGGTTCCGTCATGAGCATCGGTTGGGCTGTGCTCATGACGGAACCGTTCCGTCATGAGGACAGCCCCCGGGGGAAGCGCTGGCGCTCCCCCCCTTGTCCCTCGATCTTGGCCCCCTTTACGGGGGTGGCAGCGGAAGAGCTTCCGCTGCCACCCCCGACCCCCCCCGAGCCCCCCCACGCTTTCTGATGACGTCAGCGCGCACAGCGCGCGCCGGCGTCATCAGGAAGCGTTGGACGCGCTGGAATCCATTTCTTCCAGCGCGTCCGAGGGGAGCAGAGGTAGGTGTTTGGCGTCTGGTGGGGGCCGCGGCGGTGAAATCTCTAGTATTGAGGCATCGGGGGAGAGGAAAGAGTATTTCCTCTCCCCCGATCTCTCAATACAGGGCATTCCTGCTCCACGATCGCGCACAGCGTCGCGATCGTGGAGTAGGGATGCCCCACTAGACACCAGGGATTTTGTATTTGGAGTTTGGGAAGCGACCCCTTAGGCAAGGGTCGCTTCCTTGGGGACGAAAATTTTGCAAAGTCTTTTCTGCCCCCCCTGGGGGCAGATCGGCCCGCTTTCTGCGCGTTTCTGCCCCCGGGGGGGGCAGAAAAGCCCACTAGTCACCAGGGATGCTGTTCCTACTATGTAGGAAGCGACCCCTTGGGCAAGGGTCGCTTCCTTGGGGGCAAATTTTGTTGAAGTCTTTTCTGCCCCCCCTGGGGGCAGATCGGTCCGCTTTCTGCGCGTTTCTGCCCCCGGGGGGGGCAGAAAAGCCCACTAGACACCAGGGATATTGGTTATGCTATGTAGGAAGCGACCCCTTAGGCAAGGGTCGCTTCCTTTGGGGGCCAAATAATTTGAAGACTTTTCTGCCCCCCCTGGGGGCAGATCGGTCTTCTTTCTGCCCGTTTCTCCCCCTAGGGGGGGCAGAAAAGCCCACTAGACACCAGGGATGTCTATTTCGTTATGTAGGAAGCGACCCCTTGGGCAAGGGTCGCTTCCTAGGGTGGTAAAGTGATTAGGAGACTTTTCTGCCCCCCCTGGGGGCAGATCGGTCGTCTTTCTGCCCGTTTCTGCCCCCAGGGGGGGCAGAAAAGCCCACTAGACACCAGGGATGTCTTTTTCTTTATGTAGGAAGCGACCCCTTGGGCAAGGGTCGCTTCCTTTGCGGCCTAATTTTTTAGAATACTTTTCTGCCCCCCCCTGGGGGCAGATTGGTCGTCTTTCTGTCCGTTTCTGCTCTTTGGGGGGGGGCAGAAAAGCCCACTAGACACCAGGGATATAAATATTATTGTAGGAAGCGACCCCTTGGGCAAGGGTCGCTTCCTTGGGCCCCTAAATGTTTTGAAGACTTTTCTGCCCCCTCTGTGGGCAGATCGGTTTTATTTTTTTGCCGTTTCTGCTCCCATTGGAGGCAGAAAAGCCCACTAGACACCAGGGAATTAGTTCAATTAGAAATAGAAGTGACCCCTCGCTTCCAGGGTGCAATTTGTTATATGTATTTGGGTCACCTGCCCCGGGACTGAATAGCCTTTTTTTTCCTGCTGTTTTCTGCCTGACCTGGCACACAAACCGATTGACCATTTGGGTAGTGACATGGCATGTTATAATGTTTATTGTTATATGTTTTGTGATTTCCAATTGTAATGTTTTTTTTGTTTACTTTTTTGTTCTAGGTGAAGGCTTTTCTTCTGTTCACGGTGACATTTTGGTTCTGGTGGTTTTGCTGTTTGTGTAGTTTGGTAAGAGACTGTTTTTTTGTACAATGCAAATGTGTTTGATTTCTCTGCCTGTTTTTTTTTGCAAATGGTGTAATAATAGCAGTATGTTTGGTTTTTGAGTTTCAAAAACTTTTTGCATTGGTGCATGATGTGTATTTTGTTGTCTTGTGAGTAATTTGTTTTTTTTTCTTCTTTCTAGTTTGATATCGTTGGTCTTTGCTGTGTCACTGCAGAGTTTGTTTCTGGTGAGTGTAGCTGTCTCTTTTGATTTTGGATTGTATAGTTTTTGAGTACATTGATCTTATTGATATAAGGTACACATTTCTTTACTTACTTGGTTTGCACATTGTTGGTTGTTGTTGACTTGTTTGTGCAGTCTTCCATCTTAGTAGGTATAATGGCTAGCCGCAGGATGACTGCTCAGCAGGTTGTTGGTTTGCTGTTTGAGTCTTCCTCTGATATTGGGTCAGAGACTGACTCTGCTTCTGAGGGAGAGGGGGCAGGGGACGATTCTGGCAGTGAGTTTTCTCTCCGTATGGGGTCATCGGATGATGAAGATACTCTTAGCGCGGATGAAGTGCCTGTGTTAGAGGAGGAGACTGATGTGCCGATAGTGCGGCAAGAGGCATCTGGGCTGCAGCCTGCGCCTGCAAGGCTTCCCGTTGGTGTAGTGCGGCAAGAGACATCTGGGCTGCAGGCTGGGACTGCAAGGCTTCCCGTTGGTGTAGTGCGGCAAGAGGCATCTGGGCTGCAGGCTGGGGCTGCAAGCCTTTCCGTTGGTGTAGTGCGGCAAGAGACATCTGGGCTGCAGGCTGGGGCTGCAAGTCTTCCCGTTGAAAGTGATGACCTCTGGGTTGCCCCTGGCATGGTGCAGCCGGAATTTCCTGAGTTTACTGGTGTTCCAGGGTCTAGAGTGAATACCGAGAACTTTTTGCCTGTAAATTTTTTTCAGTTGTTTATGGACGATGTGTTTTTGGCAGAGATTGTTGAGCAGACTAATTTGTATGCCGAACAGTTTTTGAGGGACAACAGTGCCAGTCTTAAGCCACACTCTAGAGCTACCCGGTGGACTCCCACAAATGTTGAAGAGATGAAGAAGTTCTTGGGTTTAACTTTTTTGATGGGCTTGCTAAGGAAGCCATCATTGGCTTCATATTGGTCTAGCAGTCCCTTGATGGCAACGTCTATTTTTCCGGCAGTCATGAGTCGTGACAGGTATTTGCTTCTGCTTCGGATGATGCACTTTGTAGATAATGGTTTAGCGTTGCCACGAGATCACCCTGATTGTGACCGTCTTTTTAAGATTAGGCCTGTCCTTGATCACTTTGTTGATCGATTTTCTGAGATTTATGCCCCTGGTAGAGAAATTGCAGTGGATGAGTCTTTGGTGTTGTTCAAGGGCCGCTTGGTTTTTAGGCAATACATTCCTAGTAAGAGGGCACGCTATGGAATAAAGCTGTATATGCTGTGTGACAGTAGGACTGGATATGTCTCTAATTTCAGGGTGTACACCGGTAAGGAATCTAGGTTTAACCTCCCTGGTTGTCCGTCCACTTTTGGAGTGACTGAGAAAATTGTTTGGGAACTTGGAAGAGGATTTTTTAACAAAGGCCACCATTTATATGTAGATAACTTCTACACTGGTGTACGGTTGTTCAGGGAATTGGCCAAAGTGGACACTTTTGCTTGTGGCACAGTCCGCTGTAACCGTAAAGCTTTTCCGAAAGAACTTGTTTGTCAAAAGCTTGTGCGGGGACAGTGCAGTGCGTTGCGTTGCCAGGAGCTTCTTGCTGTGAAGTTTACAGACAGGAGAGATGTCTACATGCTGACTTCCATCCATGATGAAAGCACTGCACCTGTGACTGTTTGGGGTCAGGTCGCTGAAGCGCGCAAACCTGTATGTGTTTTAGACTATAATAGGTACATGGGTGGTGTTGACAGAGTAGATCAGAGGTTGGAACCTTACACTGCTCTTCGTAAGGCTTACATTTGGTACAAGAAGTTGGCTATCCATCTTTTCCACTTGGCAATGTTTAATGCTTTTGTTGTGTTCCAGGATTCTTGCCCTGAGTCAACGATGACTTTTGTTAAGTTTCAGGAGTCTGTAATAGGCAGCCTTGTTGTAGTGGAACAGGCAAGTGTTCCTAGAGTTGGACTGGTGGAGGATGTTGCTAGATTGAAAGAACGCCACTTTCCAGATCACATTCCTCCCACACCCGCAAAAGATTTTCCCAGTAGGAGATGTAGAGTCTGTTGGCGAAGAGGTACGCGGAAGGAGTGTCGTATGTACTGCCCCGATTGTCCCTCTCATCCTGCACTGTGTCTCTCTGCTTGTTTTAGAGCGTACCACACGCGAAAAAATTTTTGGGAGGATTCTTGAGTGGTAAAGTGAACTGGCTGGTCTGTATTCTTTGGATAATTTGATTCTGTTTCAATGTTGGTGTTAGTGCAATGTATTTAGTTGCTGATTTTCTGTTAGAAGATTTTTATCTATTTGCAATTTGTTTGTGTTTTTATTTTTTTCTAAAAAAATCCAAAATGTGATGGCGGTGTGTGTAGGCTTGCGCTTGGCTGTTGGTGTGTGTGGACTGGCACTTGGTTGGTGGTGTGCGTGGAATGGTGCTTGGCTGACGGTGTGCGTGGACTGGCGGTGTGCATGGACTGGCGGTGTGCGTGGACTGGTGCGTGGCTGGTGGTGTGCGTGGCTGGTGGTGTGCGTGGAATGGTGCTTGGCTGGCGGTGTGCGTGGAATGGTGCTTGGCTGGTGGTGTGCGTGGAATGGTGCTTGGCTGGCGCTGTGCGTGGACTGGTTCTTGGCTGGCAGTGTGTGTGGACTGGTGGTGTGTGCGGACTGGTGTTTGGCTGGTGGTGTCCGTGGACTGGAGCTTGGCTGGTGGTGTCCGTGGACTGGAGCTTGTCTGGTGGTGTGTGTGGACTGGAGCTTGGCTGGCGGTGTGTGTGGAATGGTGCTTGTCTGGTGGTGTCCGTGGACTGGAGCTTGGCTGGCGGTGTAGGTGGATTGGCGATTGGCTGCCGGTGTGCCTGGACTGGCGATTGGATGGTGGTGTGCCTGGACTGGCGCTTGGCTAGCGGTGTGCGTGGACTGGCGTTTGGCTAGCGGTGTGTGTCGACCGGTGCTTGGCTGGCTGTGTGTGAGTAGTGACTTTCTGCTGGTCACTACACACACTGCTAGCTGAGTGCCACTCCACGCAATCCTTCTGCCTGTGTAGTTGCTGTGTCTGGATTGTGGGCGTGTGAAAGTGATGGGCCCTTGAATGGCGCTGTGTGCCGCTGTGAGTTTTGTTATGTGATGGGCCCGCGGCTGGCGGTGTGAATGGTTTTGTATGTCTCACACGTATGAAAGGTGTATGAATGGCCTGTAAAGAGGTTGGTGCCTTGTCGTGGCTTTACAGCTCACGAGCTGTGAGTCAATGGTTCAGTTTCTTGCCCTTTCAATTATTACCAGTGCATTTCATTTTTTGTGAAATCACTTGGTAATACAATTTTATCTACTGAACCATCACTCACCCTCGTGCCAAATCCAACCAGTATGTGCGTGTGCTTGCGGGTTAGATGACTGTGCAGTAATATTTGTTTTTTTGAAGCAGGGTGTACCTTGTCCCTTTTTGGTGATTTTTGTACTGTGTTGCTTTTGTACCTGGTGGTGCGAATGGTCTTGTTTGTATCACGTATGAAAGGTGTGTGAATGGCCTGTAAAGCGGTTGGTGCCTTGACGTGGCTTTACAGCTCACGAGCTGCAAGTCATTGGTTTGGTTTTTTGTGAATTTAATTATTGACAGTGCATTTCATATTTGTGAAATCTCTTGTTAATAAAATTTAATACACTGAACCATGACTTGCCCTCGTGCCAAATCCAACCAGTATGTGTGTGTGTTTGAGGAATAGATGGTTGTGCAGGAATCTTTTTTTTTTGTTTCTCTGCCAAGGTACACTTTCCATGTAAGAATAACCCACCAACTGTAGATATTGTCGAAAACCTTTGGGAGTTCATGGTGATGTCTCTCTAGTGATTTGAAAAATATTTTTTATCCCCATTGTCCTGTAAACCTCAAATTGTCTGCCACATTTTCTTTGCAGTATTATTCCTAAATTCTCACGCTGTAGTAACAATAGGTAATCTGGTTATGCAAGGGGGGTTACTTTTGTTTTTTGCCCAGGGCTCGGCGGCCATCTAGGGAAACCTACCAAACCCAGGCATTTTTGAAAACTAGACACCCGGCGGCTTCCAGGGAGGTATGGCTTGCGTGGATCCCCCAACGTTTCCTTACCCAGAATCCCCTGCAAACCTCAATTTTTGCCCAAAAAATCACTTTTTTCACACATTTTGGGGTGGGAAAGTAGTGGCATCACCGGGCTCACACAAATTTACCACCACCCAGCGTTCCCCCAGGTCTCCCGGTAAAAATGGTGCCTCACTTGTGTGGGAGGCCCAAGTACCCGCGGCAGGCAAGGGCCCCAAAGGTAGTGAGGCCACCTCAAGATGGCCTATCGCCAAACCACCTGGTTTTGCAAGGGGGGTCACTTTGGTTTTTGGCCCGGTGCGCGGCGGCCATCTAGGGAAACCTACCAAACCCAGGCATTTTTGAAAACTAGACACCCGGCGGCTTCCAGGGAGGTATGGCTTGCGTGGATCCCCCAACGTTTCCTTACCCAGAATCCCCTGCAAACCTCAATTTTTGCTCAAAAAATCACTTTTTTCACACATTTTGGGGTGGGAAAGTAGTGGCATCACCGGGCTCACACAAATTTACCACCACCCAGCGTTCCCCCAGGTCTCCCGGTAAAAATGGTGCCTCACTTGTGTGGGAGGCCCAAGTACCCGCGGCAGGCAAGGGCCCCAAACGTAGTGAGGCCACCTCAAGATGGCCTATCGCCAAACCACCTGGTTTTGCAAGGGGGGTCACTTTGGTTTTTGGCCCGGTGCGCGGCGGCCATCTAGGGAAACCTACCAAACCCAGGCATTTTTGAAAACTAGACACCCGGCGGCTTCCAGGGAGGTATGGCTTGCGTGGATCCCCCAACGTTTCCTTACCCAGAATCCCCTGCAAACCTCAATTTTTGCTCAAAAAATCACTTTTTTCACACATTTTGGGGTGGGAAAGTAGTGGCATCACCGGGCTCACACAAATTTACCACCACCCAGCGTTCCCCCAGGTCTCCCGGTAAAAATGGTGCCTCACTTGTGTGGGAGGCCCAAGTACCCGCGGCAGGCAAGGGCCCCAAACGTAGTGAGGCGACCTCAAGATGGCCTATCGCCAAACCACCTGGTTTTGCAAGGGGGGTCACTGTGGTTTTTGGCCCGGTGCGCGGCGGCCATCTAGGGAAACCTACCAAACCCAGGCATTTTTGAAAACTAGACACCCGGCGGCTTCCAGGGAGGTATGGCTTGCGTGGATCCCCCAACGTTTCCTTACCCAGAATCCCCTGCAAACCTCAATTTTTGCTCAAAAAATCACTTTTTTCACACATTTTGGGGTGGGAAAGTAGTGGCATCACCGGGCTCACACAAATTTACCACCACCCAGCGTTCCCCCAGGTCTCCCAGTAAAAATGGTGCCTCACTTGTGTGGGAGGCCCAAGTACCCGCGGCAGGCAAGGGCCCCAAAGGTAGTGAGGCCACCTCAAGATGGCCTATCGCCAAACCACCTGGTTTTGCAAGGGGGGTCACTTTGGTTTTTGGCCCGGTGCGCGGCGGCCATCTAGGGAAACCTACCAAACCCAGGCATTTTTGAAAACTAGACACCCGGCGGCTTCCAGGGAGGTATGGCTTGCGTGGATCCCCCAACGTTTCCTTACCCAGAATCCCCTGCAAACCTCAATTTTTGCTCAAAAAATCACTTTTTTCACACATTTTGGGGTGGGAAAGTAGTGGCATCACCGGGCTCACACAAATTTACCACCACCCAGCGTTCCCCCAGGTCTCCCAGTAAAAATGGTGCCTCACTTGTGTGGGAGGCCCAAGTACCCGCGGCAGGCAAGGGCCCCAAACGTAGCGAGGCGACCTCAAGATGGCCTATCGCCAAACCACCTGGTTTTGCAAGGGGGGTCACTTTGGTTTTTGGCCCGGTGCGCGGCGGCCATCTAGGGAAACCTACCAAACCCAGGCATTTTTGAAAACTAGACACCCGGCGGCTTCCAGGGAGGTATGGCTTGCGTGGATCCCCCAACGTTTCCTTACCCAGAATCCCCTGCAAACCTCAATTTTTGCTCAAAAAATCACTTTTTTCACACATTTTGGGGTGGGAAAGTAGTGGCATCACCGGGCTCACACAAATTTACCACCACCCAGCGTTCCCCCAGGTCTCCCGGTAAAAATGGTGCCTCACTTGTGTGGGAGGCCCAAGTACCCGCGGCAGGCAAGGGCCCCAAAGGTAGTGAGGCCACCTCAAGATGGCCTATCGCCAAACCACCTGGTTTTGCAAGGGGGGTCACTTTGGTTTTTGGCCCGGAGCGCGGCGGCCATCTAGGGAAACCTACCAAACCCAGGCATTTTTGAAAACTAGACACCCGGCGGCTTCCAGGGAAGTATGGCTTGCGTGGATCCCCCAACGTTTCCTTACCCAGAATCCCCTGCAAACCTCAATTTTTGCTCAAAAAATCACTTTTTTCACACATTTTGGGGTGGGAAAGTAGTGGCATCACCGGGCTCACACAAATTTACCACCACCCAGCGTTCCCCCAGGTCTCCCAGTAAAAATGGTGCCTCACTTGTGTGGGAGGCCCAAGTACCCGCGGCAGGCAAGGGCCCCAAAGGTAGTGAGGCAACATCAACATTGCCTATCCCAAAGGTCGCCTCACTACGTTTGTTGTCCTGGCCTGCCGCGGGTACTTGGGCCTCCCACACAAGTGAGGCACCATTTTTACCGGGAGACCTGGGGGAACGCTGGGTGGTGGTAAATTTGTGTGAGCCCGGTGATGCCACTACTTTCCCACCCCAAAATGTGTGAAAAAAGTGATTTTTTGAGCAAAAATTGAGGTTTGCAGGGGATTCTGGGTAAGGAAACGTTGGGGGATCCACGCAAGCCATACCTCCCTGGAAGCCGCCGGGTGTCTAGTTTTCAAAAATGCCTGGGTTTGGTAGGTTTCCCTAGATGGCCGCCGCGCACCGGGCCAAAAACCAAAGTGACCCCCCTTGCAAAACCAGGTGGTTTGGCGATAGGCCATCTTGAGGTGGCCTCACTACGTTTGGGGCCCTTGCCTGCCGCGGGTACTTGGGCCTCCCACACAAGTGAGGCACCATTTTTACCGGGAGACCTGGGGGAACGCTGGGTGGTGGTAAATTTGTGTGAGCCCGGTGATGCCACTACTTTCCCACCCCAAAATGTGTGAAAAAAGTGATTTTTTGAGCAAAAATTGAGGTTTGCAGGGGATTCTGGGTAAGGAAACGTTGGGGGATCCACGCAAGCCATACCTCCCTGGAAGCCGCCGGGTGTCTAGTTTTCAAAAATGCCTGGGTTTGGTAGGTTTCCCTAGATGGCCGCCGCGCACCGGGCCAAAAACCAAAGTGACCCCCCTTGCAAAACCAGGTGGTTTGGCGATAGGCCATCTTGAGGTGGCCTCACTACGTTTGGGGCCCTTGCCTGCCGCGGGTACTTGGGCCTCCCACACAAGTGAGGCACCATTTTTACCGGGAGACCTGGGGGAACGCTGGGTGGTGGTAAATTTGTGTGAGCCCGGTGATGCCACTACTTTCCCACCCCAAAATGTGTGAAAAAAGTGATTTTTTGAGCAAAAATTGAGGTTTGCAGGGGATTCTGGGTAAGGAAACGTTGGGGGATCCACGCAAGCCATACCTCCCTGGAAGCCGCCGGGTGTCTAGTTTTCAAAAATGCCTGGGTTTGGTAGGTTTCCCTAGATGGCCGCCGCGCACCGGGCCAAAAACCAAAGTGACCCCCCTTGCAAAACCAGGTGGTTTGGCGATAGGCCATCTTGAGGTGGCCTCACTACCTTTGGGGCCCTTGCCTGCCGCGGGTACTTGGGCCTCCCACACAAGTGAGGCACCATTTTTACCGGGAGACCTGGGGGAACGCTGGGTGGTGGTAAATTTGTGAGCCCGGTGATGCCACTACTTTCCCACCCCAAAATGTGTGAAAAAAGTGATTTTTTGAGCAAAAATTGAGGTTTGCAGGGGATTCTGGGTAAGGAAACGTTGGGGGATCCACGCAAGCCATACCTCCCTGGAAGCCGCCGGGTGTCTAGTTTTCAAAAATGCCTGGGTTTGGTAGGTTTCCCTAGATGGCCGCCGCGCACCGGGCCAAAAACCAAAGTGACCCCCCTTGCAAAACCAGGTGGTTTGGCGATAGGCCATCTTGAGGTCGCCTCACTACGTTTGGGGCCCTTGCCTGCCGCGGGTACTTGGGCCTCCCACACAAGTGAGGCACCATTTTTACCGGGAGACCTGGGGGAACGCTGGGTGGTGGTAAATTTGTGTGAGCCCGGTGATGCCACTACTTTCCCACCCCAAAATGTGTGAAAAAAGTGATTTTTTGAGCAAAAATTGAGGTTTGCAGGGGATTCTGGGTAAGGAAACGTTGGGGGATCCACGCAAGCCATACCTCCCTGGAAGCCGCCGGGTGTCTAGTTTTCAAAAATGCCTGGGTTTGGTAGGTTTCCCTAGATGGCCGCCGCGCACCGGGCCAAAAACCAAAGTGACCCCCCTTGCAAAACCAGGTGGTTTGGCGATAGGCCATCTTGAGGTGGCCTCACTACCTTTGGGGCCCTTGCCTGCCGCGGGTACTTGGGCCTCCCACACAAGTGAGGCACCATTTTTACCGGGAGACCTGGGGGAACGCTGGGTGGTGGTAAATTTGTGTGAGCCCGGTGATGCCACTACTTTCCCACCCCAAAATGTGTGAAAAAAGTGATTTTTTGAGCAAAAATTGAGGTTTGCAGGGGATTCTGGGTAAGGAAACGTTGGGGGATCCACGCAAGCCATACCTCCCTGGAAGCCGCCGGGTGTCTAGTTTTCAAAAATGCCTGGGTTTGGTAGGTTTCCCTAGATGGCCGCCGCGCACCGGGCCAAAAACCAAAGTGACCCCCCTTGCAAAACCAGGTGGTTTGGCGATAGGCCATCTTGAGGTGGCCTCACTACGTTTGGGGCCCTTGCCTGCCGCGGGTACTTGGGCCTCCCACACAAGTGAGGCACCATTTTTACCGGGAGACCTGGGGGAACGCTGGGTGGTGGTAAATTTGTGTGAGCCCGGTGATGCCACTACTTTCCCACCCCAAAATGTGTGAAAAAAGTGATTTTTTGAGCAAAAATTGAGGTTTGCAGGGGATTCTGGGTAAGGAAACGTTGGGGGATCCACGCAAGCCATACCTCCCTGGAAACCGCCGGGTGTCTAGTTTTCAGAAATGTATAGGTTTGGTAGGTTTCCCTAGGTGCCGGCAGGGCTAGGGTACAAAATCTACAGCTAGTCACTTTGCCAAAAAAAGGGTCATTTTTCACTCCAAAACCACTTTGCGTTTTGCGCCGTTTCCTGTCGCGGGCACTAGGCTGACCCGCACAAGTGAGGTACCATTTTTCTCGTAGGACTTTGGGGAACGCGGGGTGGGTGGAAATTTGTGGATCCACGCAGATTCCAGAACTTTCCATCACAGAAATGTGGGGAAAATGTGTTTTTTTTTTTAAATTTTTTACGTTTGCAAGGGATTCTGGGTAACAGACCATGGTGGGAGGCAGTCAAGTCACCCCATTCTGGATTCCCCTGGGTGTCTAGTTTTCAGAAATGTATAGGTTTGCTAGGTTTCCCTAGGTGCCGGCAGGGCTAGGGTACAAAATCTACAGCTAGTCACTTTGCCAAAAAAAGGGTCATTTTTCACTCCAAAACCACGTTGCGTTTTGCGCCGTTTCCTGTCGCGGGCACTAGGCCGACCCGCACAAGTGAGGTACCATTTTTCTCGTAGGACTTTGGGGAACGCGGGGTGGGTGGAAATTTGTGGATCCACGCAGATTCCAGAACTTTCCATCACAGAAATGTGGGGAAAATGTGTTTTTTTTGTCAATTTTTTACGTTTGCAAGGGATTCTGGGTAACAGACCATGGTGGGAGGCAGTCAAGTCACCCCATCCTGGATTCCCCTGGGTGTCTAGTTTTCAGAAATGTATAGGTTTGCTAGGTTTCCCTAGGTGCCGGCAGGGCTAGGGTACAAAATCTACAGCTAGTCACTTTGCCAAAAAAAGGGTCATTTTTCACTCCAAAACCACGTTGCGTTTTGCGCCGTTTCCTGTCGCGGGCACTAGGCCGACCCGCACAAGTGAGGTACCATTTTTCTCGTAGGACTTTGGGGAACGCGGGGTGGGTGGAAATTTGTGGATCCACGCAGATTCCAGAACTTTCCATCACAGAAATGTGGGGAAAATGTGTTTTTGTTGTCAATTTTTTACGTTTGCAAGGGATTCTGGGTAACAGACCATGGTGGGAGGCAGTCAAGTCACCCCATCCTGGATTCCCCTGGGTGTCTAGTTTTCAGAAATGTATAGGTTTGCTAGGTTTCCCTAGGTGCCGGCAGGGCTAGGGTACAAAATCTACAGCTAGTCACTTTGCCAAAAAAAGGGTCATTTTTCACTCCAAAACCACGTTGCGTTTTGCGCCGTTTCCTGTCGCGGGCACTAGGCCGACCCGCACAAGTGAGGTACCATTTTTCTCGTAGGACTTTGGGGAACGCGGGGTGGGTGGAAATTTGTGGATCCACGCAGATTCCAGAACTTTCCATCACAGAAATGTGGGGAAAATGTGTTTTTTTTGTCAATTTTTTACGTTTGCAAGGGATTCTGGGTAACAGACCATGGTGGGAGGCAGTCAAGTCACCCCATCCTGGATTCCCCTGGGTGTCTAGTTTTCAGAAATGTATAGGTTTGCTAGGTTTCCCTAGGTGCCGGCAGGGCTAGGGTACAAAATCTACAGCTAGTCACTTTGCCAAAAAAAGGGTCATTTTTCACTCCAAAACCATGTTGCGTTTTGCGCCGTTTCCTGTCGCGGGCACTAGGCCGACCCGCACAAGTGAGGTACCATTTTTCTCGTAGGACTTTGGGGAACGCGGGGTGGGTGGAAATTTGTGGATCCACGCAGATTCCAGAACTTTCCATCACAGAAATGTGGGGAAAATGTGTTTTTTTTGTCAATTTTTTACGTTTGCAAGGGATTCTGGGTAACAGACCATGGTGGGAGGCAGTCAAGTCACCCCATCCTGGATTCCCCTGGGTGTCTAGTTTTCAGAAATGTATAGGTTTGCTAGGTTTCCCTAGGTGCCGGCAGGGCTAGGGTACAAAATCTACAGCTAGTCACTTTGCCAAAAAAAGGGTCATTTTTCACTCCAAAACCACGTTGCGTTTTGCGCCGTTTCCTGTCGCGGGCACTAGGCCGACCCGCACAAGTGAGGTACCATTTTTCTCGTAGGACTTTGGGGAACGCGGGGTGGGTGGAAATTTGTGGATCCACGCAGATTCCAGAACTTTCCATCACAGAAATGTGGGGAAAATGTGTTTTTTTTGTCAATTTTTTACGTTTGCAAGGGATTCTGGGTAACAGACCATGGTGGGAGGCAGTCAAGTCACCCCATCCTGGATTCCCCTGGGTGTCTAGTTTTCAGAAATGTATAGGTTTGCTAGGTTTCCCTAGGTGCCGGCAGGGCTAGGGTACAAAATCTACAGCTAGTCACTTTGCCAAAAAAAGGGTCATTTTTCACTCCAAAACCACGTTGCGTTTTGCGCCGTTTCCTGTAGCGGGCACTAGGCCGACCCGCACAAGTGAGGTACCATTTTTCTCGTAGGACTTTGGGGAACGCGGGGTGGGTGGAAATTTGTGGATCCACGCAGATTCCAGAACTTTCCATCACAGAAATGTGGGGAAAATGTGTTTTTTTTGTCAATTTTTTACGTTTGCAAGGGATTCTGGGTAACAGACCATGGTGGGAGGCAGTCAAGTCACCCCATCCTGGATTCCCCTGGGTGTCTAGTTTTCAGAAATGTATAGGTTTGCTAGGTTTCCCTAGGTGCCGGCAGGGCTAGGGTACAAAATCTACAGCTAGTCACTTTGCCAAAAAAAGGGTCATTTTTCACTCCAAAACCACGTTGCGTTTTGCGCCGTTTCCTGTCGCGGGCACTAGGCCGACCCGCACAAGTGAGGTACCATTTTTCTCGTAGGACTTTGGGGAACGCGGGGTGGGTGGAAATTTGTGGATCCACGCAGATTCCAGAACTTTCCATCACAGAAATGTGGGGAAAATGTGTTTTTTTTGTCAATTTTTTACGTTTGCAAGGGATTCTGGGTAACAGACCATGGTGGGAGGCAGTCAAGTCACCCCATCCTGGATTCCCCTGGGTGTCTAGTTTTCAGAAATGTATAGGTTTGCTAGGTTTCCCTAGGTGCCGGCAGGGCTAGGGTACAAAATCTACAGCTAGTCACTTTGCCAAAAAAAGGGTCATTTTTCACTCCAAAACCACGTTGCGTTTTGCGCCGTTTCCTGTCGCGGGCACTAGGCCGACCCGCACAAGTGAGGTACCATTTTTCTCGTAGGACTTTGGGGAACGCGGGGTGGGTGGAAATTTGTGGATCCACGCAGATTCCAGAACTTTCCATCACAGAAATGTGGGGAAAATGTGTTTTTTTTGTCAATTTTTTACGTTTGCAAGGGATTCTGGGTAACAGACCATGGTGGGAGGCAGTCAAGTCACCCCATCCTGGATTCCCCTGGGTGTCTAGTTTTCAGAAATGTATAGGTTTGCTAGGTTTCCCTAGGTGCCGGCAGGGCTAGGGTACAAAATCTACAGCTAGTCACTTTGCCAAAAAAAGGGTCATTTTTCACTCCAAAACCACGTTGCGTTTTGCGCCGTTTCCTGTCGCGGGCACTAGGCCGACCCGCACAAGTGAGGTACCATTTTTCTCGTAGGACTTTGGGGAACGCGGGGTGGGTGGAAATTTGTGGATCCACGCAGATTCCAGAACTTTCCATCACAGAAATGTGGGGAAAATGTGTTTTTTTTGTCAATTTTTTACGTTTGCAAGGGATTCTGGGTAACAGACCATGGTGGGAGGCAGTCAAGTCACCCCATCCTGGATTCCCCTGGGTGTCTAGTTTTCAGAAATGTATAGGTTTGCTAGGTTTCCCTAGGTGCCGGCAGGGCTAGGGTACAAAATCTACAGCTAGTCACTTTGCCAAAAAAAGGGTCATTTTTCACTCCAAAACCATGTTGCGTTTTGCGCCGTTTCCTGTCGCGGGCACTAGGCCGACCCGCACAAGTGAGGTACCATTTTTCTCGTAGGACTTTGGGGAACGCGGGGTGGGTGGAAATTTGTGGATCCACGCAGATTCCAGAACTTTCCATCACAGAAATGTGGGGAAAATGTGTTTTTTTTGTCAATTTTTTACGTTTGCAAGGGATTCTGGGTAACAGACCATGGTGGGAGGCAGTCAAGTCACCCCATCCTGGATTCCCCTGGGTGTCTAGTTTTCAGAAATGTATAGGTTTGCTAGGTTTCCCTAGGTGCCGGCAGGGCTAGGGTACAAAATCTACAGCTAGTCACTTTGCCAAAAAAAGGGTCATTTTTCACTCCAAAAACAACGTTGCGTTTTGCGCCTTTTCCTGTCGCGGGCACTAGGCCGACCCGCACAAGTGAGGTACCATTTTTCTCGTAGGACTTTGGGGAACGCGGGGTGGGTGGAAATTTGTGGATCCACGCAGATTCCAGAACTTTCCATCACAGAAATGTGGGGAAAATGTGTTTTTTTTGTCAATTTTTTACGTTTGCAAGGGATTCTGGGTAACAGACCATGGTGGGAGGCAGTCAAGTCACCCCATCCTGGATTCCCCTGGGTGTCTAGTTTTCAGAAATGTATAGGTTTGCTAGGTTTCCCTAGGTGCCGGCAGGGCTAGGGTACAAAATCTACAGCTAGTCACTTTGCCAAAAAAAGGGTCATTTTTCACTCCAAAACCACGTTGCGTTTTGCGCCGTTTCCTGTCGCGGGCACTAGGCCGACCCGCACAAGTGAGGTACCATTTTTCTCGTAGGACTTTGGGGAACGCGGGGTGGGTGGAAATTTGTGGATCCACGCAGATTCCAGAACTTTGCATCACAGAAATGTGGGGAAAATGTGGTTTTTTTTTCAATTTTTTACGTTTGCAAGGGATTCTGGGTAACAGACCATGGTGGGAGGCAGTCAAGTCACCCCATCCTGGATTCCCCTGGGTGTCTAGTTTTCAGAAATGTATAGGTTTGCTAGGTTTCCCTAGGTGCCGGCAGGGCTAGGGTACAAAATCTACAGCTAGTCACTTTGCCAAAAAAAGGGTCATTTTTCACTCCAAAACCACATTGCGTTTTGCGCCGTTTCCTGTCGCGGGCACTAGGCCGACCCGCACAAGTGAGGTACCATTTTTCTTGTAGGACTTTGGGGAACGCGGGGTGGGTGGAAATTTGTGGATCCACGCAGATTCCAGAACTTTGCATCACAGAAATGTGGGGAAAATGTGGTTTTTTTTTCAATTTTTTACGTTTGCAAGGGATTCTGGGTAACAGACCATGGTGGGAGGCAGTCAAGTCACCCCATCCTGGATTCCCCTGGGTGTCTAGTTTTCAAAAATGTATAGGTTTGCTAGGTTTCTCTAGGTGCCGGCAGGGCTAGGGTTCAAAAACTACAGCTAGACTCTTTGCAAAAAAAGTGTAAATTTTCAGTGTGAAAATGTGGTGTGTTCACCTTAGGTTTTGAGCCACTTCCTGTCGTGGGCACTATGCCTACCCACACAAGTGAGGTACCATTTTTCTCGGGAGACTTAGGGTAGTTCAAATTTGTAAAGCTACTGTTATTACCTGTTGATTTTTGATGCATTTCTCCCTTCCAAATGAAAGACATTGTGTAAAAAAAAAGTCATTTTGAAAAATGACCAATAATTGTCATGCAAATATGAGTATTCCCAATTTCGAAAATGTGCAAATATGCACTGTTTCTGAACTCTGTAATTTGTTCCCATTTCAGAAATACATAGGTGACTTTCATACCGATTTTTCCAAGTATACATTTTCCCACAATAATTGCTATATACCCGGACCAAAAAAAAAAAACATTACAAAATGCTGCTCATTTTTCTACTCTGGGTTCGTTGGGCTCTTGATGAACCTACAAGTCCTATATGTCCACACAACCAGGAAGGTCTACCGGATGTAACGGTACATTGCTTTCAAAGAGATGTCATAATTCGAAGAAGTTACAGGTAAAAACGTTGACTCAAGAGGCTGCTTTTTTCAACAAATTTTTAATTTCTCCTATATTTGCCTGTAAATTTCTATAAAGAAACCTTGATGGATCTACGCAAATGACCCCTTGCTGAATTCAGAATTTTGTCTACTTTTCAAAAATGTATAGCTTTCCAGGATCCATTATTGTTTTGTTACCCTTTTCTACCGTTAACTGGAAGGAGGTTGAAAGCACAAAAAATAGCAAAAATAGGGTATGTCCCAGAAAAATGCCAAAACTGTGTAAAAAATGTTGGTTTTCTAACAAAAGTCTGTCATTCCCTAAAAGCTGGAGAAATTGTGATTTCAGCCCCACAAACCCTTTTTTGATACCATTTGCAGAGAAAAACCCAGAAGCTTTCATTTGCAGCCCGTTTTTCACATTTTTCACAAAAAAAAAAAAAAATTGCTGTATTTTGACTAATTTCTGTGACCCCTCTAGGAGAATCCACAAACCCTGGGTACCTTTAGAATCCCCAAGATGTTGGAAGAAAAGGACGCAAATTTGGCGTGGATTCCTAATGTGGTCAAAAAGTTACAGGGGCCTAAGCGCGCACTACCTCAAATAGCCCAAAAAGGGCTTAGCACAGGAGGGGAAAAGGCCTAGCAGCGAAGGGGTTAATAGAGGTTGCCGCCATAGTGGAAAACTTTTTACCAATAAGATCTAATCTCCGTCCTTCTTTATCCGGCGGGGTTGATATCGGCGTAGCTGGATTTTTGGACCTTTGTTGAGCAGCTTGCGATATAACAGAATCTGGTTGAGGATGACCGATTAGACAAGATGGCGTGTCCGGAGGAGCATAGTATTTTTTGTCAATACGAGGGAGGACAGCTGGAACGGAAGCAGGTGTTTTCATAATTTTTTTTCCCTCATTCCCGATATAATCAATGATGGGGATCGCTCTGGTGATCTTTCTGTGCTCCTCTTTAAAGTCATGGAGGAAGCAATCTGTATGTTTCACTGTGACTGGTAATTGAAATCTGGTTGCGACACGTTGCATCAGGTTGTGAAAGTCGCCAATATCCTCAGGAGGAGAATCCGAAGGCTGAGGAATGGGTGGAGTAGGCATTGGTATAATATAGTCGTCCCAAGGATCCAGACTTGTGTCTATCAGGCACTTCACCCTCTTCGATCTCTTCCTCATCAGAGGAAATGGTATCATGGTGTGATTGTGGCCCAGAACCAGTAGGATGAGGTGGTGAACTCGGCATGTCTGTCTGCGGTAATGAGTGTGTCCCTTCAGCAGGTAAAGGTTGTAAATCAGGAACAGCCTGTTGTGGAGGAAATCCGCCAGCATGTCCTGGAGATCCTGTATAGGTGTAGGAGGGAGATGACTCGTTCCCCTATGATCCCAATCCCTTCTGGGATGTATGTAACATGGTGTAGAAAGGCCTTCCTGGTAAACATGCTCCTGGTAATCCTCCTCTTCATCTTCGACTTGGCATTTTATATGAAGTTCCGAGGGGTGCCGAGCTATACCGAAAGGACCCTCATCATCTTCGTCATCAAAGTCCTCATTCTCTGGATAAGTTTCTAGGATATGAGATGATAGTAAAGGAGATATGTTGCTGTAATCCTGCTTATGAAAAGTTTTTAATTGAAAATGAGTGTAAGAGATAGGCGTAGTCTGAGAGACTGGTGGAACACCTTAAGTAGACTTCTCGTCGACGGGATCGTCGACGGGCTCTTCGTCGATGGAATCTTGATCGGCGACGCCATCGATGAGACTTTCGCCGTCAAGCTCGACGTCAACGCGGTCGTCGACGGAGACTTAGAAAATGAACTTTTCGTCGATGAGTCTTTTAAAACAGGCTGTTTAGAGATAGTAGATATTTTAGAAGACACAATAGGTGAAGAAATAAACGTAGTGGAGACTGTAGCCGTTGACAGAGGAGCAGCAGAAGTCACAGAAACCGTATGTGAAGAAACCAGTGTTAGAGTCTTAACCTGGGTTTTACTCACGGTTCTAGACGCTGAAGGACTTTTGGAAACCTCAGAGTGTGAAGACAGTGATGACCCAGAGGATAATATTTGTGACCTCTGCGAATGGACAGAAGTTTCATGAGAGGCCTTGTGATGCTTTCTTCCTTCACTGGAAGAGCTATCAAGCGATCTAGCCCTTTTGCTAGATGTCGAGGCCCTTCCTCAGCCGAGGAAGATTTTAGCCATAAAAGCAACCTTGCCTCCCTGTCCCTTAAAGTCTTAGCAGGGAAAGTCCGGCAAATTCTACAATCCTTAGCAACATGCTTAGGATGTAGACAATATATACAGTCTTCATGTTGGTCGTCCACATGGATCCTCTTCTTATCACAGGTCCTGCAGGGTCTAAACAGAGCTTTCTTGTCAGACATTCTGAAGAAAAGGTGAAGAAACTGAGTAGGCACTCAGGGAGACCCCCTTCCACACGACGTGCGGTGAAAATCTGAGGAGAACTGCCTCTGCTGTGAGGGTTCTAGAGGGTGCTAGTAGCTGATTGGCTAGAACTATTTTAGTTCTTTTCGTATAATTATGTAGATAGGCTACTAAGTTTTAGGCCTCTGGCTTTCTTTTAGCCTACTATTATTATTTACTTAGGCACTGCTTTTGTATTTTACCATGGGACTCCCGCCTCTGCGACGGGGAATGATTCAGGCATGTTAATCTATGAAAGATACCCCAATACTGGATAAATTGCAATATTTTATTATGTGGGGTAATATTCTCCTTTATTGTTCTGGGCTATACCAGCTGGGCAGCAATATGAACCGGTGGGACTATCTGTGAAACACTGTCAGCCCTTATAATCAACTGGTTGACAACATACCCCTCGTGGTCCTCCTCTTCAATTTTTCTTATAAGTGGAATCGGCCTCTACACTGCAGCAGGTGCAGTATTTATTGTTTTAGTGGGTACCCTGTTTCTTCAGGTCTCTTTTGGGCCCCACATTTTTTGTTTATAGGGTAGGTACCAGTTTGGTCCTGATGAAATGCCATTGACCCACGTGACACACTAGGAAGGAAACATGTTGACCTTACTCTACAAACACTATAGCTATTAGGGTACATTATCACCTCAGACAGCGTCTCCATTTTTTTAATGAGTCAAGGGACCACTACTTAATTAAAATCTCTTTGGTTCCCATACACCCTTTTAATATCACCTCTTCACCACCCTATTTCCCCCCTCACTTGCTTTCATCATACAGCTTTATGATCAGAAGATCTCCGTCAAAGAGCCTCCACAGTGAGGGGCCCATCAGGCATTGCAGCACCGGCCTGATGGGGAACATCCCATGATGAAGCATGACATCCTGCTGGCTGTTTTCAATTAACAGAATCAACTGCGTGTTGTCAGCATAGCTGACCAGCCTAATATTATGGGCTTTAATGAGAGTTATGAGTGGCCTCATAAATGTTAAAAAGGATTTGGCTGAGTGCCGTACCCTGTGGAACTCCATGTTGGATGGTCTTGGAGTCAGAGCAATAAGGAGGCACGGCAACCACCTGGCATCAGTCTGAAAAATAGGAACACGTCCAATTTAATACAATACCAATAACTCCAATCAAAGCTAAATTTGCCAGGAGAGTTGTGTGGTTGGGTGGTATCAAAGGCGGCAGACAAACAGAGTAGTATCAGGACCGTCAACTGGGCGTTGTCCACCTTCATACGGAGTTCATCCATAGCTAGGAGTAGTGCAGACTCAGTACATTGCCCTGGCTTGAAACCAAACTGATCCTCCTCTAGGAGAGAATGGTCTTACAGATAATGGGACAATTTTCTGCTAACGAAGCGCTCTAGTATTTTTACTGGAAGCGATATAGCCTATAGTTACTGAGGACCAGAGAATCCACGGTGGAATTTCTGAATGAATGAAGGATTCTTCTATAGCACACAGGTACTTGAAAGAGTGTCCCGGCACTTCCAGGCACCCACAGAGTACAGCAGTGAACTGCTCGCCCTCAATCACCACTAAAGTCTGAATATGAGTGTTTTTAGCTCTTTTTATAATTTAGCTTAATCCGAGATGACTCTCGGGTATTCAGGCAGCTTGTTATACAAACCTGCTGCTTTGACAGTGAAAGAAGAAACTCCCCTCTGCTGTTTCTGAAAACAAGGAACCACAATAAGTCCAGAAGTGATACAACGCAAGGTACTAACAGGTCTATAATCCTTCATGCGTTCATTAAGGTACAAAGGCCCCTATTATGGAGGGCTCGGTGCGTTAGGGTCTGAACCTTATACATTACGCGTTGTCGAACTAGCAGCCATTGAAGTCTTTCCTGAAATAGGGATACTGCGGTACAATTTGGAATTTTATATAGCAAACGGACTGCAATGTTCTTCATAACTTGCAACCGCTGGGTCAGGTATTCCGGAAGACTTAGGTGCAGGACATTAACATAATCCAACCTAGTTAAGATCACTGTCCTGGCCACTGTAACTTGAGCCACTTGAGGAAGCAAGTGAAGGAACTTATTCCGCATGCGAAGAATCCTGAAACCAGCTTTCACCACAGCTAACATCTGTGCCCCAAACGAGAGCTGGGTGTCACACAGCACACCCAGATTTCTAGCCAACGCCGTTGGAGGCAGCAGCAGGGAAATGCTGTTGGGCCAGGCATCGAAACACCCTGGAATGGGTTCCTGCCCCTACAGTAAGATTTCAGTCTTATCTGGGTTGCACTGCAATCTACTAGCTTTCAGCCAATGGAGCGCTGTCAACATACAGCAGGCTAACACAACCCTTGCATTTGTTGGATCCCCATCATATGTGAGCTGGAGTTGGTTATCATCTGCATATGAGATGACCTTGATGTTAAAGGATTCAACCAAATATGCCAGAGAAGATATGTAAATATTAAAGTGTGTGGGACTTCAGGAGGAACCTTGCGGTATTCCCCACTTCAACTTTTTTGCTCCTGAGGCACACAGCTTCATCCAACCTGCTCACGTCCCTCAAGGAAGGAGTCCAGTCAGCTTAGCGCAGAGCCTGTTATTCCCAGGTGTTCTAACCTGTGCAGCAGGATGTTATGATCAACAGTATCAAATGCTTCTGACAGGTCCAACAGCACCAGAACAACATTAATGCCAGAATCTAAGCAAAACTTAATGGACTCGGAAACTAATAATGAGGTCTCTGTGCTGTGTTGTTACTTCGCATACCATTACAACGCAAGTCATTACAACGACTTGCTGTAGGGGGCACTGGATGTTGGATTAGTATAATTTACTATTCCAACTCCAGTCTGTGCAACAGTAGGGATTTAAAATCCAACACCTCCTGCCTCCTACAGCAAGTCGTCGTAACGGCTTGCGTTGTAATGGTTTGCGATGTAACAACGTGGCCGTTGTAACAATTGCGTTGTAATGGACTGTGTTGTATCGCATTCGTTGTAAACGATGTCTCCCGTATCGGCATTAGCCTTTTTAAGTAGCGGAATCATGTTAGCTCTTTTCCAGTCATCTGGTAAAACACCTCACTGGAGGGAAATGGAAAATAGCTCCTGATAAATTGGAGAAATAATATCCGAAATGGGCTTCAAGATGTGAGGGGGTATGGGATCCCTAGGGGACCCAGACCTGCAATTCACAAAAGTGGCTTTCACATACTCCACGGATGGAACCACAAAGGTCAAGAGTTTGGATTTTTTCATAAGGGGGCGAATATGGCCCTCTTCCAAACCTGTGGTACAGGGCCAGTTTCCAGAGATTGATTGCATAGCTGCAATACAGGAGGAAATTATTCATCTGCCATCTCTTTCCAGACTCTGTGATAGGGGATCGAGGGTTGAGTGACTAGGTAGACATAGCAATGGCTCGAAAACAGTCCTCAGCTATAGGTTCAAAGACTTCAAATTTACGCAAGAGCCTATCATAGGAGTTTGACACTATGTGTACCTCGGTGTTAACTAACATTGGTGCTTCAGTTTTGGAACAGGTTGATGTGACTGTTGCGGTACTTACATCAGGATGTGTATCACCCAGACAGGAATCTGAGGCTGAGGCTAGCTTCCAATGTCCTGAAGAATCTTACTGATCTTCTCAAAGAAGTCAGCAAGAGCATCACAGAGAGCTTGCAAATACATTATCTCCTGTTTTATAGGGATTAGATAATTTGTGAATAATGTCAAATACATTCTTAGCGCTGTTTGGGGCGGCATGAATAGTATTGGCGTAGTAGTCTGCTTTTGCTTTGCAGAACTCTCTTATATGCATTTAGAGTGTTTTTTTAGGCATTTTTTTTTCCTCTTAGATGTAGAACTGCACCATTTTCTTTCCAGTATCTTAAAGCCTTGTTTTTTTAAATTTCTTAGTGATGCCCAAGTTACCATTCATCAACTACAAGCTACAGCCTCTCTCCCAACTTGCCTTCCATCACACGCTTGCACTGTGAGCCCAGCCACAATTCACCATCTATCACATGCATGTCCAATGTGAGGGTCGACTCTCCAACCATCACATTCATGCATGCATACATTCCCAGTCCTTGGGGCCGACTCGTCTTCCATCACAAGCATGCCCTGTGAACTCGGCCCCAACTCTCCATCTCTCAATTGCTTGCCCAATGTTTGGTCAGCCAATCGATGACATGCATACTCCATCATCAGATCCAACTCACTGCCCATGAGATATATGCCATGAATTCAGGTTCAAGTCTACACCCAGCATATGCAAGCACCATCCATTGACCCAACTCTTCAGTCACATGCATGCTGCGTCCTCTGATCCAACTATCCATCCATCATTTGTAAGCTTCATTCTTGCATCCACTTCTCAATCCATCAGCCATATGAGTGTCCCATCCTACTCACAACAGTTATACCCAGATACTTTGCCAGGAAATTAAATCCGAATTTGAGTACTGAAATTATTAAAATGGACTGTAAGAGTAGGGCAAGTATGTGGGCATCCAGCAGTAAGAACACCGTATTAGGAAAGCATGTTTTTCTTGTCATAGGCTCCTATAATTTCCCACCATTCTAGATGGGCCCCTTGATAGAAAATGCACAGAAAACCTTGTACAAGATGGTCAAGTCGAACCAGTCACTACTACATTATTAAAATCCACATGATCCTTTTTAGGATAACAATAGAGCACACTGAGTCTTTTAACCTCAGTGATTGAAAGGCCAAGCATTCTTATCAGAATTAGAACCTGTGACATACAAGTTGTAGATAGAGCTCCAAAGCTGCCACAATCATCCACTAATCTAATTTTATGGCTACTTTGATGGTTAGGAGAAGAGTGTAAATACTCAGAGGTCGATTGAACCTTGACTGTTTCAATGCTGCTGAAAATTGTAACGCAACAAACAACAAGGCAAGGAATGGAATGCTTGAATTATCTCAGTCATAGGCGATCGCTCGGGTCACATTCCTGTCAGTCGTTTTTCACCCATCATGCCATGCTAAACAGAGGCTGGCCTTATGCAAACCAGTACTGGTCTTGCTCCTCATCATGGGAACAGTCCATTCCAAACTGTCATGCCACACTGCCATGTGAGGACCCCATCCAGACGAGAACACAAGCAACTCCAGACAGATTTCGGTCACTGGAATCAGGCTGCATCCTACTAATAAGGCTCAGGTAAGCTGCAACCAGTCTGAGGTTGCATGTGTTCTCGTTAAGAAAGAACCTGGCCTGGCAGTTCAGTCCTGACTTGTCCCATCAGAGCAGGACCACAGCTGATTTGCATATGCTAATTCGTCTCTCTGGTGGCATAGTTGGCAAAACAAGGATCTCTGGCTGGGATTAATTCAATCATTCTACCCATCACATTTGTTTCCTCACTGGTAAATGTAATGCCATATATTCACTCCTCCATTTAAGGATGCTTATCTCACAGGTTGCTAAAGGCTTATCAATGCTGCAGACACCAGGTCAATGCTCCCACATGGCACAGGCTCATGTCCAATCCCATCCCAGTATAAAAGTACCACAAAATATTCTATGATCGCTCTCCATGCACAATACCTTGAGGAGGCCGAAGACATCATCAGCATCCAATCGATAATCACACAACCGGTGAAGAATCTCAACGCGGGTGCGCAGGGTCAGATCTTGGAACCGAGCTGCTTTCAGTGGGTTAGGTTTACCTTCCTCCAACTCCCAGCGGTAGTTTATGATGTCATCCAAGTAGGCGTGGAAGGTTTGTGACCTAGTTAAAATAAAAAAGCAATATTTTTCTTTTTAGGTATTTGTGCTTGTTTAGCCCCAACAGCAATGAAGCTCTTTACAGCAAACATTTTTATTGTAGCAGGGATATCTTTAGACATGAGGTTCTGTACAGAACAATATGGGGAGAGTGTGAAGGGAGGGGCAGAGGGTGTATGTGAATGCCTCCCTCTTCCCCTCCCCAAAGCCAACATTTATTAGCAATCTCACCATACCCCGGTGTGTCAGAGTGCTTCACATACTCTCAGTTTACTGGTTAGAGACTAATGCTCAGAATCTACACATTCTAGGTAATACGGGTGCTCCCTAAATAAAGTTAAGGTGATACATATATTGTAGCAATGTATATAATTAGGAGGACACAGTAACACCACACACACACAAAATACAGGCAAATAAGCAACAATACATACATCAGCCATTATAAAGTCTTTGCTTTAGCAAATTTGACACATCTTGTAATATGAACGATCGCTTCATAATGCAAACTAGTACTAGAACAATAAAGTTTTCAATTTTTTTGTGAAGGTGATGCAGAAAGAGTTTGTCTTGTTCGCTATGGGGATCGACCCTGAGTGTACTCGCCAAATTTTAATGTGATGTTTCTACTGATTATTATTCATTATGTTTACTCTTACAGATCTGTGCATGCATGTTTAGGAATATGTGGGTGCTTGATTGCTCCCACTGCTAATCCAGAGTTCTGAAAATAATGTGACCCACCATAGCAACCAACATTCTTAGTAATACATTACGATCAATCCCTTGAAAATTCCCCACTGCTTGTGAACCGATCGCGACACGTTTGCATAAAGACTGGTGGCATGACCTCAATTTCTTTTCATTTAAAATATTGGTCTTGTAGTGAACAGATTTGTACTTCTTATCCTGAAACACACCAAGATATTATGTACCTACAAGAAATTTTTTATAATAATAAAATATTTAGAGTGAATAAAACTACGTAAAATTGATGAGTTTTTGTCCATGTACAGAAATAGGGGTAAACATTTCGTTCCTTAAAATAAAATGCTAAGATGTTGAACAAATTAGTAGGTTGAAATCAAATAAAACCTTTCTACAGAGTTTATAAAGGAGCCAGAAAAAAAAAATCATGTAACGGAAACGTATTTCTCGAACGAACACCGAGACAATAATTACAAAGACGATTATCTCAGTAATCAGCAGCAGACAAAATAGTTCGTGGTATCAAAGCCTAAACGATTATAGACGTCGTTTCAATGACACGAAGGTCGAACGACAGACGACCTCTACCCCCCCCCCCCCCCCCCACGACTCCCCCTCCCCTCAACATCAGCTAAATTCGTACCCTTTTACAAATGGCTGTTCCAAAATCCAGCCACAGGCTGGCAGAAGAAGCAAGCTGTAAAAACCAAACTTCCTACACGTACGCGGCTCCCCACTTGCATTGTTACGGTAAAAGTGAACTCCTGAATTTTCAGCACAGTGCACGAGAACCTATAGTAAATCCTTAACTAAGTATGTCAGAGAGACATGTTCATCCCAGACAGAAATGCTTTAATACCCCTTAATAGGTTAGAAAAAGATGGGTTTAAGCAAACAGAGGGCAAACTACCCATCAAAACCAGAAAACGTGGAGCCATTTACATATCCAGGCCAAAGTGAGGCAAAAGGAATTAGAAATGGAGGTTACAGGAAAAATAACACAAATTATAATTTCACACAGGTTGGCATACAGGAAGAAGCCGGAAGTAACAACTCAGCAAGTAAATAAAACTGTAGTCTATCCATTTTATTAATCGGGGATGTTTGTATAGAAAGTAGCAGTAGGGTGGCAGAGCAATTACCTCCTCGTCAGACCTCCCCGTCACAGCCCTTACCATATGAGCAATAGCTGCTCCCACACAGAAAAGAACAGGTCTACAACTCGGAGTAAAGTTACCTCTGAATGGTCTGCGAAGAGACCAGCTTTAGAGATCAGGCCGCCAGCCACTGAAGTCAGGCTTGTAGGAAGGACCGTAGAGAGCAGAGCTACGGTCGATGCTGGACTAGAAAAGAACCGGTATGGAGGAGCGCAATTTGTTGAGTGGAAAAAATAGCTTCATTCTACAGGGACTCAAGCGGGGGTGGGGGGGGGGGGGGGGGGGGGGGGCAGCCGAGCACGGCGAGGTCTGCCCCCCCCCCTCGCTCCCCCACCCGGGCAGTTTGGGAGGGGGAGGGGCAGGCCGGCGAGCGGCCATTTTGAAGTTTTTGGGCTACATTGGGACTAGCCCAATTATAGCCCAAATGTGACAGTTTTGCCCAATGGGCTATTTATGGGGTTTTCGCGCTTTCCCAGCCACCATTTTAGGTCTGGTGGCTGGGAGAGCTGTATTGTTATGTTTTTGACAGGCCAAGTGTTGTTGGGTATTGATAGTGTGGGTGCTTAGACGACGATACAATGGTGACTGGTGATTATCGTGTCCTTGAAGCGATGAGGCTTCTTAGCGAAGCGGGGCAAATGGATCTGTTGATCCCGGCAGCTTTGACGACCTCGCGCCTGGTGAGGCGCGCAATGGCCGGGGTGGCAGTCGCCGTCGCGGCTTGTTCACCCCCCCCCCAGAAAGCCGGCACGGTGAAGGTGAGTGTCGGGGGCCACGCAAATGTCAGGAGCGCGGCCCCAGAGATGGAGGTGGTGTCTGGCAGGAAGCGCGAGGGAGAGGCACGAGGCAGCGGTGTAGACCGGCGGGGGAGCGTGTCTCCCCGACAGGGTTGCATTCCGTTGGGGGCCGCTCGAATGCCAGAGGAGCGGCCCGTGTGGTGTGCGGGCGGAGGATCAGCGGGGCAGCGTGCCGCTAAAGCGCACTGCCCAGGGAAATGTTGACAGGCGGGGGGAAGGGGAAAGTGCGCGGCTAAGTTAGAGGATGGAGGCATTAGAGCACGGCGGGGGAGCGCTTCTCATGGCTCCCCCAGGCGCTCTCAGGCTGAAAGGGCTGCCCATATGTGAGGAGAGCGGCCCGAGTCTAACAGTTGAGCAAGTTAACAGCGCGGAGACAGTGGGGGGGGGGGCTGTTATACATGTTGAGGAGAGCGAGTTCGCCTCAGGGATTGTGGGCAGTCAGGCCTTTTTCAATGAGGGGAGAGGGGGGAGAAGGTATAGTCTGGGGGCGCAGGCCAATTTCGGCGGAGGGGTGGGGCGGGGGGGGGCGGGAGGCAGTTAGGCGCTGATGGGGACCTGGCAGTCACTGGTGGGGTAGGGCAAGAGGGGGGTGGGGCGGACAGGGGGGTTTCTCCTCTATTAATAGACTCAGAGGGAAGCGAGTATGATTGGGTTGGGCTGGACATATTTTCGTCTTGGGCTAAGGGGGTGTCAGGGGCACAAGGAGATGTGGGGCCGGATGGGGTCAGGTTGGGTGTGGGGCCGGAGGTTTTGTGGGTGGGGGGGTCGGGCTCCGATCTGGGGGATGAAGAGGCTGGGCCGAGTTTTCGGGGGGTGGGGGGCCTGGGGCTTGGAATGGAGCGACGGAGAGGGGGGTGGGGGGGGAGCCTGAGGAGGTGGTGGACCTGGGTGCGGTAGGGCGGGTGTGGGTAGCTAGCACCTTAGGAGCCGCAAGTAAGAGGGGTTGGGATGGTAGAGAGAAGAGAGGTAGGCCCAGCACACCAGACCATACTTTTTTGTTTCAGGCGGTGGAGCAACGCACAGAGCATCGCGGGGTGCCAGACTTGGTAGGGCTGGGAGCGGCCCATTGGCACCAAGGAGAAGGGAGGGTGGAGCCTCGGGCGGCATACCCAGTACCGTCGGGGGATCCCGGCGCGGCTGGCAGAAGTAGGCCCGGGACGGGCTCGCCGGCCCCAACACCCACGGGTTCACAATGTCCCGGGGGACAACGCAGAAGACGGAGCGCCGAGGAGGAATTTTGTTTTTCACGACGGGTGCATTCTGCGCCACCAGCGGGAAGCGCTGGGGGTGTGAGGTAGGAGGAGTTGGATTATGAAGAGGATAGTATGGAGGAAGGAGAAGTGCGGATGTTGAAGATGAGGGAGAGGGGAGGGCCGAGTAATGTTGTACCTAGTATTTTACAGGTTTCACGACGCCAGGCGCAGCCCGCGGGTCGGACATCGCGTTGGGAGGAGCGGTCGGCCCCTTTCCAGGACGCAGGGTGGAACGGCGGTCAGAGTCCTTGGCTCCAGGTAAACGGTCTTCACGCTTGCATCCTGTGATGGTGTCCGTGGGCGTGGGTGGGCCTGACAGGGGGGTGGGCAGGAGGTCGGTTGAACAGGGGCGCTTATGTGGTGGATGTTGGGGTAGGAACAGAGCAATCAGGTAAGGGATCGTTGGAGGGAACAGGTAAGACGTCCATAGACATTGGTGGCGTGATGGACAAGAAGGTGACGGTTGAGATTCAGACGGGGGAGGCGGAGACCAAATTGGAGAGCAAAGAGGTAAAAATTAAACAGTAGCCATACATGGGCGTTACTAAGCCCTTGGGCGCTCATCTAATGTTGTCCACCAAGGAAAGGATATGGAAAGGTGAATATGTCAAAATGCTTAAACTCCTCCACAGGGAAGTGAGGGCAAAAGAGGGCTCCTAAAGAGGAGGAATTTGAGTTGGCAAAATGACCGAAGGTGCCTTTGACGATCAAAAACTGAACGTCAGCGTTTCTCATTTATGCCAGCGTGTATTGCGAAAAATACCCTGAAAGGTCTGTGGCCATGTTTAAATACATGGACGTGATCAGGAAGACTCAGATTACGGGGGGCGGGTATGCTTGGACACAGTACGATGAGGAATTCCGGGCACGCAGAGGCTAAATGGGGAGAGCTCGATACAGATTTGTGGCAACACACTATGGGTTTAGCTGGGTCTGGGAAAACCATTTTTACGGCCAGCGGGCTCCCGCTCGTTTATCGGCCCTTTCGAGGAGGCCCCACCGGATGAGAGCAGGCAGGGGACAGCTGGGGGCGAAGGAGGCTTGCTGGGATTATAATAAAGGGTTGTGCACCCGGGAGTACTGCCGTTTCCGGCACGATTGTTCAGGGTGCGGAGGACGGCACGTGCTGGTCAATTGTTGGGGCGGACAGGGTCAGCAACAGGGGTCACAGCAGTGGCAGGCAGGAGGTTTTAAGGCGGGGGGTCAGCAACAGCAGCAGCAGTTGGGAGGGGGCCGAAGAGCTAAGGGGCCTGGGCCCAAGGGCTCGTACTCCGGTTAACATGGACAATTTGTTGGCGGCCTTGCAGGGGTATCCGGAGGTGGAGGCTGCCGAGCGATTGGGTTTTTGGGAGGGTTTCATACTGGGGTACGATGGACCGAGGGTGAGCAGGTGGGCGGACAATTTGAAGATCGGCAAAAGAGCACTCTCAGGTAGTGCAAGACAAGCTTGATAAGGAAGTGCGTGAGGGCCGCATGGCGGGTCCCTTTCAGGAGTGGCCTTTACCAAATCTGATTGTGTCACCCATTGGAGTGGTGCCTAAAAAAGAGCAGGGTCAGTTTTGTCTCATTCAACATTTGCCGTGGCCTGAAGGAGGTTCGGTGAATGATTTCATCGACGAGCGGGAGGCCACGGTGTCTTATTCATCTGTTGACATAGCCATGTCACTGGTAGTGACTGTGGGCGCAACAGCAATGATGGCAAAGTGCAACAAAGTCGGCTTTCCGGCTGCTTCCAGTTCACCCAGATGACTGGGATCTTTTGGGCATCCAGTTTGGCGGTCACTGGTACGTGGACAAAGCGTTGCCGATGGGCTGTTCGATGTCATGCGCACCTTTTGAGTGTTTTAGCACGTTCCTACAATGGTTGTTTACGGAACGGACGGGTCACCAAGGAGTTACGCACTACCTGGATGACTTCTTTCTTGTTGGCACCTCAGGCTCCGCGGACTGCCAGAGGGCTCTGGACAGTTTCAATGAGATTATGAGGGAACGTGGCGTGCCGCTGGCACCGGAGAAGACTATGGGACCCAGCACGGCCCTGTCATTCTTAGGGATTGAATTGGACTCACAGTTGATGGTGGCACGCCTTCCGGCAGACAAAAAGCTGAAAATGTTGGGGCTGCTGGCAACGATGTTGGCAAAACATAAGGTCACGGTGAAAGACATTCAAGTACTGCTGGGTCATCGCAATTTCGCCTATCGGGTGGTCAGAGTAGCAAGGACTTTATGTAGGCAACTGTGCAGGGCACTTGCGGGGCAGAAGCCTCCGCATCACCATGTACGTTTGTCAGTAGGGGGTGTGGAAGGACTTGAGGATGTGGCAGTTTTTCCTGCCACATTTCAATGGCATATCCTTGACGAGGGAGGCAGACATGTTGTGGGATGTACAGATTTTTTCGGACGCAGCGGGAAGTATGGGTTTTGGTTTGTACTGGCAAGGGAGGTGGTGTGCCGAGCACTAGCCCCAGGAGTGGTTGGAGGGGGCAGGAGCATAGCTTTCTTGGAGTTTTTCCCTCTGGTGGTGACAATCACATTATGGGATGAACTTTTGGCGCACAAGAGAAGAACCTTTAGAATTGACAATATGGCGGTGGTGCACATTGTGAATCGCCAGTCGACCCGAGATGAACAGGTCCTGAAGTTGTTGAGGGATTTTGTGTTGGGATGTTTGAAGCATGACATTGCTTTTCGCGCGGTGCATGTGCCAGGTGTGGACAATGACATAGCGGATGCTTTGTCTCGTTCGCAGTGGGGGAGATTCTGTGGGCTCGCCAAGGACGCAGACAGGACCCCGGCCAGAATGCCGCAGCATTTGTGGTACGTAGGCAACACAGGATGCTGCAACTGGTTTTAGGTTCCCTGGCGCGTTCCCCAAAAGCAGCGTATTGGACGGCATGGGAGGAATTTTTGCGCTCTGGCGCCCGGCGGCAGGACTCTTTGGCGGCTAGACAAGAAGATGTGATTTAGTTTATCTTGGATTTGGTTGAGGGTCACGATAGAGGGTAAGCTGGCGGGCATTGCTTTTATCTGCAAATTGTTGTGGGGCTACGCCCCCTCCGCGGGCGAACTGGGAACGCGCATTTTGGAAGGTTGGGCACGGGAATGCGGCCGCACAGCCTGGGTGCGGAATCCTTTGTCGTGGGAACTTTTGGAGAGGGTGATTGGGGTGTTGCCTGGGACTTGTTTTGATGAAGTGGAAGTTGTACTTTTTTCCACCCTGATGTCCTGGATGTTTTTTGGGGCCTTTCGGGTTTCGGAGTTGTTGGGGACCAGAGCTGAGCAGGGGTTGTCTTGGAGGGAGGTGTCTTTTGGTGCAGATAGGGTCAACATATGGCTGAGAAAATCAAAAACGGATCAGAAGGGAATGGGAAAATGAGTTTCGTTGCAAAAGGGGGTTGCTTCGCAGGCTTGCCCTTATTGGTGAGGTTTGAGGTGGAAGTCTTTCGCAGGGGATTTAGGGGGTTTGGTCTTCCAGCAAGGGGACGGACGGACGGTTAAAACTTCACAGCTTTTGGCTGTACTGCGAAAGGCGCTGGGGATTGAAGGGAAAGAATTTGGGACGCATTCGTTTCGGATTGGAGCAGCGGCAGAAGCCAACAATAGAGGCTGGGGGTGAGGGGACATTATGAAGTTGGGTAGGTGGTCTTCGAAATGCCAGCATTATGTGCGCAGCGTACCTGGGGGCTACAGCGCGGTTGTTCCCGTTTTCTTGTTCATTTATGTTTTTCGTTTCAGGTTCGGTGATGGGTCCCCTCACCAGGGAGATGTCCATTTGGATTGTCGGCCATTCATTTGTGAAGCGGGCGCAATTTCAGGCCCAATTTCAGGCCCTTTCCAACTATTTTGGGGAAAGTTTGGGGTTTAATAAAGATCTGTTTTCTGTGTGCTGGCGGAGCAGGGGTGGTATGCGGTGGAAGGAATTGCTGCAGGTTCTCAGCGGGATTTTGGTAGCTGGGAGGTGCCCTGATGTTTTGGTACTTCATTTAGGGGAGAACGACATGGTAAGGGAAACGGGCCTGGCACTCATGAGATGTATGAAGCAGGACTTGGCTTTGATTAAGGTTCAGTGGGCGGGTTGTACAATTGTCTGGACGGAATTTGTTTCTCGCAGGGTTTGGAGCGGGGCGGTTAACCCGGGTGCGGTGGATAAAGCCCGGCGTAAGCTGAATACGGAAATGGTGAGATTTTGCTGGCAGTCGGGAATTTGTAGGATTGCGCATAAAGATATTAGGTATGACACGCCGGATTTTTTCAGGGATGATGGGGTCCATTTATCCCGGCTGGGTATGGACTTGTACATATTGGAAGTGAGGGAAGTGTTGGCCAGGTTGCTGGGCGTTCATAGGCGTTGAAAAAGGGGTGGGGGTTTTGTTGGGGGGGGGCAGAAAAAGGGGGAGGCGGCGTCTCCGCCTACACTCCCGCCTTTTTCTGGGTGGCGGGGTGGTTGACAGTTGGCCGGGATTGGCTGTAGTTTTTTGTTATATGTTGGTAGTTTGTGATCAGGAGCAGGAAAAGGGTAACCAGGTAGGATACGTTTAGATTAGAGGTTGGTTAGTTACAGTAGCACAAAGGCAGGTAGGGATTAGGGTCAGGGGAGGATAGGATTTGTAATTGCTAGATTGTGTAGGATTGAGTAATATTATTGTTATGGAATGTTATGTTGTATTTTGTGGGGTGGGGGGTCTGATGTGGGGATCGTAGGGGTGGGGGGGGGGGAACAAGGGGTCAGGAAATTCATGTATAGTGAGGTTTTAGTTTTGGAAGGCCGTTGCCAAGGGGATGAATTTGTGATATGCACCTGTTTCAATAAAGCGGCCTTTTACACACACAGAAAGGTGGTCTCGTGTTAGCTTGCCCTCCTCCCTCCCAAGCGGGGTTTGGGGGGCAGCTGAGCACGGCGAGGTCTGCCCCCTGGGCAGTTTGGGAGGGGGAGGGGCTGGCCGGTGAGCAGACATTTTGAAGATTTTGGGCTACATTGGGACTAGCCCAATTGTAGCCCAAATGTGACAGTTTAGCCCAATGGGCTATTTATGGGGTTTTCGCGCTTTCCCAGCCACCATTTTAGGTTTGGTGACCTGGTGGCTGGGAGTGCTGTATTGTTAGGTTTTTGTCCCCGCCCTCCCACCCCAGGTCTTGGGCTGTTTGGGGGAAGGGGGGGCGTTTTTTCGTATTTTCTTTTTTGTATTTTGGGGTTTTTTGTGGGCAGCGTTTGTTGGAACAGGTACATAGGGGAGTTTGAATAAGTTGTATTTGTCGCTTGGAACAAGTGCAGGCGGGGTGGTTGACAGTTGGCAGGGATTGGCTGTAGTTTTTTGTTATATGTTGGTAGTTTGTGAGCAGGAAAAGGGTAACCAGGTAGGATACGTTTAGATTAGAGGTTGGTTAGTTACAGTAGCACAAAGGGAGGGATTAGGGTCAGGGGAGGTTAGGATTTGTAAATGCTAGATTGTGTTGGATTGTGTAATAGTATTGTTATGGAATGTTATGTTGTATTTTGTGGGGTGGGGGATCTGATGTGGGGATCGTAGGGGTGGGGGTGGGAACAAGGGGTCAGGAAATTCATGTATAGTGAGGTTTTAGTTTTGGAAGGCAGTTGCCAAGGGGATGAATTTGTGATATGCACTTGTTTCAATAAAGCGGCCTTTTACACACACAGAAAGGTGGTGTGTTGGCTTGCCCTCCTCCCTCCCAATTGGTACTGTGCAGTCTTGTGCTCATTTTTACATGGTTCTTCAAAGAGAATATCGGTGTAGATGGTGAGGTACGGTGGGCAGATGGCAAGGATGGGGGGTTGTGGTGGGAGGGACTCATCGGAGAGCCACGCCTTGTTCTTGGGTGATGTGTGCTCAGGAGGATGAAAAGGAAAGGGTGAACCAGACAGGATTCGAACCTCAGACCATGCGGTCAAACAGATTCCTGGTGCTTTAGTCCACTGAGCCACCAGTACCGGCTCTAAATGCTTTCTTTGAAAATACCATAAAAAATGTCTGCACCTGAAACTTTATTCTCACATCGCCTGTGAATGAAAGCAATATCTATGTACACTGCCCGAATTTTGAGTGTGCAGATGACACTATAGGGTGTGGCAAGGGCTTAGGACTAGGTCCGGAAGAGGGAAGGCCTGTGGTTATGGGCAACGTTTCTAACCTTATGACTAGCCCTAAAACGTGTCATATGGGTCTGGGTATAGATCCCAACTTTCCACAGTACTTCTAACAACCTTGCCTTGAAGAGAAGTTAAAAAACAAAAAAGGCGGATCTTGTTTTTTAATTTAATTGCCTAATCTGCATTCTTTCCCTTGGCACGGTAAACGTATTTGTTACAACAGAAAGCAACAAATGTAAATAAAGACAAGCAATCGAAAGTTAAGGTACAGGTGATTTGCTAAAACTTGAAGTAATCCTAATGCAGAGTAACTCTAAGGGTACCTTTAGGGAATAAAACGTGCTAGAGCTATGAGTAACAAGTATTAAGTAGTGATAGGGATTTTCTTACATTGCTTCATTCATACAGATGCAGGACCAAACAGCAGCACAGTGATCATGGGCACACATGTCTGCGTAACCTGCTTGCCACAGAGACGGATCCCGAAAGGGTAAACACGGCCTTTTAAACTTTCAAGTTTAATATACCACGCACAGTTAATTTAAATAATAACACTAACTATCCCATAGTGGCAAAACTCTTCAGTTTAGGATATGAGCTACATAAACAGTCAATATTACTGTGTCACAAGCAAGGAACAGACCAGAACTGCCCCAGGGCATTTGTGGCATTTAGCTCCCTCAGCTATTCCAATTTCTTATTTGACTTGTAAGAAGTTAATAAAAAGAAAATGATCAGATATGAACATCTTTTAAAAATAGGTAAGCCAACCCACCACCACCCACGGACCACGCACGTAACCTGGGTATCATCCAGGACTCCGAACTCAAAATGGACCGCCAGATCAACGCCATTACCTCTTCTTGCTTTCACACCCTCTATCTCCTACGCAAAACCTTCAACGGGATCCCCCTCGAACACAGGAAAACGGTCACCCATGCCCTCATCAGCAACAGACAGGACTACGGCAACGCACTCTATGCCGGAATTAACAAGAACCTCACCCGCAAGCTCCAGAACATCCAAAATGCCACTGCCAGACTAGTCCTCAACCTACCGCACCACTGCCACATCATCCAACACCTGCGGGCACTACACTGTCTCCCCGTCGAGAAGAGAATCACCTTCAAGCTTCTCACCCACACCCACAACACCGATCCTGCCTACATGAACTACCGCCTGTCTTTCCACGCACCCCAAAGATCCCTCCGCTCAGCTCCGCACTCCCTCACCATGAAACCACGCATCAAGAAGGCCAGAACAGGAGGTCACTATTTTTTCCTCGTGGCCTCAAGCATGGAACATCCTCCTTCTCCAACTCTATCCAAGTTCTTGAAGGACCTCAAGATCTGACTCTTTGACGAATCACCACCGTGCAGGCTTAGGAGCTGCGTGCTATCTCCCCCCCCCCCCCAACCCACAGCGCCTTGAGACCCCTCCAGGTGAGAAGCTGCGCTTCACAACCCCAGATTGACTAATAACACAGTATTTATTGTACTGATCGCCTATAGTTGTTCTGCTCATTTCTCTTGACACTGCAGCACTTTGCAGAAAACCCTTTTTGACAAAGCCGAAAAAATGATATCACAGCTAGCATTCTGCTCGATACTGAATGGTCCTCTATCTTTCATTCTCAGACTCTCATTAAAAATATCAAGCAAGATGCGAAAAGTCTGCATATATCAGAAATGAAGAAAACCAAACAAATCCAGAAAAAAGAGGGGGGCTGGAGGGGGGGGGGGGTGGAGGGTAATCAGCACCCCTCATACAAGGTCTACATATAAGGAGTTCAGAAAGTAAGAACTCTCAAAAACGTCTCCTGGAAAAAGATCAACTCAATAGCAAACAAATGACACTATGGTCTGTGGGACAGTGTTTAGTATTTATCTGACATATTAAGTTATATGTTATATATGGTTTGTAGAGCGTGTCTATACCCAAAGCTGTCTTGGCACTAGTATTCTGAAAGCAGAACATAGAAATTACTAAAATGTATCACTGGGGGATAGGATTCAACAGATATCCAAGCTACCGACTATAAATTTGAGAAAATCCAGGTTTTAAGGTGCTTCCTAAACTATAACAGATTAGGCTGATTTCTCAGATGAAACGGTAAGGCATTCCACCACTTGGAGGCGAGAAGATAAAAGCTTCTACCTCGACAGTTTTTTATTTTTTATTCTGGGGACTGATACTTCTTTTGCTAAACTGGAATGTAAGGCACGGGCGGGGAGTACCATTTGAAGGTCTCTTGAATAAAGCTAGGATCTTCATGATAAAGACCTTTATGCGCCCAACAGAGAGCCTTACACTGTATCTGAGATCTGATTGGAAGCCAATGAAGATTTTTAATAAAGGTGGAAACTGAGCAGAATTTGGGGAAGTTTAGAAGCACCCTTCCTGCAACGTTTTGTAACATATGGAGCTCGTTAGGCAGACGTTCTTGAGGGCAAACAAGCAGAGAATTACAATAATACATTTTGGTAATATCCAGTGCTAGAATCACCGATTTTATTACCTCCAAAAAGAGAAAAGTAAGTTTTTAAAAACATTTTATATATCTACACAGGGTGTATTTTACGAGAACGCGGTTGTGGCGGGCGGGACTGATTGCATCCCCGGAGTGTTTGAGGTGTGGCAGGGAGGAGGGCACATTCTTCCACACGATATGGCAATGCGCATCTCTAGATAAGGTTTGGAGGGGAGTGTTGGCGTGTCTCTCGGAGGTGCTGGGGTGAGAGCTCCCCCGATCGCCGCGGCTGGCTCTACTCCACGTCATGGAGGATATAGGGGGTAACATATACAAACGTCATCTTATGTTGCTGGGACTTACCCTGGCCAAGCGGGATATTGCAAGGGAGTGGAAGGCGGCACGAGACCCTTCCATGACGAGATGGAAGAATGGCTTGGATTTTTGTATAGGGCTAGAGCAGCCCGTATTTGTGGCCAGGGGGTGCCCACGCAAGCACTATAAGATCTGGAAACGGTGGGCAGACTATCGTGGACTTTGGCTGGAGCCCCCCGTAGAGAGGGAGATCAATCCATAGGAGTGGCTGTACATGGGAGTCAGTGGCCCTGGGGGGGGGGGGGGCAACGCGGGGGGCGCTAACGATGCAAGGGTAGAGCGTGATGGATGGAAGTGGGAGAGTAGGACTAGGTGGAGGAAGTGCGATCACAGGGGGTTGGGGGGGGAGAAGGGGATTCGGAAAGGGAAGTTGAGGGTTTTTGGATATACACTTGTCTATTGCCTGTATGTACATGTATGAAGGATTTGGCAGACGTCTCTGGATTGCAGGGCTCTGCATGGTGATGGCTAAATTGACAATAAAATTTGTTTAAAAAAAACAAAAAACATTTTATGTTTTAAATTCTCAGCATTAGGAAACAGGACGCGGTTCTTTTTTTGGAATGTTTCAAGTCAATACATTGTCCTGCACAGAATATGTTGCACTGCTTTATAATTTGGAAAATGCAAGGTACATTGTTGTGCAATACACTCTGGCATGCTCCACATAGAAATGTCCTAGTTCTGTTAACAATAAGGACAGAACCTCTGGATGAGGGACAGGAGGACTACTGGGCCCGGATTAAGGCACATTTACATCCTGGGTGAAACAGAACTTCATGACGACACTAGATGGTTTGCTAGCATAGATGTTAATCATATAAAACTGAAACATTTTCAGCAAGTCTTCATCTAAAGCACTCTATGCTGAAAATAAAAGTGCAGTATAAAATCTCTTTTCCCAGCTCCAACATTCATCTGAGTATTTATAAAAAATTGATTTCTAAACATTATTATCTCTGTTGCACAGGCTCTACACCCGAGACGAAGAAAGCCTCTATCCACGTATCACTAGTTGTGGCAATAGCAGAGGTGCAGAAATGTCCATTTGTCCTAAAGCAAAGCACTTTACTGCACACCAGTAAAAAAAAGTCTATGACTCCATGTCGTATCAATCGAATAAAAAATTCAAAAGTATGGGGTGAGCTTTTAATTAATACATTTTGTTTGTCCCATAATGTCAATAACAAGCTGCCTTTGTGACACCACAATGCCATTGTCTATGGGGACAGTACCCTGTGAGATTGAAGTGTCCCCCCAAGATTTTGTATGACCCTGGTGTTTCATAACAAACAAGGCAAAGAGGTGGATAACGAGCAAAAGGATACTACTCCTGGAATGATTTCTAAAGACTGCAATAAGCATGTACCTGGTGTGGCCATCACCGTGCACTCCGCAGCCACTGCTCCCACACTATGAAAAATGCTGCTGTATAACCGCATCAATAAGAGCCTAGGTTTTAAATGTCAAAATTAATTCAAGTATGGCAGCATGGATCATCTGAGGCAAGCAGATTTATTTTATTTCAGTTAAATAAAGTGCAGGCCATCCCACAGCTTATTATATGGTTCTTCTCCCAGTCTTATCAATTAGCTGAGAGAGGCACTGAAGTGCTCCTTCCCCATTTCAAACCTGGCTTTGCTGCTCTGCCTGGCTCCTCATTGGGAATCACAGCTTGTTGGTTCTAATGTCCAGAGAAAGATCCCTTCTCTGCTGCTGGCATGGAGTGTACAAGTTTGACAGCAAATGAAACATGATAAGAAAAGAGTGTGCGAGTGAATGTGTTGCGTGAGTGTGTTTGAGACTACCAATGAGATTGAAAGTGAGAATCTGAGTGTGGGTTATGAACAAGTGAGTGTGAAGTAGTGAGTGAAGGGGTGAGAGTGCGTGAGCAGTGAGTGGAGAGTGGAGATTGTGAAGGGGCGTGGAAGTGAATCACGGACGTAGCTATCAAAGGGTGCAGCAGGTGCAGTTGAACCAAGGCTCCAGAGTCCGTGAGTTTCAAAGGGTGTGTGCATGTGTTTAAGTGTTTGTAAGAGAACCAGTGATTATGTGTGCGTTCATGTATGAATTATAATAAGTAAGAGTGCAAGTTAGAGTGGAGGGAAAAGTGAATGTGAGAGGGAGTAAGTATGAGGGAGTAATTATGAGACAGAATGTGTGAGTAACAGTTTGTATGTGTGCTTTTAAATTGTGAGTCTGTCACAGTCCATGGCATACTCAACATAAATCTGGGGTTACCAAAGGTAACATGTTACCGCTGGCATATTGGATATTTGAAATTTGTGACATAAGGAAGGGCAGCCAAGGCAAAATACAGGTCAACAAACTGGAAGGATTTCTTGACATGGGTTCTTTGTGGAAAAATGCTGGTGCAAAATTTGGTGAGGTTGGAGATAATTCTTGGCATAAGGTAGAGCATGCCAAGTCAAAATGCAGACCCAGAAATTATGAAAGGAATACTGGACATAAGGGAACACCTATGACAAAATGCTGCTGCTGGCACACTGGAAGCAATTGCTGCATCCGAGAGGGCAGCCATGGCATTCTGGGGATAAGTGGTCATGTTGGGGAAAGCAAACTATGATAAAACGCTGGCTTTGAAATATTAGAAGTACATTTTGACATATGGGCCACCCATGGTCTATGGGAAGCATCAATGGCACTGTATATTGTATATAATTCTTAGTATAAGGAGTACCCATAACAAAATACTGGCATTGGCACAATGGAGGTAACTCCTAACAATGGGACATATATACAAATATGTCCCATTACTTTAAAAAATGACCAGCCGCCACTGCCATACACGACTGTTGATGGGAGTTTATGGAACAACTGCTTTGAAAACAAGCATTGGCATAGCCAATAGTTCTCGCTTTTGGGACCTTATAAGTATTTAATTATGCAGCACAATATCCTTGGTGCAACAACATCAACTGTTGCATGGCTAAACACTTATAAGGTCCCAGAGGCAAGACCTATTGGCTATGCCAGTGCTTGTTTTTTTTTAGGCACCAGGCGAGTAATTGCTCAGTATCACAGGCTGTCGAGCCGGAGCCAGGACTCGACCCAGGTTCACAAGTTCCAACGCGGCAGCTCTGACCATAGCGCCACATCCTCTCCCAGATGTTCGACCGTGCAGCCCATGCCAATGTCTGAAACTAAACCCAGAAATCGAACACACTAACACGTGGTGTGAACACAAAGGCCCGCAGTGACCTCTCAAGGACGCGGTTCTGTGACCTTGGCCTCAGCATCACCAGGTGTCAGTTGTGTCACATGGAAGCCGTTTCATCCCACCTCCACTCCCAGGGCAGTATTTAACGGGGATCGGAGGTTTCAAATAGGACTCAACTTTTGGACCCAGTGGTTTTGCCAGTGCTGTGCCGCATCAACAAAAATAAACAACCTTTTGCCAGTGAAGTACAGCAGCAACAAAAAGAAAACAAGCACGCGCGCCAAGTTTGACGAGGAGAGGAGGCGGCAGCAGGGGCAGGGGAGAGAGGAGGGGGCCTGCGCCTGTTTACCTTGCGGGAGTGAGCAGGAACCATCTGTTAATTACAAACAGATGGTTTCAAAGCTCGCTCCCGCAAGGAAATCGCCAAACGTGCATGCGTTGCCATTGAAAGCAATGCAAAGCGTGCACGTTTTTGGAAGAAAAAGGTAATCGATTACTAAAGGTCTCCTACTAAGAAGCGCATGCGAGACCTAAAAATAATAAATTAGGCCCGAAACTCTAGGAATCTGACATTTCACCTGATAGTTATTGGGACAAAACATTTGAAATGTTGGAGTGTAGGAATCTACTTCTAAGTTGTATAGCGCAAAGAAAGAGTCTTCAGTTTTAGGATGCTTAGCCCAAAGAAACCTACACATTCTTTTGAGCAAGTGCTAATCGTAGACGAGAGTGAGATCATACAAGTGTATGCTAGAAACATTGCCTAGGGTTTTTAGTAAAGAAATCCGAATGCTGAAGGACTTTGAGCATAAGACTCCTCTAAAAAAGCAATTTGAAATCATAATAAGCAGCAGCTTTCAAAAACTCAAGTTCAATCTATTAGGCAGAATAAAAAATTTATTTTTCAAGACACCATTTTAGTCATGAGTAGAAGCAAGGCTGATCACAGCCATATGTTAGGGAAGGTGCTGGGTATTTTGGAATGACGTGGATTGACAGTTGAATGCTTGAAGTAGAGATTCTCGCAAGAGCAAGTTATGACACTACGATTTAAGTAATATTAGTGTCAGACCTAAAAGTAAAGTGCTATCAGGGATGCCCATCTCTGAAGATTAAAGATGATCTTAGGCCTTTTTTAGGGCTGGTGAAGTTCTATCCCAGGTTCATAGAATGTTTTTCGATGAGAATATTTCAGATAACGCAGATGTTGAAGACAACTGTCAAATTTGTGTGGTTAGAAAAATATGAAAGTTTTAACAGAAATTAAAGATGACATTTTTGCAACACTCCTGCCTTGCAGGGTTTTGAGTCACAAAGTACCAGTTACATCACCACAGACGCTAATAATAAAGGGTTATGTGCTGTGTTATCACAGTCCGATGACAATGAAAGAGAAGCAATTATAGCTTTTGCGTCTAGGTCTTAGTCTCGGTTAGACCAGGGATCCCTGGTTGGCTGAGGTAGGTACCTTAGGCCAAGTAGGGACCCGCGTTCCAACGTCGGGGAAAGGAAGGTCAGCTTCTTAGATAGCCCCGCTCACCCCCTCGGTAGCTTAGCATGAGCAGCCAGGCTTATCTTCAAGGCAAGTGTGTAAAGTATTTGCAACCACGCTCACAACAACCCAATAATGACACCACAAATAGACTCCACACAAGCTTCATAAAAAAAAAAAAAAAAAAAAAAAAAAGGAGTATAAACTTTATATAAAAAGATATACAATAAGACCACACAATATAAATCCAACATATGAGGTTGTGTACTGTTTCTCCTGGCCTGTTTCTCAGCGTCGCTGAGTCTTCCTTATGCTTCAGGTGCACGCTCACTGGGCACTCCACACACAGGTCTCAGGCTGCACGAAGGTCACGCGCACAGCGTCGCTGAGACTCACTTTAACTCCGGTGCATAAAATAAGGCACGAAGGTCTCAGGGTGCCCAACGCACCCGCACACAGCGTTGATGAGACTCACTTAGATTTCGGTGTAAACGATAAGGCAAGTCCTCACAAAGGGTTCAGGCTGCACAAAGCACACGCACACCGCGTCGCTGATCCTTGCTCGGACTCCAGGTGCCCACTATCACAAGGTACCCCTTACGAGGGTCTCAGGCTGCAACAGGCAGGCTCACACAGCGCCACTGAGACTCTCCTGGAAACTTTATGTTCCTATGTTTCCACAGCAGGGAGCCAGCTCACCTCAGGCCCTTGGGGATAAGTTACTTCAGGACATAGCAAAGTCCTTTCAAGCAGGGGGACACAGCACACCGCAAAGTCCCTTTAGCCTTTCCTTGGTTAAAACAGAAAACTGCAGGCCAATCCCAGAACACACAGCAAGGGTCAGTCATATCCTTCAGTTTCTTCAGTTGTTTCTTACTTGGCAAAGGTCCTCTTGACCACGAAGTAGCTCCAGTCTTCTTCACACTTGATCGAACCATTCTCCAAAGTTCCGGGGTTCGGCTCTCATAGTTATACCCCTCAATGGCTTTGAAGTCTTTGTGTGTAAGGGGGCACTGACCCCTGTTGAAACCAGTTCTGGGTGGATTCTCAATCACTCAGCAGAAGATGGGCCAATTGTTTTATAGCAGTAACTCAGGCCTCTTCACCTCTAGGGGCTTCTCCTTCCCCTATACTCCAGATGCAGGTCAGCCTGTTGCAGTCTCACCTCCTCCCCTGGGTCAAGACATTACACCAAACCTATCGCTTTCAAATCCAGACAGTCAATCCACAGCCAGGCAGAGACACACAAATGTTAGAGCACAAAAACTCAGCCACTTCTAAAAAAAAAAAAAAAAAAAAAAAAGGCTTCTAAACACAATGCAAAAACCACCTCCATAAAAAGATGTGTTATTACATTGTGAGTTCAAGCATACTAAACTTCACCTCTTCACCTTAAGCCTTTGGGAATATAGGCTGGAAAACATATTACACATCCTCCCCATTCTGTCCTATGGGCAAGATGGACTTTCAACAGTGAAAACAAAATGGAGATTAGTTCACTGTCAGGACATGGCACACACCTCAGTACATGGCCTACCTTTCACATGCACTGCACCTTGTCCAGGGGGTACCCTAGACCTACCACAGGGGTGTCTGATCTGAATAGAAAGGGAAGGGGTAAGGTCTGGGAAGTAAGTGCACTTGACAGACCAACATGCCAGTTTTACAAACTCTACGCAGGCCCTGCAATGACTGGCCGGAGTTCCCTTTTTAAAGCTGCTTGTGGGGGTGGCACAAATAGTGCTGCAGGCCTACTAGTAGCATTTGCATTACCAGCCCTGGCACCATTGTTCACTTTACTAGGGACTTTACTAGTAAGGCAAAAATACCAATCATGGACAACCAATTACCATCATACTTTATACAGGGAGCACTTGCACTTTGACACTGATCAGCAGTGGCAAAGTGTCCAAAGCATCTAAATTGGCAAAACAAAATCTATCACAGTACCAAAAATAGAAGAGGTAGAGGCAAAAAGTTAGGGGTAATCACGCCAAGAAATGCCAGGTCTAACAGTCACCAAAAGAAAAACATGCAGTCATCAAGCGAGAGGCATTAGCCTGCATTCCTTTTTTTCTTTCTAGGGAAATGAAGTAACTATAAAATGCGATACATGATACCTCTGGCCAACGTCATGTCATCTGTGCACACAACATCAACATCCTCTCCTATGCTGATGACACGCAACTCATACTTTCCCTCTCGAACAAGACCCCTAACACAAGAAACAAGTTAATCCCCTGCATGACTGAAGTAGCAAACTTAAATACACATAACATTTCAGAAACTTATTACTGAGAGGTTTTCTCCACAGTATACACAAGATATACAATAAAAATCCTTGTACTATTTCTTTGCGTCTCTTCTTTATTCATACAATGAATCAATTACTCCAAAACATAGCAATTCATTTGATGAATTTACAGCGTTAAGGCCTCATTCGATGAATTAGTGATTACAGTGTTACAGCCTGATCATGACTAACCGTGGTTAATGAACTCCACTCGCAGAGGCTGCAGAGATTTGTTAACTACTGATAGACTTCGCATCTTTTGGCATGTTTCCCCAGAGTTTTTGATTTCTGATCTCCCGGTATCGACTCCGTTTTTGCTGGTGCAATGCTTCTGCGCACTTTTCTCTCTTCTGTCCAGTGGTAAAGTGCAAGTGCTCTCTATGTAAACTGTGTTATGGATTGGTGTTTCCATGATTGGCCTATTTGATTTATGTAAAGTGCACTGCGAGTGCCAGGGCCTATAAATCAAATGCTGTTGGTGGGCCGCAGCACTGGATTGCACCACCCACGCAAACAGCCCGTAAAGTGTAACTCTGGCCTGCCATCGCAGAGCCTGTGGCCAGCCTGGGTCTGCCATGTCTACTTGGCAAGTGCACACACTTGCAAGTCCCTAAACCTTCCCTTTTCTACATGTGAGTCGCCCCAAGGTACCCCCATGGGCAGGGTGTATTGTATGTGAAAGGTAGGATATGCACTGGTGTGTGTGGCATGTCCTGATAGTGAATTACAGCCTACTTCGTTTTTCACTATTGCAAGGCTACCTGTTCCCCACAGGCCAGAGTGGGCAGTTTGATTATAACATCCTATAATCCTAACTGACCCAGGGAGCATGGTAGAAAGTCGAGTTTAGTATGCCTGAAATCAGAACGATAAAATGCATCTTTTGGTGAAGTTGGTTTTAACATTCTGTGTTTGAAAATACCACTTTTAGAAAGTGGGTATTTTTTACCTAACGATCCAGCCTGCCTCTGCTAGCTTGTGCATTGTCAGTCTGGTTTGTGAGTAACAGGGGCTGGGGGAGACTCCAGGAGACAGGGTGAGTCAGCAAAGGGCTGAATAGACCTATCTGCAGATAGATGGGTGGGAGGAGTAGCACCTGGGTCTGAATAGACTTGTGCCTGCCTTCCACAATGCTGGCTCCACCTCCTGTGGTGCGTCTGAGGACCCTGGCCCACACTGACAAAGGAAGAAGGTGCACACTGGCAGGATGCACCCAAAACTGGTTTGAACTAAGTCCAGACCCCTCTGCCTTCAGAGGACAAAGGAATTGCTGGTATAAATATTGGGACCCAAACCCCAAGACTTTAGAACTCGCCGGAATCAAGGAACCTGCCAAGGAGAAGAGCTGGAAGAGCTGTCAGGAGGAGTAAAGCCCCTTTGCTGTGTTGCTGCTTTGTTGGGTTGGCCTGCAGCTGCTGCTTCTGCCTTGGGCAGGGAAAGGACTGGACTGAACTTTCTCAACTTGTGCTGAGTATCTCCAAGGGCCTGAAATCCAGCTGGCCTCCTGTTCAGAAGTCTCAGGGACTGGACTACAAAGACTTCACCAACCTCTGGGTACTGCTCCTAGAACCGCTGTTTCAGTTGCCACAGAGGGGAGGGAACCGCGACCGACTGTCACCGACTCAGTCGCTGGCCTTGTGTCCTGAAGGCACCGCAGGCTGCACCGTCCGCATCTTGCACCATAACCCTGGTCTCACAGACTATGATGACCGCCGCTGCCGCCACCGAGCCATTGCTTGCACCGTAACCTGTGGACACCGTAGCCCGCACCGCCTCGCTTCATTTCGCTGGCCTGGTTTCACCAACACGGTCGCAGCTGGCTCGACACTCGTGACCACCTCGTCACGCACAGCTGTCCGGCTCGTCCAGCACCTATTCCCGCCAACCGGCTCTGTCGCTTGCACCGCAACCTGCCAGCACCGCATCGAGCACCGTCTAGCCCTGCACCGCAAGCCTTGGTCTCACCGATGCCGTCTGCACGATCGTCACCGAGCCGCTGCCCGCACCGCATCGAGAGGACACTGCGCCCTGCACCGCTTCCACTTTGCATCACAACCGCAACGGATGCCATGACCGACTCGCACTGCAGTGTGAGCCACACTAAGAAAAGTACTGTTAACGAATCCGTTCACGCTGATGCTGGCCCATACCGACGCAGTCAGCTGGAACTGTGAGACTCTGTTTTTTTCAGCATCGCGGTAGGCTTGGACCGAGCTACCGACTTGTACGAACTGTGTTTTCAACATATTTTTGCAAATTTAAAGACATCTTGCAAACAAACTATTTTTAAAGTACTGCATTGCAGATTATTATCGTATTTGGTCTTGTTTTAAGTATATAAAAATATTGGCTATTTTTCTAAACTGGTGTGGTGTCCTTTTGTAGTGCTTACATTGTATTACTGTTCGTTATGTGCAAATACTTTACACACTGCCTCTAAGATAAGCCTGAATGCTCGTGCCGAGCTACCAAGGGGGTGAGCAGGGGTTATTTAAGGAGTGTAACTCCCTTATCCTGACTAGGAAGAAGGGTCCCTAGTTGGACAAAGGTGCAAGCCATTGCCAACTAGTGACCCCCATTTCTAACATTGGTTGTCAGCGGTGAGGATAGGACGTGTGTTTGCACTCGACTTACAGTGATTGGTGTGCACTACTACCATATCACAGACCATTACGTGCCACATACTGGTTCTTTTTCTTTTTGGCCTATTTTTGACCTTGCCAGTGTGAACTTGCTACTTCAACATGCCTGAATCTAGAGCATCATCAATTGCATCAATGGAAATTGCCTTTGAGGACGATAGATTGGAATGCTACAATGTAAAGGAATTGAAAGCGATTTGCCAGAACCTGAAAGTCCAGGTCAGAGGCCTCAGCAGGAAGAATGAGCAACAAAAGGCGCTGAGTGCCTGGGTAGCAGCCAGACATGCCAGTGGGCAGTCTGGTGATCTCAGTGGAGAGGTGGAGGAGCCTGTTCCTAGGGTGGATGTGCTTTTGGGAGGGGGAGGAACCCTCCAGAAAAGGCAGCAGTAGCTTGTCCCCAGAGGAGCTGGAGGACAGGCGGGAAGTAAGGAATTTCGAGTTGGAGAAACTCAGGATAGAAAGTGAGAGGGAAGACGAAAGGATAGCCATGGAGAAAAGGAAGATGATCTTGGATCATGAGAGAAGTCTCAAGGAGCTGGAGCTAAAGAGTAGAACCGGCTCAGATGGTGGCAGCAACTTTTCAGCACACACAGATAGGATCGTACACATCCCCAAGAATGTAGGTAAAGAGTACAAGTAGGGGTTTCAAGAGTACGAGATGTCTATTCATATAAATGGGGTCCCTGAAAGGAACTGGGGGGCAGGGTTGTGGCCTCGCTTTCCAGAAGCAGCTAGGGATACCCTGATCGCTTTGGGGAAGGGGCAGGACCTCACCTATGCAGACATGAGACGCTCTCCTCACTAGGTATGGACTTACTCCTGAAAAGTACAGGGATCAGTTTAGGTCCAGTAAAAAGTCTGAGGCCAACACTTGGTTGGAATGTGTGGATATGTTCTGTAGGTCGCTGGATGGCTGGGTGAAGGGCAGTAATGTGACAGATTTTCAGGGGCTCTACAATTTGATTGCGTGACTGCACTTGTCTAGTCTATGTTTTGCAGATCTGCGCCAGCACCTAGTTGATAGTAAGAGGACTGACCCCAGGAAGCTTGCTATGGAGGCAGACCGCTGGGTGAGTACCAAGGTCCACAAGAAAGGGTTTGGGGGAGACTCAGGCAAAGGTGGGCAGGGTCCCCAGCAGAAAAGTAGGGGGGGGGGACAATGGTAAAGCATAGGAGTTCTCTAAAGGGCCCCAAACTAGTACCCAGGGTAAAGGTTCCCATCCCCCAGGTGATAAGAAGAAAGGGGTCTCTACAGGAAAGCCTGCTAGACCGGCCCCCGCAAGTGTTTTTCATATGACCAGATAGGTCACTTGAAGGGGGACCCCAGGTGCCCAAAGGGGACACAGCCACCCACCAGTGGACAGACAAAGGTGTTGGCTAGTGTAGCGCTTAGGGAGGATGGGTGCCACAGGAGGGTGGGGATCCCGCAGAAATGACCCTCGTCTCACTAGGGGACAGTGAGATGGTCCCAGGAAACCAGGTGCCCCCTAACACAAAGAAATATAGCACCTGGGTAACCATTAATGGGAAAAGGTTAGAGGCTCTCAGAGATACTGGAGTCAGTGTGACCTCAGTCCGGTGTCACCTGTTCTCTGAGAAGCAGGTAGTCCCAGGGGCATTCCACCAAGTAGTTTCTTTGAGTGGGGGGGGGGGGGGGGGGTCTCAGGTCCCTTGAGGGTGGTTGTGATCCCTACCATGCCTGTAGATTGTCTGCTAGGTAACGACCTGGACCAGTCCTTATGGAAGGATGTTGAGCTCAGGTCTCACTTGGAGATGCTTGGGTTGCCAGAGTGGGCATGCATGTCTACTCGGTCAATGGCAGCCAGAAAGGGTGATCAAGAGGACTTGGAGCCTGGAACAATGGCCCAAGTCCCTGCCAAGAGGAAGGACATGGGGTGCGGGAAACCGGCCCCCGAAGTTCCCACGGACCGGAAGGAGGCGGACCTCGAGGGGGACGCCCCGGTGCCTCAGGGGAGCAGGTAGCCGAACTGGGAAACATCTCTGAGCTGACCCATTGGCAGCAAGAAAGAATTCTGCAAGGAGCAGAAAGAGTGCCCTACTCTGGAGGGTCTGTGGCGGCATGCTGCAGACAAGGCAGCTGGTAATCAGTCCGGGTCACATCTAATCTACTGGGAGAATGGTCTCCTGTACAGTGCGCCTAAGGTTGCCGAGCCTGGGTCAGCCCGTGGGCTGGTGGTACCCCAGCGCTTCAGGACCTTCCTACTGGGTATGGCTCATGACGTGCCTTTGGCAAGACATTTGGGGCAGGACAAGACCTTGGACAGGCTTGTCACCCACTTCTTTTGGCCCCAAATGCGAAGGCAGTCAGATGGACACTGCAGGTCTTGCCAAACTTGCCAGGCAAGTGGCAAGAGTGGGAGGAGGGTCAAAGCTCCTTTCCAACCTTTTCCTGTTGTTGGAACACCCTTTGAAAGGGTAGGGATGGTTATTGTGGGGCCACTGGATCCCTAGAAAGCTATGGGCAACAGGTACATCCTGGTCTTGGTGGACCATGCCACCCGGTACCCGGAGGCAATCCCTCTCAGGACAACGACGGCGCCAGTGGTGGGCCGGGCTGGTTAATGGGGATCTTTTCCCACGTGGGATTCCCCAGAGAGGTGGTTTCTGACAGGGGGACCAATTTCATATCAAAGTATATGACATCCCTGTGGTGTAACCTACAAGTTCACCACTCCTTACCACCCACAAGTAAACGGTCTGGTGGAGAGATCCAACCAGACCTTGAAAGGCATGATTAAAGGTCTAACAGAACCCATGAGGCGTAAGTGGGACTTCCTCTTGCCATGCCTTCTTTTTGCATACATGAAGGTGCATCAGACGTCTCTTGGGTACAGCCCCTTTGAGCTCCTGTATGGCCACCCTGTCAGAGGACCTCTGAGTTTGGTGAAGAAAGGCTGGGAGGCAGCTCCCAGGAAAACTCCCCAGGATGTGTTTAGTTACATGCTGGCCTTCAGAAACCAAACTGCCCGCTTCAGGAAACTCGCTCAGGCGAACCAAGAAGCAAGCCAGGAAGAAATGAAGAGGTGGTATGACCAGAATGCCACCCTGGGCAAAAAGTGTGGGTCATGGCCCCAGTGGAACTTTGCGCCTTGCAGGACAAGTGGACTGGGCCATATGGTGGTGGAGCGCAAAAGTAACGTCTCCTATCTGGTGGATTTGCGTACTCCAAGGAACCCTTTGAGGGTCCTCCACGTGAACCGCCTCAAGCCCCACTTCGAGAGGTCAGAAGTGAGTAGGCTCTTGGCGACAGATGATAGGGTGGAAGAGGAGAGTGAGCCTCTCCCTGACCTCCTGTCTACCAAGGAGCATGATGGGTCAGTAGAAGGTGTGATCCTCTCCCCTACACTGACTCAAAAGCAGCAGGGGGACTGTCGCCAGTTGTTGGGACAGTTCGTCCCACTGTTCTCTCTGACTCCCGGTGTTACGCACTGGTGTACCCATGACTTGGACACTAGTGACAACCCTTCTGTAAAGCACAAAATGTACAGGTTGACTGACTGGGTCAGGTCCAGCATCAAGGAGGAGGTCTCTAAGATGTTGGGGTTGGGGGTGATTGTGCCCTCCAACAGTCCTTGGGCCAGCCCAGTGGTCTTGGTCCCAAAGGCTGCTGCACCCGGTGCCACTCCAGAACTACGGTTTTGTGTGGACTACCGTGGGCTCAATGCAGTCACCAGGACTGACGCACACCCCATCCCCAGAGCGGATGAGCTCATTGATCGGTTGGGAGCTGCCTGGTTCCTCAGCACGTTTGATTTAACGTCTGGGTACTGGCAGATTGCCTTTACCGATGGGGCCAAGGAGAGGTCAGCATTCTCAACCCCAGAAGGAAGTTACCAGTTTCGGGTGATGCCCTTTGGGTTGAAGAATGCCCCTGCACCTTTCAGAAGTTGGTGAAGCAGGTGTTGGCTGGACTGGAGGATTTTAGTGCCACCTACCTGGATGACATTACTGTGTTCAGCTCCAGCTGTGAAGAGCACTTACAGCACCTCGAGAAAGTGTTGAGGGCTCTGCAAGGAGCAGGCCTCACGATCACGGCCAGTAAGAGCCAGATCGGGCAGGGTTCTGTGGTGTACTTGGGACACCAGGTAGGAAGCGGCCAGGTGGTGCCCCTACAACCCAAGATTGACACCATTCTGGCTTATGAGCCCCCCAAGACCCAGATATATAAGGGGGCGTGGCTGAGCCAGCAGACATGCTCGGGTAGAGCTCTGCCGGGAGCTCCCTGTTTATGGCCGCAATTATCCGCTTCAGCTGCCCTGCAGTAGCTGCTGACGGGCGAAGATACCCCTCAGGACCTGTGGAAGCCCCGGGGCAAGTTTCGACCGAGGGCCCCGCACCCAACTACGTCGCCTGGACCTGTGCCACGCCGAGCGAGCTCTCGCTGCCATCGGGGCCGCTGACCACGCGAGTCGGAGGCTGGGCCCTGCCCACTGGGCCCCATCACATGGCGCAGTTTTTTTCTGAATCACCGTGGCGAGCTGCTTCCAGTGCCGTTTTCCCCAAATGTCCTATGAGCAGCGCCCTCAGCCTTTGTATTACTGGGTTGGACTGCTGATGCGCCACGGTATCCGAGGATCATCTTTACCTTCACTCGCCCGGGGCGCAGCCCGTCACCGCACTGCACGGACTGTTCAACCTGTGCACTGGTGCCTGTGCTCTGTGGCCAAGAACCGGAAGGGTTGCGCCAACAGCCTGGGGTCACTTGCTTGGTTGCCGGAATCGAGCTAAAGAGAAGCACCGATGGACTGGAGCACCTCCAGCCGGCTTGACTGAGGTACGGGCCGGAGGCGGAGGAGGTGGCGCTGCTGAACTGTGCTAGACAGGCACCTCTATTGGTCACGGTACGCTTGTATGCCCTCGAGCCGCTCCTTCTCCCCACCCTCCCTCACTCGGACCACTCGCCTCACCTTTCCTTTGCAGACACCCCCCCGATCTGGGTTTGGGACCCGAGACGTGGTGGATCTGGCAGGCGGCATGATGTGAAGTCTGGAGTGCCTGAACAGCACTATCTGCTGCTGGATGTCCTACCACCTGCTTCCCCTCGGCTATTAAACGCCGCTACCTCGGGACCTCCATTGTGCCTTCCCTTGGCTGTTACAAAAACAACAATTGATGGACAGAATGCAGAACAATGTCATACATTCACCCCAGTACAGAGATCTGGGCCTAAATCCATCGTTTTTTTGCTCACCATGCCATTCCAGTTTGAACCCAGCCATATGCAAATCAGTCTTGACCCTGTGCCCCATGGGAACAGTCCAGCCCGAACTGCCAAGCCAGGTCCTCCCTGGACTGGAAACAAGCATCCTAGGACCGGTTTCGGGCTTTCAGCCCTCGTCAGCCAGGATAGCCTGATTCCAGTGGCATGGAGAGCAAGGGACTCACGTCTGAGCATACCCTTCCCACTCGGGGTGACAAATGCAAAAACAACAATTGATGGACAGAATGCAGAACAATGTCATACATTCACCCCAGTACAGAGATCTGGGCCTAAATCCATCGTTTTTTTGCTCACCATGCCATTCTAGTTTGAACCCAGCCATATGCAAATCAGTCTTGACCCTGTGCCCCATGGGAACAGTCCAGCCCGAACTTCCCTTGGCTGTTAGGCGCCACTACCTCGCGACCTTCATTGTGCCTTCACTGTTCTGGGAGGGACTGTCCCTGCTGCTTTGTGCTGAGCTCCCATGTAATCAACCCCGCACAGCCCCCAATCGCGACACCACTCAGATGGTGCAGCCCATGGCGAGGGCTTCTGAGTGTTACACACCCGGAAATATCCGAATGCCGCCGCAATAACAAACTGAAGGTGCGTGCGCGACACTGCGGGTGAGTGGGAGGCTACCTGCAGCAGGGGCACTGGTACTCTTCTTGTCCCTTCAAACAGCTGTGGTGGTTGGAGCAGTGCACACGGACGCAGCGGCCATCTCTCCCCTGTTGCGCAGTTGTGTTGTGCGGGCTCTGGCTATTGAGTTGGTGGTCTGTACTCCTCCGTCCCCGATTGCGATGACCTGCTATACATCCTAGCTCTCGAACACAGCACGGTCTCCACGTGCCTGAATAAGACATGCTCTGAATATTAGTGCTACGTTCTCCCGTTGTGCCCTTATCGCAGTCCTGAGACGCCAGTAGCCTACATGAGGTGTTGGTTGCCTAGTGCACTGTGACTTAATCGTTGTTTCCTGACACGCAGAGGCACCCTGAAGTAGTTGTCTTGGTGGGACGCGTGGCTCGGCAGTGGCTCTGGATGGCCCGGGTGGAGTCACATGCTTGTGCTCATAGACACATGTCACAAGGCACCCGTGCCAAGGTAGGCGCAGGAGGCGTTTTAACTTCACCTCTGTCCTTCAGGAGCAAAGCGAGCAAAATGGCGGCACAAATCCATGCAGACTCAACCTCCAGCAAACTCGATGCAGTGCAGTGCTGGCAGCAGTGGAAAAGCTGGGAGAGACCCTAAATCAAACACGCACTTCGTTGGGAGAACAAAATTGACAAAGTGGCTATCGACCTTACCCACCTACGCGCTGATCACCGCAAGCTGGCGGACCGCACTAAGGTCGTAGAAACTGACATAGTAGACATTGCCCCACAGGTCGCAGCTACCGATCAACATGTTCAGGACCTACTTAATCGAGTTGAGTTCTTGGAGGGGAGGGTCGAAGATGCCGAAGGACGAACACGACGCAACAACGTTCGTATAGTAGGCCTACTGGAAGGACAGGAGGAGAAGGACCCCACCACTTATACTGAGGCCTGGCTTCGTTCCCTGCTACCTGATGGAAACCTTTCATCCTGTTTTGTGGTGGAGCGTGCACACAGGGTGCCCGCAAGACCGCCGCCAACAGGCTCCAATTCACGACCGTTCTTAATCTGACTGCTCAACTACAGAGACAGGGACACTATACTAGACGAAACGAGAAAAAAACAAGATATTCAGGTCGATAACCGTAAAATTATGTTTTTCCCAGATTACACGTTGCAAGTTCAAAAGCAGAGGTTTACCTTTATGGCAGTCAAAAAACGCCTTCGACTATGTAATCTCCAATACGTGTGATCGCCGACGGAAACTCACTTCTTCCAGAACCCAACGGATGCTGAAGAATGGATGTTTCTGCGCACCCTGAGACTGTCACCGCTCACTCAGACACAGGTGCGTACTGCACCCTCCCGCTGCCCTTGCGCAGACAAAAAGCGGTAACGACTTTTGGCCTCGCAAACTGGTGGGCCAGATCTGAGCCAAACACTGACCGAACGACGCAGAGCCCTTCAGGCGGCTGCGGAAATCACAGGTTCCCCAGTGGATGATCTTGCCTCTGTCTCAAGCCGACACAGACAGTCCAGTGATAATGACATTTCGGATGATCTACAGGAGTCACAAGGCTCGTGTGAACTGCCAGATGTTACTCCACAAACGTCCGCTGATCTTGGTTAATAAGCAACGCCCAGTTATTGCTTCTGTGTCACAGGTATGTCAGTCGCTAATGCGCACGCCCTGGTCCGCTCTAAACTTTCTTACGCAGCACGCCCTAGCAGTCCCGCCACAACCATGGCATGAATACGGAACGAGGTTCGATCGCTCCACAGATAGTGGGTTGCCTTGGTATAAGTACACATGTATTCTGCAGATGTCAGCGGGACTCGCTGGGTCAGGATGTCATGAAACGCGACACCCGCCCATTAATGCATGGCCGACAGCCGGGGAGGTCCCAAGAACTTATCAAGCTATCTTCACACTACTTGCTCTTAACGTTGTGCCTAGTGCACCCCCCCGCCCCCCCCTAGTTATTCCGTAAATGTTGTCCTGGTACAAGATTTGGACGATTGCCTGTTGCAACCTCGCCCTTTTGGAATTTTTCATATATCTTACCTTATTGTTTCAATCGCCACTCAGCACGTGTATAAACCTAAGTTTTGGACATTCTAGTGGGGTGGAACCAATGGTACAGTATTGTTCCATGTTTGTGGAGTCCGATTTCCCCGCACTCTCGTATTGTTGTTATTTTTAATATATAATGGCCTCAGTTAAAATAGGTACCTGGAACGTGCGAGGCATTCACTTTCCCTCACGCAGATATCAAATTTACTCTTATCTAAAACGCCATCGCATAAAAATAGCGCTCTTACAAGAAACTCACTTAACCAAATCAGAACTCCCACACTTACACCGCCGCTGGCGCGGGCAGTTATTCGCCACGGGGTACTCAGCATTTGCACGGGGGGTCTTGGTATGGGTGAGACCAGGGATTCCATATAAAGTTACAGACACCAGAATAGACGTAGAAGGCAGGTATGTGGTGGTCAGGGGCAAACTCGATGGCAGGCCACTAGTGATCACTTCCCTGTATGCACCCAACACGGACCAAGGAGCATTCTTCGACCATATTTCACAGATACTAGCGCCCTGGCATGATATTCCTATGTTGATAGGGGGCGATTATAACAGCGTGCTAGACACAACGCTAGACCGTTCGTTCCCCCCTCTACAAGGTCACAATTCACGCTATGAAAGCATTGAATGACTGGGTGGAGCAATGGAACCTGACAGATGCGTGGAGGCACCAGCACCCGACAGATAAAATATATTCTTATTACTCAGGGGCCCACCGCCTATATGTGCGACTGGACCGCTTCATGATCTCCACTATTTTGCTACCCCATGTAACATCCACGCATTATCTGTGGCGGACGCACTCAGACCACAACCCCCACACTTTAGACTTACTATGGGACAACACTAGACCCCCCCATCCCGACTTGGCGGCTATAGCCTGACGCCTTATTAGACGCGCCCTTCCGAGTGGAGCAGCGGCTCGCTGTGGTTGAGCGGGAGGAGACTGGGGATACCGCTGACGCCTTGTCCATTGTGCGTGCAGAACACTCCCACCTGCTGGACAGATTACATTGTCTAAATTATGCAGCACACTCTGAAAGGACCCATCACCAGGGCGACAAGGTAGGCAAGCTCCCTCTCGTGGCTAATCCGACAGGAGCTTTTGTCCACTCCGGTCACATCCTTATGCACAATGCAGGGGGTTATGGTATACACCCAGAAAGCCATTCACGACAAATTCATATCCCACTATGATGCATTGTACAAGTCCCGCACACAGGTCACGCTCACTGAGGTTCAGACTTTTCTGGCAGACCTCGCTTTGCCACAGCTCACTCCCTCGCAACAAGATGACTTAGACACTCCCCTCTCGCAAGAGGAAATCAGAGACAGCATTTTTTCATTGTCTAACGGCAAGTCACCGGGCTCCGACGGCTTGCCGGCAGAATTTTATAAAGCGTACTCCGATATCTTGCTTCTGCCGTTATCACATTTATATGCAAAGGCCATAGAAGACTCCTCGCTCACACCCACACAAAACGAGGCGACCCTGATTTCTTTGCTTAAGCCAGGTCGCGACCCGCAACTCCTTGGCTCTTTTACCGCCCTCTAGCGCTCCTTAATACCGATTACAAAATATTCGCATCGGTACTAGCTAAGCGCTTGGCCACATTAGGGCAGACATTAATTCATCCTGACCAGAATGGCTTTGTCCCTGCTAGGAGCACATCCCTTAACATATGTAGGCTGTTCCGTGTACACGCTTACGCCCTGAATGACTGGCCACGTTCCGGATGCCTGGTTCTTGATCTGGAGAAGGCCTTTGACTCCCTGGAGTGGTCTTATCTTGCTGCGGTATTAAGCAAATACGATTTAGGGGAAAGCTACATCCATATGGTGAGTCTTCTTAATCAGCGCCCTACAGTACGGGTTAAGACAGGAAAGTTGATTTCAGACACCGTGAGAGTAAGAAGAGGGACACGGCAGGGCTGTCCACTGTCTCCCCTACTCTTCTCCCTGGCAATGGAGTCCTTGGCGGTGTTTACTTAGAACCAGCGGAGACAATTGGGGCATACCGCTAGGCGATGGCACCCATGTGATATCGCTCTATGCAAATTATCTGCTTCTGTACATCAGAGACCTACAGGCAATACCTCCGGGCATAGCAGACATTTTCCGACAATTTGAACGTATGTCAGGGCTTAGAGTGAATAGGGCAACGTCTGGAATATACTCTTTTACTGACACGGTGGCCGAAACGGACATCAGTATTAATGGATCCGGTCTGGCCTGGCACTCCACTATGTTTAGATACTTAGGCGTCCACATTTACAGATACCCCGCTGATGTATTAGATGTCAACCTAGTGAGAGCCATAATGGCAATCAAATCGCAGGTGCGCTCTTGGAAAACGCAGCCCTTGAATGTGGTGGGTCGCGTCACTTTAACTAAAATGATCATCTTACCACGACTGCTATATTATTTTTCAAATCTCCCCGTATACGTCCCTGTCAGTATTCTTCGCAGCCTAGAAGGCATTCTTCGAGACCTAATCTGGAACAGAGGAAGACCACGTATAGCGTTAAGCAAGTTATATGCGCCTACAAGCAGTGGAGGCCTAGCAGTTCCGAACCTGGAACTCTACTACCTAGCCTCTCAGCTACAGTGGGTATTAAAGTGGATGTGTGGGAAGGAACTGGCGGACACTGCGACCGTGGCACCCCCGTGGTCGCAGTCCCAGCTACACCACTTATTTCACCCCATAACTAAACTTCCCTGCCCGTCCCAGCTCTATGTAGCATTGGCCCATAAGTGTTATCGGAGAAGCCTCTACCTGACCCATGACACATATCCTTATGCTCCGCCCATACCGCTAGCAGGGACCCCCAGAGGCAAAGAGAAAATATCCGAAGCGGAGTTAGCGACGTGGCAAGGCTTGACGCGGTGGGCAACCTGTATGCGGACGGCACTCTCCTTACATTTCATACACTGTCCGCTGAAAATGATCTTCCTGCAGGCCAGTTCCTTTTACATGCCGCAATAATACGAACCTTGACTACAGCCTGGGGAGACATAACAACCGAGCCCGCACACACACGCTTATCCAATACTTACATGTGATGGGCGAGGGGGGTCGCATGTTGTGCACTGGTTAGTGGAGGCCCTGCTGACGCACACACTGACACCGCTAACGAGACTCCGCGAGGTAGGGCTGCGGATAGAGGACGGCCATGTACTGAAAGAGTGGGATTCACTAATAGCTGGGTTCACATGTATACCACGCAACTCGCGATTTAAACTTATTCAGACTTATATTATACACAGGGCATACCTTTCACCAGACAAAATCAATAATTATTTTCATCTCAACACCTCCGCCTGTCCCCGATGTCATCTGGTTGGCGCGGATCTGCTACACATGCTATGGTCTTGCACCTCATTGCAGCTTTACTGGCATAAAGTTGTAGACACATTAGCAAAATGCACTCAGGCGCCACTACAGTTTCACTGGGAGACTTGAGTATTGGGACTGCACCCGCGGACAAATAAGAATAAAGCGATATCCAGATTTAGAGATCTGGGTTTGATCACGACCAAGTGCCTAGTTACGAAGCGTTGGAAGAACGCTGACCTTCCAGCGTCAGCTCATTGGGAGAAATCCCTCACAATCTGGGCACAGGCTGAGAGCGCTACGCTACACAAGAAGGAAACTGCGGGTCTGCGCAAATATCCGATTGCGCAAACCTGGGATACTTTTCTTAAAGTGCTCACACAGCCAGACACCGCAGCACATCACACGTAGCTTACCAAAGTGGTAATGGAGGTCCCAATACAGCCAAATCCTCCCCCCGACCCCCTTTTCTCTAACTTCACATTATATTATCAGCTAATGCTGAGCATGTTTGAGCCATGTGTAGAAAGTCAACAATGAGATGCCCCCCCCTCACGCACCGTAATATTATCATGGAACTTCACTATTGTTTCTTCTGGCTGTACAGTACATTGACCCACATACACCCTCTCACCTGTCACATAGCATGATTTCCGCCGGCTGAAAATGGCGATTTTTTAAATGTTTTGGTTGTTAGTTATAGTTTATTTAGATGAGCATCACACTTAAACCCTTGACACAGCCATTGTACATAGAGACAACGTACATCCTTTGCATAACAACCTAGTCAGTGACTGAGCAGTGACACAGGAACTGGGTCACATGTCTGTATGTAATAATTTGCTATTTAATGCATATCTGATCCACAGAGCTCCCAGTAATGATGATGTATAATTGTTGTGATGCACGATTTATTCATATTCCGCTCTATGTAATCAAAAGAAAATCACAATAAAAAGATGTTTAAAAAAAAATGAGCCCCCCAAGACCCAGACAGAGGTAAGAGCCTTCTTAGGTCTCACTGGGTACTATAGGAGATTTGTTAAGGGCTATGGCACCATCGTTGCCCCATTAACAGAGCTGACTTCCAGGAAGCAGCCCAGGAAGGTGATCTGGACTGAGTCCTGCCAGAAAGCTTTTGACGCCCTGAAGGCAGCCAAGTGCCGGCACCCGTGCTCAAGGCACCCGACTTCTCCAAGGAATTTGTCATGCAGACTGACGCTTCAGAGCATGGTGTGGCAGCGGTGCGCCCACAACTGAACAAGGAGGTCCTAGACCAGCCTGTAGTCTTCCTTAGCAGGAGACTACTCCCCAGGGAACAGAGATGGAGTGCCATAGAAAGGGAAGCTTTTGCTGTGGTCTGGGCGCTGAAGAAGCAGAGACCATACCTGTTTGGGACTCACTCCCAGGTTCAGACGGACCACAGGCCCCTCAGATGGTTGATGCAAATGAGGGGTGAGAATCCAAAACTGCTGAGGTGGTCCATCTCCCTACAGGGAATGGACTTTACGGTGGCACAACCCCCTGGCACAGAACACGCCAATGCAGATGGTGTGTCCAGGTTCTTCAGTCTTAGTGAAGAGAACTCCCAGGAGGTTGGGTAGTTCTCACTACTTTGAGCTGGAGGGAACATGTGTTAGACTTGGCATCTTTTGGCGTGTTTCCCCCGAGTTTTTGCTTTCTGACCCCCCGGTATTGACTCCGTTTTTGCTGGTGCAATGATTCTGCGCACTTTTCTCACTGCTGTCCAGTGGTAAAGAGTAAGTGCTCTCTATGTAAACTGTGTTATGGATTGGTGTTTCCATGATTGGCCTATTTGATTTTTGTGTCAGTCCCTAGTAAAGTGCACTGCGAGTTCCAGGGCCTATAAATCAAATGCTGTTGGTGGGCTGCAGCACTGGATTGTGCCACCCATACAAACAGGCCGTAAAGTGTAACTCTGGCCTGCCATCGCAGAGCCTGTGCGCAGCCTAGGGCTGCCATGTCGACTTGGCAAGTGCAACACTTGCAAGTCCCTAAACCTTCCCTTTTCTACATGCGAGTCGCCCCCAAGGTAGGCCCAAGGTACCCCCATGGGCAGGGTGCATTGTATGTGAAAGGTAGGACATGCCCTGGTGTGTGTGGCATGTCCCGATAGTGAATTACAGCCCACTTCGTTTTTCACTATTGCAAGGCTACCTGTTCCCCGTAGGCCAGAGTGGGCAGTTTGATTATAACATCCTATAGTCCTAACTGACCCAGGGAGCATGGTAGAAAGTCGAGTTTAGTATGCCTAAACTCAGAATGATAAAATACAGCTTTTAGTGAAGTTGGATTTAACATTCTGTGTTTGAAAATACCACTTTTAGAAAGTGGGTATTTCCTGACCTAACCATCCAGCCTGCCTCTGCTAGCTTGTGTATTGTCTGTCTGGTTTGTGAGTGACAGGGGCTCAGGGAGACTCGAGGAGACAGGGTGAGTCAGCACAGGGTTGAATAGACCTATCTGCACAAAGATGGGTGGGAGGAGTAGCACTGGGTCTGAATAGGGATTTGCCTGCCTTTCACAATAGTGGCTCCACCTCCTGTGGTGCGGCTGAGGACCCTGGCCCACACTGACAAAGGCAGAAGGTGCACACTGGCAGGATGCACCCAAAACTGGTTTGAAATAGGTCCAGGCCCATCTGCCTTCAGAGGACAAAGGAATTGCTGGTATAAATATTGGGACCCAAACCCCAAGACTTTAGAACTCACTGGAATCAAGGAACCGGCCAAGAAGAAGAGCTGTCAGGAGGAGTACTGCCCCTTTGCTGTGTTGTTGCTTTGTTGAGTTGGCCTGCAGCTGCTGCTTCTGCCTTGGGCAGTGAAAGGACTGGACTGAACTCTCTCTACTTGTGCTGAGTATCTAAAAGGGCCTGAAATCGAGCTGGCCTCCTGTTAGAAGTCTCAGGGACTACAAAGACTTCACCAACCTCTGGGTACCGCTCCTGGAACCGCTGTTTCAGTTGCCACAGATGGGAGGGAACCGCAACCGACTGTCACCGAGTCCATCGCTGGCCTTGTGTACTGAAGGCACCGCAGGCCGCACCATCCACATCTTGCACCACAACCCTGGTCTCACTGACGACAACACCGCCGCCACCGAGCCTCTGCTTGCACCGTAACCTGTGGACACCGCAGCCCGCACCGCCTCGCTTCACTTCGCTGGCCTGGTCTCACCAACATGGTCGCCGCTGGATCAACACCTGTGACCACCTCGTCACGCACAGCTGTCCGGCTTGGCCATCGCCACTTCCCGCCAACCGGCTCGGTCGCTTGCACCGCAACCTGCCAGCACTGCATCGAGCACCGTCTCGCCCTGCACCGCAAGCCTTGGACTCACCGATGCAGTCTGCACGATCGTCACCGAGCTGTTGCCCACACCGCATCGAGAGGACACTGCGCCCTGCACCGCTTTCACTTTGCATCGCAACAGCGACGTATGCCACGACCAACTCGCACTGCCGTGTGAGCCGCACTATGAAAAGGTACTGATAATGAGTCTGTTCACAATGTTGCTGGCCCGTACCGACGCGGTCAGCTGGAACTGCGAGACTGTTGTTTTCAGCATCGCTGTAGGCTCGGACCGAGCTACCGACTCGTACGAACTTTGTTTTCAACGTATTTTTGCAATTTAAAGACATCTTGCGAACAAACGGTTTTTAAAGTACTGCATTTTGGATTTTTATCGTATTTGGTCTTGTTTTAAGTATATAACAATATTGGCTATTTTTCTAAACTGGTGTGGTGCCCTTTTGTAGTGCTTACATTGTATTACTGTTGGTTGTGTGCAAATGCCTAACACACTGCCTCTAAGATAAGCCTGACTGCTCGTGCCAAGCTACCAAGGGAGTGAGCAGGGGTTCTTTTAGGAGTGTAACTTCCTTATCCTGACTAGGAAGAAGGGTCCTTAATTGGACACAAGTGCAAGCCACTGCCAACTAGAGACCCCCATTTCTAACAACTACGTATCATGCAATAATTCCGACTCCGCCACGTAGCAGAGTTAGCTACTGCACCCGCAACCTTTTGATAAAACAACTTTACATTGACATGCTAAAAAGCATATAACCATTTCACAAAAGTGAACTCTGAAAAATACCAGGCAATGAGAAAGGTGATGATTTTGGGGTCACCACTAACCTAGGGGGAGGGCAAGCAGATGCCTTGAACACAAAGAGCATATCATGCTGAACGTTTCGGTGGTGGTCCCATCCTCCTAGGATCACCCCAAGCAAAGTTATGGGCAAAAATACAATGCCAATCAAAGGCCCAGCAAAGCATTATGGGGCGAGATTCTAGAGTGCAGTGAATATTATAATATTAGCTCTCAGCTGAGCCCGAGAGCCTGCCCTTTGAGGAATGTTTTGATATTGGATACTATAATATTCACTGCACTCTAGAATCTTGTCCCATAATGCTTTGCAGGGTCTTTGGTTGGGATTTTATTTTTGCCCATAACTGTCCTAGGAGGAAGGGACCACCACCGAATCGTTCAGCATGATGTGCTCTTTCTGTTCAAGGCATCTGCTTGGTTCTCTCCCTAGGTTAGGGAGGACACCAAAATCATCACCCCTCTCACTGCTTGCTGTATTTTCATTTTCACGTTTGTGAGATGACTATATGCCTTTTTGCATGTAAAGATAGTTACTTGTTGTTTTAACAAGGGTATGTGAGGTTTCTGCTTTGCTAATGGGGATGAGACGGAAGGTCGTTCACTGAGTTTTTGTTAAATTCCGCAGAATTCTGTGCAAAGGTACTACGTCCATCCTTAATCATGACCCTCTTACAAAAGGTCAAACTTCAGGGATGATGGATACTGCTTCCCCACGGTTAGCTGCATAGCGATGAGTTTGCAGATTGTATTTCTAAAGTGGTTAATGTTCATGGGACAAAGACTGAAGTTGCAGATTTTTTTTCTCCAGAATGCTGACAATCATATTGATTTCCTATTAAAGTTAACAGGGTGATTTAAAAGTGGTACTAGTTTGTGGCAGTGGTATTAAGTCTCTTGATAAAAAGGCATGGTTGGAGGAGTGTAACAAAGATCCTAATTTACAAAAACATTGTGCTGTGTGAAGGAGGGCTAGCTACATAAATGAGTTTGGTGATGTAAGGTCATATTGGGAAGTACGAAACAAACTGTTGAACGGCGGTTTATCCCTGTTGAGGAGAGATAGACTAGTTGTTCCTGGTTGATTGAGGAGGAAAGATCACCTCTGTGTGTCATAGAGAATCTAGGACTTGTGAAGACTAAGGGCTCGATTTATATCCTGGCAGCAAGCATACTCCATCTCAATGGTGACGAAGTATGCTTACCAACAAGATAATGGTCCACCCGCCCAAATTCAATGCATGTGGACCATAGGTCTAATCACGGCAGAGACTACTCCATATCCGCCATAATGAAACCCTTCCAATGGACCTGTGAAGTAAGGGCCGCGGAGGCAGGCCTGTAATTCCAGTCACCTGATTTAGATGGGTGAAATTCGAGGTCAGTTTTCACTGTCCCTCATCACCAGGAAATCCCTAGCGGTAAGGGGCAGTGAAAACTGGTAAATTTCACCCTCACCATGGGAGAAAATGCCCATGGAGAGGGGGAGCACTGAAATTTCTTTTCAAAAAGAAAATCTCATTTAAAAACAAAAAAGAAAACTATTCGGTGCACCACACCTGTACCTAACAGCGAAATTAACTGACAGGAATCGCTGCGATTGTGGTTCCTGGCAATGCTTTATAAATGACAGCAGGCTTGGCAGTTGTTTATAGTTCTGGTAAGCAGTCCCTCCACCAGGGTGATGGAGTAATTTCCTCCATCGCCCTGGCGGAACACAGGGCCGTCTGCCAGGAAATTAATCTGGCCCCAAGTCTGCATTTAAAAACATTCAGTTTATGTCAGATAAGTCAAACAGAGAGGAGGGATAGTGGACTTTTTCACAGAACTACATCACTTTACAATCCCATTGTTAACAGAACAGTAGAACATTTTAATAGAGTTTCGAAGGGCATCATTCAACCAACATGTAGGAACAATTTAAATTGGGAATTGCAAGTATTAACAAGCATTGGCATAGCCAATAGGTCTCGCTTTTGGGACCTTATAAGTATTTAGTTATGCAGCACAATATGTTTGGTGCAACAACATCAACTGTTGCATGGCTAAACACTTATAAGGTACAAGGTTTAGCCATGCAACAGCTGATGTTGTTGCACCAAGGATATTGTGCTGCAAAACTAGGTGAATAGGTGAAAGTCGTATGGACAGCCCGTGGATAACTTATGGAAGTTTTAAATTAAAAATGTGAGAAATGTTCAGGTAATTCGCATACTAAATCACGCTTAATTCAGCTTTTTGAACACAACCAACTTTTGGCAGGCAGCGGAGCCTGTTGAAAGAGAGCGGTGATTTATGAACAGGCCAGCTCGGTACGTTGGCTCCGGCGATATATGATGTGTCTGGAATTACTTAATGTCAACACTTGCAAGATCTGAGACCAACATCTGCACGGAGCCGTCCGATAAGAAGTAATTGCTGGTGTAGGTTACAGGACTAGAGAAGGCTGCGTGTTCCACCTATGTGGAAACGCAGCTGATAAAATCACCCGCACTCATATTGAAAGACGGAAGGCATGAAAGGGTGGAAACAGGATCGGGAACAATGCGGATTTGAGATAGATTTATGAAGCTTTGGCAGCGGCGTATGTGAAAGAAGAGAGCCCCCGCATGCATCTGTGGGTGCCACTCCGTGCCGAGGGAAGAAGTAAAAGGGACTTACCAAGATCACACAGTATGTTAACTGGGAAACATGGCTCCTGAAGCTTGTACTCAAAGTAACTGCAGAAGTTGGTTCGACCTCACACTCTGGTTGATTTTTTAAGATGATGGAGACGAGCACTCCTTTTTGGGGCTCCGGACTTCATTTTTGATCATTAAACTTTCACCCAGATAAAGAGAAAGACATTAAACGGTGACAATGGGAGAAAAAAGGGATGGAAAAAGAACCTGAAAAATGGGATAAAGAGACAGGAAGTATAGCATCCAGTGAGCAGTCCCATGGGGTCACAAAAACAACAACAAGCATTGACCGCACACGCGCCTCGCGATCAAGGTTTTAAAAAAAAAAAGCTGCGAGACGCGCTCTGTGGTGGGGGAGGGGCATTGAAGCGAGGCACGTGTGCTTGGCCGAGCGAGAGGAAAGCCATATGGCGCCTCTGCTCGTGCCTGTGCACGTGAACGCAGCCAAAAGAGTGCAGTCGCACTTTTAAAAGCCCTGTTTACTAAATGTCTCGCTGAGCAGCGCATGCGCTGGCTCAGGCGAGACCTAAAAACAGTGTGGTCTTTCAGAATTACTGAAGTTGCTGCTACAAGATATTCTCCCTCTGAGATCATCAGGGGAAGGAAACCAAAATCAACATTTAATCCGGGCTAGCTATTTAGTCCCAAAGTTGGTAAGTGATATAAAATTATATCAAGAAAGCATTACCAAGTACACAAAGACTATCAGAGGTATTATGACAAAGAAACAACTTCAAGATGTGGATGAATGAGACAAGAGTGCACAACAAGAATAACTCACAAGCTTGGTTGGTAGGAATGAGACTGCGATGAAAATTCACGAGTTTAGATCATCAGCCTTTACCTGGGGGTCATGGGAGTGCAAATCTGATCATTTCTGTGCAAGTTTTTTTTAATCAACTACTAGTGACACTCTTTCTCTACTAGTTGACATGTTATTGTTCAAAGAGATGTTCAGTTTACTAAGCAATTGAAGACAGTAACCAGGAGTCCCAAAGCTTTGTATGTGTGTGACTAATGGTGTATTCTTTATCAAAACAGTATGTTAATACTGAAGGATAAGTTACTTACCTTTAATTCTAGTTCTCTTCCAGGGGTATACCCAACAAAGTCATAAGCACTGAATAGTCCCGCCCATGTGCGGGGACCCCGGAGCATTTCCAAAAATATATGCATACAAATATATGTATATTAATGCATCTTTAATTATATCTAAGGAGTAGTCCTGTGTAAACATACATACATATATATACACACACACATATACATACCCAAACATACATATACATACCCATATATATATATATATTATATATAGAAACAAAGTCCTGAACTCCCCAGTAAGACAAAGGGAGCTGAAAACAGGTAAGGACCTCTTCACCACGCACAATGCTGACGTCCAAAAGTAAAGACAGCAAACGATTCCAAATTTTTCAATTCTGACGTTTTATTTCATTGTCAGACAAGTGTCCGCCTCAGACGCGTTTCGATCGCCTCCGCGATCTTGATCACCTGACGCGCTGGTGCCGGACCATCCAATTTAAAATAAGATTCACCCAATCACAATGCTCAGTGTTAATAGACATAACTGAAATACTGCAACTTAGAGTGTGTTTACTTAAAGAGATGCCGAAAATCAGTCGGAAACAAAAGTAACCGGGTTAATGGAACAAATTGATACATAAAATGCAACAAAACAATTCATATATATATATATATATATACACACATATATATACATACCCATATATGTATTTATATATACAGCCTAAAAAACAAATTAGGTTCAAATATGCTAATATTGCATTGTATTTTTCATTTAAAATAAAACATATATATTACAACATTTCCATGACAGAGAAACGTACTCTTAACTTGTTTGAACATACTCTTGTTTTTCAAGAGAAAAAGGCAAGGTAATAGCAGGCAGATTAGCACAGAAGGCTGTATATAGTACACTCATCGAAAACTGGCACCGTGCCCTTAAGGCCTCCAGGCTCCCATCATGCCCCACAGGTGACAGTTAGGTCAGGTTGTTTTTAACGGCTTGTTACACTGTGTAGTGATCATAAGGAGACAGAGTGCCGTTATAACATGGTATTCGTCTGGAGAGGAGGGAAGTTTGCTTATGCTTTTGATGAGTATACCCCTGGAAGAGAACTAGGATTACAGGTAAGTAACTTATCCTTCTCTTCCAGGGGATACTCTGGGAAGCACTGAATAGAGTAGCAAGCCCATCCCCAGAATCCTGCGGACGAACACCAGTACAGCAGATATACTCTGAAGAACATTTTAACCAAACAAGTTCTTCAAGGAAGCTTGCCCAATCCGGGCGTCCGCCTGGGTATCAGAATCTAGGCAGTAATGGCGAGCAAAGGTGTGAACTGAATGCCATGTAGCTGTTTTACAGATCTCTTGAATGGGAACATTCCTGAGAAGGGCCGTAGTGGCGGCGTTACCTCCTGTGGAATGAGGCTTCGGCCTGCCAGGGAGCTGTTTGTTAGCCAACTAATAAGATAATGTGATACAAGATACTATCGATCTAACAATGGACTGTTCAGAAGAAGGGAAACCAGTGTGCATTGTACCATAGTTCACAAAAAGACAGTCTGACTTTATGTCCTTCGTTCAATCAATGTAGAATTTTAGAACCCTTTTCGGATGAAGTGAATGCAACGCCCTCTCAGGGGGCGTGGTAGGATTTGGAAAGAATGTGGGTAGAGTGATTGACTAATTGATATGAAAATCCGAGATCACTTTGGGTAGGAAACTCAGGTGTTTTCTCAGAACCACTCGGTTAGCATGAAAAACAAGATAAGGCTCCGTAGAACATAGGGCCTGAACCACACTCACCCTGCGAGCAGAGTTAACACCAGAAAGGCAGTCTCCAAAGATACGTGCTGCAGAGAAGCTTTGTGAATGGGTTCAAAGGGGGGACCCATTGATTTAGGGAGGACTACATTAAGTTCCCAGGGAGGGGAAGGTGATTGAATTGGTGGGTAGACCTTTCATAGCCCTTGCAGGAAGTCTTTAACAACTGGCATTTGAAAGAAAGAAGCCCAATTAGGTGACTTTCTGTAAGCTGTAATTGCCGTCAGGTGTACTTTAATACAAGAAAATTGTAAACCTGCTTTAGCCAAGTATAATAGGTATGATAGAATAACCTGTTATTGGCCAAGAATGGGATTATGTCTGTTGGCTGTACACCACAGATAGAAACGCTTTCATTTAAAAGCGTATGATTTACTGGTAGAAGGCCTTCCAGCTTCCTTCAAAATCTACATACAGTCCTGCGAGTGGCCTAGATGACCATATTGGAAGAACTCAGGAGCCATGTTGTCAATCTCAGTGATGGAAGGTTGGGATGACAGACCTTCCCTCTGAACTTGGTTAGCATATCCGGATGGCATGGTAATCTCCTGTGCGGCATCTTCGAAAGATGTAGAAGGTCCGGATACCACCACTGGCGAAGCCACTCTGCCGCGATCAGGATCATCTCGGCCCTGGATCTGTAGAGTCTGTTGATCACCAGTAGTATGAGAGGGATTGGTAAAAAAAGAGTAGGGTAATTTCTCTGACCAATCGATCAAAAGTGCATTCCCTTTGGAGCCTGGTTGAGGGAACCTGATGCGAAGGCGGAGCATTTTGCGTTTGCCGCATCTGCAAATGAATCGATGTCTGGATAACCCCATCTCCAATAAATGTTGTGTTTTTTGTCGTCTTTTAGCACCCAGTCGTGCTCTTCGACGAAGATGCGACTTAGATCGTCCGCGTGCACGTTGAGGGTACCTGGGAGGCAAATAGCGGATATGGACAGGTTCCTCGCCAGTAGCCACTTCCAAATCGCTTGAGCCGCCAGAGATAGGGGCCTGGATCTGGTCGCTTCCTGTTTGTTCAGGTAGTACATAGTTGTGGTATTTTATTTATTTATTTTTATTTGTAGAGTTTGATATAGTGCGAACTAGTCCCGAGACATCGGGTATCAGAGCGCTTTACATGAGCACCAGTGTAGTTACATGAGGACACACTCATTTTTGTTAGGCACGGGGAGATTAAGTGATTTGCCCTGAATCACAAAATGTTGAGCGTCCGTCGGAATCAACTGAACGTGTCCTTTTGGAGAGAAAGAACGCTTTGACGCGAGATGTACAGCTCTTATAGTCTTACATGTTGATGTGGTATATTTTCTCCTTTTCTGACCACATCCCTATGTGGATTCGGGGGTCTCAAAAGAAGACCACCCAAAGGTGCATGGTCACGCTTTGTCCACGGGTCCAGAATACAAATTGAGACCAACACTGTAGCACGGAGAGAAAATATATTTATTTCGATCTCATGAGACAGAGAGCATCAGCAACAGACACCCATAGATGTCTGAGGAGGCAGTCTCCCGGGATCCTCAATTCAGTATCTTTTATACCCCTCACCCTTGGCAAGCAAAATAGAACAAAGGAACCAAGATTATAAAAACAGTGATAAAATCAGCAGGAGAAACCATAATCATACAAGCAGAGGTTATTCTGATAAAATCAGCAGGTGGCAGGCGTTGAGACCCCGCAGGGTGCAGTGTGCAGGATGGAGGCAGTAAAGCACGTGGGGAACTCACTGCTGAACCAGTCTCGCATGGATTATATCAGCAAACGGTAGCTGTTGGGGCCCATGTAGGGCGCAACGCGCACGGTGAAGACGACAAGCAGGTGAGACACTCCCTGTTCGACTGGTTTGAACGGGAGCCTGACTGGTTGTGGCAGGTCGAGGCACGTAACAGGGCATCCAACAGGTTATGGCAGGTCGTGACACGAACAGGGTGTGTGTGTGTGTGTCCGTGCAGTAATCAAGATGTGGAGGCCCGAGAGTTCGTGGTGCTGACAAAAAAAATGGCAGAGCGAAATGGCAAGGTAACAGACCTACTTTTCCACAGTCCCTCCTTTTGCCATAAGCGAAACCTATTTTAGTCAATTACAATGTCCATCAACAGTTGTGTCTCACGCTCAGTCATTATTTTATGGTTCTCTACATGTGTATTCATGGGGACTGGCTTGATAGCATTTGCACAGAGGCCGCAAAGTGGGGGACCGCATTGAAGGCAAAGACAGCAAAAGATTATCAATGCAAGAGGTATTAGGATGATCATTAGGGCCTTCCATCCCCATGTCAGCAGAAGTAGCCATATCCAGGGACCATGAGCTGGTATCTTGATGGAGATCAGAGGCGATTCGATGAAGTGTGGAAATAGCTGCGCAGACAGATAAGAAATGATACAGGATGTATACGCAGCAGCTGGTGCCGATGATGTGGCAAGCTCCTCCGGGGTCAGCAAGGATGACATTAAGGACCATGCGGTTTTGTAAAATGACGAGGCGTACCGCTTGGAGCTCCGCGGTGTTAGCTAAAATACCAGCTGTGATGTTGACGTGGCCTCCATTACTCTGTTGAGGTGACCAATGGCTCTGCTGTTTGCCATCGGTCCCCAGAAGGGAAGGAAGCCCTTCATGGCATCCAGGAATTTTTGAGGTAGTGTCCATTTGGTCGACCACACCGTTGTTGCGGCGGGCGCGATGATGAAGAGGAGGAGCAATATAGGCAGGAGGAAGGCTATATAACATGTGCCTCCCCAGTTTTTGTGAAGCCAGGTGTATGCCTTAGTCCCACACACGAAATAGGTGTTTGGGGAGGCGACAAGGGGCGGTGGAAATGTCGCGTTCAGAGTCGCTGTTATGGCACAAGAGCTGTCCCCAATGTACTCAGTACCTAAGCCCCTGATACATACAAGGTCAGGAACACAAACGACAGACAGGGGTGATGTTCGCTTGGCGGGGGTCTTCTTTTTGAAGTTAGAAAAGCGAAGGCGGTCAGTGGTGTTGAAGATCAACATTTCCTCTTTTTCGTCTTCCGATATTCCCATGGAACTGTTAGTTGGACAGAAAGTGTTGACGGCGTCGCCTGTCTTGTTTCGCCAGAATTCATCCCAGAATTGCTGAGGAACGGTATCGGCGATGTTGTTAGTCTGCTGGGCATCCATGATGAGCATCAGCCAGGCAATGCAAGAGCCATGTACAGAATAGGAGTAAGGAAGAAATGATATGGTGTGTTCCATAGAATGAGGTAAGACGACCACAGACCCAACAGTTCGTTTTGTTCAAGACCATATAATGTTGATGCAACATCTGAATAAAAGTGTTGTTCCAAAAGTCTTGTCTTCTGTTTTGGAGTTAAGGGGGCAAGGATACATGTGAGTGTTCAGGAGGTGTGGCATCAGTCGGCAGTATGGTGCCTTTCGCCGGCGCTCCTTCCTCTATAATCCAGCAAAGGATGGTGAAAATAATTGGGAAGAAGAGAAATACTGTTAGCACTATTGGCCTTCGATTAGACAGTTTGTCACAAAATGCTTTCTTTTTGTTGAGCGGTGGCATGGTTGTGTTATTAGGCATAGCCGATCTTCTTTCTGGGCTCAACAGCTGTCGGAGAGGAAGGCTGGGCCCTACGAGTCGCCAGTAGCTGGGGGTTGCTTCACTGGCTAGGCTTCTCAATACGCTACTATAAGGAGTATCAATCCACCCTTCCAGACTGTCCTACTGCCCTGCGACTTTTGGTTCAGCCCACCTGTCCAGTCGCTGGAGCTCCAGAGGTCATGGGAGGATGGAGGTTGTTTCTCTGCTTGGCGGGCACTGTGTTGTCTTCGAACAGTTCAAGCTCTGGTTCTTGGAGGCCGTACACAGGGTGGTCGTGCGTCAGTACTTCCTTGTAGTGGGCAAGGTAGGATCGTCTGAGTGATGCTGGGAACCTTCCTGTAGTGTACAGCGTGTATCCAGGACTTCTTGCCTTCCACTAGCAGGACTGTCCGAGTTGTCAGAAGGATTAGCAGAGGACCTTTCCACCGGGGTTCCAACGTTTTCTTGCGAGCAAAGTTCTTTATCATGACATAGTCCCCAGGTTGTATGGTGTACCCCGGCCCTGTGGATCGGTCGGGCAACGCCTCCTGGTCCTGCTGATGAATGGAAGATAAAGTTTGTGGAAGGGCAGACAAATAGTCACTCAGTAATTCACAAGGAGCATCAGACAAGGGAGGTATCTCAGATGTTCATTGGGTGACCAAAAATTACCTCGTATGGGGTCAACGAGGTGCGAGAGTGTGGAACAGACCTTATTGACAGGAGGGCTAGTGGTAATGCGTCGGGCCATCTAAGCCCCGTAGTTTCCACTATTTTGGCTAGTTTTGATTTGATGGCAGCATTGTATCTTTCTACTAAGCCTGCTGACTAGGGGTGGAAGACTGCGTGGAATTTTTGTTTGACCCCTAGTCCAGTGAATATGTGTTTAACTATCTCCCCAATGAAGTGGCTCCCGCTGTCACTCCAGAGGACCCGGCAAAGGCCATAGCGGGGGAAGATTTCTTTCAACAGGATCTTGGCGGTGGTAAGGGCAATGTTGTCTTTGACCGGGTAGGCTTCCACCCATTTGCTGAACGCACAGACAACTACTAGGACATACTTAAGGTTGTTGCACCGCTCCATTTGGATATAATCTATCTGCAAGACCTCGAAAGGTGACGTGGGAGTGGCGAAGCCAGCTCGTGGTACCGGGGTCCCTTTTCTTACATTGTAACGGAGACATACTAAACATTGCTGTACCAGCCTTGTGGCGGTAGACCGGAGTTGATTGTTATCCCACACTTCCTGTAATATTTTAGTCATGGTGGCAGCATTGGTGTGGGCCGGTAAATGAGTCATGTTTAACAATGAGATTTGGCAATTTCCACAGCTTTGTGTCCTTTGACTGCCAACAATTTTCTTCGTCGAGCATGCCCTATTTTTCCCATTGTTGAAGTTCTCCGAGAGTGGCTGTAGACTGGATGTCCCGGATCTGTTGTCCAACGTCATGCCACTTCTCTGCTTGGGATTTTACTTCCTACATAGTGGTATGTGCTCTTTCTTGTGCAGTAGACCGGGCTGCCACGTCAGCAAAGGCATTTTCCTAGTATTATTTCATCTGTAACTTTCTTGTGTGCGTTACATTTAACAATAGCTAGTGTTTGGGGCAGTGTCAGGGATTGGAGCAATGCAGTTACTAAGTCACCATGCTGGATGGGCATACCGTGTGATGTTAGGAACCCTCTCTCTTTCCAGAGGATACCAAAACTGTGGACTACTACGAATGCGAACTGGCTGTCGGTATGAATGGTGACAGCAAGATCCTGGCTAAGGATACAAGCGCAGGTGAGAGCTATGAGCTGCACGACCTGGGCCAATTTCTGAGGTAAAGTGCAGTCTCAACAATGGTGTTGGTGGTAGTGACAACATAGGCAGCAGATGTGGTACCATCTGATAATTTAATACAAGACCTGCCAACCCACAATTGCTCATCCTTTTCCTTGAGAGGGATATCGACGAGATCAGGATAATCCTAGACCAAGACGGCACGGCAGTCCTGATTCTACTGGATCTGTCCGCGGCCTTTGACACGGTCGATCACGCCATCTTGATAAACCATGTCTCCTCCATCGGTATTCAGCATAAGGTAAGAGCCCTGCTAACCTCATTTCTCTCCAACCGCACACAGTAAGTCAAACTCAGCGACTTCTACTCCCCTGTATTCACCCTTCCCTGTGGTGTGCCCCAAGGATCCTCCCTAAGTCCGACCTTCTTTAATATCTATGCGTCGGACTTGGCCAGGGTCATTAAAACACACGGGATGAGACTAACCTCGTACGCCGACGACACCCAACTGGTGCTGGCAGTACACAATGATGGAGGAACAGTTGCTGCTAGCTTCCAGGAGGGAATGCTAGCCATCAGCTACCGGATTGCAATCAACTGCCTAAAATTAAACTCCGATAAAACGGAAGTAATGATTTTTGGCTGCCTATACCCTGGTTGGTCCCCCACTTGGTGGCCGGCCGATCTGGGATCTCCCCCAGGACCTGTCACCAAGGTCAGGAACCTGGGTGTAATGTTCGATGACAAGCTCCTTTTCATCCACCATGCGAAGGCGGTTGTCTCTTCCTCTTTCTACACCCTTCAAATGATAAGGAAACTCCTACCATTCCTCCCCCCAGCACCGACAAGACCCTCATGTGCACACTGGTTATGTCGAAAGTCGACTACTGCAACGGACTCCTCCAAAACGCCCAGGAGAAAGTCCTGAAACTAGCTCAGAATTCAGCTGTCAGAATTCTGTCCGGCACCACCAAGTTCAAATCGAGCTCTCCAGTCATACGTCATCTTCACTGGATGCCAATCAGAAGTAAAACCAAATTTAAAGCACTTTGCATCGCATATAAAGCGATTAACAACTCTGGGCCTGAGTTCCTAAAAAAAATACTCTGCCCATATACCCCCAACAGACCCTTGCGATCCTCCTTAGCTCACCTTCTTACCATTCCTCGCACAAAGAAAACATCTTGGGGAGATAGACGATTCACAGTTGCCACAGCTAGGCTATGGAATACCCTCCCCATTCACATTAAAACCAGTCCCACCCTTCTGACTTTTAGGAAGCTAGTGAAAACTTGGCTCTTCAACCAGTAGTCACCCATCTCAACCTGCCCTTCCTTCACTCCACAGCGCCGAGACACCCTAGGGTATTTGTGCGCTATATAAATTGCATAAATAGTCAAACACCTGGCAGAGTCGAGAGAAGTAGTCAGACGACGTTTCCTCAGACTTTTGTTTGCAAGCGGTAATGACTGTCCAATCAACCTTTCTGGCCGGAATTGCGGCCTTCAGCTTTTACTATACAACCTGGCAGGGCTAAAATAGCCTCCGCGGGTCTTTTACCTGGTTTTCTGTCCTTATCCATGGTTACTAAATCTTCCCACTTATGCCCGAATAGGGTCTGATCGTCTATTTTCCTTAATGGGCCTCCAAATGTCTGGGGGCAGAATTAGCCCAAAAAACTGATCTAAGTCTGTTTGGGTCATGGTGTAGGTTGTAATAACCGTATCCAGGCCTTCGTAGAATCCAGTAGGATTCTTCCGGGGGTCCGGTAAGTCCTTTTTGAATGCTAAGGTGTCAGCTCGAAGCCACGGGGTATACACCCAATTATATAGCGTTCGACTCTTTGCATCTGGACTGTCTACTCCTTCCGCATTACTCTGTTCTTGAGTAAGGACAAAGAATGGGGCAGTTTCCCTTATTGGCACCATATGGGCCTCCCACTGCGCCTTCTACTATTGGTGACTTTTCCTCCCCGTCCTCGCTCCTTCTTAGACCTTCCATCATTTGCAGCGTTAACGCTAATAAATTGTTACGGTTTTCAACACTTTCTCGCCCCTCTATCAACTTACGGTACAACCCTCCAACATTCTCTTCTGGGGTTACTCCGTAGCGTCTCTCATATAGGTAGAACACTTGATAAACAAATCGTTAAAGGAAATAACCCTTCTGAGGTGGTGCAAAGGCTTCGTAAATGGCGTGAATCTGATTGGAGGTAGAAAGATCCTTCAAGTAGGTGTGAACTAGACCATCCAAGGCAGATTTCTGTGTAGATGTAATGCAGGGTGTGTGGGAATCGAGCAGAGGATGCTGACTCGAGATCAGTTTGAGCGGGAGGAGCAGTGGGATCGGGAGGTAGAGGTTGGGTGTTTGAGGGGTACATTCCCGTTGGCGGGCTGAGGGATAGGATGAGGAGGGACATGGTACGGTGGTGGCAATGGGTGGAGGTCCGTTCGCGACAAAGGAGCATAACGTACAGAGTATTGACCGGACATATTTAACCTATGTTCCCCATCTGTACACGTGATGTTTGAAGCAGCTTTTTCCTGTCGTAAGGACGAAGGAGGCACGCCCTGCTGCTGAGCGGCCTAAGGTCTGCACTGGAGGAGGATGGGCACGACAAGAAACCGTGATCCACCATGAGCCGGGCTACTACGAGGCGCTGCACCGCCCCTGGCACACCCTGATGGCTCCCGCGGAGGTGTGGAGTGGAGCGGCGGATCGGCCCTGTGCAGCGGGCTGCGGCGAAGTCCCGGGCGGGTGTGGCCCTGCAGCGCATCCCCTGCACCTTCTGTTTGGGCCCCCGGTCCCCTTTGGAATGAGGCCGGGACGGGCCTGGGAGGGACTTTAAATACTTTGAGCTGCCGCCGACCTGGCCATCATAACGTGTGGGACTGGCAAGGCTGTTGGCCACGAGTGAACAGGCAGGTTGGCCTTCATTGCCCCATCTCGACCTGCTGGAGTGGGTGGGGGCTGCCATGAACAGAACGTGGCTGTGGTGCCCTGCTGGAGCAGAGCCCCCCCCTTTCTTTAACCACCCTGCAGCCGTGTGTTGGACGGACGGATCGACCTGGAACCCCTCTGTCCTTGTAGAGGTGGTGAAGTGGACCGCCCCCTACCTTGCTTTTCTCCCTGGCCCTAGATTCCTGACTGTCTGGAGGGGGCCCATACTGCCTGAGCAGGACTGGACTGCGCGATGTTCCGTGGGCCGGAGTCATGTCTGGGAGTTGTCCAGCGGGAGGGCGAAGGAAGCTCACACCCCTCCGCTTGGGTGCCTGGTCCCGGCCTTACCACTGTGCCCCTTGCGACCCGCACCTGCCTCCCTGACCATGGGCAAGGGCAAAGACCCAAAGCCACTGCGCCAGGGGAAAGTGGACTGCTACACAAAAGTGATTACACCCCCACATTACCCCTCCCCCTCCCCCCCCGCCTCCCCCCCTCCCCCCCCGGAGGACCGACCACCTGTACCGACGGACACTCTCCTGCAGGCAATCCAGTCCTCCAGGACAGCATTGGAGGGGAAGATAGGAGAGGTAGGCACGGAGGTGATGCTCCTGAGGCAGGATCTTCGTAAAGGCATTGAGGGATCAAACATGTCGGCCTTTCTTTACTCCTGGCTCCAGCGCACATTCCCAACGGACAAATTCTCTGCCTGCTTCATCATTGAAAGGGCACACAGGGCACTGTTGGCACAACCTCCCCTGGGAGCGCAACCGCATCCCATCATAGCCCGTGTCCTGAACTTCCTAGATAGGGACATGATCCTTCGAGAGGCAAGGAAGCTTGGAGAGATAAAGCAAGAGAACACCCGCATAATGATCTTCCCGGACTACAGCAGGGAGGTCCAGAAGCAAAGGCACACCTTTGACTCTGTGAAGGCGAAACTCAGGGAGCATCAGAATTAATACATGCTTCTATTTCCCGCAAAGCTGAAGGCCCTATTCATGGAAAAGACATTTCTTCCAAACACCGGAGGAGGCTTAGCATTGGATTGAGGAGAGGCCTGTGATGAGGCGACTAGAGGCCCTGCCACCCCACAGTCAGACATTGCTGAGGAACAAGCCGAAGCCCTCTGGCTCCCCAAAGGTCACTGAGATCCCGGGGAAACAGAAGAGACCGTATCCAGGAGGTAACTCCATATGCAACGCAGGGTAGTGGCAGGGTCCGACAGTAAAGTGAACACTCCTTGGATTCCCGCCTGTCGGCGGCTTCGCACACCCTTCGCCTAACTGACCGCCGAGAACCTGGCACAGAAATGGACACAAGAGACCGCACGTCCGGTGACGAGGGAGAGGATGAGTCCTCTTTACATCTGTTGGTTGCTGAAATAGTGGCAATGGAACAGGGCGCAGTGAGAGACACTCTGGCATCACAGGGGGACCCCCCTGACTCATTCCTGATCGATGCGCCTTAGAGAGACTTGCTGTGGACACAAAACACATACGGCAGAGTCTGTTGATTGGACTTTTGCTCCTGTCACAATCTCTACTAGTCCTGCAGAGCAGCTGAAGAGCTATGTTACATCGCAGGCGACAGACCTGGACTGGCCACAGACTTAGGCACTGGATAGACCTTTCTCCTTTTCCTCCCTGCTTTTCTTCTCCCCTTCCTGTCCTTCCTTTCCTACTCTCTCTGGCATCTTTTGCTCTTCGTCTTCACTTAGTCCTTTTTCATCTTTGGTTTGTCCCTTTATTGGGGTTCTTTGGGGCGCTGCAGGAGTTTGAACTTGTAGCATAAGTTTGGGGTCGGGGTGGGTGACAGACCTCTACCACCCTTATGCACAACCTCGACTGTTTGGCGGAAGGTGTGCCACTGGGGGCGGGGGAAGTGGGGTGGGTGGGGAGGGGGAAGTGGTGTGGGGGGGAGGGGGAAGTGGGGTGGGGGGGGGGGAGGATGAAGTGGGGTTGGGGGGGGATGAGGGCAAGGGGTTTCAACCAGTTGTATTGTTTCTTTGGCTCCCTATGTTTTCGTCACGGTACAGCCGCAGATTGGGTGAAGTGTACGCCCTTCACCAAAATCCCAATACAGGGCTTCATCTCACCGCACATGCATGTCCGCCCCACTACTGTACTCTAAACTACAATGTTGGGTCCGGAAGATAGCCCCTTCACGGTGCTTACTTGGAACGTCAACGGCCTGGGTGACAAAATTAAAAGGGGGTTGGTGTCGTCTTTCTTAAAGCGCATCCACCTGGATGTGGTGCTTCTGCAGGAGACCCATCTTAAAGGCACGAAATGTGGGTTCCTCGCACGGGGGCGTATACTGTCCAGGCACATGAGGGATACACCTCCGACTCTAGAGGAGTCGCTATCCTGATTAAAAGTCACATCCTTTCACGGTAAAGCGTACATGGATAGACCCCCAGGGAACCTATGTGGGAGTGTCGGGGGCATGGGGTAGGAGGAATGTCACCATCTTTTTGGTTTATGCCCCACCAAAATTGCAGACCAGGACTCTCCACGGGGTGACATATATACTACTGGAGACACAGGGATTGATGATGCACATTAATGGGGGGGGGGGGGGGGGAGGGGGGGCGGAGGAGGGAGACTTTAATGATGTAATGCACGGTCCTACAGACCGATCAGGTGAACATGTCCATCCTCCCCGGTTACACAATTGGCCCGCCTTGCCGACACTTTGGGCTTAGTGGATGTATGGAGATACTTACATCCGGGAGATTAAGGGTACTCGTACTATTATGGGGCTCACAAGGTCCACTTACTCGCGGTTGGATTACGTGTTTCTCGCGCAGGGTGCCATCCGGGACATCTATGAGGCAGAGTACATGGCCCGGGGTCTGTCAGACCATTCGCCTTTGTATGTCCGAGTGGGTGAGAGGGATCGTGCAGGACGGGGGGCTGGAGACTGTCGCAATGGGACCTACAAAACAAGGACGTGCTCCAGGGCCTCCGTGCAGACACAAAAGTCTTCTTTGCAGGAAACTTGGGATCAGCGCAGTCTGGAGTGATAATCTGGGAAGCATATAAAACAGTATTGCAAGACAGGGCCCAGAATCGGATGGCCTGGGAAAAGAGGAAGGCTCAGGAAGAACTTGCCACATTAGAGGCCCGGAATCTCACCCTGGAAAGACAGCACCTCACGCAGAGACACCCCGAGGCTCTGAGACAGTTAACAGATGTACAACATAGCTATAGGGCTCTGGCTACGCAAGCGGCTAAGGCCCAGGCGAGCCTGCATAGGTTGTTTGACGTGGGGGACAAGTCAGGCAAGCTCCTAGCGTGGCTTAGCCGTAAAGAGGCATGGAATAGCCCAGGCGCATGATACGCAGATAGTACAGGCGTTCGCGTCATACTATCAACACTTCTACGAGGCCCGGAAACTCAGGGCACTCCCAGACATAACAGACTACCTGGCGGACATTCATACTCCGCTATTAGACGAGGATGATAGAGAGGGGCTCGACTCGGATATAGCGTTAGACGAAATTAAACTGGCTATCACTAGATTACGCCCTGGCCTCCCTGCAGAATTTTATAAGTAGTACGCAGATCTTCTAGGTCCCCACTTGCTGAAGCTCTTCCAAGATGCGTCCCAGGAGGAAATTTTGCCCCTAGACTTGCGCATGGCCACGATTATTCCTATCCATAAACAGGGGAAGCCCCCCACTGACTGCGCTTCATACCGTCCTATATCCCTCCTAAATATGGAGGTGAAAATACTGGCAACCATCCTTGCCTTGAGGCTCCGTCAGGTGATCACTGCTCTGGTGCATCAGGACCAGATGGGTTTTCTACCCGGACGGGCGACCCAACTAAATCTGCGTAGGACCCATAATTGGCTCATGGAGGTCCAGGACCGTGGAGACCTACATTTGCTCCTGTCTTTAGACGCGGAAAAGGCGTTCAACGCGGTACACTGGCTCTTTTTGGGGGCTACCCTAGTTAAATTTGGCATCAGACCCCGGTTTCGGCACTGGGTGGGTCTCCTGTATAGTGACCCCAGGGCAAGGGTTAAGGTGAATGGCCAGCTCTCTGGAGACTTCCCCATTAGACGAGGCACCCAACAGGGCTGCCCTCTTTCCCAATTGCTTTTCGCCCTCACGATTGAGACAGTGGCCTGTAGGATCAGGCAGTGTCCGGAGATTCAGGGGTTCCGAATCACACCAGCAGATACTGGGGAAGAAAAGATCTCGCTCTATGCGGATGACATTTTGCTCTATATCACTCACCCAACTACCACGATTCCCGCCTTATTCGAGGTCATGGCTGTCTACGGGACATACTCAGGTTACACTATAAACTGGCACAAGTCGGTCATTTACAGTTCACGTGCTATGTCATTTACAGTGCACGTGCTATGGAAGTATGGCCCACTCTCCCTGGGGCCCTACAGATAGCCCACACCGAATTATCTACCTGAGGATTTACCTCACCACAGATGCGAGGCTCTCCTTCCAGAGAAACATCCAACGGGTATTAACCAATTTTGTAGAAGACTCACGGTGATGGAAATCCCTACACCTCACAATTTTAGGCAGAGCTGCCATGTTTAAGATGATCACCTTGCCTCGCTTTCTCTACGCCCTACAGAATGAGTATTTCCCCCTCCCACGACAAACCTTTCGAGCGGTCGATGCGAATTGCACTCCCTTCTATGGCTCGGGAAACAACCAAGGATCGCTCTGACAACCCTACACCGTAATCAGTACAATGGAGGGGGGAGGGGGGGGATCTCGCTGATAGACATAGAGGCCTACTATTGGGCCGAACATCTAACTCTAGTGAATGACTGGATAAGTGCCCCGGCAGACCACCCCACCTACAGGCTGGAGAGGGACACTATGGCGAATCGTACTTGTATGTATTCTCTATGGGGGACAGGGGCGACTTCTCCCAGCCACCCAAGTCACGTTGGAAGTATGGGACAGAGCATGGAAGGCATTGGGGTGGGCGTGCAAACCTACTAAACAGACGCCTCTCTGTAATTGTACCTGGTTAAAATAAATCCATAAGCTGAGGGGGTTCACGGGGTGGGACGCCATAGGCATATTGGTCATAGGGGATGTGGTAGCTAAAGGAAAACTTAAACGTTTCCGCATGCTGCAGATAGAGTTCGGGTTGCACACATCCCAGTCTTTTAAGTATCTGCAATTGCGGCATGCTTGGCAGGCGGAGAGCGCACTATCATCCTCGCTGCCAGAATATGCCCCACTAGAGGGATGCCTGCTGCAGGAACAGCTGCCTACTAAGGCAGTATCACTCACATACCGCACCTTGAATAATAATGCACCAGACAGGTTGGGTCGACTGCGTGAGACCTGGGAAATGAACTTAGGAACACTCGAAAACATTGACAGGGAAGCAGCCTTGATGCATCATAGGGAGGTGGCAATCAAATCTCGTCTCCGCCTAATCCAATATAAGATACTACACAGTCTACTATGATAGGGCCAGACTACACCGAATGGGCCGCGCCAGCGACCCTAGTTGACAGAGATGCGACCATGCGCAGGAAGATTTCGATCATACCCTTTGGGACTGCACCGAAATACAGACCTACTGGGGGAAGGTGTTGGGGGAACTGATCAAAGTTTTAGAAACACTACCACTGGACCCCAAATGTTTACTGCTGGGCATACCGGGGGACGTTGATTTGAGACGCCCGCAGCTAATTTTCGCCATGCTAGCCCTGGTGGTGGCGAAACGGTATGTAGCACGAACATGGGGAGCAGCACTGGCGCCCCAGCTCTGAGAGTGGAAGATGGGAATGGACATGTACATGGCAGCAGAAAGTCACCTACAAGGCGAGAGGATGCCAGAAAAAGTTCCGCAGGGTATGGGGCAAATGGAGAACATATTATGGGTTTGATGGAGGGTTGGGTGATGGCTAGCGGATCTTTTGGGAGTTCCTCCTTCACCCCAACTGTGAGTACTGGTTCTCTTGTTGCCTGACAGCCCAGAAGGGGATGACGCATGAGATATTAATACAAAGTTGTGTGCTGGGGTGGGACTTGGAGGTTCGAGTGGCCCTACCGGATACCACTGTGGGATTACTTGTGATACGGACGGTATATGAATGCCACTGTACGACTGTACCGGATTGTTATTTTTTCTTTTGCTTCTTGTTTTTGCACGACAAAAATAAAATGGGTAGTATGTATTTATTTTGCCAAGAGAGGAGTATGTGTAACTAACATGGAGCCCGAAATTAGGGATTTCAGTTTTATCCAATTTTAATTTCAGGGCATTCCTACACATTCATGGGCCACTCAAACAAAATATGAATGAAGGTTGGCTGCATCAGCAGATTCGTTAATCACAGTGACAATTTGTGTGTCATCTTTGTATGACTTTAAGAAAAGGCCACAGTTCTGGATCAGATTGGAGGACAATAAATTGACAGTTTCAGTCCTACTGGTTAAAAAGGAAGTAAGCCACCCCAAGGTTTTCCCCCGAATGTCTACTGCACATAGTTTTTGAAACAGGATAGTATGACAGACTGTGTCAAAGGCTGCGCTGAGATCTAACAGTACAAATGAGGCACTGCAGCCTTCATCTAAAAGGACCCTTCTGTCATCTAGTTCCATCAGAAGAGCTGTTTCAATACTACACACTGATTGAAAGCCACCTTGAATTTTATCTAAAATCTTCGACTTCGATTGTGAGCTGAAAGTTGTAAACTTCCTTTTCCAACACTCCATGCTAGTCAAGAGGATTCTAAAAAGGATACCAAAGTAACCAGATCAGGGAAACTTAATGGGCTCACGCGCCTCAACTGTGTAATTGGAGGTGAAAATGTAATCTATTAAATTACCTTTTTCATGGGTAGAGGTAAGCACTAAATGTCACAAATTCAGAGCTGTTAGAAAATTAATCATGTCTCTGGTATCTCTCCAGCTAGGAGCGTAAATATTGCGTTACAGGCCACAGGTAGAAGTAAAAAAGATCAATTATACTGGGTCACAGTGGAGTGATCCACCAACTTGACTTGGAAGTGTGTGTTATGGACCACTGCCAGCCCACCATCCACGTGGTCCTCTTTGTCCTTCCTAACAACTTGTATCCTGAGGGAATTGACACATTGATGAGTCTCTTAACCAGGGCTCAGTTAGACGAAGAATATAAAGTCTTTCTGTTTCTAAAAGTAAAGCCATTTCATGTGCCTACCGATGAAGGGGCTGGGGGTTACAGTCAGAATAGCAATTTCTCCAGTCACTGAACATAATTAAGATTATAATTTGTACACAGTTAACACATGGACTGTCTGGCACCTCGGCTTAACCCATGTCAAACACTGGACAGTTAATTAACAAAGAACTTGTGAAAATTCTTTTTTTTTAACGTTCTTTTTGCTAGTTTGCTTTTTATTTTATCCCTTACATACTGTACATTGTTTCACTGTATTTTATTCTGCATATATTGTGCAATATTCACTTTGTATTGTATTCGGTTATTCTTTTACCAATTTGTTATCACTAGGTTTAGCTGTGGTTTATTTATGCCTTCTAAATTTGTAATTGTGATGTTCTGGTTAGTCTTTCTAACAAAGAATTTTAAATGTGCACGAACAAATTAACCATAAACTGTCAGGACTGGGTGGTGAATTATCTATCACCCCTAGTCAAGGAACAAGTATCAACACACTTACGTGATATCCCTGCGTTGGTAGCAACCTTGAAGTAAGCAGGCAATCAGTTCACTGATGAACTCCACGTCCCCTCTGCGAAGTGCTTCCTCGAGCTCCTAGAAGCGGAGTGATAAGTAAGAAATCAGACTTGATTTAGGAAAGGCGTTTAGGACTACATTTCTTGTCCTTAAACACAAGGATGCTTTAAGAAAAACACACACTTGCTATACACTTGTAGTTTTAACTCTAAGCAAACTTCTTGCACAGGACAACAAAGCAGCAAGTGTTCGCACGGCAACTTGGTGTTTCAAAGTTTAATTATTTTTTATTCACGTTTCGACTTATATTTACAGCATGTTGGATTAATGGCAAATGAACACACCATAAGTTACAAATTTGAAGACACATTACAAGTACACACATACTTCAAACATCTAGGCTCACGACTTACTAGATGTCTGAAGTGTGTATAATTCTAATAATTCACAGACTTAAGTATTTGGTATTGCATTGACTTGACAGGGATATTACAAAAACAAAACAGCTATTAGAAACCGGCTCAAATCACTGGAGTCAGCTCCAAACCCTCTCAAGGTGACGCTGGACTACTGATTGCTCATAAAAGCAAGCATTGCCAAAGAGAATAAGTCTGGTGTTGGCTGCTAACTTTTAGATTTGCCACGGTTAGTGAATGTTTTTTTCTGAAATTGTATGCATGCACTGATTTCGTGTGAAAGCACACACCGTACTAGAGCAGAACACGGTCACTCAGAGGTAAGCTATTGGCTGAGGTGGGCTTCTTCCGTGTCCGAGATGTGTGCTGTGGTTGGCAGAAGAAAAATGTGAATGACGTACTGAAATAAGAGCAGTGGCTGAAAACCCCTTTAAAGTATATATTGTATTCACTGAAGAAAAAAAAACAAAGGTTACAGGAACGTTATAGTTCGGCTCAAATTTCTCTCATACAAAACCAGAGGAACTCAGCAGTTCTAGTTACTTGAGCTAACTATAACTTATGCCCCTGCAATGCACTGCGTTTGACGTCACGGTTAGGTCAGGTAACTAAAACTGCTGAATTTATCTGGTGTTGTCAAGTGAAATCTGAGCCAAACTATAAACTACCTAGTCCTATGGGTGTGTAAGTGGTTTTGTAGTTGTGTGAGTGGTGTATGGATCGCCCATGTATATTTGTGGCTGTATGGATCTGTGAGTGGATGTGAGAGTGGCAGAAAGGGTGTGTGAGTGGGTGTGCAAGTGTCTGTGTAGGTGTGCAAGTGTATGTGTGGGAGTGTCAGTAGCTGTGCGAGTGACTGCACCCCATTGGTTAAATGTCCACCGTGTATTCTACATTATATCTGCCTAATGGACCACAAGCAAATGTCTCCAGTGACCTTGTGTGCATTTCTGCAATGTAATTGTTCCTTGTGCATCTTTATCCATTCATCTGTGATCATATGAAATCTCCTATACAGAAGGCAACAAGACTATCAAGAGGTAAATCTCCATCAAATAAGGATACTTTCTCTTAACTATATGAAGTAAGTGCTTCTTTGTTTGGCTAAGAATTCCTCATTTACCATGGCATCAAGAACGTGCACGCACCCTTGGACTCCGTACTTCAGCCGCGCCTCCTAGCGTGTATCCTCGTGGGAAATGGGGTCCCCAGGCATAAGTGAGGTTATACGGGGTTAGTTACCCCAAGTCCAGGTAGTATTTCGTCCTACACAGCGGGATACTAGAGGTGCTTTTAGCGCTGGGGTGATGGCCCCGCCCCCTATTGCCCCGTTCTGCAATCGCACCTCCTGGTGCATATCCTTCTGTGCAATAAAGTCCTCAAGCATTCCTACCCCGCCCTCTTAGCTATATTTGTAATTTTTTTTTGCTGAAGCAGAGTCCCAAGATGGCTGCCAACACTTACTGGTTGAAGTGTTGTCAGCTAGTTAGATTGCAGCACAGGGACTGTCTGATCGGTGCCCTTAGATATACAAATTTGGATTTCGGTTGATATCTCTAAAACGGAGCAGACCAATATCTTCCTGCCAAATACAGTGTAATTCCGTCCAGTGGTTCTGGCTGTAGTCCTGTTAAAAAAACGTATGGGAATTAACATGGGGACAAAGTGTTTTGTGATCCCCCCCCCCCCTCCCTTTTTCTTGGTCCTTGCTTGACGGATCACCCCAAAACGTTCAAGAAAGCAGCTGAAGTGACTGGCGAATTAGTTTTGGAAATGTTGTCAAGATTCATCAAACGGCGCTAAAGTTATTAGCAAAACGAAAAAAGTGTTTCCTATGAAAACTAGGTCCTAACTATAACTATCTACTGGCGACTGTCAGTAAGTAAGTAGGTGGGGGGTGCGTGTGTGTGCGCATGCACTTTTATAAAAATCAAAAGGTTTTCCCTAATGCAGACCTAAACAGAGCATGTGTACTGCTTTGCCTATAGGGCACGCAGTTTCTGCTCCATCAAACACCAACTAGTCGATTTCATGAATAGACACAGACCTCAATCCCTCAAGTGTTTCATCTGTCACAGTCCACAGTTATTAACAACAGAGACAGTGTTCCATTGTAAGTCCTAGTCACAATGCCATCTTAGGGTTGTGGGCTCAAATGCTAAATTCTCTGGGGGTTATTTGTAATTATGCAAGATAATTATTAATTTGTTCGGAAAAAGTCAATGTGTGCCACTTGCCTACAGCGCAGTGTAATTACAGTGAACATCTGTACACAGTAACATGGAATTGCAATGAGGGCGTTCTTCGTTCTATCAAACCAAATTGTACCTACACGCCCAAGAAGAGGTGGGGCTGCAAGAGGTGGGAAGGGAATGAGCATGTCCCCACTCAACCATGCTGCAGGGGCACACACAAGTATGTGCGACTATTTTACTGACCAACACCATGTGGACGAGCAGGGCAGCGGAGATAGGAATTACTTTTTATTTACATATATACATGTTTTTATGCAGCCGTTAACGCAATTTGAGTCATTTAAAAAAAGCTCCAAAGAACAGGTGTTGCAGTTGCTCAAATCAAAGCTAGGGAAAAAATAAGACTCCGTTTTGCTTTGCTCATATTCTAATTTGCGATCTGCAGCTCACACCAGAAGTCAACAACGAGCCCATAACTCACTCACCCATCTTGACATACAGGCTCAGTCAGCAACTTCACCACTCTCGATGCCCTTCCAAACTCATCTAGTTACCTATATTCCTAGTTCTATTCATACCCGATTCCAGACTAATAGATCTTAAATGTAACACCGATCCATGTATTGTAGTAAGCGGAGTCTTTGCCACCTCAAAAGCGGACTCCTTTCCTTACCAATTTACAGGTGAGCCACTCAGAAAATTTCAACTTGCATATAGCACATTCACATGCACAATACACTGCATCTAAGCCACAATCTGTAAAGATACCCTCAAACTTAACAGCCACCTCAAGCAGAAAAACCACTGAAAAGTCCCTTGTTATATGCCTCAACAGACAAAGTTCCACACTGTTAGAAATGGGGGTCCCTAGTTGGCAATGGTTTGCACCTTTGTCCAAGTAGAGAGCCATCTTCCTAGTCTGGTAAGAGGGATACACTTCTAAAATAAGCCCTGCTCAACCCCTTGGTAGCTTGGCACGAGCAGACAGGCCTATCTCAGAGGCAGTGTGTAAAGCATTTGTGCACATGTACAGTAATACAATGAAAATACCACAAATGGACACCACACCAGTTTGGAAAAAAAAGCAATACCTTATCCAAGCCAACAAGACCAAGTACGACAAAAATCCAACATACCATACTGTAAAAATATTTACTTTGCAAGATAACCTTTAAATTGCAGAAATATCTGAAAAACACAGTTCTTCCGAGTCGATGGCTCCGTACGAGTCTACTGCAATGCTGAAAACAACAGTATCAGTTCCAGCCGACCGCGTCGGTACGGGCCAGCTAAAACATTGACAGACTCGTGAACAGTACCTTTCTCAATGCGGCCGACATGTTGATGCAAGTCGGTCGGGGCAACCATTGCAGTTGCATTGCAAAAATGGAAGCGGTGCAGGGTTATTTGCCCTCACGATGCAGTGCAGGCAGCGGCTTGGTGACAATCGTCCAGGTGGCGTCGATGAGACCAAGGCTTACAGTGCAGGTTGAGGCGGTGCTCGATGCAGTGCTGGCAGGTTGCGGTGCAGGCAGAGCTGGTCGATGTTCAGCCACGGTGTCAGTGATATCCAGGCAGGATGAGGCGAGGCAGTGCAGAGTGCGGTGCCCATACGATGCAGTGCAAGCTACAGTTCAGTGACGATCGGCCAGACGGCATCAGTGAGACCAAGGATGTGGTGCGAAGTGCGGCGGTGCCTTCACGACACAAAACCCTGCGATGAACTCAGTGACAGAGTCGGCTGCTCCTTTCTTCTGCGGCAGCTGAAACCAGCGGTTCCAGAGACGGTGCCCAGGATAGTGAGGTCTTTGCTGCTCCTGAGTCCTTTTGAACAGGGAGCAAGCTACACTTCTAGGCCCTAGGAGATACTTTCTCAAGCAGGATACACACACAGTTCCACTCCTTGGCAGAAACCGCAACTGCAGGCCAACCCTAGACAACACACAGCAAAGGGGCAGCACTCCTCCTCCAGTTTCATCCAGCTCTTCTCCTTGGCAGAGGTTCTTTCTTGAAGTCCAAAAATGATCTTAAGTTTAGGGGTCTGGGCTCCACTCTTTATAGTACAAAATCCTTCGTTCTCTGGAATCAAAGACTGTCTTGGCCCAGCTAGAACCAGTTATGCCCTCTCTGGTGCAGCTTCCTGGCAGGAGGAGGAGACAACATTGTCTAGAGCAGACCAGGCCCATTCAGGTGTTAATGAAATCTCCTCTCCTACTCTAAATGCAGCCCAGGTCGATTCAGCCCAGCCCCGACTCACCCTGGAAAAGCAGGACACACCTATCCCCCCCACATCCCCCAAGTGGATGTCTGAACAGAATGCACATCCCTAGACCCTGTCACTCCAAAGCCAGAGTCGATACACAACCCAGCAGAGGCACACAGGATGGCTAAGCAAGAAAATACCTCCTTTCTAAAAGGGGTATTTTCAAACACAGAATGTAAAAATCATCCTCACTAAAAGATGAATCTTTATATTGTTAGTTCAGGCATACTACACTTCACTTGCCTATCTTGTCCCAATGGGAAGTTATATTTATAAAATGTTATAAATTAACTCCCATTCTATCCTATGGGACAGAGAGCCTTTCAATAGTGAAAAACAAACTTGGCAGTATTTTGCTATCAGGACATGCCACACGTCTCAGGGCATGTCCTACCTTTCACATACACTGCACCCTGCCCACAGGGGTACCTTGGGCCTACGTTAGGGGTGACTCACATGTAAGAAAAGGGAAGATTAGGGTCTGGCAAGTGGGTGCACTTGCCAGGTCGACATGGAAGTACCAAACTGCACACAGACACTGCAGTGGCAGGTCTGCATGTAACATTTACAAGCTGTTCATGTGGGTGGCACAATCGGTGCTGCAGGAACACTAGCAGCATTTGATTTACACACCCTGGGCACACACAGTGTACTGTACTAGGGACGGACTAGTAAATCAAATATGCCAATCATGGAATCACCAATCCATACCAACAATTTACAGGGCGCACTTGCACTTTGGCACGGAACAGCAGTGGCAAAGTGCCCAAAGCATCTAAACCAGCAAACACGAAATACAACACACAGCAAAATAACAGGAGGCGAAGGCAAAAATACAGGGGAAACTCACACCAATGATGCCAGGTCTAACACACATTCACAACAGGATATTTTTTTTTTTTTTTTTTTTTTTTAAAGAGTTTTATATAGTGCGAACTCGACCCGAAGATATCAGGTATCAGAGCGCTTTACATGAGCACCAGTTTCGATCTATCTGCTACTATACTAACAATCCTTCAGTGATCAATTACTCTAATATTGCAGGCTACTTTCCAATATGATTTTGTAAATTTGATGAAATGCAATTTAATACTATATCAACAGTAGAGATGAGCAAGCCAACAAATGATCAGGGAAGGCTAAGCCAGAGCTGAGCCAGGGGTCTGGCTCTGTTCTAATGGCCCGAGCACGAACTGAGCCCTGAAAATGTTTGCTATGCAAATCATACAGCAAGCATTAGGTAAAGTATGATAAAGTCTTTTCAAAATTAAAAATCTATTTCTTTACCCATGGAAGTTTTGACCTGAATATATCACATTATAGCACTGCACTAAGTAATATTTATTAAAAGTGATAGTTTTTAAACAAACCATTAGTGAACTAAGAGGCGAGGCAGTTATGTAAATCCTGTAAGTCGCCCAAATTTTTACAGAACATTACAGCCTATTAAAGAAAATACGTTTTTATACACCTGGTATTCTGAATTCACATAATTGAAAGTGCTCTCCTAAGGGATAATGAAGAAAAAGGAGTTGTGTAAATAACATTTGTATATGATCACACACTTAGCGGGGAATCCGCAATTTATCTAAGTATAAATAAGCCACTAAACGTGTATCCATTTGCCTTTCTTTTTTTCATGCTTCTACTTTGTTGACACAAAGCAGGAACTAGATTTGCAGGTGTTGGAGAAATTTACGTGAAGACGAGATTTATTACACGAGGTTACATTCATTTTTATAGTCATGTAGAGATTAAGTGATTTGTCCAAAATCACAGCATCTTGGGCGACACTGAGACCTGCACCTGGTTTTCCAGGTCAAAAGTCTGCAGCTCTGGCTATAACGCCACATCCTGGGTGGCAGGCAGAAGCCACATGGACAGTAAGCTCGTTATAGGCTCGAGGTTCCAAGCTCGAGCTGAGGCAGGGCCAAGCTCGAGCTTTCAGTGGCTCACTCACCTCTAGTCAATAGACCACTCTGACTCTGGTCAACAATCCAAAAATATAAGGGCTATCCAATACTGAAAGGCCTACAGGGCCATGAGTATTGTAGAAATGCACTTCATAGACGCATGCAACACAACGTCTGCCTGCTTACAAACCATGAGCCTTATAACATGCATCCCATATAGCTCGTGTAACACCTTGCCTCACTTTACCGCCCCCATTTACGCTCCGAATACCTCAGGCAATCCTCTGCCCTTCGCCCCAGCATCCTTTCAGTTTGGAGTCAAGCAGTCACTTTCTCTGGGTGTCCAACCAGTAGCACATGGCAGCAGTGTTGCTTTTACCTGGTAGACTCAGCAGGTGGTTTTCAGACAGGCGGGGTGGGGCTGCTTTATGCGGTCGACTACAAGCAGCAGAGTCTCACGATTAAAGATGGCGGGAACCCACTGGGCATATGTGTAGTGGTGGCGACAGCCATCAGTGGTGGAAAATATTAAGAAAATAACAAATCCAGTTTCTAGCGCCCTGAACGGTAGAATCTAAACAAGGATGATGCACACGCAAGCACAAACCCCACAAAACAATGCTGAACTAGGGATTTTACTAACTGACCGGCTCTTCCCTCTGTGAGACAGGCGGCTAGCGAAATCGAGAGTTCATTCGCAGGTCAGACTAGACGTGCTCGGAGGGCTGGCCTCCCTCACATTAAACACCGCTTTCTGGAGCACGTTACCGAAAAGGAGGCCTGCGCCATGTAAGCCAAAATTAACACCCTTATTTTAAGCATATAACTGCGAATAACTGCTACGAGCATCATCCACCCCTGGCGAGAGGCATAGTATCCCTACTCACTGCTTTTATTTACAGATTAACTTGAAGTCATTGTTTCAAGCAACAAGTATACATGTAGGAAATAAAAGGGTGCCTGGAAGTTAGATAGTAAACTGACCACAACATTTTTTTTCTAATAATCTACACAATCAACTCTTGCAGGCCCACCAACACAATGAGGCGGTGCAGGTAAAACCTATTCTAAATGTAGAGAAGACTGCATAAAGCTGAAAAACACACATTATATTGAAAAGAAAGAAAGGAGTACACGGTCTACCAGATCCACACATCACCACAGAGCAGTGATCCAAGGTGGGACTTGTGGTATCCCTTTCCCACATGTAGAATGTTATGATTGTAGTTTTGGAATGTACTATGGAATGTATTCGATCATAGAAGAATGTGGGTTGAATAGGAGAAGAGTTGGTGGCTAGACGTTTGCTGGGTCCCTGCTGATGCTAGGGGTTTTGAGTCAGAAGATTAAACGTTAAAAGGACAGCGCGAGTCTGCTGGATTTCTTCTTAAAGAATTTTAGAGACGGGCTGACCCTTAACCCATGCAGAACTCAAGCTACCTACATTACAGTAAGACTAGTTTCTCTCTTGTGATGGGCAGTCAATTCCTGAACTCTCCCCCTAGGTTACCTTATTTCAAGGCGCAACAATAACCAAGTGCTGACTAACGTAGTACCAGCGTCAGCACATGGTTAAAGGATTAAAGATAAACACAACGGGGGCGCCATGCAAGATGGCCGCACTTTAGTGCAGCTCCGCCCGGCTGATCCCTTATCCGCCTAATATCCGCAATTCCTAGAGGCATCCAAGCTCCCGGCCTGCTGCCCTGCGTGACGTGTCACCCCTGGTGCAGATCGAGCCTCGAAGTGCAGCTGTGGCGCCTTGAACTTCAGCAAAATTTGATCCGCTTGCCTCGTGGTCATGATGGCAGCCTAAGCTGTGTGTGGGAGGAGTCAGACTAACGACTTGCGTGCTGGGAGGGCGGCAGCTGCGATCCTGAGGTACCCCGCACCTGGACAATGTTCCTGTATTGGCGGGTTGGCCTTCGCGCGGTCTCCGCTGTATGCGGGACGGGCCTACTGCTGCGGGACGACTCCGTGATTTCAACAAGCTGCAGCCTGCTTGCTGATCTGATGCGGTGGGCCTGGAATAAAAGCTAAGCCTGGAGGATGCTGCGAGGCCTGTCTGCGGTTCCTGGCCCCGGAGGTTGACGGATATTGGCGTCCGCTGTGGGCTGCGGTGGGTGGGGGGCAGCCCAGGCCTTGGTCCGCGGCAGCGGAGGTGGGCGTGGGCTTTGGGATGTGGCCTGCCGGCTGTGGTTTGTGTGCGCAGTGCGTGTGGGGCTGCCTGCTTTCGACCGCTGCTCGGGTGGGGGTGCCCCCCCCACCCTTTGAATTACATGCGAGTAGGGATTGCTGAGGAGACAGCTGTGTGGTGGATAGATCCTTACGCCCTGGCCATTCCCTGTTGCTGGCTCTGTGGGCCTGTTTCTCTGGGCCCCGTGTGGCTCGCTGCGTTGTGCCTCGTGGCAGAGTGGGCTGTCTCGCTGTGTAGGCTGGTTCTGAGGGGGTACGCTGCAGATTGCGGCCCTGCACGCACTTCTTGTGGGACCTTGGCCCTCACGATCACCACGCTTCACACCGGCGCCCTGTGGTGGAGTTGTATCTGCATATCTCCTTTGTGCTCTTGGGATCGAGTTCTGAGACTGCGGGGGCATGGTTGTCTCCTTGTGCCTCAGTGAGTGCGAAAGGCAGCCCATTGCTAACTTTGTGATCTGGTGGGGGACTGACCTGCTTACTCCAGCCGCTTCCGACATGTTATTTGGGCTGCACCTGACTAGATTGTGGAAGCGAACGCTTTGTGTAACATTTCTGAGTGCCTCAGATCATACTCTGCTGTATGGTTTTGCCTGCTAACTGGGAACCTGTACCACCGGAGCTTTAAGGAATCACTGCTCTATGGCAAGACTGTATCAAGGCCTGTTGCTGGCTTTTGGTCCTCTTTACGCCTCAGGTGTGTAGCACTGGGTATACTGCTCGAGTATGGGAAACGGATGGGAACGGTTCCATAGTTGTAAAATTGATTTACTGCCCTGCCAAGCTTTTTGATCAAGAATTATTGCTTTGGAATATTGCCTGGGTGGTTGTCCATAACCTGTGCTCCCTATCACCTGCCATGTAGAAGCCGGATAAGTTGCAGCCCCGCCTCACTTTCGAGGCGTGAAAGTCAGGCAGGGCCCAACAAAAAGCAGCCTCGGACTGAGGCTGATGGACAGGGAGACGGCCCGCCCTATCTGGAGTCCACACAGCTGGCGATGCAGAAAAGTCTCCAAGCTATAGAGGGTAGCATGTCGACTATAAATCATAGACTGGATCATATGTCCTCACAACTGGAAAAACAGTCCGAGAGAATGGGAGAGGTGGAGCAGAGGGTTTCTAATGCTGAGGATGGGCTAAGTGAGGTAACTATTAAGGCCCTCAATATGGAAAGGGTACTAGCCCTCATACAGGCCAAGAAGGAGGACTTGGAGGCCCGGTCTAGGAGGAATAATATTCGCATAACGGGCCTGCCCGAATCGACGAATAGTGGGAGAATGGAACACTTCATTGAGACCCTACTCACGGAAATATTTGGCCCTGAGCACCTATCCTCCATGTTTGTAGTGGAGCGTGCCCACCGCTCTTTGGCAGCATGCCCCGTCCCCGGAGGCCCGCTTCGTCCAATAATAGCTCTACTATTAAACTACCGGGATGCTATTTTACGGCTGGCCAGGGAGACGGGCAACATTAGCTATCAGGGGGAACACCTTGTCCTTTTTTCCCCCGATTTTACTGTCGCATTTCAGGCTGCGCGGCGAGTATGTTGCAGTCAAAAAATTCCTTCAGTCCGAAAACATACCTTATGCCATGTTGTACCCCGCACGTCTCCGTGTAGGGTCAGAGGGGAATTTCAAGGTTTTCTCCACCCCTAAGGCAGCGATGGAACACGCAAAACAGTTGAAGAGACACCGGCGTGAGGCCGAAATGGAAAATGGGGAGGACAACTGTTAATTAATGAGGGCTCTTATTGTGTATGTTCTATGAATCCTCCTGCTGATGGGTTTTGTCTATTTGTAGCAGTGTATGTGCACTGCCGCTTACATTGATGGGCAAGGCAAGTTTGATATGATAGATATATGCTGGGGGATGCCTTATGTTTTAGTATTCGGACGTGAATTGTAACACAGGTACAAGACCTGATCAGCCACCTCCTACGAAGTAGGAGGGCAGTAGCACTCTGACGCCCCCTGTATGGGAGTTCCCCACACTATGCTATTTTGTTGTTGTTCTACTGGGGTTTGTTTAGATATTCCTGGGATGGGTTTGGCAACTTGGGGTAGCCGAAGTGGGTGTGGGGTATGCAGGGGGGTGGGGGTTAGGAATCAGTGGCAGAAGATGAACGTTCTATATGTACACCTTGACGGGGGTTTGTATTGGGGGCAGCAGACGGATGTTGCGGCTGGGCATCGATTGCCCGGCGTGTCTTGATACTTCAGGCATGCATTACATGTCTCATTGCACAGGTGCTCAGTTACTGATGGCTTAAAACTATGAACAGTGCAGTTAAGTTCCTCACTTGGAATGTACGCTGGCTTAATACGCCCAAAAAGATAAGAATAGTATTTGCATATCTGGATCGCATGGGAGTGCAAATAGCCTTATTGCAAGAGACGCATCTAACCAGGGATTCAGCAAAGAAAGTGGGTGCGCGCTGGGCGGGTGCCAGAGTTGCGTCTTCCTACTCTAGGGGTGTGCTGACTCTGGTAAAACAAGCATTTACAATGCAATGGTCTCGGCATTGTTAAAGTTAGAGCTATTGGCATTGCTCATGACATTATTTTTGTTTGTTTTTGTTTTTAAAACATTTAAAGAAACGGCATTGTTATTTACAATGTCAATAGCTTAATCACTCTAAAATGCAAGACCTATTGCATTTGCACCCAGACAGAGCCACCTACACACAGAGCCACCCACCCACACAGAGCCACCTACACACAGAGCCACCTACACACACAGAGCCACCTACACACACAGAGCCACCTACACACACAGAGCCACCTACACACACAGAGCCACCTACACACACAGAGCCACCTACACACACAGAGCCACCTACACACACAGTTACCCACCCACACAGAGCCACCCACACAGAGCCACCCACACAGTTACCCACCCACACAGTTACCCACCCACACAGTTACCCACCCACACAGTTACCCACCCACACAGAGCCTCCCACACACAGAGCCACCCCCACACAGAGCCACCCCCACACAGAGCCACCCCCACACAGAGCCTCCCCCACACAGAGCCTCCCCCACACAGAGCCTCCCCCACACAGAGCCTCCCCCACACAGAGCCTCCCCCACACAGAGCCTCCCCCACACAGAGCCTCCCCCACACAGAGCCTCCCCCACACAGAGCCTCCCCCACACAGAGCCACCCACACAGAGCCACCCACCCACACACACACACACACACACACAGAGCCACACACACACACACACACACACAGCCACACACACACAGAGAGCCACACACACACACACACAGAGAGCCACACACACACACACACACAGAGAGCCACACACACACACACACAGAGAGCCACACACACACACACAGAGAGCCACACACACACACACAGAGCCACACACACAGAGCCACACACACAGAGCCACACACACAGAGCCACACACACAGAGCCACACACACACACACAGAGCCACACACACAGAGCCACACACACACAGAGCCACACACACACACAGAGCCACACACACACAGAGCCACACACACACACAGAGCCACACACACACACAGAGCCACACACACACACAGAGCCCCACACACACACAGAGCCCCACACACACAGAGCCCCACACACACAGAGCCACACACACAGAGCCACACACACACAGAGCCACACACACAGAGCCACACACCCACACACACAGAGCCACACACACACAGAGCCACACACACACACAGAGCCACACACACAGAGCCACACACACACACAGAGCCACACACACACACAGAGCCACACACACACAGAGCCACACACACACACAGAGCCACACACACACACAGAGCCACACACACACACAGCCACACACACACACACACAGCCACACACACACACACACAGCCACACACACACACACAGCCACACACACACACAGAGCCACACACACACACACAGAGCCACACACACACACAGAGCCACACACACACACAGAGCCACACACACACACAGAGCCACACACACACACAGAGCCCCACACACAGAGCCACACACAGAGCCACACACACACACACAGAGCCACACACAGAGCCACACACACACACACAGAGCCACCCACCCACACACAGAGCCACCCACCCACACACAGAGCCACCCACACACACACAGAGCCACCCACACACACACAGAGCCACCCACACACACACAGAGCCACCCACACACACACAGAGCCACCCACACACACAGAGCCACCCACACACACAGAGCAACCCACACACACACACAGAGCCACCCACACACACACACAGAGCCACCCACACACACACACACACAGAGCCACCCACACACACACACAGAGCCACCCACACACACACACAGAGCCACCCACACACACACACAGAGCCACCCACACACACACACAGAGCCACCCACACACACACACAGAGCCACCCACACACACAGAGCCACCCACCCACCCAGAGCCACCCACCCACCCACACAGAGCCACCCACACACACAGAGCCACCCACACACACAGAGCCACCCACACACACAGAGCCACCCACACACACAGAGCCACCCACACACACAGAGCCACCCACCCACACAGAGCCACCCACCCACACAGAGCCACCCACACACACAGAGCCACCCACACACACAGAGCCACCCACACACACACAGCGCCACACACACACACACACACAGCCACACACAGCCACACACACACACACAGCCACACAACCAGCCACCCACACACACAGAGCCACCCACACACACAGAGCCACCCACCCACACAGAGCCACCCACCCACACAGAGCCACCCACCCACACAGAGCCACCCACCCACACAGAGCCACCCACCCACACAGAGCCACCCACACACACACACAGAGCCACCCACCCACACAGAGCCACCCACACACACACAGCGCCACACACACACACACAGAGCCACCCACCCACACAGAGCCACCCACCCACACAGAGCCACCCACCCACACAGAGCCACCCACCCACACAGAGCCACCCACCCACCCAGAGCCACCCACACACACAGAGCCACCCACACACACAGAGCCACCCACACACACACACAGAGCCACCCACACAGAGCCACCCACACACACACACAGCCACCCACACACACACACAGCCACCCACACACACACACAGAGCCACCCACCCACACAGAGCCACCCACCCACACAGAGCCACCCACCCACACAGAGCCACCCACCCACACAGAGCCACCCACCCACACAGAGCCACCCACACACACACACAGAGCCACCCACACACACACACAGAGCCACCCACCCACACAGAGCCACCCACCCACACAGAGCCACCCACCCACACAGAGCCACCCACCCACACAGAGCCACCCACCCACACAGAGCCACCCACCCACACAGAGCCACCCACCCACACAGAGCCACCCACCCACCCAGAGCCACCCACCCACCCAGAGCCACCCACACACCCAGAGCCACCCACCCACACAGAGCCACCCACACACACAGAGCCACCCACACACACAGAGCCACCCACACACACAGAGCCACCCACACACACAGAGCCACCCACCCACACAGAGCCACCCACCCACACAGAGCCACCCACCCACACAGAGCCACCCACCCACACAGAGCCACCCACCCACACAGAGCCACCCACACACACAGAGCCACCCACACACACAGAGCCACCCACCCACACAGAGCCACCCACACACACAGAGCCACCCACCCACACAGAGCCACCCACCCACACAGAGCCACCCACCCACACAGAGCCACCCACCCACACAGAGCCACCCACCCACACAGAGCCACCCACCCACACAGAGCCACCCACACACACAGAGCCACCCACCCACACACAGCCACCCACACACACACAGAGCCACCCACACACAGAGCCACACACAGAGCCACCCACACAGAGCCACCCCACACACACACACAGTCACCCACACACACACAGAGTCACCCACACACACACAGAGTCACCCACACACACACACACACAGAGTCACACACACACACAGAGCCACACACACAGAACCACACACAGAACCACACACACACACACACAGCCACACACAGAACCACACACACACAGCCACCCCCCCACACACAGAGCCACCCCCCCACACACATTGCCACCCCCCCACACACAGAGCCACACCCCCACACACAGAACCACACACACAGAGCCGTCCCCCCACACACACAGAGCCACCACCCCCACACACACAGAGCCACCACCCCCACACACACAGAGCCACCACCCCCACACACACAGAGCCACCACCCCCACACACAGCCACCCCCCCCACACACAGCCACCCCCCCACACACACAGAGCCACACACCCACACACACAGAGCCACACACCCACACACACAGAGCCACCCACCCACACACACACACACAGAGCCACACACACACACACACAGAGCCACACACACAGAGCCACACACACAGAGCCACACACACACACAGAGCCACACACACACACAGAGCCACACACACACAGAGACACACACACACTGCAACACACACAGAGCCACCCCACACACACACACACAGAGCCACCCACACAGAGCCACCCACACACACAGAGCCACCCACAGAGCCACCCCCCCACCCACAGAGCCACCCCCCCACACACAGAGCCACACACAGAACCACACACAGAGTCACCCACACACACACACAGAGTCACCCACACACACAGAGTCACCCACACACACAGAGTCACCCACACACACAGAGTCACCCACACACACACAGTCACCCACACACACAGAGCCACACACACACACAGAGCCACACACACACACAGAGCCACACACACAGAACCACACACAGAGCCACACACACACACAGAGCCACACACAGAACCACACACACAGAGCCATCCCCACACACACACAGAGCCACCCCCCCCACACACAGAGCCACCCCCCACACACATAGCCACCCCCCCACACACAGAGCCACCCCCCCACACACAGAACCACACACACAGATCCGTCCCCCCACACACACAGAGCCGTCACCCACACACACAGAGCCACCCCCCCACACACACAGAGCCACCACCCCCACACACAGCCACCCCCCCACACACACAGAGCCACCCACCCACACACACACAGAGCCACCCACCCACACACACACACAGAGCCACACACACACAGAGCCACACACACACACACAGAGCCACACACACAGAGCCACACACACAGAGCCACACACACACACACACAGACACACACACAGAGCCACACACACACACACAGAGCCACACACACACAGCAACACACACAGAGCCACACACATAGAGCCACACACACAGAGCCACACACACAGAGCCACACACACAGAGCCACACGTACACAGAGCCACATAAACGCACACAGAGCCACACACACAGAGCCACACACACACAGAGCCACACAGAGCCACACACCCACATAGAGAGCCACACACACACACACACACACATAGATCTAGACACATACACATTGATCTTGGGAGCCAAAGCAGAAGTAGCACCCACTTCACCTCCTGTTCAAATGTTCTCAACACAAACTAAATTGTTGCTGCTAAAGATCAGGAATTTAGTTGCTGACTCACCTGGGCATCCTCCAAAATAAATTGACGCCGGGACCCCGAGGGTCTCACTTAACTCGGACAGGAGCGTAGGGTGGGGTGAGAGCCCAGGAGAAGGGAGGGGCCAAGAGTATGCAGCAGCACTGAGGCGAGAGAGGGCGAGGGGACAAATCACCAAGCGGCAGGCCGCAGATTCTCCCGGAGCAGGCCCATCCGTCAGAGCTGCGCGTCAAGTCACGGGGTAGCTTCGGCCCGCCATGAACACCACCATCTTTAGCCCGAGGAGAGGGAGCGAGCGCCAGGGGGAGGAGAGCGAACAGCACCAGCCGGAGAGGACAGGGGGAGGAGACCAGAGCAGCAGCCGGACACAGGAGCACCGAGGGAGCCGAGAGCAGGGAGAGGGGACGAGCACCAGCCGGACCGTGGACGGGGATGACGCCATGAACACCACCATCTTTCTCCGAGGTCAAGCAGAAATACCTCGGAGAAACGCAGCGTCATTTTCGGATTCAGGGGCGTGTTGTTCTTTCTCTCCTCTTCCCATTGGCTGGAATGTTTACATTCCAGAGGAGAGAAAGAAACTAAAAAACACGCCCCCGAATTCGAAAAAGACGGGGCTTAAATGGACAGATGCCCCTCTCCTCCAATGGCTGGCGTCCGTTTAGGAAACAAGCCAATGGAGAAGAGGGGCGAGTTCAAGCCCCACACTAAGAAACATCAGATCTCGCCGGCCAGACTGCGCAAGCGCAGCCTACGCAGGCCGAGACCCCCCTTTACTGTGGTTCGCTCTGACACGGATGAGTGTGGGCGAGTGGTGATCCTGCATGGGCAACTAGGTGACACAAGTGTGTTGTTGATGAATGTGTATGGCCCCAACACTGATGACCCCTCCTTCTACTCAGATGTGTGGCGTAGAATTTCTACGTTTCCTTCGGCTGCAATTATTTGGGGTGGTGATTTTAACAACTGTCTAGACGCTACCTTGGATACAGTTGGCATTAGTGAAACGCAGCCTAAACAAGCCGCGGAAGAGCTCTTAGGGCTGCTGAACGCAGGTCATTTGCATGATATTTGGCATCTCCGACATCCCGCAGGCCGGGAGAGTACCTTTGTGTCTTCTGTTCATGGGTCCTGGTCCTGTATAGATTTTCGGCTTGTCTCGGAGATAGTCTGTACTTGGGCAGTGGGGGTGACACATGAAGCTCGCACTCTTTCAGACCATTACCCTGTACTCCTTGAATTACAGATTCCCACCTGTGAGAGGCCGCCCTTTGCGTGGAGACTACAACCCTCTGAGTTAACTGATCCAGTATTCAGGCAGACAATTGCTGAGGCGATTAAAAACTTTTTTAGAGAGAACAAGGGGTCTGTGGACAGCGCGGGAGTGCTTTGGGAGGCATTTAAAGTGACCATTAGGGGATCTTGCATGGGGGTCCAGTCTGGGGTTTTGCAGGATATTCAACGGAGGATGTAAAAACTGGCGTCTGATATCTCTAAGCTTGAACACGAGTATGAGTGATCCTTCTACTGCTCAATTGGCTGCCATACGGGAACTTGTCACAGAACAGAACGACTCGGTTGACCAGAACTATTGCACTGCTCCCATTGGAGGACCGCTCGCTACTATTTATTTATTTTATTTATGACATTTATAAAGCGCTCTATCACCTAGCAGGCATCCTGTCGCCGACATATCGGTGTACAATCAGACTAGTGGTCCGGGAAACGTATGAGTAACCAGGTTACGCACTCAGAAAGAGCCACGTTTTTAGTCTCTTCCTAAATGGGAGGAGGTCCTCCATTTGTCTCAGCTCCAGTGGAAGCCTGTTCCATAATCAAGCAGCCGAGGTACTAAAAGCCCTACCTCCTGATTTTATTTTTTTAAATCTTGGAAACTTCACCAGTCTCGCTGAAGAGGAGCGAAGGCTTCTCTCCGGAACATACCAAGCAAATTTCCTCCTCAACAGCTTCGGTCCAAGCCCATGCAGGTCCTTAATAAACTATACAGAAGGATTTAAACTGGACTCTCTGAAGTATCGGGAGCCAGTGCAGCTCTGACAGAGCCAAAGAAGTAGAGGAACGTCTTGCTTTTCCCAAGGCTAGTTTATCTGCTATAGCTTGGATCCTCTGGAGCCTTTCCATTAGATATCTAGGGGATTCCAGCAGTAAGGCATCCAATCTGCTTACGATGGTACACTGTACTATCAATGCTCGAGCATGTACTGGCAGAAGCGAGAGAATTTTGCGAAGGACTCTAATAATAGCAAAACAGCTCCCCACGGTTTTATTAACTTGTGATTCAAGCGTCAGCTTATTATTAAACATAACACCCAAGTCTCGAACCTTCTCAGCAGGCAACAGAGGGCTGGTTGTCGCGAATTGCCAGAAATTCGGGGGGAGCACAGAAGGGTCCTTCCCCACTGGGCAGTAGAGAATCTCGGTTTTCTCAGAATTAAAATGTAGCAAATTCTCCCTCAGCCATTGAGCAATATCTCGAAGACAGTCATGAAACACATCAAGAGATGTAGACTGTTCTCCCTCTAAGGAGAGACTAAGTTGAGTGTCGTCCGCATAATTTACAATATTAATATTATATGACCTTATGACAGCAATTAAAGGTTTCATATAAATATTAAATAGGATTGGACTAAGCGCGGAGCCCTGAGGAACCCCATGCAAGATATCAATAAAATCCGACTGATAGGGGGGGGGGGGAAGAGCAACTGCCTGTCTCCTATTTGAAAGAAAAGATTGAAACCAGCTCAAGGCCGTATCTGCTATTCCTACCTCTAAGTCTCTCCAGAAGAGTGGCGTGATTGACCGTATCGAATGCGGCAGACAGGTCGAGCAGGATTAATACCACCGCGTGACCTCTGTCTGCATGCATACGAAGCTCGTCCATCACCGTCACTATGGGGAGGGAGGCCATTCTGGTCGCTCCCTTGCGCAAAAACTAGCAGAGCCGCGCAGTCAGGACCATATAATGGAACTGTTGGACGAGGACGGGGTTGCCCGCTACTCGACAACAGAGCTTTGCGATACCGTTCTGCAGTTTTGCACCAGTCTATATGCCTCTAGGGCCTCTCCGCCGATTGTAGAGGTCGACGCATATCTGGACGATGTTGCGTTAGGGTGGCTCTCTAATTCGCACCGTGAATACCTTATGCAATCGTTTGATAAGACGACGTTAAGGAGGCCAGAATGTCCCTACCGACCTGTAAGGGCGCAGGGATGGACGGGTTGCCCAGCAAATTCTATAAAGCTTACATGTCGGATATGGCCCCTAGGCTCTTAGAAGTTTATGCGGAGGCTTATGAGAAGGGGACACTGCCGCCTTCCCTTCGGGAGGCTTTGCTTGTAACACTATTGAAACCCAATCGGTGCGACTCTTATTGGCCTCTCTCGATCATTAATATTGACGCAAAGATCCTGGCAAAAATGATCGCCACCAGGATACAACCGCTGGTCCCTCTTCTGGTTCTGCCTGACTAATCTGGGTTTGTCACTGCGCGCTCTACAGCTCACAATCTACGCACGGTTTTCTCCACCCTACATTACTTTGACCCTGACTTCCAAGCAGTTGCGGTGCTGCTAGATGCAGCGAAAGCTTTTGATTCTCTATAGTGGCCTTTTATGTTCACGGTATTGACTAGGATGTGCTTTCTGCCGTTTTTCTTGCAATGGCTTAGAGTGTTGTACGACTCCCCTGTAGCCCGGGTTCGAGTTAATGGTTGGGTGTCATCGTTGTTCCCTATCGAGAGAGGCATGCAGCAGGGGTACCCCCTGTCCCCTATGCCGTTTTTGCTTGCCTTGGAGCCTCTAGCCTGTAAGCTCCATCAGAAACATGCCGTGGCTGCCTTGCAGTTTCGGCAGAGGCCACTCGTGGTCTCCCTCTATGCGGACGACATGTTACTTTATGCCCGTGAACCCGCTGTGTATCTGCCTGCACTTCTCAGCGAGTATGTAAAGTTCAAGAGATTTTCAGGTCTCGGGATCAATTGGTCAAATCTGTGGTGATTCCCCTTACGGCGCATAAGAAAGAGGTGAAGCTGGATTATCTACTAAACTGGACGTCCAATCCCGTAAAATATTTGGGGGTGTGGCTGCACAGGGATCCGGATATGGTTATATCTGAGAATTATGGCCGTACCGTCACGCGCATCACTGAACTGGCTGAGCTTTGAGCACATCTGCCCCTCTCCTTGGCAGACAGGATAGCGACTGTAAAAATGGCCTTTCTCCCTAAACTGCTTTACTTCTTTGAAACATTGTCAATATTCCTATAAAGTTGAATGTGGCAAACTCTTCAAACGTCACTGTTGTCATTTGTGTGGGGTGGTAAGAAACCCTGTTGCAGGTGGGACCTTTTGGTTCAACCCTTTGACCAGGGCAGATTCAAGGCCCCCGACCTTAGACTATATTATCTGTGTGCCCAGGCGCAATTTGCGCATTATTGGTATTTCCCCCAGCGCTTTCAGCCTCATATGGCTATTGAATCGGATGCTGTTCTTCCAATGCCACTGCAGGCAGCGATCCGGTCGGGGGGCTCGGGTGTCCCACGGACTGAATAGACCCAGTCCAGTGCACGGTGTGGGCCTTGTCGAATGCTTGCGAAACGGCCTCAGGTATCCTATTTATACGCTCCCTTGCTACCCCTGGCTTCGCACCCTGATATCACTGCGACACGAGAATCGCTGGCCTTGCGTGAGTTGGCTAAAGTGGGTATCTCTCGGTTGGGTGATTTGTTCAAGAAGGGTCAATTCAAAACACTGCAGGAGGCACAGAATGGTATGGATCGGAGCTTCATGTTTGGCTTCACATACGTCAGAGGCCGGCAGGCTATTCGTGCGGTCTAGCCGCAGTACCCGGTGGAGCCCACTACTCTACGTGCATTGCAGGCGATGCTGACTGGAGAGGAGCACAAGGGCTTAATCACTAAACTTTATAATGCTTCCTTACGTGAGCGGGAACAGAGCGATCACCCCTCTTGCCTACGCTGGCAGGCAGTGTTGGATACCACTCTTGCGCCTGAGGTTTGGACGGCGTGCTGCCAACTTACTGGTCGACTTACAGCGAACTGCAATCTCAGAATTATTAACTTCAAATTCTTACACCGATTATATTACACCCCTTCACAACTTTGTAGGGATGATCTGCGAGAGACTGCTAACTGCGTGTAATGTGGAATAGCGGATGCAGACTTCTTACATGTGGCATGGACGTGTGTATTTGCTTTCTGGAATGATGTGGTGAAAATGCTTACTGACAGTGTTGGAACCTGTGCACTGCACTCCTGAACTATGATTACTTGGATATGTTAAAGGCCTTTAACCCTGTAATAGGCAAATCATTGCAGTTTCCACTTTATTTGCGAAGAGGGTTGCTGCACAATGTTGGGGTGCTAAGACACTTCCAACAGTAAAGAAATAGCTTTGTGACTTGCTCTACTGCAGGGACCAGTTGTTGACCTATGGGGAGGAGTTATTGGAGACTTCCCGTCCCATGGACTTCTGGGCTCCGCTCACTGTATATCTGCTGTCCCGACCGGACCTGATGTGAATCTCTAGAATTGTTTGCACTTTTTATATCTTTAGACCAATGGTTTTTGTGGAGGTGCCCACCCGCTGAACTGGTTTGTGCTGTTCCCCAGATGTCACCTTGGGTCCTTTGTGCTTTCTTTCCCGGTCTACAGCAGCGGACTTCGTGCACGCGCCCATCCATTGCAATCATTGTTACTCTCTTGAATATGACAGTTTACTGCTGCACAGGTATTTTCTGAATGCACCAGAACTACGATCTCGTTCTGCCTGGGGGGGGGGGGGGGGAGGGGGGGTGGTTACGTTGGGTCTGTTTGATCCTGTTACCTTGTACCAGATTTGCATTTATTGGCTGCTCCTGTATCTGTTGAAAACAAACATATAAAAAAAACAAAAAACGTCAGTAAAATTGTCAGCCACATGGGAGAATCTAGGGCCCCATTTGGTAAGTGGTTTTACAATTGCAAATGCTGTGATTAACAATTAACAGGATTTGTGATTGCAAACTCCTAATTCACACCGTACTAAAGGTAATTGTGATTGACAAAGTACCGTCTATGACCAAATCACAAATATGAGAGACTGTGAAACGAGCATCCCTCGCCTTAGTGACTTACAATAGTATGTATGAATACCTTGCAACCACAATTGCAGGTAACTAACACAGATGTGAAGCCTCATTATGGTTTGGTCAGAATTTGCGGTCAGACTGATACCACTGTTGTTGGGAAATACAAGGTCCACGAGACACACTATGGATCATTGATATTTCCACCAGAGAAATCAACTGCTAAGCAGCTGAAATCGCAGGCCAGTGGAAATGCCTGTAGACTCTGGTCCTGTTATCTCTAGGCGGTGCTGAATCAACAGCGATTATGGGTTAAAAATACCATGAGTATTGCGGACCTGTCTGGGGTATCGGTTAATTCAAAGTATGATTGCCCATTAGATGATGAGTTGATAAGGGACCAAGTAATTATGCACTGCAATAACCCCAATTTACAGGACAAATTGTGGTTGCATGGGGAATCCACTCTGCAGGAGGTCACTCCTTTTATAACCAAATCGGAGCGCACATCTAGGTGTGCTAGAGCAGTTGCATCTACTAGTAAATAAGTTGGGAGCGATAAAGTTGTCCGGAAAAATGTTCACACAAAAATTGAACAAGATAGATGAAGATTGTAGGGAAGTCTACAAAATCTAGTAAAATAGTGATGGAACGGAAGGTGTTACCGTTGTGATAGCGCTTCCCATCTAGCTAATGACAAGTGCCCTGCACTGTCTCAAAAGTGAGCTAAATGCGTGGTCAGAGGGCATGTTTGTTGCAAATCCAAACGTGTAAATTGTCTTGTGGAGGAATGGAATAGGAGGAGGATCACTCCGGTTCAGATACTGACAACCCACAGGTCTTGTGTATACAGGACGGTGTTTGGGGTTTAGAAGGACAAAACTGGAAGAAACCTATTTGCGAGTTAGTAGCTGGAGGGATTCATGTATCCTTGGTGGGGGATACAAGGTCACCATATTCTATTATTAAAAAGGATATGTGGTTTAACGTATTCACCAATAAAATAGGATCCAACTTAGAAGAGCCAGACGTCCATCCACAGAGCTTCGCTGAGGGAATCAAAAAATGTGCTAGGGTTCAGAAAATTAATCTTTGTGTTTAAAGGGAGGAAAGCTGAATGTAAATTGTATGCCGTAGTGCCGAGATCTTGTATTCTTGGGATAGTGGAATCAGGCATTTTACTTGACCCAAACAACTCTGATCTGGTCTTAATTGTGAGTGGTGATAATAGGATTCGCTTAGAAGTGGATAGCAAATTTTCCAAGGTTTTTTTCAGATATGGTGAATAAACTGAAGGTGTTTGTCCACAAAATTGTTTTGAAGGAGGACGCACGCCCCTGCTTACACAAGGTAAGGAATATTTCTGTGAGCGTGAAGGATAAGGTTATCAAATAATTGGGCAAATTGGTGGGTTGTGGGGTGATTGAGCAGGTGGAGTGATCGGATTGGGTGTCTCCTCTGGTAATGGCTAGGAAGGCTAATGGCTGCATCGGCCTGTGTGTGGATTTGAGGGAATTAAACAAGAACATTTTTGTGGATATGTTCCCATTATCCCGCATTAATGAATTGTTGTCTGTAACTAAGGTGATTAAGTGGTTTTCCACTATAGACCTTACTTCAGCTTATCACCAGATGCCCCTTCACCACAGCAGTCAACACCTCACGGCATTCATTACCTCCATAGGGTACTTTCAGTTCTAAAGAGAACCTTTGTGGGCTAGCCTCAGGGGCGGCCAGATTCCAACGCCTCATGTACAAAGTGTTCCAGGATAGAAAGAATGTCATCTTCTACCAAGAGGACATCTTGATTATGGGAAAAGACAAAAGATAACAAGATATGGAACTGTGTGTGGTCCTGGAGATGTTGGAACATTATGGGTTGACTGCTGAGGAATCCAAATGCAGGTTTGCTAAAAGTACTGTGATGTATTTGGGGCACAAAATAAGTTACAGAGGTATCGGGTACTAAAATGGAGTTAGTGGATGCGATAAGGAAGGCTGCCACTCCCCAGAGCAAAGATCAAGTGCAATCTTTCCAGGGATTAGCAGAGTTCCACTCTAAATTTGTGTATAATTTCTCGAGAAAATTTTCCACATCAGACAATTGCTGAAGAAAGAGTGCAAATTAGTGGTCGGATGAACGTCAGAAGAGTTTTGAGAGTGTTAAGGAGGATATTTGCTCAACTCCGGCACTTCAAGGATTTGATTCAAGCGGCAAAAGCTTCATCACCACAGATGCCAGTGGGAAGGGATTAGGGGCAGGCTTATCCCAGATACAGGCGAACAGTACAGGGCAAGTTAGTGCATTTGCCCCCCAAGCTTTAAACCCGGCGGAAGAGAAATACTCTGTCATTGAGAGGGAGACCCTGGGGTGTGCATGGGGACTACAACACTTTCGACAATTTGTGTGGGGTACCAAAGTGGTGGTGAGGAGAGATCACAAGCCCTTTACCAAGATTCTCACTTCACAGGGACTTAGTAATCTATCCCACAGGACTAGATTGCCAATGCAGCTTTTGGGTTATGTGCAAGAGGTACGGTATGTTCCTGGGGCCGGTCATAAAATATCTGATTTTCGAGCAGGTTATCGTTGCCCATATATGAGGATATCCAGAGTGACTGGGATGAGTGTCAAGTGGCGATGGTTTTTGTTGAAGACATTGAACCCGAGGTGTGGTCCACTCCTTTGGCACAGGATGTGGCATTATCCACTGTCATAAAACACCCTAGGTCGGCGTGGGTAGGTAAAAAACTATTTAGGGCGGGGGTTGTACCATTTTGGAAGATAAAATATTAATTATCCATTGAGGATGGTTTCTTGTTAAGAGGGGCAGGCTAGTTCTTCCTAAGGATGTGAGAGAGAGAATTGTAAACTTGTCTCATGAGTCACCTGGGCATTCTGAAGACTAAGGGAAGAATCGAGCAGTATTGCTATTGGCCAGGCTTTGACAAAGAAATTGAGGCTAGTAGGGATTGTGTCAGGTGTACCAATTCCGAAAAGGCTATGGTGACTTTTAAACCACCTTTACACCCCACAGTGGTCCCACGCATTCTGTGGGAAAAGACTGGAGTTTACATGTTTGGTCCAATACTGGATGTTAATAGGGTACCAAAACTCATCTTTGTGATTGTAGATAATTTTTCTAAATGGCAAGAGATCAAGGTTGAGTAAAGCAGATTCTTAGGCAGTAGTGATGTTTATGGAAGAGGTGTTAGGCCGGGAAGGCTTACCCAGAATTGTTAGTCAGCGACAATGGGGGACAGTTCATTTCAGAAGTTTTCAAATCTTTCCTGAAGAAAACGGGCTTCCTACACAGCACCACAGCCTTATATCATCCTGAAGGAAATGGAAGTGTTGAGCGCTTTAACAGAGTGATTAAGGGCATAATTGAACTATTCAATAGTAATGGTCTGGATTGGGGAGATGTACTGAGGAAAACCATAGGGGCGTACAGTGACCAGGTGTGAAGCAACTCATCATAGTCCCTTTGAGCTGATGCAATGGAGATCACCTCGCACTAAGGATAACATGGGCTGGTTAGGAAACACTAGGAGGATTAGTTGGCCTCCTCAAAGTCAGAGTGAGAATGGAATCTGGACAGGAGAAGTACAAGCAGAGCTATGATGAGTTGCATGGGGCTATGGAAGTGAACCTTAAAGAGGGTGATCTGCTGAAGGTAAAAAATGGCAGGTTGGTATGTAAAGGAGAGAGTAAGTATTCTGAAACTTTGAAGGAATCTTCTGCATCGCTGCTCTGTTGAGCGATGGTAAGGTGTGGCATGCTAAGAGATTAGCACTGTGTAATATCCTCAGTTCTTGTTAATATGTTCCCTTTCATTATGTACCTAGCTGCTCAGCCAGTGTGAGTGTTCCGCGTAGAATGTTAGTGTGAGTGGAATGCTTGGGTGCCTGTGTGTGTGTGTGAGAGAGACAGTTGGGAAGATGGGCTGAGAAGCTAGGAGGCTGCTACTGGTGGGGCCTGTTCTGGGCTTGTTCTAGCTTGCTGTAACTTCTACTTATTGACTTAATAAAGTACATAAAATCATCTCGGCTACGTCTAATTCATCACCTGACCATGTGGGGCCAGCCCACTACACACTGTTCAAAGGGGTTGCTCGTGTACCCATACCTCACCTTGTTTTTTAAACTTTGAGAGATTGGGAGGTTTGATTGGGTAGATGGCATGCCTTCCAGTAGTGGTATGTTGTCCTGTGGTGCTAATGATGCCACGTTAGCTCAGTGGTTTCAAACTGGAGTAAGGGAAGATGGCTGTGATATTGCCAGCAGGGCTTATAATAGTGGGAGCTGCAATGATGAGACAGGATCAACTAGTACAACCAGGCCTGGAAGGGTAAGCATGAAAACCAAACGTTTCAATTACTATGTGGCAGCTGTGAATGCAGTTGTCTACTGTTTTACAATGTCCATTACTTGTTGATCACCATTTGAGTAACTGTTTTAAAAGTTTATTTTAGTATGAATTTATGTATGGGGGCATTTAAGTTTTACATGGGTTGATTAATTCGTCACTTGCTTGCACCATTTAGTAGGTATAACTACCTTTCCTCTTATTAATATTTTGAGGGGAGGATGAGTTGTTATCCTTTTTCCATACGTAGAATGTTATGAGGTTAGTTTTGGAATGTACTAGGGAGTATATTAGGTCATAGTAGAATGTGGGGAGGAGAAGACAGTTGGTGGGGAGACGTTTGATGTGATCCTGCTGATGCCTGGGGTTTTGAGTTGGAATATTAAATGTGAAAACAACGGTGTGTTGGTTGGATTCCTTCTTAACAGGACTGTCTTGGGTTCCTTCAAGTAATGAAATCACCATTCTACTTTCAAAAAGTGCAAGCATCATTCAATAACACTTTAAATTTAAGTTAAATGCATAAATGCTCGCTGTTCTGGAAGGAAACCTTTGTGTTCCTAATTTTTTTTAACTCGGTACATGTTGCAGCCCACAGTCCTAAGCACCTCACACGTGCCTGTAAATTTGGCTTTTAAATGGACAGTCTCATAGTACAGATTTGTGTAACATGAGGCTGTCAAACCACAAAACCTTATAACAATGTTTTAAAAACATAATTTGAGGCCTCACAAAGAGATTCTTTTACATAAAAACTTATCAGTTCTAATCCTTTGTGGTTCCCAAGCTAACCATCGACAATTTCCAATTCGCAGTCTATTCTGGAACAGACATGGATATGAAATTCAGTGGGGGATATTGGAGTCGCACATGAGGATAGATTGATTTGACAGGGATAACGATTTTTGTCAAGTGGTAAAGCTAAAATTCGAAACCAGATCTCCTGGTTCCAAAGATGAACATTAATCGCTGTATGTTTTCAATAAAAACTACCATGCCCAGTAAGTTCTTAATTAGCAAGCATTGCTAAAACGAATAAGTCTCAGCAGTGAAAACTACTTACTTTGCCAATGTTTTGGGAGGCTTTGCTAGCTAGCATGAAGGTACACGTGTCTGCAACAGCCATCTTTGAATGCATTTGCGATGTCATTCAAAGATGGCTGCCATGGAATGCACGCGCATCCACAGAGTGATTTTTAAAAACATTTGTAATATTTTAAATAAGGAAGTTCAAAGATGGCGGATACCTTTGCATTTCGGTTTATTTTAATAAATTCTGATCAAAGATGGCCACCAAGGATGCTATTAAAAACCCTAGCACCCACCTTTGATTGGCATGTGTGAAAATAAAACAAATCCATTTGTAAATGCCCACTGAGCGTGATTGAGCATGCACACACTGAAGCCATCTTGAATTGGTAAAAAAAAATATTTAAGATGACCCCTGACCAACAGCACAGTGTGCGCAAAGAAGGGAGAAAAGTGGGGAAAATATAACGGGGCTGGACGGGTGTGTGGAAGAGCGTAGGGAGCAGAGAGACTAAGGCCAGTTCTGATGCAGTGGAATTATGCATCATCCATCAGAGCACTACGAGACGAAATGATCCAGTGCGGACAAGAATAGGAAGGAAAGCCATTGAATTTGGACCAGGGAGTTAGATAAACAAAGCCATCCATTCATGAACAAGGAGCTGACCCAAAGCCATCTCTATCTACATGCAATGTATTGAAAAAATTAGGCCTATTAGCAGAAATCAAAAAACAACGGGCATACCCTTCTGATTAAAACGATACAATTTCGGTTTACCATCAACTGCATTTCAAATCTCAGCTTCTGAGTTTTACCTATGCAGCATAAAGAGCTAGCTCAATGAGAAGGTACGCAAGAAAATACAGCAGTATATACTTTGAGGAACTCAGATGCAGGGTCCAAGTGTGCAAAAATAATACCCACAGTTAAGCCACTGGCAGGTGTGCTGAAACCATTGTATAGACAGCCATTTATCAATTTATTACAAACCATGCAGTGTCCAGTGATAGAAATAGCTTACCAGCACGTGCCTAGCGCCCGTGTGCTCCTTTAAAACGAAGGTTAATGTATGCGATGGCAAATAGTAAGTCCAGGTCCTTTGCCTCATTAGAGCTGCGTTTCTCGCATGGTGTGTAGTCGGCTGGCCTATTCTCGCTGCAAAAAGAACCACACTGCTCTAATCTATATTCATTTTATGAGGGGTCCAGAATGCATTGCGCAAAAGCAGATTAGTGTTCAAGTCTCGTTTATCACATTAGAAAAGACATTTGCTCCCTTTTCCTTCTCAAATTACTTACTAGCCTTGATAAGTTAATCTATTATAAAAACATTAAAAAGCAATGGATGAAGGCCTGCGCCCTGGCACACGCCACGACTTTATTTCCCCAATTATCTCTATTAACTCGAATTCCGCAGCAGTCTTGGACTCATTTCTGCAGCAGGTGCATCCACCGACCAGCAGGACACAGATGAGGTCAGTTGCAGTTTTCCACATTAAATAGCTATTGGCCTAATAACGCTCGTACATCAAATATCCACCTTAAAATGTCTTAGTCAACTACTCATGGAACACAAAACAAAGAGCTTGGAAAAATACATTTAAAAACAAAAAATGCCCTACAAAACATTGCCTCTAACACAGCCTTCTCCAACGTCTGCCTCATGAGCTACTAGTCTCCAGCTACAGATTAGCTCTCGTGTGTAGCTCAGCTACTAAATTAGGAGCTTTTGTTTGATTCAGTAAACATATGTATAACAAAATTGGAAAGTGTATACTCGAGACGAGAATGCATGCATTCTTAGTATTTATTGGCTGATGTTTGGAGAAAATGTTTGAATTTCCAAAATATATTTAAAGCTGTTATTTGAGTTGTAAATCATGTAGCATTGGGGAGTTTTATTAATATTATGACCTTGGTGCCAGGGTCATTACAGCTATGCTGCTATGTATTACCAATACAGAGGTTTTCCATATTGACAAAGTATTTTATACATTTCTTTTGGCAACTTTGCCTAATGAACGGATCACTGCTTAGATCTTGCTTATGGTGACCACTTATAGAATCATGTCTGATGTGGTCACTATTACAATGCTAATAATGTGTTTACCTCAGGTTGATTTTCATTCAACATAAGTAGCTCCTATTACAGAAAAGCTTGGAGACCTGCTCTAACACATCTGCAGCCACTAATACACTAGGTGAAGAAATAACTTGTGAACTGCACTGTACGGATTTGGTAGAGGGTGCTACATAAACAGCTTTTCCTGCCTGTTTCACGGACTTTGTCTGCCTACAGATGATGCTTACACAACCATTAAACGAAATCTTTCCTATCTTGTTCAATTCTCATCTAAAAAGAAATAAGAAAGACACAGATACATGATGTTTGGTTACGCACATGGAAGTAAAAAAATCACATTCATGGTGTTCAATGCCTCAATGCCTGCCTTAAGCAAAAGGCAAATCCTTTAAACATACAATACATTTAACTATTCCATGTCAGGACTGGAGGCGAGGATCATGCCTTCTTTCTTCACTTTATTTCCATTAGCAGCATGAAGGTAAACAAATACTACGTTTCCCATGAACCATAGGGAAAAAGTAGTAAAGAAACAACATGGTAACAACCAATCAGGAACAAGTATCAATGTCCAACTGGGGGCGAGTGCGCCCAACATAGTCCCTTGCTAGTGTCCCTTTTTCCTCTTTCTTCGCTGCTCCGCAGCTAGATAAGTACTCTTCAGTTCTTTTGTTACTGTCTAGTGCTTGGTTGTGTTATTCTAGCATTTCTGCTGGGTTTATGATATGCTTTGCTATTAATCATTGAGATATTGCTGTACTGTTGGCTTTCATATTGTCAGCGTATTTGAGCTCCCTCAGCGTTTCTGTCAGGGGTTTCTACCCGCGCCGTTTCGCTCTCTCATTACAGAGCTCGCATGCGATTCGACTCGCATTGACGCGTTAGTTTCTTTGTGTTGCAGAGGCGCAGCGGGGTTGAGGGTTTCCTCATCCCTACGCGGCGAGTTGTTGGCTTCGGCTCTACAGACCTCCCGCTGCTAGAGGGCGAGGGAGGTCGTCTATGGAGCGTCGCGGATTTGATCTCTTCAGGTATTCAAACACCCCGCGCGTCCGTTGCAGAGCCCCTGTCTGAGGTGCACGCCCGTGTGTGGGTCCGTAGCGGCAAAAGGCGGAGGAATCACCGTGAGCTGCCGCGTGTGTAAGGAATTACGCTCTGTTTCCCCGCTACGGTTGAAAAAAGGGGTTTTCAGAGTCCGTAACTTTTTGTGAACGCCTCGTTTGAGGTCAAGTATCTGCCTGTTCAGGGCTTATCAAGGGGACAAGGCCCAGACCGGTGATCACCCCATAGGCACAGGGGGTGTGTTTTTTCTATCTCTTTCGCCAGCAGTGGTCCCCTGGGGCTTGAACCTCTCATAGCTGCGGTTGTTTTCTTCCGCACACGAAGTTGGCTCACACCCAGCCTTTGTTGTTGAAGGCCTTCCTACCGGCCTGTTCAGTTGAATATATATATAGATATATATATATATATATATTCCAATCGAAAGCACTCCCAATTGAAAACACCACTCGCAACGTGATTTTCTCCATCATTTATTGGCAGGCTACAGAGTAACTGACGCGGCAGTTTCAGCAGTTCATGCGCCTCTCTTTGGCCATACGCGTTTCAGGTAACTTCTCCCTTGTTCACTGGCTAGGCTTCATGGAGACCAGGTGGGCAACAGTGACACCGCATTTGCAGCGTGATTTTCAAGCCTTCCATAGTGGGCGTGTCTTTTCAGGCATTGTGGTACTTGTAGTGTTTGTAAAATACCCCACCAACTCGCTCCTGTAAGTATCTCTTACCCGGTTGGGTCTGCCTTCTGTGCCGTGTAGCGACTCTGTTGTTCGTAGTCCACCAACAGGTCACGTTGCTCCTAGGCACCTTAATTCGCAGTGCTGCGGACTCGCTCAGTCGGCGATGGGGTGTTTTCGCGACCTGGAGTCGGCCGCTATACATTCCAATCGAAAGCACTCCCAATTGAAAACACCACTCGCAACGTGATTTTCTCCATCATTTATTGGCAGGCTACAGAGTAACTGACGCGGCAGTTTCAGCAGTTCATGCGCCTCTCTTTGGCCATACGCGTTTCAGGTAACTTCTCCCTTGTTCACTGGCTAGGCTTCATGGAGACCAGGTGGGCAACAGTGACACCGCATTTGCAGCGTGATTTTCAAGCCTTCCATAGTGGGCGTGTCTTTTCAGGCATTGTGGTACTTGTAGTGTTTGTAAAATACCCCACCAACTCGCTCCTGTAAGTATCTCTTACCCGGTTGGGTCTGCCTTCTGTGCCGTGTAGCGACTCTGTTGTTCGTAGTCCACCAACAGGTCACGTTGCTCCTAGGCACCTTAATTCGCAGTGCTGCGGACTCGCTCAGTCGGCGATGGGGTGTTTTCGCGACCTGGAGTCGGCCGCTATACATTCCAATCGAAAGCACTCCCAATTGAAAACACCACTCGCAACGTGATTTTCTCCATCATTTATTGGCAGGCTACAGAGTAACTGACGCGGCAGTTTCAGCAGTTCATGCGCCTCTCTTTGGCCATACGCGTTTCAGGTAACTTCTCCCTTGTTCACTGGCTAGGCTTCATGGAGACCAGGTGGGCAACAGTGACACCGCATTTGCAGCGTGATTTTCAAGCCTTCCATAGTGGGCGTGTCTTTTCAGGCATTGTGGTACTTGTAGTGTTTGTAAAATACCCCACCAACTCGCTCCTGTAAGTATCTCTTACCCGGTTGGGTCTGCCTTCTGTGCCGTGTAGCGACTCTGTTGTTCGTAGTCCACCAACAGGTCACGTTGCTCCTAGGCACCTTAATTCGCAGTGCTGCGGACTCGCTCAGTCGGCGATGGGGTGTTTTCGCGACCTGGAGTCGGCCGCTATACATTCCAATCGAAAGCACTCCCAATTGAAAACACCACTCGCAACGTGATTTTCTCCATCATTTATTGGCAGGCTACAGAGTAACTGACGCGGCAGTTTCAGCAGTTCATGCGCCTCTCTTTGGCCATACGCGTTTCAGGTAACTTCTCCCTTGTTCACTGGCTAGGCTTCATGGAGACCAGGTGGGCAACAGTGACACCGCATTTGCAGCGTGATTTTCAAGCCTTCCATAGTGGGCGTGTCTTTTCAGGCATTGTGGTACTTGTAGTGTTTGTAAAATACCCCACCAACTCGCTCCTGTAAGTATCTCTTACCCGGTTGGGTCTGCCTTCTGTGCCGTGTAGCGACTCTGTTGTTCGTAGTCCACCAACAGGTCACGTTGCTCCTAGGCACCTTAATTCGCAGTGCTGCGGACTCGCTCAGTCGGCGATGGGGTGTTTTCGCGACCTGGAGTCGGCCGCTATACATTCCAATCGAAAGCACTCCCAATTGAAAACACCACTCGCAACGTGATTTTCTCCATCATTTATTGGCAGGCTACAGAGTAACTGACGCGGCAGTTTCAGCAGTTCATGCGCCTCTCTTTGGCCATACGCGTTTCAGGTAACTTCTCCCTTGTTCACTGGCTAGGCTTCATGGAGACCAGGTGGGCAACAGTGACACCGCATTTGCAGCGTGATTTTCAAGCCTTCCATAGTGGGCGTGTCTTTTCAGGCATTGTGGTACTTGTAGTGTTTGTAAAATACCCCACCAACTCGCTCCTGTAAGTATCTCTTACCCGGTTGGGTCTGCCTTCTGTGCCGTGTAGCGACTCTGTTGTTCGTAGTCCACCAACAGGTCACGTTGCTCCTAGGCACCTTAATTCGCAGTGCTGCGGACTCGCTCAGTCGGCGATGGGGTGTTTTCGCGACCTGGAGTCGGCCGCTATACATTCCAATCGAAAGCACTCCCAATTGAAAACACCACTCGCAACGTGATTTTCTCCATCATTTATTGGCAGGCTACAGAGTAACTGACGCGGCAGTTTCAGCAGTTCATGCGCCTCTCTTTGGCCATACGCGTTTCAGGTCTGCCTTCTGTGCCGTGTAGCGACTCTGTTGTTCGTAGTCCACCAACAGGTCACGTTGCTCCTAGGCACCTTGTGTATATGTGTATATGTATATGTATATGTGTATGTGTATATATGTGTATATATGTGTATATATGTGTATATATGTATATATATATATATCTTCTCAAAGGTGCCCCTGCAACAAGAGACGCACTCCTGCACACACTAAGGTGCCTAGGAGCAACGTGACCTGTTGGTGGACTACGAACAACAGAGTCGCTACACGGCACAGAAGGCAGACCCAACCGGGTAAGAGATACTTACAGGAGCGAGTTGGTGGGGTATTTTACAAACACTACAAGTACCACAATGCCTGAAAAGACACGCCCACTATGGAAGGCTTGAAAATCACGCTGCAAATGCGGTGTCACTGTTGCCCACCTGGTCTCCATGAAGCCTAGCCAGTGAACAAGGGAGAAGTTACCTGAAACGCGTATGGCCAAAGAGAGGCGCATGAACTGCTGAAACTGCCGCGTCAGTTACTCTGTAGCCTGCCAATAAATGATGGAGAAAATCACGTTGCGAGTGGTGTTTTCAATTGGGAGTGCTTTCGATTGGAATGTATAGCGGCCGACTCCAGGTCGCGAAAACACCCCATCGCCGACTGAGCGAGTCCGCAGCACTGCGAATTAAGGTGCCTAGGAGCAACGTGACCTGTTGGTGGACTACGAACAACAGAGTCGCTACACGGCACAGAAGGCAGACCCAACCGGGTAAGAGATACTTACAGGAGCGAGTTGGTGGGGTATTTTACAAACACTACAAGTACCACAATGCCTGAAAAGACACGCCCACTATGGAAGGCTTGAAAATCACGCTGCAAATGCGGTGTCACTGTTGCCCACCTGGTCTCCATGAAGCCTAGCCAGTGAACAAGGGAGAAGTTACCTGAAACGCGTATGGCCAAAGAGAGGCGCATGAACTGCTGAAACTGCCGCGTCAGTTACTCTGTAGCCTGCCAATAAATGATGGAGAAAATCACGTTGCGAGTGGTGTTTTCAATTGGGAGTGCTTTCGATTGGAATGTATAGCGGCCGACTCCAGGTCGCGAAAACACCCCATCGCCGACTGAGCGAGTCCGCAGCACTGCGAATTAAGGTGCCTAGGAGCAACGTGACCTGTTGGTGGACTACGAACAACAGAGTCGCTACACGGCACAGAAGGCAGACCCAACCGGGTAAGAGATACTTACAGGAGCGAGTTGGTGGGGTATTTTACAAACACTACAAGTACCACAATGCCTGAAAAGACACGCCCACTATGGAAGGCTTGAAAATCACGCTGCAAATGCGGTGTCACTGTTGCCCACCTGGTCTCCATGAAGCCTAGCCAGTGAACAAGGGAGAAGTTACCTGAAACGCGTATGGCCAAAGAGAGGCGCATGAACTGCTGAAACTGCCGCGTCAGTTACTCTGTAGCCTGCCAATAAATGATGGAGAAAATCACGTTGCGAGTGGTGTTTTCAATTGGGAGTGCTTTCGATTGGAATGTATAGCGGCCGACTCCAGGTCGCGAAAACACCCCATCGCCGACTGAGCGAGTCCGCAGCACTGCGAATTAAGGTGCCTAGGAGCAACGTGACCTGTTGGTGGACTACGAACAACAGAGTCGCTACACGGCACAGAAGGCAGACCCAACCGGGTAAGAGATACTTACAGGAGCGAGTTGGTGGGGTATTTTACAAACACTACAAGTACCACAATGCCTGAAAAGACACGCCCACTATGGAAGGCTTGAAAATCACGCTGCAAATGCGGTGTCACTGTTGCCCACCTGGTCTCCATGAAGCCTAGCCAGTGAACAAGGGAGAAGTTACCTGAAACGCGTATGGCCAAAGAGAGGCGCATGAACTGCTGAAACTGCCGCGTCAGTTACTCTGTAGCCTGCCAATAAATGATGGAGAAAATCACGTTGCGAGTGGTGTTTTCAATTGGGAGTGCTTTCGATTGGAATGTATAGCGGCCGACTCCAGGTCGCGAAAACACCCCATCGCCGACTGAGCGAGTCCGCAGCACTGCGAATTAAGGTGCCTAGGAGCAACGTGACCTGTTGGTGGACTACGAACAACAGAGTCGCTACACGGCACAGAAGGCAGACCCAACCGGGTAAGAGATACTTACAGGAGCGAGTTGGTGGGGTATTTTACAAACACTACAAGTACCACAATGCCTGAAAAGACACGCCCACTATGGAAGGCTTGAAAATCACGCTGCAAATGCGGTGTCACTGTTGCCCACCTGGTCTCCATGAAGCCTAGCCAGTGAACAAGGGAGAAGTTACCTGAAACGCGTATGGCCAAAGAGAGGCGCATGAACTGCTGAAACTGCCGCGTCAGTTACTCTGTAGCCTGCCAATAAATGATGGAGAAAATCACGTTGCGAGTGGTGTTTTCAATTGGGAGTGCTTTCGATTGGAATATATATATATATATATATATACACACACACATACATACATACATATATACATACATACACACATACATACACATATATATATATATATCTCTTCTCAAAGGTGCCCCTGCAACAAGAGACGCACTCCTCCAGCCAGTGATTTCACAAAATCATTTATTTAAAGGAGCAAGCATTGCCAGTCCGATAGTTTCTGTCCCCTTGCCTGACGCGTTTCAGAGCTCTCATGCTCTTTCCTCAGAGGCAGCTTAAATGCACACACTTTTGCAGGATTCCCACAGTCCCCTGCGCCATTCAAAATTAGTTACCTGGCCTCAGGTGTGCCTTTTCACCATACGTGGTATTCAGGTGCACGCTGGGACTTGCAGTTGTTTTCCCATTTGATTTATACCTTCCAGTAGGTTGGTGTGCATAAAAACGATTTTGAGGACCAATGTCAGCCCTCCAGTGGGCTTCAGATTGCCAAGTCTTGTTCCACAATAAAAACGTGGCTGCGCAAAAGTGTGTGCAGGAGTGCGTCTCTTGTTGCAGGGGCACCTTTGAGAAGATATATATATATATACATATATACACATATATACACATATATACACATATATACACATACACATATACATATACATATACACATATACACAAGGTGCCTAGGAGCAACGTGACCTGTTGGTGGACTACGAACAACAGAGTCGCTACACGGCACAGAAGGCAGACCCAACCGGGTAAGAGATATTTACAGGAGCGAGTTGGTGGGGTATTTTACAAACACTACAAGTACCACAATGCCTGAAAAGACACGCCCACTATGGAAGGCTTGAAAATCACGCTGCAAATGCGGTGTTACTGTTGCCCACCTGGTCCCCACGAAGCCTAGCCAGTGAACAAGGGAGAAGTTACCTGAAACGCGTATGGCAAAAGAGAGGCGCATGAACTGCTGAAACTGCCGCGTTAGTTACTCTGTAGCCTGGCAATAAATGATGGAGAAAATCACGTTGCGAGTGGTGTTTTCAACTAGGAGTGCTTTCGATTGGAACACATATACACATATATATATCCAAAAACCAAGTTCCACCTTGCATGGAGACGCCATCACAGTTGGACATATCACCTCATTTATTGTGGGCAGCGAGGAAAACAGGTAGCACCCCACCACAGAAAATCGCCAAACATGGTTCGGGCTCCATGCCCTTGCTCACTGGCTGCAACAACAAAGTCCCAGCAGCTGTGAGGACTATAAATCACTAACCCCGCCCAAGTGGGACGTCACTCTGCCAAATTGCATTGTGGGGTAAGTAGTCCTTCATTTGCCATAGTGGATTATGTCAGGGCTTCGTGTTAAAATCATTCCCAAGTGGGTCCCAAGGCAGGGAAACACCGCGTTGCCTGCTGATACGATTCCCCACAATTACGGCATGTCCGTCTCCTCATGGTGCTTCGATTTCCATGCACCAAGGTCCGCTATGTAGCGCGGCGGGGCGTCTCCGCGGCGAGGCGCGCCGCTATTAATGTCCAAAAACCAAGTTCCACCTTGCATGGAGACGCCATCACAGTTGGACATATCACCTCATAGTCTTTTTATCAAGATAATGAAAGCTTGTACCATTACAATATGTCCGCTGCAATAACTGATATACACGCCACATGATGGCATCACAAAAACCCACTTATGCTGTGCTGTTTGTTTGTCTGGTATTCACGTGATAAAGCCTCGTTTGAGGTGAAACGCGTTGTGAATTAAACAACGGACACCTTGTTTTGTTTGCGTGGTGGTATTTTGTCCTGAGAGTGCGTTTTACAGGAAAACTTGAGTGAATATTGATACAGCCGGTACTCCGCCGGCGTTAGCGCCACCTTCCTTGCCCAGGGGGGATGCCTTTTATAAGGCTGTAGATTCTTCCATTTACCAGGCTGTGGACCACGCTATCTCCCCTCTAGAGGACAGGCTTTCGCGTCAAATAAATGAGGCGTTCTCGCGCTTGGAGCAACGCATGGGGACTCCCTCCACTTTGACAACCCCTCCTGACCCCATTCCTGTTATCTCCCCGCCGGCCAAGCGCCCCCGGGTCCCTGGTGTGGATTCGGGCGCTTTTGAGCATTTAAGGCAGGCTTTTCTTGACAATCAGGCAGTACAGCCGGCTAGGATTCCCCCGACCCCTCGGTCTACTGACCAGGACGCGGCAGGTGACCTGGACTCTGACCCAGGTCCTTCGCGACCTTGGCTCCCCTCTCACCCTACGGTGCCCCCTTCAGCCACCTCGGACATGTTAGATCCAAATGATATTATTCATCCTCGAGTGGGTTCCTGGGGGGAAGTGGCCGCTTATGTGGCAGAACACATCCGTCGGCCTTTGGAAAAAGAGGCCCGCAACTGCCTGCGGGCGGAGTGCCCTCGCTCTTCCTTGGAGGGTAAGGTGGCCCTCACCCCTGAAATTGACACCAGAATGAATGTCCACTTATCCTCCAAAAATTCATACGTGACCCTAAAAAAGGGATCGATAGGTCCTGGAGAGCTTGCCAGAACAAGCTCCTGGACGCCCTCGGGCCAGCTACCAAAATCCAGGATATGGCCGAGCAGGCGGCCAAGGAATCTGGCTCCATTATTTCCCCTGAAACCCTCTCCAACTGGGCTCAAAGGGTAGTCATTTTCTTGGGCAATGCGAATTGTGCCCTCTCCACAGAGCGCCGCAGGTCCCTCCTCATAAAGATCGATCAAAAGTTAGGAGACCTGGCGGATTCTGAGGCAGGCGCTGTGGCTCAAGGGGGCCTGTTTGGCGAGCCTTTTGTGAAGGAGCTCGGCAAGTTTGTGAATACCTTCACATCCCTCGACAGGGCACAGTCTACTATTAGGAAAGTTCTTCCCCGTGTTTTTGCGGGGCCGGCAGGGGCCAGTCGAGGTCACCAGCAGGGTAATCAGAGAGGCTCCGGTCAGTCTCAGGATCAGTCCAGATTCAGGAATTTCTACCCCACAAGAGACCGCAGGGGCAAAGGAAGAGGATTCCGAGGAGGATCCACCGCCGCAAACTCCGGTGAGTCTTCACCTTTTTTCCCCATTAAAGCTAGAGGGCGGTTGGCAAGTTACCAGGCTTGGTTGTCTCTCACGTACGATGCATGGGTTCTCCAAATAGTGCAAGGGTTTGGCATAGAGTTCATGGGGTCCCCGGTTCAACGCACCAAACCCAGACCCATCCAGTTTTCAGCTCCAGGCGCAGCCCTGGTGGACGAGGAAGTCGAATCCCTCCTTCACAAGGGCGCCATCTCCCCCGCCTTCCGCCATCCAGGGGGGTTTTTAAGCAATATTTTCTTGGTGGAAAAGACAGACGGCGGCAAGAGGCCCATCATAAATCTAAGCGATTTTAAGAGCAAGAGGAGTCAGGATGATCGTGTATTTGGACGATCTCCTTTTGATAGCTTCTTGCCCACGCCAGCTGGAATCTCGGCTTCAGGTGGCAGTGGATCTCCTTCAGGATCTTGGTTTTGTCATCAACGAGAGGAAGTCTCTCTTACAGCCGACCCAGTCACTTACCTTCTTGGGGTTCGTAATCGACTCATCGAGGTCCACACTCAGTCTCCCGGCCAGGAAAATTTCCAAAATCAGACACAAGTTGCCCAGACAGAAGGTCTCCCTCCGTCAGCTCGCCCGGGTTGTGGGTCTCCTGTCAGCTTCCATTCAAGCCATCTTCCCGGGTCCGCTTCATTACAGGGCCTTGCAGCGCCTCAATGCGTACTTCCTCAGGACAGGGTTCCCTTACTCTCACATGGTATCCCTCACTCCTGAAGTGAACACCGAGATTCAGTGGTGACTGGACCATATGGAGGCCTGGAACGGCCGGGCGATCTTCGGCTAAGCTCCAGATCTGGTGATCGAGTCAGACGCCGGCAGAATTGGCTGGGGTGCACGTTGCCGGGATTTGTCCATAGGAGGATTGTGGTCTCCCGACAAACAGAAGTTACACATAAATTGTCTAGAGCTTTTGGCGGGTTTGTTTGCCGTAAGGTGCTGGACGAGAGACTTGGTGCAGTTGTGTGTTCTGCTGAGGATGGACAACATTTCTGCAGTCCGGTATGTAAACCATCTGGGAGGCACCAAGTCCAAAGCCCTCTCGGATCTAGCGGCAAGTTTCTGGCAGTATTGCCTAGACAGCCAGATATCGGTCACAGCCGAGTACCTTCCGGGTTGGGACAATTTAGAGGCGGATTTCCAATCCCGCCAATTACGGGACTCCAGCATGTGGATGTTGGCCTGGTCCATCTTTGCAGTTCTGAACGACCACTGGAGTCCGTTCTCAACGGATCTGTTTGCGTCCAGACTGGACCACCAGACGCCTCAGTTTTCAGTTGGAGGCCGGACCCCTTGGCCGCGGCCACAGACTCGTTTCTCCAGGATTAGAGCTTGGAACAAGGATACGCGTTTCCTCCATTCGTGATGATCACGCGCTCTTCAGCTCAGATTCACAGGCAGGCGGCGGATCTGGTGATGATTACCCCCCTGTGGAGGTCGCAAGTTTGGTTTCCAGTTCTTCTGGAACTTTCTTGGGATTTTTCAATCCTACTCCCCTAGTATCCCACTCTTCTCACGAATCCCAACGGGAATCCTCACCCGCTGGTGTCAGCGGGTTCTCTGTTTCTCATGGTGTGGCGGATTTCCAGGGTAGGTGGGAAACCCCAGGTCTCTCGCGAGCGGCTGAGACACTCATTTCAAAGGCTTGGGCGGACAGTACAATTAAGAGATACAAGTCCGCGTGGAGCAGATGGGCCCGTTGGTGTCTGCGGCGGGGTTACGATCCCTTGGTCGCAGACGTTGTTCAAGTGGTGAATTTTTTGGCTCAGCTAGCTTCGGATGGGTTTGCATATTGGTCCATCAATACTTTCAGGTCCGCTATTTCGTCGGGCCATGTTCCGGTTAACGGCACTCCTATAGGTGAGCATCCCCTGGTTTGCAAACTGCTTCGGGGCGTGAGGCTTTCTTTGCCTCCGGAACCTCGCTATTCCCCCCTTTGGGACGTGAATCAAGTTCTCAACCGTTTTCTTTCCTGGCAGTCTAACAGGTTTCTCTCTCGGAAGAAGCTTTCGGCAAAGTTGGCTATGCTCCTCTGTCTAGTTTCTTGCAGGCGGGTCTCGGATGTCCGGGCCCTGGATATTTTTGGGAGGATGTTCACCCATGAGGGGGTCACCTTCACTACTACGTCGCACTAAATGCCATACTAGGGCTATTTCGTACCCGGCGTTTCCTGACTCGCCGAAGTTGTGTGGTCAGATGTCTCAAGGCATATGAAGAAATGATGGAGGAGTTCCATCCTCTCGGAGAACGTCAACTCCTCATTGCGCTCCGAAAACCCTTTAAAGCGGTTTCCTCGCCCACTATCGCCAGATGGGTTCGGTGGGTGATGCAAGAAGCTGGCATAAGTCTTCGGGACTTTGGAGCACATTCTGCTCGTGGAGCGATGGCCTCGAAGGCGTTTGGCTTGGGCGCACGCCTGGAGGATATCCTTAATGTTGCCGATTGGTCTTCGGACTCAACTTTTAAGAGGTTCTACTTTACACCAGTACTGAATATGGCTCAGCTGGTTGTGGGGAAGCTTTGAACAAGCATAATCCTCGCCTCCAGTCCCGACATAGAATGAAAAATTTCCTAGCTAACGTAACGGAAAGTTTCAATTCTATTAAGGACTCGGAGGCGAGGATTATCCCGCCATCTGCTCCAAGAGGAGATCCCTCCCCGTACTGCAGTAAGTAGCTGTTTTCAAGTTGCGATTATCACTTTGCTGAATTGTGTGACCTGTTCTGCTCCGTAACAGGTTTTGGCTGTATTTTCCCTGGGTAATGTGTCCCTGTTATTTGCAGGTTCTGAAGCTCAGAAACAGGCTTACTGAAGAGTGCGGAACAGGTGCCGTCGCGCTCCGAAAGAGGAAGAAGGGACACTAGCAAGGGACTATGTTGGGCACACTCGCCACCGATTGGACATCGATACTTGTTCCTGATTGGTTGTTACCATGTTGTTTCTTTACTACTTTTTCCCTATGGTTCATGGGAAACATAGTCTTTGTTTACCTTCATGCTGCTAATGGAAATAAAGTGAAGGAAGAAGGCATAATTCTCGCCTCAGAGTCCTTAATAGAATTGAAACTTTCCGTTACGTTAGCTAGGACATTTTTCATTCTCTACGCATTACACTAAAGCCAATTATCTAGCAAAAAAAATTCACAGTGGGAGGATTTCTCAACAATCGCCCTTTGTACATTTTATATGCGTCTCCGTATATATTTCTTGGGTATGTTGCCCAAATAGAGACCACTATAAAAAACACTTAAATATAAGCAAATTTCAAACCAATATAAAGTTAAGCAACGGTCAAACTTCAAGTAGGCCAATGTCTGACAACTCGTAAGCACATAAAAAAATATATATGTTGAAAGACGACCTATGTAACCTTGTGAAAGTATGCCGCTTGTGAAAACTTAGTGTTCTTTTACATAACACATTCTTTTAGAAAAATAGAATTAAACAAGGTATTGGAGTTTTTCCTCACTTTGAGTCTTGGTACGGTCAGAGAAGGAGCCATGCTTTTGCCGTAGATATGATGGGGGTACTTCAGAGACCGAAAAAGAAAAAAGTAGCTCCCTATATGTAAGCAGTGGAAGGATACAACTAATCCAATCAGAAGCATGGTAAAGAAGCTATGATCCAGGGGACGGACAAACATAGGAAGAGGAAAGAAAGCCATTGAACAAGAAGCAAGAGGTCAGACTGAAAACAAACAAGCCAATTATAAGTAATGAGCAGCCCCAAAGCAAACTGTAGGTATTGGTAATGTACACGGTATACACCATTCGATAACAGGCAGCTAAAACTATCCTCAGAGGTAACCAAAAAAAAGCCTGGTCTGGGTCCATTACACAGAAGCCAACGGTCAGAAATCACAATGACTTGCTGCCTCTTCATCATAGGTTGAACGAGTTTGACTTGTGTAAACATGGCTTGTCAACAGTAAAGAGTGACAGTGGGCTGAGTCAATGGACGCCGAGCACATACTTATTGACTGGTTCTCTAATGCATGCATTCTGTGACAGGCCTCTCTCAGTCAGTCACTTACAAAAGAAAGCATAATTAAAGTACAGGTTAGACAATCCATGTCGGAGTGGTTACAAAAAAGAGAAAGGCAAGCTAAACAGGTCAAAGTGATTTGTTGTTTGAAAATCAGACCAGGTAACTGATGGAGGCAGAGTGGTGATCTGGATCTATTCGGTTTCAAGACAGCCTTCATTATGGTTCCACTTGCAAACAAACCAAAAGCAATGTTCAAACTGGATTATAAACTGGCAGAGTGACAGGCAGCAATAGGAAATCTTTCTGGTAAACAGAGTTTTAAAGTAGGGTTTAAAAGCGCATGGGTTCAAGCACAAAAAAGTATTTTCAGTGGGAAAAATGGGACTGCAAACCACAGACTCATGTGCGTTTGACTGAGGTTGAATGTTTACTTAGTGCTTACAATGACTAGCGAGCGTAGGGGCTGGTGCAGTCAATGGCATAAGGGGAAGGGGCTCTGGGTGCAAGTAACGACAGAATGACTGAGAGGGAGGAGGGAAGACCTTCAGACAACATGTGCACTCTTATGGAGTGTTAGGGCGTAACTGAAGAAAACAAGCATTAGCATAGCCAATAGATCTCGCCTTTGGGACATTATAAGTATTTAGTTATGCAGCACAATAGCATTGGTGCAACAACATCAACTGTTGCATGGCTAAACACTTATACGGTCCCAAAGGCGAGACCTATTAGCTATGCCAATGCTTTTTTTTTTTATTTTTAACCCCTTCGGTGCTCATGACGGAACGGTTCCGTCATGAGCGTCGGTTGAGCTGTGCTCATGACGGAACCGTTCCGTCATGACCACGCCCGCGCAAGAAACCGTCAGCACAGCGGCGGAATTCGCGCAGCATGGAAGGGGTTAAAGGACAAGCAGTGCTATCAGGCCCCGGCTGCCACTTAGTCCACCGCATCCCACGTAGACGCTGCAGCCATCTTTGAATAGTTTTAAAGCCAATTCAAAAGCGGTAGTCAGTGTATGTGAATCCCTATCTCAACTGTGAGACTGTTCTCCTGCTTCCCAATTCTATTAAATACAAATTATGCAAAAAAAACATCCCTTTATGAGCTGCACGGCTCATCCTACCCATGTTTCACGCGTAGATTTGAAATACTGATGGTTTGGGCTTCCCGGAATTCAACTGGGAGAGAGGTGGAGAGAAAGGGGGACAGAGGGGAAAGAGATAGAGAGGTCGAGAGAGCGGTAGAGAGAGGTGTAGAGGTAGAGGAAGAGAGAGAGAGGTAGAGGTAGAGAGAGAGGTAGAGAGAGAGGTAGAGAGCCACTGACCTGCTGGAACCCATGCAGTGACGTCACTGGACTGCAGGGGACACCACATTCTACAAGTCATACCATTTACAAGATCCAACCCTACATTTCAGACCGACTGTGAAGAGCATTTTAAAATACTTGGGAGTGGTTCACTTTGACTAGTTTCTGATTAACACATTGTTTTGGATTGCTTTTTGTCAGGAAACACTTTATTTACTCTTTTGGGTTGCATAAATTCCTTGCATCCCAGTCGCCTCGTAGGTTAATTATTTAACCCGAGGCAAGCTCGAAAAGGGCTGAAGCATCCATTGGAGAGCCACAGGGGATTACAAAGCATAGAAGCCTACTTTTGAACTTCTACTGACGCAGGTATGGATAATCTACGTCATACATCCAGGAAGTCCAAGCGGAGAGCACGAGTAAACCCGGAAGTGGAAACTTCGGTGGCAGTATTTACAATGGGAGCCCCTGAGGGGAGTAAGCATAAGTCCGGTCACAGCTCCAATCTGAAGCCATCCAATGCTCTGTGCTAGACCTTGAATCCAATGGCAATCTCGAAGGATGAAGAATGAGCCCGTACATAGGGGGTGTAAGCTACAATATAGGGGCCCCCACCTAGTCAATGGCAGCTCAATATTTAATAACAAATGCCAATACAATACACCTTCATCGTAATGAGCTACTCTACCTCTGTGATAAAATCTTACAAAATATTCCTCGAATAAGAGATGCTCTTTTTGTTTAAACATTTGCTCAAACGCGGGTTTCCGCGACTGCTGCAAAAGTAAAGAAATTGATTTTTTTTCTATTTCTTTACTTTTGTAGCAATCGCGGCACCCGCGCTTTACCTTTAAATGCCACGATTGCTACAAAGGTAAAGAAATAGAAAAAAACATCAATTTCTTTACTTTTGCAGCAATCGCGCACCAAAGTAAAGCGCGGGTGCCCAGAGCAACACAGGTCCTACTGAATGGGGCCTCCGTGATGTTTGAGATTTTCACTCATGTCATCAGTCTTTTCCATATTCATGAGCACACATTTCATATCATGTATGTATTCTGCATTGAAGCATTTCTGTAGATCTTTCAGTATCTCTTGTTGAGGCCTCAAAGCGTTCTTTGTTATATAATCTTTATTACACATTTATTTACATTTCTTCCCACCCCACTTAGGCATTACATTTTATTATATATACATAAATCAGGAATTGGAATATCATATTTCATAAGTCAAATATGTTACAATATCAAAACAAAAGGAAAAATAATTGATTAATCTTGTGCAATTGGTTTCATAGAGGCTATAGATTATCTAGTATATTCAAGCCATTTCACAGCATATTTTATTTACATAATTAAGGCCACAACGCATCAAATCCGCACTCTTAATTTTGCATCCACTGTCGCAGGGGCTCCCATATTTCCAACACCTTTTTCTTCTCATTCCATCCCTTCCTTCTATATATTGCTACCTCTAGGCTGCATGAGGCTAACAGTCTTGCTCGCCATTGTTGGAATACTGGTGGATTTGGGTCTAGCCAAGCGGAGGCCATACATATTCTAAATATTGCCATTGATATAAAGATCAATCCTGGTGGATTGGTTCGTCGAATGTCTCCATCTATACCCAACATAATTTCTCCAGTGGTGATTTCTATTCTTTTTTTTTTTTTTTTTTTTGAAACCGTTTATTACAAGTCTCAAGAGTATACAAGTATGGGCCTACAACCTTCCGGCCGGCCGCTAGCAATGACAGGAACATACGACATACATTTATGGAACACGTGGTGTTGCGGAGGAGAATGCTCAGGAGGTAACAACGTCAAAAGCCACATCATCCAGACCCCACTATACGGTTTCATTTTAAATTAAGAACAAAAAAAAAAAAAAAAAAAAAAAACCACACCCACAAGGCAACCCACAATCGGAAATAGCAGCACGTGCTCCCCTAGAGGGGGGATCCCAACTATCCACAGAAGTCTAAAGAGGGGGAAGAGAGCAGAGCGAGGACTGGGGGAACCCAATGACCGGCAGCGGGGGAATTAGTCGGCTAGGGGGATGGGGCTGGCGAGGTATCAGGCAGCAACGGTGGTGCACAGATACCCCCGCGGTAGGCGTTCCAGGGGCCCCATACTTTCACCCATGTCCCAGGCTTACCCCTCGCCACATACACCACCTTTTCTCGAAACATGCACCAGTCCATGTGTTCTTTCCAGGCCGAGACCGTCGGGGGCCTCTGGGATCCCCACAGTTGAGCAATATCACGCTTGGCTATCATATATCCCAGAGTCACCCACCACGTCTGTGATTTCTATTCTTGTATTGCAAATTTCAGATAAAAAGATAAATTTGTCTCTTATTACTTCTTGAAGCATATTGCATTCTGCAAATATATGTACTATGTCAGCTTCATATAAAGCACACCGCGGACATTCTGTTCCCTTACCAGAACCCCATTTGGCAATTTTATTAGGTGTATAATACAATTGAAAAAACGTTTTGTAATATTGGGTTTGCAGCCTAGCAGACATTAATATAGACTGATAGTTCATACGATCTGAAACAAGATTCTTCCGTTATCCCTAGTTTGTCTTGCCATTTTGATGAGAATTTATTCATATCATCCGGATGTATAGTGATCATACCATCATAGATTTCACCAATCTTACTTAATTTATTCTTATATATAATGAATAGTTTGAATTTTCTGGAATTTAGAACTGCCCCCTCCTTTCCTAGTCAAAAAATCCCTAATTTGTAGGAATTTAAAGAAGTCCCGATGTTCTAGTGTATATTCATTTCTTAATTCTTCGCATGATTTTAATCCAGCTCTAGTATAAAAGCAGCCAAGTTGAAAAATCCCTTCATTTATCCATCTATTCATACATATATCGTTAAATATTCCCGGTAGATTAATGTTTTTAGATAAGACTGTATGGTAAGAAAATCTTCCAATTCCTAGAAGTTTACGTACGTTCTTCCATGCTGTATGTATACCCACCAGGGTTCCTCAAAGCGCTTTCTAAGTTGTCGACCAGGTAGGACTCTTCCAGTGCACAACGAGGAAGGGTGGTGGTTGCGGTGTCATCTCAAGTGTAGGGTTTTCGTGTTGTGAACGAAAGCCCAGTGTGGGTTGTTCAAACTTGCAGCACCCCTGTGTAACAGCACTGTACAGATGAGACGGTATGCAAGAGGGGGTGTGCGAGACAGCTTTGCACGCAGGGTGAACAAACCAGCATAATTTGTGGTCATCTGTGTCACATGTCAGGAGAGCTCATGGTTTTGTTTGTGATGTGAACACCGCTGGCTTAAGCAATTACTATTGTTATTCTGGGGTGAGTTATAAGGCTTGTATGGCAGGACGAGGGAAGCGGTTCCCCAAGGGGCTTCATTTTTGAGAGTTTTGATTAAAAATGACTTGCTTTCTTGCTAATTTGTTTGCTCTATTCTTTTTGCAGTATTCGGGTTGTGAATAGAACAAGCGCACGCGCCTCGCGCTTGTTAAACATGAAAGAAAGGCAAGCAACAGCCATGTTTAACAAGCGCACGCGCCTCGTGCTGCAAGTAATAAAAAAAAAGGCACGTCTGGCAAGTGGTGTGCGCGCACCATGACGAGAGAGGAAAGCCAGATGGCGCCTCTGCTCGTCATTGTGCGCGTAACCACACGCTCTATGCCACCCAAAAAGCTGTGGTCGGGCTTTTTTAAAGCCCACCCACTAAATGTCTCACCAGGGCAGCCCATGCGCTGGCTCAGGCGAGCCCTAAAAAATAAGTACTTTGATGAGGATGCGGCAAGTGGAAGGACACTGGCCGCCAACTGGAAACTGTACTTGGTCCAAGCTCTAGGGACAGCCGAACATCAGGAAGAGGAAAGACGAAACGAAAAATGATGTGGCCCTGATGCTTCTAACCAGTGAAGCAAGGAAATGAGTAACCTCAAAGCTGACCAATGGTAAGCAATGGGCAGGGTGTAAGCCCCTTTTAAGAGTTTTTTTATTTTGATTAATTACAAGATCTTTTGCAAGCACTGTGCATGCGAAACCTAAAAATAAACGGCGCAGGACAGAAGGCCTCAAAAGTATTAACACAAAACATTATTTCCAGGAAGACAAAATGTTAATAGACGACAAAACTCCCCAGCAGAGAGAAAGCAGGGAAGGACCACAAATAAATTTGAAAAAAGGATCGGAATTCATGAAGAGCAGGGGAAAAAAAAAGGCATAACATTACATTTGGCAATCCGTTATTTACAATATTCAGAGTCGAGAGAAGTGTAATGTAAAGAGTTGCATAAAAAAACAGGTTATCATAGGCATAATTGAAACACAAAACGCACAATGTGAGTCTGCACTGGGAATTAACTCCGAGCCTATGCATACTTGTATAAACTCAAGTTTCAAACTCGCAGAAGTAACCTCTTCCTCATAAACCTAGAACTGGTGGATGAAGGTTCCCCAGTGTAGGATGAGTGCTGTGTCAGGAAAGGGAGTGGTAACCTTCGCCTCTGAATTTAATCTCTAGGAGGAATATTAGGAAGCCCAAATAATGTACAACTTGATGATGAACGGAGTTGAACACTAATTTGTTCTCCTAAGGACGCACCAAAAAGCAAATATTACTTGGTCTTTAAATCTTAGTTTCAGCTCAGTGGTACTCGTTTTATCGACCTTAAAAGGATGAAATAGTGGGGACAGCTTACATATAGATCTCTGCAATGTGTGCTCCACCCTACTCAGCTATGTTCATGGTCACTGAAATTCTGCATCAGTGTACACTGCGGGAAAAAATGCAAATTGTGCGCTAAAAAAGGCAAATTAGTAAGCATTTTATGTGCGTACAGGGGATTTATGCTGCACATTCTGCGACACTGGTTTCTTAGCTATTGACGTTTTTACATTTCAACAGAAAATACAATTGTGATTTCAGTAAGATAAAGATAAATAAGCTTAACAAAAAACAGTAGCAGTGACATAAATTTGCCCTTGGCAAAGCTGTAATTTTATTTGCAAACATGTGTATTAGACACCAAAGGTAACACCAAGCAAACATGAAAAATGTCTGAAGGTTATGTTCATATGTTTGCAAAAAAAGAGAAAAAAAAAAATCATCCATCACAAAAATGATTAATTGTATGAAAAAATGAAATGAAAGTAGGAAGATCTAGCTTTGAAGTGAATAACTTTCTAGGTGGATATTCACATGTGCAAGACGAACCTACTATCACTCACAGTGAACAGAGCCAATGGATGAGTGAAACGTGAATGACACCTGAACGAACCAATCGTTATATAGGAACATATACCTGTATGTATTTTTTATAATGATTTATTTTTAATGTAAGGTTGGCAAGGCCACTAAAAATGTCTCTAAGCCAAACCTAAAATATAGACATTCAGTACAATGTTTTCGCTGACATTGATTTGGTTTTGCATGGAAGCACAGGAACACCGCTTCAATAACACGGCTCTTTCTGTCAAGCTAAACAGATAGTATGTAAAAGGTACATAACACTGCTTAGTGTGTAAAATTTACCCAACATTGCGCTTAGCAGAAGAAAAAAACGATATGTAAATATTTTTTGTACTAAAAGGTGCGTCTCATTTATTAGTGCAATGTAATTGGACTAAGCTTGAAACTGAAGACAATTTTAAAACATATTCATGCCATAGGGCCCCTGGAAGCACCTCTTTCCATTAAAAATAAAAAAAACCTCTGCAGAACTGTACACAGTATATTCCCTATTCATTATTTACATGTCACTTGGAGGTACGTTAGGATTCAAGACATGGGACCTTAAAAATGGAAACAACATGTTCAAGCTTTTTATGAAACCCGATCGCCCTACTAATTTGAGAACTGTGTTTGTGCTGTGAGCATGAATTTGAGTCAACAGTACAGCAAATTGACAAAATCATGACCAAAAAAGGGTAATTCTCTCCACATTTTTAAGCAGTTAAGGCTTTTGTTTCCTGATGCATTGTCGCCTCTTTAAATACCCTATCACAGCAATCAACAGCTGACTTTTGCAAGGCATCCTGGCTGTCATTACAACTTGTATCCTAGCTATTTGAATAACTTTTGGTCCGTTTGACCTAGAAACATTGTTAAACTATACAAGTTATGCAGGGGATGGGTTATGTGGTAAGCATGGTAAATTCATAATAGTATGGGGGGAGAAAGTCCGCACAATCACGTTTTTCCAGTGGCCCTAGCTCTATCACGTTTTCAGGAGAGAAAATCACAGGTTTACTTTGTCATTTAACCAAAGGACTGAAAGTGATTTTCCCTTTACCATCTCAAAGGGTGGATAGTATCTGGCCAGCAGCTTCTCAGAAAGGAGCAAACAGAAGATAAAAGTGTGGTACAATCATAACCGCTTTTAAGTTATTGATTTCAATAACCTTTGGATTCCACAATTACCACTTTCCCAGAAATTTAGATTTACTCCCATGGCAGGACTCAGGTGAATGCATAACAGAAACCAAGGTTCGTCCACTTCTGATCAAACTGCACAAAAAAAGGCAAGCTTGTGCTCCCAGTGCAGACATCTAACAGCCCGCTTAAGTGATTAGAAACACAGCATTAAGAGCTTTTCTAAAAGTGGAAATTTAGCAAATATATTAATCAAAACCTTCCCTACAACTACTGCTAGAATACGGATCACAGTTTGACAGTCAAATGCCTGCGGCCGTGTTGTTTCTGGAGTGATCTGCAATTCTGTTAGTCTATAAGTGCTGTACCAAACAAGCATCAGAAATTCTCCCCCTCAGTTTGCTGGATTACACTCCTTAATCCTACTTCAAAGGTAACCAAATATAATAATTGGATGGTCAGTCTCTAACTTTCTAGGACAACAATGGTAACTCGGTAAAGCTGTACTAAAAGACTTATTATTACTTCATGATTTTTCCAAGATACGCCTTGTGACTGCTAGATAGTGCTTGCAAACATGCTCACTTTTGACATGATCCGAATAAGCTAGTGCATAGGAGCAATGGAAGAGAATAGAGGACAAAGTGCAGATGAATATTTTTAAGAATCGACAAAGTGTAAACTTGTGACTAGATTTGCCTTAAATTCCACATAGTTGGGCATCCCCAATTGTGAGTATGGAAATGTATTGATAGTGTACATTTACACCTAGACACACATTTCCCTACACTTACTTTTGCTAACAATCCGCAGAGTGGACAATTTTTAGGAACATTCCGGATACATAATTAGCACATGTAACGGAGATATTTTCTAGGTGCAGAAATCTCTTCTCCAACCCCATGAATTGTAGAAACTCTTCCATGATTTTTTCACTTACATCAAAGTATTGAAATTGTGTGTGAAAAACCAATGAGAAGGTTTGCCTGCAGTTACAACAGTGAGGATGTTCACTTTCTTGTGATGGACATTAACTCCCCTCACCTTCACTTCAAAGAGTCATGCTGCCTACCACAAAACTTGGTAGTATGCAAAATTTGCTCTGTATGTTGATTTCCTTCACTAATGGGGAAAATTTTCATCCAGAAAAAATAGAGCAAACTGAGTCTGAAGATATGGGATTTCAGTCTATAACTTTCTGCATATACATTAATTTACAAGCACATCAAAATAGGATGTATAAATCTACTGTAGTAGTATGTTAGCTGGATGTGATGATGGTATGTGAGAGTAAGTAGAAAGGTTGCTTGTGACACCAGACATGCTGAAAACATAAAAAGAGAAGGCAGTGACAATAACCCCCCTGCACTTTAAAATATTTAGGGGGTCTATGAGTCACCGTGAAATAGTACTTCCACAACAATTGGAGTACCCTCAACACATGACAACGAGACAAACGGATGACTATGTGGAAAAATTGACTAACTTCCAACAGACTTTAAACACGGAAACTGCAAGGGGGCAGATTGTTTCCTGGTTTGAAGAAACAATAGAACATATAGTCCAATGCCTCAGAATTGAACTAAACAAAATTGAAAAATTGTCATACTGAAAAACAAATAACCCATGGTAGATATAGAATGTTTGAATATGAAAAGGTTAACCCCTTCCCCGCTCATGACGGAACCACTCCGTCATGAGCCACGGTTGCGCTGTGCTCATGACGGAGTGGTTCCGTCATGCTGCGGCCGTTGGCGGCCGCTCCGCCCACGCGGCGCTAATTCCCCGCCTGTGCGGGCGATTAGCGCAGTGGGCGGAGACGTGACGGAACCACTCCGTCATGAGGACAGCTCAACCGTGGCTCGTGACGGAGTGGTTCCGTCACGAGCACAGCGCCACCGCACCTGCCCCCAAACCCCCCCCTGCGGCGCGGCGGAATTCCTGCCGCGGCGAAGGGGTTAAAGAAGAGAAGAGAGAAGATTAAGAACAAGGTTTGATCAAAGCATACAGATACATTTGTTTAAACTGAAAAAGGAATATAAAATGTTAGTAAGGAACCAGAAGAGGATTTACAAAGAGAAAAGCTGGAAACAATAGAAACCAAAAATGTACAACAGTTCTTACGGCTAATACAGGAAGCCACTGGACCGACACATGGGACCTTGAGCTGTGTAGTGGAGGAAGTAGCATGGGAAGAGTACTTAGGAAAATTGTATGGGACCAATGCAGTGGCCACAAAAGTAAATAAACACACTGGGATGGGGAGGTTGACTAAATGAAAATTCTCTTTACTGTAGAGAACGTAAAGGATACTATAGGAAAGTTAACATTATCTCGGGCAGCAGGACCCGATAACCTCCTGGCACTTATAATAAAGTCCAAATTAAATTGGTGGGCAGAATTTTTATCTCACATGTTTTTAGCTGCATTAGAGTCTGGTAATATTCCAAAAACTGGAGGGGGTCCATAATTAGACCAATACACAAGAACGGGGGCCAAGAAAGCCCGAAGAACTATAGATTGATTAACTTGTTGGATATTGGTGAAAAGGTCTTTTCAAGGATTGTCCTGGGTAGCTTGAAGGATTGGGTGGATCAGCGGACGATCGTGCCGGTGGAACAAGGAGGTTTTAAGGAAGGACACACCGATCGACCACTGTTTTGCTCTATGGGCGGTGGCGCAGAAGCATATAGATAAAAGAGGGAAGTTGTACTGTTGCTTAGTAGACTTCTGCACCGTGTTTGACTTAGTTGACAGGAGTGGTCTTTGGGAGACCTTGAAAAAATATGACATCCCAGAAGGGCTCCTGGTGGTACTACAGGAGTTACACACTCAGAACTGGGCCCAAGTTATTAAGGATAAGGTAGGATCCCGGATGCAGAAAATAGTGATTAACAATGGCCTAAGACAGGACTGTGTATTGGCCCCCTTACACTTCGCACTATTCTTGGCAGATTTGCCAACGTTTTTAGAAGTAGACAGAAGTGCAAGCCCAAAAATGAATGGGAAACAAGTATCCGGTCTACTTTATGCTGATGACCCAGTAATTTTGGACCAGACAGAGCTGGGTCTGCAGTGGAAGTTGGATGCATTCAGTAAACATTCTGGTGCTTTGGGAAGAAAGATCAGAGGTTCAATTGGTACCTGGGCACAGCTAAATTGGAAATTCTGAACTAGTACAATTACCTAGGGGTCTGGTTTGATAAGTCTTTTAAGTGGCATATGCATTTGGAGGCTCAAAAAGCCAAAGCCCTGACATCTGTGTGTGGGCTGAAAAATGCTATTGTATCTTCGGAGGCAGGTCTCACAGACCAGTGTTAAAGGCCTACAATGCAATGATACCACCACAACTACAATATGGCACAGAAGTAATTAGCTTAAGTGGCAAAAGCAGTTGGGATGTAGAGGCAGGGAAATGCATAAAATCCTTAATGTCACTATCAGGCTCATCCATAGTCTAGGCTATTAGAATAGAGCTTGGAATTACTTCTTTGAATGTACAGGCACACGTGGCATTATTAGGATTTTGGAAAAGATTGGGCCTAGGAGAGGCCATAATAGTGTCACCGTGGTGCAAGAGCAAGGCCCAGCTTAGTGAACTAAAGTGGGTAAAAGAGGTCAGGAAGAAATTGTATCTAGTTTGTGAAAACCTAAATGTGAGAATTGATCGGCAGACCCTACAAGTAAACGTAACAAAGCGCGAACTCAGAACTCTAAGGAAGAATTTGTCTAAAATGAAAGACATGGAGTATCGGAGAAAGAAAAAGTCAGTGAAATTTATGATACTAGTTGGGAGCAAGAAAATTGATTCCCCTATTTGGACATATTGCCCAATCAATGGCTTAGATGTTTTAGGATTGAGAATTGGTGTTAACTTTGAAATGATGCAACCAGATGGTAAATGTACATGTGGGCTAGGCACAAAATGCGATAATTTACACACTTTAGTGGACTGCCTATACGTGCTAGCCCTGCGGAAACAGGTTTTCCGCCCGATTTTTTTTAAATATAGGACCGTTTTGCGATCACAAGCAATCAAACTTCTCACAGATATGACGAATTCTGAAATTTCAGCAGCCATTGCAAAGTACATGGAGGCCACAAAAAGGTTTTTCATGCAAAGGATAATGGATGGCTGAGAGAGATGTTGGAAGTAAGGATAGTTTCCTTGTTCGACAAAGTCTTATGTTTCTTGTATTGTTTTAGGAATATATTGTATAATAGAAAGTATCGTTTTTAAAAATGTTATGTTTATATATAGATGCGTGTATATGTTACAGTTGTAATACCAGGTAAACTAGAGCAAAAGTACATGTAAGTTGGACATTTTTATTAGAAGTTATGATGAACTGAGGACATTTTTTGATTTACGTAAAGGATAAGATGTTTTTACGGGTTTAAAGACCAAATGGTCTAAACGTCATGTTTGACTAGGACTATGAAAACATCAATTTGCTGAGCACCCAAAAAGGAGCTGAAGCAGGGGCCGAAAACGTAATTAAACATTGGCAGTCAATATGCTGCGCTGTTGAGACCCACTGGCTTTGCCAATGCCTTTTAGCCATGCTGTACAGCATTGGCAAGATGCTGTGCAACTAAGCGAAAAATAGATTTGCTAAAAAAAAAATTACAAATTTTTTTACAAAAGCATGATGACGAGATTGCATCATTTTTTAGGTACTGGTAAGCTCTATTACACGTGTGCCTACAAAATGATGCAGGTCTCATTTTTTTTCTACTTCCCATTCCAAGCTGGATTAGTAAATTAAAAAGAACATTTAAAAAACAAGGACTAAAAGTAACAAAAAAAGCACTTAAAAGGCGGACAGGCAAGCAGCAATTTGCTACCTCTTCCTGAGCATATATAAATAAAAAGAAATGCATTTAAAAAGAAAAAGAAAAAAAAGAGGTAAGGGCAGCAACAGGGAGTGGGACAGGGCAGCAAAAGCAATGGGGAACAGGAGAAGGCAGTAAAAGCAACGGAGAGCAAGAGAAAGCAGCGAAAGCAATGGGGAGTAGGGGAAGACAGCAATAGGGAGCACGCGGTGGGAGGTGGAAGCAGCACTTGAGGTAGATGCACACCAGGGAGAAAACAAACCATTGGGGAAGGGGGTATAGGGGCAAGAGAAACAGAATGCGTAAGGGAGAAGGACATGGGCAACAGCGCAACCAAGAGCAAGTTGGAGGGGGAGCGACAAGCACAGAAGGGTGGCAGCTGGAAAACACATGCACTCTCATGGAATGCATAATCACAAAAAAGTAGCCCCTGAAGGAGAAGAAGAAATGCCCCACAAGCGAATGAATAAAAACCAAGTAAATGAGAGTTACAACAACGACTACCAAAGGGCTGGCTCAAAGACCACTGTAAGTGGACAATAGGTTATTTCGCAAACTTGTCAGCTTGTGCTGTCTGGCAAGTGCTGTGGCCGGACACTTACTTTAGAAGTAAACATGTGAAAATTCTCCCTCAGATTTACATATAAGGCTAATGTTCCACATTTCACTTAATGTTTTGACGAGGGGCATCGACTAATCCAACCGTACATACGTATTAATATGAAGTGTCTTTGCACTACCCTATACGGTTCTGCCTACACCCCATGAACAATGAAAAACACGAAGCAGAAGTTTAGGTCCGAGGAAAATTAAGGAGAGAAATATTAGCTAGCTTTGAGAAAGGAAATAAGAAGCCAAGGGAAGGCTCTCAGGAAGGTGGTGGAATTAATAATAAAAAGAAGCCTTTAGTAGAATAAAAAGAATGTTTCCAGTTGATGATGTGCTCACATTCATTGTAAGGGTCTTGTTATAACTGTACCAGAGGGGGAAAAAAAATCTAACTTGGCTAATGTGGAAACAAAACAGTACCCCGAAATTTAGACACCCCAAAAATGTAACACCCGGAAATATTTACCTCATATGGCTTCTCCCAAAGATTGAATGGTGCGTCAAGGCACCACCACAGCCCCAAAACATCAATTAATAGAGCAAACCAGTTAAAAAAAAAGTGATAGGACCCACACAACAATTCAGGTTTAGCTCAACAAAACAATTGAAGGGTTGTATTACAAAATGTTAAATTAGGAGGTACAAAGACAATTGCAAAGTAATACAGAGCATATATATATATATATATATATATATATATATATATATATATATATATATACACACACACACACATACATACATACACATATATATATATATACACACACACACATACAAATATATATGAAAAAATACAATCAGGAAAATATTCTAAACCCCAAATGAGCAGCAAAATCTTAGGAAGCGGGGCAGCATCTCAAACAGCATAGGAAAGTTTTCTCAAAATCTGCCTCACCGACAAAATCGATGAGTTCTTATACACATTTATTGAATACCATACTAGAGATCTGCAAAATCATCTTGATGCGAGTATAAGTATCACTTTTTAACAAATCAGAAGACAAGAAAAATACACATCATTATCTTAACCCAGAAGAACCATCCAAGTGTTCATAAAAAATTATTCAAGATCCTCTATGCTAATGTCATCCGGAGAAGTTCTAACTGGTTGCACGACGGAACAACGCAGGGAAATACATCGCATGCCTTAACCACGCATCATTTTTTACCCCACGCTTTTTACAATGCTTATGCTTTTACAACGAATGGCATTACCACACATTCATTTATATAAAACAATGTATTTGTGGGGAGAGACCCCCCCCCCCCCCCACTTAACTTAAATGCGTGGTAAAGGCATGCATTGTAAAACCATACACGTGGTAAAAACACGCGTGCTAAAAAATGCATGGTAAAAACCTTGCTGTAAAGGCTGTTTCACATTCTAACTAAAATGAAACCTTGACAAGGGAACTTTCAGCGAATTAACAGACTAATGACCACATCAGAAGAGACCTTAATAAACGCTGTAAATCATAGGAAGAGGGAAAGGTTTATTGAAAGCTCAGTAATCATACTAGAGGCAATGAACATTACACATAGCTTGACTGGGCTCTTCATAGCCTGTGGGGAGATGATGTACACGGGGAACCAGCAGAGACTGAAAGAAATGGCATCCCTCTTGTCTAACATGGTGTTTCACAGGAAAATCTGGCATAACTAAAACATAGTAAACATTTCTACACATCATATAAAGTTTAGTTCAACTGCAATTAGGTCAATTTAGCCGATATATATGTATTAATGTATAAAATAAAACATTAATCCTTATTAGTGCATGTGGGAAGCTGGCTTTTTATGTGAAGTACCAAAATGAGTTACACTATGTCGAAAGTCCAGACGACCCTCACGGTTTTACAGGGCTTAAATTAATAATCCCAAATGCTCTATTTTTGGTAGTGTGGGTGAGCAGTTTAGGCTTATCAGAGGATAGTCTTAAGCATTTGTTGTACATACAGATTCAATAAATTAGACACACTCAAGCAGAAACTCCAGACTGATTTAAATAAATCAGATTTGTATATAATTTTAGACACCAAGAATATAGGATTCAGGTAAATTAGAAGTTAATGTTTACAGCAATAACAGTACAAAATGACAGCAGTCAAATTTGAGGCATGAGGCTTGTCATGCATGGATTTGCAGGAATTTATTTTTTAAATCTAGATAGATTGTAGAAAACAAGCTTACAACTATTGCACACACTTGTAGTAATAGGTTATCCTAATTTATTCAGCATATTCCCAGTTATGATCTTAAAATCCGGAAAACAAAAAAGTGATGGATGGAATGCTTGAACTATTTAATTCACTAGTAATTACTCTCTGCTGCACTTCAGTTCATAGCTCTTTTGTCCACCCCATACCATCTCAGGCAGGAACCAGTCATGGAAATCAGTCATGTTCCAAGTCATTGCCACTATCCAGATTGAGGGGTATGAGGGCTGAAACACTTAAAGTTGCTTTCGGAGGGGAACAGTTTAATTTCCTTCACTAGAAAGTGCAGGTGACATGCCTTGTTTTTAGGTCTCGCCTAGCCAGCGCGCATGCGCTGCTCTAGGAGAGGGCCTCTTGGAATCACTTCAGACTTCCAAGAGACTTCTCCCTGTGGGTCTGCCTCTTCCCACACATCTCATTGGTCTTTGCGTGTGGCTTTCAATAATTGAAAGCATGCAAATGGCCAAAGACGGGTGCATGTCCCGCCTTCCCCTCAAAACTGTCACTCCCATGGCCTAGGGGTCTCGGGAGCAAGCAGCAGCGTGCATTGCCAACTGCATTCCTCCCTGATAGATATCTTGGCTTTCGCGGCTGCGCTTATTATTTTTATTGCTTCCTCATGCCCACTGCTGTGCTCTGTTCTGCTGGCCCTACTCTTGAAACCTTCCTGCCTCGGGCACTTCTCCCGGTCTTCCCTCACACTCTGGTCTGCACCTGGCACAGTACTCCCTCCCGAAACGGTTCTTCCGCTTCCCCGTTACTGACAACTGGAGTTAGTGTGCACACCTGAAGGTTTGAAGCTTTTAGTGCTTTCAGCTAAAACGTGTTTTGAGGTAATGTGTATAACTGCAGGTGCATAGTTTATTAGCGTGACGAGCTACCGGCTTGTGCTGTTTAGTGTGTTCAGATGCGGGTCTGGTGCTGTGAGTTAATGTGTTCGATTTACGGTTTGGTGCTGGGTGTATTGCTCAGCTATGACAATTGTGCTGTAAACCTGACTAGCAATTTTTGGAAAGTCACGTGTGATTTGCCTCTGACCCCCTACAGTTGGAGGGCGTCTGTGTATCCGCAAATCCACACCCGGCCAGTGACGGGCACTGGGCTCCAGCCCCGACGGACCTCGGGATGCTCCTGGAGCCAGCAGCAGCAGGGCGCAGACAGACAGCACAAAGACACCGCGGCTGCCCATACATCCTGCTGTCAGAGCGGCCCCGCTCTCAAAGGGACCCTGCTGGAAGCCCCTGTGACCTCCCCGCCGGGGGCCACGCCGACCTTTCTTCCGGAAGAAAGGGTGGGACACCGGATGAATTGCGAGACCCGGCCGCTCGGAGAAATCTGCGTTGTTAGCAACATGCAAATTCCTTCTCTCTACACACGGTTTACGCCTTCATGGGCTAATACAGTGTGCCCAAATAGCCCTACCCGAAAGTGGAAGGACATTTATTTTATTTAGCACAAATTCATTATATATATATATTTTGCTTGCTTTCTCTTAAAATGCCTCACCCTAAAATAAAAACATGAACATTGTGCCATTCTCTCCAGTTGTACAGTATTTTGATACTTCGTCCTTGGGGGAACTATCCTTCCTTGCCTAGCTTGGTTCGTCATCTGTCCCTTGTCAAGGCATACCCCATGTGGCCGCCACGCGAAACATATCTCTGGCTTATCTGAGAGTCCACGTGCAAGTAGTTCACCCTCTGACAGCAAAAGGCAACAAGCCCGCGTCTGGCAGCTCAATGTTCTTGTGCCCTGGCTGCAATTCAATATGCTTAGCATATTGTGTTAAAGATTCATTTATGTAATAGGTTTATAATATTCACATTACACTTATAGTCAATAAACGGATAATAACAGACGCCTGGGAGGGAAAGAACCCATATTTGCATCTTAATTGCAAAAGCACAGTGGGCAAGCTAATGGGAGGAATCTACTGACATAGCTGTTGCACCTGCAGGCATGGGGGGGCCCTCAGTCCAGCCAGATTGTGCTCATGTCTCATATTCCCACAGTCAACAGTTCTTAATAACAGAAATTCCCATGTCTTTCTCCCTACCTCGGTCTTTCTTCTCTACTACGGTCTTTCTTCTCTACTACGGTCTTTCTTCTCTACTACGGTCTTTCTTCTCTACTACGGTCTTTCTTCTCTACTACGGTCTTTCTTCTCTACTACGGTCTTTCTTCTCTACTACGGTCTTTCTTCTCTACTACGGTCTTTCTTCTCTACTACGGTCTTTCTTCTCTACTACGGTCTTTCTTCTCTACTACGGTCTTTCTTCTCTACTACGGTCTTTCTTCTCTACTCCTCTTTCTTCTCTACTCCTCTTTCTTCTCTACTCCTCTTTCTTCTCTACTCCTCTTTCTTCTCTACTCCTCTTTCTTCTCTACTCCTCTCGCTTATGTTCCAGGAATCAGCCCCTTGACTCAGTGTCTCTCTACTGCTCCTTACCCCGCTGTCTCCTGCTCTCTACCCCTCCGCCTTTTACCCACACTTTGCTTCTTGCTACCCCACTGTCTCTTGCTCCTTACACCCCCTCTCTTACCCTCTACCTCTTTATTGGTCTCCATCCTAGTGTCTTTTGCACCCTACCCGCTGTCCCATGTTATATTACCCCTATCTTTTGCTCTCTGCCCCGTCTCTTGCTGTCTACCCTCTCTCTTTTCTCTAGCACTCTTATCCTCATACTCCTCGGTCTCCTTCTCCCTGCCCCACTGTCCCTTGCTCCATACACTGATGTCTCTTGATTCATGCCCCTCCCTCTCCTGCTTCCTACCCGTCTCCTGCTCTTCACCTTGCCCCTCTGCCTCTTGTCCCTTGGTCTCTTGCTCCCTCCTCTTCTCTCTTACCCCATACCACTCTTTTGCCCCGTCTTTTGCATCTGCTTGTCTCTTGCTACCCCTCAGGCTCTTCCTTTCGTCCCCTCTGTATTTTGTTCCTTGTCCCTCTCTGTGCCACTGTCTCTTACTACCAACGCCACTGTCTCTTACTACCAACGCCTCTGTCTCTTGTCCTCCTGTCCCCTGCTCCATACCAGTCTCCAGCTCCCATCCCCTGCCTCTTATCCATCTGTCTACTGCTCCCTACCCCTATATTCTGCTCTCTACCCTTCTGCTCTCCCACCAAACTTTATTACCTACCCCTAGTACTTTCTCTAGTACTCGCCCCCTCCTTGGCCCTCTCTCCTTTGCTCCATACCAAACCCCTTTGTCTCTTCTAGCCCCTCTCACTCTCTACCCCTTTGTCACGTCCCAGTCTGTCCCTTGTCCCGCACCCACCTGAAATGAAATGAAATATTTAAGCGGATACTAAACGGAGTGTCCCGGCGCTAATCTCATGGCAGAAACCCCAGAACACACTAACCCCACCCGTAGTTACTGTTGGAACAGCCACGTTTTCAGTTGTTTCCTAAAAGACAGCAGGTCCTGTGCTTGCCTCAGATATAGGGGTAATTCATTCCATAGACGCACAGCATGCACCTGAAAAGACCTTCCGCCAATCCGGGATTTTGTGAACTTAGGGATCACCATAACAGATTGCTTAGAGGATCTAAGGACCCGTCGTGGCTGGTAACATTGGATCCTGTTCCTCAGGTACACAGCACCTGTATCGTGGAAAGCCCGGTAGACAAGAACTAAGGCCTTAAACTGAACCCTTTCCCTCACCGGGAACCAATGAAGGGTTTCCAGGAGAGGTGACATATGAGTTCTGGTGCTTACTCTAAGAATAGCTCTGGCCGCAGCGTTCTGCACAACCTGCAGCCGATTGAGCAGATACTCAGGCAGCCCCAGATACAGGATGTTCACATAGTCCAGCCTAGATGTAATCAAGGCTTGCACCACGATCTTACGGGATTCCATCGGTAGGAGAGGAAGGAAGTTCTTTACCAGGTGCCGGCGACCGCTTGGATTTGGGCCTTCATCGTAAGGTTCGAGTCCAGCTTGACTCCTAGATTTTTGACCATGCTGACTGGGGCCGAAGGAGGAGACATATCACTGGGCCACCATTCATTCCAGTCCTCGTTAGGGGAGCAACCGAAAAAAATAATTTCCGATTTTTCCGAGTCACATTTCAGTTGGTTCCGTCGTAGGCAAGCGAAGACCTCAGTGAGACATTCTTTAATCTCCTGTCCGCGAAAGCACGCTCCTTTATCACAAGTGAACAGGAGTTGCGTATCGTCGGCATAGGAAATAATCTTTGCTCCATGCCGCTCAGCTAAAAGAGCGAGAGGGGCCATATATATATTAAAAAGGGTAGGGCTCAAAATGGAGCCCTGCGGGACCCCTACTTGTATTGAGGTGATAGTCGCTGAAAATGCCTGAGACCAGATTTCCTGTTGACTCTCCAAAAGGAAAGAGGCAAACCATTTGTACACCGTACCCCCGACCCCACACTCTGCCAGCCTACGCAGAAGCCGGTCGTGGGACACAGTGTCAAAAGCCGCAGACAAATCCAGCAGTATTAAGACAGCGCCTCCCCCTTTATCCAGTTGAGCTTTAATAGTTTTACAAACCTCCAGTAAGGCTGTTTCTGTACTAAGAGAGGCCCTGAAGCCCGACTGGCCTCATGCAGCACATGGTTACCTTCAATGAAGTCTGTTCGTATGGAGTTAATGTACTTCTCCAAGCCCTTGAGTAAAAAGGCAGCAGGGAGATAGGCCTGTAGTTGGATGCGATCGTAGAATCGGCTGAAGGCTTTTTCAACAGTGAAATCATTTTGGCCCTTTTCCAACAACTGGGTACTATTCCATGTCCAAGGGAAGAGTTAAGAATTGAGTTAATTGCCGGGTTTAGGGGTTCCGCAATCTTCTTCAGAATCCTAGCTGGGCAGGGGTCGGACAGAGAACCCGACTTCAGGGAGGTCATAATGTCGAGAGATTTTTCTAGGGAGATGGGAGGGAAAAGGGAGAGTGCACCGCACGACCTCGGTGGCAAGACACCGAGCGGCGAATCCACTCCAGAAGGACCCGTTGGGGCAAAAGATTGTTGGATCAGATGGATCTGGTCGAGGAAAAAACATGCCATCTGATGGACCCAACTAAGGGTAGGAGTAAAGGTCTTGCTTATAGCACTAGGCGATGTGAAATCTTTAACAATTTTGAATTTTTTTTTACTTTTATTCTCCGCCCCTTTTTTTTTTTTTTTAGGTAAAAAAAGAATTCTTTTCCACTCGGACATTGTTCTAGTAGGCTTTCAAGGCTAGTTTGTAATTAACTCGATCCGTGGGATTATACTTGGTATGCCAGACTCTTTCTAGGCGCTTGCAGGCACTTCTGCTTTCCCCGAGTGTCGCTGTGAACCATTGTGCGGAGGCACGATTGCTTGTGCCATTCCGCATTTTATGAGGAGCCAATACCCTCATCTGATCTTCCAGCCATTGCTCCAGGCCAGGAGCGTTAATTTCTGGATCTCCACTAACTGGAATCGTGTGCTTCCCAGGGCACTCTCTAGGCTGTTAAGTGTAACCTGATTGAAAGGTCTAAAAAGCATCTCCCTGTGTTGAGCTTGCGCTGCCAACTTCGGAACTTTAAAGCTCAGGAGGTAGTGATCCGACCATATCAATGGTAGGGGAGCCTCTATTTCCGTACTCGTGTTGGAGAATATCTGGTCTAATGTATGACCCTTTACATGGGTAGGTTGGTGATTATACGGGGACAGGCCTAGGATCGCTAGAGATTCCAGAAGCCGAATGGCTTCAGGGTCAGAGGGCACATCCATATGAACATTAAAGTCTCCTAGCAGGAGACAATGCCTGTATTTCATTGAGATGAAGGATGTGACATAGGTGAGCGACTCAGTGAACGCGCCCACCCACCGGACCTGGTGGCCTATACACCAGGATGCCCACAATGGATTGGTGCTCCGATATAGTTAACACAAAACTGAGGCTTTCCGCTTCGGCGATATCCTGGACCAGGAGGGTGGCGCAGGACAGAGATGCTTTGAAAATAATACCCACACCGTCCCCTTTTCCTACAGGTCGATCGTTCCTCAGAAACTGATAGCCCAATGGAAAAGCCCCTGCTATTGTTGGATTGGAGCCATCATTCAGCCATGTTTCGGTTACGAACATGACATCAGGGCTGAACTCCACTAATAGATCATATAATTGGGCTTCATGTTTAATAGATTGCTTCTTACTTTATCCCCTTTGTCTCTTGCACCTCAGCCCTAGTGGCGTAACATTCGCTCCCAGTCTCCGCGGAGCAGAGGGCCACAACCTGTGGGGGTCCCACTCCAGCCGGTGCAGAGAACTCCTGACTGGGTGCAGAGCGTGGGGAGCCCCTCACCTTTCGTTTTGCGACTGCTGTGCCCGCTGCTCTCCTCCCCTCTTGTCCAGATCGAGCCTCACCCCAGCCTATACTCAGTGTGCCCTGTGTAGTCTTCGTCGTCTCACATTCAATGTTTCTCACGCTCTACCCGTTTCCTTTCCCTGCTCCGATCGGACCCTTGCTTCGTTCACCCTTTCACCTCTGGAGCTGCGCGTCGCACACCTGCCCTTCCCCCCCAAACACACGTGCGACCTGCTGTTCACTTCGTTTTCCCTTCCGTTCCTCATGATGCGCGGAGTCCCACGGGACTCGGGCAGTGTTCCCATCATGGCAGTGTTTGCATAGCTTCAATTGCTTCCATCAGGATTTACACTCTGTGAGTCTGGAAAAGTGTTGTGGCCATGGCAGTACTTAGTCTAAAAATATGTGCGTTTGTGTAATGTGCCTGGGAGCAGATTTTGTGGTCGTCCAACTTAGAGCTGGGAGATTCCAGATTCTTGGGAACACCCATGTCTCCCTGGGTTTCATTTTTTTTTTTTTTATTGTATTTTGCCTTTTTATATAGTGCAGCATAATTTACCCGAAGGTGTCATATCGCTATACAAAAGAACCAGTTGCATTACGTAATCTATGTACTCTGAAGCTGTTATGTAACACATATAAAACAGATACATGCGTCTAAACACATAAAGAAAACGTTACAATGGTGTGTACAAGAGAAGTGCAATTTAAACTAACAGCGCACATATAAACTGCCAATATTGGCAGGAAGTGAGCACTAAGAATATAGAAATCGCATAATGAAATTATACAGCATATCATTATGGTATCGATATTATAATTAGGGCTTCCAGGTTTCCATTTTTACCGATTTTTAAAGATAAATACAGACAGAAATTAATGTGTTTCCTGTCTGTATTTATTTTTCAAAATGGAAAAATACAGAAAATTGGGCTTCTTTTGAGTGCCTTTCCAGACTGCCATTCATGAATTCAAGGTGAACAGCTAAGAAGATAGATGTCATGAGTAGTTAAAAAATAGGAAGTAGATTCCTTAAATAACAACATATGTCAACATTCATTCGTATTATAATGACAATATTTTCCTCTCGGTTGTATTGTTATGCTATATTTGGCTCCTATATTTACTAAAGCATGACAGGCATGAAAGTATGAGTGCATGTTTATTATTTGAATACATGTGGAGATATACCATATTACAACAATTTATTAACGCAAAATAAAATGGATAAATACTGATTAGAGGTCCAAAAAATAAATATGGATAAATACATCCAATACCATAAGACCGGGAGCCCTAATTCGAGTACTGGTTACAATACTTTAATGCGTAGATAACGCACCACTTGACCAGTAATTAAGTGGGTTTAAAATGTCTTCCTTTAAATTATGGGAATGACCTGATTATTATTAACAGGATAATGTGCTGCATGGCTAAATATAAGTTCCCAAGGGCGAGACCTATTGGCTATGCCAATGCTTGTTTTAGGGAGCGTTCTTTCAGGATAAGGTAGCAAGACCACATTGGGAATCAAAAGCAGCCCCACTCCCTTCCAACCCTTTCTATTTCTTTCTCGCCTTCCCTGCTGATCTTTCTCCACTCTCTGCAGTCTCTACTTCCTGCTGCGATTCTTTTTAGGAAGTGAAGAAACAGTCATTTGGGGCACCAACCTTTGCCCATCACAATTAAATCTCGAATGGCTTTCGACATATCTTTGGACTAGTTGTTGTAACAACATTTACTGGTATTGTGAACGCTTTTGTGGCATTGTCGAATACCTTGCCAAAAACGAAAATGATTAACATTATTGATTTTTTTTTTAAAGTGTTGCATTATCAAAAGTGCATTTCAAAGGTGTGCCATTGGCTTTGTCACTGCTTCTTGTTGCTGCCTTCACTCACATCACGATAGTACAGATTGAGTCAATGGAAACAGAGGTTTAGGTCCCTGCGAGCACATTCATCTCATGAATATTTTTTGTCAATGTTTGTGAACCTAGCACGGTAGACATGGGTGAAACTACAAGCAATGTTATGAATGTCATTCTTAACATTAATCAGATGACAAAAGTACATTTTTAGGTCTCGCCTTGCTATCGCGTAAGCAATCGCAAAGCGAGACTATTGAAAGCGGGTTTGAAAAGTGCTCCCAAAAAGCGGATTGTATTGCTAGCACGCGCACAATCACGCGCATCGTGCCGCCATGCAATCCGCTTTTTGGGAGCACTTCAAAGGGTCCGCTACACCGCCTGGAATGCGCTCCCCCGCCCCAAAGCGCGCGCGCGCGCCACGCTCTGCCAGGCTTGTTTACCATCCCCTGTTCTACTTTCTCTTTCGTCTTTCTTGTTAAATAATGGCCAGTATTGCTTTTCTATGAAAGGGGGCTCTTTAACCCGTAGTCCGCCACATTACCCTGTGCCACAAAACAGAACTCCCACTCTCGTCCATAACTACAAATCACTGTCAGCTGGAGCCAGCGCTTTACCCGTAACACCGGCAGCACCGCTCAAGGGCATGCTTACTGTACACTCACACCTACCCACTAGGACCCCCTCGCTCGCCCCTGTGCCGTGAATTGCGCCTTCTGCTGCTCAGCAGCCAGCATGGACTGCAACTCCGCGTTGACCTCGTTGGAGCTGCTGCCCGAAGAAAAGTCCATATTCGGGGAGTACTCGGCCATCGTGCCCAGTGACAACAGATAATTCAGAAATACGACCTTCACCAGTCTCTGCTACAGCCACAAAACGCTCAACTGTACACACCCCTGCTTTTTTTTAATGCACGTGCACCGCGGCCATTTTGGAACGGTTAGGATTTGCAAAATATCGGGTAGACGCCTTGTATAGTAGGTCACGATGCACGCATCCCAACGACCTTCTCATAATTATTTAAATCGTCATCTTGGATTAGGATATATTTTCCAAGTATGCTGATTTCGCTTCGATGCAGCTTTAACCACTGATCACCGATAAAGCAATGCTGCGAATGCTTGTTTTGCGGTCATGCTGTAAGAAGAGGCGGAGTGCAACGGATGTGACTTCAGCCACCATTAAAGCTCTCTGTCAAACTTTAGGGCACGTCCAGGTCGTGTACTTCCGGGTGGAGGAGGTAACCTTCGTTGTCAGTTCTCTTCTCCCATCATGGCGGCATTACTGAGATTGAGCTGTTCCATGAGTGCGAAAGGTCAGTGGTTTACGTCGCAGCGTGATTGGGGAAATTACTTTGTAAATGGGCACAGGGTGTATGTATAGTGTCTGTCACAGTCTGTTGATTGTCAACCCAAGTCTATGAACTCAAGGGGAGTTCCTATCAGCACTCCATCTCAAGCGAAGTTAGCAGACAATCCTAAAATAATTGCACTTGTATACCGTTTGGTACCCCAGACAAGACTTTGAAGCGCTTTCGGCGAGAAGCGATTAATGACGACATGGACGATAAATAGCTGCAATACCATTATACAACAAGCATTGTCTGGCCTTTGGGACCTTACAAGTATTTAACCATGCATCACATCATCCTGGGTGCTACAACATCTACTGTTCTTTAACATGTAAGCTTTGACACTAATAGGCACATTATAGCACTGCACTAAGATGTACATAAAGCGTTATTTTTGTAAAACTGGTAGTCTGTACTCGCATATCTGGAAGTGCTTTCATACGCGATATTGAAGAAAAGACTGAACTATAAAAGACATATAAGGCATATATTATTAGTAAATCTGTACTTTTAGACTAAGGCATTTTATCCAGTAATGCAGCGTGCAATACACATTCGGTCCCCCTAAGAAGCATCGCAGAACTAAAACCTAACGTCACGTTTAGCAGAGCCCCCAGAGAATGACAATGCCTTTTATTTATGTTTTGAAAACCAAAACATAAATAAAGGGCATTCTCATTTACAATGCCAATAGCTCAAACTGCATAAATGCGAGACCTATTGCATTGCAAATGCTTGTTTACTATTTGCTTACCACTAGTCTGCCTCAAAACAGGCCTTAAGTAAATTACTTTTGGGCCACCCTTTCCTCCTTGGCCTAGGACTGGGCAATATCCGAAGCTTTTAGGGTAAACTGGTGTCGACCCCCCTTTTGTATTTGGGGCTTCTAGCAGCGACCTAGTACAGCCTTAGCCGTCACTGTCCCTGTCATTTCCAGTACATCACCTTCTCGAGAGAACTCAGTTGCAGGATCAGGGCTTACAATTTCCATGATAAGATTTCAGTTGCAAAGAAAAAAAAAGTCTGCTGGGCAGTGTCTATTTTTTCATCCAGAAAAAAATAACGAGGATCGTGGAGTTTTTTTTTGTTTTTTATGGAAATGCTGCATTGGTCGCAAACCATGACTAATTGGCTGGTGACGCTATACAAAAGGAAGTAGTTCGCTCATCATTGAAAATTTGTATTTTTTCTTGTACATTCCTCACCCTTGCGTGCTGTTTTGGATTTGGTGTTTGTGTTCCCTTCCTTTTAAGTCTCCTGTTTATCTTTGTGATGTTCTATTGTGTAAAACTTTTCTCTTGTAACGGAACTGGTTCTATTGTACAGCGCTCTGACACCTTCGGGTAATGTCCGCGCTTTATAAAAATGCACTAAATAAATAAAATAGATGGGACTATGACAAGCAGTAGGCCACCCTTTTACGTCTGGCTTGACAGCGCACGTCTCCAAAACTTCTCAGAGAATCTGCACACAAACCGTGTAGGCCCTCGCCCTAATTTTACACCCTGACCTGTTGCCTGCTCCAAACGTCACCATATTAAATGATGGCCAAGCTGAGTATCTTCTCATAGCGCTACGAAGTAACCGAAAGATGACAAACAAGGCTCTACAAAAAACTTAAATAAATCGCCACAGCTGACAGGGCAACAGCGCAGCCCACGCAGACGCATGGCAGACTTTAATAACCCGTAGACGCCAAAATATAATAACAGTCCACTTCAATAAAGAACAGCAATGCATCGCGGCTCACTGCAGAGCGCAGGATCCCGTCTCATCGAACGAAGGAAGAGCAGCGAAAGCGAGGCTGGGCCCAGGAACACGTGCAGCTGTACTGTTGTACCGGCGGTCCCAGGGGCCAGAATGCCACATGAAAAGCTAGCCCTTCTGCTCAGTGCACACAGTACCCGGCATCCACTGAAGGGGCTTGGTGGCTTTTACATCCACTTCAGGCTTCTCTAATGAACTATGAAGCCATTTTATGGGGCGGGGGGTTGGACATCTTTCTTCGCCAGCCCCTCTGATTTGGCTTAGCTGCCGAGAGGCGGAGACCCCGGGACCCCTCTGTGAACCGATTAGCAGCCCTTTCTCGTACAGCGGCATTCGGGTAGGATTTTTACCAATCTGCGCATACAGCTGGGGCACAAAGCAGGCTCTTGTGACACCGTCCCTAGTGTGTGTGTGTGCGCTCTGGCACGTGCACACTGTCCTCGCGCCCCTCCCCCCCAACTCCCTGACCGCTGCACCTGTCAGACACGAATCAGGAAAAATTACAATTGTCCAGCTCCACAAGGCTCGCCCGAGGTGAGAACTGGAAAGAGAGGGAGTTAAGAAATAAAACTGCATATGTCAGACCCGTAGTCACGTTTGTCAACTGTGAACGCCTGCTTCAAGCGCGGTATAATAAGCATTTAGAGGGCGGCTACGATGTGAACATTCTTCTGCAAGAGAATTACAAAATTCACTTAAGCTCAATTAATTTTTTTTTGTTGAAACATTTTTTATTGTTTTCCAACACAACAAGACAACAATCAACTCACAATCCCCACCCGTCCAGGAAATACCACACATGTAACAGCATCCCCGACTCTCCTGAAGACGGCTCAACCTTCCCACCCGGTCCCCTACCCCCCCTCTCCCACCCTCTGTCAGTGTGCCCCCATCTCCTACCCCGGTCCCACTTTCGATGTGTCCCCCCTCCCTGGTCAATAAAATACAGGAGCCCAGCCTCTCCCTAAACCAACAGGACCTTCCAGCTAGCCTAGCCAAAAGTGTAGGCGGTCAGGGCCCACCGTCTCGCCTCTTCTACTCCCCGCTCCCCACTACCTCCTGCCCGTCAGACCCGCTCTCCTCAGCCCCCGTTTCGGACATCAACCCCTGAAGTTCTACCACCAACGCTTCCCATGTCCGGGCCGTCGCCAGCGCCTTTTCGTCATCTCGCCGGAGGGCCAGTTGCACCCGGAGCGTGCCCTCAGCCCCTGCCCAACGCGCCAACGCCGATCTCCAGCGCAGGAAGTTAGGTCCCCCCCCGGGATTTCCAGTGCAGAGTCAGTTCCCTCTTGGCCATTATCAACCCCAGATCATAAAATTTGCTAGTAACCTTCGTGCGGCGAGTGTGGGGGAACCAAAGCAGCAAACAGGTCCCCATATCCGGGGCCATGGAGCGATCCGTGACCTGGTTCAAGCAATCCACCACTGCTTCCCAGTAGTCACCCAACTGCGTACAGGACCAAAACATGTGTCGAAAGTCCGCACCGTCCACCCCGCACCGCGGACACAGAGTGCGCTCCCCCGAAATATCGCAGTATCTTGGCCAGTGTCAGGTATGCCCTATGTAACGTAAAAAACTGGACTAACTGGAACCTGGCATTCCTCGTTCCCTTCCAGGCCCTCCGCACCAGCGTGGACCACGTGGACTCAGGGATCTCTTTCCCTAGGTCTGCTTCCCACTTTTCCCTCAGGGCGCCCAGGGGGAGGAGGCTCTCCGTCGACAGCCGGCGATAGAGGCAAGTGATGGCCTTAGCCGTCCCCGCCGCCATCACTACATATTGGCAACCCGCGGCAGTCGGCGGTTCCGAAAGTCCCACGTTCCAATGCCTCTGGAGGCTCGCCACCAGGGCCGCATGAAGCAGGAAGTCTCCCCGCGGGAGCCCATAAGAGTCCTGCAAGTCCTGGAAAGGTAGCAGCACTCCCTCTCTAAATAAGTCCCCCACCATCTGTACCCCCAGTTCCTCCCAGACCGCTAACCCCGACCAATCTCCTCCATGCGGGAACGCCGTACACATCCACAGGGGGATCTCCGGGGCATAGGGGTGAACTATGGCGGCCCTCCTCTGGCATCTGTTCCAGCATAACCGGAGGGTACGTTCCTCCAAGGTGAGCTGGGCGAGGTCTAACCTCTGGTGGAGGACTATAAAGGCCAGCACATGGCGCGGTATTAGTCTGCCCTGAGGGCCTTCCGGGCCCCTGTACTCCCTGGCCACCGCCTGCGTGAGCAATTGGAGCTGGGCCGCCAGGTAGTACCACTCAAAATCCGGTGCCGCCAAGCCCCCCTCTGCCCTTGGCCGCCGCAAGGTGGTCAGCGCCACTCGACGCCTTCCCGAGCCCCAAATGAAGCCCGTGGTTAATACCCGCAGCCTCGCAAAGAACGACGCCGGGATCCATATAGGAAGGGTGCGAAAATAAAGGAGCCGTGGCAGCGCCACCCACTTAAGCTCAATTAAAATAATGTTTAACATTTACATTTTAACTCCGAGGCGGGTCCCCGCGGACGCCTCCTCATTTGAAGCCTGCACTGACAAAGCCAAGTGTTTGGCATCTGAATAGTGCGCATGTTGTACACCATCGATAGTCGCAAACATTTTCCCAGGAGCCCGAAGGTTTAATCTGTGGTCTGACAGAGAGGGGCACTGATACCAGCAGGGTGGCGGTCAGGGGAGCATAGTAAAGGTAGGGGGAAGGCAGGGCTTTAAGTGGGCGGGGTCCTACCGGTGCTCAGCACCGGCAGTTCTAAAACGCAGGTAATGAGACCGGTCTCTAGAGGATTCTCCATTTTTGCCCTTACCCTCGGGGTGACATTTTTTTATCTCTGCAGCAGTAACAGCCTTCGCAGCCTTTGAAGTAAATTCAAAGAGACTAGTTCTAGTTCTTTCACAGTCTCATCATTTCAGAACTGAAGCATTTTCAATATTCTATACAACGAAACCAGTCTTAATAACCATTGACGGCCAATAGTCCTGGCTTATTGTAAGTTTAATGTTACTTGTATTATTTATTTGGATGCAACAACAGAAGCAGCAAAATACCAGTCGGGCGGCACACTATGCTAAGCACAGATTTTTAGTTTACATTTTAAGCCACGCCCTTAATTACATCAGGCACGCCCCTTTGAAAGGACCCCCCCCCCCCGTTTTTTCCTCCCACACTTGAAGCCCTGGGTAAGGATCAAGATTAGGGGTAGGATGGGTTTGGGGAAAGTGTACCTGTACATCTAGTGGCTAAATTGCACGATGTGAAACCACAAAACATGAGATCAATCTCAATTTACCAAATTGTGTGATCCTAGGCAATTGTTTCACTTTACTCCTTTTTCTTCATTATTACACATGAGAACTCAGATAATGGACTTCAGGACGGGCCCTGGTCAAAACATTTTCCTGTGTTTGATTTAATCAACTAAAATGTTGCCCATGAACAATAGCAACATAGGCCATCCAGAGGGTTCACAAATGATTTGCCTCTTATTGCTTTACTATTGGCATGGACGTCAGGGTGCTGTGGGGGTGCAATATGAATATTTCTAAATTCATGTTTCAAAACTATCCCTTAAAAAAAATACTTCTCAATGCACTGATATAATCTGATGTACTAAGGTGAAACGCCCCTGCATGGTAATGAAATACATTTTTTGAATTTTAAAAGGGACTTTATCATGTTACAGGTTTACTGCAAGATGGCTTTAAAAATGAAGGTGTTCCTTAAGTCAAGCGGTGCAGGATGCCCTACTTACTTCTTTCTTTAACTTCAATTAACCTTTAAATGCTTGCCTGTTAACTTAATATATTTTAATGTTCGTGCTGAGTGGAGTAAACAGCAGCCCAGTGTTGACCATGGGGACGACTGTGAAGGTGAAGAGGGCTGCATGCAGCCCGCGGGCTGTACTTAGAGCATCACTGTCATGTGCAAACCTTCACTAAAACTATGCAGGTCCAGTCTGAGCAGCAGCATGACTAGTTTACCTAGCACAAAGAAAAGCTGTAGTGTGGGTCAGATTGAAGCAATAGGAACAAGTTCACCAACTCTGCACACTGCGTATTTAAGGGAAGAGTGGGTGTGTGGGTTAATGTACAAAAAACTTGTTATTGTACAAATATGTTGCTCGTAAATCCAACAGTTGTGAATTAAAAGTAATTTCATTCCATCAGTGATAAATGTAGACACACAGCACAATACGCAACACAAGAACTTGACTTGGTGACCAACAGAACAATATTGAACTATTGTCTCATCAAAACAAGACACAGAAGCACACAATATAGAATGTCACTGTAATCCAATGTGTCTAAACACTCAATCATAACCATTTCAACATCTTAATAAAGAAGTTTCCAAAATAGTCGCTGTAGATCATTCAGAAGATAATTTTATTTCTCTTTTTTGAAAATGTAGCAGCCAGCCGACACGCGTTTCGCCCCAACCAGGGCTTCCTCAAAGCACAATTTTTTTTATATTGTATCGGAGGTCACAAAAAGATATACAATATCCAGTAAGAGTTTAGTTCCAGCCGGTAATTAATCAGCAAATCAAGTCACTTATGATTTCAATGTATTGTCAATGTGGTTACTATATAATCACTCTATAGTATTCCATCAATTCCTTCTGATCCTTATATTTATATTCGTATACGTCTTGGAGCCTTGGTAAGTTCCAACGCGTAATCATAAAACAGCGTCCCAGTATTCCAACAAATCCGGCGTTCCTACCCAATATGACATGACACAAATACTAGATCTGTCTTGCAAAAGTAAATGGGCTGAAAGTGCCGGAGCGAAACACATGTGGACTGCGGCTTTACATTGATCACTGACCAAATAAAATTAACTTAGAAATCACAACTATTGGGTTTATGAGCAATATATGTGGTGCGTGACGGTGAATATGTAATGTATGTGATTGTGTGGGTCAGGCTTAAAACAATGGACAGAATGCTGAACAAATCAAACATTCACCCCCAGTCACAAATCTAGGTTTAATCCATCGTTTTTTCGCTCACCACAGCACCTAAGTTTGGACCCAGCCATATGCAAATCACTCTTGACCCTCCTTCCCAATGGCTGGAAAAAAACATCAGGTAACATGGGGAAGTATTAATGATCAAATATGATGATGCATCAGGAAGTGATGTCACACAACCCATCACACCAATTAAATTAAACAATTTCAGGAGGAGGCCACAGTGGTGTAAAATAACTCAAATTAACTCAGAACAGAATTATTAATTTATATCTCACTTGAGTGTAGTTTGAAGCAATGTAGGCACTTTCTAAATGCTACCTATATATGTATACACACAAACACACACACACACACACACACACTATACATACACATACACACACACTATACATACACACACTTGTACATGGATAGCTACCAACAGCTATTTTTATTCCTCAAATGGGTGTGGGTGGCAGGTAACGAGAGTGAAGCTAGAGCTGGATGACACTGAATACAGAGGTGAAAACCACCTTCCTGTGCTGACATCTACTCATCTAAACTTAGTTGTGTATCTCTCCCTCTGTCCCATGGACCAGCAGCTGTGTGTCGGGGGAAAGTGGGGCGGTGGTCCGAGAAATATCCTGGCTTGATATATGCCTTTCCACTCACTACCCTTTTCATATTTTCATCACCACACTCATATCAACTAGGAGTCCTTCCAGCATCCATTCACCTCTTTGCTTTAAACCCATCTCCCCCTTTCTTCTGCTCCAATAGTGGGAACAGTGCAAGTCATCATGTGTCATAGTCCTTGAAAATAGGTGCATCTCTCTTGCCTCCCACCATGACTTGCAGGGGACACTGTGGATGGCAGCATCACCGTATCACTTCACCATTTACCTTGGGCTCTAGGAGACCCTAAGAATCAGAAGACTACAGAGAAGGCAGCACACCATTACTGGCTATTTCACCACCTCATGGGTCTTTGGTCATCTGCAAAAGGTTACATATAAATGTTTGCGTTTCCATCACTTCCCTCTTCTTATCTCCCAAAAGAGGCAGGGGAGGTTGCGGTTTCCGTATGTGGCCCATTACAAAATAATGGGGTGACCCATACTAGTCCATGGACCTGGGTAATGCTCAGTATAGAAAACAATGGTCCTAGACTAATTGCCTTAGGAAGGTATTAATTAAGTCAAAATTTATTAACATAATACACATAGAAGGAGTAGTTTCTTTTCTGTAACTCCAGTTCTGTAGTAGGGGCATCTCTGTTATAGTCATAATCTAGTGAATAGTCCCGCCCATGTGCGTGGACGCCGGAGCAATAAAAATAATCTCTTAAATTGTCAAGCCATGCAGACCTGCATCTACACTTAAGAGAGAATTCAAAGACCGATAATGCAGCCTATATCCACAGGCTACACTGTCCAGTACTTCAACTAGAAAATTCCACCAACATCCACAAACACCACTGCCTGCCCAGCTTTTTCCACAGAGAAAAACCTGCCTCTACCAGCAAAAGCCTCTGGAATGATAGAGAGGGAGGAATGGACAGACAAGCCCCATAGGCTGCCATTATGTGGCTCAGAACAGGATACTGTGCCTTTAAGAAAACTTTCCAGAACTTTTCCAGTATCCCAGAATGCACAGCAGGTCCCTTTTACTTTCAGTTCTTTTTGAAGGCGTAACACGCCAGACCTGTAGCATTCCTTACAATAACATTTATCTCTCCACCGGGGAGGAGGGCGGGCGCTTATGACTATAACAGAGATACCCCTACTACAGAACTGGAGTTACAGAAAAGAAACTACTCCTTCTGTAGTAGGGGATCTCTGTGTATAGTCATAATCTAGTGAATAGAATGGCAAGCCCATCCCCACACCAAAACGGCGGTGGAGAAGACTACAAAATAATACCACTACTGTGCGAACAAATTTTGCAGCGAAGCCTGCCCAACCTGAGCATCTGCCCTGGCATCCGTGTCCAGACAGTAATGCTCAGCAAAGGTATGGACCGACCTCCAAGTGGCCGCCTTGCAGATTTCTATAATCGGAACATTACGCAGCAAAGCAGTCATGGCAGCTTTGCCCCTGGTGGAATGAGCCTTAGGTTTGCCCCCTAAGGTCTTATTAGCCTTTTGGTAACACAATTGTATACAGGACACAATCCACCGAGAGACGGACTGTTTGGAGGTAGCAAGACCGGTCCTGACTGATCCATAATTGATAAACAATTGGTCTGACCTACGAATATCTTTGGTCTTATCAAGATAAAACTTCAACACCCTCCTAACGTCCAGGGAATGTAGAGACCTTTCCGCTGGAGAAGAGGGATTCTGAAAAAACGTAGGTAAAGTTATGGTCTGGTTGACATGAAAATCAGATATAACCTTAGGAAGAAATTTAGGGTGAGTACGCATAACAACCTTAGCAGCATGAAATACCGTATAAGCTTCTTGGCAACACAACGCCTGAAGTTCACTCACCCTGCGGGCCGATGTAATGGCCACTAGGAACGCCGCCTTCCAAGACAGGTGCTGCAACGAAGCCTTGTGAATAGGTTCAAAAGGCTCCTTCATCAATCTGGACAGCACCACATTCAATTCCCATGAAGGCGAGGGAAGTCCGACACGAGGGAACACTTTCTTCAAGCCTTCCAAAAAATCCTTGATCACAGGGATCTGAAAGAAGGAAGTCTGTGAAGGGCATTTCCTGTAAGCAGTCAAAGCAGCGAGATGAACCTTAATGGAATGGAAATTAAGGCCAGACTGCGCCAAATGCAAAAGGTACGGAAGGATGACATCTTCCTTACATGTCATCGGGTCAAAGTGCTTGGACTTGCACCAGATGCAGAATCTCTTCCACTTGTAAGCATAGGACGTCCTAGTGGAAGGTCGCTTAGCCTCCTTCAGTATATCCATACAATCTGCTGGCAGATTCAAATGGTCATATTGCACTATCTCAGGAGCCATGCCGCCAAACTCAAAGACGAGAGGTTGGGGTGCACCAACTGCCCCCCGAACTTCGTGAGAAGGTCCGGCCTGCACGGCAGCCGTATGTGAGGAAGGAGAGACCGGTGAAGCAGGTCCGTGAACCACCACTGTCTGGGGCATTCCGGGGCAATCAGGATCATCCGCGCCCCGGACTGGGACAGCTTGATGAGCACCGCCGGAATCAGGGGAATGGGTGGAAAAGCGAACAGAAAGCTGTTCGACCAGTCGATCCATAGCGCATTCCCCAGCGTCCCCCGCTAGTAGTGCCTGGATGTGAAGTCTCGGCATTTGCTGTTTTCGGCGGTGGCGAACAGATTTACGTCTGGAGTCCCCCACCTTGCGAAGACGTCCCCTAGTACTTCGTTGTTTATGACCCATTCGTGGTTTTCCTGAATCAGTCTGCTCAGTGCGTCCGCCTGAACATTCTGCACACCTGGCAGATGCGTGGCCGTAATCGTCAGTCCTCGGGCCAGAAGCCAGTGCCAGATCGACTGCGCCTCCTGCGACAGAGTGCGTGATCTCGACCCCCCCCTGCTTGTTGAGGTAATACATCGTGGTTGTATTGTCCGTCTGTACAAGCAGCGAGTTGGTCTGGAAGGACGGATGGAAGGCCTTCAATGCCAAGTAAACAGCTCTGAGTTCCAGGAAATTGATGTGGTACGTCGACTCCAACGGGGACCACTTTCCTCGTATCTGTAAGCCTCCGGAATGCGCTCCCCAGCCTTGGAGAGACGCATCCGTCACGATACTCTTCGTGGGAATGTCCTTGTGGAAGGGAACTCCCCTGAGGAGATTTTCCGCCTAACACCACCACTTCAGCGACTGAAGAGCATGCAGAGACAGCCGTATCTTTTCGTCCAAAGAACCTGTCCTCTGATCCCACTGATCCTCCAAGCACTCCTGCAGTGGTCTCATGTGCAGCCGTGCGTGAGGCGTGAGGAAGATACATGAGGCCATCGATCCCAGCAGCGAAGACACCTTCCTCACTGCCGTCGATGGAGCGGTCATAAGAGCCTGATAACCGTCTCTCCTCCGAAGGAGACACGCTTGCAGACAGCATATTGATGGAGGCCCCCCAAGTACTGTATGCACTGGACCGGAGTCGGGACAGACTTGGACATGTTGACGTGCAACCCCAGCTTGTTCAAGAGAACGCACGTCTTCTGGAAGTGCGCTTGTGCTTCCGAGAAGGAGAAGGCCTTGATCAACCAATCGTCCAGGTACGGGTAGACAAACACCTTGTTCTTCCGCAGGTGTGCAGCTACCACTGCCATGCACTTCGAGAAGGTCCTGGGCGCAGACTTTAGCCCGAATGGCAGTACTGTGTATTGATAATGATTGGCGCCGACTTGGAATCGCAGGAACTTCCTGTGTTTCTGTGCAATGGGCACATGGAAGTACGCATCCTGTAGGTCTATGGCACAGAGCCAGTCTCCCCGTTGCAGCTGAGGGTAAATCTGATGCAACGATAGCATGTGGAATTTCTCTCTGCGAATCCATTTGTTTGCTTGCCGCAAATCCAGAATGGGCCTGAACTCGTTCTTGTCCTTCTTGCGAACCAGGAAGAACCGAGAGTACAGACCTCTTCCCCTTTGAGACAGAGGTACGTCTTCCACCGCCTTTTTCCTCAACAGGATGTCTGCCTCCGCCTGGAGCTCTCGCAGTTGATACTGTGAGCTTACCGGCGGAATCGATGGAGGCAGGCTGATGAACCGAAGACTGTATCCATTGAAAACAATATTCAGCACCCACTTGTCCCGAGTAATTTTTCTCCACTCTGCCAGAAAAGATTGAACGCTTCCCCCCACTGGAGTGGGTAACGGTTGCAGGGGAAGTAATCGCTCAGGGCCGAGACCCAGCCGGGCCCTTGCTCGCTGTAGCGGACTGCTGGCCTCCTCTACCCTTCTGGAAGGTTTTCCGGAACTGCTGCTGCTGTTGTTGCTGCTGTCCCGAGGCCTGCCCACGCCCTCTGCCTGCAGCCCCGAACCGTCTCTGGAACGGGCGCTTTTTCTTCTCAGGCTTCTCTAACCCGACAGCCGTCAGGGTCTCTGCCTCCGTCTTTTCGTCGTCCGCATGCTTACTGAACAGGGTTTCCCCCGAGAAAGGCAGGTTGCCCACTCTTTGTTGTGCCTCCGGTTTGAGTGAGGTAAGGCGAAGCCAAGCGTGACGCCGTTGGTTGATGCCATGACAATGTCCATGTTCCGCTAACAGACACATCCGCGGCCGCGCTGATAATCTGATTTGACACCAGCATCCCCTCACGCAAAGTCTCTAGAAAGTCCTCCTTCTTGTCGCGAGGCAGCAGCTCCGCGTACTGCTGGAGAGACTCCCATAGGGCACGGTCGTAGCGCCCCAACAGAGCCCCGGCACTTGCCGCCTTCATGGTGGTAGAAGCCGTCCCACAGACCTTTCTGCCCGCCGAGTCTAGCCAACGGCTATCCTTATCAGGCGGCACTGTCGAGGAAGGAGTGGTAGCATGCTGCTTCCTTGCCACCGTCACAATGACCGGTTTCGGGTCCATCCTCAGAAAGGTCGGGTCCGATTCCGGCGCCCGATACTTCTTCAGGATCCTTGAGGGGGCTGGTTTTGTCACTGCCGGAGTGAGGAACAACTCCGTAGCGGGCTCCACCAATCCCGGCACTAGTGGCAGCAGGGGGCGAGGCAGGTGCTTCTTGTGCAGCGTCTCGAAGATCACGGACGTCGTAGGTGTTGGCACCGTCACCGTGATCCCAAGCTTGGCCGCACCCCTCAGTAGCACCTCCTGGAAGGAGACTATATCGTCGACAGGCGATACTCCCGTCCCTGGCGAGTCCGGCAGCGTCGGCGAGAAGTCCCTGGCAGACGATTGGGTGCAGGATCTGGCTCTGCGCCTCCTGCGGCGTCGCTCAGATGTCGATGACGACCGTCCACGGCTCCGTGATCTTCCTCTCCGTCCGGAGCGGGAGCGCGATCTGGGCTTAACCTGGTGCCGCGGCCTCGGAGTTCTCTTCGGAGGCGTCGGATACCTAGGCAACGACAACGACCGCGGCGGGGCCACAGGTGGGCCCGACGGTGTGTCAGGCGGAATGGTATGAGGCGGAGGAGGCGGAGGCGGAGGAGGAGGCGGAGGAGGAGGAGGCGGAGGAGGCGGAGGAGGAGGAGGAGGAGGCGGAGGAGGAGGCGTAGAAATCCGTGGTGAGGGCTCCCTTGGCAAAGGAGGAAAGGGTGGCGACCTAGGCTTAGGAGGTGTATACACCACTGAGTACACCGAGCTCCTCCTGCGCTGCCTCTGTGTCGATGAACGCCTCCTCGACGGCGAACGCCTCCTCGACGGCGAACGCCTCCTCGACGGCGAACGCCTCCTCGACGGCGAACGCCTGGGACAGGTCCTTGACGTCGGGGATCCCCTCGACGGTGACCGTCTCCTCTTTGCCGACGGCGAACGGCGACCTCGCCTCGACGGCGAGCGCCTACGCCGGGACTGTTCGACGCAGATGACTCGACGGAGAAGGCGACGGCGTCGACGAAGATGACGTCGTAGACGGCGGACTGCTCAGCTCCCTCGACGTCGAACGTCGACGCCGTGTCTCCCCAGAGCCCTGGGGAGACGGTGAGCAGACTGCAGCCATCCCCCTCGACGCCGTAGTCGACGGAGAATGGGGACGTTTGCTGTGCTTCCTGCCCCTGGGGAGCCCCCCAGGGGGCCTCAGCATGGGCAGAATCAGCCCGTCCTGACCCACCTTGTGCCCTCAGCCTTCTGTCCTCCAGGCCCAGGAGCCTGATCTTCATCCTTTCCTTCAGGGTCCTGGCTGAGAAAGATTGGCAAATGTCACACTCCTCTGGAACATGGGACTGGGGAAGGCAGACGATGCACACCCTGTGTGGGTCCGACTTGGCCTTCTTTCTCTCGCACTCTGGGCACTTGTCAAACAAGCCAGGCATGGTGACCACACAGAGCACACACAAGAAGGAAGGCAACAAGGTACTTAATAAGCACTTAAAAAGTGAACAATAGCCAAATAAACCCTTGAAAAGGGAGAGCTCAATGCTCCAGGGTCCTGCTAGCAGGAGCCGGAAAAAATAACTGAAAGTAAAAGGGACCTGCTGTGCATTCTGGGATACTGGAAAAGTTCTGGAAAGTTTTCTGAGCCACATAATGGCAGCCTATGGGGCTTGTCTGTCCATTCCTCCCTCTCTATCATTCCAGAGGCTTTTGCTGGTAGAGGCAGGTTTTTCTCTGTGGAAAAAGCTGGGCAGGCAGTGGTGTTTGTGGATGTTGGTGGAATTTTCTAGTTGAAGTACTGGACAGTGTAGCCTGTGGATATAGGCTGCATTATCTGTCTTTGAATTCTCTCTTAAGTGTAGATGCAGGTCTGCATGGCTTGACAATTTAAGAGATTATTTTTATTGCTCCGGGGTCCACGCACATGGGCGGGACTATTCACTAGATTATGACTATACACAGAGATCCCCTACTACAGAACTCAAGTTACATCATAAGTGTACCCCAGTAGTTTCTCAATTCAATGAGGTATATCCTCAAAAAGACACACAAGCACCATAAATAGCTTCAATAGTGACTGTTTAATCTCACAGTTATTATAACAGATCACTGTAAGGAACGTTTCAAAACAGAAAAGAGGGTTGCTCCAGGGGGAGTGTGGAAAAAGGATTGTGCTCGTGAGGATAGAACAGATGCATAGGGAGGGAAATCAGAAAGTAGTTAAAACAATCAATTACACATAGTAATGTCCTTAGTAAACTGGTCGTGGTTTACAGTAGCACCAGTTTTACAATGGGACCTGTCTCTCATGGATTCAAAAGTACTTTTCTGGTTCTTGATGTTGTACAGAGTATAATCTTCTGTAAAGAGGTAGGGATGGGGTGAAGTAGGGTACAGGCCCACTAGGGAAATGTGTTGACGTTTCAACCCTGGCGCATAGAGGGTGGTTTGTATCCTCTGCAGGCGGTTCTTCGTCAGTACGGGGATTTGAGGCGGGTGGGTGAACAACCTGTATCAAGGCGTCGTCAAGGTTACAGCCCCTCAGGTGGCAGTCCGCATAATTGTAGCGGTCAATTAGAATGGGTATCGAAATACAATCTGCAGTTTTCAGGACAGCTGTGTCAATTGAATCCTAACACTGGTGGATTAAGGCATCTTAGTAAGCATCCATTGCGCAGTCCCGGTGATCAGCACTGTACTTCTCCAGTCAAGTGACAACCACACCTGGTGTCCTATTGTAGATCCCTACTGCCTAGCTCTCCTTTCCCCAGGTGCCTAGCTCTCCTTTCCCCAGGTGATCCATAACAATAGCGAGCCAGGGACTGGCAAACTCCAGTGGAGCTTTTGGGAGTGAACTGCCATGCAGCTAAGGTGATGTGGCCGCTAGGCCGTGTATTCTTAGACTGCTGGGGCCATAGAACAATCCATGAACCTGTAAAGATCTTCCGATTTTTATTCCGTGTGCTTCCGGTCAAGAAAAACGGACAATTAAAACTCAAGGTGGCCCTTTATTTCTAAGGCGTCGTATGGATAGACTACACTAGAAGTATAAATGGTAAATTGCCATAAAACCCTACGAAGCTTATAAAGAATTATAATATTGAAGGTGGGTGCTAGACTGCAGTCATTTTGGTGCTGTAGTGGATATTTTTTGTTAACAGAAAAATGGATTCAGAATTATCAGGTTCTATCATGGGATCAAGTGGTTATCTAAACTGAGCATTGAACAACTTCTTTTCTAATGGTATTAAATAGTCAAGGAGGTAAAAGCAAGAAAAATAGCCTTTCCCGGCTTACTGATTTTAGTAAAGCTTTTGATAGGGTAGAGGAAAATGATTTGGCATGAATTGCATGCCCTTCAAATGGACATACAGCTACAGTATTTTATTCAGAGATTACATTAATAAGTGTGGGTGCTGCTAAAAATCAGTAATACTTAAAGTAAAAGGCACATAGCAAGGATGTATTTTAGCACACATTTTTTTTTAAATGTTTATATTGTTGGTCTATTAATAAAAATGCAAAATGTTAATTTTTACCTTGTAACTAGGGGGAAACAATACATGCCCTATGCAGATGCACTTTACAGATTGACAAAACTCCTTCTGGACTCCAGACAGCAGTGAAATATAGAAGTGGCTTAGCATAATTAATTCGATCTTTGGCAAATCATCTCATCCCTTTATTTGGGTGTTTGAGGGTTCTCCCAAGACTGTCAAAGACCATAATTATTTAAGCATTATAATATCAAGCACCTAAATTGTCTGTTTCCACAGGTCATATGGCAGCAAAAAAAACAAAAAAAAACCAAGCATTGGCATAGCCAATAGGTCTCGCCTTTGGGACCTTATAAGTGTTAAGTTATCCAGCACAATATCCTTGGTGCAACAACATCAAGTGTTGCATGGCTAAATACTTATAAGGTCCCAAAGGCGAGACCTATTGGCTATGCCAATGCTTGTTTCGAGTGAGTGGCTCATGCAGGTATGCCACTGTGAGGTAGAGATGCTGTGAGTGCTTTTACAGGAGCCCCTGTGAAATTGCACCTCTTCAAAATGTATCTTGGGTCTGGTGTAATACTTCTAGCCCCTATTCCCGTCTTCTCGCACCCAATGCATCCTTAAATGTCCCATGTACAGCCGGGGTTGACACTCCTATTACCCCTGCCCTCCATTGACACTTTACCTGTCACAGGTGGTGGTGGCGGACGTGGTGGTGGCGGACGTGACAAGTTCTGCTTCTGTACTGCACATACGTGGCACATCTCGAGCCCCTGGCCTTTAAACAAGGCGCACATGATGCATCTGAGCTGGACACCCGTGACACGGGCCCCGATTCTGTACATACGTGGCACATGTAATTTCTGCATACACAAGGCAAATGTCTTGCCCCTGACCTGCAAATACATGGCCCGCTCGTCTACAGCATACACATGGCACATCTCCTGCCGCTGGCTTTCATACATGGCACATGTCCTGTGCTGTACGCCATACACATGGCATACGTCCTGCCACTGACCTCCGCACACGCAGTACATGTCCTGTACAAACACGAGTTGTCTAGCTCCTGTCTTGTATTCGCAGTCAACGCCTTGTAAATGTACGGCAGACACCATGCTCCTGCACTGATTACACATATAAAACATGAAAATGTATTAGAATTTCACACTCACGATGTGCGTCTTGTAGTACACACAGAGGACACTAAGCCTACACCGGTACTGTACCTACGCAGCATATGCCATGCCCATGTATTGTGCACAAAGGGCACAAGCCTCGCACCTGTAATGAGCACAAGTGACAGGCCCTATCCGTGGCGAATGTGCCACGTTCTTACACAGTTGCACATGCAGAGCTACTGCATCGGGCACGCTTAGAATAAGCTCTGCTGCACACAAGAGACAAGACATATTGCACACAGATGGCACACGCCTGGCCCCTGTGCTGCACAGTACGTGCCCTGCACCTTTACTGCCAGCAAAAAGTGTGTGCCACATTCCTCCATACGCCTGCCTTTCATACACATTTGACACACGCCCATCCCCTGCACCGGGCACACGTGGCATACACAGGAGACAGGACATATTCTATACAGATGGCACATGCCCGTTCACGTGCTGCATACACATGGTACTCGCCCATATCCTGTCCTGCATATGCATGACCTCCTGCCTTCATTGGGCATATGCGCACGCCCTGTATTGCATATACATGGTGCAGGCCCTGATGCCAAAACATGTCGAACGCACTGATGCACACACATGGCACATATGTGCTGGGCTTTGAGCTGACAGGCCTCATAGGAAGACACTTGAAAAGCCGTCCAGCTGTGCCTGCCATGGCTGTGAATATTAAATAGCTGCCAGCCAGGTGGCACGAGCTGGCAGCAGGGAGGGCTGGTACCACGGGGTCCATGAATGTCCCATAACATGCCCAGGGGGGCTCAGCCTGGCAGCCTTCGGGAAAAGGAGGCGGGCAAAGACAGCAGAGGCAGAGGGTCAAAAACAGACATCAGAGCACGGACACAGGACAGAGGGCACAGGAGAAAAGGATAAAGAACAAAGTGCATGGGCAGGGCACGGGGGAAGGCAGACCGCTTATTTCGCTTTTTTTTGTACTTCTTAAGTGCACGTTTTATATAGCGCGTAGACGCCTCGAGGAATCACAGTGATCTCAGCGGTTTACAAACAGTAAGGAATACAGTAAAGCAATTCGCTAAAATCAATAAAAACAAGTGCGGCCCCAGCAAGCCTCGCATACAGGAAGGGGAGTGGCTACGTGAAGAGAGAGGGTGAGCTGACTGTGAGCCCGCGAGTGGTGCGCACGCTTGGGAGAGCCAGTCTTCGCTTTTCAAGCACTGCACTCGTGCTTGTGGCGCGCCGCTGCTCGCTCTCGCAAGGTGGATGCCGCCACAAGCAGAAGTGCAGTGCTTGAAAAGTGAAGACCGATAGCTAAAGGCCCTCCTATGCAGCGTATGCACACTGCGTAGGCGAGACCTAAAAAAAAAAGCACAAGACTAAGACTGTTTCACACAAAATACGCTGCAGTATCGTGCTCGTTTTAAATGTTTTAATGACTAAATGTATATTAGAATTTGCTACTGCACAGTGATTTAGAACTGTAAAGTTAACACTACGAGGAGAAACTGGAATGTAATTGCTAGAGTAGACTATTTAAGGTACGGCAAAGTAAGTCATTCGTTTTGTGTGCCCCAAATGTAGCCAGTTGGTTTTTGGTAAGGCGTGCAAAGACTCCATCTTACACTGTATTTTTATCTATTAAAGTCGTCAAAAAAGGGCCCATAAAGATTCTCTCTCTAATCTGGGATGAAAATAAAACTTGTAATCTGGAACAGGACTGGTCAGTTTTAGTTTTAAAGAAATTGCTTCTTATGCATGAATTAAATAATCTGCTGCAGCAAGACTATTTCTTCAGGTGAATTTAGAAAGCTGAGAAAATATTTAGTAAAGGAACAGAGATTGAAAGAAGAGTGTAATAGCGTAAACAATCTGCAACTCATTTTCAGGTCTATCCTACAGAGAGCGTTTAGCAGTAAGCTACTGAGGAGTTCTGTACAGTACTGATACAAAGAGTGGGCCTTGGGTCAGCCCACTGCTTATCATTGGTTGGCTTTTTCATGAACCTCATTTGCTTGCTTCTTTTTCAATGGATTTCCTTTATCATCTTGTATTTGTCCCTCTCCTGGAGCAAAGCTTATTTACCATCCTTTTGTTTGGATGACTAGCGTACTTCCCTGGCTGACATTAGGAAACTTTTTTTTCCAGTACACCAAAGGAACGGAGCCTCATATAGGCACCACCCATGTACGCTGACATCGGTTTAGTTCTTGGCTCTCTTTAGGTACATTGACTGCCTAGCGTGAAAAGGAGTTGTCTTTTGGTAAAAAGGCTGCCCTGGTCCTCAATACCAGTCTATCTGGGTGAAAACAGTGGTGCACGGCGGATGGACCTAGACAGCTTGGAGCTCATTTATATGAAGAGCTGAAGTAATTGGGACGAGGAACAGGGACTTTAGAGTCAGACGACCTAGTGAGCAGCTGTGAATTGGCTAGAAGGCAGTATACAGGAGGGAAGTCCGGATCAAATTGAGATTCCCACTGTGGCATCACAAACTGTTTTAAAGGACATGTGGGTTAAACCTCTTACAAAACTCATCACAACAGGTGATTTAAACAAAGATAGCTCATACGGCAAACAAAACAAGCATTGGCATAGCCAATAGGTCTCGCCTTTGGGACCTTATAAGTGTTTAGCCATGCAACAGTTGCATAACTAAATACTTATAAAGGTCCCAAAAGCGAGACCTATTGGCTATGCCATGCGGCCGCAAAAGTGAAAGTGATCGCGATCACGATCAAACAAAGCGGCCGTGTGGCCGCGAAAGTAATCGCGGTAAATCGCGGTGCGCACGCCCGCACTGTAGCTCTAGGCTGGCCTGGTAGCATTTTTTGGAGCCCTCTCAATAAGTCTCGCCAGACCAGCGCATGCGCTGGGTCAGGCGAGACCTAAAAAAGCAGAAAGGGGACACTTTTTTTTTTTTTTTTTTTTTTTTTTTTTTAACTACAGCAAGTCCTTGCTGGCCCAAAGACAAAACAGACAATAAAACATCTGACACAGCAAGGATTAAATATATAAACTCGGATGGTACACTGAACTAATCAGGATTGCCTAGCGCTAATCTGTGGCGTCTAGCTAGCTGCCTGTTCACCGGCTGACAGGAACAGAGCCTCATGAAACAGCAGTAAGGGCTCAGAAGTGGCCTGCCAGGCTGCAAAACATCCCAAAGAAAATTAGTTTTAACTTCTAGAGAAGGGAGCTTTTAGTTCCAACAGGCTGCACACTCAATCACCACAGCAAAGGGAGTACTTTCTTCGGTTGGTGGCACTGGGGAAAGGGGGGGGAGGGATGAATAATCAATCCGGTATCAGGGGAAGTACTGAGACCACCGGCCTCTTATAAATCTCTGTATACATCGTTATCATAAAGTGTGGAAAAATCATCTCCATCGTCACCACTGTTAACATCAAGTGGTGGTTAGCTTTGATCTGAATCAGAGTCAAAAAGCTAACGGAGCAAGCACCTTGTGGTGATCAGGGCCTTGAGGTAATGAGGCAATTAAATGTTCACCCTGAAAGCTCCGCTGCCGTGGTCGCGTAAGGATTCCACGATTGACAGTTGGGGGCACTCCTGAGGCGGCTACATGGCGGTGACTCATTGCGCTGATCTGAAAAAATAAAGAAACGTTCACTCAACTTAACTGGTGGTCTATATCGTATGTCCACAACATATTTGGGAGAATGTTGGAACAGGGTCTGGTTGACTGAAGGGATGCCTCCAGCCAGGCAGAACCTACCACTCCCATCAAGGGCATGCGATTAAACTCACTGTACAACCCGTACTCACCCTTCAGTAGTTTGGCACTGAGCAGTCAGGCATAGATCAGAGGCAATGTGTAAAGTAAAGGCACAGCAATCACTTGCGATAAACACACCGAGCGTCATAAAAGACTTCAGACAGGATGTATGTAAAAAAAGTTTATATTCAACACACATTCAATCATTATAACATGAACATCAAACGTTTGGGCATAAAACACATTTAGAAATATTACTAGCAGTATTAGACCCACATGTATAGTGATATCAATAGTATGTACACTGTGGACAATTCCTAATAACCCCCCCCCAATTGAGAGAGAGCACCCTTACGATGTGCACAATATCTATCAATCGAATTTATCGAAGAGCACAACATCATCGACTCCTCCCAATCCGGCCTCAGAAAAAAAACCAGTACGGAAACCGCCCTCCTCGCCCCAACAGACGACATCCGTACCTTACTGGACAAAGGAGAAACAGCAGCCCTCATCCTCCTCGACCTCTCAGCGGCGTTCGACACAGTCTCTCACCGCAACCTAATACACAAGACTCCATGACGCAGGGATCGAAGACAAGGCCCTCGACTGGATCCGCTCCTTCCTCTCCGGCAGAACGCAGCGGGTCAGAGTCCCCCCCCTTTCCTCTTGGACCCTACACCTACGGAGTCCCCCAGGGGTCCTCCCTCAGCCCTACGCTCTTCTACATCTACATGGCTCCGCTCGCCCCCATCGTCAGAACCTATGGACTCAACATTGTGTCATACGCAGACGACACCCAACTCATCCTCTCCCTATCCAAGGAACCAAACACCGCCAGACACAACTTTCGAGAAGGCATGGAAGCCGTCGCCATATGAATGAAAAACAGCTGCCTACAACTAAACACCAACAAAACGGAAGTACTCACCATGGGCCCAGATGCCTGGAATGACACCTGGTGGCCCCCCGTCCTTGGAAGCCCACCCACCCCCACGGGCCATGCACGCAACCTGGGAATCAGCCTGGACTTAGAGCTCAAAATGGACCGCCAGATCAACTCCATCTCGTCGTCCTGCTTCCACACCCTCTGCCTCCTACGTAAAACCTTCAAATGGATCCCCCTCGAACACAGAAAGACCGTCACTCACGCCCTGGTCACCAGCAGGCTCGACTACGGTAATGCACTCTATGCCAGAATAAACAAAAACCTTACCCGCAAGCTACAGAACATCCAAAACACCACAGCAAGACTGGTCCTCAACCTGCCAAGACAATGCCACATCTCCCAGCACCTGCGCACACTCCATTGGCTCCCCATCGCAGCTAGAGTCCCCTTCAAGATGCTAACCCACGCTCACAAGGCCCTCCATGACACTGGACCAGCATACCTGAACAGCCGACTCAAATTCCATGCACCCCAAAAGACCCTATGATCAGACCAGCTCTCCTACGCCTTGGTCCCCGCACCAGAAATAGCAGATCGGGAGGCCGCTCCTCCTTCCGCGCCGCCTGAGCCTGGAACGACCGTCCGCTCCACCTCAGACAGATAACATCGCTCCCCATCTTCGCAAGAAACTTCAAAACCTGCCTCTTCGACAGACCCCCTCCTTGATGGACTGGAACCTGCGAACCTGCCCAACCCTCCACGCCTTGAGACCCTTACGGGTGAGTAGTCACGCTTAACAAACACCTGATTTGATAAAAAATATGTACATACATGAAAACAGAACACTTTAGCAGCACCCCGGGCCGGAGCCACGAGGATAAACCCAATGCCAAATGCCATAAAATCAGCATACAAAGCGGCACCGCCGACCACTGTCGTGAATCACAGATGGTCCGCACACGCTCACTCCCACACACACACTGCACCGCTACATGGTGCAACAGGTATCAGCCAGTCTGTACCGCACGCTCCTACACACATACACAATTAGCACCCTAATCTGGTACCACTGGTACCCAGCAGGTCAATGACCACACCCTGCAGACTGTGGCCCCTAGTTCACCCCGTTGGTCCTATACCCCCAGATGGAAGACGCCCAGCCTCCCAGACACTGGGCCTTACGCGGCCGAAGTCACACTTAAACTGGGACCACCGGAAGCAGAATTATGTAGCAGTTTTAATTAGAAAGTAGACAAACAAGGGGAGTTCAGCAGTCACTTGGTAAGTTCAGCCACAGATTTCAAAACACAAAATGAGTCCCACAGTCTCTTGACCCACTTCCGAACTGTCTCGGAAGCGTCCCTTCAAGCCAGTCAATCTCCCTCACTACTACCTGATGCCAAGATGTCTTCAGGAGGGGCCAGGAGTAGAGACAGCAGTTGGCCCGCTGTGAGGGTCGTAAAGGGAACAAGCGTTGAATGGAAAGTGACAGGGTGCCACTCGCTGGGATGAGGCGCTAGGAGGGTGGGGGGGGGGGCGCTGCTACTGCTCGAGTAGCCATGTGTTGAGTAGCGTCCTGAAGGTTAGTAGGTCTTGGGTCTGCTGTAGGAGGATGGAGAGGATGTTCCAGGTCTTGGCGGCGAGGTAGGAGAACGATCTGCTGCCGGAGGTTGCTCTTCGGATGCTGGGGATGGTGGCGAGGGCGCAGTCGGCGAAGCGGAGCTGGTGGTTTGGGGTGTAGAAGGTGAGTCGTCTGTTGAGGTATGCTGGTCCGGTGTCTTGGAGTGCCTTGTGTGCGTGGGTGAGGAGCTTGAAGGTGATCCTCTTGTTGACAGGCAGCCAGTGCAGGTCTCTCAGGTGGGGTGTGATGTGGCTGTGTCGAGGGATGTTGAGGATCAGGCAGGCCGAGGCGTTCTTTATGCGTTGCAGTCGTTTCAGCAGTTTGGCTGGGGCTCCCGCGTAGAGGGTGTTTCCGTAGTACAGCCTGCTGCTGACGAGGGCCTGGGTGACCGTTTTTCTTGTGTCGGTGGGGATCCACCTCTAGATCTTGCGGAGCATGCGGAGGGTGTTGAAGCAGGAGGATGAGACAGCGTTGGCTTGCTTGGTCATGAAGTGAGCTACCAGTTGGGATTCAGTGGCTGATGTGGGCACTTGAGAGGAACCACTCAACAGATGTCACAGGTAGATGGTGTTGGTCCCTCGAGGGAGATCTTGGATGTCCCCGAGATCTCCGGGAGAACAGGAGGCCCGCAATCGGGCCCTTGTAGAGCACACTTCATGGCGCCACACTTCAGCAGGGCCTCGTCCCTCGCCAGTCACTATTCGGACAGTCATCCTTCATGTTTACAACAGAGTCCTCAGGCAATGTGCACCAAGCAGTCCGGGTTCTCTGGTCCCACATCCCCACAAGTGAATTTCACCCTTGCTAAAGGATGACACCCGTAGTTATACTGTTTTGTGTCTCAGAAGTTAGGGATGGTTTGTGGGTTTTCCTTTGAACCAACCACAGACGTCTCCCCTAAATTGTAGGTCAGTCTGCCATGGGGCCGTGGAATGCAGATCTTAATCTTCAGTGGGCCCATGAAAAGTGTCAAAACTTCTCTCTCCAATCTATCCCATTTACCCCTCAAATGGTAGAGGACTGCCATTCTCGTGGGATGCCCATAGTTTATAGCGGTCACTTGAGGAATGCACAGATGTGCTCCCCCGACCCCTGGTGAACACCGGAGCCTGGCACCACGGCACACAAGACTCTTAAGAGCACAGAAATGCCCATATTTTATAAGTGCCATTTCTGAGTTATGCCAAAAAACCCTTTACCAATGGAAAGGGGTTGGCATGGCGAATCCACTGATAGGAAACATGAGGCTGCTCAATTGCAATCCACTATTGTAGTGTAGTCCTAATAGTACCCTGTCATGCAGGACCTATGCTGTTTACGGATAAAATATACTGTGGGTCTAGTGGCAGATTGACACCGTACACCCCCACCGCATAGGTTAGCCTACGGTTTACATTAGCTATCTAGCATTGCCACTAGAATCTCCTGTTATCAGAGAGATTAGTTTTTGGCACCCTCAGAACACAACCTCAGACTCGTGGAAACAATATACTACTTTGCACACAGTCACTTGTGCATGTTTGTTTTTGCTCTCAGAGAGATACAGAGAAGAAACAGTCGAGTGTTTTTACAATAAGAATTTATTGTACTGTAGTTCTTCTCATGTAAAATAGGTGCGCTGTTATAACTATACCACAATAGCAGAGATATAGAACCAGCAGTACAGTGAATAAAAAGGAATAGTATTGTTCTACCATTTTTCAACAGTCATGAACACATACATGAAATATGAAATGCATTTATAAAATAAAGTGCGTACTCATAAGATGCCTGACTAGATGTACCCAAGTGTACCTAGCATGTGAGTAGGTGCTACAGAGCCTAAGCCTAAGAGCTAGGAATCCCAATAGGCTTTAGTTGGATCCCCATACCTGAATAGTGAGTGTGGGGGACTTTGTCCTGGACTTGAGCTGGACACTCCGCAAGGGATCGTCAGACCACTGTCAGCTGGAGCGATGGCATGCTGGAGCTGCAGCGTCTCTGGTCAGTGTGTCGGTCTTGAAGTCTCGGTTCCCTCCTGCTCTCTGATAGCAAGAGGGTGCTGTATTTATACAGTCTATGTACATGTGTTACCCATTGTTCAGTAGGAGGACGACGTTGGGGATTAAACCTTGTGCGTCGATGGGAGAGGTGAAGTATACCTCCTGGAGAGAGTACTCATCAATTATTCATATGCGCTAAGGATGACGTCTTAGCAATATCGATTAGGAAAAACCCACCCTCGGCATGGAACTAGGTGAAAGGTTTAGTCCATAAAAGGCTGCAGCCCTTATAAGGCGTGATGTCCATACAAGGCATTGTGTCCTTATTTGGAGTTATATCCGTATAAGGCTCGTTCATTTGAAATAACAAGAGCTGATGATGGGAAAGTGTACGATGTTCCCTGAACCTATATTAGGGTACAGATATGAAATATAACACCCACTCCACCTTATACTTAACAATAATACACATTTTTGAAATACAAATTTATAACAGTGTCAGTGCATAAAATTGCAGCTCGAAGTAATGTCAATCACTTCCCTATGTTAACCTATGGGAAGAGCAAGTTTCATAGGTAGTGAAAACACAGACATTCCTCACTATCTGGGCACACGTGCGATGGCAGTGTGGACGGTCCCCAGTACCAGGGGTGCACATGCACTGGCCCGCCCGAGTCTGCACGGTAGACTGGACACAGGTTTAACTAATACATGTGTCTGTGTGCACACACAAGCCTGCGATGGCAGGCGGCACACTCAATCACGGGCACCATAGGTGACGGGTGCACACACAGTGGTCTGCAATGCACTGGGTTTGTTTTACAGCGTAAGAAAAGCTGGGAGAGGAGCAAGCGCTCCATCTGACGCTTGGCAGAGGTGCGCTATAATTATTCGCCACTTCTATAGCAGACTAGTGTTTAGAGCCGAAGTAGGAGGCGGAGTGCAGGCAAAGCTAATTACATTGGCTAGAAACAGCAACTTAGACCCCTCCTTTCAGGTACCACTGATCTACATGCCCTCACCACAACGCCATTTTAAGACCAGGCAAAGCTCCGGCTTGCATTAAGAGATCTTCACATTGTATTATTGCCTGCATCCTGCTCGCTCAAATTGTGTTCTTGCCACGCATTTCTATTACAGTCTAAGCTTGAATGTACATCATTTTGAAGCGGCTTGTGTGGCACTGTTTGTTTAAATAACGCCTCGTTAGGTGAAAGTCCAGCGCAAAATATTGTTTTTGACAATAGTTCGTTTGGGTTTTTATAATTTAAGACATGTTGACGGACTGACATCCACACCTCTTTTTACTGTGGAATTAGCACCCTGGTATTGCCAGGGTAGCTTTTACCAGCAGGGTGTTAAAAGACGGTGACACGCTCAGCTTTTAATCTGAAAGCATGTTGAAGCACTGTGACACACACACCTCTATCCTATCTAGTGGTTAAAGCACAGTTACTTCTCCACTTTCCAGCACAACGGTGACATGCAAATCATTCGCATTGGAAGCGTGTCAAAGCACGGTGACACGCACATCTTTTTTCCAAGTTGTCAGCTATAGCACAATTTGTTATACACTTGTGCATCGCAGCAGTGATATGCACACCACTAGGATTTTAATATTTGTTTTGACAAAGACATGGTTAGCTTATGCTGTTGGCTCATTTGAGTATCTATTGAGGGTGTATATGTAGGGGTTTAATTAGTTATGTTTGATATATCGTAAGGGCTAGTCCGTTGATTACATACTTATTTTTATGTGTATTTGATAAAGCGTGCGAAACGCAATCTGAATCTCCACTGCCACCATTTCTAGCATTACCAGGGAATCCGACAATTCCATGGAAACAGTGGTTCGAATCATTTGGAATGTATTTGGGAGTTGTTGGTGCATCACTGGTCAGAGCAGAAAGAAAGAAGTTTTTACTTTAACATACCCTAGGGTTTGAGGGTAGGGAAATTTACAAACACTTACCAGATTTACTAGTAGTGGCGGGGGATGATTTAGAGGAGTACTAGGAAGGTGTTCAAATTTATGGAGGCACAGCTTGATATCCAACCTAGCTTAGTGGTACACCATCACACGTTTTTCAAAAGAGGGCAAACACAAAGTGGGAACGTGGATGCATACATAATTGTTTTACGTAAATTGTGTTCACAGTGTCAATTTGGAGCGTTCACTGATCAGTTAATCCGGGATCAGGTTATTGGTCACTGTTGTGACAAACACATTCAACAATACACAATGGATGACACATCAGTAGATGAAGTTATCAAGGTGGCAAAAAGCGTTGAGTTGGCTTAATTATCGTTGAAGGAATTGAATGCATCTGCACCAATAAAAGAAAGTGTTAATGCAGAACAAAGTAATGCACAAGTTCTGAAGGATGTGAAGTTTAGAGAGAAAAATGTATTTAAACATACTAATATTTGTTTTAAGCGCAGCAATAATCCTCAGGAGAGGTAAAGGGAGTTCGGCTAGGAATTTAACATGCCGCAAGTGTGCTAAAGTGGGGCATTTTGGAAAAGTCTGTCAAAATACACAGGCTAATGTTCCCAAAGTGGGGTGTGTGATGAAAAAGTATCCCAATAGCTCAGTATGATAACAGAAAAGTAGGATGAGTAATGGGTTATCCCTAGTCTTGAGATTAAATCTCAGCACTGTTTTTCTAATGTTTTGCAAATTGCATCTGTGGTCGTAGGGCGGAGTTTGCGAGCATGTAACCGCAGAACCGACTCTGACCAAAAGAGAGCAACCACATTCAAGAGGGGAGTTATTTCCAGTGTGATTGATGTCCTTTTAGAGGTTAGACTCTGGCCACTGCTTCATGACATGGTGGTTTTGTCGCGTACAGATAGTGACCACAATCCCCTAACTGTCACACTATCTGGGTAGGAGTTCAGTTTGTCGTCCAATCATAGTACTGTGGTCCCTGAACCCATTGTGGTCAACAACTAGAGAAGAGTTTCTTGGCCTAAGGGAATGGCTAATGAGAATCTCTATGCCGAGATATACTAGTGGTTCATAAACTTTAAAAAAAAATCTAATTATGAGAATCTCCCTAAGGCTACACAAATTTTACATATTCACAGTTGTTTCTTTAATAAGTTAGAGTATTTAAAAAAAAAAAACACGCAGTAAAAGACAAGCCCCTCCCAAAAACACAAAATTGCTCATGTCGGATTATGAACATGCCAAGACAGTGCTGAAAAACGCTATTAGGGTCTGTAATCGACTTGAGAACCGCACAGGTCATCGGGAATATAAGTATGCAAACGACCACGCTACGAGGAAGTAGGAGGATGCCAATTGGCAAGATACGCTTCAGGCCCTTGAAGTCAACAATAGCCGGTTATCGTGGCATATTATTGCACATGGGACAGTTGGAAGCACCAACCCGAGAAGGAATAACATCCAGCCAGAAAGATGGGAACACTCTGCCAAATTATATGCTCAGGATTCCCACATAAAACAGCCCTTCAATATGGTGGATGAGTGCCCCGAAGGTGATGTTACAAAGCGGGGTATCTGTTCAGATCTTTTAGTTTGGAGGACAACCTTTCCGCTATCAATTGTCTAAAGGCACTAAAGGCCCCTGGTACAGATCGCATACCTGGCGATCTAAATAAATCAGAACCTGGGTTGTGGGCTAGTTACGTGAATCTTGTTTATAATGCAATAGCAAGGGGTGGGGAGATCCCGAACACCTGGAGGGGGCAGAACTAACCTTGATCTTTAAAAAGGGCAACGCTAATTGCCTGTCAAATTATGGGCCCATTAGCCTATTAGTCAACCTTCGAAAAAATAGGCAGGTTTTAGACTGCACGAGTGGATGGATGATCTGATGATTTTAACACCCTTTCCAGCAGGATTCTGTGCTAAAATTAGTACATGAGATCAGGCTTTTAATTGTGCCCTCCTTTATTGGAAAAATGTACCTTTTGGGCAGCCGAAACTATGTGGCATCTGCTGACCTGCGTGTTGCATTTGATCCGATACCCGGGACAGACTTTGGAGAGTACTAGCAACCATAGGAGTTCCCAGTGAGTTAATTGAACTATTAGCTAGGCTGACTAGATGCAGGTCAGCTGGGGTGGTAGCGAGGAGCTGACAAAGAGCATCCTATTTGCAAGAGGACACCGTCCCTGTTCACCTTATACATTAACGATGTGGCCAAGGAACTGACAACGTGTGTTAATGACTCCCCTATTCTGAATGGGGCCAAAACGCCTATACTCCTGTTTACAGATGATTCCCTATTAATCTCCAAGTCCCCAATGGGGCTACAAAATCCACTAAATACATTTTTGGAGTTCTGCAGCCACAGGGGCCTGGATTTAAATGCTGCAAAAACTAAGTTCATGGTTTTTACTAAGAATGCTAATAAGAGCTGTTATGTAATGGATGGAAAAGACAGTTTGGTACAGGTCTTAAGCTTCGAATATTTGGGGGTGACCTTGTCTGAGAGATTTAGGTGGATCCACCATGTAGATAAAGGATTACACACGATATTGTACAAATCATAGGCCATCCTACGATTTCAGAAGAACAATTTGCGTTCCATTTCTGCTGCCCTGTAAGCCTACACAGTGAAGGCCCAAAGTGCTGTCTTGTATGGCGCAGAAGTTAGGGGTTACACTGCTACTAATAACCTTGCTGTGATGGAGAATATTTTCGTTAGATCATTGCTCACGTTCTCTGTAAGCACCCCCCCAGTCCCACTTTATTTTATTATTGGGAAGAAAAGTGTTTGATCTGGCCTACTCAAAACCACTATGTTCTGGATTCAAATCTGGACAACTCCGGAATTAGCTGAATATAGAGACTCCCTGAGGTATGTAAAAGAACTGGATCATACTTTGGAGGTACCCTGGTTAAACTGTAGGACTCGCCAGAATTAATTTGTAAGGGGGACAAGCAGGTCTTGAAATCTACCTACTGGTCTCTTGTGTAGAAAGAGTTATTAACCAGGGGCACTCTGGGCCATCTTACCCAGCAGTTCTTGGCATTTAAACCTGCCTCCACCTTTGAAAGCAATATGGATAATATAACACCACCCCTGGCAAAGAGTCTGTATATTAGATTTAGAATAGGCTTTCGGCCCCTTCGATCATTCAGCAAAAACTGATTGATGCCCAGCTTGCGGCGTGAATCCCGGGACTCTTGATCATATTATGCTTGTATGTCCTGAATATCGTGGTGAGCGCAGTAAAAGGCTATGCTCGATCAGTTTGTCCATGGGAGTGCCTCATTGTAGTGAGGCGAAGCAAATACTGACGACCGACACAACTGGTCTGGTTGTTTTTTCTGAGAGTCTGTTCTTGTTTAACATCGGGACAAAAGCAAGAGAAGTTTTTGAAAAGATCGTAATTCTCAATACATTCCGAGTATGCTTAGTCTTATGAAAACAATTTTAAGTATCTATGCACTTTGTACACAAATGTATATATATTTAATATCTATTGGTCTATCCTCTCCAATAGCACTTTTTCGAACAATGTACTTCTTTAGGACATGATATGAAACTGATGTTTTATACATCTTGAGTCTGATTTTAACTATTAATTTAGATAGTGTTCAGTTAATGCTATTGATTTGTGGGAGTATCCTTACATTTATCGACAGCAACAATTGCAATGAAATCATAATTTGTATGAAGTTTCCTGGGATCAAGGCTGATGATTTATGAATTTTGTAAAAGTTTTTATTATATTTAAGTATTAAGGATGCTGATTGAAGTTAAATATGTTAGTATGTAGTATATGGATGTATTGTACCTCTGATGGTAATGAAACCGAATAAAGTATTTGACTGTGACTAGTGCTTGAAGAACTGTCAGCATCTGATTCTATGGAAGTTGAATTTCCTATATATTTCTTTTTCATCTGACCTAGTAAAAATTGGGGGTTTTAGCCACATTATAAAAGATGAAACAGGGAGTTATCCCAGTAAAACATGAAGGAATTGATCAACCTTAAAAGTAAAGGTGTTCTGGAACCCATCGAGTACAGCTTGTAGTCGTCACATTTGGTGGTAGCGCGCACACGCAATGGTGATATGAGGCTTTGTGTTGAGGTTAGAAATCTGGGTTGATTGTCACCCCTTATCAAGAATCAGTAATTTGTTAGAAGAACTTGATAGAGCAGAATGGTTTTCAAAACTTGATCTAGCTTTGGCTGACTACCAGATAGTTTTAGTAGAATCTTCAAGGCATACTACTGCTTTTAATTCTCCATTTAGCATGTTTCAGGTCTGTCTGTAGCCATTTGGTTTGGCATCCGCTGCTTCGTTTTTTCTGCACATCATGCAATAGCTACTGGGTAAAATGGGCGGAGTGTTTTTTTCAGGATGATTTCTTGATTTATGTGAAGCATTTGGAGGAACATAGCAAAGTACTTAGATCAGTTCAAAATATTTTAATGTGTTGAGGTTAAAAAGGAGAAATGTGAATTTTGGAAAAAAACGAATGGAATACCTGTGTCTCAGTGGAGGGTGTTTTCCTGAAGCCTGGTCTTGTTAAGGCGGTGGTGGAATGCCCAAACCCCCAAAAACAAGGATGAGTTACGCTCATTCATTGGGCTCTGCAAGTTTATTCCTGGGTATGATACAAAAATGAAGACTAACATGTTAATGAATACTGTGCCTTTCGTCTGGGATGAAAATTGTCAAGAAACGTTTGATGGGGTGAATTCAGAGGTGATAAATGCTAGGGCATTATTATTATTAAATTAAATGTATAAGGCGCACAGCTACCCGGAGGTTTCCCGGCGCACAGGACAGATTGTAGATTAACAGATGAGCTATTAACTGGATTAAAAGCCAGGTCTTCAGGACTTTGCGAAAGCTTTTATGCAAATTTCGTGGCGGAGTGGGGCAGGTAGTGAGTTCCATAGCACTGGGGCCTGGTACGAGAAGGAGCGTCCACCCATGCGAGAAAGTTTGAATCTGGGAACTGTGAAGTTGGCTTGGGATGGGGAGCGAAGTAAGCGGAGCGGGAGATATAACTGGGCTAGGGAGCAAAGGTAATGGGGTGCTGTACCCAGCTTAATCTATTGCATACAGCACAAGGCCTTAAATTGTGTCCGTTGCTCAATCCTGAGCCAAAGGAGATCACGCTAAGTGCCTGTGATGGAGGATGTTTTAGATACCTGACGAAGTAGCCTGGCCGCAGAATTCTGCACCACCTGCAGCTTGCGTATTATTTCCTTATTTGCTCCTAGATAGAGGATGTTGCCATAGTCAGGCCTTGGTGTGACTAGGGCCTGGATGACTGTTCTTTGGGTGGATTCAGGCAGCATCCATAATATCTTACGGAGCCATTTGAGAATAGTGAAGCAAATGGAAGTGGTCTTAGCTACTTGCTGTTTCATGGTCAGCTGATCATCAATCACTATGCCCAAATTACGTGCAGTTTGTACTGGTTTAGGAAGTTCACCCATTTCAGGTGGCCAGTGGTGCGGGCCCCAAAGATCTTTATCCTTCCCCATGATCAAAATCTCCGTCTTTCCACCATTTAGCTTTAACCAGTTTGTGTGCATCCAATGTGCGATTTTATGCAACCCTAGCTGTAAGGATGAAACGCTGGATTTGTCATTGGCGGATAAAGAAAAAAGAAGCTGGGTGTTGTCTGCATAAGGGAAGATTGACAACCCAGCCTCTTCCGCGATGGTAGCTAAGGGGCTGACAAAGATTGAATAGCATAGGACTAAGTATCGATCCCTGAGGCCCTCCATAAGGAGAAACATGGGTCTTTGAGCAAGCCGATGGAGAGAAGACCTGAAAAGTCCTGTCGGAGAGGAAATTTTTGATCCACTCCAAAGCTGATCCAACAATTCCCAGGGACTGGAGTGCATTAACGAGGGTAGGATGGGATACCGTATCAAAGGCGGCACTCGGATCTAACAGTATGAGTGCCACTGTTTCCCCTTTATCCAGAAGCAGGCGTATTGTTTCGGTAACTCCTAAGAGAGTGGACTCTGTGGAGTAACCGGCTCTAAAGCCAGATTGGGACCCGTGTAAGATGTTATTCCACAAACCGTGTAAGCTGTTGATTCACATGTTTTTCTAGGACCTTCGAGAAAGCAGGAAGGAGGGAAATTGAGCGTAAGTTGGAGGGCTCAGCTGGATCCGCATTTGGTTTCTTCAGAAGAGGAAGAACCATTGCGTGTTTCCATTCTACAGGTAGGATGGCTTCCCTCAGTGAGACATTAAGTAGCTCCATGATGATTCTTAATGAAGAGGAGTTAAGTTTTTGAAGGATATTGACTGGCAGTGGATCGTTAGGGGAGCCTGATTTAAGACTATTTAAAATAGAGCAGAAAGATAAGGGGTCTAAGGGTTGCCAATTAGTTATTTCCCTGGTGGACACCGAATCCACGAGCCCAACAGGACTGTTACATTCAGACGTGGGGGATGGGTTTGTTAAGTGCTGTTCTATTTTGGAAGTTAAAGACTCAAGTTCAGCATAGATCTTTTCTACTTTTTCGATGAAGAATTTAGCCACAATTTCACAATGCGCTTCATCAAGTGTCGAGGGTGCCGGTTGGCAGGCTGCTCCTGAGAGATCCCCCACTAATTTAAACAGGACTTTTGCATTATTTTGTGCGGATGTGATAGTTTTGTTCACATATTCCGCACGCGCTGCTTTACAAAGGGCATTATATTCTCTCGTCGCAGTGTTGTAGCACTGCTTAGATACTAAGGCATAGTCCTTCCTCCAACGTCTTTCTAAAGCCTTGCATTTTTGTTCATTGAGTTCATTTGATCCTTGTTTTCCTTATACAATTACGTTGGGTGTTCATAAATACGGGTTAAGTGCTGAGCTAACTCAAAATACTAATAGGGGAGAAGTCACTTTGAGCTACTCATCCAGAGCTCGCCGTGAACCGGAACTGAATTATTAAGTAAGAGAAAAAGTTATAGGCCTGTTATTCGGCGATTGAAAAGTTTAGGATACATATGTGGGGGAGAAGATTTAAGCTCCAGATTGGCCATAAACCTCTTATACACATCTGGAGTGGTGAAAATTCAATATCCCACACAGAGCATAGCTCGCCTTACCACCAAACTATTACAGTATGACTTTGATTTCAAGTACATACTGGGTAAGGACAATGTAGCAGCTGATTTATTATCTAGGCTACCTGTCCAGGAAGTTGAAGGGCATTTTGAGGATGATAAAGAATATTGTTTTGTTGCCAGTGTGTATGTTGTGGAAATTAAAACTTGCTCAGGGGTTGAATCCTCTTGACACGCACTTTTCCATTCAGTGATGGAACAGGTCAAAGAATACATAGGGAATGGTTGTCCGAGAGAAAAGAACTGGTCTTCTGAGATATAACCTTCCTTTAAGACAGCCGAGGAGATTTCTATTGAAGACAGTGTGCTGGTAAGGAGGGACAAGTGTGTTCCACCGGTAGCTATTTGGTCTCGTCTCAAAGACTGCCCATGAGTGACATTTAGGAGCTACCTTGACTAAAAGAAGAGTCAGAGTTTTTTTACTGCTGGCCTTCAATGGCCAAAAACATTGAGGCAGAGGTGAAGGCCTGTGCGGCATGCAACAGTGCAGAGAAGAGGTTAAAAGTGAGGACGCTTTGGGGGGGGCTGGCTTGGCAAGCCAACATGGCGGACATGTGCTAAGTGAGCTCCGTCCAGCCCACCGAATATCCGTCATATATCCTAACTCCTCTGCTTCTTGAGATGCCATCACGACGGTTCATTGGCGCTACACTGCCTCTACCCTCGCCCCAAATGGTTTTGGGAGCCTACGGTGATCCTTGGTGGCGCGATCGAACGGCGCCTGGAGTGAGGTCTGATTGCCGGCGGTGGAGCCGGGGAGTCGCGTTTGGGGCGGCCAGAGATGGCTGGGGGGCGCGCGGCATACTGGGTCCGCCCACCGGCATACCAACAAGATCGGGGAGCCTTAATTGTGGTGGAGGACCTGGATGACCGGCGAGGGTGCTGGGTGCTGCTCCGCTGACTTGCTGCCTGGCCCGGGACACAGTTAGAGGAGGAAACCCGGCTGCCGGATCAGGCCGCGCAGGTGAGGCGAGAGCTGCGAGCCACGATCGTGCCCCCCTGGCGGTGAGGGCGGCCAGCGGCACTGGAGATCGCTGAAAAGGATCGCGGGCTTGCGATCTGCGGTGCGGGCCCCCCCTCCATTGGTTCTATTGGCGTTGTGCGGGGGACCGGCGGTGCAGCTGGCCCGCGGGGGAGGTGAAGGGGGGTTTGCCATTTATTCTTTTCCTCCCTCCCCATCTGAGCTCTGCAGGGGCCCGTGAGACTCTCACATCGGCAGTCGGGCGGGCCGCATGGGGCTGGCCTACTGCCTGGGGGGCACCCTCATCTATCTGGTTGCTCGGTTGGGGATCGGTGGCTGAATTGGGCCATGGGGGCAGAATCCCAGTGTTTTGAGATCAGCTTCTGTCCCTCCCCCGTACTGGGCCGTCCGGGGGTCCAGCCTGGGCTGTGGACGGCTGACTTGCGTCCCCGGGAGTATCTCCCCCCCCCCCCCTCCGAGTGTGATCTAGTGGTGGGGGAACGGCGGCAAAGTTGAGCCGCGAGGGGGGGGCTGCGGAATTGGCTGCCTGGCTTCCTACACCTCTCCCCCCCCCCCCCCCCCCCCCCCCAGAGTTGAGCTGGGATTGTGGGGGTGCCCACATCGGCGGGCGGTCGGGTCGCGTGGGCTTGCATTGGGCCTCTGGGACTAGTAGCTGTTACTACCCCTGGTGGGACTGCACAGCAGGGGTGAATAAGAGCCTCATTGATTAAACTACAGAGACCTCATGCCAGCAGTTGATTTGCGTTACAACAAACAAATGATGGACGGAATGCTGACAATGCAGACATTCTCCCCCAGTCAAGAGATCTGGGTTAAATCCATCGTTCTTTTGCCCACTACGCCACCCCAGTTTAGACATGGCCATATGCAAATCAGTCTTGACCCTGTGCCTCAGTTGATTTGAACACATACGCGGTCCCGGGAGCCCCTGGTGAGGTGGGGCCCCGGAAAAGTCTTGTTGGCCGGGTGGATTTGCAGCGTCTTCTGGTTGGTTCCCATTCGGCGATCTGGTCAGGCCGGGGGAGCTGGCAGTCTCCGCGCCTGCGCCCTTCCCGGCTCTTCCTGGGATTGTGTGGGGTCTTCACGGGCGGACATGACATGGGACAAAGGAGGTGGCGGATCGAACAAGCAGGGTCCCATCGACAAGTTCACTGGTCCGGAGATGGCGGCTGGGGCCTCTGGGGGCCCGCCGGGATCTATACCAGACAATGCAGCTCTCCTGGCTGCTATCACCCAGTCCAGGGACATGTTGGACGCATAAATTGGGGCAGTTGGTGAGGACGTCATGCTGTTGCGGCAGGATCTGCGCACCGCGGTGTCCCGTATCACGGAGGCTGAGTCCCGGATTTCAGGGGTGGAAGACGATGTTACCGTATTAAAGCAGAAGGTTCCTAGGATGGAGACTGTCCAAAAGGGTCTTGCGCTTCGAGTTGAAGATGCGGAAGGGAGGGCTCGACGCAACAACATTTGTTTTGTCGAGTTTCCGGAGGGCTGCGAAGAGAGCAACATGCAACGATTTCTTACGCACTGGCTGGAGAGCTGGCTTCCCCCTGAGGCCATGTCCCGGTGTTTTGTTGTGGAGCGGGCTCACAGAGCGCTTGTGCAGAAACTCCCGGTGGGGGCTCACCCGCGGCCAGTTATCGCCAAATTGTTAAATTACCTCGACCGGGACGCTATCCTGAAGCAAGCTAGGGCTAAGGAATCCCTGCAATACAATAATGCCCGCATTCTTATATTTCCCGATTACACAAGACTAGGCCAGCAGCAGCGCCAATAATTCACAGCGGCGAACGCCCGCTTACGAGACCTTAAGCTTCCATACGCCCTGCTATTTCCGGCGCGCCTTCGGGTGGTATTTCGCTCCTGCACTCACTTCTTCGACACCCCGGAGGAGGTGTTCAAATGGACAGATGAGACGGTGCAGGTGAGGCCACATACCCCGCAAGGAAGGGAGTACGACTCGTCGCCGAGCGAGGCAGCTCAGAAGGGCCCCCGGGGCCCACATCAGAAAAGCAGCAGAAGATCCAGATCCCGGCGGCGCTCCCAGTCCTGCAGCACCTCCTCTTGGGGGGCTCTACCTCAGGGCGACAAACTCTTGAACCCAAATATACGAAGTTAATGGGGCTTTGTGGAGCAGTGGTAGCTATTTTATTAGGGGGGGAGTTATGATGTGGGCTGGTCTCTCCGCCAAGACCGTATTGGCCGGAGACATGCTCAGAGGACATGGGCTGTGAGTTGAGGATCCAATGGTTGGGCGGTCTCCATCCCCCCGTTGGGGATTGGGGTCCAGCTCTACCGGGACAGATGCTTCAGTGGTTTTGAGGTATGGGGTGGGGGGGTGCCAGAGTATAGCCGGATAACCCCGGGCAGTCTCCGTTTTATCAGTTGGAATGTGCGTGGGGCCCACGGGGCGATACTCCATCAGGCAAAGAGGGCTAGGGCTGATGTTCTTATGTTGCAGAAAACGCATCTTTTGGGCACAAAGGCCCTTTGCTAGCAACGTTATGGATTTCAGCAGGACTTCCACGCTGGATTTACAAGGGGTTCACGGGGAGTGGCGATCCTAGTACATCGCAGGGTCCCTTATGTGCACGTACAACAGTGGACCGACACGCAAGGGCGCTATCTATTTATTCGGGGCAGGATCGGGGAGGATTTCCTGACCCTGGGCAGTGTCTATGAACCCCCCCCCCCCACCCTGCAATGGAATCTGGTTGAGAAACTGCACTCCTTGTGGGCCGACATGCCAGATGGGTTATCCGTGGTGGGTGGGGATTGGAACGATGTTATGGACTTGACCAAAGATAGGACCAGAGTTGGGGGTCGCCCCGGGGTGGTCTTCCCACGAAACTGCACTCGCTAGTTATGGGGTTGGACTGGATAAGACGTATGGCGACGTATGCATGGCGATCGGCAGGAGTTAACGTACCTCTCGGCGGTCCACCACTCACTATCCAGGATTGACTACTTCTTTGTCCCTCGGGTGGCAATGGATAGGGTGGCATCGGTGGAAATTTTGCCTCGCGGCCTCTCGGATCATTCTCCGGTGTTCCTTGAGCTATATATAGGAAGGGGGAAAGAACCGTTTCAATAGAGTTTATCAGTTTGGCACTTGCAAAATGCAGAGTATAGGTCCCATATGAGCGAAGCAATTTCCCAGCACGACGGATAACGAGGGTCTGTCTCTGGCTCCGCGACTTTGTGGGAGGTGATGAAGCCCACCTTGCGAGGGGGTTGATATATCCTGGTGCACAGCGGCCCGTAGGAAGTGTAGGGAGGAACTGATTCGTGCGGACGTGGAGGCACTTGAGCGCCGGTGTCGGGAGGCAGGGAGGGAGGGATCAGTACATGCGGCAATTGCTCTATGCACAACAGGCCTGTGCCGCCCTGTTGCTGGATGAGGCACGACAGGTCTGGCTGGCGACGCGCAGCAGGGTATACCAATGGGGGGACAAGTCTAGCCCTAGCCCTCTGCACAGTCTCTGTCAGGGTGCCTTCCACGCCCAGGCCCTACAGGGAATTCTGGATTCGGCAGGGATGCCGATTACTGACCCTCCCGCAATAGCGGAGAGTTTCGCCGCTTAGTTTGCGGAGTTGTACGCGCCTCGGGAATGTTTATCAGGATCCACCATGGATACGTTTCAAAATGGTGCCAGATGCGGTGCGGAACCAGTTGGAGGCCCCCTTGACTGATGAGGAGTTGGGTGTGGCACTGGGGGAGCTCAATCCTGGCAAGGCACCGGGACCCAATGGGTTTCCTAGCAAATTCTTCCGTCGTTATAATATGCAACTAGCCCCGTATTACCGGGCGTTAGTGGAGGAGGCCCAGGAAGGGGGCATGCTCCCTCCGCATTGGAGACACGCGGAAGTGGTGGTGTTCCATAAGCCCGGCCGACCCCCAGACAGACATGCCTCGTATCGCCCTATTTCCCTCTTAAACGTGCAGGCCAAAATACTGGCGAAGGCGTTGGCTAATCGTCTCTTGCCCCACATTTCTGCTCTGGTGCAACCGGACCAGGCGGGGTTTATGCCCCAGAGGGCGACCAGACTCAACATAAGGAGGGTGCACGTGGCGGTGGCGGCCATACGGGAGAGCCGGCGGCGCTACTCCTGGCAGACATGGACAGGGCGTTAGATTCCCTCAGCTGGGTTTACCTTTTTGCATTGCTACGGAGACTCAATCTTGGCCCCTGCTTCCTCTCCTACATAACGCTCCTCTACACGGAGTTAACAGCGCCGGTTCGGGGGGCTGGTGCATCCTCCTCCACTTTTTCCATAGGACGGGGCACGAGTGCCCCCTGTCTCCATTCCTCTTCGCCCTAGCCATGGAACCGCTGGGGGCGTGGGGACGTATTGATGCGCAGGTCCGGGGATTCGAATGGGCCCCGGATAGCGCTATAGGCGGATGAAGTCCTTTTTTTCCTCACAGCAATGGACAGGACAGGGCCGCGGCTTTTGCGCATCATGCAGATTTTTGGGGAGACGTCGGGGTTGTATATGAATCCCCGCAAGTCCACCTTGTGGGCCCTGGGAGATTGAACGAGAGCAGGTGCATGGGCGTCCTCGGTCCAGTTGGCAGTGGGGGGCCTGAAATACTTGGGGGTGTTCCTGTCAGACATACCGGCAATCTCCTGGGAACAGAACGTGGCTCCAGTGTGGGAGCGAGTTCGTTCAGACCTTAAATCTTGGTCCCATATACCTCTGACCCTGTTTAGCAGATCGGCAATCTTCAAGATGCTAGCACTTCCCCGGCTCCTCTACCAGCTACAGAATCACCCATACCCGATCCCGCCTAGATGGTTCCGGCTGTTGAATTCTGTGCTCGGGCAATTTTTGTCGGGGGTAGGGTGCGCGTGGCATTACGCACGTGCTTTCTGTCCACCTATTGCGGAGGGCTTGCGTCCTCGGACATTCTATCCTACTAAAAGGCATCGCACCTGCTGGTTCTTAATGAATGGTGGTATGGGGATAGGGGAGACCCGGCATTAGCGCTGGAACGGCAGCTTATGGGGCGTCCCTCATTACACACACTCCTATACTCGGCACCGTTGAGGGGTGCACTGCCATCGGTCACACGGATAGTGTTCCAGATTTGGAGGCAGGCCCTGCGCCGTATGGGATGGTGGAACACCTTGACTCGGGAGACCCCTCTGAGGAACAATAGGCGCCTGCCCCAACTGGCAGCCCTACAAGGCTTCAGGGGATGGGACGACATTGGCATTTCAACACTGGGAGACGTGATGAGGGTAGGACACTCAAGCCCTTTCAGGATCTACATAGGGAGTTCCATATGCCACGGTCGCAATTTTTTCGGTGCCTCCAGTTTCGTCACGCCCTGTCTCCTAGCCTGGAGGGTTTGGAGTCTCTCCCTGACTTTAGCCCACTGGAAGCGAAAGTCTTTATGGGGGACCTAAAAGACAAAAAGATCTCCCGGATATACCAATCCCTGGTCACCCACTGTTCCGCCACACTGTGCTGTTGGGGTTTACGCTGGCCAAACGGGATATTGCTAGGGAGTGGAAGGCGACGCGGGCCCCTTCAATGGCTGCATGAAAGAATGGATTGTTTTTTTGTATGGGGCTGGAGCAGCCCATCTTTGTGGCCAGGGGATGCCCACGCAAACACTATAAGATTTGGAAATGGTGGGCAGACTATCAGGGAATATGGTTAGAGCCGCCGGCAGAGGCGGAGACCCATTCACCGGGGTAGTTGCTAACATGGTCCAGTTGCAGGGGGGGGCGTGGGGGTGCTAGCTACTAGGGTGGGACTTTGTTTTAGACTGTGAACAGGATTAAGTGGATGCAGTGCGATCCCTAGGGAGTTGGGAGAGGGAGGGGGGAGTTTAGGTAGGGGAAACTAGTTATTATTTAGCATGCCTTTGTTCTACATCTTGATTTTCCTTGTCGTTTGCTTTCATGTATACGAATGTTTGATGTGGCAGATGTCTCTAGAGTACAGAGCCCTGCGTTGTGATGGTCAATTGATGAAATAAAATATGTTTTTTTTAAAAACTGAGGACGCTTCCGTTACAATCGATCCAGCTCCCAGATAGACTGTGGGTCAAGTAAGGGATTGATATAGCTGGTCCCTTTGAATTTCTAACCGACAATCTGGATTTTGTACTTCTGAATTACCATAGTAAGTGGCCAGAAGTAAGTTTTGTATTGGCACTCACAGCAAGCAATGCAGTATTTTTTATTAAGGACATCTCTGTGAGAGAAGGATTTACTGAGAATATATTATTTCAGACAATAGGGTACAATTTGTGAATGCTTAAATGGAGTAATGAATAGAGTGGAGGTGGAATGCATCATGTGGGTAAAGAACACCATTTATGATGTTGAGTGGGCGGTGAAAAGCATGTTGTGGTTTTATCACACGACTCAACACTACACTACAAAGGGGTCTCCGTTCTTGTTACTTGGAGGAAGACAGTCAACTTCTGTTCTGTATCTTGCATGCGTGGTCACGTTCACTGGAGACAAAGCCATTGTAGATGTGGATCAAGAAGCAATGTTTAATAAGGTATGTGACACTCAAAGTAACCAAAAATTCATGTATGATCTCAGGAAGTGTACCAAACCTCACTCTGGTCATGTTGGGGATTTAGTACTAGTTAAGAAACCCAATTCTATAAGAAAAGAAAAAAAACGTCGGGGACTGCCAGCTATGGAGAACAGATGGCTGTAGAAAGGTATGTGGTAGTGCCATAAAAGTGGTTGGGAGTCATTAGTAGAATGTTGAAAAAGTGGTCACGTTTGTGGAAAAGAACTGCAGAAAAACACCAAGCCCAGAATCAGAGGCATCAAAGAGTTCGTAAGACAACACCTCAAGTCCAGGACACCAGATGAGGTCCAGTGTTGAAAATGGGTATCTCCAGAGGTCTACGCTTGAGAAATTCATACCTTGGAAATTTAGATAATGAACTAGAAGGGATGTAATACTCTAGTTTGGTATTAAATGTTTTTATGAATGGGGATTTGTTCATAGACTGGGTGTTGCGCAGTGTGAGAAAGTGGCTCTGTATATACTGTTCCCAGATAGGTACAGGGTGTACAGAGTCCACAGTCCCCAGAGGTTTGGCAGAGGCTAAAGTTAGATATAACCTTACTCTCGAAAGTGGTAGCTTGGTCGAGCAGTAAGGCAGTACCAGAGGACAGTGTAAAGCATTTGTTGCACACACTCAGTCAGCAAATGGTCTCACACACTCAATAACTGAACTCTAGGCCAATGGTTTATCTACAAAAAATACATGCTTGTTTTATTTTAGAACCAATACTTGGAGTTAAAATATACTTTCTCAACAGTAGATGTTTCATATAAATACTTTTGAAATATGCAATAGACTTTAGTAAACAGTTACAAGTGTTTGCAGTAGGCAACTCTATTTTTAAACACAATAATACATTGAGCTCAATGGTAAATTCAAGTTATTTGCAACAGGTTACTTTTTAGATTACTTTTGGAATTCCAGGACTGGATCGTAGATTCAGTCCTGGGTCAGTTCTCAGAATCAAGTGATGAAAGTCGACTTAAGTACTGTAATGATTTTTAACTAATATTTAGCTATTTTAAAAGTTGACACTTAGAAAATATTTCAGAGAAAACAATCAATGATTCCCTATGGAAGAAAATGCAGGTTACAGGTACAGTATTTTCTCGTTACTTTTGTAATCCAGTACTGGGTGCCTAGACTCAGTACTGGGACCTTAATCCAAAACAGGTAAGCAATTACGTTTTCAGATATTATACGATTTTTGAAGAATATTTAAAGATTGCAGAAATCGACACTTAGAAGAAATTTCACAGAAAAACAGTCAATGGTTTCCTATGAAAGAAAATTGAGTTCAGGGTAAGTACAGTTGTAGAGATTTTTCAGAGTCAGTGCTGGGCACCAAGATCCAGCACTGGGAGTTCACCTAGGAACAGGTGAGTAAATTCGTTTTTGTCACTCGGCTGATTTTTGGTGAATATTTGAAGATTTGAAAAGTCCACACTTAGAAGAAATTTCAGGAAAAAGCCAGTCAATGTTACCCTATGAGGAAAATAGAGTTTGCGGTTTAAGGGTAAGTACTCGACTGGCAGAGTTGAGGTTCTGGGCACAGACTCCGGGGTCTCCCAGGGTCAGGTAGGTACAGTTGGTTCACCCTCAGCGGCTCTAGGGCGCCCGGGTGCAGAGAGAGTTAGGCCCAATGTTATCCTATGAGGGATAGGGGGGCCTTGTTTGGTGGCTGCTGACGGGCAAGCCACGCAGCTGTGGGAGCTGGGCTCCTGGTCACTTACTCAGGGCAAGTGGGGAAGTAGGAAGGAGTAGAGTTTTCACTGCCTGGGCCACTCGGGCGGCTGGGTGCAGAGTGCTTTTGAGCCTTCGGGCGCTCAATGGATGTCAATGGGAAATCTCCGGTTAAGAAAAAGACTGCAAGCTCGGGGACGAGGACTCTTCAGGTGCCACCACCACTTCGAGAGGTAAGTTGGGTAGTTGGAGGATAGGTAGGTACCCCGGGGTTGGACACAGGGGGCCGTGGGGCGCCACGTGCAGGGGTGCCTTTAGGTGTCGGGAAATCTTACCCTCAGTTGATCGCGGTTGGGGGGGCACCTGGTTCTGAGGCTGCAGACTTCTTCAGGAATGTCGAGGGAGGTCCTTGGGTGCCGGACTCGGGGTCACAGTCGCCGTGGGGTCGTCCTCAGGATCTTTGTTCACTCCGGCACTGGCCAGGCCCGGCTGGTGCAGAGTGTGCTGGGTTCGTGGTTCCGGGCTGCTGCCAGGGGTTAGAGATAGGTTTCGAGTAGAGCCTCTACTCATGGGAGTCCCAGGGGCTTAGAGCCAAAAGGTAGCCAGGTCCTCCGGGGTTGGTGAGGTTGCTGGCCACGAGAGATGCCGCGCTGGAGCAAGAGCAGGTTCGAGGGTCGACAGGCCGGTAGGGCTGGGGCCAAAGCAGTTGGTGTCTTCCTCCTTTTAGCAGCTGCAGGGCAGGTCTTTGTTCTTCTTACTCTTGTAGTTTCGAATCTGGGAAAGGAAGGTTCAGGGTGCCCCTAAATACTAGATTTAGGGGCGTTACAGGTAGCTGAAGGGCAGGGGCCAATGGGTCCCTGTCCTGGGGTGGGTACACCCCCTATCCTGCCTCTATCCTGTGGGAGGGGGGCAGGAGCCTAGTCCTGATTGGGCAGGGCTTCCCATCTTCAAGATGGCGAGAGCCCGGAGATGTGCTTCACCTCGCCTCCCCCACCTGAGGGGTGGGGTTGGCAGGCTGGCACATCCCCGGTCCTTATTTGGGGTTTTCGGCCAAGCTTCCCGCCAGAGTGGGGGGTTGCAGTGGCCTGGGGAAGTTCACAGAGGCGGAATGCCTTTGAAGCTTCCCCCTGCCCATCCTGGGGGAGGAGATTTAGCACCTCGCCCAGGATGTGCATTGTTGCAGACCCAGGAGAGCAGGGGCTCTCCTACCCAGGGGTCCAGCAACATGTCTGATGTGTGGCAGCCTAGGCAGCCTCAGAACAGACGTGGATTGTAGGTTTAGGTTTCAGGGGGCCTCTCTAAGATGCCCTCTGTGGTGCTTTGTACATTAAATCACACACTGGCATCAGTGTGGATTTAATGTGCTGAGCAGTTTGATACCAAACATTTCAGTCTTCAGTGCTGCCATTATGGTGCTGTGGAGTTCGTGTTTGACAAGCTCCCAGCACCATATACTCTTAGCTGGCAGCACTGCACTTACAGGACCCAGGAATGGACCTGGGTACTGTAGGGGCACAAGGCTCCTGCCTCTGTGTCCACACCACTGGCATAGGGCACCCAGCTAGAGGGGTGGCTGATGTATGCCAGGGCAGTGTAGGTTGTGGGCATGGCACACAGGGATGTGTGCCATGTCGACTCTCTGTTTTGTCTTGTATCCAGACACTCAGCCTGCAAGAGACAGTGTGTGTGTGTTAGGGTACAGGGCCTCTAAGGGTGGCACAATGAGTGCTGCAGCCCTTAGAGGCCTTCCCTGGTCACAAGGCCCTGGGTACCTAGGGTACCATTTACCAGGTGCTGATATGTGGCCAGGGTTTGCCAATTTGGGTTTTGGCTGTTAGGCAGTTTTTAGGGAAGGAACACAGGCCCTGGGCACCTGATTGGCAGGAGCCCAGGGCACAACAAGGAAAAGTGCATCAGCTATTTAGGCAAAAAAGGGGGGGGGGTTACTGCAACAGAAACCCACTTTCTTACACGCAGCTGGGAGGATATTGTGGCAGGGAGGCAGGTTCATACCCCATTAGTTCAATTCCATTATTATAGAATGAGACACGCTTTCCTGGGACTGCTGGGCGAGGACCTCCAAGAACCGGCAGAGGTCTTGATGCTCTCTCATATTATTCAGTCCCCCTCCTCTTCTAAATTGGTCTGGTGCAAGATCTCAGGCGCACATCTCCGCTTAAGGCGCGCCTTGATGGGTAAAAGGATCTGGGTCACATAATAGACAACGATGTATTGTGCTGTTGTTGCAAGATAACAGCAGTTATTACTGAATGGCAGACACCGCCTTCATTTCAAATATTTGAATAGGGTGTATTATACTCCTGCTAGACTATTTAGATATGGTTTACGAGATTCTGCATCCTGAATTTGTCCCTCTGAGCCTGGTTTCCTGCATGCTGCTTGGTCCTGCCCTAAAATTCACGATTTTTGGTGTCAGGTATTCCGGACCCTACAGGATACAACTGGTCTCCCTATGGTCCCCGACCCATTTGTTGCGTTGCTGGGGTATGATAAAAAAAATTGACAAAGTGCGCAGCGGCTAGTCGCGATTGGCCTGCTGCTGGCAAAGACGCGGGTTGCCATGCGGGGGGCTAAAGGCCCCCCTCCAAGAATAGAGGATTGGTCAGTAGATATGTTGTATTGTAACACCCAGTCTGGGTTTTACAATTAATTAATACCACCTCAGAACCACCCCAAAAGCTTTTAGAGCCTGTTTCAACACTATCTATTTGGTAAGGAGACGGGGAAGCCTGAGGGGACGGTTGCTGACGGGGCTGACTCGGGCCATGTTAATCCAAATGTGGAGGTTGATATGCAGATGTAATTGACTATAAGATATTTGGTCGTCTCAGTTCCTCACCAAGATATGTACGTAATAGGTCTACAAGTGATGATTTGGCAAAAGCAATGTATATGGATATGTCCTTAACTTTCCAACCTACTGTATATTCGTGTTAATGTGCCCTGCATGTTGCATTAGATTGGACTGTGGGCATATTGTTCGTCTTTGTGTGCTCTGTATATTAAAATGCAATAAAAAATATAAATGTTTTTATGATTAAGGAAACTGTGTACAGTAAATCATTTAGTTGGATACTTGGTCTGGGTATCAAATGTTTACTATGTTTGGTATTCTTAGATTTATAATTTAGTAATGTGTGTGGGGTTTTTTTCTCTTATTTTTTCCCTTATTTCAATACTGTTGGGTATTGCTTTGTTACGGGTTATAATAGATTGCTTGTTTTACTAAAAAAAATTAGATGTTATGTGGTGATCGGGCCTCGAGGTTATGAGGCAATGAAATGTTCACCTTGAAAGCTCTGGCTGTGGTAGCGTTCGGAGGATTCAACAATTTACATTTGGTGGCACTCCTGAGGCGGCTACACTGTGATGGCTCGTTGCGCTGACTTGAGCAAATAAAGTAATGTTCACTCAACTTACCTGGTGGCTTACGTCCACGACACACCTGATGACTGCTCTGTGGTGAATGCAGTGTTCTGTCTGAATTCGACTGTATGGGAACTCTGGGCATACTTAAGGCCATTACATGCCTATACCAGAGACTGGCAACGGAACGTCTAGCCCCTTTGAACGCATTGAAAGGCAAATGGGAAATGGACATCGGGAAACCTATCCCCGGCACTGACATGGCCCAAGCTGCAGAGACGGGCTTGGAAGAGCACACGTAATGCCCGGTTTCAACTGGTGCAGTACTTCATCTTGCATAGGGCATACTTGACGTCAGCTAAATTATTTCAGTATTTTGGGGGCCCCATACCGCAGTGCCCTCGCTGTGGGGAGGAGGGGGCTGACTTCAAACACATGTTCTGGTCCTGTGAGGCATTAAGTCGCTGCTGGGAGGAGGTTATTGATTGCATGTCCTAAGTGACAGGGCGCGACTTGGGGGTGGAAATGGGAGTTTGTCTGCTGCTATGGTTTCCCCACACTCCGCGCACGAAAATCACGAGCAAGTTTTGCGATTTAGGGCTGGTTGTGGCCAAAAGAGAGATCCCCTGCACTGGAAATCGAGAGCTGGTCCCAGCTTTAAGAGATGGAAAGCGACCTTCACTAAATGGGCGGGTAGTGAGGGCGCGCTCAGGCTACAGTTAGCGCTGCGGGGGACCGATGAAAAGGCGCTGGACATGGCGCGTGCATGGGAGGCGCTAGTGGTTGAGCTCCAAGGATGGGGAACGGATGTGGTTGAGGACGATGAAACACTGGAGCAACTTGCAGAGGCGCAGTCATAGAGAGGTACTTGGTAGAACACACAAGCTGGCGCGAGTGCTTCACTTCTCCTTATTGTGCTGAGCCTGACCATGGGGAGGGGGAGTGGCCCGCAACCAATCACACGGTAACTTAAAAAGAGGAGAATTATCCTTGTACCTTGTATTATGGCACACTGACATGGGGGAGGGGGGAGGGTGTATATGCATATGAGAGTGCTGATGGTCAACGAATATCTGGATGGTAGTGGATTGGATGATATTATGCATTGGTTCCTAGAAGCTGGATATGACCATTGGCACGACGACACTTCACGATGGTAATTGTAACTGTGTGATGCAATAAAAATTGTTTTTGCAAAAAAAATGGGAACTCTGGGCATCTGGGAAAAAACTTGAAACAAGACCTCAGTGGAGGCTTCGATGATCTTGGCTCCAAGTCGCATACCGGTATCAGTAAAGTGTCTCCTCCTGCACCGTTGGGGGTGGAGTTGAAGGGACCTGCCCAGATTGTGGCACCCGAGTGAAAGTCAGCACCAAAATCAATACAAAACCTGCAGCGAGGGGGGCACAGACTGCCAAGAAAAGATTTGCCTGTGGTAACCAGACTTAAGGACCCTGTAGATCCTTGGGGGCTGAAGGAGCACCAAAGGGTACCAGGAGAGGGCCAAATGTGCATAACATGGCCTCCCCACAGGCCTCAATTTGCTGTGGCATTGCTGATTGTCTGGGGAACTCTGGGTGCACTGGGATCAATTTCAGCATCGGATCCTCAGTGGAGATCAGGAGCTAAACTGAATGCTCCCTTAACGCCCTTGCGACTTCCCTGAGCCTAGAAAGTGGCGGGATGTTGATGAGACCAACTGGCCTTCTTGTGCTTCCATTTGGACTTTGACTTACCAGAAGACTTGGACCTTGAAGAGGATCAGTCACAGAATGTGGCCTCGAGAACAGGAACAAAGCCACGCTCTTGACTTTAAGCAGGACTTGCATGGTTTCTTCCGTTGTTCAGCGACATACAGCTTTGCTTCACTGTCCTAGATTGCCTTCAGGATCAAAAGGGTACATTTCTCATACGATTTGGAGTCATGTCCCAAGCCCAAACACAAAGACTTTCTTGTTGCAGGTCTCTTACTGACATTTGTTTTGACAGTTATAACAAGGTTTAAATTGTTCCCTTTGCCAATGGTATACAACTTTTTGGAGAAAAAAAACTTGTAAATACAATGAGAAAAGGAGAAGCAGAGCTCTGGATCTGCATTTAAACGTGCAGAAAGAAATGAAGTGACATCAGCACACAGGGGAGGGGGCATATGCGGCATAGCTTTGTCACTTCCAGGGTGAAATGGAGTCACTATGGAGCTGCACGGCACACCCTATTGACGTGTGGGAGCACCGCTGTGAAAGCTTTCTGGATCCAATCTGGCACTTGGAGGTAGTCTAAAGGTGAGGAATCTGCTGTTATAAGTAGTCTACAGTTATAAGTATCCATCAGAAATCTAATTTACTGATCAGTGAGGTCATAGGCAACATGCAACATCATTCAACTAATATCTGCCCTACTAAGAGCACCAGCACTCTCGGAAAGCGAACAGAAAATGCCACAAAATAAATATAACTGATTGTTTGATTGCTAATAAATACATGTACAACTCGGACATCTCAGCGAAAGGGACATGAGACACTCTAGCATGCATGTCACAATTGAGATTTGTCAGCCCTTCTGACAGCACAATGCTCTGCTTGTTCCCTGATCCCCTAAAGTCTTCTTCCAAACCTAACTGTGGGCTATGAAGCAAAGTGGGCACTGCCAGACTCACATTTTATGTGAAATCAGATACATCCAGTGAGTAAACCAACTTTTGTTTTTTAAACCAGTAGCATGAGGGTGTATTGTGTGGCAAAACATTATACCTGATCTGCATTCTGGTGGTTTCAAATCTCATCAAACTACCAGGGTAGGGAAAAGAGGGGGAACACATAGCAGAAAGGAGGACATTTACAAAAACTGTAGGGTTGATTCAACATACGAGCATGGCTACATCTCTGGAAGAGTAGCAGGATGCCCTTGTGGCTTAACTTGCAGAACAATTTTATCCTACAATTGTTCCCCTAGGTATCATATTGTTAGGATAGGTGAATACGATGTCAATGTATACCATGATGTGTGAAGGCCCAGCAACAGCAATATCAATGACGGCATTGTCAACGTATGCCATAACCTATACCCGCATAACAATGTCAATACTCCTAAATGAAACGTCAATGAATGCCATAAACTGGAACTGTGATTGCGCAAAAGTGTAGATACCATACCGGTAGAAATAATGTCAATGTATGTCATAATCTATGCACTCACAATGTTGATACCAGTAGAAACAATGTCAATGTATGTCGTAATCGAGACGCATAACAATGTCAATAACAGTAATGACAACTGTACAAACAATATTGAGGATGCCGGTAAAACGGATATCAATTGCTGCCACATTATAGGTAGGAATTTTAACAAACTTGTATCATTGTTGTCGAATTTACCCAAAGTGACCTCCCCATTAACCCCAAGTCAGAGATACATGGTCAGACAAGCCCTGTGACACTCATCCCACGATTGAGTGACAAGTCACAGGTGGGGTCTCGCAGAGCCCAAAGACAAATGCGCACCCAGGGAAAACCTGGATCGTTCCCACAGACAGACCATTGCACCACAAACAGGTCTGAGGAAATTGGTCCCAATAAAACGTATTTGGCAGTGGCGTGTGTGCCCCAACGATCAAGCTACATGTCACATGTAGATAGAAACACTCAGCCAATGACATGCACACCATATGTAGTGATCATGAGCTCACAACAGTTTGTTACGCTGACCTGTCAACAGCGTTTCGACCTCTAGGAGGGTGAGAGAGTCTCATCAGGACTATGAATGAAGGGACGTCCTGAATGGTAATGGACATGGCATGCAGGAGTGAGCATGCACACAGAGTAAATCAAAATAATATCCCTTACTCTCTGCAAAACGGAGAGTATGATGGCTGCCAGCAACCACGGGGGTTATGGCCTCGCCAAGGAGGCATAGGTAAAATATCAGAGCATCAGCGGGCCGCTGTTCCCTCATGCAGCATACCACGGCGATTCAAGAAATGGGGGGGAAACTCCTTCTTGAAGGTGATGGACCTCGTTTTGTCCTTTCAGTGGAATTATAATTTTTCATGTGATACCGTGGTGAACCATTGTAGCATAAAATTGCTGTAATCCCAGGTTTGCATGGGTTTAAGGGTTGCTCTGGTAGCCAATTCTTTAACTTGCACAACTCTACTTCTAAACAAGGCTTCTCTACTTAACCACATTGGGATATCCTGGGCAAATCACTTCAGGTGCAACAAGGAAAGCAGAAATTATTGTACACGCGCCATACCCACACTAGAAAAAGGTATGGCGTTAGGGGGACAATTTACTTCTCATTCAATCATTCAATCAGTAATCGTATAATGCTCAACTACTCACCCATGAGGGTCTCAAGGCCCTGAGTAGTGGGGAGGGTGCAGGGTCTGCGGTTCAGTTGAAGAGCCAGATCTTGAGGTCCTTCCTGAATTGCGGCAGCAATGGTGATTGCCTGAGGTGCAGAGGCAGGGAGTTCCAGGTCTTTGCAGCGAGGTAGGAGAAGGATCTTCCTCCAGCTGTGGTCTTGAGGATCTGTGAGATGGTGGCCAGGGCCAGTTGGGCAGAGCGGAAATGTCTGGTGGGAGTGCAGAACGAGAGGCATGGTTGAGGTATGCAGGTCCGGCATTATGGAGGGCTTTGTAGGCGTGTGTGAAGGTTATTCTTTTGTTGACAGGTAGCCAGTAAAGGTCTCCTAGGTGGCCGATGTGGTTGCAGTGTGGGATGTTCAGGATGAGTCTGGCGGAGGCGTTCTGGAAAGGTCTTCACATTATTTTCTTTATTTCGGAGTGGTGCCTGCGTAGAATGCATTGCCGTAGTTGAGTCTGCTGCTGACAAGCGCATGGCTGACCATTTTCCTGGACTTGGTGGGGATCCACTTGAAGATCTTATAAAGGAGGTGGAGCGTAAACAAGCAGAGGGGGCAGGGGAATCAGAGTGCTGCTGGCCACCAAAAGTAATCCCAGGGGGAGGAGCCCAGGATGAGGACTTCGGTCTTTATTGGAGTTAAACTTGAGGCTGCTGTCCCTCATACAGGTGGTGACTGCCTTCATCCCATTGTGGAAGTTATTCTTGGCGGCTGTGGATTTCTCTGTGAGGGAGACAATCAGCTGGGTGTCATTGACCAAGAAGATGTTGAGTCTGTGAATTCGGACGATGGCTGCAAGCAGGGCCATGTAGGTATTGAAGAGGGTGGGGTTCAAGGAGGATCCCGGAGGCACTCCGCAGCTGATCTCTGTGGTTTTTGAGTAGAACAGTTGCAGTCTGACTCTCTACGCTCGGCTGATGCGGAAGCAGCAGATCCATTCTACAGCTTTGTCGCAGATGCCAGCGTTGTGGAGTCTTGCGTAGAGAGTGTGGTGGGAGACAGTGTCTAAGGTGGCTCAAGGTCCAGGAGGATGAAGACAGCATTCTTGCCACGGTCAAGGAGGGTACGGATGTCATCTATAGCAGCTAGGAAAGCGGTCACAGTGCTGTGGTTGCTTCTAAAGCCTGATTGGGAGAGGTCCAGGATGATGTTAGTTTCGGTGAACTCAGAGTTGGGCGCTGATGGCTTTTTTGAGGACTTAGGCTGGGAAGCGGAGAAGAGAGATGGTTCTGTAGTTCTTGAGGTCTGTCGGGTCAGCAGAAGGTTTCTTCAGCAGGGGGTTGATCTCTGCGTGCTTCCAGTCTTCCGGGAAGGATGTGGACTTGATGGAGCAGTTGTGCGGGTGCCATGGAGATGCTAGCTCTGTTGAAGATGTGGTGAGGGCAGAGATCAAAGGGGCTCCGGAATCAATGGTCTTCATGATCCGGAGGGTGTCGTCAGAGGTGAGGGTAGTCCAGTTGGTCAAGGTCTGTTGGGGGCTGTAGCTATTGGGTTCGGTGGTTGCGGTCGGGGTGGGTGAGTCTGGGGTTGCAAAGCTGTCATAGATCTCTCTGATCTTGCAGTGGAAGATGGTGGCGATGTTGTCAGAGGTCTTGAGGTGGGGGATGTTTGCAGTCTGTGCTGGGTTTAACCAATTGTTTGACCATGGCGAAAAGTTCTTGCTTTTGTGTGGGTTACTGTTGATACGTTCCTCAATGGCTGCTTTAGTTGCTGTTCTGATGAGGCGGTGGTGTGCGGTGATGGCGGATTTGAAAGCGGCGCCGTCTGCAGTGATCTTGCTGCTCTTCCATCTTTTCTCGAACTGTCTGCAGGTGTGCCTGGCCTCTGAGGGTGGGGGGGGAACCAGCTAGAATTCTTGGAGGGCTGATTGCCAGAGGGTTCCCTGAGGGTGACCAGTGTGTTGGCACAGTCTGCGATCCAGCGGAGGCGGTTGTGTGCTGAGGTTTTGGCATCCGTGGATGTCTTTGGTGGGGTCTTGCTGAGGAAGGTGGTGAGCTGGTCTTCGGTGACTGTGTTCCACACACAACAGGCTCAAAACGCAACATCAATTCAATTTTACGTATGCATAGGACTAGCACAGCAGCACTAGCTTCCCTCGCCCATACATGTACAGCACAGGGGCAGTAGGATACGGTCTCCTGACCACCATCAAGTAGCACTCAATGGTAAGGTTGGCAGGGCCCAAATTGAGAGTGATGTAACTATCAGCAGGAGAATAGCTCTTTGCAGCTGGTGTGAGGTGCTGGCATCGCAGCCGATGCAAGTCCAGGAAATTGAACATCTGGGAAATTATGGCTCTTAACCCAGTACTAGAAGTATTTCTGCCTTTCATATGTCATAATTAGTGCTCTCAGTTTATGTTTTTACTGATTTTTACAAAAAGAAATCCAGACTTAAAACAATCCATTTCCCCATCAGTAGTTAGAATCATCTAAAAAAAGACCTATTTTCTGTTTTTCTTAACTCCTGTAAGAGTGATGTCCAAAGGTTAGCCAACATGCAGTTCCCTGCATTAATGTTTGCAGATTATAACTGAGATTGTAAAATCCTGCAGGTTTGAAATCCTATCCTATGCAGAAGATACTCAATTGGTGATTCCGATAGGACAGGACCCAGAAGCCACTAAAGCAAGATTGATTTGATGTACGAGGAAAGTGGGTTCTTAGACCAATCCTACAGCTAAATGGTGGTAAGATGAAAATTCTTCTTTTTAGTAAAGAGCAGAAACTGTGGTCAGACGAAAGGTGGCCAGCAAAGTTTGTCAACCCCCCCCCCCCCCCCCATGTCCCCAAAAAGTGGTTTTAAAAAACTGGACTTCTTGGTGGATGACAAGCTCTCTCAGAGTGAGAAAGGGAACTTCATCTGCGGTTCCTGTTTTGGTACCCTAAGACTGCCCAGTAGAGTGCTCCTGTGGCTTCTCATAAGTTCTAGGAAAACGATGGTCCAGGGCATTATAAGGGGTCGTCTAGACTTCAGAAACGCACTTTTGGTGGCAGTAAATGAGACCCACCCTCCCCCGCCTAAATTACAGGTGGTACAAAACAAGTCTGCCCGTTTGGTTTGTAACCTCCCCCCAGCTCCCCTTCTAAACCCACCTTAAGAACCTTGCATTGGTTACCCACCAGAAAGTTCAGTTTATTCAAACTCCTTTGCCACAAGCAAAGAGCACTATTCAGGAATGGCCCTGCCTTACCCCATACAAAATTCTCGAGGTACCACCCAAGCAGAAACTTGAAGGTTTCAGATAAGGCATTGTTAACCCCACAGTTTATCCATACGACAAGAAATAGCAGCCGTCTGTTTTCCTACCTAGCCAGCCATCACTGAAACAGGCTGCCCCTTCTAATTTGTTAATGCCAGAATCTTGTAATGCTTAAGAAAATGTTGAAAATCTGGGTATTTTAAAAGATCTATGTGTTGCCATTTTCCAAGACTATAGCATAAGCACTCCTCTGGAGAACAGGACGACAGTTAACCTAACAGGGAGATATGGTTGCGAGAAGAGCATGTGGGTAAATTGGACAGAATAAGGGAGAAGAGGGGTGCACAACAAAGAAAAAAAAATGCTTTTCCATGGAGTACCCAAAAAAACAAGTACTGGTAAAACCAATAAGTCTCGATGTTAGGACAAATTGGATGTGCGCGCCAGCAGAATGACATGGGCACCATTTGCTTACATTTTTTATTTGCCAATACAAAACGTTAGAAGACTGTTTAATTTTTTTTAATTTACCGATTCAATGCAAAAGAGCCAATTGGACACCAAGCTCTACGCTAAGATTTTAGCTAAAAGGTTGGGAAGGGTCATTGGCGGTCTGGTCTTCCCGTGGCAGCATGGGTTCATCCCAGGCCGAGGGACAACTGACCATATTAGGCGGGCCATTACTCTTTTTGATGTGCAGGCTTGCTGCGGGGGGAAGGATGGCCATGATCCTTCTCCACGCGGAAAAGGTCTTTGATTGCGTTACGTGGAAGAATCTATGGGGGATATTGGCCCGAAGGGGCTTTGGCCCTAAAATAATGAGTGCTGTCAAGGCCATGTATCGTGATCCCAAGGCCATAGTCCAGCTAATGGGAGAAAGCTCGGAAAAAAAACCACATTTCCAGGGGGACGTGCCAGGGGTGTCCCTGCGCACCTATTCTTTTTGCCCTGTATATAGATCCGCTGGTACGAAGGATTTTGGGCTGCGATGATGTTAAGCCAGTTGTTTTTAATAGGCTTGAGACCAAACTGCTGGCCTATGCAGATGATTTGGCTGTAATTACCCCGGAACCAGATAAGGCTTTGGCAGCTCTTACAGGGATAGCAGGGGAATTTGGTCGCTGCTCGGGGTATCTTCTGAATGAGAGCAAGACTCAGATAATTTGCACCAACAATATTAGAAGAGGTGATATAAGATGTACTGACTCAGCAGTTTATTTAGGAGTCAGGGTTAGCTCAGCGACAGACTCAATTATAAAAGAAATTTTACCCCGCTTTTAAAAACAATGACGGCAGATCTTAAAAGAATAGACGCCCTTCACCTGTCTATAATAGGAAGGGCTAATGTATTGAAAATGACCATGCTCCAAGATCCTGTATCTTTTTCGCTCTATCCCGTTTTTGATAGAGGAGGGTCTGATAAAGTCTATAGAGGCAGTTTTTATGAGCTTTATTTGGCAATATAGCAAAATAAGGCGTTCAATGAAATACCTGTCTCTTCCACAGGAAAAAGGGGGGTTAGCAATTCCGAATATTAGATTTTACCAGTGGACTTGCCTGCTAACTCAGATGGCAATATTATTTGATCCTGCCACAAATCTCTCTGATACCCCGTTCGGCAACCAAAACTCCCCCTCCACCTTTGAATTGCTGTTGGGCAGAGAAGCCCTGGGGCTTCTATTGCGGAAAACTGATCGGCGATATTATAAGAAAACGCGGTATAAGGTTTTAGATGGTGTTTGGGAGGTCTGGAAGCTAGTACAAAGATTATTGGCAATACCGAAAATCAACTGTTATTCAGCACTCTGGAATTCCAACGTCTTTCCACAATTCAGCGGTGATAGTATGGGGAAGCTGTGGGAGCAGCAAGGAATTAAAAGATTAGGTGACATTTTTTTAGGGGATGTCCTGATGAGGTTTGACAACAATCAGCAGAAATTTGGCATTACGGCTAATCAAGGGTTTAAATGCTTGCAGATTTATAAAACTCTAATGGCTACAAGACCAAGGATATCCCCAGAGGGCAGAATTAATATGAAGGATTACCTATTAAATGGTGGCACTAAAGATCAAATTGGTATATAGGTCCCTATTGTTAGGGATCCAAGATGATTTGGAAAAGGTCGAAGCCGCCTGGGTAGTGAAACTGGGGGACCCGGATGTTGATGTGGACAAAGCACTCCAATTAGCTATGACACTCTTCCGTTCCACGAACCTGAGAGCCCAACAGTATAAAACCCTTTTTAGGTCTCGCCTGACCCAGCGCATGCGCTGGTGAGACTTATTGAGAGGGCTCCAAAAAGTGCTACCAGGCCAGCCTAGAGCTACAGTGAATGTGCGCGGGCGCGCGCGCCGCGCTTTACCGCGATTACTTTCACTTTCGCCGCCGCACGGCCGCTTTGCATAGCCAATAGGTCTCGCTTTTGGGACCTTATAAGTATTTAGTTATGCAACTGTTGCATGGCTAAACACTTATAAGGTCCCAAAGGCGAGACCTATTGGCTATGTCAATGCTTGTTAATTTATACTTCACACCAGCCAAACTGTACGATTGGGGTAAAAGGGAGGATGATAGATGCCCTAGGTGTCTGGAAGGGCCAGCTAATCTATAACATATGTTCCATCATTGTGAGAAATTAAATTCAACACGAGGGGAAATCGAGAAGTTTTGGGAGTAACTGCTAGATGTTAAGATCAACCTATCCCTTACGATAATAGAAACTGATAGTAACCTGTGGTTGAATAAGTAGGAGGAAGCCCTTGTCTTTATATCTGTTGCGGTCCTCCGGATTCTTATCTCAGCGGGCTGGAAAGACACTGTAGCACCTTCCTTCCAGATGTGGCTGGCTAGACTTCTGGGGATACACAATATTGAATCTTCCCTATATGTGCATAGGGGCAGGAAAACCAGTTAATTGGGGCTGGAGATCTGGGCCCCTATTAAGAGGTGCAGGGATTCATGCTTATAAATATTATCAGTTTAGTAATAATGACAGTGAGCGGAGGAGGGTTGCCACTATAGACTTCTGAAATAAGCCGCTCCTGTAAAGTGATCTTATTGCATCATTATCCCGAAGTAATGAAATATAATTCCCTCTCAGGTTTAACTGTTTTTTTCAGAAAGCCCTATCCCGGTTTATATTTTGTATAATTGTATGAGTCTTAAATGTATGTATATTGGATATTTTTAACAATAATGCAATGCAAAGCATATTTATTGATGCCTGCACCGGTTATTTTTTCTGCTAAAAAAAATTTAAAAATAAAAAAGAGCCAATTAAAAAAAATGGGACTGCAAGTGTCTGTAATGGGATAGCGGATGGGAGTGGAGAAGATAAGCAAAACATGGCGGGTGAGAGGTGGGGGAGAAGCGCAAGTATGAGATAATACCACAGAAGCAAACAGGCAAGAAAGCTACATGTAGAGTGGGGTGGGGAAAGAGAAACACACTGATGAGAAATGAGAAAGCACTGCGGGGGGGGGGGGGGAAATAAGCACACAGGGAAGAGAGAGCAATATAAAGGGTTGGATGGGGTGAGACGCAAACTGCTGAGAACTGTGGAGCAGATCTTGGTAAGCTGACAATAGGTCTTTTCCAACCAGTCAGCTTGCGCAGTCTAGTAGGCTCGACAAAGAAAATAAAGTCACTCAAGTATTCCGTGAAAGGATACAAAATACAAATCATCCAAACAGAACAGTGAGACCTAAACGCTCCTGGGCAGGACAAACACAAGGATAGGAAGGAAAAACCACTGAATCAAGAGATAACAACTTAGATGGACAACCGTCATATAATCATTTACAACGGACTGACAGAAAGTCCTTTTAAGTATTGGAAACAATAGGTCTGAAAGACCAGTACAGTATCTGTAACCGAGACCTGACCAGACAGCAACTAAGGAAGCAGAATGTTTTAGACTGTATCAGAGGAAGGAGAGGGGCAGCGAAAGAAGGGCCTAGGGCAAGAGAGAGGAAAAGAGGGCAAGAGAGCACGGGAAAAAGGAAAGCAAGGACGAGAGCATGAGAGAGGGAGTAAGGTAATAGAGACACATTTCCCTGGTAAGGAAAACAAATCCCTCTTTTCCTTTTAAAAGAAATGCCTAAATATACACCTAAAATACCACAAACAGCGTGGGTATGAAGCAGCTCCTTACTACTGCCTGCACACTTGAACTGCAACAGATCGCCCCCACCCCCCACCCCGTGCAATGAATTCCCAGGAGTGACCTTTTGCCACCGACAGTGATGGATTCTCTTTAGCTTGCGATATGGAATGATCCCTGCCCGTGGGATTTATCAGCAGTGATAATCTTTAGCCAAACATCAAAAACATTTTGTGTTAAACCAAGGCGGGGCTGATGGGTGGAAAGTCGGCGTCGATTTTCTTCTCTCTGTGTTGGATACGACAAGGAGAACACTAAAGTTGAACACTAGCAATATGTTATCACAACGCTTTGAATCGTAGTTTTTCTATGAACAGCTCAGTATTTAAAACTACGTGAAGCCACAGTGTAGATTAAGACGCCCCTGGGTGACTTGGACACTCTGCGCACGGCAAGCAGCAATGAAATGCAGATAAAAAGTTAAACAAAACTCGAAAAATGGCTCATACCACGAAACAGACTGGAATACCTTATGAAAAATTACTTACGCATGCGAAAATTCAGTATAAAGCACATAGTGAAAAATTCGCTTTTTTTTTGTCTGAATCTCTTTACCAGACACGAGGCAGAATGACAAGGTAGAGACTGAAATATTGTACAGTAAACAGCTTTATTTAACTGAGTCAAAAAGTTAACAAATTGGTATAAATTCAGTAGTGTCCTGCAACATTATGCTATTAAAAAACATATGATGTGTGTAGGAAGCTGCCTATGTATATATTATACCAAAGTAAGGTGTAGTGTGCACAGAGTCCAACTCCCCCAGAGGTATAAATAATAAGGCTAAATTAGCTAAGTACTAACAGCTATCTTTGTAACAGTGTGGGCGAGCAGTAATGCTTATCCAAAGGGTGTGTTAAGCATTTATTGTACTCACTCAAGACTGATGGCACACCAATTAAGTAGGTATAAAAAATGTATACTTTGTTAGGTCTCGCATGCGCCGATTAGGAAGGCCTTTAACCGTCGCTCTTCACTTTTTCAAGCACTGCACTCAAGCTTGTGGCGGCATCCACCTTGCGGGAGCGCGCAGCAAGGCGCCACAAGCATGAGTGCTTGGCTTGAAAAAGTGAAGACTGCTCTCGCGGCCACGCGTCTTATTTTACTTTGCACGCACTTTATGGCAGCTCTGAGTGCCTTTACCTTGCTTCAACGCTCTTCCCCCCTTCCCCACCACAGAGGGCGTCTATGGAAGATGCAACTTGTACAATTCAAACTGGCTTGAAGGAAAGCTCCCAGTCACGCTGGAGAAATGGAACACACGCGTCTCCACAGCAGCAGAATTAAAACCAACCCACACTCGCCACCAAATCACCCCTAAAGTTTATGCGGCTCGACCACGAGAGCAAATGCCGCTACTTCTTTGTTTTTGCTCATGTTAGACTTTGACAACATTAGCTGTGCGTGGAGAACCTCCAATGTTCTTCATTTAGGTTACTCAATTACACTCGTGTTGCCTTCCGGTCTCTTTGTAGCGCTCCCATCGGCAGGTGGCGCAAGCCGAGGCAGCCTCTGCCCCGTGCAGCCGATAGAAGCCCGACCCTCACACCGCAGCGATGCCCGCACTCCCCTCCCACCTCCCTCACAAAAACAGGCCCTTTGGCACTCCTGATGCCCGCATCGCCCTGCCAACTCCCTCTCCCCACCAGTGATGACCACAGTGCCCTCCCACCCCACTTCCGCACGGGCCCTTTTGAACTCCTGACGCCCGCAGCTCCCAGTCACCTCCCTCCCACCTCCAGCGACGCCCTTAAAGCCCACACATCATCCGGCATCATCACAGCGAGGTAGGCTGAGGTTGTTCGTGGAGGGCTGGGGCACAGGCTGTGGAAAGAACAGACTTCCTATGACGTCACTGAGTTAGAAGCTAGGCTCCTGCCTTTTACCAATACTAGTATAACAAGTGCTTTAAGTGGGTTGAAAAACTGGTGGGTTCTCTCAAAGGGGAGTGGCCGATATAATTAGGCCGTGGCATAAAACACATACGCTACAAATCTGTGCTTAGCATAGTGAGCTGCTAGGCTACTATTTTGCGGCTTCTGCCATTGCGTCCAGATCTATAATCCAACAACTAACATTTATAACACTTATAAGGTCCCAAAGGCGAGACTTATTGGCTATGCCAATGCTGATTTTTATTTTTAGAACCAAGCAGGACTTCTCATAGGTAAGTAAAATATTGTCTCAAATGCAAGACTTTACAAGGAAATGTAGCTGTGGTTCAATTTGCAATCGTTACAGGTTTGTATTGGTTCAAAAAGCAGTTTAAATTACACAGTAGTTACTATTGGATTGCATCGTCTACTCGGGGTGCAATGCCTAGATACAACGCCAGGAATCCCACAATACAAAGTAAGTAAGAATTTTTAAGATTTGCAGTGTAGTTACTTTTTCTCCATACAAAAACATCAGTTCAACACTTAGAACATTTTTGGAACAAAAACTCATAACATTGGTTCTTATGGGAGAAAAATGGTTATTGGTTTCACAGGTAAGTACACGACTCATGAGTGGGAGTTTTGGGGGTTAGGACCAAGTTTCTGCGAGGTCTAGGTAGGCCCTCAAATTGCACCACCAGCGGCACTGGGGTGGCTGGGTGCAGAGTGCAGGGGCCCAATGTTAGCCAATGGAGCTATGGGGGCTTTCAGTCAGGGTTGCTCACAAGCAGGCCACTCGGCTGTGGAAGCAAAGTTTCCGGGGATAGGATCAGCACTGCAGGGCCCAACAATCACCACAGAAGCTGCACCACCAGCGGCACAAGAGCGCAGAGCGCCAAGGCGTCGTCAGGGACCCAGTGGATGTCAATGGAGATCTTCAGTTTGGTAAAAATGCTGCAGGCTTGGGCAGGGACGCTTCCTGGTGGCGACCACTGGCTGAAGAGGTAAGTTGTGATCTTGAGGTGATGCCTGGGCACCAGGCATCCGTCGGTTGGGCCACCCAAGGCCGTGGGGCATCGGGTGCAGGGGTGTCTTTTGGCATCGGGTTCTTCTTACAAGTTCCGGTTGCAGTGACCCTTCAGATTAAGGATGAGGGAGATCGGAGATAGTCAGATCCCATGTCAGGATCGCTGGTGAGACCTCGTGGTGTTGGGCCACTTGAACTCAGGCCATGGGCGTCGGGTGAAGAGTGGTGCAGAATCGCAGAGCGGTCTGGATCCGGATTCTGTGGTCGAGTCTTGGCTGGAGTAAATCCAGTGCTCACGGGAGACAGCCTGTTAGAGGAGTGCAGGGTAGATCCTCCGGGCTCTGGGGGTTGCTGGACTTGCCGGGATTCTCGCTGTAGGTAGGTTCAAGTAGGGACAGGTCGGTAGGGCTGGGGCCAAAGCAGTAGGTGTCCTCTTCTTCCTGGGTCAGCACGGCCCTTCGGTCCTTCTTTCCTCATCAAATCTGAGGAGGGAAGGTTCAAGGATGCCCCTAAATACTACGTTTGGGGGCATCAAAAGGGGTGTGCAGGTCGGGACAAATAGGTCCCTTCCCGGGGGTGGGTACACCCCCTATTAAGCCACCCTCCAGTGGGAGGGGGGCATTAGCCGCTTCCTAATTGGTTGGGTCCCCTCATCTCCAATATGGAGGGGACTGAGATGTGCGCTTCACCTCGCCTCCTCACCGGAGGGGTAGGGTTGACAAAGGTGAGCACACCTCTCCTCCTAGCTCTGATTTCCCGCTGATTCTCCCACCCAATTTGGGGGTCAGAACCTGTGGGAGCCAGTTGCTGGGGGCAGCAAAAGGCAGGGACAGCTAACAAAGGTGGCAGGCCTTAGAAGCTTCCCCTCTCCTGGACCCAACCCATCCTAGGAGAGGAAGCATGACACCTCTGTCTAGGATGGGCTTTGTTTATGGACCCAGAGAGCAGAGACTCTCTACGCAGGGGTCCAGAAACCTGTCTGATGGTGGCAAATGGCGAGCAGCCATTCAGGAACCACACCAGGGCTGGTCGGTTTTCAAGAGGCATCTCTAAGATGCCCTCTGAGTGCACTGTACATTAAATCCTACTCTGGCATTAGTGTGGGTTTAATGTGCTAAGAAGTGTGATACCAAATTTCCCAGATTTTAGTAAAGCCATTATGGAGCGGTGGAGTTTGTAATGACCAACTCCCAGACAATATACTCTTTATGGCTTTACTACACTTACAATGTCAAAGAATGGACTTAGACACTGTGGGGGTACAGGGCTCATGCCACTGAACCCTCACCTGGAGGCTAGTGCACCCTGCTAGAAGGGTGACTTACCTAGGCCCCAGACAGTGGGTTGCAGAGGTATGGCACACACGGATGTGTGCCATTTCGACTCTTCACTTTTCTCTGCACTAAAACATGCAGCCTGCAATGGCAGAGTGTGTATGTTACGGTACGGGGCCTCTAAGGGTGGCACAATAGGTGCTGCAGTCCTTAGAGGCCTTCCTCAGTCACAGGGCCCTTGGTACCCAAGGTACCTTTTACAAGGGGCTTACCTGTGCAAGGGATGTGCCAACTGTGGGTAGAAAGGTACAGCTTTCGGAAAGAACAGGCCCTGGGAACCTGACTGGCAGGGACCCAGATTGCACCAAGACAAAGTGCATCATGTGTCAGGCAAAATGTGAGGGTAACCAAGCAAAAAGGGGCACTTTCCTACAAGATGCACGCACACTTGGACCACCAGGTGCACAAGTCTAAACGTTTTGGGCACACACAACCTTCACATTTCTCAATGCACCGTCGCCCCCAACACACTTTTTTCCCTCAAGCCCCCCGACCCAACAAAATAGAAATAAACGCACAAAAACAACCAACCAACCAGCTGGAGGGGTTGAGGGTTGCTTGGGGATTTTTTAACCTATTTCGTGGGATTGTCCCTTCATTACACAATACTGGTATGAGATACTAGACTAGCTTAAAGAGGTCTTGGGATATCCCCTTCCAAATACTCTTGAGTTTGCTCTCTTGGGGCATCGCGATGAGACCCTCAAATACCAGACCTTTACCGTTCTCTCCATACTGTGGCTATGCATGGGGGTGGCTAAGACAGCCCTAGCCGCGATATGGAAGAAAACTGAGGACTCTTAGATGTCGCAATGGCAAGCCCGCCTTTTGCAGGCTCTCACTATGGAGAAATGAAAAAAAATTATAAAGCGCAGTACAGTTACCCGAAGGTGTCAAGGCACTAGCTCATCAGGTAAAAAAAAAAAAAAAAGATATGCTGCGAGGTCTTAGTTCAGGGTCATAGGTTAAACAGCCATGTCTTTAGCGCTTTCCTGAAAACCAGTAAGTGAGTTTCATCTTTTAACCTCTGGGGAAGAGAATTCCAGAGTCTGGTCATGCCGACCAGAAGGCATTTGCCGCCCCAGGAGCTTTTCTTGAACCTAGGAATCACCAAGTTGTGTGACTAAGTGGGGCGTAAATGAGCGAAGATAACCGATGTGCTCTTAAAACATCACAAACATTTAATTTTTTATATTTGGGGTCCATTGGTTCAGTTTCTTTCTACTGGTCTACTGGTCTACCATTATTTGCCTATCCTACACGCACTAGAGCGCTCCAAATTTTCCAGACCTGATACCCAATAGCACTGCTGACTTCCTTCTGGGTACGGGGACATTGATATACTGTCTCACCGGCCTGCCAGCTCCACCATCACACACCCCTATAGAAATACCCACATCACTATTGCTGGGTAAATGTTTTGGGGTACTGGGGGGAGAGGGTTGTTAAATTGCTTATATACGTATTCTTATTGCACTAACTGTGACCCTACATCTGATTGCTTTCTCCAAATTGTGAGACCTATGCCTCTCTCCCCCCCCCCCACCCCCCCGAGTTTTATATAGCCCGAACTTGACCCAAAGATATCAGAGCACTTTACATGAGCACCAGTTGTGTTACAGAAGGGCATATTCATTTTCTTAGGCACTGGAGATTAAGTGATTTGCCCAGCATTGCAAGATATTGAGCGTCCCTGCCGTGACTAGCCCGGTTCCCCAGCTTCGAGGTTGACCGCTCCATCAGTTAGGCCACATTCTCAGTTTCTTCCACTAGCATCTTTGACCTGTATTAAAGGTCTCCTTCATTTAGATTGTGGTCACTATACACTTTTATGCTTGAAAATTCAATTAAGAAAGTTTGAGAGGGGAAAAAACAACCAGCTGTTTGCCAAGGCTAGGTGTGGGTCAGTGTTTCATCCACCAACATCAATGCATGGTCATCAGCTTTCAAATGTAACCCCCTTATTCCTCCCCTCCTCCGACCACCCATCCTCTGAGTTGGCACCAGGGCCAGACTGGGAACTGAAACCAACCCTGGCAAACTGCTCGGCCGGCCCCCACCCCTGGGGGAGGGCGGGAGGTGCAGCCGAGCGGTTGGCTAGGGCCGGTTTCGGACAATTTTGTTACAGGGGAGCGATATTGCCAGAACCGGTCAAAAAAAAAACAGCCCCCCAGGGGCCCAAAACCGGCCCCCACCCAGGCGGCCCAACGGAGAAACACCCGGTGCCTGCTACAGCTAGTCTGGCCCTGGTTGGCACCTTTCTCCGAGAAACATACCGGACTTGATTCTCAAGTATAACTTTATTTGAAATCGTCTGTATTTATTTTTAACGTAGTCTTTCTGTCCATTTACTTTAATTATCAGTCGGGGCAGCGGTGGAACATATTTTAAAGTGTTTTCTTCCTAAAATAAAGGAATACATATTGCATGAAGATACCCGAACTCAATTTTCTTTAGCGGAGCCAAATTCTGACAGTCCGTCTGGCTTACTTATCAAAAGTTCCAAAGATGGGGATTCTCCATCATTGAATTTCTAGTAATTACCACTGCTCTCATTTCCAACCCGGAGGACTTTTAATGTGGTATAAAGTGGGTGGTGGCGTTTTACAACTTCCTGAGCTTTAAGCATCTCCCCCTGGGACCCCTCCCCTCTAGCCTTCCCTCCAGCCAACCCCCTCTCACCTCTAGCAACAAAAGGCACAAAGCCACTTAGTTGCCCCCTTTAACTCCTTTGCATCCCATCACAAGAGAAGGATCTTTAACTCTGCACTCAACCTCCTGGCGGGGAACTTAAAATGTAGAATCACCACGGAGCCCACATCCTGTAAATACCCCCTTCTCGTCCACCCACTGCTTCCGCCTTCACAGTGTGCTCTACCGAAGGGGGAGGGGGCGGGGGGTGCGAGGGCTCGTCACGTGATGACGCGCGGGGTGGGATTGAACTTTCTAGCCAGCCCAGTGAAGAGTCGGGGTTCGCTTCAAGCTCACAGTCAAGTAGTGAGGGGAGGGGTGCACGGTGATTCTTCGCACCATAAAACCACGCACACAAAGGCCAGGCCGAGCAACAGCCGCCGAGCCCGGCAGCATACATTAGCCGCCTTTGAAGTGTAATGCGGTGGACACACTTGGACAGCGACCTCGCTCATGGCCTGTTGGCGGAATGCAGGCCATGTGCCCCTGCATCAGGCCTGGAGTCCAGAGAGCAGTGGCTGGCTGTGCAGGGGCACAACGGGATGCACGGGGAAATGCAGAAACACCTGCTTCCTGTTCACCTAGAAGGATCTATGGTGGACGCGGGTGAGACTTTTTTTTTGTCTCACTCTAGGAGTGCGTAGGGATAAAAAGTGTGGTACTTTTCCAGTTTTTCCTTGGTTTCCAATATTCACATAGTTTTAAAAGCTTTAACCTAAAATATCGTTTTCTCCATAGCCTTTAAACAAGCACATGGTGGGAAAGTGATTCCGAAGATTTCAATGCACGGCGGAAGTTAAAACAAATGTTTCCAGCCGAGTGAAAGGCGCCGGGCTTTCAGTACACGAGTGAGAACGTATATCATTTCCAGGAAGTGTCAGATCCTGCTTATCCGCGACAAAAGAACCATAACGTCTCCAACCAAGCGCACCTGTTCCACCAAACAGCTCCCTTTCCCCTGTACCCTATTAATATTCAAACAAGCACTATATAGAGAAACAGCGCCAGCAAAAGAAAACAACTCTAAAAGTACCAAACTTTACTGGGGAGGTAGTAAAATTGCCTTCATAACTAAAGAGAAGTAAAGTGACCGACGTGCTAGCCTGCAAACCAAAAACCCAGAACAGTAACTCACCTGCGTGTTTTCCCAACACGAACCTCACCCCAAGCAGGTGCCCTCAATCCCGACCTCTCGCACTCACCACCGCATCACCTGCCCCAACTAGGCAGAAAAAGAGTTCCCAGGATTGCTTTCTCCAGAGCTCCACTGAGGAATGATCATGTACAAACTATAACATTATCAAGAGCCGGCGAAAAGATACCAAATACAACATCAATGCGCCACAGATATCCAAAAGGCTTCTGACCGCTAGGCTGGGAAACCGGTTTTACGGTTCTAGAAGCGATGGGATTTGGTAGGGAAATTAGATCTTGGCTCGCAGTATTGTTCACCGATCTTGTGGCCCGAATGAAAACAGGGACGGTAATCTCGGAGCACTGGCAAATTTACAAGGGCACGAGGCATATTTAGAGGGGCGCTAGGTAGGGACGCCCCCCATTCCCGCTGCTCTTAACCACATGCAGAAGGAGATCCGTCACCCAAGCGCGGAGACAGGCGGTTATAAAGAGTGTCGCTGTATGCAACCGAGGTCTTGTTTTATGTGCGTGACGAGATGACGGGACTGCCCCAGATGATGGCTACCCTAGACTACTTGGGGAATGCATCCGGTCTTGTGAACAGAACAAAGACATGCACCGTCATTATTTTAAGGAAAGGCGATATGCTGGGCACAATGGGACTTACTCAAGTGCAAATGTTCAAGCATTTAAGCACCAACATATATTGGCACAAAGACGTAGTACAAGCAGGAGACTTCGGCAGGGCACTAGCATCTGTTATGTGGTCAGTGAGTTTTTGGACAAGACTCCCCTTGACAGTGATGAGAAGGATGACGCTTGTCAAAATTGTGCTTTTAATACAAATTTAGCATCTACTCGCAAACACGACACAAATGTTGGGGTGAATCTTTTTTCTGAACTAAACACTTTGTTGATTTCATATGGTGTTTGTGCAGGCACAGGGTCACCCTAGAGAAGCTCTACTTGCCCACTGAAGCAGGAGCTGTCAAAATGCTATTACATGATGGCACAGCTACACTGGGAGGCGGCATGGGTACACCAGACAATGAAGCCCCTGAGAGAGAGATATATATATATATATATATTACCTACTGGCGGTCGCCAGTAGGTAGTTATAGTTAGGACCACGTTTCCATAGGAAAACCTCAACATTCTATTTTGAATAACTTTGGCGCCGGTCGACGAATCCTCGCGAATTTCTCAAAATAGGTGGGGCGCTACGCTCCGCTCCTACCCTGAAAGTCTCGGGGGGATTCGTCAAGCGGGGGCTGAGATAAAAGGGGGGTCCCAAAACGCGTTTTTCCCATGCATTTTTCCATAGGACCTTTAGAACGAGCTACAGCCCGAACGGCTGAACAGAATTACTAGAAATTTGGCAGAGAGGTAGTCCCTAGGTCAAGGAAGTGCCTTTTGTAGGTTTGGTGTAAATCTGTTCAGTAGATTCTGAGAAAATAGCCTTTAAATCAATATATATATCTGAGCCCGCTTACGGTACGCTTACGGTACGCTTACGGTACGCTTACCGTAAGCTTACGGTGGCGTGCGCGAGCGCGATTCTGATTGGCTCTTAGATCTTAGTAAACATTCGAATCGGCCGAAACCAGGAAGCGGCGTCCGCCATTTTGTCTCTCGCACTGAGTGTTGTTTATCAAACATGATGGCCAAAAACATGTTACGGGGCTGTTTTGACAACTCCCTCCCACATAGTCATGTTGAGGGAGTCCCCAAACATCCCCCAAGAGCAAAAACGGTTTTATTTTTTTTTCGGCAATTTCGCGGGGTACGCTTACCGTACGCTTACCGTACGCTTACCGTAAGCTTACCGTACGCTTACGGTAAAAAAATAAAAATAAAAAAAACACTATCCACACTTACCCCACCCCCTGTGCTTTTGGTGGCCGCAGGCCACCAAATGTGCAGGGCTTATTAATAGAGAAAAAAAACGTAATTTTGGCAACATGAAATTATAAAATCGAAATAAAAAAAACACTATCCACATTGACCTCACCCCCTGTGCTTTTGGTGGCCGAAGGCCACCAAATGTACAGGGCTTATTAAAGTTGATAAAAACCGTGCACGGAACGAACTGCGTTAAGTGGGCGCGCACGCCACAAATGGCGTAAAGTAACTTAGCATTTAAAAAACCGTACAAATTCACTGAAAAAACCATAGGTTTCACACACGTTATAGTTAGGAAATAGCATTTAAAAAACCTTGCTAATTCACTGAAAAAACCATAGGTTTCACACATGTTATAGTTAGCTGGACATTTTACTGATAAAAAACCAATGAAATTCCCCCGTTATAGTTACTGTAGGCAACTATAACTCACGCGACCGTAATCCTCTGCTGATGACATATGTGTCTTTATGAAAAAAAAATATTTGTAATATATGTATAGCTAAAATTTAATGGAAGAAGATATGGGCAAATAAGTGTCTAAATACAGTATTAGCATCAGCAGAGGATTGCGGTCGCGTGAGTTATAGTTGCCTACAGTAACTATAACGGGGGAATTTCATTGGTTTTTTATCAGTAAAATGTCCAGCTAACTATAACATGTGTGAAACCTATGGTTTTTTCAGTGAATATATATATATATATTACCTACTGGCGGTCGCCAGTAGGTAGTTATAGTTAGGACCCCTTTTCCATAGGAAAACCTCAACATTCTATTTTGAATAACTTTGGCGCCGGTCGATGAATCCTCGCGAATTTCTCAAAATAGGTGGGGCGCTACGCTCCGCTCCTACCCTGAAAGTCTCGGGGGGATTCGTCAAGCGGGGGCTGAGATAAAAGGGGGGTCCCAAAACACGTTTTTCCCATGCATTTTTCCATAGGACCTTTAGAACGAGCTACAGGCTGAACAGAATTACTAGAAATTTGGCAGAGAGGTAGTCCCTAAGTCAAGGAAGTGCCTTTTGTAGGTTTGGTGTAAATCTGTTCAGTAGATTCTGAGAAAATAGCCTTTAAATCAATATATATATATCTGAGCCCGCTTACGGTACGCTTACCGTACGCTTACCGTAAGCGTACCGTAAGCGTACGGTGGCGTGCGCGATTCTGATTGGCTCTTAGATCTTAGTAAACATTCGAATCGGCCGAAACCAGGAAGCGGCGGCCGCCATTTTGTCTCTCGCACTGAGTGTTGTTTATCAAACAAGATGGCCAAAAACATGTTACGGGGCTGTTTTGACAACTCCCTCCCACATAGTCATGTTGAGGGAGTCCCCAAACATCCCCCAAGAGCAAAAACGGTTTTATTTTTTTTTCGGCAATTTCGCCGAGTACGCTTACCGTACGCTTACCGTAAGCGTACGGTAAAAAAAATAAAATAAAAAAAAACACTATCCACACTTACCCCACCCCCTGTGCTTTTGGTGGCCGTAGGCCACCAAATGTACAGGGCTTATTAATAGGTAAAAAAAACTAAATTTTGGCAACATGAAATTATAAAATCGAAATAAAAAAAAAACACTATCCACATTGACCCCACCCCCTGTGCTTTTGGTGGCCGAAGGCCACCAAATGTACAGGGCTTATTAAAGTTGATAAAAACCGTGCACGGAACGAACTGCGTTAAGTGGGCGCGCACGCCTCGAATGGCGTAAAGTAACTTAGCATTTAAAAAACCGTACAAATTCACTGAAAAAACCATAGGTTTCACACACGTTATAGTTAGGAATTAGCATTTAAAAAACCTTGCAAATTCACTGAAAAAACCATAGGTTTCACACATGTTATAGTTAGCGGAAATTTTACTGATAAAAAAACCAGTGAAATTGCCCCGTTATAGTTAGTGCTGGCAACTATAACTCACGCGACCGCAATCTTCTGCTGAAGACATATGTGTCTTTATGAAAAAAAAATATTTGTAATATATGTATAGCTAAAAATGTATGGAAGAAGACATGGGCAAATAAGTGTCTAAATACAGTATTAGCATCAGCAGAGGATTGCGGTCGCGTGAGTTATAGTTGCCAGCACTAACTATAACGGGGCAATTTCACTGGTTTTTTATCAGTAAAATTTCCGCTAACTATAACATGTGTGAAACCTATGGTTTTTTCAGTGAATATATATATATATATATATAGATTCACTTAAAAAACCATAGGTTTCACACATGTTATAGTTAGCTGGACATTTCACTCGTAAAAAACCATTGAAATTCCACCGTTATAGTTAGTTCAGATAACTATAACTCGTGCGCCCGCAATCCACTGCTGTTGACGTCACATATTACATCACTCATGACATGGTCAGTGGCATCACTCATGACATCACTGATGACATCATCCTTGTGATAGAGTGGCGGTCGCGCGAGTTATAGTTATCTGAACTAACTATAACGGTGGAATTTCAATGGTTTTTTTACGCGTGAAATGTCCAGCTAACTATAACATGTGTGAAAACTATGGTTTTTAAAGTGAATTTGTAAGGTTTTTTAAATGCTAAGTTATGTATGTTTTATTATATTTTTTATATATTTATTTTACACTCGTTTAAAATTTTTTTTTTTTTTTTTTTTAAGGTTTTTCACCGCGATTTTTTGAAAAAAAATGTTTTTTCACTCTTCGGAGTCCTTCGGGGTCCTTCAAGGACCCCCTGACAAAGGCTAGGGGGTCAGGAACGCTCTACCCTGCCCCCTTTTCACGTTCTCCACCTTTCTTTTTCCCTGTCACACACACACACAACACCCAAAATGGCGGCCGACACTTCCTGATTTCGACCGATTCGAACGTTGACTGACATGTAACCACCAATCATAATTACGCTCGCGCACGTTAAGGTGCGCGCTTATAGATATTTATGTGCTTTTAACTGCAATTTTCTAAGGAACTACTGAACAGATTGACACCATATATGCAAAAGGCACATGCCTGACCTGAGGACTACCTCTTTGCCAAATTTCAAGTAATTCTGTTCAGCCGTTCGGGTTGTACCTTCGACTAAAGGTCCTATGGGAAAATGCATGGGGAAAACGCTTTTTGGGACCCCCATTTTTTCTCAGCCCCCGCTTGACGAATCACCCCGAGACTTTCAGGGTAGGAGCTGAGCGGAGCGCCCCATTAGTTTTGAAAATTTCACGAGGATTCGTCAACCGGCGCCAAAGTTATTCAAAATAGAATTTTCAGATTTCCTATGGAAACACGGTCCTAACTATAACTATCTACTGGCGACCGCCAGTAGAAAATATATATATATATATATATATATATATATATATATATATATATATACACACATATATATACATACATATTGGTGGGTGGGCAAATACAGCTGGCAGCGGTATAAACAATAGGCGGGAAGACGCCAGATACATCATCTATCTTTATCCGGAATCCTCACCACGTTCAGAAAACTCAAGGAGCAGGTTTGAATTTCAGCGGGCAGTTCCTAGCATACACAGCCATATACAGGGTTGCGGAAATGTGGGGTACATTGAAAGATCCCAATGCTGGAGAGGTGCTGTCACAGTGGCACTGTTATATCAAACAATTAGGGACCCACAGCACAAGGAACGGGACAAACTAAGAGTTGGGAACGTGGATTTGGAATAGAGCTAACAAGTAGGGAGTACCTAGCATCACCACACAGCTAAAGAAATGTGAGATTTAACCAACTTCACCTCAATTTGATCACTACACTGCATTGAAACGTTGCGATTGGTCAGGGGAGCTTGGGTGCTTCCGGTTCTGTTCCTGACGCGAGGAGAGTCGGAAGAGAGCTGCAGCGATAAGGTGTTTTTTTTTTTTTTTTTTTTTTAGAGGCACCCCTCCGCACCTCACACCCCGCCACTCCCGATCTGTGCCGGCCACCACTGTTTGGTTTTTGGACTGGAAGAATAGTGAGGGAGGGACAAACTGACTCAAGCTCTAAAGACGTGTTTACCTTTCCACATCAATTTACTGAAATGTATGATTTGCAAACGTTGTTCAAACTTCAGGGGGCAACATTCAGATTGGCACGTGTTGTTCAAAACATACTGAACTCCCTTCCACAACAAAAATTTGCAAAAGTATTCTTGGAAGTTCCAGTTTTAGTCTGATGTCCTTTATGAACAAAGCGTTATTGACACACCTTCCCTTGCCCTCGGCACTGCATATAATAGGTACATTTTAAAGAGTAAGGCTGCTCACAACTTCTAATTTAAAGTACAAGCTTGAATAACCTTTACATGAGCAATACATACCGTTTGTGGGCAACATTCTAGGATACTCTCACTGAATATTTGACTGCTTCAGGGAAAAAGTTCTCCTTCCAGGCAATCAGTACTTTTAACTACAGAATTCCTTCACATATACTTTACCCATTTGGAGTCCAGATCCGCAGTTAGTCAGTGACCTCCAGGTGTCGATAATAGATTTTAGCACCAATGTATCCCTCGAGGACCTACTGTATTAGTTAAGCTGTGACCCTGGGGTATTGAAATACATTTTTTTTTTTTTTTAACACTTTGTGGTAGCATTTCCTTACTGGGGTAGTAATAGTAATAACAATAACTAGATTTATAAAGCGCATGGTGACTCCAGAAGGCATGTCCCCGCTCTAGAGACAGTTGGCACGAAAGCCTACCACACCAACAGTCCTACCTGCTAACAAAACGCGAGAGTGGCAGATATTCTACTCCCTACTTACCCAACATGACCCTGTTTCAGAGCGGATTGGAAGAGCCAGGTTTTTAGCCTCTTACAAAAGACTATTTCCGAGGATTCCATCCTCCGCTGAATAGCAGAGAATTCCAGAGCTTCGCTGCCAGAAAACCAAAGTAGCAGCCGTCCATCCCGGCCTTCCTCACCCAGAAACCACAACAATGTTGGTCCCTGAAGACCTGAGACTATGTCTTTAATTGTGGTCCTTTACCAATGAACCCAAATATTGCAGCCCTCTGCTATTAAACATTCTGGGACAGAAGCCCATAGCTTTATGGTTTAAATCGTTTTACTTAGTTTTAGGTGCCAAAGTTAAACAAAACCACCACCTACAACCATTGGCCGGTGGGAAGTAATGAGAGGTATGAATATACTGTAGAAAATAGAGAGAAGGAAATCAAAGAAATTGGAAGAAGACAGTCAGAGGCCTAAGTACTGTCTATATCCTGAGTGTGAGAGCCTCTAGCCAGTGGGGGGGGGGGAGGGGGGGGGGGCAACCCCTCCTCATGGGTGTGTTCCTCTCCAGTGGGAGTCGCAGTGGGGAGCCTGAGGACCTGCAGGTATCTTGGGCACGTAAATTAGACAAATTCGGAGGGTAAATATGTACCAGTGGAGCCCCATGTCTTGTCTTAGCTGGGTAGGGTTTGGGAGGGCCCAGCTGTGATTTTCTCCATGCCCACCATTTCCCAGACCCTATGTAGCCAGTCCAATTTAGTTGGGATTTCCTCCGTTCCCCACGCAGACAATAACACTTGCTTAGCGGCACCTAATATCCCATAGCTTTAAAGAAAAGTTTCTCGCTGACTGCAGCCAGTGCAAGGTAGCATGTGCTAGACCTGCGGGCGCACGTCTAGGTAGATTTAGCACTAGGCGTGCTGCCGCATTTTGAACCCTCTGCATCCTCTGATGTCTCTCTTTAGTTGCCCCCAGGTAGAGGACGTTGCAATAGTATACCTGTGCAGTCACCTGTGCCTGCATAATGGTTTTCCGAGCACTAACAGGGAGGAGGTCCAGGATTTCTTCTGTATTTGAAAAATATTGAAACACTTCCCTGCAACACAACCTATCTGGTGTACAAATGAGCGCTTCAGATCAAACCACACTCATAGGTTCTTACCCTTTACCTTAGGGGATGGTGCATGTTCCATTGCATCAGGCAACTATGCCGATGTACAGATGGAGTGTAGGAAGGTGGAATCTGACTAATGGTTGCCCCAACTTTTTGCCTGGTATTTGAGTGGTTTTTGACTAGTCTGGCTGGGATCCTGCTATCCAAGACCCCAGCCTATCTGCTTTCTCCCTAAAACTAATGTGAAGTACCCTAGGTACAAACTAATTGGATGCTGAGGATGCCCTGACAGTCCCTTGTAGATGGTACCCTAGGTACCCAGGGCATTGGTCCCTCAGTAGGCCTACAAGGGCTGCAGCACTTATTGTGCCACCCTGGGACAGCCATACAAACTGACACCACCAGACCACTACTGTAGTCTGGGTAAGGTGGTGCTAGCACCCCTTACAGGGATATAGGTATCCTATATCCCACCCCATTACAACACATATACTCTCATAGGTCACCCCTATAGCAGGTCTTGGTAATCCTACAAGGCAGGGTGCTGAGGTATGTGTGAGGGGGGACCCCTACATGAGTAGGGCCTCTCTGCAACCTTCGTAAAATCATTGCTGGGTGGTTTGTAGTGTAGCCATACCATATACTCTTAACCGCATTATAAGTCTATCGCGATAACGCGATAACTTGAGAATGGCTACACAGAACCATATCGTGTTTGGTGTCAAACATGTAGGAATCATACCCCCAGTCCAGCCATGGGCATGAGGGTACCATTCCCCCCTGCTAGAGGGGCGATATGGGAAAAGCGGCAGAATTTAGACAACAATTTAAAAGTGCACAAGTTTCACAAAATTGGCTACTACCCGCCACCTACACGACCCTGGCTGGCTGTTGCTGGGGAAAACCCCAGCCTCGCCAGCTGGACAATAGGGCTCCTGTGGCAGGGAGGTGCTAGCATCTCCCCAGACAGGATAATGTGGATTGGAACAGGGTGGGTGCACCAAAAGTCCTTTCAGAGTTGCACGTAGGCAGCTGCAGAAGCCTCATTCTGCATACACCGCTTGGAACCGGTTCAGGTGCATCCTGCCCCTCGCCCAGGCGAGAAACACACAAAGGGGAGAGGGTGTAGCCACCCTTTCCCGCCTCACCTACCATTGGTGGACGCTACTCTGGACACTCCCCTAATCTTGGGATAAAGGTGAATAACGTGGCCCCAGAGCCTCAGATTAATCTTGAACTTTACAGTCTTGACCTTCGACTTGCTGCTGCCCAGCTGATGGAAGAAATCTCCCTTGGGATAAAGGGGTTATCCCCCTGCTTGGCAGGCACCTGAAACACTGCAAGTGACCCGGTTGGAACTTCGCTCCTCTCACGAACTTCGACGACTTCCAGAAACCTTGAGGTGGGTTTCCAGCGCATCCCAGAGGCCAGTGAGTGTGCTCAACGAGTTTGGGCACCGTGGACCGCGTGGGTGCCAAGATCCCCAATACCCCAAAACACCGGCCACCTCTTGCATAGCACACGACCCTGACCAGTGGGGAAGTTGTGCTTTGGCCCGTTTACGAGCAAACCACTCTACAGCAATTGTGCCAAAGATCAGCGCCCTAGCCCCCTCCGGTGGCCCGTGGGTGCCCTTTTACGCACGCCAAATTGCCGCCTCCCGCGGTCCCTTGTCTCTCGACTTGTGGGCCCTAGCGGAGGTCTATTTCTACAATCAAGAGCTCCCCTGGTTGCTCCAGGCCTGCTCTACAGTCTCCTCGGAGACCTCTCCCAGACCTTGCGGGTCTGCACTGTAGCCGATTTGTTTATTCTTCGTGGGTTGCGGTTGCCAAGGCTTAGTGGATCCAATCCGGACACCAACACCGCAGCGAGCTACACCACCTTCCACCTGAAGCACCCAACATCGAAAGGCTCTTTGCTTTGAGCCTCCTGGTCACTTTGCCGTGACCCAGACTCTGTCCCCTCTGCTTTCAGGTTCTTCTCTACAATCTTCACATCTTTGATCTTCACGGCATCATCAACGCTTTTGGCTAGCAGAACTTTTGACTATTTTCCCATTGAAAATCAACCCGCGACCGACAGCAGAAACGACCTATGCACCCGGCTTCCCTGGGGCAGGTAACAGTGGTACCTCGGTACTCTCGTGGTAGTGGGCATCTCAAAAGCTTAAGTCTAAAGTTTTAACTTTGTACTCCTGCTAGAAGTATTTTTAGTCTTTTTATTTCCAACCGCGACATTCTCCATAGGCTGTAATAGAGATCCCGATAGCAGCTACTTGCACTGCACGCGCCTCCCGTGGGTCCCCTTCCTCATAACCTGGGGTGGATTCTTAAGGGGCCAGCGATCCTGAATGCCCTAGGCATTGCCTGTAGAATTGTCGTGGTTCTTATACCACTTTTTTAGTATATGGTTTGGTCCCCCCCCCCCGGGCCCAATGTTAATATTGCTATTTATTGTGTCTATCAATGCTTGTTTGATATTGTAACTTTGCCACAGCTTCATAAAGAGACTGTGGGATTCTGTCTAGAATAAATACATATATTTTATATATATACCTGTGTGGGCTACTCTTTCATTTGGTTATTCAAGAGGTTATTATGGTAACACAATAAGCTTAACACTCCTTCAAGACTTAGCCTGAAGGCTGCTCTCCACAGCTACCACTAGGATAGCTTTCTTTAAAGGTTGTCTTAAACCTATTTTCAATAAGAGTCGAATTGGACTGGTGCAAGGTGTCCCTATAACTAGGAGACAGCATATGCCAGGCCAACTTCTCACATGGAGGGAGACTTACCAACAAGAAGTACCTCGGTTTTGTTGCCATTAAGTCTGAGGCAGCTGTTGGCAATCCAATCAGCCACCTTTGCCATATACAGCTTGAACTGGGTGTCCGCACCTCCTGCCTGCTGGGATATGGTAGCGATCAGTTGAGTATCATTGGCATAGGACACAATGGTCATATTGTGTCGCTCAATGATCTCTGCCAGGGGGCACATATACATATTGAAGAGCGTGGGGCTCAACAAGGAGCCATGAGGTACCCTCTGTGGCAGAGACAGCAGATCCGACGAGAATGGGCTTTGCGCAACTTGGAAAGAGCGGTCCTGGAGAAAGGAGGTCAACTACCTCAGGAGCACAACCCCCAACACCGCAGTCCCCAATTTGATTTAATAGGAGGACATGAGACACTGTCAAATGCAGCGCTCAAATCCAGAATTATTAGTGCTGCCGTCTGCCCCGCCATCGGCACAGTGCTCGAGTGATTCAGTAGTCAGCAATAAAGCAGACTCTGTGGAGTGGTGTGCCCCAAAACCTGACTGCAACGGATGTAGCATATTATACTTCTCAAAGAACCTAATACGTTTTTCCATGACTTTTTCGAAAAAAAAGTAGCAGCGAGATTGGTCTCAAATTATCCAGCTGTAATGGGTTTAAAGAGGATTTTTTTTGTTTGTTTTTTTGTTTTTAAGGGGCTCAACGACCGTCTGTTTCTATTTCAGAGGTACGTGGCCCTGGCTAAAAGAGAAGGATATCAGATTGCTCAGGTAGGGAAAAATGACATCCATTCCCTGGACTAGGAATTTAGGAGGTGCTGGATCCAGAGGGGGACCCTGACTTGTCAGAGTTCATCCCGGGGAGGAACCTTAAAACTAAGCAGACCAACCCCAGGTGGGGCAGCCTCGAATTTAGCTTCAAAGATATGGAAATCTGACTTCCTGAGGGAACGAGTCATAGATTTTGGATACTTTATTCGCATAAAAAGTGCAATCTTTTTGCAGCTCTTAATTGAAGGGGTATTGCAGGTCGCAAACCACTCCAAGGAAGGCAGAGATTTAACTATGGAGAAGAGGTCTCTTGTAGAATTTGTAGAGTCCTCGATTTTCTGAGTATAAAAAGCCCTGCGTGCCATGCGAACCTGTTTATGGTAGTGCTTTATCGCTGCTTCGTACTACGCCTTACTTTTTTTTTTTTAGGTCACTTGTATCGTGCACGAATCATCCCCAAGGAGATCTCTCGGCGCTGGAAAAAGAGGCTAGCGGTCAGCGAAGGGAAAGCATTAGAAGAGCCACGTTTTGAGCAGCTTTTTAAACTGGGCCAAATTCGGGCATTGGCGGATTTGTTCAGGGAGACTGTTCCACAACTTGGGGGCCTGATAAGAAAAGGAGCGACCCCCCATCTTTACCTTCCTAATTCTATGACCACACAGTGTCTTACGATTGCTGGATCTAAGCTGCCGTGTGGGTTGATACCATTTTAGTTTATCAGTCAGATAGACCGGCTCCAGTCCCTGCAAGGACCTAAAGACCAGACACAGCATTTTAAATGTGGCCCGTTTCCTTACTGGAAGCCAATGTAATTGGCGTAAGAGCAGCAAGGAGGGGGTTCGAGATGGTTTGTCAAGGGCAAGGCGGGCAGCTGTATTTTGCACCACCTGTAATTTGGATAGGAGGTCCTCCCAGATTCCTACCAATAGGGAGTTGCCATAATCCAGGCGGCTCATTAGCAGTGCCTGGATGAGGGTCTTTCTAGCACTAAGCGGGAACCATGGGAAGATCTTACTCAACATCCGCATGGTCCCAAAACAGGAGGTAGCCAGCGTTTTCACCTGCATCTCTATTGAGAGCTGGTTATCTAACCTTATCCCCAAGTTCTTCGCCCAGCTTCTCGGGACGGGGGCCACACCCAATTCGGGTGGCCACCAGTCTGGAGTCCACAGATCAACAGCTTTGCCAAACAAAAGTATCTCGAACTTAGAGGAGTTTAATTGTAAAAAACGTTTCCTCATCCAGTCTGCAATGTTAATCATACAAGTTGCAAACCTGGCTTTCGTTTTGGCGGGGTCGTTACCAATATGTACAATCAGCTACGTATCGTCAGCATACGATATGGTTTCAAAGCCACAATTCCTGATAATTGAGGCTAAGGGGGCTACATATAGATTGAATAATGTGGGGCTCAATATAGAGCCCAGTGGTACCCCCTTGTCCACCACAACAGGAGATGACCCATAAGACCCCATTTGAACGGATTGGGTTCTATCTGATAGGTAGCTTTGAAAGCATTTAAAGGCTAAGCCACCGACACCAACCTCCCGCAACCTGTTTAGTAGTATATTGTGGAAGACGGTGTCAAAGGCTGCCGACAAGTCCAGCAGCACCAGCATAACTGGAGAGTCCCCATCGAGCAGCATCCTGATTGTGTCCGTAACTTCGAGCAGGGCAGCCTCCGTACTATGTGATGTGCGAAAACCTGACTGAGTAGGATCCAGTATCTTGTTCTCTTCTAAATAGTTAGAAAGAAGACTGTTTATTATAGATTCCATGATTTTAGACTAACATAGAAGAAGAGAGATTGGTCTGTAGTTTTGCACCTCTGTTGGGTCTGCTGATACCATTTTAAGCAGCAGCTTAACGCGAGATACCTTCCATTTACCCAGAAAGGTAGCTGTAGCTAAAGAGATGTTACATATGCCTGCCAAAGTATCTGCAAGACTAGGAGACAACTCCTTCATGACCCTAGGTGGCAGTGGGTCCAAGAGTGATCTTAACTTGGTTTTGGCCAGCAAAACCGCCACCTGGGATCCCGTAATGATGGGAAAGTCATCTAGGCTGGATGTACAAGGGACTGCCCTAGGGGCCAAACTGTCATTTGTATCTTCTGTTGTCCCAAAGGCTCGATATATGATATCAATCTTATAAGTAAAGTGAGACGCTAGCTGATTGCAAAACTGCTGCGTAGCTGGCGGGAGCGAGTCATTTGCCCGCGGGCAGGTGAATTCTCTCAAGATGGTAAAAAGCTCCCGTGAAGAGTCCTTAGCCTCCATAATGCGGGTACCTAGGTGAGCTCTCCTAGCCTTGTTACAGCTGTTTAAATAAGTTCTGTGGGCTTCACGACAACTATTTTTATCTGCTGCTGCTTTAGATTTTCTCCATCTTCTTTCTAATGTTTACAACTGGCCTTGTCCTTTTTTAATATCGCAGTGTACCATGGCGCGGGGGCTGCTCTAACCGGAGTTCTTACCCATTTCGCCGGAGCAATCACATCAAGAGCCTCTATAATAGAGGCTTCAACTCGCTCCAAGGCTAAATCACAATCAATCTCGCCAAGTGATGGAGGAGAGTAACGTCTGCTAAACGCTGAGGCAGTTACTCCTTTCCAGGCTCTACGCGATTCCGTGCGCTGCTTAGGGCGTTTGGATGACTTCAACGTAGTCCAGTAGAAACGTAGTGCAAAATGGTCTGTCCAGTCCATCTCCAACAGGGGGTCTACTCTTAGATCTAACATATTGGAGAAAATAGTGTCCAAAACATGTCCAGCCCGATGTGTAGGGCTGGCAACTGTGGAAAAGAGCTCAAAGGATTCCATACTTGCAAGCAGACTTGCTGAATCACTATTGGAGAGAACCTCAAGATGGTGGTTAAAATCCCCAACCAATTGCTTGCAATATAAAAGGGCCCAATCTTTGAGAGAGAAATACAAAATAATTTTATTTCACTGCCAGGAGGATGGTAGACTAAGGCTCCTGTCAGTTTGATGGTATGAGCTTGCTGCACTCTAAAATCAATAGTTCAAGAAGGGGGGGAAGAGACCTTATCCAGAATTGTAATATGGTAAGGGGGGCATATTCCGATAACCAAACCTCCACCCCTCTTCCCAACTCTATCCAGTAGTGTGACGGAATATTCTACTGGAAAGGCCGTTGCTAGCGTAGGAGTATTCTCATCATTGAGCCAAGTTTCCGTGAATAAGCATAAATCTGGCTTGGTGACATCCAAAAGATCCCAGATTTCAGCAACATGTTTAGGTAGTGAACGCACATTAAGGTAGAGTCCTTGCAAGGGAGCTGATGATTTCCCCCCTGCTGCTTCCCCTCCACCCCAGGAACGGATCCCACCATTAAGCATCAATCTCCTTCTTCCATATCCACTTCAAGCGTTTGCAAGATTTCTTTAGGGGTGCCAACTCATCATTAAACCATTCTACAGTTGGTATTGCAGGAGTCACCTGGATCTGGGCCATAGGGACCACACTATCCAGGGCCCCAGTTATCCAGCGCTCCATACCAGAGTTGACTGCATCTACATCCTCCCCTGCCACCAGGTCGGTTAGCAGAAGTACGTTTGTAAAAGTCTCAGATGAAAGTCTGGCCCATCTACGAGTGGGTAGAGGTCTTTCCAGCACAGAAGCAGGCTTTGATAGAAAAACCTGGAAAGGTATATAATTGTATAACTCCTCTCCAATAAGTAGCTTGCTTTCTCCATGTTTTTTTTGTTGCTATCTCAACTCAGTAAAAGCCTCCCTCTACAACAAATTAAGCTCCGACACATCCTTTACAGTACCCGCCTTCTACAGAATGAACTATAAACGCTCTCTTCTTCTAGGAGCAGTAGAAAGAGGTTTAATGTGAACATCCTCTTCCTAAATCCGGAGTTATTGATGGGTGACTCATTACTGCTCTTGTGAAAAGGAAGACACGGCACTGAAGTCATCTGCTACGCAAATGATATTCACTCAGGATTCCTATCAACATCTAAACAAACGAGAAATTATGTCCCAATATATTCAATTCTCTGTACCACGTCACTTATGGCAACACACTCCAACACATTCAAGTGATCGTGAGAGCCACTGATCAAGGCAAAATTCTAGGGACCGCATCTTGCTCACTCTTGCCCAGTGGGATATACACAATTCTAGGGAGCAGATCTTGCTCACTCTTACCTAGTGGGATATATTCATTCTAGAGAGCAGAACTTGCTCACTCTTGCCCTGTGGGATATATTCAATTCAAGGTAGCAGATCTTGCTCACTCTTGTCCAGTAGGATGTATTCAATTCTCTGTGCCACGTCTCTTACTGCAACATACTCTAACACATTTAAAAGATTGGAAGAGCCACTGAAGAAGGCAAAATTCTAGGGAGCAGATCTCAGACCATGCATATTGCCCCCTTAAGATGTGCAAAAAGCTTCAAACTAAGTGGTATTTATAGGAGAAAACTAATTTATTACCCTGTATTTTAAAACTGACAATGGTGGATGCTAGTACTTTAAGAGTGGTGCAGTCTTACAAGATTTAGTGGGGCAATGCATCACATACAGAAACATTAATCTGTGTGAAAATGTGTCTGTAGTGTCTACAATGTTTTCCCGACTGATGGCTTCCGTCCTGGATTGGAAGGCCACTCAGGGCTCTGTTAGATCCCCAACGTTGCCAGGCCATTCCCCCTGCTCCTCCTCTTGCACTACCATGTAGGATGCCACCTCAGGAGTGCCATCCCTGGACTATCACTTTAAAAGGTCAGGCTATTAAAGGCATTTTCTTTAAGCGTTTTTCTTGTTTGGCCTGGTCAGTGCTGGGCGGGCTAGGGCCAGAACACCCACCCGGTTTCATAATATTACATCCTTTCCTGCCCCCCCTTCTCGTTTTGGTAACTCAAATGCATTAATTCCATACATTTATTGGTTGCACCTTCTCCAGTCAATTTAACGCTGTATGCACTGAGAGGCTAGGTCAGTATCAGACGTGTCGATCTCACAGCCCATATGACATGGGTGTATATATATATATATATATATATATATATATATATATATATACATACACATATACACACACACACACACACATCTTATTCCAATCCTGGCAGCGGCGAACAGTCAGGCACAGACTCCGTGAAATAGTGGCACAAAGGTAATTTAATCCAATAGCTAGATGCGTTTCGGCGGTGTATCGCCTTGGTCACTACAAGTCAGTTATACAAACAATTTTACAAAAATAAAACATCCATTTAGACACTTATTTACCCATTTATTCTTCCATCGACCTTCAGATATACATATATAAAAAATATTTAATTTTCAGAAAGACACATTCACTGGATGATGTCATGAGTGATGTCATTTGAGATGTCATCAGGGATATCATGAGTGATGTCACTGACCATGTCATGAGTGATGTAATATGTGACATCATCAGTGCATTGCGTGCACGCGAGTTATAGTTAGCTGAACTATTAAACGGTGGAATTTCAATGGTTTTGTACGAGTGAAATGTCTAGCTAACTATAACACCCCTGAAACCTATGGTTTTTTCTGTGAATTTCTAAGGTTTTTAAAATGCTAATTCCTAACTATGCCTACAGAGGTAGGACATGTGAAGAAAGAAGAAAAAACACACAAAGAAGAACAAGCATTTGCAATGCAATAGGTCTCGCATTTGTGAGAGTTTGAGTTATTGGCATTGTAAATGATAATGCCTTATTTTGATGCAACGGCAGTAGCTCAAACTTTCACTAACGTGAGACCTATTGCATTGCAAATGCTTGTTATTTGTTGCAGACTAATTACAAACAATTGCCCAAGAGCATTGCATAGCCTTTCTCCTAAATGTTACAGAAGATGCAGTCTTGTGATCTTAAGTTTCAGCCCTGCCAGAAGAACAAAGCATACTCTCTGTATGTCCAGCTCGATGACATAAGTGATTGAGAACTTGGCAATCATGTTCATTGACGTTTTCTTGCACTGTAACTGCTAGTTTCGCTGTAAATGTAACCTTGCTATCTGAGACAGTTGTCTTTTGTTGGACACGGCTAAGAACATCTCTCTTTCTCGAACCCTTTTTCTTGAAGTAGCACTGCTTGATGATGATCACTTTTACTAGAAGCTGTCCAAAAAAAAAAAAAAGTTTGACATGTGTTTCAGATTTTGAAATACCAAATACAACACAATACTGAATAGAGTCCACCACTTACTGGAGAGAAAGTTCTCAGTAGGGAAGCACCATTGTGGGAAACATCGTAGTAAGGACACTTTTCTAATGGCTGTACACATTCTCTCCTTCCAGCGCAGGCACAGCGGTAAAAAAGTATTTATTGGATCCTGGTGGAAAAGGTTCACCAATGTAATATTTGAAAGTATGGCGCGTGCCACGGACGATTAATGTGGAACACCCGGAGGCGGAGGGGATAAACCGCTGTTGGGACCGCGGGCAATGGCACTCTCATCGCTGTGAGGGGCGGGCAGCAACTAAACGCTTCACAGGCCGCTCCCTCTGTAAAACAGGCGCTACAGCTACTAACAGGGCTCAGTCCTTAACTGAGCTCCTCTTACAGAAGAAGAAAGAAAAAACAATATCACCTCCCGATAGCGCCAAGACACCCTCTCCTTTCCCGCAGCGCAAAGTATTTCTCTCTGACTTAGGGGAGGAGAAGGGCAACAACCGGAGGCACAGTAGATTGCATATTGCATATGTGGATCACGTGCTCTGCGCGAGCGCGCACACACACACACACACAAAATACACACAGGCACACAAACAAAAACGCTCACACACACATACAAACCACACACGAACACATGCACGCTCACACATAAAACATGCGCACGCACACATACAAAGCATACTCGCAGCCTCACACACACAAAACACACACAACACCCACACACACACACACACCTCCCCCTCCCGGAGACCGTATGAACCTATTGAGACGTGAAGCGTCTTAAGCACACCGAGAGCGCATTAGGCGCTTGGGCACTACCAGGGGACATTTGCCTGTACACATTCTCTCCTTCCAGCGCAGGGACAGCGGGAATGGCTTCTAAAAAAGTATTTATTGTATCCTGGTGGAAAAGATTCACCAATGTAATATTTGAAAGTATGGCGCGTGCCACGGACGATAAATGTGGAACACCCGGAGGCTGAGGGGATAAACCGCTGTTGGGACCGCGGGCAATGGCAGTCTCATCATTGTCAGGGGCGGGCAGCCAGGACGTCACGGCTCTGCCTAACGCCTAGTTTTTAGGAGTCGCAAAAACTGCAACTAAACGCTTCACAGGTCGCTCCCTCTGTAAAACGGACGCTACAGCTACTAACAGGGCTCAACTACCAATGACCGTGAGGCTACGGCGTCCGGACTGTTTTTGGTCAACAATGGCACCGCCTGTAACTAGACTATTGCAGCATAACACTGCAGTGGCGGCCATAGTGTCACGCTATACTGTCTGTGCCATTAGTGTCTGATTAGTTCTTCACTGCCAGAGTGATCCGGGGGTGCCCCCACCACCGTTACCCCACCCTACGGAACCCATGGCTCTGCCTCAGTCACTCTTTCCAACAAGCCAGAAGTCAGGCGCCCTTGCCCGGGACGTGGGCGAGGCCTGCTCCGGCAAAAACGGAAACCGGCGTGCCGTGCTAACGCGGGGCTCCCATGTTGAAGGGAGAGCCCCGCGGTGGCGGCCGGAGTGAAGAGAAGCCCGGGGTCCCAGGAGGGGGCCCGGGTGAAGAATGTGGCGGCCGAGGATGACCACAGCAGTGTGGGGCTCCCAGGAGTGCAGGGAAGCCCCGCAACAGAAGTGCTGCAGCCGTGAAGTGGAGCCCCCCCCCCAGAAGAGCAGCCCGGTGAGTAAAGAAGGGCTGGGGGGGCTCCGTGTGGGCTATTGTTGCTCAGAATTACACTTTACGCTAACAATAGCCCACACGGAGCCTCCAACGGGCCTGGCATGTTATCGGAAGCGGGACAGGAGATGTGCACATGGCGTGTGTGTTCACGTGCGCGTACACCGGCTTTAAATCCGCCAAAAGCCTTGCGCGTGCCCATCTCATGTCCCACTTCCGAGGCAAGTCAGCAACAATAGATCTCGCTGCGGAGAGCAGCGCTTCGAGCTGCGTTCGCAGGCGAGACCTAAAAAACACACAGAAAGCAGCAACAGAAGTCCTCAAAGCGGAAGAAAAGTGCAGGAAGAAGGAAGACATGCAGAAAGAACAAACAGCGGAGCAGAAAGTCTTTGTTGCAAAATCATCCTGTACCCTCAACTTTTCAGATGGGTACTGGTGGTAACTGACTGACTAACCAGTCCTAGAGCCAGTGGTATGCTAAAAGACACTTAGAATTCAGTTAAAACACCTACATACACTAGGGAACACTATGCGTGGGGTACCCCTGTTATTAGCATGACCTCCTCTGTAAGCCCCTAGTATATAATAGGGCAGGGGGGTTAAAACTAACTCTTAAAACGCGCTACAGGGCGAGTTTGCACACTGGTGAAGGGAGGGGAGGGGGCTGAGCAGACGTGTGCAAACACGCCCTATGGCCATTTTAATTTGGAGGATGAAGGCCCCTTGAATCCTGAGTGTCCCTAGGGTACAACTAGCCCATCAGGTATCTAGTTTGCACCACAGAGCTGCGTTGCAGAGAATATGGGCACGGCCTGGACCGCCTCTCTGCAACGCAGCACAGGGGCGCTTACTGGAAGCACTTGGTGGACTAGTTGGCCACCATGGGCCCTCAGGATTGAAGGGGAATTATTTCCCCAACTTAAAACGCGCCATAGGGCGTGTTTGCACACGTCACCTCAGGCCCCGTCCCCTCCCCTCTGTGTAAACACGCCCAGTGGCCGTTTTAAGTTAGGAGATTAACTCCCCTTGAATCCTGAGGGTCCCTAGGTGCAAATTAGCCCACTAGGTACGTCCAGTAAGCACAATTGCAGAGAGGTGTAAAAAGGGGCACAGCCTGCACCACCTCTCTGCAACGCAACGGCGCTTACTGGAAGCACCTGGTGGGCTAGTTGGCCCCCAGGGTCCCTTAGGATTGAAGGGGAATTATTTCCCCAACTTAAAACGCGCCACAGGGCGTGTTTGCACACGTCACCTCAGGCCCTGTCCCCTCCCTTTACCACTGTGTAAACGCGCCCAGTGGCCGTTCTAAGTTGAGAGATGAAGTCCCCTTGAATCCTAAGGGTCCCTAGGGTCAAACTAGCCCACTAGGTACCTCCAGTAAGTGCCACAGAGCTGCGTTCCAGAGAGGTGTAAAAAGGGGCGTGGCCTCTGAACATCTGTCTGCAACGCAGCTCCCTGGCGCATACTGGAGATACCTGTTGGACTAGTTGGCCCTCAGGGACCCACAGTATTAAGAGAGTTAATCCCCCAACTTAAAACGCGCCACGGGGCGCGTTTGCACAGTGGTGAAGGAAGGAGGCATGGCCTGAAGTGACATGTCTGCAAACACACCCTGTGGCGCGGTTTAAATTGGGGAATTAATTCCTCCTCAATCCTGAGGGTCCCTGGGGGCCAACTAGCCCACCAGGTACCTCCAGTATGTGCCAGAGAGCTGCGTTGCAGAGAGGTGTTCAGAGGCCACGCCCCTTTTTACAACACTCTGCAACGCAGCTCCGTGGCGCTTACTGGAGGTACCTGGTGGGTTAGTTGGCCCCCAGGGACCCTCCGGATTCAAGAGGAATTAATTCCTGAACTTAAAACGCGCCACAGGGCGTGTTTGCACACATCACCTCAGGCCTCGCCCCATCCCTTCACCACTGTGCAAACACGCCCTGTGGCGCATTTTAAGTTGGGGGATTACCCCCGCCTTGAATCCTGAGCAGCCCCCCTTTTTTTTCTCATTTTTTGGCCCTGGGGACCCCTTCCCCCGGGGCTTGCCTCCTAATTTGTTTTTAAAAACTTATAAAATTGGGAAGGTGGCCGCGTGGCCCCCCTCCAGAGGCCTTAATCAGCCCCGGAAACCCCATCCCCCGGGGCATGGCCTTTTTTTATTTCTCTTTGGAGGGGAGCTGCGTTGCCCCCCCTCTCTGGCCACTTAAGGCCCCGGGGACCCCATCCCCCGGGGCCAGCCCTGCTAATTTATTAGCCGGCTCCCTGCCTCCTGCGGGAGCCGGCATTACTTTTCCAAATGGGAAGCTGCTAACATGCAGCTCCCCGTGTGGAAAAGCAATGTGGTTTGAATTTTGAAAGAGAGAGCAGGTTTCCTGCTCTCTCTTTCAAAATTCAAACCAAGTTTGCTATGGCAGGGCGGGAGCCGCGAGGCTCCCGCCCTGCCATAGCAAACAGCAGTGTCTCGGGGGTGGGCACCCAAGGACACTGCAGGAGCCGGCCCTGGGGGGTGGCGGTCCCCAGGGCCATCATTGGCCTCGGGGGGGGGGGGGCCGCGCGGCCCCCCCTTCCACCAATTTCCAAAGCCCCGGGGGTGGTGGTCCCCGGGGCAGGGGGGTTCGTCACGGACCCCCCAATTTACATATTTAGAGCCCCGCGGAGGTGGCGGTCCCCGGGTCGTGTGGAGGGGGCTTGAGCCCCCCCACACAGGGTATTTTTTCTTTTTAAAAAAGCCCCGGGGGTGGCAGTCCCCGGGGCTGCGATGGGGGGCAGAGTGCCCCCCCCACAATGTAAATTAAGTCGAGCCCCAGGGGGTGGCGGTCCCCCCCACTTTATTTTCAACTGGGCTAATTAGCATCGAAGCGCGGGAGCTCGCGCTTAGTTTTTTTTGTTGGGTTTTTTTTTTTATAAAATCGACAGGATCCGCACACCCAGCGTGAATTTTGCCAATTTAAAAATAAAAATAAAACATTTGGGGCCTTGTGTGACCCCCTGAGCAGGCCTAGGGGGGGCAGGGTAGAAACACCCTGACCCTTTTTGCGTTCTGCGCGTTTTTTCTTCTGTTTTCTTGTGCCTCGGTTGATGGCTGTCAACACTTCCTGGTTTGGTTTGGAGTGTTGACAGCCAATTAGCATACAGCTCGTGCTCGGCTGGGTGCGCGGATCCAGCGCGGCCATAGATATATATGTGATTTTTGATTTTCTCAGGAACTACTGAAGGGATTTACACCATTTAAGTAAAAGGCACGTCTCTGACCCAAGGTCTACCTTTCTGCCAAATTTGGTGTAATTCTGTTCAGCAGTTCGGCCTGTAGCTGCGACTAAAGGTCCATTGCACTTTATGGGACCCCCTTTTTTCTCGGCGTTGCTGCTGGGTAAACTCCATATATTATTCACTGTTTGGACACAGTGCTTCCAGGGATTGGTTGGGTTTGTCGCTCCTGGGTATAGCATATTATCCGTCGACCCCCCGAATCACACTGATGGCAACTATTCCTTCACTGTGCAGACAACACAGAGTGTAAGAAGCGCAACTGCAGCTATTCTCACTCTCCACATCCCTTACTGCTTAAGTGCTGCAATACTGCAGCACAATGCAGCATTAGAACACATCTACCTCACACAACATCTACCACATTGGCCGAAATACAACCAACATTCTTTTCAGCTATGCACTTCAAATTTGTGTGAGGATCCCAATGCAAACTAGAGCGCTTCAAGATGCTGTCAATATAACAAAGTACTACCTAAGTTCAGCGATACATGTGGAGCCCACTCAGGACCTTCCCACTCTCATGCACAGTTCACCAGCAAAGTTGAGAAAGGAAATTCCATTCATCCTCTCGCCAACGCGCTGTGTAGCACCTTAACACACAATCAGCAGTCAAAAACATTGCCCCTGTACACTACTGAACCTTAAATGTCTCCGGCTCCCCTCATCTTGGCCATCATGGATTCCTGGCATACAGACAGTAACCACCCCATATCATCTACCTCACTGCTCTCCAAACAGCAAGCCACCCCAATTTGCTCAATCTTTCGATGAGAGGGGGCCAACTCCCCTCTGAATGGAAGGCAGCACAAATAATTCCCATCCGTAAGAACCTTAAGGCCCCTGTGGAAGACCTATCCAACTACCGCCTAATGTCTGTTACCTCTCCTGAGCAAGATATTAGAAAAACATATCAACCAACACCTGTCTGACTACGTCGAAGCCTCTAGCTGCCTTGATACATCTCAGTCTGGTTTTAGACCCAGGTACAGCACTGAGTCAGCTTTGATTGCTGTCACCGACAATATTAGAAAGTCCCTGGACAACGGACAAGTAGTACTTCTCGTACTGCTTGATTCGTCGGCGGCCTTAAACACGGTCTCTCACCAGACTCTGCTCAGGAGACTCAATGAAATTGGAATCCAAGGGATAGCCTTACAATGGACGTCAAGTTCTCGCTCATACAACTCAGACTATAAACCTAGGCCCTTTCTCCTCAAAGACTATAGGACTGATTAAGGGAGTACCCCAGGGATTCTGTCTCAGTCCCACCTTTTCAACATTTATGTTGCTCCCTTAGCAGGATTACTCAGGAAATTAGGTTTTGTACCAATCTCATATGCTGATGATACTCAGCTCATACTTTCCTTTGACAGACACACTCCCAACGCTCATTCTACCTTTTCGGAGGGCATGATGGCAATCACTAGCTGGATGAGGAACAATTTCCTCCAGCTCAATGCGGGGAAAACTAAGATCATGTTGTTTGGAGATGCATCTATGATGTGGTCCCCAAGCTGGTGGCCTGAGGAGTGGAGCCCTGCTCCGGCTCCGAAGACTGGTCAAAAACCTGGGCGTATGCCTGGACCAGAACCTGATAATGAAGGAGCACGCTGCAACTACCGCCGGCTCCTGCTTCCAAGTGTTAAGCCTCCTACATAGGGTATTTCCCTTTCTCCCTCCGACCACTCGGAAAACCCTTATCCAGACATTAGTGCTAAGCCACATGGACTACTGCACCGCTCCTCTGAGTTCAGCAAACAAAGCTTCACTGAACAGATTACAAGTAGTCCAAAATACTGCGGCTCGCCTGGTTTCAGATGCTTCCCCCCAAACTGCCTCTCTCCCTCTATTGCAGCAACTGCATTGGCTCCCAGTGCGTAAGCGGATCAGATTCAAGATTTGCTGCATTGTGCATAAATCCCATGAATGGCAAATGTCCAAGCTACTTGGCAGAAAAATTTACTAAATAGCTGCCATCTAGGTCGCTACATTCAGGGACTAAGTCTATACTCCTTGTTCCATGTTGCAAAAAAACGCGTCTAGGTGGTAAAGCTTTCTTCCACCTAGTCCCCTTCTACTGGAACCAACTAGCCATCCATCAGCCACAATGCCCTGATCACCTACAGTTCAGAAGGCTCCTCAAAACTGTACCTTTTTAACCTATTTCCCTACTCTGGCCGGCTGCAGCATTTCCATTGCGTGGAGATACCCCTTGGGGGGTGATTCGGGCGCTTTGTAAACCAATAAATATCATATCCTCTCCTACTATCTACAATACATTACAGTAACACAGACCTGATGGTAGAGGAGGTGGAACAGCCTCTATTCATCAAAACTTCATTGAAAGCAACGAGTTTCAGGACACCTTTTTTGAATCGCTGGATGACAAAAGCACTGTAATCCGTATTACTAAACACATGAACACATTTATCCATGTTGTGGAAAAAATATTGAGTGGCTATAAGTTAGTCTTTTGTCACCAATGTGGCACACATACGGTCATTCTGAATATTGGTCAAAAACTACTCAAAACTCTGGACAAAGGTCAATTGTGCACCTTGAAACTTTAGGATCGATCACTCAGCCAGTTTTATGTGGGAAGCCATGTAATCCTTGTGGACCAACTGGCATTATATGGGTGTTATCCTCTCTCGTTTCTGTTGTTTCTTGGCCAGCCATCACTATCAAGTCAACTCCACACTCTGTCCCCCAAGAACCATCTCTTCAAGTGTGGAGTCCATGGTTACGGATTCTTGACCACTCTCCAACATGTGTACGGGTGATATTCAGACCAGCCTCACATTAGAGGAGGGACCAAAATCATTAAGTTGGCAACTGCCAGAAACAAGCTCAACTCAGTTTACTGTCCATAATTCTCACAATGGCAGAGCACTCACTAATCGACTTAACCAAACTCTTTTAGCCATCAACCAAAATATTAGGGAATGGCCATAGTGAAGCTTCTATTTGTCCATCAGTTAAAAAGATTTGATGGCAGGTCATCTCATGTTCAGGAACAAACCTCTGAATCCTAGTTCATCACTTTCCTGAGCAGCGAAAAAAATATACTTTGTAAGGATCATGAGGCTCGAAAATCAACTACTTTGGCTAAGTACATGGTCTCATGGTCTCAATTATCTAAATTAGGCTAGACATAAATCCTCTTACCGTCGGTATCTAATTGAAATGCACACATCCCTGCTGGTCAGATATTGAAAATTGGTCCATGTTTTCCCACTCTCAACGAGAAGGGTTTTCAATCTTTGGACACAGTTAAATGTTACTCTTTCACTGAAACAATACAACACCATCAATTCTCCTTGACATCCATAAAGATGGCTGCCAAACAGACCAACTCCCTAACACTGTTCCTATCATTTGCAAAAGCGCTACAAGATGACAATTTTTTTTTAATATATCTTTTTATTAACAATCAAGTAACTATACAAAGCATTATTCAGCATGAGCAGTAGAGCATATATCCTTCAAGAATGAGGCACAGGTTACATAGGTGCCAATCACTTTAAGCAATATGTGAGTATTGAGGGGTTTCAAGAGTCTCCATCAATTTTGGGAAATTGGCGGGGCACAAATATCGCCTCTATAGGTGTTCCATGGCCCCAAGACCATGCTCCATTTCCCGGGGCACCCCCTGGCAACAAAGACTGATTTTTCCTGGAACATGCACCAATCTAAATCCTCCTTCCATTTAACCAATTCTGGGGGTCTATGTGCCCCCCAAGTTTGTGCTATATTCCTATAAGCCACCATAAGAGCCAGGGTCGCCCACTGCTTCGTACAAGACGTGAGGTTTATAGGCTCCCAGATGTTTGAGGCACCTGCGTGCCACAGGCTGTAAGTCGACTCTAAGCACTTCCCGGAGAGGAGATGACAATTTTTAAGCTTTGGAACAGTGTCTAAAAAAACTGCAAATATTTTACTAAAAAAAGAACACATACTGTTAGTACACTTAGGGACTATTTTAAAAATTACTTTTATGGGAAAATGCAAAGCTAATATCTGGAGATTTCTTAAACTGCAAAGAGCTCACAATGGGAACAGCAAGTTAGGTCGAGCCTATCCTAAACTCAGAGGGCAGGACTCACTACCTAAAACTGCATCTTCCTTCAGCAAGAGAGGCAGGGGCGATAAAGACGGCACGTGTTCCAGCTAACATTCCGGTGCTAGGTTCACCGCGGATAAAAATGTGATCTAGCAGGAGTTCCTCAGATAAAGGGGGTTGGGCTGTGGGGCTGAACGTGGCGTGTACGCTGCTAATTCCATCCAACAAACAACCAGCACAAGACAGTGCAGGTCGCCTTTTGTCAATCCTCATTCCTGTTCCCTGAAGTCGAAACTGTCCCAGGCCATCCCTGCAGGAAGAAGACATCTGCTGATCCGAGTCGCCCTCCCCACCACACCACTGACTGATACCCACATCTGAATAGAGACATTCAGCTGTCAGCCACGGAAGCTCTAGGGTTACGTAGCCAGAAGGAAAGCATCAAGGCATGAAATAAGCCAGTGAATGACGGCCCGTCACAGAGGACATGAGGGAGACATTCCACATACTTCATAAACGCCAACCATACCTCGCATGCAGGAGTCTATCGAGGGACTCGCAGCAGTCGTATTATACCCGACAGAAAATATCCGGGCACCAACAGAAGCACGAGCAGCGAACGTTTGAACCGAGCACGCGAGGGGCTCAAACTACTGCGCATGCTCGGCGGTGCAACAGCGAACGGTCCTCGCTGCTCGGGCCTCAGCTGAGGAGAAATCAAGGCAAGAACATTAACAGCACTTAAAACAAATTATAACAATAATTGTAAGCCAGCGCACGCCACCCGCCCCCCTCTCTGCCCCTACACGCATTCACACCACCACAAAATAACGGTGCAAATACAGGGTAGCCCTCTGCTTTACAACTACCTGTGAAAAGGGTTTTTATCCAGGTTTGCTGGAGCTTACCTGGACCCCTTTCCAGTCTTAGGTGTGACGTCTGAGGGTGTCAGGTAGTACAGCCACTGGTTGAGTATTCTCCTGAAAGTAAGACCCCTGTGATCTGCTGTGTCAGAGGTTGCCCAGAGAAGGAAGTTGTTCAACATAGTGCAGACCAGTGGGTTTTATTGACAGACAGTTGTTTAGAACTAGAACCGAGGAAAATGTCTGGTATACCATAGCAATCAAGTAATTTAGCATTACTTTTGTTAGGCGAAATTCCACAATTACGCCTCATCATGCAATCACACACCATTAGTTGCAAATATTTAGTGCAAGCACTCAGGAACCACAGGCGCGACCACATTGCGAGTGGCTTCCGTTAGTGACACTTGTGTTTTTTTTTGCATTTTGTTTACCTCAAAAAGCATATTTCGCGCTCAAGTAAAACATCCACTGAAGATTTTACATTCCACACAATTACGTGTAATATTTTATGTTTCCCAAACTTTCACGTAGTTATGCACAAGGAAATTATGCAACCTACTTAGAAACGGACGTGTTGTAGGAGGCCTGAACATTCCCAACAGATTAAGTTCTTCACTGCCAGACTAGACTGTGCAGTATCCTTTGTTTGGCACAGTGCTTGAAATGGAAAAAATAGAAGCTTAGTTACCCTATACCACAGTACCCACTTCCTTTTGAGTAGTGCTGGTACTTTCCAATTAAAGTATTGCACACCTGCTGAGAAGTGTAGATGCTCTTCCTCTAAAAATTAAGAAACGCAGGTAGTTAGTACCGGACAGTAATGGCCCATTTAAAACATTGTTTTTTGGCACAGCATTGCCTTCAGTTCAACATCCACAACACCTGTACCAACCTTTAAATTTAATCAGTCCCCGGTCCTTTTCTACCGACTGCCCTCAAGAATGGAATGTAAACAGACGGAGGTGTGAGATCTGTGTTGGGAAGCGAGGAGGGGGCATTCTAAAAGGCCCACCCTATTTCAGGCTAAGCATATTCATCACAGCTTTCAGTTTAACTTCATGCTTCATAATGTTTACATATGCACCAAGATCACACAGTTCTATGTCTCTCTCCTCAACCTTTATTATTCCACTACCAAATGAGACAAGTATGTGGCCTTTTTGAGTATTTTGAGCGATTCCAGCCGAGGTTGTATTTTAGTTATATAAAATTGCAGTTCTTGTATTGTTAGTTGTATAATTGCAGTTCTAGCCCTATGCAATTTTTATGGATGTGCAGTTTTCCTTTGCATTACCAGAGCGCCCAAACTACTGTCCTTGCATGAGATTCCAATAAATCTCATTATAATTGTACTGCTTAGGCTTGTATTGCAGACTTGCACTCATTCAAGTACGACCCTTTTGTACAGCACTTACTATAAGAGGGCAGGATGACAAAGGGTATGCAAATTTCACAAGAGTATAAAATCAGAATATTGAAAGCTAACCAGCTTGCGGTTAGCTAACTCGCAGATTCAACAAGTCTACGACCTGCTCTGCTTGGCGCCTCCGTCCCTCACCTCTGAGTCACATGGTCATTGTAGGCAATCTTGCACGGTCTCCGGAGTATAAAGGTAGCTTGCCCCCTCCACCTTTCTCCTCCCCCAATTAAGCCCCGCCTCTCTCCCTGCGCCTCTCTGGTTCCAGACATCAATGTCCACAGCGTGTCCCCTGACACGGACATCATTCATCAAATTACTTCGGGGTTTGTCCAGAGGCGGCCCGGGACGAGCGTCCGCAGTGGAGCCTTTGTGGCAGCTCCGCGTGAGCGTCGACTTCCGTCTCCAACCAACTGCTGGGAGTCACCGGGGCCCTCGGAGCGATGTGAAGGGGGCTGGCATTTATCCGTTTGCTCGCTTTAAATTATTCTCCCCTCTCGCTGCATCGCATGGCACAATATAGATTTTACTATTATGCGAGGAGGCACGTCGCACGAGCAGGCCTGGGTTCAGGAAACATTTACCACTGGCAGAGAGGGCGACTCCTGCAGGCAGCGTCAGGAGCACGCGCGCGCCGCCCCTCCAATCACCGCTTCGTGCCAGCGCGCGCGTCCCTCTGTGTAAGAGATTTATTCGACGCTCAACTTCAGACCAATAAGGGCCACGGAAGCGTCCGGAGTGTCCAGCAGAACCTTAGTCGGAGCGGGAGGGCCACCAAAAGCAGGAGATCAGTGTATCTTGGTTTACATTTGGAAGTTCAGTTGGTACTGGTCAAGCATCTATGCAAGCAGACATAAATATACACTGAGACGAAAACAAGAGATAGGGGCAACACTGCACAACGCATGGCATGTCAAACTGCGTTATCAACATTAATTGCAACTACGGGGTATTATTAATTTAAGTGAAATTCAGTTACTTTATAAGGTGCATATAGAGTAGCGTCTAAGCCCTTTTGTTAAGTCCAATAATTCACAGAACAGATAATGATGTGGTTGAAACTTCTGTAGACCAGTTTCTATTAATACACGTGTGGTTTCAATAACATTTAATGAACTTCTCTGGCAGAAATTTCTCATCTCCCAACACTACTCTAGAACCATGCAGACTCTGCTTACGATGAGCAAGAAAGGTTGGGAGAGGACAGGAGGCCAGAATGCATGAACATCCGATTCTTTGGGCTACACTTAAGTTTCACACAAACAAGAAGGTCTAAGCATTTGATTAAGTTCCAAAACTCCAACATATTTATAGAACCTGAAGGTGTAGCAAAAACAATAAAACTTTGAAATACTAACTCCTATGCAATTTCTGACAAATTAGGTGATAAAATACAAGCCTCCAATGACGAAGCTGTAAAATAAAAGGGATAATCACAGTTTGAACCTTTACGTACGATTTTGGTATTGACAATATTGTCATGACGTCCTGCTAATGTATACTACATTCAAGTTCTTTACCCTTACCTCAGAATAAAACATTACAGACTGTTGTCATTATAGAGAATTATTTCCCACAGATCAGCTTTTACACCATTCATTTCCCCACCCCGTTTTGGTTTGATACCTGCAGGAGAGACTACTGCTCTTTGCTAGTGTCAAGTGACAAGCGTGCGAGTGGATAAACATTTCTTGCAGCAGGCAATGTGCGAGATCATTCCTGAATGTGGTTACATGACAGGACTGTGTTTTTAACCTTGGGATGACTCACATAATGAAATAAAGAAGTTGGAATTAAATACGTGAGTCAGACCTAATTTTATTCAAGACTTCACTGGTCTTTCTTTTTTGGTCTTGGGGTTTGCTTTTTTCATTTTTATACTTTTTTCACACTTTCCTAAATGGATACACAGTTATTTTCATGAGAATGATATCGATGATGATAAAATCGTGAGCAAACTGGTGAGAATCTGCCAGCAGCTCCTCTGGTGTTGCGCACGTGAGATACTTTCTTATTTTTTCCTCACTTTTTCTTTTTGATTATTGCACTATAGTCACCTATAGATGCTGGTTGAGTGACTAACACATGGCTGGTTATTTTCACTTTTCGGGAATTAATAAATATGAAGTTATATGGCACTGGGGATTTAATGATAGTTCATGACAAGAACTACTAATGAAGGAGTAATAGATTTATACATTACCCTACTAGGAACCCCATGTAATTAATTTGTTTAAAGTAGTGCCTTTCTGTTACCAGGTCTGTGTTGTTGTATAACGTGTGAGATCAACCAAGGTTTTGTGTTGCTAAAGGCATCTTTGCATTATTCCATAAGTGGTGCACGCCAAGGGAAATCCAGTGTTTGATTGCGTAGCGTTTTCTTCGTCCTGCTAATGCCGGGGCCCAAATGACTACAGGACTCAACTTGGTTAAGCAGTTGCGAAGTCCTTCCTGGCAAATTGTGAACGACGGTTTTATGTCATGCTTTTGCATCGAAGTTATGTCCTGGCTCCTAAGACACAACATCATCAACAAACTATTAAATCAATTACAAAGCCACTTGAGATAGCGTGAACGAGCTAAGAGGTTACTGCAGGAGGCAGTGAGAACAATCAAAGCAGGAGGCGGAAATGGGTGCCATCGAGTAGGAGAGGGCAGCCTCACCGGTTCAGCCTACGAAAAGTGCACACATCACAAATCTGTCGCACTCCATCTCTCCTGTCTAAATTGTAGTACCCAAGTCACATTTCAGCTGCCAGAATAGCTTCAAAAACTGTAATAAAAGTGCTTCATGCTGCTGGCAGAGTTTGCACAAGCTGTGGTGCTTTCCCGGGAGCCTCCAGCAGTAGGGAGCGTAGACAGAACGTAACAAAACCGGTATTAGGGTTGTAGGTCCCGAAAGCACAGTAACTATTTCAGACAGTGAGAGAAATAAAGTTAAAACATACATGCTAAGTGAGTTTTTATTTGGAGGATGCGCATGCATTTTTAGGGACAAAAATTACAATTTTGCTGCAGCTTACTTTAAAGGATTAACGCGATACCTTGCCGCGAAAAGTTTACGATGGACCAACTTATCTTCAATTATTTACAATCTTCGTTTCAGACAGCAATTCATTGTTCCTGGAGCAATGCGGGGTGAAGGGGGTAACAGTGGACGGGAGTTATAGGGGGTAGGAGGCGGGTTGGAGGACGCAGAAGCAACACGATAGAGGGTGTGGGGACAAACGTGTAAGCAACTCTGGGAGAGGATGTGTTGTTACGGCCAGAGCTGCCGACTTTGTAAGTGGAGAACCTGTGATTGTGGGCAAATCAACATGCCCCCCCAAAAAAAAAAAAAAAAAAAAAAAAATTGTGTGTAATATAACTAGTAGTCATGCAAAGCGCTCCAATACCTTTGGATAGAGGCTGCGCTATGAAACTGCAACAAAAAATAAATAATATGGGGTAGAGGGTGAGGTATGCGGAACTAACACAGAGCACGGGTGGCGAGAGGCACGCGGGCAAGCGCACCAGGAAGGAGGGCAGGCAACAGAGAGTAACATGTGAGAGACTAGTATAAGGGAGGGAATTTTTTAAAAAAGCGCTTCAATCCCAGCACTAGTGGAAGGACACAAATCAAAGGCAATCAATCTGTACTTGATCCATAGTCCAGACGAACGAGAGGAAGTGAAGCTGGCAGGCGCTGCCCAATTAGGTGGCAAGAATGAGAGTGACAAAGCCAACGAATTGTAAGCAATGGATGAAGCCCCCTGTATATGCTAGTTGCAAGCGAGCGCGTACGCGTCGTTGCGAGATCTAAAAATGCAACAGATTTATCCTGGTTTAGTGGGGCACAAGGCCAAACTACTTCACTGACGAAATATGGGCTTCAAGGTAGTATAATTTGTTTACTTTATACCCAGATTTACAGTAGGTCCTAAAATCAACGCACAGAGTTTGAGCTACTTTACAGGATTAACGTCTTACAATTCCATGCTGTAGGCAAGCTACAATAAAAATGAACAGCAATTGTGAAGGAAGTAGCGTGGAACCAGTGGCAGACTGCATGATGCCAAGCATTGGTGCCATGGACTCCCAGGGAAAAATCTCTCAGCGCTTGAACCAGATCTCTGTACCCATGCTTTAGCTAGAGCCTTCGACGGTGAAAGAACATTTATTAGTTTCCTCAAATTGGCTTTATGAATGCCAAACAAAAAGGACATTTTTGCTCGACTGCGTTTACACATCTACTGTGTGGTATGCGGTGGAGGAGATGCTTTGCTAGCAGGTAAAGGATGGGCAGTATGACTCCATAGCACATGGATGCCCTATTGAAAAGTTGTTGCTACTCGTGTGATTTATTTTCAAAGATCCATTTAAAGGACTACCCACTTTTTTACCGCCTCCTTTCCTGCACCGCTCACTCAGTACCGAGCTAATTCCACTTTAACCATCAGACGGTTCACATTTCCCCCATCAATCCCCAGCAGGAGGTAGGAAATGAAACCCCGCTCCCCTGTCCCAGTCTGGTGCACAAGTAAGAGAAAGCAATGGCTCACTGCTCAGGCTCACGAACAATCACTGCCACCATCACAAAAGCAGTCAGATTCAAGGCGCCTACAGAACCCTCTGGCCGTCTCCAGCCCCTTACCGCTCATCACCCAGGAATGCTCACATTTCCAGCAGGGATGAGGACGCTTTCAAGGAGGTGTGATGACGAGGTTAGCGGGCAGGGAAAACATATGGCCGAGGGACAGCAAGAAAGGATGGTAAAATGCAATGAAGCCTAGCAGCGGCATCCCAGACCACAAGTAGCGAATAATTCATTGGACAGATCTCCACTAGTATTCAGGAGTTTGATTTCATGGGTCCATCGCACGAGTTAAATATTAAGAAAACAAGTAACACGTGGAGTGCCTGAATGACTTCCTCAGGTCCTAAGACTCGAGCTGCATGCATGGAGCATTGTGTGGTACTGTATGGAGTGGAGCCCCAAAAGGCTGAAATAGGTCTGTGATTGCTTTTGTCCTTGGCCACACAGCCTTGCGCTTATGGCTGGACTGCTCCCACTGAGGTAGAACTAAGGCCGATTAGTACATGGCTGGTCTCTGGGGTGACACAGTAAGCAAAAGGAATGAAGGTTTGGAAGGCAGCCCGGAATACTTACAGGTGGCAGTGATTGATTCAAGCATTCCATGCATCACTTTTTGTTTTCCGGAGTGAGACGCCCGGAGTCCAGTGGGTATGCTTATACATGATGTCAGTGATCACTTTGCCACGGGACTCGAACAAGGTCTCACAGATGATGATCAAGGACTCCAAAACAAGTCGGAGGTTGCATGTGTTCCCTTTCACTGGAAAATGTAGCCATGAATCCACCCTTTTACACTCTCTCATTTAATCCACCTCGCTTATACCAGCATGTGATTGCACGCTTCCGCTCCAAGCATGGTCAAAATTCTCTTTTAAGCTTCAAGATCCATTTTCAGTCTCAACTGCCTCCTTACAAAGTAAAGTTTATCAGCAAACAAGTCGTTTTCTATTTTGTTGTGTAATTATCGTACTTTTATCAACAAAAAGAACGAAATAGATGGAACATGCAAAGTACTTGTGGGGGAAGTTGTGTTTTGTCTCGATCTGCTTATCGCACTTGGCTTATGGTAACGCTATATTGAGCCTCATAAGTTGTTAATCTTTGAAAATGCAATAAAAAGATTGAGAAAAAAGGAACGAAAAAGTAAAATCTTGTCCCATAGATTTTTCCCCTATTTTGCCATTACATTTTTTAATTTTCTAACTGCATTCAATATAAACTAAAAAAATAACAATTGATGGCCAGAAAGCAGAACAATGTCATACACTCACCCCAGTACTGAGATCTGGGCCTAAATTCATTTATTTTGCTCCCAATGCCATTCCAGTTTGAATCCATCCATATGCAAATCAGTCTTGACCCTGCGCCCAATGGGAACAGTACAGCCCGAACTGCCAAGCCAGGTCCTCCCTGAACTGTAAACAAGCATCCTAAGACTGGTTTCGGGGCCTCGACAGCTTGGCTCCAGTGGCATGGAGAGCACAGGACCCATGTCTGGGCATATACGTCCCACTCAGGGTGACAAGTGCAAAAATAACAATTGATGGACAGAATGCAGAAAAATGTCATACACTCATCTCAATACGGAGATCTGGGCCTAAATCCATCGTTTTTTTTGCTCCTGGACTGTTCCCATGAGGCACAGGGCCAAGACTGATTTACATATAACTGGGTCTGAATTGGGATGGCGAAGTGAGCTAAAGAAGCATGACTAATTCACCCATGATCTGTGACTGGAGGTGAGTGTATGAAAAGTTTTAGCATTCCGTCCACCATCTCCTTGTGTTTATTTCAATATAAACTCAACAAGACCATTCAATTTGGCATGCAATAAGGCTTTAGGTTGATCTGGCAAATATTAGTTCTTGTACACAAGGCAAAGAAGATCGTGTAATTTCACTTAGAAAGCATATTCATACCTCAACAACTCAGCCAGAAGGGAGTACCAGCACAAAGAATCACCTTCTAAAAAGTAGTCCTAATAGGCCAAGTCCGTCTGGACATCAACCACAACAGGTGGTCTCTGGGTGTACTCAGATCTCAGGTGCTATAACCATCAAATGATCAATGGATGGAACAGTGGATACATTGGTAAGCTGCCATCACTGAATGCCTACAATGGACTTCTAGACATCATGATGAAAACTGTAGGAACTATTGGCAAGGTGATTTTTGGTTTACAGTTTCCTATGTTAAACAGTTCCTACGAGAAGTTGTATTTTCAATTTATAATAGGTGTCATTCACCACGCAAGATGGACTTTTTTAAAATTTTTTTTAATTGATTTTATGCATAACAAAACAGAGACCAATGACATATCATGCACATCCACGTCAATTTAGTTGGCAATCAGAAAGAAGTATCGCCGCACCGTGTCTACATAGTAAGAAGATTCCTGCAATCATTTACAGTAGCCATAAGAAGAAAAGTCAATTCCTATTTTTACATCTGCCGCCCCCTATGTGCAAAGTGCAGATCTAGTAGTGGAGTATCAGCAGTACAGTCCAACCAGTGCGACAGGTGTAATTGGTCAGGGTATGGGAGCAGTTAGCCCCCCCCCCCAGTGTCAGAGTTCGCGTCAGATTCAGACAAGCTTGCCACCCTACTCTTGTATAGGGTCCAGAAGTTCTTCGGGCGATTGCGAGGTGGGAGCAACTCACTGTAGTTTTCAGTTTGGGTTTAGCAGTAAGTCATGTCTTTGGACCACTGGGCCATCGTAGGACCCCGCAGCCAGCACATTGCCACACTCCTCTTTGCTATCAATAATGCCATATCAGTCAAGCGCCGGACAGCCTTAGGAAGGGATTTAGTGTAGCCAATCAGTGCCAGAAGAGGGTCAGGAGTGAGCGTCTGTTCTGTGATTCTGTTAAGCTCTGTAAATACGAGACCCCAGAAGCGGGCTACCCCCAAGGCTAAGTGGTAAAAATCTTCTACGTGTGCACCACATCTTTCGCATTGAAGATCATTGAGGATCATCGCGCAGCCCATATCGATGTAAGCGTTCCGGCGTATAGTACACCCTATTGAGGAATTTAAAATGGACCAATCTATGCCGACCATTCAACGAGACCCGTTTTGTGCTCATGCAGCTATAGTACCACTTATCAGTAAGGTCAATCTGCAAGTCATGCTGCCAGGCCAATCTAGCCTTCGTGTAGGTATTACCCCTAACTTCCATGGAGATAGTATATATCCTGGAGACCATTCATGCAGGCGTTTTCGCTTTCATAATCGCTGTCAGGGCCGAGACCTCGGGAGGTTCTGCCATATCGTCGCCCAACAAGTTCTTTAGAGCATGTCTAAGCCTGTGAAATTGAAAATCAGCGAGGAAAGGGGAGGGGGGGGGGGGGCAATCGCACGCCTCCTCTGTCCATGTGTGCCCTATCCCTTCCTTGAAGAGATCCCCCACTACCTGGACTCCTAGAGTCTTTAGCGCAGCTATGACGCCCCTATCCCTGCATGGCGCTAGCCAGTGGCACCATTCCAGACGGGCCACCGTGGAATGTTCCCCGCCTGCAGTGACAGCAGATTTTGCCAAGCGTGTGCTACCAAGTTAAGGGACTGTAAAATGCTTGTGCGTCTGTCAGGAGCCGAGACCAGCAGGGACGGGACGGGAGGGGTTTGGGATTCGCCACTATTGAGTCTATCCGTACATGGAGGATGTCTACCAGTCCATGTATCCAGTGATAGGCATGGGTACTTTGGGCGGCACGATAATAAAATTCCAAATCTGGTGCTCCCAGACCTCCCATAGAATATGGGAGCATCAATGTTTGCCAGGCTACCCGCGGTGGTTTGCCCGCCCAGGCCAAGTGAATCATGAGGGATTGGAGTCGTTGGAAGACCGCGCGTGGCAGCACCATGGGAATGTTCAGAAAGAGAAAAAGGAATCGTGGCAGTATGATCATTTTCATAAGGGACACTCTGCCCATCAGCGACAAGGGGAGACTTATACATCGTGCGACGCAATCTTCCAGTTTAGAAATCGCAACCCCATAATTCTCTGTTAGAACCACCTCGGAATCCGTGTGCAGCTTAATCCCCAGATAGCGCACAGCCACCGTAGTCCACTGCAGGGGATATTCCGGCTCGATGGGGTTCGTGGTAGGAGTCAGGGGGAACATGACGGATTTGTGCCAGTTAACTCTTAGACCTGACAAAGAACAGAAGAGAACTATTTCCCTCAAAACCGGTGATAGGTTAGTATCCGGATCACGGACATAAAGCAACGTGTCGTCCGCGTAAGTGGAGACGATCAGACGATAATTCGGGAAACGTATACCCCTGTGGCATTCCCGAAGGGCACACGCCAAGGGCTCCGCAACCAGGGCGTACAGAATAGGTGACAAGGGGCAGCCCTGTCTCGTGCCTCTCTGTATTCTTATAGGCTCCGTGACCAGGGTGCCTATTTTATTACGCGCTGTGGGCGAATGATATAACACCACAAGAAGTTGTATGAACACCTCACCTACCCCCATACGAGCAAGGACGTGTCGCAAGAAGGGCCACTCAACGGAGTCAAATGCCTTCTCCATGTCTAAGAATACTGATATGGCAGGAACTTCCGGTCTAGTACGTTGTAAATCTGCGAAGACCGTGTGGAGGTTATAAGTCAGAATCCGGCTGTGAACAAAGCCGGCCTGCCCTGGGGCTACCAAAGTCGTGACGAGGGGCAACGAGCGGCAAGTCAGTTAGCGAGCAGTTTGGCAAAGATTTTGGTGTCCACGTTCAACAAGGACAGGGGGCGATAAGAGGCGCATTCAGCAGGCGGTTTACCCGGCTTAAGTACAGCTACAATGATCGCCTCCCGCATCGTAGGAGGCATCGTCCCGGAAGTACCCATGTCCTCAAACAGTGTGAGCAGGTGTGGTAGCAGTAGATCAGTGAACGCCTTATAGAAGGCAACCGTGAGACCATCTCCCCTGGCGCGGAGCCCGCCCTCATACCGGTGAGTGCCAGGAGTATTTTGTTGCGCTCCATCGGTCACATCAGAAACTCCCGATGCCAATTCAACAGCCACTGGAGCTTAATGTGCTCTAAATATATTCTAGGATTTGTTCTTCTGGACGAGTACAAATCGGAATAGTATTGTCTGAACTGCTCTGCAACTTGGGCGTCCGTCAGGAAAGTATCCCCAGTAGGGGATTTGATTTCCGGGATCATCGAGACGTCCCTACTCCTTCGCTGCAGTCGCGCAAGTACCTCTCCTGGCCGTTCCCCCTCACATTATACGCGAGCTGTGGCATATTTCCCTAGGTGTTTCAGTTCTGCATCTGCCTTTTCATTGTATTCATACAGAGCCTTCGCAAGTTCTTCTCGGAGCGCATCAGTCGGTTCAGACAACAGCGCAGTTTCCATCCG